>NC_073227.2:147252500-148502500 GCF_029281585.2 Gorilla gorilla gorilla | reverse complement strand
TTTGTTCTGTAGAAAACAGATATTTTCTACAGAATCAGGCTGTCCTTATCCAAGTATTTCACGTAACCTCTATTGATAACTGAGAAGTGCAGCAAGTTGCTAGTAAGATGTGCCATTAACATGTTAACAGTGTGTAACTACAGAGCTTTTATGGATCAGAATAAGCGGGTAATACTGTAGTAAAGAATTTATAAAACTTTCAAGTTGCTTTGAGTATATTGAAAATAAGAGTCATGGAATATTGTAACAGTGATATTGAATGAATTGTTCTAATTCTTCTAATTAAAGTAGCAAGTGCTTAAAAGATAGCTTTTGAGTATCTATGTTCCATTAAGGTCAGCTATCAATTTGTTAGATGATACTCATCACCGATTATTATCTATTTGACTATGGCAAGAAAGTTCCAATAAAGACCACCCAACTTTCCTGTTTGTAGGCAAAAACCATCATTCCTAGGCACTGTCAGAAAAGCACGTACAGAAAAATTGCCATACTCCTGAGTCACTTTGAGTACCAGCTTTGCATTTGTTCTACCACCACTAGTGGCTGAGAGCACATTTGGGCTGCCTGTAGTTACTCCATTCAAGAGAGCATTTGACATGCTGTGAACACTGGCTTATTCCTAAAATTTTTCTTTTACGGTATCCACACAAGATCCAAGAAAACCACATCATGATGTTTAGTGTAAGAAGACCAATCAATATTTGCATATGCTTTTAAATACTTTGAAAGCATGATTTTAGTGGCTGCATAGTATTGTTCCCAAATAATAAAGTTTTTAATGAAAATGCAGGAAGTTCTGTAGCAGGATGAGCTGCAGACAAGAACCCCTCAGACACCGAGTTGTGGAAGCAAAGGGCTTTATTCAGCTGGGAGCATCGGCGGCCTCAAAAACCGAGCCCCCTGAGTGAGCAATTCCTGTCCCTTTTAAGGGCTTACAACTCTAAGGGGGTCTGTGTGAGAGGGTCATGATTGACTGAGCAAGCAGTAAGAGTATGTGGGGGCTGCATGCACTGGTAATCAGAACGGAACAGAAAAGGACTGGGATTTTCACAGTGCTTTTCCATACAATGTCTGGAATCTATAGACATAACAACTGGTTAGATCAGGGGTCAATCTTTAACTACCAGACCTGGAATGCAGCGCCGGGCTGTCTTACTGATTTTGCTTCTTTCTTTTCTTTAACTCCTACTTTTTCTTTGAGGCAGAAATTGGTCATAAGACAATATGAGGGGTGGTCTCCTCCCTTATTCCCCCACATTGAGAACCTCACTCATTAGTGGGAGTTCTCACTTCCATCCTGACTACCCATGTCTTCTTGCAAGACAGGTCATGAGTCATATAGCACATTTGTGCTGAAGCATTTTGGTGAACTAAGGTAGCAATGAAGCTTTTTATCATTGGAAGTACAGGTAGCAAACAAAGGAGCAGTAAGCAGGTTCCTATTACTGTTATAACTCCTATTATAAGAGTTTTAAATCTTCCTAGCGCTGGGAACCATTTTCCAAACATGGCCCCAGGATTAAATCTATGCCACACTTGCACAGGCACATGTGCCAGTTTTGTCATTTCTAACTATGTCTTCAACTACTTGCCCTTGATCATCTATGTGTAGACAGCAATTAATAAGGTTAAATTTCCTACAGACCCCTCCTTCAGCTGCTAGCAAGTAGTTGAGAGCCAATCTATTTTGATAGATAGTATTTCTCATCTGAGTTTCTTGCTGGGCCAGAATAGTCAAGGCTCTGTCAGTTTTATTAGTGATTATTTCTAAGACAGTTTGTAACCATATGATTCAGTTGAGCATGCAAATGGGGGTCCGGTATCCCCACGAGCTGTCTTGTGCCTAAGTAGCAGGCTCATACTACTGTATGATTCTTTCAGGGGGCCACTTATCATCTTTCCAGTCACCTATATCTATGCTTCTATTTTCTCGGGAAGCATAGACTGGGAAGCCTAGAAGTTTGCCTGTTTTTATGGGCAGTAGGAAAAAGGATGGATTATAGCACACATCAGGCTGGTCACTTCCTGGGCTACATACCTTGTATAGAATAGCATTATACAAACAAGTTCCTTTTAGAGTCCCTGTACACTTACAGTAACCATAAAATAATAGGACTGTAGCAACCTTTTGTCCTATGTTGCGGGAAGTCAGGGACCCCAAATGGAGGGACTGGCTGAAGCCATGGCAGAAGAACATAAATTGTGAAGATTTCACGGACATTTATTAGTTCCCCAAATTAATACTTTTATAATTTCTTACACCTGTCTTTACTGCAGTCTCTGAACGTAAATTGTGAAGATTTCATGGACATTTATCACTTCCCCAATCAATACTCTTATAATTTCCTAGGCCTGTCTTTAATCTCTTAATCCCGTCATCTTCATAGGCTGAGGATGTACGTCGCCTCAGGACACTGTGATGATTGCGTTAACTGTACAAATTGCTCGTAAAGCATGTGTGTTTGAACAATATGAAATCTGGGCATCTTGAAAAAAACAGGATAACAGTGATTTTCAAGGAACAAGGGAGATAACCATAAAGTCTGCCTGCCTGCAGGGCCAAGCAGAACAGAGTCATATTTCTCTTCTTTCAGAAAGCGAATAGGAGAAATATCACTGAATTCTTTTCTCAGCAAGGAATAACCCTGGGAAAATGAGTGCATTCCCGGGGGGGGTCTCTAAAATGGCCTCTCTGGGAGTGTCTGTCTTATGCAGTTGTAGATAAGGGATGAAATATGCCCTGGTCTCCTGCAGCACCCCCAGGCTTGTTAGGATTGGGAAATTCCAGCCTGGTGAAATTCTAGTCAGACTGGTTGTCTGCTCTCGAACCCTGTTTCCTGTTAAGATGTTTATCAATGACAATGTGTGCCCAGCAGGACATGGACCTTCATCAGTAATTCTAGTTTCCCCCTGGCCTTGTGATCTCACTCTGCCTCTCTGCCTTTGTGATATTTTATTGCCTTTGAAGCATGTGATCTCTGTCACCCACTCCCTATTCATACACCCCTCCCCTTTTGAAATCCATAATAAAAACTTGCTGGTTTTGTGGCTCAGGGGGCATCACGGAGCCTGCCGATATGTGATGTCTCCCCCAGCGGCCCAGCTGTAAAATTTCTCTCTTGTACTCTTTCTATTTCTCAGACCAGCTGACATTTAGGTAAAATAGAAAAGAACTACATTGAAATATTGGGGGCTAGTTCCCCTGATAGTCCCACCTTAGTGACTTGATGTATATACTGAGAGTAGTCCTCAGTCTGAGGAAGGTCATTTGAAGTCCTTACTGTACAAGTCCAAATTTTAAGGGAAATGAGTCCTGCAATGACTTTCCTCATTCTTTGGCCATGCGGGGACCAGTTAGCTTCTGGGTGTGACTGGAGCAGGGCTTGTCATCTTCTTCCGAGTCACTTTGCAGGGGTTGGCGAAGCTGCTTCCATCCACATAAAGCTCCCAGTCTACTGATGTTTAAGGATGGTCTCGGAGGTTGGGCCTGCTAGAATAAACTGAATCCAAAACCTCTACCCAGTTATGTTTAACTGGGCTCTCTGATACCAGGAGCAAGGTGGCGGGGTTTAGGGTGTTGTAAACTTCAACGGTTATGCGGGAATTTTCACAGAGCAAGCTTTGGTATTTAGTCTAGCATTCATTAGCCAATGATGTCCTTTGGTATTTATTAAAGTCACCACAGTATGGGGGGCCTTTATGTTTAGGTTTTGCCCAAGAGTTAGCTTATCTGCTTCTTGTGCTAGCAGAGCTGTTGCTGCCAAGGCCCTCAAACATGGGAGCCAATCCTTAGAAACCCCATCTAGTTGTTCAGAGGGGTAGGCCACTAGCCTTGGCTAGGGCCCCACAGTCTGGGTCAAAACTCTAACTGCCATTTTTTTTTCTCTCTCTGACACATACAGTGTAAAAGGTTTTGTCAGGTCAGGTAGTCCCAGGGCTGGGGCCGACATGAATTTTTGTTTTAACTCATGAAAAGCTCGTTGCTGTTTGTTGTAATAGATATAGTTTATTCAATCTACATTTTTATTAACTGTCACCCACCAAAATATTGACTCAAATCCTGCAGCTATTTGATTTCAGGCTTTAAATTGATCTGGTATTCCCCGTGGACTCCAATTGCATCTAAATAGACGTGAGAGTCAAAAGACCCTTAAGGGGCTTCTCTCACTTTATGATGTCTTATTTTTCCGCCCTCTGGTTGATGAAATGCCAGGGTGAAAGGGATAGCCAATTGGACTAAAGCACAAGTGCCACTCCAGTTATTTGGCAGAGTGCCCAGTAGAGGTCCACCACAATACCACCACACATCCCCTCACGGATGAACAAGGGCTGATTGATAAGCTCTTGAAAATTTTTAAGCTCACTGCATCCTTTTAGGTCTCCAAGGAATGCTAAGTTTCCTCCTTGTCGTGAGAGACACGAACTGAACTTAGTGTTGGGAGATGGAAGCTGGATGGCCCTCAGGGGCTGACCCACAGGGTGCCAGACTTTGGGATATAGCAGAGAGAGCTTGGCATGACTTATTACTCCAGGCTGTAGAATCCTGGAAAAGAGCTACCATGCAGCCCACACCTGGTTGATTGGAGGACCACCTTAGTGGAAAGGGGACAGTCTGGGCCTCTGGCCTGCCATGTGCACAAACATAACAATTGCTTTTGTTTAATGTGCAGATGGAATATTTGATCCATTCCAACCAGGCATTTGCATCTTGGTATCCTGTCTTAATTGCCAAAGTTTGTTTTAAGTCTTTAACTTCTATGATCCTGTAGTAAAATGAATGTATTATTTTAGGAAATTACAAAAAATGGTTGGGGCAGTCTATCCTTGCTCTTTAGTGGTCCACAGAATGTTGGGCCAACTATGGCATAAAAGCTCTACATTGGGGGGCAGGACTCCCAGTTGACACTGGGGTCTTTATCGAAATTTCCCTGGATTAAATGGTCCTAATTTACTAAAGCCCAGCTGAGGGGAGTCAGGAGGGACATAGGTAATTTTCTGAAGTAGAGAGCTGTCTTTGACTTGGTGAATGCCCACAGTGTATAACAAGGCAAGCATTAAATGCAATGGTTTGAAGCAAAATTGACTTGGTTATGTTAAGAACTAGATGGTCAGCAATAGAGCAAGGAAAGAAGAAAGAGTAATAGAATAGATTGAAGAGTTTCATTTTTCTTAGCTTTAGTTTGGTAGGGTTTTCCCCTGGGACTATGGCCCACAACTCTGGAGGGGGTGCCACTTTCTTGACTTGGGTGTGATGAGTCCAACTCTTTTTCGCTGTACAAACAGCAGCCTCAGTGGTTAGCAGCACAAGGTAGGGTCCTTCCCAGACTGGCTCGAGTTTCCCTTCTTTTCACCCTTTGATGAGAACCTGATCTTCAGGCTGGTGCTGGTTTACTGGAAATTCTAGGGGTGGTACATGTGCTGAAAGGCTTTTAGTTTTGAAGGAAAGGAAAATGGAAGATAAACCAAGTATATAATTTTTAAGAAATTGACCTTTTGTTTTAAATGTGGGGACATCAGCAGTAGACTTTGTAGTCCTTCATGCCTTTCTACTGAGAAATTTCCTTTAGCACCTATTTTTATTCGTTTTTAGACCAAAGAAAGCCAAACACCATTTTATATTTGACAATGCTTCCTGTATGATTTTTATACCAGATAAGCTAAATTTCATTTTTATATTAGTGTGTTATTAATGTTAAACTTAGTTTTAATAAAACTTTGTAGACATATTTATTCAGTTTTTAATGTTTCACCATAAGGTAAGATTTCTATAGACTCTTTTTAACCTTTTATAATTTTTGTTAAAGAGCAGGTTAATGCTTTAAGAAAAACCCATTGTGTTTTTATTTTAATGTTCAGATCACAGAAAAACTGGATGATACCACTTTGACTTTAACCAATATGTTTACACACAGAATTTCCTTTACAATTAATGTTTTAAAACTTGCTTAAACCTTCAAAACAATTTTTTTAACCTTTTAATGTAGGTAAAACTCCACATTCTTATGCCTCCTTATAATCCCTTTACCAAAGGTATATTTTACTTTTCTTATATACCTTGCACATAAACTTTTTTTAATAGTTTTACATTCAGGAGGCCTAATTACTTTTAAATTATACAATTTTTCTTGCATAAATTTTTTTATAACTTTTTTTTTCTCTTTCACAACTTTCGCAGACAATTCTTTGACATGCCTCAACTTTCTGACTTATTACAAACATTTCTTTAAACAACTAGTTAATTTATTTCAGGACAAGAATTTACCATATAACATTCTTTTTACATAAATTCTGCTCCCCCTTTATTTCCCTTTTTTTGAAAGATGATAACCATTCTTTTCCAAAGCAAACTTCCTTTATGTCTGTGGACTAGACTGTCTAAGGCCACAGATTAGAAGTTACTATAATACATGTTACACTGTTAACTTTTAGCTAACTCTACTTTTGTTGAAAACCTTGTAAGTTTGGGATTTCAATTATCCTTTGCTATTAATAAGATCTTGTTTAGTCCAAATTAACTTAGAATTGGTATAGATAGCTGTGTGGTTTTGGTTTTATTTTATTTTATTTTTTTTTAAGGATACTTCTGAACTGGTGAGGTGTGCTCACAATGAGGTTTCCTCTAAAAGTTATTTTTCTACTTTCTTCTGTTAGCAAAGCAGTTGCTGCTACAGATTGAATGCATTTGGGCCATCCGTGGGTCACTGGATTAAGGATTTTTGATAGGAAGGCTATGCGTTATTAGTGGCCTCAGTGCTTTCGGGATACGCCCTTGTTTACACTGACAACAAAGTGGTATTGGAGTGTTATAGGGTTACGGAGAATACCCTTAATTATCAATTATACGTTTTAAATTTACCTTGGCTTTTAAAGGAATAGGGTACACTGTTTTTTTCTTAACTACTTGTATATCTCTCTCTTTCTGTCTTTCTTTCTCTTTCTGTCTCTCTCTCTCTCTCTTTGACTTTCCTTTTGCCTCTGTTTCTTCCCCTCTCTCTGCCTCTCTCTCTCTCTCTCCTTGACTCCCTCTTTGTCTCTGTCTCTTCCTCTCTGTCTATGCCTCTTTTCCTCTCTGTGTCTTTCCTCTCTGTCTCTCTGCTGGTCTTTCCTTGCCTCTGCCAGCCGCTTATGCTGCTGTTCTCTCAACCACTGTGGTGGGAGGGGGGTGTCTAAAACCAGCTGTAACCAAGAATCTATATATGGGAACAGATCCGGGTGCTCTGACTTACAGATTACCTTGTGCCACACCTTTGAAACAAGGGACCTGTCCAGGTTTCCTTCTAATGGCCAACCTACTTCTAATCCTGGCCAGTCTATTTCAAAGTTCTAAGTTTTCCTGGTGTTATAGTAACTTCATAGTCTCCCCTAAATCCCTTTTTGAAATTTTTCAATATAGTTCCTAGTGGCGTGGGCTTACTTTGTGCCTGACCTATGTTTCCTTGAGACAAAACACCACGCTCACACCACACACACGCCACAAAACAAAGAATGGGTAGAAAGGGCACACACACACTTTTACAGTTTACACCAAACCAGAATCAAAATCAAAATCAGAGTATCAAGAAATCCAAGCCAGGTCAAAACCAAAACCAAAGTATCAAGCAATCCAAGTCAAGTCAAAAACAAAAACCAAAGTGCCGGTACAGGCACGTCATGGGTGATCAGGCTACACTTCCACTCAAATGGAGTGAGCAAGTTCCAAAGACCAGTCTTACCAAGTTTCAGATGTCCAGACTCCAAGTACCAGTTCCTTTCCGTTGTTCAGCCACTGTGTTGATCCTCTGCGGGGGCCTGCCGTGCACCACTCTGATGAGGCATTCCACCAGGGCAAATGCCTACTTGGGAGAACTCTCAGGATCTGGGGAGCGCTCTTAGGATCCACATCACTCAAGCTGGCGGAGTCCCCCACAGGGATGCTCCACAGGGTATGCCTAAGCTGACTAAGGGGCTGACTCAGCCTTCCGCTAATCACCTCACTTCCTGGTCAGGGAACCAAGAAATGTAGCGGGACGAGCCACAGACAAGAACCCCTCAGACACCAAGTTGTGGAAGGAAAGGGCTTTATTCAGCTGGGAGCATCGGTGGACTCACATCTCCAAACACCGAGCTCCCTGAGTGAGCAATTCCTGTCGCTTTTAAGGGCTTACAACTCTAAGGGGGTCCATGTGAGAGGGTCGTGATCAATTGAGCAAGCCATGGGTATGTGACTGAGGGCTGCATGCACTGCAGGTAATCAGAATGGAACAGAACAGGACAGGGATTTTCACAGTGCTTTTCACAAGCCACGGGTACGTGACTGGGGGCTGCATTCACTGCAAGTAATCAGAACAGAACAGAACAGGACAGGGATTTTCACAGTGCTTTTCCATACAATGTCTGGAATCTATAGATAACATAACCAGTTAGGTCAGGGGTCAATCTTTAACTACCAGGCCTGGAATGCAGCACTGGGCTATCTGACTACCGATTTCACTTCTGTCTTTTCTTTAACTCCTACTTTTTCTTTGAGGCAGAAATTGGTCATAAGACAATATGAGGAGTGGTCTCCTCCCTTAACTCTATATATGGTATGGTCCAGTTTGGTTAAAAAAGAAAATTGAAGGAGAGCAAAGTTTAAAAGTTAACTCTAAAATAATCATGGTTTTGCTTGGTTATAAAATGAATATATGTTCATGGTACAGAAAAGTATTAAGAAAATAAGAATTGACCAAAGATCAGAGTTAAGTTAGCCTTTTCCAAAATCCCTTTGCTCTCCAATTCCCTTCTATGTATATGAGATTATAATGCATGTTTAGACACTCCAAGATTTCAGATTCAAGATAGCCATCCAGTCTTACTGGGTATCGCTATCTGACTGTTCCTGGAACCTCAAGATAACTTTCTTCTGCTATTATAGTCTGTTAGTGAGCTTCTATACTCCCCTGACAGGTCTTCCTGCATCTCATTGTTCTCATTAAATGTATGATTTCCGTTAATCTAAAACTCCAATTTGGCTTTGTTTCTTCCCTCTTTAAAGGCCTTCAGTAACGGCCGATCTTCTAAAGAATCAAGACAAGGCTCAGAGCCTTCTATGACCACCTCCTCACCAGTTCCCACTTCGCAGTCTGCTATATAAAGCCACTTCCAACTTGGTTCTGGGGTAGCTTCCAGAATATACCCTTAGCTGCTTATTCCATTCTTCAGTCTGGATTATACTCTTCCCCACACTCAAGCTAAGTGCCTTCCTTGCTAATTTGCTCAGTCTTAGAGACTCAGTCTCAGACTCAGTGTCCCCAGAATGAATTAGGGAGCCCTCATTCTGTACTTTCATAATATCACAGGGGTACTTTTGTATCGTTGAATTTACTATGTTGTAATTATCTGTCTCCTCTGATAAGCTAGGGACTGGATTTGTACTCATTTTAGGCCCAGTGTTTTTCCCAAACTTAATATACTGCTGGCTACACGGTGTTTGCTCAAAATATTTTTGTTAAATGAGTTGATAAAATGAGAGAGTAGACCAGTAACAGTAGTTTTTATACCAACCTCGAAGGAAACATCAATGTCTGAGAAGAGAGCCTAGGAGCTGCATTAGAGCAGTACCTCTTTTCCTGTTTGGTTTTTATTGGGTTTACAATTAAGAATTTTAAGGGTTTTTATGCTACCAAAAAAAAAATAAAGGTTAGAAAACCACGGGACTCAAAATATTCATTTTGTATTTTTAATAGAGATGGGGTTTCTCCATGTTGGTCAGGCTAGTCTCAAACTCCCAACCTCAGGTGATCTGCCCACCTCGGCCTCCCAAAGTGTTGGGATTACAGGCATGAGCCACTGCACCTGGCACCTTTTCAGTTTATGAGTACAATTCAAGAGCAGAACCATGCAGTCATAAATAGCTAGCATAGCTCAATGACTGCAAAACACAGATTTGTCTTCCTGATAACTGAATGAAGGTGGAAACCACAGTGTAACCCTGACCTGAGTGCCTATGTAGTCAAAATTGTTCTGCAGCAACTGCAGCTTAGGCATCATTGCAGGAGGGGAGAGGACCCCCAATTGTTTTTCTTTTAACAAAACACTCTTCAATGCCTTTGAAATCCTACCTGGGGAGCCCTTTGCTCCCTTCCACTGTGTCCCTGGCCTCCAGCCCCACCACCCCCATCACAGAGGCACTCCTTGTTGTTGCTAGTCTATTCCACTTGCGATTTAGAAAAAGACCAGCTAAAATGAGAAGAAGATTTAAATTTGATCTTCCCAAAGACAAACTGCAATGTAGTGAGAGTATAATGAAAATGGCCCAACCTGACAGGCTTTCCCGGGAAGGAATGCCTTTTTAGTAGGGAAAGACCTTTCGCCTTTAAAATAGCGCTAACAATGAGAAAGGAAAACAAAAGCAAGATAAGGTAGACAAGGTAGGAATAAGTAACCATTCTTATGTAAAAAAATGTAAGAGCAAGCATTTTATTTTTTTTAAGTGAACGTATCTATTTTTATAATGAAACATTAAATTTTGATACATTGCCTCATTTGCTTTTTTAAAATCTATTATCTGACTTAAACCTATTCAGCAAAAATGCCAATAAATTATATTAATCATAGTTTGGGTTTTTAAAACTAGGAACATAATATGTTTTATGATAAACAATAATACTAAATCTGAGTTGTATGTACTGTTAACTTGAAATTTGTTTTAGATGTTTAGCTTAAAACAAAAAGAAAACCAATCACATTAATATACTGTTGCAAAAGTTTCTCCCGAATGCCCTCCACATCACTGTGTGTCAGCATCCTTCGGCTTCTTCACTGAGGTATGGAATGCAGCCATATGTAGGTGTCAAGGCACTCATTCTAAGCTGTCCTATCCTGTACATCTTAGCAATCACATTAGATGGAAGGCTGATGATATGCACTAACTCCCAGCCCAGGCTATCAAGAGCAAGCATTTTAATTCCTTCTGTGTTTCAGAATCTGTAGTGAAAAGCAGGCCCTGGAGTGGGTCTGCTGCTTTGAGCAAGTTTCATAACTTGGCTGAGCGTAATTTTCCACATGCACGGAAAAGGACTAGTTCTAAGTATTTTTAGGTAATATATAATTGTCTTATTTAAAATAATCTGAATAACCCTTTGTTAATTATACTGATAGTTCTAAGTCTGAAAAATAATCACTAGCTTTCCCACAGTTAATCTGTCAGCAACAAAGTATTGATGTATTTACATTTAGTCCCACAGCATCTATGCAATATTAAAGTTTAACAACAATGCCAGGAGTCACCGTTTCCACATTTATTAATATTCTTACATGCCCAACTCACAACTCATTAAGACTAGGGACTCGTGGGGTGGGGGTTATCCTGAAATCATTTGCATGACTTGATTCATTTGTAAATGAAATATCAGAGATGGAAGTGAGAGATTACATTGAATTGTGAAAACACCTCATTACTGACCATCTTCACTGTAGAACAGTACAGTACATTGTGCATGTTAGCTATTTTTAAATTGGAAGCAAAATTGAAAATGCCAGATGATGGCAGTGAGTTCACCAGTGTGTTTCCTGTTTAGCTTCACTAATTTGTTTGCATTGTTTTATTGTAGTTGGCCTTCTTTCAACCATCATGAAATAATTCAGAATCACTTCACAAGCCACCTTGTGTTAAGCAAAACTAGTGATTAGAATGGCTAAATACATTGCAAATATACTGTTTAAAGATTTTCCTCAAATGACTCGTCAACTGAGTCTTAAAGCAAATTAAAACTTCAGTCATCCTAAATTTTAAAAATCACTGCTCTTTGGAAATAGGAAAAAAATCAATCACTAGACTCATATTCTTGAGCAGACAGAATTTAGTTCAAATTGGAATCTGCTCATGCTAGTTATTTTTATATCAACTTGACTAGTCTAGGGTGCCCAGGTGTTTTGTCAAACACTAGTCTAGATGTCACTGTAAAGATATTTGTAGATGTGGTAAAATTTATAACCATTTGACTTTAAGTAAAACAGATCACCCTCCATAATGTGGATGGGCCTGATCCAATCAGTTGAAGAATTTAAGAGCAAACAGGTTTCCTGAAAAAAAAAAAAAAAAGCCGTTCTTCCTCAGTATTTCAACACACAAGCCCTGCCTGAGTTTTCAGCCTATTGGCCTGCTCTGCAGATTTTGGACTCAAGACTGAAACATCAGCTCTTACCTGAATTTCCGGCCAACCAGCTCCACAGATTTCAGACTTGACAATCATGTGAGCCAATTCCTTTAAACAAATATAGACAGAGACATATTTAGATATCTATCATCTCCTCTTAGTTCTGTTTCTCTGAATACCCTAATATACTATATCGTTAGTAGTACACTATAAGATTTTTTAAAGTTTTACTTCATTTTTGTAATTAAATAACAAAACCCTCTTAGTTCAATACTTAATACTTGATCTGATATGGCCACCTGGGCTTCAGTTTCTGAACTATGAAAGACATTTCAGCCCTAAAATGTAATACATTTACCAATATACCTCCCATTATTCCCGATAAAATCTGAAATATCTTCTCATCTAATTCTCTAAAATAATATTTCATCAGATGTCATGAGACTCTCCAAGAGGAAAGATGAAATGATTAATACTTCTGATCTCAATGACACCAAAGTCCCTGTGACATATAGGTTGAGGAGCATAATATAATAATTTTATTTAGAATCACTTATGTTGACCCCAAGAATGATTTTTTTAAATATTTTAAAATGTAATTGTAAATACGTTTAACAACAGAAGTAATGTGAAATCCTTCTCTCTGGCGATGGAGGGACCAAAAACATTGCAGCTAATGGAATGTTTGAATTAACCCTGCCTCATCTCCAATTCCTGATTGCTCTCCGAAGATGACCGTGATTTTCGGTTTAGTGTGTATCTTTCTGACCTTGTTTTTCTTTTTTTAAAAACCATTTTGATCTTTTAACATGAATTTGAATTGCATTTTATAAATAAATGATTCATTACATCCCACACCAAATATTTCATTATTACTGTTCACTCCTTCAAATCCTTTCCTGATATACAGAAGCAAATGCCACAATTAATTACGTGTGAGTGTATGTGTGTGTGTGTAATAGAAATGACATATATATGTGTGTATGTTACCTGAGGCAAATCTGTATGAGTCTGCAGCATCCTCAGTTGTTGCCTCCTCAGAAGAAAGAATTCAACTGAGGGACATAAGGCAGAAAAAGAGAACAAGGTCAAGTTTTAGAGCAGGAGCGAAAGTTGATTAGAAAGCTCTAGAGCAGGAACAAAAGGAAGGAAAGTACACCTGGAAGGGGGGCCAAGCGGGCAACTTGACATTTTTGTTTGACATTTTGACTTGGGGTTTTATATGTTGGCATACTTTTAGGGTCTTCCATCCCTTCTCCCCTAATTCTTCCCTTAGAGAGGAATGGGTGGGCTGTCTGCATGCACAGTGGCTGCCAGCACTTGGGAGGGGAGCATGCATAGTTTGTTTACTGCAGTTGTAAGCATGCTCATTTGAGGCATTCTTCCCTTTCCAGCTGTAGGCATGCTCATTTGAGGCATTCTTCCCTTTCCAGCCAAATGTCCCTAGGAGGTCATATACCAGTTAAACTCTGCTATTTTGCCTCTTAATGCACATGCTTGCGCTCACTCACCCAGCTCCTGAGATCTTATCTGGAAGCTGCTGATCACCAGTTTCAGGTTTTTTTCTATCTATAGCAAGACTGACTTTTCCTGATGCTGAGACAAATTATTATTTTAGAGAAACTGTTAACAACCACCTGACCATCACCTGATGGTCGCCTGACATTCCTGGTGTGTGCGTATGGCGGGAGGGGGAGTGCAGGGGAGCCCTTTCCTGCCCTGCTCATGTCTGACTTGCTACGTACTGTAACATGTGTATATAAAAAACACTGACTTTTTAAGTTTAATAACAAGCCAAATTATAAACATTGCATCTCTATACAGAAGAAATCTATCTGATGTTTGTTAAGGAACATATGAACTCCTGAAATCTAGGATATTGGATAAATATAGTAAGAAGAAGCACAGCTGAGAATGAAAAAGGTGACAATTCATATTTCAAAGAAAATTACAGGTTAGTCTAGTGAAAGGAAAATAAATCTTGGGGCCCCAGAACCACTAAGCTAAAGGAAAAAGTCAAACTGGGAACTGCTTAGGGCAAACCTGCCTCCCGTTCTATTCAAAGTCACCCCTCTGCTCACTGAGATAAATGCATATCTGATTGCCTCGTTTGGAGAGGCTAATCAGAAACTCAAAAGAACGCAATCATTTTTCTGTTATCTACCTATGACCCGGAAGCGCCTCCCCACTTCAAGTTGTCCTGTCTTCACCGCAAGTTGTTCCACCTTTCCAGACTGAACCAATATACCAATGTACATCTTACACATATTGATTGATGTCTTATGTCTCCCTAAAATGTATAAACCCAAGCTGTGCCCCTACCATCTTGGGCACATGTCATCAGGACCTCCTGAGGCTGTGTCACAGGCACGCGTCCTCAACCTTGGCAAAATATACTTTCTAAGTTAACTGAGACCTGTCTCAGATTTTCGGGGTTCACATTTTGGTAACCATGAAGGGATTCTGAGTGGAGATACCCCTGACCTTTGATGAATCTCCTATCAGTGCCTGGTACCATCATGAGCTAACTTTATGGCTCAAATAAATAGGACAATTTGCTGAGGTCTGGGGGTACCCCTCCATTGAATCCCTGGTCTCCTAAAATCTGGTCGAGATCTAAAGTTTATTTTGCTGTACAACTCCCTTCTTTTGGGGTTTTACTTGCTTCCAAGAAGGAAGGCAAGATTTCCTGTTTCCACGATGATGGAAGGCAGGTAACTTGTTTCTGGAGTTTGAGCTTGCTCCCAGCAAAGTAAGACGAGTTTGAGGGTTTTTTTGTTTTTTTTTTTTTCCTGCTTCTAGGATGATAGAAAGCAGTCTTCAGCCTGAGACCCATTTCTAGGTAAGTAGCTGAGTTGGGGTTTTGTCTTGGCTAAAGTTTAACAACCAGCTGGTTTTAATTTCTCCTTACCATTAGAGCACTAGGTGACCATATTGTTGGGTGATGGTGGTGGTGGTGTTCATTCCAGTCTTTCTTCTATCAGATTTGACCAACTCTACCTGATTTGGTCAAATCCAAGTTAGAATTCCAAATTATGGGTAACAAAACCTCTCAATTTGGCCAAAATTTCTCACAGCTGCAAAAGAGAAAAAAGCCAAACAAAAAACCCCAAAGAAATCACGCACTTGGTTTCTGTGTTTGCTTCTTATTTTAGAAAAAAAAAAGAACAAATGTTCATTTACTTTTCTTCCGCCCTATATCTCCTTCCCCTTTGCCATCTGCAGTACCAAAAAATCTAGAGAAGGCTTCTAATGACTTGAACCCCTTTAAAGAATTCAGAACAAAGATGCCACTCATCCCTTTGGGGTGTTCTGTTATCTTTGTGGAGTTTCAAGGGTCATGGGCAATAAAGCTCTGTTTTCCTATATTGCATGACCTGACCTCTTTGGCTCTGGGGGTACCAGAGATGACCTCGTACTGTGAGAGGAATTGACTTTAGCATGTGTAATGGTGGACAAGAGCTACAAAGTAGGGGTGGCTGAGCACAGTTTACAGGAAGTGGTCTTGGCTGGCCTTTTTTCTCTCCCAAAAAGCTGTTCTTTAAGCATCCTAATTCTAGTTCAGGGATGCATTCTAAGGGGTCTTCTCTGTTGCTTTTTCTCTCAAAATTAATCTCAATTCAGCTTGTCTGTGCACACTTGCATGAGGAACTAAACTGTTGTTCATAGGTAAACGAGAGACTGAGTTTTCTCAGCTCCAAAAAGAAAGGGCATTTGCTCTTCCCAGCCAAAAGGCACCCCTGGGTGACCAAGAGCCTCATGGGAGTGTCTGGGGAGTTGACCCCCTGTGACATGCAGCAGCCCCACAGGGAAATCCCCAATAAAAATTAATGTTAAAAAAAGAGTCATCCAGGAAACGCATATAAGAGCTGATCACCTCATGTTTTGAGCCCTCTCAGAGGTGATAGACCTTTGGAGAGAGAAACTGAGACATGAAAGAGGGCAGAAACGGCTCAGTGGCGACACACTATGTGTGCCCACAAGCAGCACACATTGATCCACCACACAAAAATTCTAGGCCACTCCTCAGTTCTTCTTTTTTTTTTTTTTTGAGACAGAGTCTAGCTCTGTCGCCAGGCTGGAGTTCAGTGGTGCGATGTCGGCTCACTGCAACCTCCTACTCCCAGGTTCAAGCGATTCTCCTGCCTCAGCCTCCCAAGTAGCTGGGGTTACAGTCATGTGCCACCATGCCCAGCTGATTATTGTATTTTTAGTAGAGACAGGGTTTCACTGTGTTAGCCAGGATGATCTCGATCTCCTGACCTCGTGATCCACCCACCTCAGCCTCCCAAAGTGCTGGGATTACAGGCATGAGCCACCGTGCCCTGCATCAGTTCTTCCTTTTAAGAAAAAAAGTGGGAAACAATCTAAGAATGAGAAGAAAAGGAGAATGACCCCCTTTCAAGCACTCTGTAGGTTTTATGGCAACTCTACTTTCCAGAGTTTATGTAAAATGGAAGTAATATGGTCTTTGTGCACATTTACATTAAGGAAAAAGAGCCCTGGGGTTGACCTGCAAACTACAGAGTTCCTAAGTTCTCTTTTCTCATTTTTCTTTACTGCCTGCTTTAAATCTGCTGTTATTTTTTTATTAAGATAAAAACCACTATTTGGATCCAACAGATTCTTTTTGCAAGCCAGTGAGTTTGTATTTATCTCATGGCTAAAGTTCTGAAGTAAAAGCTATAGGATCTTTGTGTGTGTGTATTTATGTGTTTGTGTATATATTTAAAAGGCCTTTGTAATTTCTATAATTTTATGTTTAATTGGCAATTAAATCCATTTTAGTTTTTCTCTAGCACACCACACTTTTTCTCTCTGTACCTTATGAAGTAAATTTTGCTATTTGATTTTCACCTGAGTTGTTTCCTTTAATATGCAAATTTAAGGCTATTTAGCTGACAACTGCCTGGGGTAGTAAAGCAGGTTATCAATAATTTGAAAGTCTAAGATAGAATTAAAAAGGTTTTTATGACTCTGTAAGATGTACTTCTATTGACATGTCTAATATGTCTACGTATTTAAGTGTTGTGTACACAATGTTTCACTACTGAAAATATATAAAGAGCTCTAATTAATTGGCTTAAGAAAACAAAAGTGTCTGAATCAAAAGCTTTATTGAAAAAAGACAAAACTAGTCAAATGCTTTTTCAAATTTAAATAACTTAAGTAAAATATTTAATAAATAAGCTATCTTTGAAATTATTGGTAAAGTAATATTATAAATGTCTTAAGAATTGCCAGCATACATTTTTGTTTGCATTTATTAAACAAGCAATTTCATACTTATACCTACCAAATACTATAAGGTTTCAAAATTTGGCATAGTGGTTACAAAACTATAAATCCAGCCCAAAACAGAATGATCTCTGCTTGTGTAATCTATAATAAATAAGACATTGATATTCATTTAAGAAAAATAGCTATATCTTGAATTTAGTAAAATTACTGCAACTTCTAATCTTGTGGCTTTATACAATTTAGTCCAAAGGTAGTAAGGTTTGTTTTGGGAAGGGACTATTACCATTTGTTTCAAAGCTAAACTATCAACAAAGTTCCTCCCAAAATTAGTTTGGCCTATGCCCAGAAATGAACAAGGACAGCTTGGAGGTTGGAAGCAAGATGGAGTCAGGTCAGATCTTTTTCACTGTCTCAGTTATAATTTTGCAATGACAATTCCATAACTTCAAATGATGACTATTGCAGTTTTCATAAATAATCTAGGTAAATGATTAAAATAAAATAATTAGGTAAATGTAATGGAATAAATATATGTAGACAAACTCATCATAATTTAGAATCTAAAGTTAAATTAAATAATAGATATTTTATTATTTGAGTATTTTTTCCAATAAAAATATATTTGTAGGGAAACATTCTTTCTAAAAAAAAGTGTGTTCATTTTAAAAAGGTTAACAATTTTTGTCTAAATCAAAGCTTATATAAATTTTATGTATAAGACAAGGTAAAAGGAACCAGGAAATAAGAGAAATGTAAAGAAAATTATAAAAATAAAGAGGTGGTTTTTTTTGGGGGAAGAAAGCTTAAAGAGAAATAATTTTATGTAAGAAAGAATCTTGTATGGTAGATTTAGTCCTAGAATAAAATGACTATTTTTGAAGAAAGAAGGATGTTCAGGACAAACCAGAAAGTCCAAGCATATCATGAACGGTCTGTGTAAGTCACAAGAGGATTTATTTTAAAAAAGCAGAAACTTTTATGTGATCAATCTGTCTGTTAATTAAAGAGAAATTATAATGGTCTTTCTGGAGATTACGCTTGAGATAAAAAAAATACTTATACGCTAAATAATTTGTTAGAACAATTAATTTTTTTAAACCCAAAGTTCAACTTTTATTGCATCTCCCTAATTTTAGTTTTCTCTCCCCTTTTAAAGGGTACAAAATAGTAACACTCTCCTTCAACTCATTTTCGGTTCATGTAAGATTTTTTCCTCGAGTTCTATTTGTTGTGGCCTGATGCTAACAATGTTTTCTTAAAGGTCTAAAGGAAATGTTTTCTTCCAACATAATATACTGTGCAATGCAGAAGGTCTTTTCTTTTGCCTTTTGGTAACTGGCCCAGCAGATTTTATGGTTTATCGAAACAATTCCTATGCCATTATTATTAAGTTTTGGTTTGCTTAGGAAGAAAAGAGAAAAAAATTTTTTTAATTAAGGTTATTATGTCCATGTATCTTTCTGTATGTGCTTTTAAAGTACTTGTGAAATCGAGTTACAGGGTTTTGACTCCTGGGTCTAGAAAGGACACCAATTCCTGCTAAATCTTAAACACTGACAGCAATTAGAGCCTCATCTTCAGGCCCAGTAGAAGATACCAATCAAAATATACTACATTCCTGAGACACAGGGCCAGAAAATAAAGCTATTCAACTCCTCAAGTTGCCCAGGACTATAGCAGAAGAGATGGACATGTGAGATTGTAAAGGCCAATTTTGAGAGATAAAATAAGTTCAGTTTCCCTATAAATTAATCATTAATGTAAAGGCACAGTGATGCAAGATCAGCATATGGGCCCCTATGTCAGATTAACAAGGTTTTCTTGAAGCATTAACCAACTCCTTAATAAAGGTTATAAAGGTTATAAAAGGCTTATAGAAGTTATATCTTACAATCAAGATTAAAATTTTATAGATTGTTTATAAAATTTTGAAAAACAAATATAATTGGCTTCATGCTGTTTTTATTAGGGCTTATTATTTGGAAAATTAAGTCTCTTCTCTCAAAAAAGGAAGGTTTTTGCTTTTTTTTTTAAAATCCTCGAGTTAGCACTTTGGTCAAATTAATGACTTATTTTACAATGGCCTGTGATATCAAGTGTTTTAAGCCTTTGATATTTGACAAGTCTTTCAAAATAAAACCATAAGTTATGTCTTTTTCTGACCTAATTAAATCTTTAAGATATTAGGTTCCCTGAAGTCCAAAAATGACATAATTTGGTTTATTTGGTATAAAAATTATACAGGAAACATTGTCAAATATGAAATGGTGTTTGGTTTCTTTGGGCTGTATTTGTATAAATATGCTATTGGTATGTTCTCCAAAATTATGGGAAACTCCTATAATTCTGATATGACTTAGTATACATTATCAGTAATAATTATAATTGTTATGTTAAATTTTTGTGTGCCACAGAGGTAAAAATTTCCTTGTCAATTGTGTTCTCAACTATGGCTGCCCTAAAACTTTTTGTCATCCATGGACAATTGTTGTCTTGTTTTGGTCCTCTTTGGAAGGTGGTATTATAATCAGCTATAAAACTCTAACAGGTGCTTTTGAATACAAGTTTTTGAAAACTTTGGCGATTGTGACATCAGGATAGAAGAAAAACTTTTAGGACTCATGGAGAACAGAAATGTTCATGAATATCAAGCAGAACAGAAATTAACTACATGGACTGAACTAATAGCAGGCAGAAGTAATCTTTTTGACTTTTTGCCTAAGACATTGCTGATCCTTTGTTTTATTTTTTCAGAGTAAAGGAAACTTTTCTTTTGAGCTATTGATGCTTTTAATAATTTAGTATGCTCCTGTGAACAAAATTTAGAACATATTGACTTCGCTCTACATGATTTCTCCAGAATTTGGAAACTATTTTTGAGTATTCTTAACTAATGGCAATACAGTTATTTGTATAAATGCAATAAGAATCTGTTTTCATTTATAACAGAACACAACTGGAGAAACTGGTTATAAGGCTTTGACTGGAATGCTGTGCTTTCCTTTAAGGAATCAAACTTGACTTATGGGAAAACTGCCTCCATACTTGTACATACAGTCCCTGTACAGGGTTCCTGACCTGTGGTAAGTAAAGAATGTCATTTTCTGACAGGCACAGGAGCCCCAAGTTTACCTCGGAATCTCAAGAGGAGAGGAATTCACCCAACTTATAGGTATTTGATGGTATAAATCCATGGTTGGACTCGGCTTTAAAAAAAAGTCTTTTCTGAGATTCCCTCTATAGAACAAAGTTCCATCAAAGCCAATTTAAAAGCCTATGTAAGAAAATAATTATTCCTGCTGCACTGTATACAAATAATCAGGCCAAGTAAAACAAAGCAAACCGGTCCTACCATGCTTTGTCTTTACTAAAAATGGAAAACTGGAGAGAGAAAAATTATTTTTCAAAAACTACAGTACACCTGTTGTTAGATTCTAGTCTTGCCTAATGTTTTTCAGTGTTAATTATTTTCCGCAGTTTGAACTCAATTCTAATTTTTCTTGGCTATAAGTCTTCAGAATAATGTTTTCCATTTTTTTCCTTCTTTTTTCCCCATTTTTCCTAATTCGGAGTCACTGAAAACTAAGCTGTGCTTTCGTAAAGCCCTGTGAACTGAAGCTAGACAACTTAAACTTCAGAAGAAAATAATAGCAACCTATTTATATACACAAGCCACTTTCACACCTGCCTACTGATGTATGGACTTCAGAGTAATGTGGCCTATACTGATTTTCCAGGATTATTCTTTTTTTGTTTGTTGTGTTTCATTTTTTTGAGACAGAGTCTAGCTCTGTTGCCCTGGCTGGAGTACAGTGGCACGATCTCGGCTCACTGCAACCTTTGCCTCCCAGGTTCAAGCGATTTTCCTACCTCAGCCTCCTGATTAGCTGGGATTACAGGCACGTACCACTGTGCCTGGCTGATTTTTTGATATTTTTAGTAAAGATGGGGTTTCACTGGTCTTGAACTCCTGACCTCAAATGATCAGCCCTCCTTGGCCTCCCAAAGTTCTGGGATTACAGGCATGAGGCACCACACCTGGCCTTCCAGAATTGTTCTTTGGCTTGTTGTTGTTTTTCTTCCTTCCTCCCCCTACTTTTTCTTTATAGGACATGAGACTTCACAACCTGCTAACAATGAACTTTCCTAATAACTCAGGACCTACCAATCTAGGAATAAACCATCCCAGCCATGACAGATCAAAGGAAACATGAGACCAGAGACTCATTTTCTCCTAAAACGCTTTCTCCAAAAGATTTTTTAAAAATAAAAAGGGGGAAATGTGACAGGAAAATAAATCTCGGGGCCCAAAATCACTAAGCTAAATGGAAAAGTCAAGCTGTGAACTGCTTAGGGCAAACCTGCCTCCCATTCTATTCAGTCACCCTGCTGCTCATTGAAACAAATGCATATCTGATTGCCTTATTTGGAGAGGCTAATCAGAAACTCAAAAGAATGCAACCATTTGCCTCTTATCTGCCTATGACCTGGGAGCTCCCTCCCTGCTTCAAGTTGTCCTGCCTTCATCTCGAGTTGTCCCACCTTTCCAGACTGAACCAATGTACATCTTACACATATTGATTGATGTCTTATGTCTCCCTAAAATGTATAAACCTAAGCTATGCCCCTACCACCTTGAGCATATATCATCAGGACCACCCGAGGCTGTGTCACAGGTGCATGTCCTCAACCTTGGCAAAATAAACTTTCCGAATTAACTGAGACCTGTCTCAGATTTTCAGGGTTCACAGTCTCTAATTCATTTATCTTTTATTCTGTAGGATTTTAGTAACCAAAGTAGACTACAAAAATGTAGAAAAGTAGACTTTAGCCACTATATTAGAAAAGTATATGAAATAACAGATAGTATTTAATTTTACTCTTAAATATTTAAGAACGTTAGGGATTTCATCTCATCAATCACAATTCATTGTTTGGCATTTGAATTTTCCTCCCTATTTCATCACTTTATAACATGACTGAGGAAAATTTAAAAAACAACAACTTGATTTGAAAGTCAGAGTCACATGTATTTAACCCTTCCCCAAATATAGTTGTTTCTCATATCCCATCTTGGAAAGGTAGCATCACAGAAAATTGCATTAACTTCAACATGAAGTGGTCTTAGGTTAACTGCTTTGGAGAGGAAAGGAAGAGAGAGAGAGTAAGGATTTATCAGCTGCAAAAGCTGAATAGTCATTTGGATACCAGTGGTGTCACATTTGCCTAACATCTGGGGACATGACTGACCTTTTTTCTAAGCATTTGTATTAGTCCATTTTCATGCTGCTGATTAAGACATAACCCGGACTGGGAAGAAAAAGAGGCTTAACTGGACTTACAGTTCCACATGGCTGAGGAGGCCTCAGAATCATGGTGGAAAGCAAAAGGTACTTCTTACATGGCAGCGGCAAGAGAAAATGAGGAAGAAGCAAAAGTGGAAACCCCTGATAAACCTATCAGATCTTGTGAGACTTATTCATTACCACGAGAATAGCACAGGAAAGACTGGCCTCCATGATTCAATTACCTCCCCCTGGGTCCATCCCACAACAGGTGGGAATTCTGGGAGATACAATTCAAGTTGAGATTTGGATGGGGACACAGCCAAACCATATCAGCATTTATATTCATATAGCTATACCTGTAGAAATATTGTAGAGCTTATGGTCCAGAATCTGTAGACAAACTGCCTAGATATAAATCCTTGCTCCATCACTTATTAGCTGTATGACTGGGCAAGCCACTTAGCCTCTCCGTGCCCTAGTTCTCAAATTTGTAAAATGAAGATAATAATAGTGCCAGATTTGTAGATTTGTTTGGAGGATCAAATGAGTTCATGCATGTGAAGCACTTAGAACAGTGTCTAGCACATCATAAGCACTATAAACTATTAGCTATTATCATCCTCCTCTTTTTTTCCTAACATCAATGGCATCCTACTGTATGTTATTCTGCAGACTTGTTTGTTTAATTCATTAATGTATTTTGGAAATAGTTCCACAGTATTACAGGTAAAATTTGCCTCTTTTTTTTTTTTAACTACTTCAAGTCTAATTTTCCATATAATGATTTCAAACCGTTCCTTAGTACCTAAAAGAAATGTCTACATTTACCACAACAGCTTACCTCTTTTGATTCAGTGAACTAAAGTAGGGGGGAAAGTGCATGATAAACTAAAATGTGTTATGGAAATGTTAATGTATGTCTGTCTTTACCAGGTGTCCAATGGGGAAGGAGGTGAGAAGAGTCTGCTTTGCCTGGGACTGACCCATTACCACTCGTGGTAGCCTCCGTTCATCTTTGAGTCTTGCTTGCATTTCCTAAAGACAGTGACTCACCAGAGATGCACAGCAGAGTAGCAGGGAAAGCTGCCATTCTCTGACTGTCCTACCTCTCCCTGCCAGCAACTTAAGTTGCTGCTTCACTACTTTGAATGAACCTACATGTGTAGGGTTATTTTGGTTTTCGTTTGGTTGTTTTTTTGCTTGTTTGTTTCTTACAAGCTCAAAGAGTGGAAGCTGCATTGCATGTGTATTTAAAGAAAGGCAAGGGGAGATCTATGATTGACATGGTAAGGTGACAGGCACAGTGGGGACCTGCTTTCAGAGTCCACTTCCAGGGCATAGCCTCCTCCAGACCCAGAAAGGATTAGGAACCGCTGCCACTTCATCTCATGCTCTTGGCATCCATGCTGTACGGGTCTTTCACACCTCAAAAACTGGGGAGGACAAAATAAAACGGCACTGTGGCAGGGGAGAGTGGGAGACGTCTTCCTCTGATCTCAGCATTCATTCCCCTCAGGCTGTCCCTCAGGTGGTCTTTCTGCTGCCACAGCACCTGGTACAGGGCCTGGTACTAAGCAGGCATGCCACAAATGTTTACTGATTAAAGCAATAAATTGATTGAACTTTCACTTACCTTAGCAGGACAAAGTGTATTTGACATTTTAAAAAGATTGGGGAAGGGGTTCTGCTAGCAACATAGACATTTAAAAGCAGAAAAACAACTAAGATAAGAGAATTATGTGAGGAAAAACGAATTTTTTTTGTGTGTTTTTAAAGGCAGCAGGAGAGGAATACACTAGAAGGAAAAAATAACCTGGAAAGGATAGCGATTTGCTGACGGGCACTCAACCTAAAAAGACATGACTCGCTCCCAGCACCTGTTGGCCTTGGAAGCTTCTGAAAAAGTGCAGCACGCCTTGGGTAGAAGTCCCGCTGGGGGCTGATTCCTGGAGGGGAGTGAGCAGGGCTCCAGAAACGGACCCAGAGGCTGCTGAAGGGAGGCCCACCCAGAGGGCCAGAATTTCCAGCCCCTGCTCCTTTTCAGGGCAGGCTCCAGGGACCTGCAATTCCTTTTGTGATTCATTCTCAGAAAAACTTTTCTGCCCTTATTTTGCCACATGGCCACCACTGCATTCTCCTTGACTTTGACAGCAGGATTCCACACCACCCTGGGCTTCTACCTCAGGCCTCACAGTTTCTTCCTCAGCCAACGCAAGAGTGGCTGCCCCAGCTTTTGTGGGCCTCTTCTTTCCTCGCCCATACACACCTGAGCAATCTCTGCCACTCCCCTGACTGTCACCTCCATCTTTGGACTGATGACTCTGTCCCAGGCACAGACCTTAGTGCCCTTGGCCCACTGAGTCCCTCCTCGTAATGGCCCACAGGTTCCCCCAGTTCAGTGTGTTCAAGGCATTCATCAGCTTCTCCACTAAAAAAGAAAACAAACCATCTATCCTCTGGCCTTCCCGTTTGCCAACAGCACTGTCCTCAGTCACCCACGCCAGAAACCTGGAGTCTTCCTTGGCCCATGCTCTCTACTCCACACCCACCCACCCACCCAGCTCTGCCAAATATAACTCCTCATCATCTTAGAAGGCCTCTCCAATTCTTCACCTCCCACTCCCTCTCAGGGATCTGTCCCCGCAGTTCCATATATTCTCTTAAACACACATTTAAGATCGCTCCACTGACAAAATGGCTCTCTTTCCAATGGTTCCCTGTCCCCAGAGGACAAATTGCAAGCTGTTAGCATTACATTCACGGCCCTTCATCACTGGGCCTCCACTGCCATCTTCAATCTGATCTCTCATCATGCGCTCCAGGTGGTACAGTGCCCTAGGCCCTCTCTTGCCTCTGCACCTTTGCACATCTCATCCCATCTTCTAGGAACTCTCTCACCCTTTGCCTAGCAAATTCCAAACTTTTTCTTCAAGACTGAGTCCAAGGATCCTTTTCTTCAAAAAGCCTTTACTAACACCACTCCCATGAGCCCTCTGGGGTGAGGTGTGCCTAGTCTGTTCTCCCCTGCTATGCTCACCTACCTCTGTCATAGCATGGCCACCCTGTGTCATCAGCATCTAATCTATTGTCTCTTTCCTCCTTCTCTTAGACCCTCCCCACATTGCCTGATCTGTTAAGAGCAGAAATTGACTATCTTTGTGCCTGCTGTGGTTTGAATGTTTGTGCCCCTCCAAATTTCATGTTGAAACTTAATCCACAATGCAACAGCATTAAAATGTGGGGCTACAAGGAGGTGATTAGGCCATGAGGCTGGAGCCCTCATGAATGGATTAGTGCCTTATAAAGGGCTTGCAGGGGCAAGTTTGCCCTTCCACTCTTCTGCCCATGAGGACACAGTGTTTGTCCCCTTTTTGCTCTTCTGTCCCTTCTGCCAAGTGAGGACATCTAGACGGTACTGTCTATGAACAAGTGGCCTTCACCAGACACTGAACCTGCCTTGATCTTGGACTTCCCAGCCTCCAGAACTGTGAGAATATAAATTTCTGTTTTTCATAAATTATTCAGTCTCATGTATTTGGTTATAGCAGCACAGGAAGGCTAAAACAGTATCCCTACCCCCAGGACAGTATCTGCTCACTTAGTGAGTGCATCAATAAATTTCACTGAATTATGACTGTCCTAAAACAACACTTATTCCTTAGATTAGCTCCAGAAACACAGAAGCCCCTGACAGTGCTCCAAAAGACATAGAACCTGAGGCCAGGATCACTTCAGCTTCTGCCAGGGAAAACCCCCCTTTTTGAGGCTGGGTCAGAAACAGTCAGCCTGTGAATATTTTAGGAATGAGAGATGAGGCAGATCCCCCTGGGGCATTTTGACATTTTGCCATCCACCAAGCTGGGAAGTATGCCTCATTCTTAACCAGATGGTCTTTGAGCTGATATTTCTGCCCAGTCACATGTCTGAGTTGATGCAATTGTGTTCCAGAGGTCATAAGAGAAAAGTTGCTGGCGAATGTATCTGAAAGAGCCAGCCCCTCGTTTTTGTTTCTGTGGCAAAGGTTTTCACAACAATCAGCCTTCTCAAGAAGTGTACACACAGCTTGCCTGACCAGACCATGATGGGAGACACAGCATGAGCTGTGGTCAGGTGGAAAACATCACAGACGGCTCAGAGGATGACACACGTACACTGTGCCTTATGAGAAATAAGAACAGAAATCTGAGTCCTGGAGAGTTTTCAAATGGATCCCAAGACCAAATGGTGTGGTTCTTCATCCGAATGTAAAGAGTAAAGAAACAAGATGGACTATTCCACTGGGCCCCTCTTGTTTCTTTACAACAGAGGGATATTTGAACTTTTCATTTTTGTAAGAGGTTCTGTAAATGTGTCAGTTAAGAGTTCAGAATGAAAGTGGAAATGGTGCGCTATCGATGATGGCTTCCCTTGCTTACACCTTGCAGTGTTCACATTGATCTAGCCCAGTGAGTTTGCAGAAAGGAGGTCGGCAGCAAATTAGGGATCCAATCTGTCCCCTACACCACATCTCAGAGTCCCCAGAGAATCCTGGGGAGGACAGGGCTGGTCTGATGTGTTAGCAGAGACAAAAGCAGGGCAACTCCAAGAGAGGCCAAAAGAGCATTTTTCAAATGAATTTTTTCCCTGCCTTCATTCCCCACCCACAGCCTTGTCCCTGAAGTGGCAAGTTAGTTCCGCAAGGCTTCTGTGGGCTCATGGCATCAGTGCCATTGCTCTGTCATCAACCCCTTCATGTTAGCATCCACCAAAATAAATTCCCTTTTGGTTGTCCACTGTTGCTCTCTCCTCAATGGTATCTCCAACCACGCAGCCTATGCTGCAGCCACTGATATAATAGTCTCCCCACTTCCTAGCTGTGAGGCCCCTCCAGATCTCCTGCTTCTCAGGGTTTTGCCAGCCACTCTTCCAAGCATGCTGAGCATACAGGACATCCCTCAGACTGCCAGAGCCCCACCTGATCTTCCCTGCTACAGTGGCCTCAGGAATGCCCTGTGGGGCTTGCTACTTCTCACAGCAAGTGGACTCTCCCAGCTTGTCTCTATAAGCTGATCTGACTTGGCTGGGGGATGAAGGGGCACAAGGGTGATATAGGACCCTTTCTTTGGGACTCCAACCAATAGCTCACTTTCTTTCCTATTGAACTCTTCTCCGCATTCCCCAGCCTAGTTAGTTTTTCGACAAAGTTGGGCTACCGGGGATAACGAGACTATGCTCTTGTTCTGTTCTAGGTTCGACAACTATTGTTTTTTGTTTCGTTGGTTTATTTTTCCAAGACATAGCCTCACTCTGTTGCCCAGACTGCAGGGCAGTGGTGTGATCTTAGTGTTCACTGCAGCCTCAACCTTCCAGGCTCTGGCGATCCTCCTGCCTCAACCTCTGAAGTAGCTGGGACCACCGGCAGATGCCACCACACCTGGCTAATTTTTAAATTATTTGTAGAAATGGAATCTCACTATGTTACCCAGGCTGGTTTTGAACTCCTGGGCTCAAGTGATCCTCCTACCTTGGTCTCCTAAAGCGCTGGGATTAAAGGAATGAGTCACTGCACCCAGTCTGATGTCTATTGTTTAGACCAGGATTTCAGTTCAGGATTGAAAACATCTAGGCTCTTAGAACTCAAAGATTCTTTTTCTTTCCAGTCAACTAACTCTGTCTTGAGTTTCAAAACTCAGTTTCTTTAAATCAACTTTATTGATATATAAGTAACATACAACAAATACATTCATTTTAAGGATACAGTTCAATGACTTTTGACAATTATATATACTAATGCAACCATTACCACTGTGAAGAGAAAGAATATTTTTCTCACTCCAAAAAGTTCTCTCTTGCCTAGGTTGCCTGATCTTAAGTAACCACTGATCTGCTCTCACTTTAGATTAGATTTGCCTTTTTCTTTAACCGATATGTTATGTTTTGCTTTTTTCACTTACTATAATGTTTTGAGATGTATCCATGTTGTTTCATGCATGTTGTTGCAATAAAAACTTTATTCCTTTTTATTGTTGACTAGTATTCCTTTGTACACATATACCACAGCTTCTTCATTCTTTCACCTGTCTGGGTTATTTCTTATTTGCAGCTATTATTAATAAAACTTCTTTGAATAAATCTTTACATGGACAGAAGTTTTTACTTCTCTTGGATTAATACTTAAGAATGGAATTGCTGTTATGAATGGTAAGTGTGTGTTTAACTTAATAAGAAACTGCTAAATTGTATTTCCAAAGTAGTTGTATCATTTTATATTTCCACCATAGTATATGCAACTCCATATCCTCACTAACATTCAGTACTACCAGGCTTCTCAATTTTATCCATTCTGGTAGGTGGACATATTGTAATATCACATTGCATTTCCCTGGTGAATAACGCATTTGAGCATCTTTTCCTGTGCTTAATGGTGATTTACACATTTCTTTAGTGAAGTATCTGATAAAATCTTTTGCCCATATTTAATTTCCTTGTCTATCATATTATGAGAGTTGTTTTGTGTTTTGTAGCTCTCTTAAGGATTTTCTATATAAACAATCATGTTAACTCAAGCAAAGATAGTTTTGCTTCTTCTCTTCCACTCTGGATGACTTTTATTTCTTTTTCTTGCCTTACTGTGCTAACAACCTCCAGTACAATGTTGAATTCGAGTGGTTAAGAGCAAGCATCCTTGCCTTGTTCCCAATTTTGGATAGAAAACATTTCAACCTTTCACCATTAAGTAAAATACCGCTGCAGGGTTTTTGTAGAACCCCTTTGTTAGGTTGAGGAAGTTTCCTTCTATTCCTCGTTGGCTGAGAGAATATCTCTCATGAAATATTATTTATGGGCCAGGCATGGTGGCTCACGCCTGTAATCCCAGCACTTTGGGAGGCCAAGGCAGGCAGATCATGAGGTCAGGAGTTCAAGACCAGCCTGGCCAATATGGTGAAACCCCGTCTCTACTAAAAATACAAAAATTAGCCAGGCGTGGTGGCACACACCTGTACTCCCAGCTACTCTGGAGGCTGAGGCAGAAGAATCACTTAAATCAGGGAGGCAGAGGTTGCAGTGAGCTGAGATCGCGCCACTGCACTCCAGCCTGAATGACAAAGTGAGACTCTGTCTCAAAAAAAAAAAAAATATATATATATATCATTTATATTCATTACAGCTTCTAAATGATGGTAGTTAGTAGGCAGACTCCTAGATCTTATTGTTTAATGAGTTAACAATTAGGCCTTTATATTAATATGTAATAATTTTTTAAATGTTTGATACTATATTTCAATATAATTTATTTTCTTCTGTAATAAAGGAGGCCTATTCTAGAGACTATGCTATGTCAAGTCATCAAGTCCATCAGAGTGGTGTGCAGGAATGGCACAATCAAGCACTTTTGTTTATCCAAATGACAATGAACTAGAAGGCTTTCAGAAGGGGGGTGCTCAGAATCAATTTCTGTTTACAAAATGGTATATATATATATATATATATATAAAATTTTTGTGTGTGTATATTTATATGGCATACCATATACAATGGTATATCTATGTGTATACCATGTATACACACACACACACACACACACACACACATACACCAATCAAACCAATATACATTTGGTTTTCTTCGTAATTCTATGTATTTTATCTTGTACATTTAAAAATCATATTTTGAGAAAGGGTGCCTAGGATTCAACAGATTGCCAAAGGAGTCCATAGCACTACAAACTGCAAAAGCCTCCCTGTTTTAGAGGATGAGATAGAAGGGAGAGCCCAAAGGAGATTGTGTGGGGAGAGGGTGGACTGAGAGACCCGAATAAGGTTGTTCATGAAGAAAAGACTCAAATGCTGCCAAGTCCAGTGAGATTAGGAGTGAGAATTGACTGTTGCTTTTGTTTGCCTGCTTACCGTTTTCTTTTATTTATTTGTTTTTGGACCTGTGGCACAGAGGATCTGTTTACTGACCATCCTTACTGCGAGACACACAGTCACCATGGCACCCTGCACGTTACTCCTGTTCCACTTGTTTATTCTCTGTATCCCCATACTCTACTCCTATCTGCTGCATTTCCATGAGAATCTTTTTGTTTGCATATGTATTTTCTTAAATAGATTTTATTTTTTGGAATCATTTTAGATTTATGAACATATAAAAATTGAGAATATAGTACAGAGAGTTCCCCATACCCCACATGCAGTTTCCCACATTATTAACATCTTATATTAGTATGGTGCATTTATTAGAATTCATGAACCGCTGGACACGGTCTCACACCTGTAATCCCAGCACTTTGGGAGGCCAAGGTGGGTGGATCACAAGGTCAGGAGTTCCAGATCAACCTGGCCAACATGGTGAAACCCTGTCTCTACTAAAAATACAAAAAAAAAAAAAAAATTAGCTGGGCATGGTGGCAGGCACCTATAATCCCAGCTACTAGGTAGGCTGAGGCAGGAGAATCTCTTGAACCCGGGAGGCAGAGGTTGCAGTGAGCAGAGATCGCGCCACTGCACTCCAGCCTGGGTGACAGTGCAAGACTCCATCTCAAAAAGAAAAAAAAAAAAAAAGAATATCTCTCCATTTAACTCCCACCCCCACTTTTTTTTTTTTTTTTTTTTTTTGCCACAGGGTTTGTCTCCTGTCTCCCAGGCTGGAATGCAGTGGTGTGCTCTTGGCTCACTACAACCTCTGGGTTCAAGCAATCCTCTTGCCTCAGACTCCTGAGTAGCTGGGATTACAGGCATGTGCCACCACACCCGGCTAATTTTCATATTTTTAGTAGAGACGGGGTTTCACCATGTTGGCCAGACTGGTCTCGAACTCCTGACCTCAAGGGATCTGCCTTCCTCGGCCTCTCAAAGTGTTGGGATTACAGGTGTGAGCCACTGTGGTCAGCTTTAGCCAGATCCCTTTCTATGTCCCTTACTAGCACTTTAAAGTTTACTTCATAGAAATATTATATTTTTGTCTTAGAATATTTTATTCTTGTCTTAATCCTATAAAGTTTTTGTTGCTATTATGAATAGTGTAAATTAACCTGCTATAATGCAATAAAATTAGATGTTAACAACCAAAGGATACCTTTTTAAAACTGAAATATTTACTAAACACAAGGGTTTTAAGTGATAATAGAAAAACTCCATGCCAAAATCTGAGATTTGCCTAAGCATTTCTCAGAAGGAAATTTATAGCTTTAAATAAATTTTTCAAAAACAGGAAATATTAAAATAAATTACCCAGGTCTTTAAGTTCTTTTGAGTGGGGCTCTCTGGAAGTTGCAGTCAAAAACATCCTCATGATACTAGGCCTTCAGTTTTTATAAAGGTTGTCAGCTCCCCCAATCTTAATTGATGTTTAAAGTCTATGAATTAGCTGAGTGTGGTGGTGCACACCTGTAATCCCAGCTACTTGGGAGGCTGAGGCAGGAAGATGGCTTGAGCCCAAGAGTTCAAGGTTACAGTGAGCCATGATCACGCCACTGCACTCCAGCTTGGGTATCTCTTCCTGACTTCCTGGGTCCAAAATACAGAAGCTAGCTCCTTTCCTCTTTTCTCCTTTTCTTTTTATTGGTCAATAAATCACAACCCTGGAGAAATCTTGGATATTTCTTGGTTTAATAGATTCATAGCCGGGTAGAAGGAGTATTTTACAGGCAGAAAGAAGAACAGCAAAGGTACATTCAAAGACAGGATGATCCGATGGGAAAACTGTGCGCTTGGTGCGGGAAACATTAAAAAGACATATTTAGAAACCCTCCTGGAAGGGCACACAGGAAACAAATAGGGGAACTGAAATAAAAATGGAAAGGAAGACTTTTCACCATATACCTAGGTGCTTTTTTGAGCCATGTGACTATAAAATCTACTCTAAAAAGAATTAAAATTATTTTTTAAAAAATTAAGATCCCAATTTGGAAGGCCTAAATGCTAAGGAGTTAGGATGTCTTCTTTTCAGCAACACTGAATGACATTATTTATTTACGTGGCATTTAAGAAAATAGAGTCTGGCATCAGAGAACAGGGTAGAAGGTGGTGGGAGGATCTAGCACCTTTTTAGATACTTTGAAAGCAGAGGCTTCGGCCGGGCATGATGGCTCATGCCTGTAATCCCAGCACTTTGGGAGGCCAAGGTGGGTGGATCAGCTGAGGTCAGGAGTTCGAGACCAGCCTGGCCAACATGGTGAAACCACGTCTCTACTAAAAATACAAAAATTAGCTGGGTGTGGTGGCTCACACCTGTAATCCCAGCTACTCCGGAGGCTGAGGCAGGAGAATTGCTTGAACCTGGGAGGCGAAGGTTGCAGTGAGCCGAAATTGTGCCATTGCACTCCAGCCTGGCGACAAGAGTGAAACTCCATCTTTAAAAAAAAGAAAAAAAAAAAAGAAAGAAAGCAGAGGCTTAAACTTTTGTTTATAGCTCTGGTTAGTGGTTTCCACCCATTAGGGTCTCATAGCATATTCACTGCTACTGTGGTTATTATTGCTGTGACTGAAGATAATTGCACTCATGATGGTGAGGACCATGAGGATGCAATGATACCATTTGGTACAGTAGGGATTCAGGAAGCTTTTGGAGTAATACACACAGAGGCAATGTTTGATATTGACTCGTCAAAATCCCACCTCCCCCACCTGACAACCACTGTTCTAGTTCAGAATGCTGATCTTGTTGCCGATTTTCATTTCTTTCCCATCCAAAGGATCCTTTACACAGTGAGGTCACCCATGTTCTCCAGAGATCCGTCTCCTTCCCAGAATCTTACATTGAGTCCCAAAGGCTGTTCAGATCCAAATTTCTCACTAATTGCTTCCCTGCCTCAACTCTCTTCTTCCCTATTATATAATAGGCCAGCTCTGGCCCTTCACTCCAATGAGAAGCCTGTTTGGCCTTCAAATGCAGTTGTTATAGGGATCCTTGCCCATCCTTTCTGCCATGATTTTCATCTCAAAATTCTACTCAAACATCACCTTCACTCAAAAAACATTTAGGGCCAGGCGCAGTGGCTCATGCCTGAAATCCCAGCACTTTAGGAGGCCGAGGTGGGGGATCACTTGAGGTCAGGAGTTCGAGACCAGCCTGTCCAACATAGTGAAACCCTGTCTTTACTAAAAATACAAAATTAGGCAGGCGTGGTGGTGGGTGCCTGTAATTCCAGCTACTTGGGAGGCTTAGGCAGGAGAATCGCTTGAACTCAGGAGGCAGAGGTTGCAGTGAGCCAAGATTGCGTCGCTGCACTCCAGCCTGGGCAACAAGAGCAAAACTCCGTCTGAAAAAAAAAAAAATCACATACCTTTTTAACAATTAATAAAATAGAGTTTTTGCCATTGTGAAATGCACAAATGGTAGAACGATCTTTAGTGAACAATCTACTGTGGTATAGAGGGCTGTAAAAAAAAGGTCTCAGCCTCCTATGGGGGCATAGAGGATAAAGCAGTCAAAAAAATAATGCAAAATCCTGTTATATTTAGAACTTCCTAGTTTAAAAATTACTTCTCATTTAACCCTCACGACAACTCTGTGGGGTGGATATTGTTTCCAGTTCTTTTTTTTTTTTTTTTTTTGAGACGGAGTTTCACTCTTTCTGCCCAGGCTAGAGTACAATGGCACCATCTCGGCTCACTGCAACCTCTACCTCCCGGGTTCAAGCAGTTCTCCTGCCTCACCCTCCCGAGTAGCTGGGATTACAGGTGCCCACCACCACGCCCGGCTAATGTGTATTTTTAGTAGAGACAGGGTTTCACCATGTTGGCCAGGCTGGTCTTGAACTTCTGACCTCAGGTGATCCACCTGCCTCAGCCTTTCAAAGCTCTGGGATTACAGATGTGAGCCACTGCACCCAGCCCTGTTCCAGTTCTTAACCAAAAAAGTTGAGATTGACAAAATTAGAATATGGGTTCTGGAAGTGACAGATTGGGTTTTGATTTCTGGCTCTGCCACTCACTGGGTGAGTCCTTGAGCAAGTGACTTAATTAACTTAAGGTTCTGTTCCTTCATATGAAACAGGTTACTAACAGGATGTACCACACACAATTGCCGTGAGGATGAAATGAAAAGTACATAAAAGCTTTCCCTGCGGAGTCTGCCAAATGATGATCACTTAACAACCGTGCTCTTTCCCTTCTTACTCCACAGGCTTTTCCTTGAAGCTGTCTCCAATTCACCCCTCTTGGTTTCAGCCACTCATATCCTGTCCCCTTCTTTCCAACTAGCTTTATGATTATTTTCTGAGCAGCTGTGAATTTCTGCTTCTCTATCTCTATGAAGTTACCTGGTCTGTAATTTTTTAAAAATTATGTTCAAATCTGTTTTTATGGTGGTATAATATAATATATATAACATAAAATTTACCATTTTAAGTGTACAATTCAGTGGCATTAAATACATTCACAACATTGTGCAACCATCACTGCTCCCTGTTTCCAAAACTTTTCCATCATCCCGAACAGAAACTCTATACTCATTAAGCAACAATTCCCATTTCCCTTTCCCCCAACCCCTTGGTAATCTTTAATCTAAGTTCTGCCTCTGAGCTTGCCTATTCTAAGTATCTCATAAAAGTGGAATCATATGTACCCAAAATAATTGCTTTTTTACAAAGTGAAATCATAAAATATTCCTTTCATGTCTGGCTTCTTTCGTGTAGCTTGTTTTTAAGGCTCATCTATGTTGTCGTGTGTTTCAGAATTCCATTCCTCTTTATGGCTGAGTAATATCCATTGTACGGATAGACCTCATTTTTCTTATCCAGTCATCTGTCAATAGGTACTTGGGTTGTTTCAGCCTTCTGGCTATTGTGAATAATGCTAACATTAGTGTACAAGTATGTGTTTGAGTCCCTGTTTTCAATTCTTTTTAACACAGACCTAGGGGTGAAACTGCTGGTCATATAGTAACTCTAAGTTTAATATTTTGAGGAACTGCCAAAGTATTTTCCACAGGGGAGGCACCATTCACATTTCACCAGAAATACGTAAGTGTTCTAATTTCTCCACATCATCACCATTTGTTATTTTCTGGTTCTGTTGTGTTTAGTTTGCTTTAGAATAGCCCATTCAACTGGGAATAATAGTAAGAGGAGTTTAAAAAAAAAAAGCCCATTAGTTATTAGGGAATAACTCAAGTGAGTGTTTCTCATTTGGGTTTTGATCTGCATTTCCCTAATAGCTAATGATGTTGAGCATCTTTTCATGTGTTTATTGGTCTTTTGTATATCTTCTTTGGAGAAATGTCTATTCGAGTCCTTCATCTATATTTGAACTGAGGTTTTTTTTGTTGTTGAGCTATAGGAGTTCCTTATATATTCTGGATACTAATCCCTGATCAGATATGTGGTTGGTAAATATTTTCTTCCACAATTTTTTTCATTCTCTTTATGGTATCTTTTGATGCACAGAAGTTTCTAATTTTGATGAAGTCTAATATCTATTTTTTCTTTTGTTTCCTGTGCTTTTGTTGACATACTTAAGAAACCATTGTCAAATTCAAGGTCATGAAGATTTCCCCTAGGTTTTCTTCTAAGAGTTTTATAGTTTGTGTCTTAAATTTAGGTCTTTGGTTCATTTTGAGTTAATTTCTGTATGTGGTATAATTAAGGGTCCAACTTCATTCTCTGCATGTGGATACCCAGCTTTCCCAGCACCATTTGTTGAATAGGTAATCCTTTCCCCATTGAATGGTCTTGTCTCTACTGTCAAAAATTAATTGACTATACTGTTGTGTTGCTTAACAACAGGGATACGTCCTGAGAAATGTGTCATTAGGCAATTTCATCATTGTGGAAACATCATAGAGTGTACTTAGACAAATCTGGATAGTATAGCCTCCTACACACCTAGCTTATATGGTATAGCTATTGCTCCTAGGCTACATATCTGCACAAATGTTACTCTACTGAATACTGTAGACAATTGTAACACAGGTATTTGTCTATCTAAGCATATCTAGACAGGAATCTCTGATATAGGTTCTGTCTCTGAACTTCCCTATTCTAAGTAGCTCATAAAAGTAGACTCATCTATACAGGAAATATGGTAAAGGTACAATAAAAATAAAGTATAAAAGATAAAAATGGTATACCTGTTTGGGGCACTTACCATGAATGGAACTTGCAGGATTGAAAATTGCTCTGGGTGAGTCAGTGAGTGAGTGGTGAGTGAATGTGAAGGCCTAGATATTACTTTACACTACTGTAGATTTTATAAACACTGTACACTTGGACTACACCTTTATAAAATATATTTGTCTTTCTTCAATAAGTCAACCTTAGCTTACTGTAACTTTTTTACTTTATAAGCATTTCAATATTTTTAATGTTTTGATATAACACTTAGCTTAAAACACATACCATAAAAAAGTTTCAAAAATAGTTGTGCAGAGTTTTTTAATCTTTATTCTATAAGCTTTTTTCGATTTTTAAAATTTTGTTTTAACTTTTTAAACTTTAAAAAAAGACAAAAATCCTTTCTTTATATCCTTATTCCATAAGTTTTTCTCTGTTTTTAACATTTTTTTATTTTTTTAATTTTTTAAACTTTTTTTTATAAAAACTAAGACACACAAACATTAGCCTAGGCCTACATAAGGTCAAGATCATCAATATCACTGTCTTCCCCTTCACATCCAGTCCTACCAGAAGGTCTTCAGGGGCAATGAAACACAAGGAGCTGTCATCTCCTATGATAACAATGCCTTCTTCTGGAATGCCTCTTGAAGGACCTGGCTAAGGCTGTTTTATAGTTTTGTTTTGTTTTTTTAATAAGTAGAAGGAGTAAACACTAAAATGATAATTGAAAAGTATAATAAATACATAAACCAGTTACATAGTTGTTTATTGTCAAATACTATGTACTGTACCTAAATGTGCTATACTTTTATGACTGGCAGCAGAGTAGGTGTGTTTATACCAGCATCACCACAAACATGTGAGTAATGTCATGACATTATGACATCACTAGGCAATAGGAATTTTTCAGCTCCATTGTCTTTTTTTTTTTGAGACGGAGTTTCACTCTTGTTGCCCAGGCTGGAGTGCAATTACATGATCTCGGCTCACTGCAACCTCTGCCTCCCAGGTTCAAGTGATTCTCCTGTCTCAGCCTCCTGAGTAGCTGGGATTACAGGTGCCCGCCACTATGCCCAGCTAATTTTTGATATTTTTAATAGAGGGGGGATTTCACCATGTTGGCCAGGCTGGTCTCTAACTCCTAACCTCAGGTGATCTGCCCACCTCGACCTCCCAAAGTGCTGGAATTACAGGCATGAGCCACCGCCTCCGGCCCAGCTCCATTATCTTATAGGACCACTGTTGTACACGCAGTCCATCATTGACCAAAATGTCATCACACAGTGGATGCCTGTATATGTGAGGACTTATTTCTAGACACACCATTCTATTCCACTGGTCTATATGTCTGTCTGCATGCCAGCACCACACTGTTTTGATTACTGTAGCTTTGTAGTAAGTTTTGATGTTGGGAAGTGCGGGTCTTTCAACTTTGTTCTTTTTCAAGATTGTTTTGGTAGTCATCATTTTTATGCAGGTGAATTTGAGTATGTGGTGGATACATTCAAGAGAAAAAGGGGAAACTCAAAATTCAGGTTATCTCACAGTTCACCTTTGGCAAGATCCCATTTAATGTCTTTGGTCAGAATGGTCCACCCTGCACTCCTCACAGTATATTGCAGCTTGTGGTCACATTATAGCTAAATGGACATGGCATATGGCACTGTAATTAAGGGATGTATGAAAACTCCAACAGGGTACAATATTGGAAAGAGCACTGCACAAGGGGACCAGAATCAGAATTCTAGTCCTGCCTCTGCATTTAAAAGGAGTGGGCCTTAATAATTCTCTTAGCGATCTAAGGCTCAGTTTACTTATGCTTTTATTTTCATTGATCTGTAAAATGAGGATTATACTACCTGCCCTGTCTACCTCACAGAGATATCTTGAGGCTCAAGTGACATAAAGTGTGTGAACAGGTTTTCGTGTACTGTAAAGCACTCTAACACAGAAGCTATTATTACTCACACAACTATTGATCATCCGTCCCAAGAGCTATGAAGCATCTGGTCAGGTCCTTGATAACTTTTAAGTAGAATTTTCTGGTCATAAAAGTTCACAGATACTCCAAGGTTCATCAGTAAGGGTTTGTCTGGTTTTAGTTGACAGCTTCTTAACCCATCACACTTCATGTCAACAACCAAGAAGAAGCAATGCTCTGTAATACAGTGTTTTAATCCATCTATTTCACACAGCGAAGGGTGAGGACCTTGTGAGAAGCCTGGAAGCCTGTGAGAGATGAAACTCACAGGCATCTGGGAAAGCCTCTCATTCTATCTTCCCAACCTGAAAGGAGATATACTATTGCTGATTCATTTATGAGATTGCCTTCAGCTGGTGAAATAGCAAGGGCTAATCACAACAGGAGGGCTCTTAAAAAAGACAAAATAAGAGAAAACAACAAAAGCCCTCCCCATTAGCTGTTGGTTTCACTTATAAGCAGTTGCCAGGACTCTGGCAGCAGTCGTTTTGGGGCCCTCTTGACAGGATTCACACACAATCCACAGAAGGTAGAAAAATCTCTTCATCTCTGCATGTTAATTAAGGAGGACAGATGGCCCTGTGATTATTCAACCATATGTAGGTCAAGACTAAATGAATTAATAAGCAACTTAATTCTCAGTCGCCTCCAAGAGCTTATGAGGCATCTATGAACAAACAATTGCCACAGTATCCTGGGAAACAGGAGATGGGGGCAGGGAGAGAGATTAAATTTCCCTCATTGCACACTAAGTTCCACGGTCTAGGAAAGGACATCTTAATCCCTCTACCACACATCGTCTTCCATACAATATTTGGGATATGAAAATGAGTCCAAATTTATCTTAGTTATCCAGGTATATACTGTATAACTGCAGCCCATAGGGTTTCTTTTTTAAAAAGTTAAGCTTGATGGATTACTTTAGGACTGAAAAGCAAAGAAAGTAAAGCCTGGAGTGATAAAGAGAAATGTAACAAGACGGGCAGCACATGCTGGGGCCAAAGCAGGGGTCAGAAAACAAGTTCTGAAAAGGCTCAGAGGAGCACGAAGATGCTGTCCCTGGGACTGCCAGAGCTAGAGCTCGATTTGGACCTGAAGAGCCAATTGGGGAGAAAAGGGGATCATTACTATTTTGAGTGCAAAAGGTAGGAAACTGTGCAAGGCATGCAAGGGGCAGTAATCAAACCAGTGTGAGCAGAGGAGACAGGTGATGCAAGGGAACTGTGAGGGAACAGCTGGCACAGGTGATAGGCAGCAAGGAGAGCCCTGGATGGCAGCAGTGCTGGCTGCTTTCAGGAGAAACCAGTCTGTCCTCCTCCCAGTGTTCCTGCCAGAGTCCACAGAATAGAAATTTGAAACCCTTCAGGCATTTGTATTGGAAGAAGTATTTCTTTCCTCCTCCCCGCTGCTCCCAACTCTTCCCCATGTATGAGTGATTGATGAGACTGGCAGAGGAACCAAGCTGCCCTGCTCAGCAACTCTCTCCCTTCCTCTTACCAGCCGTAACTCCCTGTGGAACTGACTGATCTTCCCTCATCTCTTCCTCCTCTTCTAAGTGTTAAGCTGGTTGCCTCTAAGGAGAGGCCTGCATTTGTCCAGCTGTCTCTGGATGGCAAGTTTAATTATCTGAGCAAAGGCATAGGTATTAAACCCAGTTGTCAAATCCAGCACTATTGGTAGTGATGGCTATTTTGCTCCCTTTCTGTCTGAATCCTGGGTATATCTGATTTGTTGCAGCACACTGAAGGGGAACAAAGGGGGCATAATTTATTATCTCCTGCTTAAAATCCCAACACCCACAAGTCCAGAAGGGATATATATAGATGCTGTACTATTTGTCTTTATAACAAAACCAAATGCTTTTGCACCACTCATTGTCTTCTATATTGTATTTGGGCTGTTAAGACCAGTCAACAGCAATACATCTTAGTTTCTCAGCCTCGTGAAGTTTAGGAACTTTCTAAAAAAAATTTTTTTAAAAATATGCATATAACACAAAATTCAAAAGGTGATAGGATAAAAATTCTCTCTCATATAACTCTTTCTACAGGCAGCCATTATTATCACTTTATTATTTATCCTTGTAAGGATATTCTTGTATACAGTATGAACATATTTGTGTATTTTTTTAACCAAAAGGTGGAAGACATAATGCTGTGTGCCTTGCCTTTTTTAGTTAATATATCTTACAGATCACTCCTTAAGGAATATTCCATTCTTCCTTATCAACTGTTGAGCTGTCATACTTCATGGAATTCCATTATATGACCATACAATAAAAATTAATCACTTTTATTGACAAATACTCATTATAATCTTGTGCTATTTAAAGTAATGACTATATGAGTATTTACATCTTTGCACACATGTGCAAAGATTTTATTTGCAGGATAAATTCCTAGAAGTGGAATTGCCAGGTCAAATGGCAAATGCACTTAAAATTTTGAAAGCTATTGCTAAATTTTTAACCATAGAGGTTTTCTACCAATTTATACTTCTACCAACATTGGCTACTGTTTTTCAAAATATGGTTCTCTTGTGACTTTCTCTGATCCCTTCCTAAATATAAGAACTCTAGCAACAAATCTGAATTTTAAGGTGGCTCATGAAGGAACAGAACGGTCAGACAATGCCAGGTATTATTTTAACTGCATCTGCCCTGTTTAGCACGCAGGAACTTTTGCAGCTCCACAGCCTTCCCTAGCTTCCGTTCCAGCCATGGCCGCTAGCGTTTATCCGATGTCTCAATAGGTACACACTGTAATCAGGGGTATTAGACAAAGAAATTGCTAACTTAATGTCTTATTTTCTCTCAGGGATTTAAAAGAATTAAAGGAAACAAGCACAGGTGGTAATTGACCTGGTTAACTCTGGTATCACTTTGAATCTACTTAAAATAGGAGTCATGTGGAACACAAGGGAGGAGGTTCATAAAGCACATGCTGTAATTTAGGGTACATATAAAATCATTACACCCACTTAAAAGCAATCTTTTGAGTGACTTTAAAATATGAGAGCTATTTTCATTGCATGGTAGACTAGAACCAAGGCAAATGAAAGCAAATGTATGCTTTCTTCTCACTTTTCCTTTACGTACAGCCTCGCCAACCTTTCCGGATGTCCTCCAAAATAGGGTCCCATCCAGTATCATTCTGCCATGTAACAGAGCTTCTTCTCTTGGCTTGCACTACATGTTCTAAAATTATCCTTTCTCTCCCAAATAAGTTCTTTCCCCTGTGTACCTAATTTTTTTATCTACTCTCAGAAATATGGGCTCTGATTAATTAATTTTCACCTGAGTGGCTAATTTTTCCTTCCTAGAAGTACTTAAGATTTTTAATAGCAAGAGCAGGTTAGTGCCAGATAGCACTTTACATGTATTTTCATTTAATTTATTGAACAGAATAAGGGCCAATGGGTTAATCTAACTTGCCCAGTCATATAGCAAAAGCAGAGTTTGGATGCAGGGCTACTTAACTCCAAAGCATGCACCTTCCCCCTTTTGTCAGTGCATTTACACTTTTTTGCTTGAAAACCCCCAAAAATAATTTTCATAAGCTATATATCCCTCATGAAGCTTTAAGCTGACATCTAAATTTTTTATAATTTTAAATAATTGCATAGGTCATAATTTCCAGCATATTATAAATTTCATTTTAAGCGAATCCAACGAAATCCAAACATTTGGATCTATTTTTTTAAATATATGAGCAAGTTATTCTTTAACTTTTAGAAAGCTTACATCTTTCCTTTTTCTCCTTGAGCTTGTATTCTATCCCATTTTTTCCAGATTTTTATCATAATGTTTTTATGTTTGAAAATATTATTGACCAGATACGTAAATGTATTAAAACAAAAATAAGTACATAATTTAAAATTTTACTTTACTCTGACTATAAGTGGTTCTAGTTGATAAAAACTTTTCTTGAGTTATTACAAATATTAATATAGAATTGATCGAGACAACAAAAATATATACACATTTTGGTAATTATTAAACATAAGTAGTAAATTTGTTATTATCACTTAAGTTAATATTAGCTACTGTAACAGATAAAGTTCAAAATCTTGTGGCTTAATATAATTAAAAGCTATTTCTTGATTTAATATAGAGTCCCCAAAAGGACTAGGTAGTGATTCAGGGCCACTCCTCAGGGCTCTGTTGTTTTCAACATATGGCTTCTGTATAGCTGAAGAAGAAAGGAATGAGCATGAAGATGGCACGTGGCCAAGTCTAGAAGTGGAGCCCCTTACTTCGTCTGCTTTCCAATAACCAGAACCAATTATATTGGCAAACCTGAAAGAGCAGGAGGACAGGAATGCAGTCTAGCATTCTAGAAATGCACTGGGTAAACAGGTCGACAATCTTGGCCACAGATTTACTGGAAATGCCTGTCTTGAGAAAAATCATGATTCAACTTTTAAAATAAATCTAATGAAACAGAATGCTTTAGTCTACTAAAAACAAATTTAGCAGCTATTTTTAAAATAATATATTTTGTAAATAAAAAGTTAACAATTTTAAACATTTTGTAAGATGGACTCATAGTAATTGTAATGCATATTTTATGATTTGATAAAAATGTGTTCTGATTCCCTCATTGAATAATACAGTGTACACTAGCCACAATATACAAAGCTTTACCCATAAATATTTATAAAGAAGAGAAATTTAGCAAGTCTTGTGGGTTTATGATAGCTCAATGAATTACTATGAAGATTTCACCTATGTGTGGCCCATGGCAGCTTGCATAACTACAGCAGTATTTGGGATAGTTCAGGACAATGCCTTTCTTTTATAAAGTGGAGGAAAAAAATTAGGAATTTGTGCACCTTTTCTCCTTCTCCTCTTCCTCCTTTTTTGTAGAGACTGGATTTCGCTATTTCCTCAGGCTGGTCTCGAACTCTTGACCTCAAGTGTTCCTCCCACCTTGGCCTACGAAAGTGCTGGGATTACAGGCATGAGCCACTGCACCTCCCAGGAGTTTCTAAAGGTGGGAGTTTTTGACAAACCAATTAAATATTTTGATGCCTTCCCTTGGCCCTTGAATTAGACTATATCCTCTGTTTCACTCAATAGGACTTGTAACGTAGTAGTACTAACAATGAAGCTTTGTTCAGGATCAAGAATCCCCCAAAGATAACACAATAATTATCCTGAATCAACTGTGTAAAGCTTTAAAAAATCAAGCAAGTATGTTCAGCTATAACCATACTTCAATCTCATGTATAGTTCCATTCCCTGGATGATGGCTAGAAGGATTTCTAGTTACAGCCTGCCTTCTATCAGTCTTCACTCTTTTGGCTCTTATGTGTTTTATCTCTTTAGCACTTGTGATATTGTTTAAAATACCTTACATATTTGAATGTGGCTTTTGCTGAGAAATTAAAAATAAATAAATATAAATAAAATATCTTACATATATTGTCCTTGTATAGTTTAAGAATTTAGGCAAAATATTATGTTATATATGCCAGATGTCATGATAGTTATTTTAGATGACAGGATTTCAAGATATTCCTTCCATCTTTCCTCCTCTTTTCTTTCCCTCTTTCTTTTATTCTTCTTTGTTGGAAATATAATGGTAACCAAGATAGACAATATTCCTGACTTCTCATAGTTGAGAGAAGGTAAAATACAAAGATCGGAAGGAAGTTTTACTTGGGTAATAACTTCCATGATATTCTTTTTTATTCTGAAAATATCCTTATTACGATTATTTGAGCTGTTACTATATCACTTTAGCAAAGTTTAGGCACTAGTGATTTAAATAACATAGTCAAGGCCAGGTGCAGTGGCTCAGGCTTGTAATCCCAGCACTTTGGGAGGCTGAGGCAGGCAGATCAACTGAGGTCAGGAGTTCAAGACCAGCCTAGCCAACATGATGACACCTGTCTCTACTAAAAGCACAAAAATTAGCCAGGTGTGGTAGCGTGCGCCTGTAACCCCAGCTACTCAGAAGGCTGAGGCAGGAGAATCGCTCGAAGCCATGAGGCAGGCTGTTGCAGTGAGCCAAGATCGCACCACTCCACTCCGGCCTGGGTGACAGTGCAAGACTCCATCTCAAAAAAATTAAAATAAATAAGTAAATAACATAGTTGAAATGGAAAAATATGACAAGTATGAAAAGTTTCAGAAATAGTCATTAGAGATTGGTTCTAGGAAATTGTGCCGATATGCTTTAAAGTGAATATAATGGTATCAAGTTCATTTCAATACATTCATGCACCAAGTCAAAAACTGTATTGTATGTAATCCACAAACTTTAAGGTTTTGAAAATAAATTTTTATTAAATAGCTAAATATTACCTAGAATATGAGAACCTCCATCCAGGCTTCCTAGAAACCTATACTGTAATCTTTAAAATAATAAAACAGGCCAGGCGCGCAGTGCTCACGCCTGTAATCCCAGCACTCTGGGAGGCTGAGGAGAGAGGATCAATTGAGATCAGGAGTTCGAGATCATCCTGGGCAACCTGGCAAAACCCCATCTCTACAAAAAATAGAAAAGTTTGGCGGACGTGGTGGTGCACGTCTGTAGTCCCAGCTACTCGGGAGGCTGAGGCACGAGAGTCATTTGAACCTGGGAGGCGGAGGTTGCAGTGAGCCGAGATCTCACCACTGTGCTCCAGCCTGGGCAAAACAGTGAGACTCTGCCTCAAAAAAATAACATAACATAACATAACATAACATAGCACATATAAAATAAAATAAAATAAACATGTAGTGTTTATTAAAATGTAGAACAACAATAAAGCTGGCTGAAGATCAAGATAATCTGGTGGTCCGAGAAGTTACCTGCCTCCCCTGCGGGCCCTGCCTGTGGCCTAGATAAACCAGCTTTTTGCCTTCGGTGGTGGGCAGACACCAATGTAATTTGCTATTTCCACAATCCTCAATCGGAATGTCTATTGGAGACAGGTCTTAACACAAGTAGAGGAAAAAGCTGGTACAAATTTACCTGTAATAAAACTGACCTAAAGAGCAAGTTATTCCCCTTCTTGGGAATAAAGACAACTTCTCACAATAAAGACAACTTCTCTTGGTGGGAGGTAAATTTTTGTTGAAGTTGTTATCTAAAAGTTATTAAAAATGTCCCAGGGCAGAAAAAAAGTAAACAGAAATATGGTTTGTAAGATGCAAGTCAAACTTGGAAGTGGCATTGGTGTGGGGTGGGGCGGCGACTGGAGTGTCACTGAGCCCAGGAGAGGTCACAGGAAGGCAGATTCTCATATCCTGCTTAGGAACTAGATGTTTACGATGAGCAGAAGTAATCGATCATGGTTATTCTGGGAAAACATAATAAGCAAAATTGTTAAAAAACAAAGGGAAAGAACTAAAACTGAAGGTGTGATTTCAGATTCATGGTAACTGCTTCACGGAAATCATGCTCTTGTCACTTGGTCAAGGTCAGTAGAAATAATGGCATCTAAGCAACTCTACTACTTCTCACATGGAAGTCAGTGAACCACCACAAGGGCAGAAAAGCATTCATAAACCACTATGTTAGGACAATAAAACAATTAAAATCAGACTTTTCCTTACTAATTAAAATGTTTTAAGTAGATTAATTTCCCATGAAAATTTAAAATTATATTCACAGCCTACTGGAGAAAATACCTTGCAATACCTGGAGATAATTTGTCCAGTGCTTAGCCCTAATGATAGCTCATGTTTACTAAGTGCTTACTGTACCACCATGCACTGTGTTACATGCTGTGCATTTATTCTTCAGGACACTATGAGGTAAGTGTAATTTTGTAGATTAAAGGACTGTAACTTAGTGAGAGGGGCCAGGATTCAACTCATGTTTATAACAAATAAGCTGTCTCTAGAGCAGCAGTTAACTAAATTTTGGCTCTCACAGACCCTTTCCCTTAAAGTCCATCCATTGACTCATTAAAGTAAGTCTCACCTCAGATTATACTTAAAGGCATTCAACTGGAAACCAGAAAATGTTAACATTAAGCATTACAGTACTGTGATAATGTTTGTGTTACAATAAAAGTCTAATGAATCTTAAAACACATGGAGAAAGGTACTCAATTTTGTAGACTTGGAACACTATCTGGAAAAAAACAAAACAATAGCAGCACATTCTGGTTTCTAGAATTTATTGAAGCTAATACGTGCAGTATATTGTTAGAAACCATTCTATTAACCAAAGTATTTCTTAATTTGCAAGGAAAAAACAGGCTTATTGTAAAGAACTCAGAAAACTGGCACAGAGTGTAAAGTCAGAATTGATTCCTATCAATTAACCTTGTGGGATATTTCCTTCAAGCCGAACAGTTCAGAATCTTCAGTTGTCAATAATAACCCTAAATAAACTAATGCAAAATTTCTAAGCAAATTCTAAATAAAATGTTCAGTTTCATTTGTATTTTACCTTATCTAATTCTAGGAAACATTTAAACACATGGATGATATTTGTTTCCTAATCAAAATTTCCTCCCAAAAGATTTACCATATATTGTAAATTATTTATCACATAATGTATGTTTTTAAATACTCCATTAGACCCTCCATTACTGCAGAGGATGCCTATCATAAAAAAAAATGCAGTCTTAACCACAAGAATCCAGTCTTGATTTATAATACTTAAGAATCATTGCAGTTGAGTTCGAAAGTCAGGGGTTCTGTGTTCTATTTCACGCTGTTAAAGAACAGTCTGGTTAAGATGAAGAGCCTGGGCTCTGAAGCCAGACTACTGGAGTTCAAACCCTAACTCAGCCATTCAACTAGTTGTGTGATAACACTTTGTTCTAGTTACAAGATTAACAACTAGTTTTAAGTTTATCGTGTTTTAGGCAGGATCCATTCATTAACTTGCTGTGTGACTTAACTACATGGCTTAGGTTAGCCAGGAGATATACCTTAAAATCTGCTTGCTTTGTTCACATCTCAAGAGTTAATAAAAAAATAATGCTAATGAAGTACTTCAAACTCTTAAGTGAAAGGACAATACCAAAGCAATAGTATTTCCATTTTTAACTATACACAAGTCTTAATGTTATCACATATATTTACTAATAACCAAATAACTAATGCAAAATTACCAATAACTAGGGCAATGCCTAACCACGTAATGAGTTGTTTGACACACATATGACTACTAGGAATTCAAGAGTAATTGATATAATTATATGATATCACCACAAGATGGAGTAAGAGGTCTCAAAAACACACACATACTCACTTTCCTGTCAAAAGTCTACAGATCTGACATTTCGTTCTGCCATCTCATGGTGATATAATTAGGTATTACTCTATTGGATCAGCCTCCTATGCAAGAATAGAATAAAAATAATAGTTTCATAAAAGCCAAGAAATTAGTTGAAGGAAAAGATTAAGCAAAGGAAAGTGGTGACACTACTTTGTAAAATGGCAAGAAGCATACAGAATGTCAGAGTGGAGTTCCAAACTAACATAAGTTTAAAAAATAAAATCTAGCCAGGAGCAGTGGCTCACACCTGTAATCCCAGCACTTTGGGAGGCTGAGGTGGGTGGATCACCTGAGGTCGGGAGTTTGAGACCACCCTGACCAACATGGAGAAACCCTGTCTCTATTAAAAATACAAAATTAGCCGGGCGTGGTGGCACATGCCTGTAATCCCAGCTACTCAGGAGGCTGAGGCAGGAGAATGGCTTGAACCTGGGAGACAGAGGTTACAGTGAGCCGAGATCGTGCCATTGCACTCCAGCCTGGGCAACAAGAGCGAAACTCCATCTCAAAAAAATAAATAAAATAAAATAAAATATATTTCAAAACTAAAATAATACCACTTTAAAAACATAACTCCCTTCCTAATTCCTTTTAGTATAGAAAATGTCAAAGACAGCTTCAACTATTCTCTTAAAAGGAGGAGGAGGAGTTTGAATAACATTTTTAGCATTGCCTTTTTTGATATTGAAAATTGTGCAAAATAATAAAAAAGGAAGCCCTAAGGTCTGTAGGGACTTTCATAAATTTTGGGTAGGGCCATTTAGATTTATAGTCAATAATGTTTTTCTTTTCATTAAATAGCAGTGCTTTTATTTGCTTGAGCTTTACATTCAGAATTTAAGGGGTATAGTTTTTTTAAATTTTACCCAAAAAAAGTACATACCATGTCAAGCATACATAAGCAAAATTAGAAAGCAAAGGGTTAATATTCTTGATAAGTGAAAACGCTCTATAAATTTATCAGAAAGAGATAATCACTCCAAAAGGAAAACGTAAGGGGTATTTTCAAGCAATCTACAAACAATATGGTTAATAAGCAATAAAAATTATCGCTCATTAGTGACCTGATTAAAATGGTGACATTAATAATGAGATTTAGTGGCCAGGCGCAGTGGCTCACACCTGTAATCCCAGCACTTTGGGAGGCTAAGGTGGATCACCTGAGGTCAGTAGTTCGCGACTAGCCTAGCTAACATGGTGAAACCCCATCTCAACTAAAAATACAAAATTAGCCAGGCATAGTGGTGCATGCCTGTAGTCCCAGCTACTCGGAAGGCTGAGGCGGGAGAATCGCTTGGATCTGGAAGGTGGAAGTTGCAGTGAGCTGAGATCACGTTATTGCACTCCAGCCCGGGCAACAAGAGCAAAGCTCCATCTCAAAAAAAAAAAAAAAAAAAAAGAGAGAGAGACATTTAAATGATTTTTTGCTTATCAGTCTAAAGAGAAAGATTTATCATAATTGGTGTTGATAACGATGTAGGGAAGCAGATGTTGTTGATAAAAGTGTAAACTGTGCAACCTTCCTAGAGATCTTAAATGGAGACACGTTTTTACTTAGAGTTCCAACTTCTAGGAGTTCTTGACAGTAACTCTTTTATACACAAAGATTTATCTGTAAGGATACTATTCATTGTTGTTTGTTTGTTTTTTGTTTTTGTTTTTGTTTTTTTGAGACGGAGTCTCACTCTGTCGCCCAGGCTGGAGTGCAGTGGCGCGGACTCGGCTCATTGCAACCTCTCTGCCTCTTGGGTTCAAGTGATTCTCCTGTCTCAGCCTCCCCAGTACCTGAGATTACAGACATGCACCACCACGCCCAGCTAGTTTTTTGTATTTTTAGTAGAGATGGGGTTTCACATCATGTTGGCCAGGCTGGTCTCGCACTTCTGATCTCAAGTGATCCACCCACCTCAGCCTCCCAAAGTGCTGGGATTACAGGCATGAGCCACCATGCCCAGCCTATTAATTGTTGTTTGTAACAGCTAAAACCTAGCCACAGCCAAAGTTCAACAGTCAGCAGTTAGCTAAGTAAACTCGGCATATTCACATACTGGAATACTATGTAACTAGTAAAAGCCATGAAATAGAAATATTAATGACATCACTGGCCGGGCACGGTGGCTCATCATGCCTGTAATTCAAGCACTTTAGGAGGCCGAGGAAGGTGGATCACTTGAGACCAGGAGTTCAAGATCAGCCTGGTCAACATGGTGAAACCCCATCTCTACAATTAAAAAAAAAAAAGTAATGAGAAATATTAATGACATCGGAAAATGTTCAACTCCATTAAGTGACAAATGCAGGTTATAACACTATATAGCCTGAACCAATTTTGGTTTTTCTTCTTTTTATAACAAGTACTTTATTTTCTTCTTTGTGCTTTTCTAAATTTCCCAATGTACATGTATTACTTTTATAATAAAAATATGATAAAACTGCTAATTAATACAAACCACAAAACTCCTGATTATTATATTTTCATTTATAATATACAATTTTCCAATCAAATTTACACTTGTATATTCAGTTGAGTAGAAATATCTGGTTAAATACAGGTTTCAGATGTATGTGTTCAACACAAAAAGGACACTGAGAAAAATTTATGATCATTTCAAGAGACCATATAAAGCTAATAAGCACGGTTTGGAAATTTCTCACTGAAAAGCTGGAACTACATACCCCATTTAAGAAAAGACTTGAAGATCTATTATTCTAACCCATTGCTTGTTTTGCACCCTCTTTACAATATATCTAAATAAATTTATTTTCTGAATATTCAAATTTGACTATTTCTGCAATTTAAAGCATCAAAATGACCCTCCAAATAGTAAATATTATAAAACTGCTGATTATTACTTATCATGAGAAATAACTTAATGAAAACCTATTTACAAATTAACAGCTCATCCATCCAAAGATTATATGTATTTCAATATTATAATTTATAAGAACAAGATATCCAATCTGCTCAAAAAGAAAATACAATTAATTTAGCATATGGAAACCACTTGCTTTTGCCAATACAACAAAATATCTGTAAATTATGTAGTGCTCAATAAAGTGGATGTAAGTTTATAATTGAAACTTCATTCACACAAAAAAATGGTCTTTTACTAGCAAAATTGAATATTACAGCTTTTCAACTATATTCTAAATAAAAATAATTAAAAATCAATTCAAAAAATTCAGAATAAGTGCTTTATTTTTTTAAATCTCACAAAAACTGAAACTACCATTTACATCAGTTGTAATAGCAATAAAAATTAGAAATCAATTTGCTATAACTCTTGAAAAATTTATAAAAACAAAATTAAATAAAAAATAAACAAAAAGGTAAAACTAAGTATTCATTTTAAATTAAAGATAATCTGACTCCTTATGACATACCCACTTGCAGATGTATAAATAGCAGATGCATTCAAAACTGTGCAAGATTTAATTAACTTAGGACAATATTCCAATCAATCCCAATGCAGGTTTTAAATTACTCGTGCACGTTTATATAGAATCATAAAAATAAACCTCTAATATGTAATCAGCTTACAGCCAATTCAGAAAACTCCACACCAATACAACAACTGTGGAAATCATGAGATATGACTGGGGGGAGAAAAGCAAAACCTAGCATCAAAAGTGCATATACTCACTGTAACTACAATCTTAACTATATATTCCTACTTTTGTTTTAAAAAAAGTTTTCTTTAAACTATATGTCTCAAAGGGATACTAAATGTATAATTTCATATTCTTTTTTGAATTTAAAAAATATATACGTAATCCTCCTTTGTTTTGGTAAGTTCAAATATGAATTGACAGTGGGGTAATTGGATTGTGGATTCTTTAAGAAAGCTCTAAGAAGAGAATACAACATACTATATCTTCTTTAAGAAGTATGAGCTGAAATGTTAGGCATTCCTTGTATGGTTTTTTAAATATATTTAAGGAATGCTGTTTTTGTAAAACCATGGCTTTGAAAAAGAAATCTGAGATCAAAATACATTACTAGAAGATCTCTATTTGGTCACCAAGACTATCCTTGTTTGTGAAATCAGGGAAAACATTTTTAGAATTTATCTTGTTAGAAAAAAATGCTACCACTTTTCTTTCTTTTTCTTCTTTCTTATTATCACAATTAAACACCAGAAGATTTTCCCCAAATAAATACTGATGTAAATGTTGACTTCAAGGACAAAGAACTTTCATAAGAGTCTATTTCTCAGGCATTTCACCATTTCTTGAGACCACAGGACACAGGCAGCACTGTTTAATGTGAATTGTCACTGGACTCCGGTGAAGTATTCCTTCTGGGAGAGTTTATTGGTACCTGAAGCTCACTGGTAGATGTAGGTTTAGCAGCATTTGGTGGCTTTGTAGAGGAATCAGGTGGAAGTCTATGACGATTACTCTCCTCACCAGAAGTAGAGGAATGTCTTTTTCTTCCAAATTCATCACTAATAGGGGGCTGCAAATGATGAAAGGCAACACCGTTGACAATTTTACTGTTTTTCCTCCCTTCAGAATCTAAGGCTAGACTTTTCCCCAAAAAAGTACGTTAAATGGACACTTCAGTAGAATTTTTTTTTTTTTCTGATGGAGTCTCACTCTGTCACCCAGGCTGGAGTGCAGTGGCGCTATCTCGGGTCACTGCAAGCTCCGCCTCCCGGGTTCACGCCATTCTCCCGCCTCACAGATTGTATTAGTATAACAAAAACTTAACAGCAACTTAAGGTACTAAACTTAAATTTCCTTCCTAACTAAATCAGCCTACTAGTATTTGCTCATTCTTTTACTCAACATATGTTTGTGGTTTTTGTTTTTTGTTTTTGAGACGGAGTCTCACTCTGTAGCCCGAGTGTTTTTTTTGTTTGTTTGTTTTTGTTTTGAGACACAGTCTCACTCTGTAGCCCAAGCTGATGTGCAGTGGTGCCACATCGGCTCACTGGAATCTTTGCCTTTGGGGTTCAAGCGATTCTCCTGCCTCAGCCTCCCAAGTAGCTGGGACTAGAGGCGCAAGCCACCACACCCGGTTAAGTTTTTTGTATTTTTAGTAGAGACGGGGTTTCACCATGTTGCCCTGGTCTCAAACTCCTGAGCTCAGGCGATCCACCCGCCTCGGCCTCCCAAAGTGCTGAGATTACAGGCGTGAGCCACCATGCCTGGCCTCAACATATGTTTACTAAGCTTCTCTCATTTTTTAGGGCCTGAGCTATCTGATGGGGCATAAGTATAAGGCTGGGTTCCTTGGCTCCAAGAAAATGTTTCAGCGAGGCTATTTGCCTTCTTTATTCAATTTCGTCAACTGTAAAGGATTTGTATTTCCAGTCTCTTTCTCAATCCTAAACTCCTATTCCAGGCTTGCTTAAGTGAAAATGTTTAAATAACAGATAAATGAAAGCAGTAGGGGAATAAAAGAGATGCCAAGTTAAATTATCGTTAGCAAGTTTGAAGGTTTATCTAGAATTCCTGTGATGAGACTGGAGAATATTATTGATGGCACCAAATTTAAACATCTTCAAACATTTAAGTACCCAGTGAAAAGGTATCCTGCATTCAAAAAAAGTCAGCTTTTTATGCCTTTCCAGTTACCAAGATTTGGGAGCCCAGAACTGGACACCAATGAACTAGTATTTTTATGTGGAGCTAAATTAAGATAGTAACCTCCTCATCCAATCTTCCGTTGTACTTAAAGGAGGAGGCCTGAATTCTTAGCTTATGTTCAGATGGGGCAAGAATCTCAAATACAGAGCAAGGATGTCTTTGTGACAGAACTGGCTAGGCCACTCTAGAAAAATAGCTCTTAATTCCAGAGACAGGCACTTTTATTAACCCTATCCCTGGGTCATCAAGTCCATTTACACAAAACTGCAAGACAAATTACAACACAAAGCAGAGATGATGAACCTAGCCTTCCTTTTACTTCTTTCCTATTTTTAAATTTAAAAATTTTCTTCTTCCCTTTTTTTTTTTGAGACAGAGTCTCATTCTGTTGCCTAGGCTGGAGTGCAGTGGCACAATCTCTGCCCACTGCAACCTCCACCTCCCAGGTTCAAGCAATTATTGTGCCTCAGCCTCCTGAGTAGCAGGGATTACACACGTGCACCATCACACCCAGCTAATTTTTGTATTTTTAGTAGAGACAGAGTTTTGCCATGTTGACCAGGTTGGTCTTGAACTCCTGGCATCAGGTGATCCACCCGCCTCGGCCTCCCAAAGTGCTGGAATTATAGGTGTGAACCACCACACCCAGCCTTTTTCCTTTATTTTTTATTTATCTTCTTCCTCCTTTTCCTTTATCTTCTTACATTCATGACATTTTTTAATGCTTTTCTTTTCCTCTTGAAATCAAATGGATAAATCCTATATAAGTTCAACCTTCCACCAAAGGTGATGAGAAGAACCCATGAGAGTGGACATCGTTATAAGATGGCAGCAAAGGGACCTTGTCTGGCTGACTCAACTAAAAGACACCACTCTTGTGCTTGCACACATGCACACAACATTCTCTCCTTAATTTTATTATGCAGGTACCCTAAATCCATATCAGCACATGTTACAGGAGTTATATGGATAAAAGATCATTAAAAAGTGAAAAGTTTTCACATTGCTAGTGACAAATTAGCATATCAGGTAAAAATTAATACATCTAGAAAATGTTTAATTATAGCAGCATAAGAAAATTAAATTGAATTAACAATTGCACTGTGGTTATACAAGATGTTAACATTTGTGAAATCTGAGTGAACAGAGTATATGGGAATTCTCTGAACTATTTTTATATCTATTTCAAAGTTTAATTTTAAAACTAAAAAGTTAAAAAATAAAAATTACAAAATTAAAGCTTAAAAAGTCACTGATAAGAGACTGAAATGTATGGATAATAAAAAGAATAGAGGAAATGACTTAAAACTTACATCAACACGGAAGTCTTCTAACCTCTTAAAACTACAGAGGTATTCCTGAAGTTTTGGGTCAATAGACTGTGTCTTAGATTGAGAATATTTCAAATAAGCCCAAAACTTTTCTAGTCCATACAGCTGACCTAATAACAAAGAAGAATATACATTATAAATTATATGAAATTTTAAAAATTATTCACATTAAATATAATCCTATCAGCAATAAACAATTTATCTTCCAATATATGCTTACTTTAGGTCTTGAGAATAAGACATGTAATGAATTAACCAATAATGGCAGCTAATATTTATTGAGCATTTGCTATGTAACAAGTATTAAGTGCTTTATTATGCATCAAACTAATTTGAATCATATACAACCCAAAAGATGGGTGTTCTCATATATGTTACAGATGAGAAAACTGAAGCTAGCAAGGGTAGGCAATTTACCCACAGTCACATAGCTTCTAAATAGTGGAAAGGGAATTTGGACCTAGCAGTCTGGCCCAGAGCCTGCACTCTTAACCACTGTGCTATTTCTGCCTTTCCAAGCTTACCTGCTGATGTTGCATAGAATTTTCATGTAATGGAACATCAGTGAGTAGCCACGTTTGTCAAAGGGATAATGACAAAATACACCTCCATAAAAGAAAGACTTGAGAGTAGTTACTTTCCAACACCTCCCAGGAAGGGCCTTCTTACTACCTGGTGCCCCATCCTTCATCAAGAAACACAATAATGGCATGAAGATCTTAAATGGTTTGCCCTGAAGAAAAAAACTATGAACTCCCTCCCTATTTACTGACAGACTCAGGTTTACAATTTCCAATTAGAGAACAAGTTTTCTGATGTTATTGTTACCAGATTCGTAGTCTTTTTTGGTTTCTTCTTGGAAATCCTGAAAAATTTCTTGCCTGAATTTTTTTTCCAGTCCATAACTATAAAACCTGAACAGACATTCTAACCCATACCTATAAAGAGAAAATAAAAGGTTTATAATAAAATACAATATCTCTATAGTTAGTAACATCAATATAAGCAAATGTGGCACAAATAATCCTAAACAAAAAATAAAATTTTAGCATTCAGATTTTTAAATTATTTTTGAGACAGAGTCTTGCTCTTGTTGCTCAGGCTGGAGTGCAGTGGTGCGACCTCGGCTCACTGCAACCTCCGCCTCCCTGGTTCAAGCTATTCTCCTGCCTCAGCTCCCGAGTAGCTGGGATTACAGGTGCCCACCACCACATCCGGCTAATTTTTTGTATTTTTAGTAGAGACGGGGTTTCACCATGTTGGCCAGGCTGGTCTCAAACCCCTGACCTCAGGTGATCCATCTGCCTCGGCCTCCCAAAGTGCTGGGATTAAAGGTGTGAGTCACTGCGCCCGGCCGGTAAGCAGATTTTTAACTGAACTGGTAATTAGTAATCTACAGCTGGCTTTGCTATTTTTGTTGACTCAGCCGTAGCACATCATGAAGGTATACTGAGAACCTGCTGCATGAAAGGCAGCCCTTGGACAGTTCAGTATGACCTCTTTAGATGCACACATTATCTCTCCCTGGTATTTCTGAAGAACTGGCCAAAAGATTTAGTGATAAATTGGGGATGTGTTAGATTTTCCCCAAACCAAAATTTATAATGGTGTCTTTGTACACAGCATTAAATAAATACTCTTGAATGTAAGCTTTACTCTAGGAAGATAAAGACCGTACGGCTGTGCCCTAGATCCCAGGTGTGGTTGTCCCATTCAACTATAATGGTACAAACATAATTAAATGGTTAAGAGAGCCTCCCTGCTTTCATTATAAAGTACAATTAATAGTAGATATATTGCTAATAGAGCTATAATCACTACGTAAATGAGAAAACAAATTTCCTTGTTTCTGTCTATAACTATCTAGAGAATCTAGGAGTTCTGCTCAGTAGATCAGCAAACTATATAGGCTCAACCTTCAACCACAGGTGATGAGCAGAACCCATGAGAGTGAAACAAGGCTGTAAGATGGCAGCAAAAAGACCCTGTCTAGCTGACTCAACTAAAAGATACCACAATTAAAACACTCCTAAGTTAGAATCCTAAGTCATTCTGGGTACCTCAGCAGAAAGGTTACAACCTCTTCATTCTGCTAACATAATATTAACTGGCTGTCAGTCACAGGAAGCAGGGTATGTGATTGTGTGTCTCTTTTGCAACCAGCTTATTTACAAGACGAAGAGTGATGGTCTGGCAAGCCAACAAGAGAAATGCAGGACTGCCAACTACACACTTATACACCAACCTGAGCCCTTGGCTCCCATAGCCTTAAGTGATGCTACTGGTTGAGCTTGCATGACTGAAGTCTAAGGAGATCAAAGACTAAAGGAACCACAGTTCAGAATGACAAACTTGCTTTGATGTTCCTCTTATGGGATCATATTATACCAACATCAGTTGTTCTCAATCTTAGCTACACATTATAATCATCTGGGGAGCTTTTAAAAAATACTGATGCCCAGGCTCTGCTCCAAACCAATGGAATCAGGATCTTTTTTTTTAATTTTTAAAATTTTTGTGGGTACACAGTGGGTGCATATATTTATGGGGCACATGACATGTTTTGATACAGGCATGCAATGTGAAATAAGCATATCATTAGGAATGGAGTACCCATCCCCTCAAGCATTTATCCTTTGAGTTACAAACAATTCAATTACACTCTTTAAGCCATTTTATTTATTTATTTTTTAATTTTAATTTTTTTTTTTTTTGAGACAGAGTTTTACTCTTGTTGTCCAGGATGGAGTGTAGTGGTGCGATCTCGACTCACTGCAACCTCCACCTCCTGGGTTCAAGTGATTCTCCTGCCTCAGCCTCCCAAGTAGCTGGGATTACAGGCGCCTGCCACCACGTCTGGCTAATTTTTGTATTTTTAGTAGAGATGGGGTTTCACCATGTTGGCCAGGGTGGTCTTGAACTCCTAATGTCATGTGATCCACCTACCTCGGCCTCCCAAAGTGCTGGGATTACAGGCGTGAGCCACCACGCCTGGCCTCTTTAAGCCATTTTAAAATGTACAATTAAGCTACCATTGACTATAGTCACCCTATTATGCTATCAAATAGTAGGTCTTATTCATTCTTTCCAATCATTTTTTTTTTTGTACCCAAAATCAGAATCTTTGAGGTGAAGCCTCAGTATCTCTCTTTATTTCTGGAGAAGTAAGTTTTTGGTTTTTATCAAGTAAATCATATTTTAGAGGAATATAGAAATTCTTAGATTATTGATAAAGGATGACAATACAACATTCATATTGAATAGGCAATATTTGGATTTTTACTCTTATTTCTTAGCAAACTATTCCAAAGACCAAAAGTATGACATTAATAAAACAACCCAAATACACAGCATAACTGCTGGAGTGAAGGACAAAGGCAAATGATCAGCCTTCGCAGTTGTCATTTACTCATTTACCACTAACTGCAAGACAGCTCAGAGGAGTAGAAAACCTAGAGGTTAGAACCAGGAAGAACTATATTTGAATCATGGGCTTGTAATTATATCACTGAAAATTGAGTCAATTAGATCCTATTTTTCGAAAACAGATATTTGTAAACCCTCTAGACCAGAGCTAGCACATTGAAGAGATGTAAGCGATGTTAGCTCTCTCCCTCCTTCCTGTAATCACATTATTACTACTTTCAACCAATGGACAGAATTAGTAACAATTCCCTAATGACAATAATCATCTGGCCGGCCGCAGTGGCTCATGCCTGTAATCCTAGCACTTTGGGAGGCCGAGGTGGGTGGATCACTTGAGGTCAGGTGTTCAAGACCAGCCTGGCCAATATGGTAAAACCCCATTTCTACTAAAAATACAAAAATTAGTCGGGTGTGGTGGTGGGCACCTGTGATGCCAGCTACTTACGAGGCTGAGGCAGAAGAATTGCTTGAACCCAGGAGGCAGAGGGTGCAGTGAGCCGAGATCACGACACTGCACTCCAGCCTAGGCAACAGTGTGACTTTGTCTCAAAGAAAAAAAGAAAGGAAGGAAGGGAGGGAGGGAGGAAAAAGAAAAAAGAGGGAGGGAGGGAGGGAGGGAGAGAGGGAATCATTTGTCAAGCACTTACTATACATAAGTTAATGTGTTAAGCCCTTTAAATGCTTTGTGTAATCTTCACAATAACCCCATGAGAGAGTATCTATCATAATTTAACCTTTTTTTTGTTGAGACAGAGTCTTGTTCAGTCACCCAGACTGAAGTGCAGTAGCGCAACCTTGGCTCACTGCAACCTCCTCCTCCCAGGCTCAAGCAGTTCTCATGTTTCAGCCTCCCAAGCAACTATAAGCGCAGGCCACCACGCCAAGCTAATTTTTGTATTTTTAGAAGAGATGGGGTTTTGCCATGTTGGCCAGGCTAGTCTCGAACTCCTGGCTTCAGTGATCTGCCTGCCTCGGCCTCCCAAAGTGCAGGGATTACAGGTGTGAGCCACCATGCCTGGCTTAACCTACTTTTTATAAAGAACCTAAAGCCTGGTGGGATTATAATCTGCCAAGGCCACAGTAAATTAATGGCTGCGACTCAAACACAGTCCTGATTTCAAGGACTTCAGGTGCTTAACCACTACTTCCTAAGAAGTAGCTAATACAGTCTAGTGGTAAATACTGCAGAAACAGAACCAAAGGTAGGAAACTGTGTTACAAAGGTATTAGAAACATACACAGAGGTATGTGTATAGGAACACAGAAGAAGAACTCCCAACCTAGACTTGGGTGGAAATGGAATCAGAGAAGTTATTAGAAAGTCTTAAGGAACAAACAGAAATTGCATAAATAGCAAAATAGTCTGAGATCAATTAAAACAATGGCTTTCAAACTTTTCTGACTAGGTCCAATACCATGAAAAATATTTTACCTTATAACTAAATCAATATGCATGTCTCTATATGTGTGTACATAAAAAGATATATGTTTTGCAAAACAGTTCTTAAATTTGTATGTATATGGGTATGAATTAAATTCATATGTATGAATTACTATGCTCAGTGCAGTCTGGTATTTTCTACTGTATTTTTTAAAGCATGTTAGAACCACTCAATTGATTTTACAATTGACGAATAGGTAGCAAACCACAGTTTGAATAAGAACGATGAGATTAGGAATGGCAAATTTTGCTTTTTATGTCAACTCTGGTAAACTGGCAGTAGCTATTAAAGTCATAAGGAAGAGTATAAATCTTAAAAGTGTGGTAAGAAAGAACATAAAACATAACTGGGATTGATTAGAGATATCAGTAATAGAGGAAAAAGAAATAGAAGTACACCTGCCATGGATCTGCTGTTCCTGATATAGATAACAGATAAAAATTAAACGGGCTTTGTTTTTACATAAGTCAACACAAAGAAATTTTTGTGATTTTAATCAGAAAAATGTATTTGTAGCACACCTTGTATTCTTCTCAAAGATCACAATATCTGGTAAACAATATATTCTTATTTGATATTTACAAGAGGAATCCATTTTCAGAACTTAAAGAAGGGTAAGTTTAGGTAAATATGATTGAATGAAAAATCATCTTTTTCCCTTCTCTCCATCTCTTGTTCCTTTCTCCTTTTCCCCATGAATAAATAGCCTTCATGAGTCCACGCCATGTTCCTTCTTACCCTCTTTGTCTGTCCTCACTCAGCCCTACAGGCACTCTCAAGACTTTCCGTGAACATTTCTGAAGGAAGCAAGGTCTAAGCTGGGACAAAAAGAATAGGATTTAGAAAAGCACAGGGAGGACGAAGAGAAGTAGAAGCAAAGTTAAGAACATGCACAGATGTCCAGAGGCTAGAGAGCTTGGTTCATTTGAAGAATATGTAGTTCAGTACCACTGTTGCCCAGAGTACTACAGGACTAGCGGGGAAAAAATTAGACAAGGTGAGTCAAAGGACATGTTGTGAGAGGCCTTGCTTTTTCTTTTCTCAAAGAATCTTAAGAACTGGGTTGGCTCTAAGCACATATCAATTGGGGTATGTATATGTACATGCAAGGGAAGTCTGTAATGGTGGGAGCATGGGAGAGAAAAGTTTTGTAATTTCATTCAGCCCTTCTGCCAGCCTCTAAGATGGTTCCTAATGACCCCATCTCTTGGTATTAACAACCTTGTGTAGCACCCTCCTATACTGTGCCAGGACTGGTCTGTATGGACAATACAATATGGCAGAAATAATGGTATGCCACTTCCAAGTGCAGGTTGTATAAAATACTGAGGCTTCCATTTTGGAAGCTCTACTCATTCAGGGTGAAACCATATTGTAAAATGCCCTAGGGAAGGTCAGTGTGGCAAGGAACTGAAGCCTCCTGCCAAGAGCCATGTGAATGAGCTTGAAAAAGATCCTCCAGCCCAGGCCAAGTCTTCAGAGACCACAGCCCACTTCAACATCTTGGCTGCAAGCTCATGAGAAACCATAAGCCAGAACCACCCAGCTAAGCAGTTCCTGGAGTCTCAACTCTTTGAAGCTGTGAACTAACAAATGTTTATTGTTTTAACCTATGGAGTTTTGGGGTAATTTGCAATGCAGAAATAGAAAACTAATACAGCTCTCCCTCTAGTTATATTGTGCTACTTTCACAGTTCAAAATCAGACTACTTCAGTATAGTTTTTAAAATTATTTTCTAAAAACTCCCTCTATCAGATCTACCTGGGTAAAGAAAAAAAGAAGAAGAAAATAATAAAACTCCCTCGAAGTGTAAAAGAAAATATCTGACCTGTAATTTTCTTTTGCATCTTCCCAAGCAAGTTGTCTAAATTCCTCATACATTTTTTTATTGAAGTGATCTCTGAGGAAAAAGGACCAGAAACGAAAGAGGGTATTCATTTCTTGGGACTGACCAATTCCCAAGCGTTTTCTCTCTGAAAAAAGTTAAATAAAATATTATTTTATTAAACATACTTTTTAAAGACAAGACAGCAGATGTTATATATAAAATGAAGAAAGCTCAACCATATTAATCCTCAAAGTGTATTTAGGTTTCTTCTAAATAGAGTGGGGATCTCCAACACCCAGGCCACAGACTGGTACCCTACTGTGAACTGCACATGTGAGGGATCTAGACTGGACACTCCTTAAGAGAATCTAATGCCTGATGATCTGAGGTGGAACAGTTTTATCCAAAACCATCCCCCATGGAAAAATTGTCTTCCATGAAACAGGTCCCTGGTGCCAAAAAGATTGAGGACTGCTGAAACAGCTGACAAATGCTAACCCATTTTTTGACTCACTGCTTAAATTATAAATATCTCTCAATAGCAACAAGAAGAGTGTATTACACTTTTTTTTCTTTTTTTGAGACAGAGTCTCACTCTGTCGCCCAGGCTGGAGTGCAATGGCACGATTTTGGCTCACTGCAACCTCTGCCTCCCAGGTCCCAGCAATTCTCCTGCCTCAATCTCCTGGGTAGCTGGGATTACAGGCGCCTGCCATCACACCCAGCTAACTTTTGTATTTTTAGTACAGATGGAGTTTCACTATGTTGGCCAGGCTGGTCTCATACTCCTGACCTCAAGTGATCTGCATGCCTCGGCCTCCCAAAGTGCTGAGATTACTGGCATGAGCCACCATGCTCGGCCGAGTGTATTAATTTTTATTTCCTAATGTGTCTAAGTTATAAAGTACATGAATAAAGAATATATGTAAACATGTTTAAAGTAAACCTATGTATAGTCTAACAATAAAAGAATATCTTAACCTGGTATTAAATGACAACATTTAAATTTTTTAGAATTATATTTTAATTTTAAATATATTAAATAGATAGATAAAGGACAAGCATCTTACCACTTAGGCATCTTCGACGATACTTGTGGTACACTTGTTGGGTAAAGCCATTTTCCTTCAAAAGTTCATGAGAAGGATGCTGGAACTTTGGGAATGAATGAGGAGTACATCCATAACTTCCTGCTAGTGGTGCGCCTTCTGAAGGTGAAGCATTTGAAGTGCTGTTTGAGAAAGGGGAAAAAAGCCTTCAAAATGAAAAATCAAGAACCAAGTATATGAACCAATTTGTACTATTTTTTTTCATTATTGGGGGTCTAAGCAGTGGAAAAGACAGTAGTCCCTAAAACTCTCCTAAATTAATGACATACAGATCTGCATATAGTGCTATTTATGCTCAATACACATATGTAAATTCAGAAGCTGATAAAAAGCATGGTCATAAACTCTCAAGCTAACACAGTTTAAGCAGAAGCAGATAACTGAATAGCTCATTCCTCCTCCAAATCATTATTAATTTCGTTTAGATTAGTTTTTTATTATGTGGAAACTTTCAACTTATCTTGAATAATTTAGGTTAGTGATGTAAATTGAATACATGGAGATTAGGGATAAAATCTGGCACAAAGATGGGCAATAATTTCATTATCTCAAAGACATACCTGCAATTTTCTTTTTTTCTAAAGGCATCAAAAGTAAGACAGAACCTGCAATTCTCTAAATCAATTCCACTTTTGATCTATCTCCTAAATCTGTCTTTTCCTTCTCATCTGCACTCAAATTCAAATATAGACCTAAATTCAAATTTAGACCTTCCTCTTCTTTCACTTGAATTAACCAGTCTCTTTGTTTTTCCAAGTGTCCCTTCTCTATCCTGCCACTAAAGTTATCTTCCTAAAACATTTATCTAAATCAGTGGTTCTCAAAGTTGTCTGTGGACTGTTGGAAGGTTCCTAAGAACCTTCTAGAAAGTCTACAAAGTCAAAACTGATTTCATAATAAGAAGACATTGTTGGCCCTTCCCTCTGTGTTGACCTTTCTACTGATGGTACAAAAGCAATGGTGTGTAAAACTGATGTGAATTGAGGCAGTGGCACCAAACTTTACTTACTTGTGACTGCATTCTTCGTTACGCACTTGCAATTAGAAAAAATAAAACAATTCCAGTTTCAACTTAAAAATATCCTTGATAAAGCCAAAAAATTAACTTTATAAAATCTCACTCATGAGTACATATCTTTTTGTGTGTGACAAACATGAAATGGAAGCTTGTTTTGCAAGATGAAAATGTTCTGGAGATCTGTTTCACAACAATGTGAATATACTGAACACTACTGAGTTGTACACTTAAGAACTGTTAAGATGGTAAATTTCATGTTATACATTTTTTTACAATTTTTTAAAAATGAGAAGAAAACACAAAGCATTTTTGCAGCATATTAAACTACAATGGGGCTGGGTGTGGTGGGCTCACGCCTGTAATCCCAGCACTTTGGGAGGCCGAGGCGGGCGGATCACCTGAGGTCAGGAGTTCGAGACCAGCCTGGCCAACATGGTGAAACCCTGTCTCTATAAAAAATACAAAAATTAGCTGGACGTGGTGGCATGTACCTGTAATCCCAGCTACTCGGGAGGCTGAGGCAGGAAAATCACTTGAACCCGGGCAGCGGAGGTTGCAGTGAGCAGAGATCATGCCATTGCACTCCAGCCTAGGTGATGAGCAAAACTCCATCTCAAAAAAAAAAAAAAAAGCTACAATCATTTTCTTAAAGCAAAGCATTTGTGTGATTAAGTTATAAGGCAAACTAGCAACTTTTTTCATGTTTAACTAAAAGAACAACCAACAAACTATGGTTACTCAGACTTTATTATTTCTCAGATATTTCCTTGAAAATGAAAAAAAATGAGGTTTTTTTCCTTTCTTTTTTTTTTATTTTGAGACAGAGTGTCGCTCTGTTGCCAGGCTGGAGTGCAGTGGCGCCATCTCGGCTCACTGCAACCTCCACCTCCCGGGTTCAAGCGATTCTCCTGCCTCAGCCTCCTGAGTAGCTGGGACTACAGGCGCCTGCCACCACACCCAACTAATTTTTGTATTTTTAGTAGAGATGGGGTTTCACCATGTTGGCCAGGATGGTCTCGATCTCTTGACCTTGTGATCTGCCCGCCTCGGCCTCCCAAAGTGCTGGGATTACAGGCGTGAGCTACTGCGCCCAGCTGATAAAAAAATGAGTTTTTAATGTCAAGGAAAACAACTGTTTTTTCCAATGATAAAATTTGAGCTTTCAAGCAAAAATGAAAATTTTGGAAATCTTGTATTTGTCACTAAGAGTCTGACAGTTACAACCAATACTTAAAGACTTTTCTAATGAAATAAAAAAGAATTTTAGGAGTTTTTGTGTGTACATGTGTGGTAAAAATATACCTAACGTAATATTTATCATTTTAAACACTATTCATAAGTGTATAATTAATTGGCATTAAATATAATCACAATATTCTGTAATCATCACCACTATCTAGACTCAAAATTTTTTCATCATCTCCATCAAAAACTGTACCTGGTAAATAAAAACTACCCCTCTACCCCTCCCTACAGCCCTAGTAACCTCTATTCTACTTTGTCTATAAATCTGACTATTCTAGGTACTCCATATAAGTGGGATCATATAATATTTATCCTTCTGTGTCAACCTTATTTCATTAAGCATAATGTTTTCAAAGTTCATCCATGTAGCAGCATAAATCAAAATTTCATTCCTTTTTGTGGCTGAATATTTATATTCCATTGTATGTGTTTATCTAGTCGTTTGTTGTTGGATACTTGCTTATCCAGTCTTTTGTTGAGAATCCCACTTTTTGGCTATCATGAATAATGCTGCTACAAACATGGGCATACAATATGTGTTTTCAATACTTTTGATATATAACTAAGAGTGGTATAGCTGGTAGAGGTTGCAGTGAGCCGAGATTGCACCACTGCACTCCAGCCTGGGCGACAGAGTGAGACTCCGTGTCCAAAAAAAAAAAAAAAAAAAAAAAAAAAAAAAAAAATTCCTTCATCTTCAATTTTTTTGGAAGAATTTGAGAAGGATTGGTGTTAATTCTTTTTTACTTTTTATTTTTTTGAGACAGGGTCTTGCTCTGTCGCCCAGGCTGGAGTACAGTGGCATGGTCATGGCTCACTGCAGCTTCAACCTCCTGGGTTCAGGCAATCCTCCCACCTCAGCCTCCCAAGTAGCTAAGACTACAGGCAAGTACCACTATGCCTGGCTAATTTTTTGGATTTTTAGTAGAGACGTGGTCTCACCATGTTGCCCAGGCTGGGTGTTAATTTTTGGGGTGTTTTTTTTCCCTTTTCTTTTTCTTTCTTTCTTTTTTTTTTTTTTTGACAGACTCTCACTCTGTCGCCCAGGCTGAAGTGTAGTGGCATGATCTCGGCTCACTGTGACATCCACTTCCCGGGCTCAAGTGATTTTCCTGCCTCAGCCTCCTGAGTAGCTGGGACTACAGGTGCCCACCACCACGCCCAGCTAATTTTTGCATTTTTAGTAGGGACAGGGTTTCACCATATTGGCAAGCTGGTCTCGAACTCCTGACCTTGTGATCCACCTGCCTCAGTCTCACAAAGTGCTGGGATTACAGGCATGAGCCACCACGCCCAGCCCACAGTATTCGCATATCCTTTTTATCTCTGTAAGGTCAACCAGTAGTAATATCCCATTTGTTTGTTTGTTTTTCTGATTCTAGTTATTTGCATCTTCTCTCTTTCTTTGTCAGTCTAGCTAAAGTTCTGTCAATTTTGTTGATCTCTTCAAAGAATCAACTTTTAGTTTCCTTGATTTTCTCTATTATTTTGGGTTTAGTTTGATCTTCTTTTTCTAGTTCCTTGAAGTAGAAAGCTAGGTTGCCGATTTCGGATCTTTTTTCTTTTTTAAATGTAGGCATTTACAGCTATAAACTTCCCTGTCTCTATATGGAATCGGTAGTTTCATTCATGTATTTATTTATTGACTGCAAAGTACGACAGGTACTGAGAAGTTCTTTACATTAAAGAACTTATTGTCTAAAGAAGACACAGAGAAACAATGCATGTAAAATGTTGAGCACAGTGCCTGGAACATTTATTGAAAGCATATAAAAGTGGTAGCTATCATAAAATAAATTCTCCACAATGAATAAATATACCTTACTGGCATACTTATCACAGGGAGCCAGAAGGAAGCAAAGAGGTAGATCAAAATGAGGACTAACAAATAGAAATTTGAAAACAGTTTTCAAAAGATGGAACAATGAGAGATAAAGAATTCCTCAATCAAAAGGAAAGAACGAAGATAAAATTAATATCGAATACTTAGTAAAAGAAATGCAGATAACATCGAAGCTCTAACTATAATTACAGCACATGAATCTATATTACTATCAATAAGCCTAGGACTTACTTTAGCAACATTCAGTAGACTAGGAGCAAATATAATAGAAAGCTGGATTTATTCAGACTGGGATTTGGCAAGATTTCAACAACAAAAAAAAGTCTAGAAGTAATAATCTAGAATTCAATCAAAATGTATAAGACACACAAAAAGAAAAAATAAAATTCAGGAGACAATGAATAGAACCAGACTTACAGATAACTCAGTACTAGCATAATCACAAATGAACTTTAAAATAACCATGATTAATATGTTGAAGACTCTAATGTAAAAGATGAACATTCATGAAGAGATGGAGAATTTCAGCAGAAAAAAAGAAAACTTTTTTTTTTTTTGCGATGGAGTCTCGCTCAGTTGCCCAGGTTGGAGTGCAGTGGCCCCATCCCAGCTCACTGCAATTTCCGCCTCCTAGGTTCAAGCGATTCTCCTGCCTCAGCCTCCTGAGTAGCTGGGATTACCGGTGAGCGCCACCACATCCAGCCAAGAAAACTTTTTTTTTTTTTTTTTTTTGAGACAGAGTCTTGCTCTGTCGCCCAGGCTGGAGTGCAGTGGCAAGATCTTGGCTCACTGCAAGCTCCGCCTCCCGGGTTCACGCCATTCTCCTGCCTCAGCCTCCCGAGTAGCTGGGACTACAGGCGCCCACCACCACGCCCGGCTAATTTTTGTGTGTTTTTAGCAGAGACGGGGTTTCACCGTGTTAGCCAGGATGCTCTCAATCTCCTGACCTCGTGATCCGCCCGCCTCGGCCTCCCAAAGTGCTGGGATTACAGGCGTGAGCCACTGCGACCAGCCAAGAAAACTATTTTTAAAAAGTCAAATGGGGCCGGGCGCGGTGACTCACACTTGTAATCCCAGCATTTTCGGAGGCTGAGGTGGGCGGATCACCTGACATCAGGAGTCCAAGGCTAGCCTGGCCAACACGGTGAAACCCTGTCTCTATTAAAATACAAAAATTAGCCGGGTGTGGTAGCGGGCACCTGTAATCCCAGCTACTTAGGAGGCTGAGGCAGAAGAATCGCTTGAACCCAGGAGGTGGAGGTTGCAGTGAGCTGAGATCGTGCCATTGCACTCCAGCCTGGGCGACATGAGCGAAACTCCGTCTCAATAAATAAATAGTCAAACAGTAATGCAAAATATACACAACACAATATCAGAAATGAATACTTCTTTGATGGACTTATTAGCACACTAGACACAGCTAAGGAAAGAATCAGGAAACCTGAATATAAGTCAATCGAAATTATACAAAGTGAAATACAATTTAAAAGGAGTAAGAGGCCAAGTGCAGTGGCTCACGCCCGTAATCCCAGCACTTTGGAAGGCCAAGGCAGGCAGATCTGCTGGGGTCAGGAATTCGCGACTAACTTGACCAACATGGTGAAACCCTGTCTCTACTAAAAATACAAAAAATTAGCTGGGCGTGGTGGCTTGCACCTGTAATCCCAGCTACGCAGGAGGCTGAGGCAGGAGAATCGTTTGAACCCAGGAGGCAGGGGTTACAGTGAGCCAAGATCACTCCATTGCACTCCAGCCTGGGCAACAAGAGCGAAACTCTGTCTCAAAAATAAAAATAAAAATAAAAATAAAAAAGGAGTAGGAGAAAAAGCAGATCAGAGCATCCAACAGCTATGGGTATTATCAAATGGTCTAACATATATGTAATTTGAAACCCAGAAGAAGGAAAAAAAGAAAACAGGGCAAAAAAATTTATGATGAGTCAAAATTATTCTAACAATTTAAAAAGCCATAAATCTGAAACCATCAGAGAACCAGAGCAGGATAAATACTTTATAGGTGTGTGTATGTGTTTGTGTGTGGGTGTATTAATAACAGGCAAATATCTATTACGAACCTACTAAAGAAATCTCCCAGATTCTCAATGGCATTTAGAAAGTTTTTAATAGATATATATGAAGGATTTAATGTGCTAAACTATCTACTCAAACTATATGTGTGTATGTGTGTACGCACATGTGCACATATATGTATGTGTATATACATGTACACATAACTGTCTAAAGAAAAATAATAACAAAGTATAGCACAAAGAATGGGGGACTGGGTGTGGTGACTCATAACGGTAATCCCAACACCTTGGGAGCCTAAGGCAGGAGAATTGCTTGAGCCCAGGAGTTCGAGACCAGCCTGAATTACATAGCAAGATCTTGTCGCAACAAAAAATTTTTTAAAAAATTAGCCAGCTATTGTGGTGCACACCTGTAGTCCCAGATACTTGAGGTTAAGGTGGGAGGACTGCTTAAGTTCAGGAATTTGAGACTGCAGTAACCTGAGATTTTGCCACTGCACTCTATCCTGGGTGAAAGATCGAGACTCTGTCTCTAATTTAAAAAAAAAACAAAGAAACAAACAAAGAGAGAAATGGGGAGAAATAATGAAAGTTGAATATTGTAAGGTGCTTATACTACACATGAAGTGGGATAAGATTATTTGAAAGTAGACTGTGGTACGTTAAAATGTATAAAGCTGGTCCTCAACTTAAAAGACGGTTTCACTTACGGTTTTTCAGGTTTATGATGGTACAAAAGCAATATGCATTCAGTAAAAACCATAGTTCAAGTACCATACAACCATTCTGTTCTTCAGTTTCAGCAAAGCATTCAATAAATTACATAAGATATTCAACATTTTATTATAAAATAGGCTTTGTGTTAGATTTTGCCCAACTATAGGTTAATATAAGTGTTCTGAGCACATTTAAGGTAAGCTAGGCTGAGCCATGATGTCCAGTAGGTTAGGTGTATTAAATGCATTTTCAACTTATGATATTTTCAAGCTACAAAGGGTTTATCAGGATGTAACCACATCATGATTCAAGGAACAGCTGAATTATACGGGCATATCTCAGAGATATTGCTGGTTCAATTCTAGACCACCACAAAACAGCACATATTGCAAAAAAGCAAGTCACATGAATATTTTGGTTTCCCAGTAAATATAAAAGTTATATTTACATTATACTGTACTCTACCAAGTGTGCAATAGCATTATCACTTAAAAAAAGTACATACCTTAATTTAAAAATACTTTATTGAGACAATGATGTCACCAAAATGGCAGAGTAGAAGTAATCTGGCTTCACTCTCCCACAGAAAGCCAAAAACAAATATCTAGCACAAAGCTTATCATCAGCAATATCCCAGAACTCAAATCTGAGGCTGATACTATCCATGAGCCACAGAGAACTGAAAAACTCCAAGCAAACAGTAAGAGAAATAGCCTTCTCTTTGCATGACGCCTTTTCCGCAATCTGCCAGGCCCTGTGCATGAAAAATTCCTCCCAGACTCAGCTTCTTCATTGGAAAAAGTTAGATCGAGGAGGACAGCCAGCTTTCCCACCATCTTGGGTTCCCTTGCAGGAAAACTGTTCCTGCCTCAACCCATAAGAAGTATAATATCATGAGGGCTAGCAGGGAGAAAAAAAATCATGAAGGCAGAAAAAGAGGGGAAGCAGGAACAGAAACCCTAGCCCTGAAATTCTCCTCTTTATTTCAGCCAAAAGAGATGCCATATCAGAGTGGCTGTTCAGCAGGACCACACTGTAGGAGGTATGATCCATGAGTTTTCTGGGTACAAACCGTTTGCCAGCCTTACCACACAGTTGGGGTAATCCCCTTTGCCACCCCCACCATCTGACAGGCAGTGCTCCAATGTTTGTGAGAGCCAAGGCAAACTTGGGCTTAAGGCGCCATCTAGTGCCCAAAAGGAGGCACTGATATACAGTAGTATTAAGGGGACTCACAGGCTACTGCAAAGAATCTCTAAGCAAACATACCTTAGAAAGACAAAACAAGCAAGACAGCAAAGACTGGAATAAATAATAAATCCTTTAAAGCAAAGCCACAAATGTACATCCACGAGAAACAACAGCAAACACGGAACTATGACATCCCCAAATGGACAAAGCAAGGGGTCAGGGACCAACCTAAAGAAGAAAGCAATGTGTGAGGTCTCAGATCAAGAACAAAATAACAATTCTACAGACACTCAGCAAAATCCAAGATAACACAGAGAAGCAATTAAATTTATCAGAGAAATGTAACACAAAGAGATTGAAATTAAAAAAAAAAATCCTGGAACTCAGAAATACGTTTTCTGAAAAATGGATTACAGGCTCTCACATTGCAAGAAACAATCAGTGAGCTCAAATACAGCCTATTGGAAAATACAGTCAGAGGAGAAAAAAAAAAGGAATGAAGAACACCTGCAAGATATAAAGAATAATCTCAAAAGAACAAATGTAAGAGCCACTGGCATTCAATGATGAGTTAAGAGCAAGGAGTAGTAAGCTTATTCAAAGAAATAACAGAAAACATTCCAAATCTAAAGAAAGATATAAATATCTAGGTACAGAAGGTCAGAAATTACCAAATATATTTTTATTAGTCCATTTTCACTCTGCTATAAATAATACCTGAGGCTGGGTAATTTATGAGGGAAAGTGGTTTAATTGACTCAGTTCCACATGGCTGGGGAGGCTTCAGGAAACTTACAATCATGGTGGGAGGGGAAGCAGGCACCCTTACACTGCAGCAGGTGAGAAAGAGTATGTGTGAAGGAGAAACCGTCAAACACTTATAAAACCATCAGATCTTGTGAGAACTCACTCACTATCACAAGAACGGCATGGGATAACTGCCCCCATGATCCAATCACCTCCTACCAGGTCCCTCCCTTGACACATGGGGATTATGGGAATTACAATTCGAGATGAGATGGGTGGGAACACAAAGCCAAACCATATCAATATTCAATCCAAATAAGAGTATCCCAAGGCAAATAATAATCAAACCTGAAAATGTCAAGGACAAAGAGAAGATCCTTAAAACAGCAAGAGAAAAAAAATAAAAGAACATATAAAAGAGCTCTGATTTTTTTGGCAAGACACTTTTCAACAGAAACCAAACAGGCCATGAGGGAGTTAAGTGACACATTCAAAGTGCTACAGGATAAATGGAAACAAAAACAAAACCTGCCAACCAACTATGCTGTACCCAGCAAAGTTTTCCTTCAAACAGGAAGGATATATAAAGTCTTTCCTAGACAAAAGCTAAGGGAATTCATCACTACTAGACCCATCTTTTGAGAAATGCTAAAGGGAGTTCTTTGATTTGAAAGAAAACAAACTTTGATGTGCAAAACCAAAAATGTTTGAAGGTATAAAACTCACTGGTAAAAGTAGACAAATTCAGAATGCTCTAATGCAGTAATTGTTACATGTAATCCATTCATATCTCTAATATGAAGACTAAAAGACAAATCTACTGAAAATATTAACAGCAACCTGTTAAGAGATAGGGAAGATAAATAGATGTAAATTAAGACAACAAAATGTCAAAATGTGGGAGGATGGAGTTAAAGTGTAGAGTTTTTTAGTTTTTCCCTTGATTCTTTCCTTTTCTTTGTGATCAAAGTTAAGTTGTCATATGTTTAAAATAACTTATAGCTATGGCTTTGGTAAGCCTCATGGTAACCACAAAGCAAAGACTTATGATAGATACACTAAAAATAAAAAGCAATGAATTAAAATATACTCCCAGAGAAAAACCACTTAATCACAAACAAAGGCAGTAAGAAGGAAGTAACGGAGGAGTTACAAAACAACCAGAAACCAAGTAATGACATACTGCGTAGTAAGTCCTTATCTATCAATAATAATACTGAATGTAAATGAACTAAATTCTCCAACCAAAAGATATAAGCATGGCTGAGTGAAAAACTTTTAGAAACAAGATCCAACTATATATTGCCTACAAGAAACTCAAATCACCTATAAAGACACACATAGTCTGAAAGTGAAGAATGGAAAAAAACATTCCACGCAAATGGAAGCAAAAAAAAAAAAAAAAAAGTAGCCATACTTGTATCAAACAAAATAGAACAAGTGAAAGTCTGTAAAAAAAAAAAAAAAAAAAAAAAAGGACAAAGAAGGTCACTGTATGATGATAAAGGAAGGGATCAATTCAGCAAGAGGCTGTAACAATTTATAAATATATGCACCCAATTCTGGAGCACCCAGATATATTAAGTAAACATTAATAAATCTAGAGGAGAGATAGACTATAATACAAATAATAGCAGGGGGCTTCAACACCCATCTCTCAATAATGGACAGATCATCCAGACAGAAAATCAACAAAGATACAATGAAGTTAAACTACACCTAGACCAACTGGACCTAGTGACATTTATAGAACATTTCACCTACTACTGCAGAATACACATTCTTCTCATTAGCACATGGAACATTCTCCAGGATAAAACATATGTTAGGCTACAAAACATGTCTCAACAAATTTAAAAAAGTCAAAATCATACCAAGCATCTTTTCTGGCTACAACAGAATAAAAACAGAAATCAATAACATGAAGAATTTTGGAATCTACACAAACATGGAAATTAAACAACATGCTCCTGAATGATCAACAGATTAATAAAGAAATTAAGAAGAAAACTTCAAAATGTCTTCAAACAAATGCAAATGGAAACGTAACTTTCCAAAACCTATGAGATACAGCATAGCAGTACTAAGAGAGAAGTTTATAGCAATAAATGCCTACATCAAAAAAGTAGGTTTCAAATAAGCAACCTAACGATGTACTTAAAAGAACTAGAAAAGAACAAATCAAACCCAGAATTAGTAGAAAGAAACAATAAAGATCAAAGCAGAAATAAATAAAATTGAGACTAAAACAAGTACAAAAAAATCAATGAAATGAAAAGTTGGTTTTTTGAAAAGATAAACAAAATCAACAAACCTTCAGCTAGATGTATTAGGCTGTTCTCACATTACTATAAAGAAATACCCGGCCAGGCGCAGTGGCTCATGCCTGTAATCCCAGCACTTTGGGAGACCAAGGCGGGCGGATGACCTGAGGTTGGGAGTTCGAGACCAGCCTGACCAACATGGAGAAACCCCATCTCTACTAAAAATACAAAAATTACCCAGACATGGTGGTGCATGCCTGTAATCCCAGCTACTCAGGAGGCTGAAGCAGGAGAATCACTTGAACCCGGGAGGCGGAGGTTGCAGTGAGCTGAAATCACGCCACTGCACTTGAGCCTGGGCGACAAGAGCAAAACTCCACCTCAAAAAAAAAAAAAAATACCCGAGACTGGGTAAATTATAGAGGAAAGAGGTTTAATTGGCTCATGGTTCTGTAGGCAGTACAGCATGATGCTGGCTCAGCTTCTAGGGAGGCCTTAGGAAAACTTAGAATCATGGTGGAAGGCAGGGGGAGCAGCACTTCACATAGCTGGAGCAGGAGGAAGAGAGACAGTAGAGGTGCCACACACTTAAACAACCAGATCTCACAACTCACTATCACAATGAAAACTCCAAGGCAGATGGTGTTAAACCATGAGAAACTGCCCCAGTGATCCAATCACCTCCCACCAAGCCCCACTTCCAATACTGGGGATTACAGTTGAACATGAGATTTGGGTGGGGACACAGATCCAAACCATATAATTCTACCCTGGCCCCTGCCAAATCTCATGTCCTTCTCACATTGCAAAATCTAGTCATGTCTTCCCAACAATCCCCCGAAGTCTTAACTCATTCTAGCATTAACTCAAAAGTCCAAAGTCTCATTTGAGACAAGGCTAGTCCCTTCCACCTATAAGCCTGTAAAATCAAAAACAAGGTAGCTACTTCCAAGATACAATGGAGGTTTAGGCCTTGGGTAAATACACAAAAGGAAGAAATAGCCCAAAAGAAAGGGGCTATAGGCTGCATGCAAGTCCAAAGCCCAGAAGGGCAATCACTAAATCTTAAAGTTCCAAAATGATATCCTTTGACTCCATATGTTACATCCAGGGTACGCTGGTGCAAGGGGTGGGCTCACAAAGCCTTGGGCAGCTCCATGCCTATGGCTTTCCAGGGTTTAGCCCACATGGCTGCTCTTAAAGGCTGGCACTGAGTGCCTGTGGCTTTTCGAGGCTGAGGATGCAGGCTGCTAGTGGATCTACCATTCTGGGGTATGGAGGACAGTGGCCCTCTTCTCAAAGCTTCACTAGGCAGTGCCCCAGTGGGGAGTCTGTATGAGGGATCCAACCCCACATTTCCTCTCTGCACTGTCCTTGTAGAGGTTCTCCATGAGGGCTCTGCCCCTACAGCAGGCTTTAGTCTAGACATCCAGGATCTTCCATACATCCTCTGAAATATAGGCAGAGGCTCCCAAGCCTCAACTCTTGCATTCTGTGCACCACCTGCAGGCTTAATACCACATGGAACCTGCCAAGGTTTATGGTTTGCACCCTCTGAAGCAGCAGCCCCAAGCTGTATCTGGGCCCCTTTTAGCCATGCTACAGCTGGAGCAGCTGGAATGCGGAGAGCAGTTTCCCAAGGTTGCGCAGGGCCCCATTCTGTCCTCCTAGGCCTCTGGTCCTGCGGCGGGAGGTCTCTAAAATGCCTTCAAGGTGTTTTTCTCATTGTCTTAGACATGAGCACTTGGCCTTTCCTCTAAGATCTGGAATAACACAAGGTTGTCCACTTTACCACTTTAATTGAACATAGTACTGTAAGTCCTAGCAAGAGCAATTAGGCAAGAGAAAGAGCATCCACACTGGAAAAGAAGAAGTCAAATTATCCTTGCCTGCAGATGATCTGATATTATATTTAGAAAAATCTAAAGACTCCACCAAAAATCTGGGTCAATTCAGTAAAGTTGCACAATACAAAATCAATATACAAAAAAAAGTAGCATTTATACATGCCAAAAGCAAACACACTGAAAAAGAAATCAAGACGGCTACAAAAATACATAAAGTATCTAGGTATAAGTGTAACCAAAGTGAAAGATCTCTACAAAGAAAACTAAAAAACACAGATGAAAGAAATTAAAGAGGTCACACGAAAAAAAGGGAATGATAGCGCATGCTCATGGATTGGAAAAATTAACGTTGTTAAAATCTCAATACTATGCAGCAACTTCTACAGATTTAATTCCATCCCTATCAAAATACCTATGACATTCTTCACAGAAATAGAAAAAACAATCCTAAAATTTATACAGAACCACAAAAGGCCATGAAAAACCAAATTAATTCTGGGCAAAAAGAATAAAGCTGGAGGCATCACACTACCCCACTTCAAAATATAATACAAAGCCATAGTAACCAAGGTAGCATGTACTGGTGTAAAAGCAGACACATAGACCAATGGAACAGAATAGAAAATTTAGAAAAAAATCTACACATTATCAGCCAATTCATTTTTGACAAAGGTACCAAGAACATACATTGAAGAAAGGACAGTCACTTCGATAAGTGGTGCTAAGAAAACTAGATAACCGTAATGCAAAAGTATGAAGCTAGACCTCTCTCTACAAAAAGCCAATCAAAATGGACTAAAGACTTAAACTAGGACCCAAAGCTATGAAATTACTAGAAGAAAATATTGGGAAAACACTCTAGGCCATTGGTCTAGGCAAAGATGTTTTGTGTTAGACGCTAAAAGCACAAGGAACAAAAGCAAAAATAGACTAATGAGATTATATCAAGCAAAAAAGTTTCTGCACAGCAAATGAAGGAATCAACAAAGTGAAGAGACAACCTACAGAATAGGAGAAAATATTTGCAAACTATCCATCCAAAAAAGGACTAATAACTAGAATATACAAGGAACTCAAACAACAGTAGAAAAAAAAAACAACACAAATAATCCCATTTTAAAATTGACAAAAGATCTAATAGACATTTCTCCAGAGAAGACATCAACTGGACAACAGGTGTATTTTAAAATGCTCAACATTACTAATTATCAAGAAGATAAAGAAAATCAAAACTACAATGATAAAGCATCTCACCCCAGTTAAAATGGCTTTTATCAAGAAAACAAAAATTAATGGATGTTGCAAGGATGCAGAGAAAGGAGAATGCTTCACACACCATTGGTGGGAATGTAAATTAGTACAGCCACTACAGAAAACAGAATAGAAGTTCCTCAAAAAACAAACACAGAACTACCATATGATCCAGAAATCTCCCTGCTGGATATATATCCAAAATAGAGGAAATCCGTATATTGAAGAGACAGCTGCACTTCCATGTTTATTGCAGCACTATTCACTATAGCCAAGACATGTAATCAACCTAAGTGTCTATCAATGGATGAATGAAGAAAATTATATATATGGGTATATATATGTGTATGTATGTGTATGTACATGTATGTATATGTGTATATATGTATATATGTGTAAATATATGCACATACATACATATGCACATACATAAACATACACACATACACAATGGAATAATACTATTCAGCCATAAAAAAGAATACTGTCATTTGCAGAAACATAGATAGAACTGGAAGTCATTATATTATATGAAATAAGCCAGGCACAGAAAGATAAGTACCACATGTTCTCACTAATAAGTGGGAGGTAAAAAAGTAGATCTCATAGAGATAAGAGAGTTGATTAGTGCTTACTAGGGACTAGAATGGGTAGGGGGAAGGGGGGTGAAAAGCAGTTATTTAACAGGTACAAAAATACAGTTAATACCAGAAATGCAACCTAGTGTTTTACAGTACAGTAGAATAACCATACTTAACAATAACATATTGTATAGTATAAAATAGCTAGAAGATTGGTATGCAAAAAGATCTTAAAAAGAAAAGGAAAAAAATAGAACAGAATAAAGAAAAATGTTTGAGGTGATTGATATCCCCATTACCCTGATTTGATCATTACACATTGTATGCATGTATCAAAATATCACATGCACCCCCAAAATATGTACAACTGTTATGTATCAATTTTTTTAAAAACTGTATTGCTAAAAATGCTAATGGTCATATGAGCCTTCAGCAAGTCATAGTCTTTTTGCTGGTGGAGGGTTCTGCCTCGATGCTGATGGCTGCTGACTGATCAGAGTGGTGGTTGCTGACGGTTGGAGTGGCTGTGGCAATTTCTTAAAATAAGACAACAATGAAATTTGCTACATTGATTGACTCTTCTGTTCCCAAGATTTCTCTGTAGCATGGATGCTGTCCTGATAGCATTTTACCCACAGTAGAACTCCTTTCAAAATTGGAGTCAGTCCTCTCAAACCCTGCCACTGCTTTATACAATATTCTAAATCTGTTGTTGTCATTTCAACAATATTCACAGAATCTTCACCAGGAGTAGATTCTATCTCAAGAAACTACTCTCTGTGCTCATCCACAAGAAGCAATTCCTCATCCTTTCAGGTTTTATCGTGAGATCGCAGCAATTCAGTCACATCTTCAGGCTCCACTTCTAATTCTACTTCTCTTGCTATTTCCACCACATCTGTTATTAAATCCTCCACTGAAGTCTGAGCCTCTCAAAGTCATCCATGAGGGTAGAAATCAACTTCTTCTAAAATCCTGTTAATGTTGATATTTTGACCTCCTCCTATGAATCACCAATGTTCTTAATGGCATGTAGAATGGTGAATACTCTCCAGAATGTTTTCAATTTACTTTGCTCAGGTCCAACAGAGGAATGACTACCTGTGGCAGCTATATATAGCCTTATGAATAGACTATATATGAATATTCTAAATAATAAGACTAGAAAGTTAAAATGACTCCTTGGAATCCATGGACTGCAGAATAAATGTGTTAGCAGGTATGAAAAAAACATTAATCTCCTTGTATATATTCATCAGAGTTCTTGGGTGATGATGTACACTGTCAATGAGCAGTAATATTTTGAAAGGAATCTTTTTTTCTCAATAGTAGGTCTTAACAGTGGGCTTAAAATATTTAGTAACCCACATTGTAAGTAGATGTGCTGTCACACAGACTTTGTTGTTCTATTTATAGAGCATAAGCAGATTAGTAGATTTAGCATAATTCAAAAGAGCCCTGGCATTGCCTTCAACTTAAAGTCACCACCTGCATTAGCCCCTAACAAGAGAGTCAGCCCCACCCCTTGAAGCTCTGAAGCCAAACATTGACTGCTCCTTCCTAACTATGAAAGTCCTAGATGGCTTCTTCTCCCAATAGAAGGCTGTTTTGTCTACACTGAAAATCTATTGTTTAAGGTAGCCACACTTTTTTTTCAGATCTAGACCTGCAGAAATGTAGCCACTTTTATTATCTTAGCTAGATCTTCCTTAAAACTTGCTGCACCTTCCCCATCAGCACTTGCTCCTTCACCTTGCACTTTTATATTGAGACAGCTTCTTAAACCTCATTAACCAACTCCTGCTAGCTTCCAACTTTTCTTCTGCACCTCCCTTGCCTCTTTCAGTCTTCAGAGAATTGAAGAGAGTCAGGGCCTTGCTCTGGATTATGCTTTGGCTTAAGGGAATACTGGGGGTGGTTTGATCTTTTATCCAGACCACTCAAACTCTATCCCTATCATCAATAAAACTGTTTCACTTTCTTATCATTTGTGTATTCACTGGAGTAGCACTTTTAATTTCCCTCAAAAACTTTGCCTTCATATTTTGGCTGTTTGACACAAGAGATCTAGTTTTCAGCCTGTCTTGGGGCTTTCAACATGCCTTCCTCATTAATGATGGCATTCCTAATTTTGAAGAATTTTGACTCTTAATTTCACTTGAACAATTAGAGGCCACTGTAGGATTATTAGTTGGTCTAATTTCAACATTTTTGTCTCTCAGGGTACAGGGATGCCCAAGAAGAGGGGGAGAGATGGAGAAATGGCCAGTCAGTGGAGCAGCCAGAAAACATACAATATTTATTAAGTTCACTGTCTTATCTTGGCGTGGTTCATGGTGTACCAAAACAATTACAATAGTTAACATCAAAGATCATTAATCACAGATCACCATAAAATACAAAATAGTAGCTGGGCATGGTGGTTCATGTCTATAATCACAGCACTTTGGAAGGCCGAGATAGGAGAACTACTTGAGTCCAGGAATTCAAGACCAGCCCAGACAGCAGAGACCCCATCTCTATAAAAAATAAAAAAATTAGCTGGATATGGTGGCATGCAACTGTAGTTCCAGCTACTCAGGAGGCTGAAGTGGGAGGATCACTTGAGTCTGGGAGGTTACGGCTGCAGTGGGCCATGACTGTTCCACAGAACTCCAGCCTGTGCAACAGAGTGAGACTCTGTCTCAAAAAAAAAAAAAAAAAAAAAAAAAAAAAAAAAAAGGCCGGGTGCAGTGGCTCATGCCTGTAATCCCAGCACTTTGGGAGGCCAAGGCGGGCAGATCACGAGATCAGGAGATTGAGACCATCCTGGCTAACACGGTGAAACCCCGTCTCTACTAAAAAAATACAAAAAAAAAAGTTAGCCAGGCGTGGTGGCGGGCACCTGTAGTCCCAGCTACTCAGGAGGCTGAGGCAGGAGAATGGCGTGAACCCAGGAGGCAGAGCCTGCAGTGAGCTGTGATCACACCCCTGCACTCCAGCCTGGGCGACAGAGCGAGACTTCGTCTCAAAAAAAAAAAAAAGAAAAAGGACATCATAATAATAATAAAGTTTGAAATATTGCAAGAATTACCAAAAGGTGACACAGAGACATGAATTGAGTACATCTGTTAGACAAAGGGCATTGATAAACTTGCTCAACACAGGGGTGCCACAAACCTTCAATTTGTGAAAAACAGTATCTATGAAGCACAACAAAACAAAGTTTACCTGTAAATCCTAGAGGATCAGTAAAAAATAAAAAAGAGACATAACTAATAAGTCAATAGTAGAGACAAAATAGGATCATTATAAAAACTCAATCCAAAAGAAAGCAGAAAAAGAGAAAAAAGAACGAAGAATAGATGAGACAGCTGGGCGCAGTGGCTCATGCCTGTAATCCCAGCACCTGGGGAGGCCAAGACAGGTGGATCACCTGAGGTCAAAAGTTCGAGACCAGCCTGGCCAACCTGGTGAAACCCCATCTCTACTAAAAATACAAAAATCAGCTGGGCGTGGTGCCAGGCACCTGTAATCCCAGCTACTCAGGAGGTTGAGTCCTCACCTGAACCTGGGAGCTGGAGGTTGAAGTGAGCCAAGATCATGCCATTGCACTCCAGAATGGGCAACAGAGTGAGACTCAGTCTCAAAAAAAAAAAAAAAAAAAAAAAAAAAAAAAAAAAAAGAATGGATGAGAAAAATAAATGGTAGATTTAAATCCAACCACATCAATAACTACACTAAATGTGGATGGTCTAAACATACTAATTAAACAACACATTATCAGACTGGGTTATAAAAAGCAAAGAAAGACCCAAATATATGCTGCCTACATGAAACCCACTTTAAAACAAAGAGATTGCTTAAAAGTAAAAAGGTAGAAAAAGATACACTGGCAAACACTCATCTAAAGAAAGCTGGCATAATTATATAAATATCAGACAAGGCCGACTTCAAAACAAGACATTACCAAGGTTAAAAAGAAACATTACTGGTGAGAATGCAAAATGATAGGGCCACTTTGAAAAACAGTTTGGCAGTTTCTTACAAAACTAAATATATTCTTATTATACAATCCAGCAATCATGCTCCTTAGTATTTATCTAAGGGATTTAAAAATATGTCCACACTAAAACCTTTACATAGATGTTTATAGCAGCTTTATTCATAATTCCCAAAACTTGGAAGCAACAAAGACAAGATGTCCTTCATTAGGTAAATTAAACATTTTCCATTGTTGTTGATCTCTACATATACTGCTCCAATAAAAAGAAATACTCTGGGGAAAAAAAGTGAAAAATCACTTATAACCCCAAAATAACTATTAGTATACCACAGGTGTACAGAAGAACATACACACTTTTTATCTTTTAGAGACAATATAGCTAGTAAGAACAATGTAAAATAATCAAATGTGTATCACTAAAAAGACAGATTTCAAGGTTTTGAGAGCATGATAAACTCCCTAGCATTTCTTTTCATGAAACTAACTAATCCTTCTTTTCTAGTAACCAGTCAAAAACATATTTTCCCAAAGTTTTCAAATGGAAAAACTATCAGTTAATTATTCTGAAAATATCTAGTATAAACACAAAATGGTTTTTAAGAAACACAGGCTGGGTGAGGTGGCTCATGCCTGTAATCCCAGCACTTTACAAGGCTGAGGTAGGAGGACTGCTTGAGGCCAGAAGTTTGAGACCATCCTAGGTAACAGAGCAAGATTCTGTCTCTATTTTTATTTAAAAGAAAGCATCACAAAGCAACGAGCAATAAATCACCTCTGCAACCCCTCTGAAGGACAAAACATACCATAGTGCTTAGCAGATCACTGGCACTCTAAAAGATTTGCTCTAGACTTCTTTTTTTTTAATTAATTTTCTTCTTTCTTATAAAAAAAAAATCCTGCTAATAATCAGCTAATCTTAATGATTTTCAAAAAAGGGGGAAAAAAGCAAAATAACAATGCTTCGTTTCCATATGATTTATACAGTTTGAGTTGTTTGTTTAGCACATTAATGCCCTCAATAAATATCTACTAAGAACCTATGAAATGCCACTAAGACTCTGGGATCTTTCCAAAGACAATAACTTTCATAGACCTACATAGTTTATAAATCTAAGAGTTCACATTTGTGAAAAATAATTTAAATGGGAATCAAAAACTGTCCAACTGGATTATTTCCTTAACATACTTGTAAAACTTATCTCTTCTTTGGCTTCTTTGTACCATTTTCATTGTTCTATAATTTGCTAACATATTAATTTTTAAATATTTTGAAATGTCTAATTAGTAACTGTTTTCAAAAAACTTCAAATCACAAACAAAAAAGTAATGTCTGAGAAATATAGTACCTGACAGAGGATGTTCTTGGCCCATGGTCTCTGGAATCCATTACCCAACCAACATGACACTCTAGAGGGGGATTTGTGCTATGCCTTGTTTTTCTCTTTCTCGGACTCTAAAGAAAATAAAGTCAAGCATTGCAATTAGTTTCAATAGTGTGAACTTCACAAGTAAATTAAAACCCTCTGACTATAAATGAACTCAAACATTTTCATACTGTAGGATAACACATTGTGAAATCATATGAAGTCACAAAACTCAAAAATCTCACACACAAGTTACAAAACTTAATAAATAAAGTCTTTTGGTAGGTTTGTGACACAAAGATGAAATGAAGTGCAGCTTAGTGTGATTCTTCATTATACTTTCTGTTCGTCTTTAATTACACTATCCAATTGTAAAAAAGGTTTTTGTTTGTTTGTTTATTTTTAAATGGGGTCTTACTCTGTTGCCAAGGCTGGAGTGCAGTGGCATAATCATGGCTCACTGCAGCCCTGACCCCTACAGGCTCAAGCAATCCTGCCACCTCAGCCTCCCAAGTAGCTGGGACTACAGGCACACGCCACCACGCCCATCTAATTTTTGTATTTTTTTAGAGATGGGGTCTCACCGCATTGCCCAGGCTAGTCTCCAACTCATGGGCACAAGCGATCCAACTGCCTCGGTCTCCCAAAGTGTTGGATTACAGGCATGAACCACTGTGCCCAACCGAAAAATTTCCTAACCTGAGAAAATATCACTATGGTAAAGTATGATTTTTAAGTGAAATATGACAAGTTATAACACACATTTTTCAATGTGATAGAAATTAAAACGTCTCATTGTGTAATGTTAAAGGATACAAAATGCAAGCCTTATATTCCTGGTTGTTTTGTATACCTTTACATCAATGGCTTTTGGTTCTTTAACAACAGGATAAAATCTTGGTGTTTTGTTAGGATCTTGTAACCTAGGTGTTCGAGGTGTTTTGGGTGTTCTTGTAGGATGAATTCTAGGAGATTCTGGAACTGCTGTAGGCAACGAATGAACCATTGCTGCCGAAGTTATTTCTGAAACATCAAATAACTTCTGAGCTAATTCATCAGTCAAATCTGCAAAATAAAAAACTCTTAAAATTATTTAGATGCTAGGAAAATATTTTACTTTGAGAATAAGGATAATTTTGTAATTCTCTAAGCTCAAAGGATTTTTCACTGAAAACATTTCAAATATATAAAAACAAAAATAACAAATACTTTTTTGACCATCATCTAGCTTTACAAAATTTTTTTTTTCTATATCCATTTATGACTTTTTTCTTTTAAAGAAAGGGTGAAGCTTCCTGTGTAACCTCCCCTAATCCCATTTCCCTCCTGCTTTCCCTTCTCAGAGATAACTAGCCTCTTAAATTTGGAATTTTGATCTTTTATTACATATATGTAATATTATTTTGCATAATTAACTTTATGTAACATAATGCTATATATATATCACTTTGTAAACTTTTTTCATGTTTTATTTACATAGCTCTAATTTGTTCATTTTCACTGCTGAATAGTATGTGGTGTACAAATATATCACAATTTATCCATTCTCCTGCAGATAGACATTTATGTTATTTCAAAGTTTTTTGTTTAATCAACAATGCTGTGATCAACATTGTTGAACATGTCTCTGTACAGGTACAAGCATTTCTCTAGGGTTTATATCTGAGTGGAAATGCTGAGTCAAAAGAGATAAGCATCTTCTGACTTAATGACTACTGACCGCCAAACCACTTTCCATAATGATTTCACCAATTTACACTCTCACCAGCAGCATGTGAGAATTCCAACAATTCAACATTCTGGTGAAGACTGGGGTTTGTGCAAACTCTTAAATATTCTTCCATCTCATGGGATTTAAATGATCTAGTTGTTGCTAGTGAAATTGAGCATGTTTTCATATTTCTAGTTACCCTTCAGACTTTCTCTTTTGTGAGCCTGCTATTCAAATCCTTTGACTTTTTTTTTTTATTCGGTTATTTTACTTACTGATTTGCTCACGAAAATCTTATGGTAAGATACCAAACAAGCCAGCAGATGAATCAAGCAGTAGCAACAAAAAAAAAATAGGCTCTATTTCTGTGTGGTTTTTCTTCAGACTTATCGACTTTTTTTGATTCATATAACAACTTTTTGTTTTTTCACTCAACGAATACTAAGTGCCCGTTATTTGCCAAGCACTATTCTAGGCACGAATTTGTAAAGTCAAAAGTGAACTTACACATTTGCCATTTCCTCTCCCAATCCATTTTCTTCACTGTTACCAGAATGATTATTCTGAGGAGCAAATTAGATCATTTCATATTTCTGCTTAACATCCTTCAGTGTTTCCCATTTGCCTCTAGAATAAGCCTAGGCTCTTTACCCTGGCATATGAGATTTTGCTGATTTTGCCTCATCTGTTGTCATTTTCCACTTTGATCTTGGTGACACAAATAGCACCAAACTGTCAGTCCTGTTCCTTGTTCCATATCTTTTCATATGCTTTTTCTTCTGTCTGAAAGTCCCTTTCCTGCATCTTTTGTATACCCAATGCAAAGGATATAATAGCCTCCCTTTAATACCCACCACAGATGTTACCTTTCTTGGGAATGTGAAGCACTCCTTGAACACCTCCTGCCAAGACAGTTAATTAGTCCCTTTTTGTGCTGTGTCTGCATTTTATCCATTTATTGTTTCATTTATTAAATTAAAATTTATTTTCTTACACATCATCCCATAGATGCCAAGAGTAAGTCTCATTGCTTCCCAGAAAGCAACTACCACAATTGCATCGAATACTAGTGCCTACCATACATAATGTTCGGGAAAAAATATATCCTCGTCAAAGGGATGCTAAACTTAATTGAATTGTGTTAACACTGTTTTCCTTATACCAAAAATGTATACAATCTGGCCAGGTGCAGTGGCTCATGCCTGTAATCCCAGCACTTTGGGAGGCCGAGGCGGGTAGATCACATGAGGTCAGCAGTTCGAGACCAGCCTGTCCAATGTGGTGAAACCCCATCTCTACTAAAAATGCAAAAATTAGCCAGGCGTGGTAGCAGGCGCCTGTAATCCCAGCTACTCGGGAGGCTGAGGCAGGAGAATTGCTCGAACCCGGCAGGTGGAGGTTGCAGTGAGCCGAGATCATGCCATTGCACTCCAGCCTGGGGAACAAGAGCAAGACTTCATCTAAAAAAATATATATATATATACACACACACACACATATATATGTGTATATATAAAAATATATATATTTTTATATATACATGTATATAAATTTATATACATTATATACATGTATATAAATTTATATATACATTTATATATAAATGTATATGTAAAAATATATATATTTATATATATACATGTATATATAAATATATATTTACATATACATTTATATATATTTTTATATATACATTTATATATATTTTTATATATACATTTATATATAAATATATATTTTATATATACATTTATATATAAATGTATATATAAATTTATATCTAAATATATAAAAATATATAATATAAATATATACATATATATGTGTATCTATATATGTGTGTGTGTGTGTGTGTATATATATATATATATCGAGAGAGACAGACAGAGACAATCCTAGAGATAAAAACATGAACATATACTGAAAAATGTGTTAAATCCAGTACCTTTGTGAAAGAAATTTTCAAAGATCTAGGAGCAGTAACAACCCAGAAAGAGTAAGCTTCCTAGCACCTAGATTATGGTCTATAAATTCCAATTCCCACTAATTAGTTCTCCTCAAAGAAATAACATCTGGAGCACAGAATGTATAATCTGAGCCTGGGAAATCTTGAGCAAAAAGCAATAAAGTAGTTTTAAAAATACTAGCATAAATCAAAGGACACAAGAGTAAATCTTAGAGGTCCATCAGTCAAAAATAAAACAATTTGACCACTAAAAACAATGACCGAAATGGATTAATAAACACATTGAATAAATAAGCTCCATGAGTTCATAATGATACTTTAAAACTCAGTCACATTTAGAGTGTCCTAGGGCACCAACTCGTTATTTTGAAAACCAATAAACTGAATAAAAAGAAAGAAGCAAGCATTTATCCTTCCTTGTCTGTAAAGGTTGAATTTCAGGGTAACCAAAGAGTTGATGAAAGAACATTCTTCACAGAAAAATTTTATGTAAGGATTGCAGAAGGAATGATGGAATTAGAAGATAACCATTTTGCAATTCTACTGAAATAGAGGAAATCTAGGGAATATTCATCAATAGCTGCTAAAACCATTTGGTAAAAGATTGGAGGGAAACTTGATAATGAAAGCATCAGGCTGACAACACCTGAATCAAATCATGAATCACAGCATCAGTAAAAGTGGGAGTGACAGATATGCTATGATGCTACAGGAAATAGACAAGTCTTCCTAAGAAATATCCTTGCTACTAGGAAAAAAACCATGCCAAAACCTGAATATACTCAATCCTGTATCTAAATCCTTTGTACTTATACTTCATTAGTAATACATGGGATAAAGGATATACTAAATGATATGAAGAAGATACAGTCAGGTAAATGTAGATCATAAGAAATCCTACCAGTTTCTTCAACAAATCATTGTCATGGAAAAACAAGGGAAGAGAAATCATTATAGATTAAGATTAACTTAACAGTGTTATCAGTCAATCGCAATGTTTGCATCTTGTTTCATCCTAGTTCAATCAAACAATTTGAAAAATATACGTCAGACAATTAGGGACAACTAAACATATACTGGGTAGTAGATGATATTAAAAATTATTGCTAATTTTGTTAAGTGAATTAATGGTGCTGTAAAAATTTACATACATACTTGTTTTGTAAGTCCTCATCAGTTTGCAATATATAGTGAAGTATTTCCAGGAGAAATGATATGATTTTGAGATTCAATATAGAATACCAGGAATAGATTGGGAGGCAAGGTACAGATTAAAAAAGAATGTCAAACTATTAACAATTGTTGAAATTAGGTGAGATGGATACATGGGGATTTCGTTAAACAATTCTCCCTATTGTTATCTGTATCTGAACATTTCCAACATCAAAAGCTAAGTTTTATTTGTTTTATACTTATTTTATTCCAGGTTTGCTCAGGGTGAATTTTGCCCACCAATAAGAGTAGATATATTAATTTTGTAAGATCAACATCTATAGAGTATGTTGGTTATCTCAAAAGAAACATTTTACGAAATGTTTATAGACTATCATATACCAATTTAAAATGTTTTGACATAAAATTATCAAATATTAGTTCATTGCAAGAACAAAATATTCATAGTAAATATTAAAATATTATTATTGGAAATATATTAGGAAACAAGAACATATTAACATTTTTTGCCAACTACAAGCATAGGATAATATATGAATATCATCTAGATATTATAACTTCCTTTTGCTCAAAAGCATATGCCATCTCTTGTACATGAATAGTCACAATAGCATTTTTCATAATAGCCAAAACTAGAAACAATCCAAATGTCCATAAAATGTTGAATGGACAAAAAAATGTACTATGCTCATTCTATGAAATAATACTTAGCAATAAAAGAAAGTTACTGATACATGCAATGACATAGATGAATCTCAAAAATATTATGTTAAGTGAAAGATTCCAAGTATATAACTATGTATCATGTGATTCCATTTATATAAAATTTCTGAAAAGTGCAAAACCATAGTGAAAGAAAGATAACTAGTTGCTTCAGGCTGAAGGGGAATGTTGGCATTGACTGCAAATGTGCATGAGGAACTCTTTAGTATGATGGAATTGTTCTAAAACCGGACTGTGGTGCTGGTATACAATTTTATACATCTACTGAAATTCAAATGATACACTTAAAAAGAGTTAAAGCAGTAATTTTCAAGGTATAGTCCCAAACAGAACTATTGGCATGACTTGGGAACTTGTTAGAAATGTATATTCTCATATCCCACCTAACTTACTGAATAAGAAAGTTGATACAGAGTCCTTTAATCTGTTTCAACAAGCTTTCCAGGTGAACCTTAAACATGCTAAATGTAAAAACCACTGAACTTAGGGGTGTGCTAACTATTTTACTATCTAAGATTTTCCAAATTTTATCACTACCAAATCAGATCATTGCACAGCTTCATACCTGAACCATATGAGCCTTGTCTGCAGTCTCCACTGCCTTTATAAAAATAAAACTCAATATTATGCTGTTAGTGTTTAGTGAACGTCAAAAATTAAAAATGCTACATGAGAACTGGCACTTCAGGGTTTTTATAAATAAAAATGCCTCTAAAGCAGAACTCAGCAAACTTTTCCTACAAATGTTAGATAGTAAATATTTTTGGCTTTTCAAGATATAAGGTCTCTGTTGAAACAGCTCAGCTCTGCTTTTGTAGCATAAAAACAGCGAGAGGCCATATGTAAATGACCAGCGTTATCACATTGACCCGTGGCAGGCTAGTTTCAGCCAATGGGCCATAATTTGCTGGCCACTGAACTATAGCAGTCAGATAGATACGAATCCAAATCCTGGATTTACACTTTGCTAGCAAAAAAACAAAATCATAACTATATTTTGTGTATTCAATAAAGCACAGAAAAACATAAGCATATTAAAATATATATATATAGGCAGTATAAAAGAGAACCCAATCAAGCTTCTAGATGAGAAAAGGACAACAGCTGAGATTTTAAAACATACACATACACACAAACACACACACACACACACAGACACACACACACATACACATTGGATGGGATTAAAAATAGACTCTGTAGAAGAAAAGGCTAATAAACTTGAAGAGAGGAATAAAAGTTACCTAAAACAAAAACAGAGTAAAAGGACTGAAAAACAACAACAACAAAACAGAGCATTAGTGAAGTATGGGGCACTTCAAGTGCCCTAATATAAATTTTACATGTAATTGGAGTCTTGAGAGAAAGAGAAAAAAGTAACAGGAAAACATTATTAATTTTCTTTTCTTTTTTTTTTTTAAGACAGAGTCTGACTCTGTCACCCAGGCTGGAATGCAGTGGTTTGATCTTGGCTCACTGCAACCTCTACCTCCCGGGTTCAAGTGATTCTCGTGCCTCAGCCTCCCAAGTACCTGGGATTATAGGTGTGCGCCACCACACCCAGTGAATTTTTGTATTTTTAGTAGAGATGGGGTTTCACCATGTTGGCCAGGCTGGTCTCGAACTCCTGACCTCAGGTGATACACCCACCTTGGCCTCCCAAAGTGCTGGGATTATAGGCATGAGCTGCCACACCCAGCCTATTAATTTTTTAATTAAAATTTTAAATTTAAAGGAACAGCTGAACACTTTCCAAATTTGATTAAAAATGTATAAACACACATATTTTAAAAATTCAGTGAGTTCAAGCACAAGAAACATGAAAAGTACACCAAAGCAATCGTAATTAAGGTGCTTAAAATAGGTGACAAAGAGGAAACATTAAAAGCAGCCAGAATCAACAGAAATTGAACCGAAAACAGAAAAACAACCTCAACAACAGAAAAAAAAAGAAATTGAAAAAAAATAATCAGCCAATCCTTAAGAACCTGTGAGACAACAAAAGGTCTAGGAGAGAAGAAATGCAGGGCTAAAAATTTTTTTAAAGGAAATAATAGCTGAAAACTTCCCAAATTTGTCTAAAGTCAAACCTACAGATTTAAGAAACAGAGAATCCCATCCAGGATAAACCCAAAGAACTCCATACCAAGGCACATCACACTCTACTTGCTGTAAACTTCAGATGAAAAAAAAAAAAAAACTTGAAAGTAGCTAGAGATGCATTACTTGTAGGGAAACAATTTGAATGACTATAAATTTTTATACCAAAAACCGTGGAGGACAGAAAGAAGTGGTACAACAGTTCTGAATCACTAACAGAAAACAATTGTCAGTCCAGAATTCTTTATCCAGTGAAAATATCCTTGGCAATGAGGTGAAATAAAGACATTCTCAGAAGAAAGAAAACTATAAATCATAGCCAACTGAACTGCTCTAAAAGAATTGCTAACCTGAGTATTTCAGACAGAAGAAAATGATAACAGAAGGAAACCTGAAACATCACAAACAGAGGAACAGCAAGATAAACTGTAAAGGTCCAGATAAATATAATAGACTATTCTCCTTTTAAGTTATTTAAAACGCGCTTGAAAGTAAAACACGCTTGAAAGACAATCAAACATTGTCTGATGGGCTTTTTAACATATGAAGATATATAAGACAATTATTACATAAAGAAATTTCAGCTGAGTGTGGTGATTCATGCCTATAATCCCAGCACTTTGGGAGGCTGAGGTAGGAGAATCTCTTGAGGCCAGGAGTACTAGACCAATCTGGGCAATGTAGTGAGACCCTGTCTCTACAAAAAATAAAAAAATTAGTTGGGCTTTGTGGCGTGCACCTGTAGTCCGACCTACTCGGGAGGCTGAGGTGGTAGGATTGCTTGAACCCAGCAGTTTGAGGCTGCAGTGAGCCATGACTACACCACTGCACTCCAGCCTTGGCAACAGAGTGAGACCCTATCTCTTGGGGTGGGGCCAGTGGGGAGAGAAAGGAAAAAAAAAATCTCTATGGAGGTTAAGTTTCTACATTCTTATTGAAATGGTAAAATATTGATTGCAAATAAACTGAAAAGTATGTGTTTTGCAACCCCTAGAGCAATCACTAAAAACAATTATACAAAAAAGATATATATGTCCAAATTCATAGTACATAAATTAAAATGTAATGGAAAAAGTTACAAACAACACAAAGAATGCACAAAATGGGCAATAGAAGCAAAAAAAAAAAAAAGGAAAGAAAAAGAAAATGAATAATAAAAAGGTTGACCTAAATCCAAACATACCAATAATTACATTAATCAAAACATACCAATTAAAAGATATACTGTCAGACTGAACAAAAAACATGACCTAACTATATGCTACCTATAATAAACTGACTTCAAATATAATGATATGGGTACGTTAAAAGTAAAAAGTTGGCAAAAGATACATCACATACCACGAGAAAGAAATGAAAGAAAGCTGGAATGGCTACATTAAAATCAGACAAACTAAATTTCAAAGCAAACAAGGACAACATATATGAATGAAAGGGCCAATTCACCAAGATGATACAATATACCAACGGGTATAAGGTGAACTAACAAAAGAGCTTCTAAATAAATGAAGCAAAATACAACAGAACTGAAATAGGAAATAAACAAGTCTGCAATTATAGGTGGTGACTTCAACACTCCTCTCTCAGTAAGACAGAACCAGTAGACAAAAAATCAGCAAAGATATGAACTCATCAACACCATTAACCAACTGAATTGAACAGACAATATGGAACATTCTACTCAAAAATAGTGTAATAAACATTCTTCTCAGATGCATATGGTACATTCACCAAGACAGACTATATTGTGGGTGATAAAATTAGCAAATTAATTAAACAAATTTGAAATTAACAAATTAATTTTAAATTTTAAAATAATGTAAAGTATGTTCTCTGGCTATAATATAATTAAACTATATATCAATAAGATTAATAACAGAGGGGTAACTGAAAAAATTCCAATCACTTGGAAATTACACCGAATACACTCCTAAATAATCCATAAAGAGGAAGTCTCAAAAGAATTTAGAAAATGTTTTGAAAAGAATAAAAATTAATAAAATACAGCATATCAAATTTGTGGAATGCAGCTAAATCAGTACTTAAATAAAAATATATAGAATTAAGGGCTGTGCTCATGGCTCATGCCTGTAATCCCAGCACTTTGGGAGGCCGAGGTGGGTGGATCATTTGAGGCCAGGAGTTTCAGACCGGCCTGGCCAACGTGGTGAAACCTGGTCTTTACTAAAAATACAAAAATTAGCCAGGTGTGGTGGCACAGACCTGTAATCCCAGCTACTTAGGAGGCTGAGGCAGGAGAATCGCTTGAACCCGGGAGGCAGAGGTGGCAGTGAGCCAAGATTGTACCACTGCACTCCAGCCTGGGCGACAGGGCGAGACTCCGAGATTCTGTCTTAAAAAAATATACAGATAGATAGAGATAAAGATAGAGATAGAGATAGAGAGAGAATATTAAATGCTTATATCAGAAAAGAAACTCTCAAATCAATAATTTAAACTCTCCCTTAAAAAATAGATTTCAAAAAAATAGATTTCAGGAAGATATCCAAATTTTAAAAATTAAACAAAAAACACTTCTAAATAGCTGATGTATCAAAAAGTTAAAAAGAAATTAGAAAATATATAGAACTGAATGAAAATCAAAACACAATAACACCTAAAATACTGCTTAAGGGGAAATTTGCAGTATTAAATGGTTATAATAGGAAAGAAAAATGGTGTCAAATAAATGATCTAAGCTTCCACTCAAACTAGAAAAGGAGGAACAAAATAAGAAAAAAGGAAATAATAACGAGCAAAAATTAATAAAACTGGAATAAAAATAAAGTAAATCAATGAAAATAAAAAAATTAAACTGATGAACCTCTAGCTAGATCGATCAAGACAAAAAAGACACAAATTTATAAATAGTAGGAATGAAAGACGAGATATCTCTACAGAACCTACGAACAGTAAAAGGAGAAAAAGAGCATATTATAAATTCCAGGAAATGAACAAATTCAATAGGTACAAAAGCTCACCTGAGAAAAAAGACTTACTTAGTCTTATGTTTCTTAAATAAATAAATGCGTGGTTTAAAACATTCCAATAGTTCCAGGCCCAGATGGCATCACTTGGGAATGCTACCAATGTGTAAGAAATAAACAATTGTGGACAAACTCTTCCAAAATACAAAAGAAGGAACACTTACCAACTCATTTTATGACGCCAGCATTCCTCTGACACCAAAATCAGACAAATATAATCCAAGACAATGAAAAAAAAAACCAATATTCCTCATGAATATAGTGCAAAAGGCTTCAAAAAATATGTAAGCAACCTGAGTTTAACAATATATAAAAGGATAATATAATAACTAAATGAGGCTTATCCTGAGAATCCAAGACTAGTTCAACATTTGAAAACCAATCAATGTACTTTACAACACAAACAGACTAATTAAGACAAGCCATATGACGTGAGCCACTGCACCTGGCCCAAAAGATATACTTAAAAAATGAAAATATAAGCCCCAGGTTCTGAGAAGATATGTGCAAATTACATATGTACATATGTAACAAAGGACTTGTATCCACAGTAAAGAACTCTCAAAGCTCAGTAACAAAAGAAACAACTCAATAAAAGAAATGTCCAAAGATTTGAGCAGGCACTTTACCAAGCATAAACTGATGGCAAATAAGCACATAAAAAGATACTCAACAGCATCAGTCACAATGAGATACTACTATTAGATGGGCAAAATTTTTTTTTAAAAAACTAACAATACTAAATGCTGGTGATGATGTAGAGCAACTGGAACCCTCATATATTGTTGGTAAGAATGTAAAATGGCACAACTACTTTGGAAAAGTTAGACAGTTTCTTAAAAAGTTATACTTACTGTACGATCCAACAGTGCCCTCAAAAGCATTTACCCAAGTAAAATGAAAACATATATTCACATAGCAACTTGATACTCATAGCAGCTTTATTCATAATCACCAAAAACAGGAAAACAACCTATATGCCTTCAACTAGTAAGTGGATAAATAAACTGTTTACATCCATGCAATGGAATACTACTTGTCAATAAAAAGGTAATACACACAAAAGCATGAATAAATCTGAAAGGCACTAGGCTAAATGAAAGGAGCCAGACTCAAAAGTCTATATTTTATACGATTCTATTTATATGACATTCTAGAAATGGCAAACTACAGGGATAGAAAATAGAAAACAAACTGCCAAAAACTTGGCCTGGGTTGAATACAAAGAGGCCTGGAAAAATTCTCAGGGAGCAATGGAAATGTTCAGTAACTTAACTAGGTGGTGTTTACATGACTGTATTCATCTGTCAAAGTTCCCAAAATAATATACATAAATGGTGTGAAACTTACTGAATGTAAACTATATCTTAATTTTTTAAAAAATATGACCCACAAAGCTCAAGCAACAAAAGCAAAAATAAACAAATGGATTGCATCAAATGAAAAAGCTGCTTCTGCACAGCAAAGGAAACAATCAACAGAGTGAAGAGACAACCTACAGAATAAGAAAAAATATTTGCAAACCACACATCTGATTAGGAGTTATATCCAAAATCCATAAGTAACTCAGACAACTCAATAGCAAGAATGCAAATAATCCAATTAAAACATGGGCAAAAGACCTGATTAGAGATCTCTCCAAAGAAGACATAACAATGCCAACAGGTATATGAAAAGGTGCACTGGTGCAGCCATTGTGGAAAACAGTATGGAGATTTGTAAAGAAATTAAAAGTAGAATTACCATATGACCCAACAATCCCTCTTCTGGGTATATACCCAAAGTAAATGAAATCATCACCATAGAAAGATATCTATCTGCACTCACATGTCCATTGCCACATTATTCACAATAGCCAAGATATAAGATACGGGAACAACTAAAGTATGAGTCCACTTATGATAAACAGAGAAATGGTGATGTGTGTGTGTGTGTATGTGTGTGTGTATATATATATGTACACACACGTGTGTATGTATATATGTATATATATGTGTGTGTATATATATATATATATAGAGAGAGAGAGAGAGAGAATAGAAAAGAAATAAGCCTATAAAAAAAGGAGATCCTAAAAAAAAAAAAAGAAAAAAGGAGATCCTGCCATTTGCTACAACATGGATGAAACTGGAGGACATTATGCTAAATGAAATAAGCCAGACACAGAAAGAAAAATACTTCATAATGTCACTTACATATAGAATCTTTAAAAAAAAAAAAGTATATAGATGTAGATAATAAAACAGTGGTTACCAAGGGTGGGATGAGGGAGAATGGGGAGATGTAGGTAAAAAAATACCAAGTTGCAGATATGTAGGATAAATAAGTCTAGAGATCTAATGTACAACCTGAGGGCCATAGCTAATAACATTATATTATATTTGGTATTTTTGCTAAGAGAGATTTTAGGTGCTCTTGCCACAAAAAAAGGTAACTATGTGAGATAATGAATACGTTCATTTGCTTAACTACTGTAACCATTACACTATATATATATCAAAACATCATGCTGTACACCTTATATATATTTTTAAGAGGAAACAAAAAATATAACTGGATATTTGTAGGGTGATCAGAATGAAAGGAGGGAGACAGGCTAGAAGGTCATTACAATTAACTAAGGAGAAAACGATGGTGACTTTTACAGGGTGATAGAGATGGAGAAAGTGAGAAGTGGTTAGATTCTAGATATATTTTAAATATATATGAATATAACTTTCCAATAAATAAGATACGGAATTTAAAAAACAAATGGATCAAAAATGACACAAACGTTTTGACCTGTGCAACTGGAAAAATGGAGGTAATATTTAGAGATGTGGAAGTCTAGGAGGAAAAGTCCTTGGAGAGGGGTGGGAATTCAGAACTTAGATTTTGGACATATGAAATTTAACATGCTTATAAAATATACAACTGGTACTGTTAACCACACAGTTGAATATTTGTCTGAAATACAGGATGGAGGTCTGGTCTATACATATTAATTTGATACTCATTAGTATAATAATGCTCTTTAAAACCCATGAGACTTGATGCTATTACACAAGGAGTTATTGAGGATTCAAAAGAGGAGAAATTTGAGGACTGGGTCCTAAAGCATCCAAATTTTAGAGGTTAGGGAAACACTGAAGAACTAGCAAAAAAGACTCCATGAGGCAGAAGGAGAATAAGTGAATAAGTATCCAGGAAGTAAAAATGTGTTTCAGGACAGAGCGATTAATTTGATCTAATGCTGATGTCAGGTAAGATGAGGACTGATTTGACCCCTCTTATATATGGAGATTTCTGGTGGTATTATCAGTAGCTGATTTGGGATGTGGAGGACAGAGGCCTGTTTGGAGCAGGTATAGGGAATAAATAGGAATATAGATACTGAAGACAGTGAAAATAAACTCCTTCTTTATGCCTTAAATTCTACATCGTAATAGCAATACCAACTCTTTTCTATTAGGATCATTCTTTTATATGATTTCCCATCCTTTACCTTCCAATCTTTCCATATGTTATGACATATAACTAGCATAGAGTGAATTTTTTTAAGTCCAATTAATTTTAAGATTAAAATTATCTTTTAATTTGAACATTATTCAACATTTCCTGTCATAGCAATATATTGGGTCAAATTCTATCTTTTAAATTTTTGCTTTATTTTTATATTTTTCTGTTCATATATTTAAAAACTAGAGATTATAGCACACAAATAAAAATTAATAAATTTATATATAAATTTTAAAATAGAGTTGATACACACTCATACTGACCAACTAGACCAATACATACATAAATTCCAGATGCTAGCAAACACATGTGCAGACCTTCCAGATGGGATTTCCCCCACCCTCAGGCGTAAATTAATATATTAATTTTTTATGTTAATAATTCCCCTTGCTTCTCTTCATGGCTCCTATGTGCTATGCATCTATCCATGAATTTTATACTTTATGTAATAGCATTACACTGAAAGAACTTCTTTGTTCTAGCTTATTTTATACATCTTTTTTATTTTTTTGTTATTTTTTCCTATATTTTTAGATTAACACATTTTGTCACATGTAACGTTAGTTCTTTCATTTTCCACTGCTGCCTATTTTTCCTATGTATGAATACACCACATCTTATAATACATTCTACTATAACTGGGCATTTTTTAGTTTTCATTTGCTTTTTTCTATTATGAACAATGATACTACAAATGTTCTCTTGGTAAACATTTGCAACAGTATGCCCAGGCTGGTCTCAAACTCCTGGGCTCAAGTGATCCTCCTGCCTTGGCCTCCCGAAGTGTTGGGATTATAGGCATGAGCCACAATGGCCTGCAGCAGTATCTCTTGAAATGAAACTGCTGGGTTATAATATGGTGTATTGCTATGGTTTTAATTGGAAAACCTCAGTAAAAATAGCATCTTTTCATATTTATTGGCCATTTGGTCTTCCCAAATATGAAACTGATGTTCATGTTTCATTTACTACTTTTTCTATTCATGTTTGCCATTTTTCATATTAATTTTTAAGGTTTTAGATTTCTATGATATTAATTCTTTGTTAATGTCATGCAATGCCAAATTTATCTCCTTATTTGTGACTTGTATGCTTTCTATGATGTGCAAAGTAATATACATTCTCAATTTTAAAGTATTCAAATTTAACAAGACAAAAAATCCAGCAATTTAACTGAACAGCCCTAGTGGGACACACTAAGAACTTTAAAGAAAGCTTTAAAGTATGAAGTTTTTAAAAGTTTAAAGACCTCTAAAAGAAGTTACCTTTCAGTATTTATAATATTATTATTTAATGTTATTGTTATTCTGGAACTATTATATCATAGGATTAGCAAATAAATAATTATGTTACTGTGATTAGGAAGAAAGATTTTTTACATATAAGTAAAAAGCAATACAACTACAAAATCAAAGAAATTAAAATTAAAACCTATAATCTTAAGTTTAGACAGAAAATATCAACATGAATACGTAATATGTTTTTCTCCTTAAAAAATTTCCTAGCTCTTTCTATTCAAAAGGCCTAGAAACAAGGACCAACTGAGTAGCAGATCTGGTACTGACAAAGCTCAACCTTGGTGGGGGCTCAACCTTCTGTGGGGTGGGAAACATTAAAGTTAACAGTCCAACTCCATTATTACTGAGCAAGAAAATGAAAGGTGGCTTTAGAGCTAAAAGTCATTAAACTGATAACTGGCACAGGTATCAATAATAATAATAATAACTATAATAGAATGAAACCCATCTCATGTATTGATGAGTTCACAGTGATCATTTAAAAACAAACAAAAACTTCATTAGTCACCAGCGAAGAATGTTAAGGAACCAGCTAGTACTTTGAAACTAGTAAACAAAGGGAAATAATTCAGCACTGACTCACTTTCCTGTAAGAACTCTATCTCAGAATAAATAAATATTCTGGGGAAAGTTCTCTTTATAAAAGTATTCTACCTATTAAGGTAAGATGTAACGATTAAAAATAGAATCATCACTATTTTGCAACCCCTAGTAAAATAAAAGCCTCACTCACTGATCATCAATGACTGCTAACATTACAAAAAGAGACAATAGAGCATTATGTATCTCCTAATAGTATTCAATACTACATATGACATATTCTTACAGAGATCTGAGTCTTAATCTAATCAAGTCTCTATGCTGAACTAACAGTTATAGATAATTCAGGACTAGAAAACAGGTTAAATGAAACCATGGGGATGCAATCAGCAAAATTCAGAATGTGAGAAATTCTACAGGACAAACAACCCAGTTTCTTCAATACCAAATTGCAAGGACCAATAAATTATAAGGCAAAAAATAGTAGAAACCTGTAGACTAAAAAAGACATATCAACCTACTGCAATCTATTTGAAGAAACTGGAAAAAAAAAAGTGATGAATGAGGAAATTTGAACACTAGATATCTAACGTTAAGGAATTACTGTTAATTTTACATATGATAATGTCCTGCTATTTATGTGTTAAAAGATATAGCCCTTATCTTTTTAAAGACACATATAGAAATCTTTAAGGACAAAAAAATATGAATCATGTGATTGTGAATTTGTTTAAAAATAATCCACAGGGAGGTATAGGAATGACTGGAGTCGAGACAAAATTGGGTATGAGATGATTAAGTATAACAGGTACATGAGAGTTTTATTATAAAATTCACTCTATCTTTGTATATGTGTGACTTTTTATAAATCATTTTGTTTAACCACCTTCAGGAAAAGAGTATAACAAAATCAGTTATACTTGTCTGAAATGTCAGATTCAATTTATGGATCTCCCAATGTACTTATTTACACTCTCACACAGAGCTAAGCCCTTAAAACAAAAGAATGACTCTAGCGCATTCTAAGGATCAGTGAGTCAGTGAAAAATTTTATTTTGGGAAGAGAAACATTCCCAGCAATCTTAAAATCACATCAGATACATAAAGAACCAACAAATACTGCCTACTTCTAAGTAAGCCTCTGGCTTTGAGCATAATCTGGTGTGATAATAGAAGTTCACAAAAGGATAAAAGTTGAGTTTTAAAATTCTAGCATTTTACCATTTACCTAATGATTTTCCACAAATAAAGAAAAAAAAGGAGCAATTTTTAAAAACAATTCAGAACTGCTTTAATACTATTCAGACACTTACACAAAAGCAGATTTACATACCTTGCCTGGACTGTGAAGGTGCTACAGGAACTTCTTGGTTTGGCTCAAAAGGAAGTTCAGGTGTTAGGTTTTCAAACTGCTCTTTACTAATGAGATTTAGCTTCTTAAAGTTCTCAACTTGTTGCTGAAGTAGAATGGAGGAATCTAATTACTAAACTGGCTAACAGAGTAAGCAACAGACAATAATTGATACCAACCTCAAAAAAATGAACTTCTAAAACAGGGATTAATTACAATGGAGTGAAAAAGATGTTCTAATAAAGAATCTAGCATTATACTTAATAACAACATTCAGAATCTAAGAGGCATATAAAACCCTAAAATATTATGACAATTTTATAATTAAAAAACATTATAAGACCACACATACTAATCATTAATTATTTGTTGAGCATTTACATACAAGACTACCAGGTATTACAGACGTTACAAAGTAATCTAATACATGTTCCCTACCATTAAGGAATTTATATGTTAGATGAAAAGGAAGAAATGAACACATAAAAATAAATAATATTAGGTAGTGTGTGAAGAGCGATATTGGTGTAAGAATTACGATCATCAGGAAGCCATCACAGGAGAGATGGGACAAAAGCAGCTCTTGAAGGATGAGAATTTAGAGAAAGGGAGAAACATTCTAAATAGGTAATGTGAGCAAAGATAAGAAGCTTGGAAAAAGCAATGTGTTTATTACAAAGTAATTAAGTGAATAAGAAAATCTGTGTAGAACCAGTGGCAAAGAGGCCTGATGAGGAAGTTGGAGAAAGCTACTAGAAGACCTTTAATACTGGGTCAAGAAGATTTCACTTTGTTTTATAATAATGGGATGCATGTGATAAAGATAAATCTGGATGGCCCTGGATAGCTGCAGCAAAGAGACTCAGTATATTTGAGTTGTTAGCTCAAAGGAAGAATAGACCCCTCCCTGCCTCTGGGGTTCTGGAGGCTTCCCCTTTGTAACTACTATTACATAGTCACTTAGGTGTTTCCGGCCCTGACCTACAAATGTGTGGAGCATTACAGAGGGTAGAGGTCATTCTCTACTGGAAGTTCACTTGGCCACAGGTGAACTTAAAGGTTGAACCCTATGGTTCACCCAGGTGAACCATAAAGACCCTCTATGTCTGGCCTAAACTGTGAGATAAAAAAGGAGTTTGAGGGACTGCTTACACTCCACTATTTCTTCTAAGTTTTTCCCAATAAAACCCTATATCACATCTACACCACATGGTACTAATGGGTACATGAATCTTTACAGGGCAACATCCAAAGAGGGTTTAAGCAAGTAAAAAACATAACAAAGAATTTGTCGGGTTGAAGCAAATTTAAAACAGGAAGCAAATTAAATATCATTACAAAATAGTTGTAGCTTGCTCTTAATAACAAAAGAATCTTTTCCTTCTGTCTTCAAAGATGAATAGTCACTTGTCAGCTCAAACCATTTATTAAATCCCAATGTTAGCCTTTTAGATTATGATCTTTTTTCGCTAAAGTACCTTTAATTACATCAAAATGTATATTTATCAACATTTCTTCCTCAAAAGTTTTCAATAAGCTCTTCAGGCTAAATCAGAATCATTGCTCACTCCTCTTGTCCCTTATCTTGCTACAGAGCTTGCTATTAGCAACTCCCAATTCTATAAATAATTACTGTATGTTTACTACATGCCAGAGATAAATAACACAATTCTACCCTGATGGAAACATAAGTTGTATATGTTTTGGTTTAGTTTTTATTTTTAACTAATTCATTAATGTATAACATACACACACACACACACACACACACACATACACACGAGAAGTGTACAAATCATAAGTATACATCTCAATGAATAATCGAAGGTAAACAGACTTAAGTAATCACCATTCAGGTAAAGCAATTATTAGCACCCTAGAAGCTTCCTTTTCATGTCCCTTCTGGTCAGGATCTCCTCTTTCTCCCCCAAAATAGCTCATACACCTTCAATACAGTAGGTGTTTTGCATGTTTCTAAACTTTATAAAAATTGAATTACACCGTATGGTTTCTTTCATGCAAAATTATGTTTATGAGACTGATCCATGTACATGCATGTAACCACAGTTTGTGGCTCTACAGCAGAGGTCAGCAAACTACAGGCCCAAAGGCTAAAGCCTGTTTTTATAAATGGCTGTGTTGGAACATAACCACACTCATTTGTTTACATATTGCCTATGACTACTTCATTGCTACAACTGCAGAGTTAGGTAGACAATGTATGACCACAGACAACGTATGGCCCACAAAGTCTAAGATATTTACTATATTTGTCTACCCTTGCTCTATCCTACCATATGAATACACTGCAAGTTTTTAAGAAATCCATTCTGCCATTGATGAGCATTTGGGTCCTTTCTCAGATTATAGCTATTACAAACAAATTCCTATAAATACGTTTTTACAAAAACTTCTTTTGGGGAACAGGAACACAAATTTTTGTTGGATATTTACTTAGGAGTGGAATTGCTGAATTGAGCAGTAGATTTCTATTTAGACTTAGTAGAAAATGCCAGTTTTTCACAGTGGCTGTACCTATTTTTATCCCCATTAGCAGTATATTAAAGTTCCTGTTGATCTACATCTGCACCAATGTGTGGTATTTTCAGTCTCAAAATTTAGCCATTTGAACAAGAATGAACCCTAATGTAAACTATAAACTTTTAGTGAGAATGATACATCTAGGTAGGTTCATGAACTGCAACAAATGTACCACTGTGGTAGGGGATGTTGACAATACGGGAGGCTATGCTTGTGTGGGGGAAGAGGATCTATGGAAAACCTATCTTCTGCTCAATTTTGCTATGAATCTAAAATTGCTCTAAGAAATGTGTGATTCCATCATGTAACATTCTCAAAATGACAAAATTATAGAGATGAAGAACAGATTAGTGGTTGCCAGGGGTTAGGGATAGTGGAGGTGAGGCAGGTGGGTGAGACTCTAAAGGGGTAACTTTAGAGAGCACAGGGAGAACTTTGTGGTAATAATACAGTTCAATGTCTTGACTGTGGTGGTAGTCGTATGAATCTACATGTGATAAAATGGCACAAAACTATACACATACATTTGTGATAAGAAATGTCTATTTTCTTGTTTTAATATTATACAACATATTTCCTTTTTTTTTTTTTCCCCTAGAGACAGGGTCTTGCTCTGTTGCCCAGACTGGAACACAGTGGTACAACCACAGCTCACTGTAGCCTTGAACTCCTGGGCCCAGGTGATCTTCCCACCTCAACCTGTAGCTGGCACTACAGGTGCATGCCACTATGACAGGCTAATTTTTTTTTTTTAATTTTTTTTTAAGAGATGAAGTCTCACTATGTTGCCCATACTGTTCTTGAACTCCTGGCCTCAAGCAATCCTCCTGCCTCAGCCTCCAGAACAGCTAGGATTACAGGCATGAGCTACCTTGCCCAGCATTGTGCTATAGTTATATAAGATGTATATATAGTTATATATAAGATGTGACTTTTGAAGGGAAGTGACGGTACACAGTACCTCTCTGTACACTTTTTGCAACTTCCTGTGAATCTATAAATATCTCAAAATAAATATTCAGAAAAAGTTTTTAATGTAGTCATCCTGGTAGGTATATGTGTTATCTCACTGTAGCTTTAATTTGTATCTCTCTGATTACTAATGAGGCTGAAAAGCTTGAGTATATTTGCTGATTTGGATAGCTTCTTTTGTTGAGGTGACTATTCAATACTATTGCTCATTTTTCTATAGGGTTGTCTTTCTCTTATTGATTTGTAAGAGTTCTTTATAAAATGTTGTAAATACTTTTTGACACTTTTTTAACTTGCCTTTTTATTCTCTTATAGTATCTTGATGAAAAGAAGTCTTTAATGTAGTGCAATTTATCAATCATTTCCTTCATTGTGCTTCCTGTTCAATAAATCTTCCCCACTGAAATATTACTGAGCTATTATTTCTATAAATTTTATTACTTTGTGTTTCACGTTTAGAACTATAATCCATCTGGAATTCACTTTTCTAAACTGCATTCACATTTTGTATAATCTTACTGATTTTTTTGGTTCTGATTGCTCCATCTTACACCTTTCTTTATAAGAAAGGTTATAAGAAAGGTGTGTGTTAAAATCTCCCACTATGATTATGAATGTACCTATTTGCCTGCAAATTTTATGTACTTTGAAGCTACATTATTAGATGCACACAAATTTAGAACTATTATATCTTCTAAGGCAATGAAACTTGTCATGATTATAAAATATCCATCTTTATATCTTGAATAAGTTTTGCCTTAAAAACCTACTTTGCCTGATAGAGTAAATAGAGTTACACCAGCGTTGTTGTGTTTATTGCCACTATTTATTTAAATATATACACATATTTACCCTTCCCATTGCTCTTCATTTCTTCCTGCATCTCCAACCTTCTTTCTGGAATCATTTTCCTCTGCCTGAAAAATTCCCTTTAGTATTTTCTTTAAAGCAGATCTGCTGAATAAATTTTCATAGTTTTCATTTCTCTGATAATATCTCTATTTTACCTTCATTTTTATACAGGTTTATTTAGAGCTTTATTTTACATCTCATAAATTCACCTATTTAAGCGTACAATTCAATTATTTGTTTACCTTTATTCTTGAACACTATTTTCCCTTTCTTTCAGGCACTGTAACTACATCATCCCTTTGTTCCCTCACCTCCATTATTTCTACTGAGAAGTTAGCTTTAAGTCTTACTATTAATGCTTGTAAAGTAATCTGTCCTTTTTATCCAGCTTTTGTTTTCAGTTGTTTTATATGGTCTTGATCAAGTTTTCTCTGTATTTATCTTCTTTGAAGTTTTTAGGACTAGAATCTGTCCTTTGGTGTCTTTCATCAGTTTTGGAAAATTCTTACCCATAATCTCTTCAAATATTACTTACGCTTTATTCTCTCTCTCTTCCCCCATTGGAGGATCCAATGATATGTGTTAGACTATGTCTCTTACACCCTTTTCTGTATTTTCCATCTTTTTGCTCAATGCTTCACTCTGGATTTTTCTTTTGATCCATCTTCCAGTTTAATAATTATCTCTTCACTGTCCTGATCTACTATCAAGCCTACCCACTGCACTTGATTATTATACTTTGTAGTTCTAAAATTTCCACTTGATTATTTTTTAAAGTTTCTGGCTCTATACTGAAACTCTCCATCTTTTATTTTTTAACTTATTAAAAACAAAGTCTGCTTGATAACTCTATTTTCTGGATCACTAGGGGTCTGTTTCTATTTCCTGTTGTTTCTTTTGTTTTTTTCTATCATATCATATTGTCTTCTAATATTCCTAATTATTTTTTGAGGACCAGACATTATTACTAAAAGCTTGAGGCTTAGGATGGAACTGGCAGATGCGTCTGAGGGAAATGAAGACCCAAATGCCAGCCTTATTTCTCTAGGTTTTCTTCTCTTTCCAGTTTTTTTTTTTTTTTTTTTTTAGCTTCAAGCCTTTTATTCCATTTTGGTAGGTTTGTATAAAAATACTCTCTTTAGGAAAATAAATAGCAGCTGCTCTCACTGTGGAGGCTTGGATTCCCTGGAGGTGAAGGCTTCTCAAAGCTGAGATCTGCAGATCAGCTCATCACAGAAGCCATGGGCACCTCCCAAGCTGTGCGGTTCAGGAGGGGGCGGCAGAATGGCCTGGTCCAATCACCTGCTGCTGCTGGCAGTGGGGCTGGTGAGTTGGTGTTCTAGGTGGGTAAAGTGGCACCTTCTGTCAGGGGGTAGGGTTGGATCACAGGAAGAGGGTGATGGAGAGTGTGGCAGTGATCTGGAAGGGGTTAGGGCTCCAGAGGACCTCTAAGGATCTACAAAGTCTCTGGGCTTCCAGGATTCCTCCGGCAGAAATGGGAAATATTTTGTCTCTGATTTAGTGCAAATTGTGCCAGAGAGGCCAGCTCTAGAGAAACAATGGGCAGCTTTGGTGGCCTCAAGCTGGCTCTACTGTGAAGCACAATATGGTCAGTCTCATTAGAGGGATAGAGAAGAAGCTGCTGGAGTTGGGTATGGGATACTGTCCAGGCCAGCTGGACTGGTGGGGGAAGGGGAGGAGACGTTGCTTAGGGTGGCACCTGCAGGGAGTAAGGCTCGGGTGCCTCACAAAGCGAGGGGGGTTGGAGAGCCAAAGGGGTCAAAGGATGGGTCTCCGCTGCTGCTGCTACTCTAGTGATGAGCTGAGGCACAGGGCTCAGGAGTGCTGGGGTAGGTGAAGACCAGGCTGGGGGTGAAAGGAGTTAGGGAGGGTGTGGTCATGAGCTTGGGGGTGTGCAGTGCCTCAGGTTCAAGCACACGCCCTGGGGAAAGGGAGATACAAGGTACAGGGCGGCAGGGGGCTGGCGGGCTGCTGGTGCCGCTGGTACCGCCTGTGTACCCCTCCTTGGCTCCTTCGGGGATTCTGCAGATGGGTCAGTGGGCTTCCAGCACCAGTTCCAGGGGCTCCTTCTGCAGCTCCTCAATCTCTCGCTGCAGCGCGGATTTCTCATCTTCCAGTTTATCAGTCTCCGCCTGCAGGCAGTCAGTTAGTTCCTTCCTCCAGTTCCTACACTTGGCCACAGCCAGCTTGTTCCGCTCGGGCCTTACTCGGCGGCGCTCCTCTTCCTCCGGGCTGATCTGTTCACAAGGCCTTGGACGTACCCCTGGAGGCGGCCCCAGGGCCCGGATGACTCCTGGCTGGGGTTGTGGGGGGCTGGACTAAGGGTAGGTCAGAGGCCTGGGGCAACTGCTGGGCCCCAGAAAATGAGGCTGTGCCAACCACTGCAGCTCCTGACTGCCACTCATGTTGTTGATCCTTGGCACGAGGTGGAACTTCTGCTGGGCTGCCTGCGCTGCGGCCAGGGGGCTGCGCGGGGCCGCCATACCCACGCCGTTCCCGGAGCTCGGGCCGGGTTCCCTGAAGTCTCAGAACATGCCCCGGGCTGGCGGCTCCGCATGGTCCACGGCTGCTGGCTTCCGACTCTCTTTCCAGATTTTGACCACATGATGTTTTACTGTCTTGGCCCTCTACTGTGCCTTCACACAGATTTTTTAAACCTACTTTTTCAGCTGTTCTCAGCAATAGGGTTGATCTGAATTAGCCAGTCTACCACAGCTGGATGCACAACCAAAGCCTAATTTTGGTTTTTGTTTTTGTTGTTGTTATTTTTAATAAATTTATACATTGCCTTGTTCAAAAAGGGACCAAAGAGATTTAATGATCTAATGGATATAAAAAAATCTGTAGGCTGGGCACAGTGGCTCACACCAGTAATCCCAGCACTTTGCAAGGCTAAGGCAGGTGGATCACCTGAAGTCAAGAGTTCGAGAGCAGCCTAGCCAACATAGTGAAACCTCATCTCTATTAAAAATATAAAAATTAGCTGGGCATGGTGGCGGGTGCCTGTAGTGCCAGCTACTCAGGAGGCTGAGGCAGGAGAACTGCTTGAACCCAGGTGACAGAGGTTGCAGTGAGCCGAGATCACACCATTGCACTCCAACTTGGGTGACAGAGCAAAAAACTCCGTCTCAAAAAAAATAAAATTTTGTAAACAGATTACAATTCAGTATAAGTCAAAAACAAACATACATATGTGGTGCAAAGGTAGAACAGGAGAGTAATTTTTCTGGGATTGAGCACAAAATTTATCAAATAAGATTTTCCTGGAAGAGTAATATCTGAACTGGGGTTTATTTAGCTAAAAGATAAGGAATTTGGCAAGTAAACAATGTGAAAAGCCACTGCCGGCAGAGGAAACTGCACATGCAACTTGGTATTTATGGATACAAATTTTAAAGCAGAGAGCAACAGGACAATGAAAATATGTAAAAGCCAAATCAAGAAATCATGAATTCTTGCTTGCCAAAGAATTTGAACTTTATCCTGAAGGGGGTGAGGAACCACTGAATAGAATTAAGAAAAACAGAGAAATAATCATATTTATATTTTATGATGATGAAGGATTTTAGAAGGATGAAGGATTTTCCTTGGAATCATTTACTTTGAAAATAATCTAAGCCTGAAACCATCAATGGCCACTGTTGCTCCCACTCAGAGAAAGCGTAACTGAAAATGAAGCTAACACAGAGGAAAGTACACCAAAGATAGGGGTAAAGAAAAGCAAAGTCGTTCTTTGGTGTCTTATACAAAACCTTGCCTAAAATCAAGAACTGCTTCTTGGACTTGTAGTAAATTATCTAATTTCCTAGGGAAAAAAAAATGAAATGAGAAATAAGGAGGAAAGACTACTCTGACAAGAGTTAAGCTAGAAAGAGAATGAACTAGAGCCAAGAACATCCTATAAAACTTCTATAGAGAGATGACGCATGGCAGTAGGAATGAATATGAAAGGACTGATAGGACCTAGTGACAAACTGCATGTTAGAAGTTACGATAAGTGGATGGAGATTCCTAAGGCATCCAAGCAAAATAAAAAATATAGGTTTGGGGTAGGTTTTCTTTCATTTTTTAAAATGAGAGACAGAATATAAAAAAGATGCCTATGAAACATAAGACAAATAACTGGAGAATTTAGTAGGCTACCGGTAATATAGTTCTAGAGTCCCACAAAGACACAAGGGAGTCATTAGCATACAGTTAATAAATAAAAACCCAAAACTTAAGAATAGAGTCTCTCATTTCTAGACAAGCTATCAAAATAATAAGAGAAGTAGGCCAGGGATAAACCAGGGAAGACATTTTAAAAGGCAAACTGGCCAGGCACCGTGGCTCATGCCTGTAATTCCAGCACTTTGGGAGGCCAAGACGGATGGATCACGAGGTCAGGAATTCGAGGCCAGCCTGGCCAAAATGGTGAAACCCCATCTCTACTAAAAGTACAAAAATTAGCCAGGTGTGGTGGTGCACGCCTGTAGTCCGTGGCTGAGGCAGAAGAATCGCTTGAACCAGGGAGGCAGAAGTTGCAGTGAGCCAAGATCGCGCCACTGCACTCCAGCCTGGGCGACAGACTGAGACTCTGTCTCAAAAATAAATAAATAAATAAATAAATAAACGGCAAACCAAGGCCAGGCGTGGTGGTTCATGCCTTTGGGAGGTCAAGGCAGGCGGATCAGCTGAGGTCAGGAGTTCAAGACCAGCCTGGCCAACATAGTGAAACCCGTCTCTACTAAAAATACAAAAATGAGCTGGGTGTGCTGGCGGGCACCTGTAATCCCAGCTACTTGGGAGGCTGAGACAGGAGAATCGCTTGAACCCAGGAGGTGGAGGTTGCAATGAGCCAAGGTTACACCATTGCACTCCAGCCTGGGTGACGAGAGCGAAACTCCATCTCAAAAAAAAAAAAAAAAAGGCAAACCAAAATTGTAAACTTAAAACTGTAAAATAATAAATCCTGTTGTGTGTTTTATCACAATTAAAAACCAAAAGTAAAAAAGGAAGAGGGCAACAAGACCACTTTGTTGTGCCATAAAATATAAATGTGCTGAACAGATGAGGACATGCTGGTTATAAGCAGGAGCCATCTTGAGAGAGCTCTAACCTGACTAGGTTTGAGATATTCTGAACATCGAAATGAATGAGGACAAGAATGGATAGAAATCCATGTTGGAGTCCATACTGTCACTAAAAAGGGAGAAAATTAAAATATAAAAATAAAAAATGAAGTGGAGAGGAAAGTTCTTCTTTATAGAAGAATACTAACAGACATATAGGGAATAACAAATTTAAAAATCACTATCTAAATAAAAAAATAAAAATAAAAAATAAAAAACATTAACCTAAAAAATAAGAAAATAAAAAATAAATAAAAATCACCATGTTGGCTGGACGCAGTGGCTCACGCCTGTAATCTCAGCACTTTGGGAGGCCGAGGCAGGTGGATCACGAGGTCAGGAGTTCGAGACCATCCTGGCCAACATGGTGAAACCTCGTCTCTACTGAAAATACAAAAATTAGCTGGGCGTGGTGGTATGCGCCTGTAGTCCAAGCTACTCGGGAGGCTAAGGCAGGAGAATCGCTTGAACCCGGGAGGTGGAGGTTTCAGTGAGCCGAGATTGCGCCACTGCACTCCAGCCTGGGGACAGAGCGAGAGTCCACCTCAAAAAAAAAAAAAAAAAAAAATCACCATCTTATAATAAGCATAATAGCTGATTCAAGCAAAAATCACCAATGGAAGCTAAAATACTGAATAAAGACTGTTGGGTAACACAGTTTTAAAATATCACTCCAAGGATCATTTATTAATTACAAAGGAGAAAAGGTACATTTACAGTGAGCAAATCTGGTAGATATCATCATAACCAAATGACCAAATCACCAATTCTAACCACATCAAATTTTGTAACTGACATCACATGTCTCTGGAGAGCATACACTAAACAGGGCACATTGCCTATGTAATGTTCTTGTCAAAAATACTTAACCTGGCTGGGCGCGGTGGCTCACGCCTGTAATCCCAGCACTTTGGGAGGCCAAGGTGGGCAGATCACTTGAGGTCTGGAGTTCGAGACCAACCTGGCCAACTTGGTGAAACCTTGTCTCTACTGAAAATACAGAAAATTAGCCAGACGTGGTAGTGCATGCCTGTAATCCCAGCTACTCAGGAGGTTGAGGCAGGAGAATCACTTGAACTTGGGAGGCAGAGCCTGAGGTGAGCTGAGATCACGCCATTGCACTCCAGCCTGGGTGACAGAGCGAGACTCCATCTTAAAAAAAAAAAAATCTTAACCTGAAGCTAATCATATAAAGATATCGGGCAAATCCAAACTGAAGGACAAAACAACTGGCCTGAACTCTTGAAAAACATCAATGTCATGAATAGCCAAAAAGAAAAAAAAAAGGCAGCACAACTATTCTGAATGAAAGAACATTAAAATTATATGACTCTCAAGGCAATGTGTGATTCCTGTCTGGAATTGACTTAGAAAAAAATAAAAGAAATTATAAAGGACAACTGAGACAACTGGAGAAATGTAAATATAAACTGCATATTCAATAATAGCATTCTATCAATGTTAAACTTCTTGTGTTTTTGATAATTGTGGTTATGTAGGAGAATGTACTTGTTTTTAGGAGATACTTGCTGATGTATTTTAGGATAAGCTGACATAATGTCTACAACTAACTTTCAAATGATTCAGGAAAAAAATGTATATATATGCACCTATATATTTATACATAGAAAAAAAGGAAATATGGTAAGATGTTTGCCAAATCTAGGTGAACAATATACTGGCATTCCTCATATTATGTATGTAACTTTTCTGATGGTTTGAAGTATTTCAAAATGAAGACTTGGAGGGAATAAAATATAGATGCATATTACTGATACAGAAAAATATTCATAACATTAAGTGAGAAAATGACATTGTCCAAAATCTACATTTCTCTGCAACTCATATTGGTCTGACTAGAAAGAGGAAGTTTAAGCAACAAGGATTTCCCTTCAGCCAAATTGCTTGAAAGAACCCTTGGTGCTTCAACTTTCTCACTTCCTATTCATGTCAATGTGAATTACAGTCTGATGGTAGGTCCAAGGTGGTCAGCAGTAAGGGATTTTTATTTTTTTATTTTATATTTATTCATTTATTTTTTTTTCCCAAGACAGAGTCTTGCTGTCTTGCCCAGGTTGGAGTGCAGTGGCGCAATCTTGGCTCACTGCAACTTCTGCTTCTCGGGTTCAAGCAATTTTCTCTGCCTTAAAATAAGAAGTCAGTGGGGGAAAAAAGATGAAAGCTGGCTGGGTGCAGTGGCTCACATCTATAATTCCAGCTCTTCAGGAGGCTGATGTGTAAGGATTACTTGAGGCCAGGAATTCAAGACCAGCATGAGCAACACAGTGAGACACTGTCTCCACAAAAAAGTAAAAAATTAGTCAGGTGTGGTAACACATGCCTGTAGTCCCAACTACTAGGGAGGCTGAGACAGAAGACTCCCTTGAGCCCAGGAATTTGAGGCTGCAGTAAGCTATGATCTCACCACTGCATTCCAGCCTAGGCACAACAGGGTGAGACCCTGTCAGAAAAAAAAAAAAAGAAAAAAATTAAAGCTATAGTCGAATAGAATGTGTCCCTTTATGGGTCATAATCTCAGACACCATTTATTTTCTTGGCTTCTTCAGTGATACTATATATAATAACCACACCTTTTTTGTTGTTGTTGTTTTGTTTTGTTTTGAGATGGAGTCTTGATCTGTCGCCCAGGCTGGAGTGCAGTGGCACGATCTCGGCTCACTGCAACCTCCGCCTCCCGGGTTCAAGTGATTCTCCTGCCTCAGCCTCCTGAATAGCTGGGAGTACAGGTGTGCGCCACCATGCCTGGCTAATTTTTGTATTTTTAGTAGAGACAAGGTTTCACCATGTTGGCCAGGATGGTCTCGAACTCCTGACTTCGTGATCCACCTGCCTCTGCCTCCCAAAATGCTGGGATTACAGGCATGAGCCACTGGGCCCAGCCCATACCTATTTTTTCCCTCCAAATTACCACTAGTGGACTTCCTGTCTCAATTGTTCCCTCTCCTTTTCTTTAATACCTTAAAAAGTTCAATCACTTTTCCTGCTTTAAGTCTACCTTCTTTACTAAATACTCCAAAATCTACATTTCTGGCCTTCTTATCATCTCTAGGATTTAGAGAGAGAATAAAAGACATTTTACATGAATAGACACCACGACATCAACTCAACATTTCCAAATCTGATCTCAAGATCATTCTCTCCTAGGTTTTCCTTGTTAATGTCCCTACTTCTTTCACAAGGTATTATGAACTGATTCTTTAAAATCTCTTCCCAATTTTGGCACTTTTTCATTCTCACGTAGGTTATTAATGAATGTTGAGAAAATAAACGATATTCCTTTTGTTCAGCTCTTCATTTCACCCTTGGATTATTATAAGTGGGTTTTTAACTCAACTTCTGTCCTCCCCTATTCTGATCTAGGTTAATGCCTCACGTATATAAACCTATTAAACCACTATTTTGATCATTCCACTTTCTTTATAAAAACTGCAATTGCTCTTTATTCTAAATTCCTATAAAGCTTTCAAGACACTTTGCAATCTGGTCCCACCTCACCTACCCAATCTTCAGAGTACTGTAGTGCTAACATTTAACTTACAGAAATTCAATTATACTTGTTTAGCAGTAATAATAACACTTTTTAAATGGGCCAGCAATGCCACTGCTATTCTACTCAATGAATGTATGCATTGATGTAATCAAACCCTAATGTTAATGCACAGAAGTAAAACCTAACGAAAGGATGAATACATTTTGATAATGTCCTGACCACTGAAAAGTGCCCAAACAAGTATAGTTTTACCATATCCTTTCATGTTCAAAAATGTTGAAAAGAATAGGGAAATAACAACTAAAAGTAGAAAGAATTATTTTAAATATTAGCCTCTGGCCAGGTGCAGTGGCTCATGCCTGTAACTCCACCACTTTGGGAGGCCAAGGCAGGCGGATTACTTGAGGTCAGGAGTTCGAGACCAGCCAGGCCAACATGGTGAAACCCCATCTCTACTAAAAATTCAAAAATTAGCCAGGCATTGTGGTGAGCACCTATAATCCCAGCTACTCAGGAGGCTGCAGCAGAATTGCTTGAACCCTGAGGGTGGAGGTTGCAATGAGCCAAGACCCCGCCACTGTGCTCCAGCCTGGGCAACAGAATGAGACTCCATCTCAAAAATAAATAAATAAAATAAAGTAAAATAATAAAATTTAAAAAAAAAAATCAGCTTCTAAAGAGAAAGATGACTATGGACAGGAAGACCCACCAAATTAGAATCTTTATAAATATGCTCAAGTACTTCAAAATTCAAGCACTTCAATACTTTATTTTATAAATATGATCCTGCTACATTACTACATATATATTTGGAAGTTTTTTTTTTTTGAGACAGAGCTTCACTCTTGTTGCCCAGGCTGGACTGGAGTGCAATGGCGCAATCTCGGCTCACTTCAACCTCCACCTCCCAGGTTCAAGAGATTCTCCGGCCTCAACCTCCCAAGTAGCTGGGGTTATAGGCGCCCACCACCATGCCCAGCTAGTTTTTTATATTTTTAGTAGAGAGGGACTTCACCATGTTGGCCAGGCTGGTCTCAAACTCCTGCCCTTAGGTGATCTACCTGCCTCAGCCTCCCAAAGTGCTAGGATTACAGGCATGTGCCACCGCGCCCAGCTTTAGATGCATATTAAGGTGTGAGGCTATGCATAAAGTGATATGTATTTTACTGGTGATTTAATAGAATTAGGAATGTTTTGATCATTCTCAATTTTCAACTTAAAAGGGCTCTAAAACCTATTCCCAAATAATATTGAACACTGTTAGATAATTCACATACTTAGCTCTCATTAGATAATCAATGTCAAGAAACCTTTTATTACTCAGGAGCCAATTTCAAAAAAAAGTTGTAAACTCTGTATTTTTTTCATAAATTATATCAACAGGCTATTAATAAACACATTCATGCTTACATATTACTGTATGCTATCAATGAAGGAGTGACTAGAAACTTTATAAATTATATTGTAATTACTGGCCATAACTCTTTTTTCTTTTTTTTACTACTGGCCATAATTCTATATTTGATGAAGACACTTCAGAAACTCATTTGTTTTCCATTTATTGACTTTACAAGTTTTTAATTTTGAATTCTGGGTCACAAAAAGTACTCTTCAATCCACTTTCTTTGAAACACAAGATTTTCTTCAGCCACTGTTCTAGCAATAACCACATCCAGATTTCATTATTTAAGAGGCAATCTACCCACTTAGAGCACCCCATACTACTTTCTGTCCTCAACTTCTCTTTTTTACTGTTCCCCTTCATAAATCAAGCCCACCAGCTACCTTCTCTAGCTAGACTACTTATTCTCTGTTTTGATTTTGTACATATATCCAAACATTGCCTAATAATCAAGGCAAAACTCTTGCATGCATCAAGGGGAGGAATTTTTGAAAGAATGTATAAAAGAGCAAATTTTTCAACTGCTGTCTTAGCAGTGAGAAAAAGGGAAAGACTCTGCCACAGAAATCTGAGCGATCTTAGATTATGGGCAAGAAAGAAGCCAGCCAGTTGTTTGGGGCTAATTCACACCTCAAAGCAAATATACAAAAGAGGTCTCTCATCCCAGCTAACAAAGCAGAGAATCATAAAGAATCTGGGGACTGGAAACTCCATCACTCCTCAACACTGTTCACAAATTGCCTATCACTATGCTTAGCACCTAACAGCTACTCAAATATCTGTTAAATGAATAAATGGATAGATGAATGAATGAGTGAACAAATGGGATAGACACTGTCATCAAGGAGAACGTGTTCCAATGGAAGTTATGTTCTGTGTCCTTTATTTTTGGTCAGGAATACTAAGCATAACAGTGGGTCCTAGATCAGATGTTTTATAATACAGAATATTCATTATTTAGGACCTAGTTTTAAGTTCTAGGCTTCTCTAGGATGCTTCCCTTGATTATGCCAACCTAAAACTCTCAAAATTCTTTCATCCAGCTATTTTTAAATAACTGTTCTTCTTTGAAATATCTTGTATAAAACCTATGTGTATGGTATGAAAATTAATACAATGAACACCACATGCTACTACCATCTATGTTAATAGGACACTGCCAATATCCTGGAAGTCCCTTTTTGCCCCTGCCCAATCCCATTCCCCTCCTTCTCTCCAGAAAAACCACCATATTGACCTTAGCAAGACCAATTTCCTAACTGTTCTTTCATTTATTACCTTTGAAAGTTTCCCTATGCAATATATTTCATTTCCCCTGTTTTGGAACTGTATATTAATAAAATCATATTTTCTGCATATATTATATGGCTAACATCCACCAAACTTTTAAAACTTCTTTACTTTGGAATTTTTCTAACATATACAAAAATAGAATAGTATAACGAAGTCCTATATACACATCACATGGTTTCAACAACTATCACCATTTTACCATTCTCTTATTTGATCTATATTGGCATTGTTTTTAAAATCATCTTCATTTCTATACCAATTATTTCACTGTTAAATACCATACCACTGCATACAAAACATATATAATACCATTTTAGACATAATGAAGCTATTAGATTTAACAATATGGATGTGTCTCATAGTCCACACATTCAAAAGTTTCTCTACAAAAGATACACACACGTACACATATAGACATAACTAGAAATGGAACTGATGTGTATTAGAAAAATGCATGTATACATATGTACATGTGGAAATGGAACTGATGCTTCTTAGGATACATAAACAATCAACTTTAATAAGTAATACTAAAGTTGGTTGTAACAACTTAATTTAACACCAACAGTGATGTGTGAATTCATGTTGCACCACTTCTTTACCAAGACTTAATGTTGTCAGACTTTTTAATTTTATGATGTAATGGGTATGGTCTTCTGCTTCTGGCTATGATGGAGCAACCAATACCAGCCTGTGCCTCCTAATGTAAATAACCATAAAACTGATATGACTATGAAACAACTATTTTTAGGGATTGAACAAAAGCAATGTAAGACTGTGATCTCTGAGAGAAGAGCTCACAAGATGGGCTCCACGATCACTTCAGCTCTATTTCTGGGTACAATTTCCTAACCATGGCACAGTAAGCTTCAGCCCAAGCAAAGTATAACTGTCCTGCTGAGCTGAGAAGGTAGTGCTTTAGAGTTTAGTACAGTTGAAGCAGTGGAACCTGTGGAATAGAGCACTGGAGACAATCTATGCAGGGAAGAGGGGGGCAATAAGTCCATGTGAGGGTCAGGCTGCTGGGTGTCCTTGGCTGGAGGCAGAGCACATATGTTCATGATAAGACTACCTAAGACATACCCCAAAGTGACTGCTATGTGGTTAAGCTGAACAGATATACTAAAGGTCCAGTAGTGCTGGGGGATGGTGAGCATACAAGCCCAGTTAAGAATGGATACCCTTTGTAAGCTACTCATTAACCCTCTGGGCATTCATCTGTGATACAGCTTAGAAATGAAGCCATGCTACAGAATAAGGTCCACACTCGAGTATAGAGAATAAGACCTACTCTAGACTCACTAGCAAAGCCTAATATAAAACCTCATAAGATCTAGAGGAGACACAGAATTTGGAGGTTAAGTTCCGTCAAGTTAAAGAGGCTTTCCACAGATCTAACCTAACAAAGAGTAAAATAAGTCTACACAATTCCAAGTGTAGCCTACAACGCCCAATAAAACAAAAAAACTCAACATCCTTCAGAGGAAGATGACATCTATAATCTCTACAGCATACGTATAATGAACAGTATAAAACTTTAAAAATTACTAGCAGTGAAAATAAATAGGAAAATGTAACCCATAGTCAAGGTAAAAAAGCAGTCAGCAGATCGCTCAAATGTTATCACAAGATCTCTCAAATGTCAAATGTCAGATTTTAAGACAAGGACTTCAAAGCAACTATTATAAATATATATGAAGAAACAGAAGAAAAACATGGTCTTAATAAGTGAATAGATAGGAAATCGCAGCCCAAAAAATGCAAACTATAAAAAATGGAAATTCCAGAACTGAAAAACTTATACTTGGACGGGCCTAAAAATAAAATGAAAATGGTAGACAAAAATTAGTGAAGTTTAAGACAGAATGATAAATATAGTCCAATCTATAGAACATAAATATTTCAGAAAACAGAAAGAACCAGGCATGGCGGCTCACACCTGAAATCCCGGCTACTCAGGAGGCTGATGTGGGAAGATCACTTGAGCCTAGGATTTCACAAAAAGTCTGGGTAATATCTCAAAAAAACAAAACAAAAAAACCAGAAAGAACCCCAAGGACCTGTGAAATATTATCAAATAGTATAACATATCTATAAGTGAATTCCCAAGTAAAAAATGAGTAAGGAACAGAAAAAATATTTGAAGAATTAATGACTGAAATGTGCCCAAATTTGATGAAAAACATCAAATTACTAAATCAAAAGTTTCAGTTAACCTCAAATTGGATATATTCAAAGAAAACCAAACGAAGACACATCATAGTAAAACTGCTGAAAATCAATGGTAAAGTAAAAATCTTGAAAGCCAGAGGGGAAAACAACACATTACATACAAGGGAACAAGAATACAAATAATGGCTGACTTCTGTGGTTCTCAACCGGGTTTTGATTTTGTCCACACCTCCACCATACATTTTTCATTGTCATGGGATTGGGGTGGGGGGATGCTACTGGCATCTTGTGGGTAGAGACTAGAGATAATGCTAACCATCCTATGATTTATAAGACAGCTTCTACAACAAAGAATCATCTAGTTCGAAATGTTAATAGTACTGAGGTTGAGAAACCCTGTACTACATGCTCCGAATCCTATCTAGTCTCGTATTTTCAGGAACTTAGCCCCATTATCTACTCTCAACTGTATCTTCAATTCTCTCTTTACACTGGACCGTTCCCATCACCATGTAAAATGTTCTAGTACTTTTCATTATTTAAAAGCATATTAATATAGATACACACACACACACACACACACACCCTGTGCCTTAACTTATCTATGTTCAGATACTGTCATTTCTCCAATACCTATACCAAGTTTCAATATTTGAGTGCAATATACTCTCATACATTTGAATGTATCATACTCATATTTCTGCTTATTAATTCATTCACACTCTCCCCCACCACTGTTCCACTGAGATATCTCAGCACATTTCTTCTCTCTTGTTTATCGAGAGGCTCAAAACTGAATTCAGTGGTCAATTATGATAGTTCTCTTCTGCCTAGATTTTCCAGTTTAATTAGCTCCACCCACCCCACCATTTTGAATTATTTAGAGATTGTATTTTCAATTGTCAGTCATGTTCACTGCCAAATTCCCAGCTCCCAACATTGTTTGGTACACAGCAGACACTCAAATATATGTTAATGAATGAATCCCTGTCAGAGTCAATTTATTATAAGGCTGCCATATTTGAAATATAGGACTAACTTGTGCAAGGGGTTATGGCTAGAATTTACATAATGAGGCAAAACTTGAAATCAGGTCTCTTTTTTTTGAAACGGAGTCTTGCTCTGTCACGGAGTGCAGTGGTGTGATCGTGGCTCACTGCAACCCCCGCCTCCCGGGTTCACGTGATTCTCCTGCCTCAGCCTCCCACGTAGCTGGGACTACAGGTGTGTGCCACCACACCCAGCTAATTTTTATATTTTTAGTAGGGATGGGGTTTCACCATGTGGGCCAGGATAGTCTCAATCTCTTGACCTCGTGATCAGCCTGCCTCGGCCTCCCAAAGTGCTGGGATTACAGGCGTGAGCCACCGTGCCTGGCCTCTAAAATCAGGTCTCTTGATTCACTTGACTCTCCAGCAGAAAGAACTTTAGTTCAAAACCATTTCTAAAGAGAGAGTGACTACAGTTAACTTGAGAGCTCACGTTGTCCATGAAATGAAAGCGATCTGAGAAGTCTTTCAGAGTAAGGTGTTAGGAAGAGTGTAAAAGAATTTTGCATTTTGAAATATACAACATAACCCAGGCACAGTGGCTCACGCCTGTAATCCCAGGACTTTGGTAGGCCAAGGCGGGCAGATCACCTGAGGTTGGGAGTTCGAGACCAGTCTGAGAAACATGGAGAAACCCCGTCTCTACTAAAAATACAAAATTAGCCAGGTGTGGTGGCGCATGCCTGTAATCCCAGATACTCGGGGGGCTGAGGCAGAAGAATAGCTTGAATCCCGGAGGCGGAGGTTGCAGTGAGCCGAGATCGCGCCATTGAACTCCAGCCTGGGCAACAAGAGCGAAACTCCATCTCAAAAAAAAAAAAAAAAAAAAAAAGAAAGAAATATACAACATAAGAGGACTAATAATGGAACTGTGGCACCTGGAAGAACTCCACAGACTGTACTTTGATGGCACAGTTTCTATGTAAAGGCTGCCTAAGCTTCCACATTCCTTAAATTCCTGGTCTTTCCTCCATTTGTAGCACTGTTTCTGGTCCCACATAACCATCTGGTCTTTGTTCTTTCTTCATATATGCCCAGTTTTTTACAGTTTTCAAATTCTTTACAACCTCATGAGGTGGAGAGGGTAAGAATGATCCCCGCCTGAGATTCACAGAAGTTAGGTGTTGGTCCAGAACTGCACTCCCAATGGAACTTGCACATAGTTGACTGCTGGTCAAGAACAGGCTTTGCCAGACAGGTTCTCAACTTGGTGCACTTCTCTAATGAGAAAAGGTCAGCTCAAGTGGTGGTGAGGAGACAGGAAGTTTACATGACTCTCCTCTTGACAAGTCAGTATAAAGCTATTGTTTCTGTCTGCCAGCCATCTCCTGATAAATGTGTACAGCATGTCCACCTTTATACCAAATACTCTGCCACAACTGAAGTTCCTTTCACTATCTGAAATAAATACAGGTAAGGACTTGCCTCATTTGTAAGGGGGAATGCTGCATAAGAGAGTGAAGTAATCAGCAAAGTCAAAGTGAATGAGAGCTATCCAGTCTTCCAAGGCTCAAGGACCCCAATAATTCCAGAATGCTGTCTGGGTCAAGGCAGAAGAAAGCCACTAGAGGTGGGCTTTCTTGTTGAGAGTGTAACCTCTCAACAATGTGCTTGCTGATGGTCTCAATCATCTAACAACTGGAAATGTTCTCTCAAATACCACAAAGCTAAGTACCTCCAAGAAAAATTCTGGGAACTGATGTTTAGGCCACCAGTGAGGAGTATTAAGTTCACCTGATAATACTATAAGTAGTACTGGACAAAACTGATATATTTCACTACTGTAAATGCAATGAGCCTAACGATGAGATTAAGTGACTAGCAGATGTGATTCAGAAGTTTCAAATTTGAAGGTTCTTCCTAAAATGTTGGAGATAAACACGTTAGCATATTTGAGTTTATACACAAGCAACTTGGGCAGAGGATAGAATACTGAGCAACTCGTTGTAATGTGTTTCTCTCTTATTCTGTAGATACAAATTAAACATTTATAGTTAGGGGAAGGTATCATGAGATAGTGGACCAGGAAATTCCTGAGCTCATGAGCCCAGATGCTAGCCAATGATACCAATGATAAGATGTAAAGGCCTACCAGCACATTTTTGGAATGGACGTCTGATCTCTACATCCTATGTTAACAAAGCCTTCCATACTGTACAGATTTATACCACTCAAGCAGACCACTGGAAAGGAAGACAAATAGCTGGACGCAAAAAAGCAGAGACAATTGGCCAGGTGTGGTGGCTCATGCCTGTAATCCCAGCACTTTGGGAGGCCGAGGCAGGTGGATCACGAGGTCAGGAGTTCAAGACCAGCCTGGCCAACATGGTGAAACTCCATCTCTACTAAAAATACAAAAATTAGCCAGGCATGGTGGTGCATGCCTGTAATCCCAGCTACTTGGGAGGCTGAGGCAGGAGAATCGCTTGAACCCGGGAGGCGGAGGTTGCACTGAGCCGAGATCACGCCACTGCACTCTAGCCTGGGCGACAGAGCAAGACTCTGCCAAAAAAAAAAAAAAAACAGAGACAATTAACCTACCTTGACTTTAGACCAAGGAACAACAATGTGGCAGCTTCAAGAAGTAAATAAATCAGCTTTGGCTTGCCTCTTTTGTACTACCCATCCCCCTTTAATTTTAGCCTTTTAGTATTGTTATGAAATATGTCTCCTAGAATAATGCATAAAATATACATGTGCAACTTACAACGCATTCATGTAACAACTACCAGAAACACAACTGTTAGTATTTCAGAAACTTCTGAGGATCCTACACCTCCCCCCAGCTCCCACAATGAACAAATTCTGACTTATGTAATAATTATTCGAGGTTTTTCTTTATGCAACCATCTATATACGTTAAGTGTACCTAAAAAATCATGTTTCATTTGATCTGTTCTTGAGTTTTGTGGAGTCATATTGCGTATGAACCCTCACTTCTTTCATTCAGCATTGTTTTCTAGATGTATTCATAAAGATGTGTATGGCAATGATTTTTTTCTCTATTATATAGTTACTTTTCACTACTATAATGATGACATAGTCAGCTACTGATAGATACTTCAAATATTTTCAATTTGTGACTATAATGAATTATTCTGCTATATTATTACATACTGCTCCTGGTGAACACATCTAAATTCCTCCAGGGTAGTGCCAGCCAATACAAACACAATGTAATCTTAAATTTCCCATAACTACAAAAAATATACAAGATGTACATTTTAAATAATCTATTTCGACATGCAATAATTATTAAAATTTGAGATATTTTATATTCCTTTTTGTTACTAAGTCTTCAAAATCCAGTATTTTACATTTAAAACACATCCTATTTTGACTAGCCACATTTCAAGGGCTCAATAACTACATGTGGTTAATGTCTACTAAACAATGCAACTCGAGAATATATTCCTGAGTGGAAATGGTGGATCATAGCATATGGTTTACCATTTTTTATTCCCACAGACAGATTGAGGTTCTTGCTCCAAATACTCCCAAACTCTACTTACCATCTGATGTCTTAACATTGCTAATATAAGTTTTATGAACTATTTCATTGAAATATTTTCATCTCCTTGACTAATAATGTTGAACATCTTTTCATGTTCTCAGTCATTTAGACTTCTTCTTTTGTAAAAAGTTTGTTCATGTCTTATAAGCAGTATACTGAATCTTTTTTTTTTTTTTTTGTGACAGTCTCACTCTGTCGCCCAGGCTGGAGTGCAATGGCACGATCTTATACTGTTTTTTTTTTTTTTTTAACAGTTATACAGTTACAAGCATTTAGTAAATCTACTTTACGGATTCTTTTCTTCTATTTTAAGAGATGGGCCTCACTATATTGCCCAGGCTGGAGTGCAGTGGCCATTCACAGGTGCACACTACATCGCACCTGTGATCATCACACACTACAGCACTGAATTTTTGGGCTCAAGGGATCCTCCTGCCTTAGCCTCTAGAATAGCTGGGACTACAGGTGCATAGCACTATGCCTGACTTATAGACATTCTTTAATGCCTAGACTGTTACTGGTTTGGGGACTTTTTATGCTTCTTAAAAAAACTGATATATGTATATTAGTTGTACATACTTCTGGGGTACATGTGCCATTTTGATACCCGTATACAATGTGTAATGATCACATCAGGGTAATGGGGATATCAATCACCTCAAATATTTTTCTTTATTTTCTTCTATTTTTTTCTTTTTTATTCAAGTGATCACAATCTTTCTTCAATCTGTTAATGTGAATTTCCTGTACTAACTTTTCTTATGTACAATTAATTCATGATCTTGAAATGAACACAACTTGGTTATCTATTTTTTAAAAAACTGCTATATTTGGTTTACTAAAATATTGTTTAGACTTTTTAAAATTATTATTATTATTTTTTGAGAGTCTCACTCTGTCACCCGGGCTGGAGTGAAGTGGCATGATCTCGGCTCAATGCAACTGCCTCCCAGGTTCAAGCGATTCTCATGCCTCAGCCTCCCAAGTAGCTCGGACTACAGGTGCCTACCACCATGCCCGGCTAATTTTGTATTTTTAGTAGAGATAGGATTTCACCACGTTGGCCAGGCTGGTCTTGAACTCCTGACCTCAGGTAATCCACCTGGCTTGGCCTCACAAAGGGTTGGGATTACAGGCATGAGCCACCATGCCCAGCTGTTTAGCCTTTTTATACGTAGCTAATGCCTGACTCTCATTCATGTTCTCATGAATTCTAATTTCTTATGTATAGTTCAGGTACCAAAGATATGTTCTTCTCATAAGTGTTCTCCCCCACCACTACCCTTTCCACAAATATTTGACTTATTATTAGCTCTATTCTCTGGAAATATTTGTGCATTCCTGAAATTATTCATTCCAATCATAAAAAGATATGTTAATAAAATATCTATATTTGAAGTTATTATAGAGTTTGAAGATTTTTAAATTGTCATAGCACTATCTAGACTTTTCCACTCCATTTTGAAGTTATATACTTTTCTAGAAATCTGTCTTTATAAAAATGTTCAAATTTATTGCTCTAAAGTTACATTTTAAAATTTCTGTATGGTTAGTAACTATATCCCCTCTTGCATTCCATGTAAAATATCTATTTTCTTTTTTTGTTATGATAAGCTTAATTCTAGCCTTTTTGAAAAATTAAATCCTGATATGATTAATCCTCTATTGTGTGTTAGATATAATTAATTAAATTCTGCTATTTATTTCCTTCCATATTTTTTATGGGAGTTTATATTGCTAATTCTTTTCCTAACTTCTTGAGATCAATGCTATAACAGATTCTGTTACGTTGTTCAATCCTCATATTCCCCAGAAGAGAAGATTATGCATATTCAACACTGTCACCTGCCTTTTAAGAATATATATTCCAAAATTAGCCAGGTTTGGTGGTGCATGCCTGTAGTCCCAGCTACTCAGGAGGCTGAAGTACTGCTTGAGCCCAGGAGGTGGTGGTTGCAGTGAGCTGAGATCCATGCCACTGAACTCCATCCTGGGAGACAAAGCAAAACTGTCACCAACCCCCCTAAAAAAAAAAAAATATATATATATATGTATACACACACATTTGTGTATAATGTGTGTATGTATATATATATTCCCCATTCAAATACAAAGAAATGATAAATGTTTGAGGTGATAGATATATAAATTACCCTAATTTGATCATTACACATTGTATGCATGTATCAAAATATCACATGTATCCCATAAATATATACAATTATTATGTATCACTAAAAAATAAATACCAAATGGAAGGAAAAAATATATATTCCCCAGCCTATATAGGCTTGGCCATATAGTCAATGGAATATAAAAAATGCACATAAAGCACATATAAGCAGCAACATCAAATATAACTAAGATTTGGCTCTGCCTCTTGTTCTTCCCCTCTGCCACATGAATAAGCATGTAATGTATAGGAACTGCTGTTTTGGAATTAATCCCCAAATGAGAAGACAATTGGAGAAGAACCAAATATACAGAGCTGTAATAGCTGACCCACAGCCAATGTCAGGTAACATGAATGAGACGCTTTTGCTCTGTCTTTGAGAATTGGGGGAGTTTTTGTTTTTTGTTTTTTTTGAGATGGACTCTTGCTCTGTCGCCCAGGTTGAAGTGCAGTGGCACAATCTCTGCTCACTGCAACCTGTTGGGGGAGTTTTTTTAAATTAAAGTCAAGATAATATTGGTAATTGGCCTATTAATTTCAAGTGTTTTTCCTAATATTTGCATTTAAGCCTATTGCCTTAGCTGTACTTTTTAACTTTAGTTACCATTCAATTCATATTTTCTAATTTCCATTAATTTCTTCTTTGAATGCTGAGTTGTTTAATTTAAAAACATACCACTGTTTTTGGGAATATGGGAATTTATTACGTTCACTTATATTATTATTATTAATCACTAGCTTGACCAGGTGCAGTGTGGCATGCCTATAATCCCAACACTTTGGGAGGGCAAGGCCATAGAATCTCTTGAGGCCAGGAGTTCAAGACCAGCCAGGCAACATAGTGAGACCTCATCTCTACAAAAATATTTAAAAATTAACAAACAAAATCACCAGTTTAATTCCACTAATAATGTGCTTTGTGTAATATAAATGCCTTGGAATTCACTTTATATACCAGTGGAGGTCTAAGTACCATGTATATACTAAAAAAGAACAATGCTCTGCAGTTCTTAGGCAAAACGTTTCTGAAATTACTTTTTATTGTCTGATTATGCCTTGTTTACTTAGAGAGTAAATCACTTAGAGAGTAAATTACTACAGTGGATTTGTTTTACCAATTTTTGTTTCATATATTTGAAGCTTTGATATTAAATACATTGAATTTGAAGTTATCTCCTCTGATAAACTTCACTTTTTATCATTATATGACACTTTCACACTAGTAATGCTTTTTATCTCTAAGTCAACTTTGTAAGTCTTCCATCTGCTACTAATATGTAAGTTTTGTTTTTTGTTTTTTAAGATGGAGTCTAGCTCTGTCTCCCAGACTGAAGTACGATGGCGCAATCTCAGCTCACTGCCACCTCCACCTCCTGGGCTCAAGCAATTCTCCTACCTCAGCCTCCCAAGTAGCTGGGATTACAGGCGTGCACCACCACACCCAGCTAATTTTTGTATTTTTAGGAGAGATGGGGTTTCGCCATGCTGGCCAGGCTGGTCTCGAACTCCTGACCTCAGGTGATCTGCCCATCTTGGCCTCCCAAAGTGGTGGGATTACAGGTCTGAGCCACCGCACCTGGCCTATGTGTATTAAGTTTTCTTTTGGTTATTTTTTTTTTAATTTGGTATGTAGTTGGATTTTTAAAATAATTTTTAATAATGTTAAAAAACATCACAAAATTTACCATCTTAACCATTTTAAAGTGCGCAATTCAGTAGTGTTAAATATATTCACACTGCTGTGCAATAGATCTCCAAAACTTTCATCTAGCAAAAATAAAACCCTATACCCATTAAGCAACACTTTCCGTTTCTCTCCTCCCTTCAGCTCCTGGCAACTACCTTCTTACTTTGTTTCTATAAACTTCACCACTTTAGTTAGCTATCTCCTATAAGTGGAAACATACTTCGACTGAGTCTTTTTGTGACTGAATATTTCCCTTAGCATAAAGTCCTCAAGGTTCATCCGTGTTGCAGCAATATTTCCATCCTTTCTAAGGTGGAATAATACTCCACTGTTACGTATATACTACATTTTGTTTATCCATTCCTCCACTGAAAGACATTTGGCTTACTCCCACCTCTTGGGTATTGTGAATAATGCTGCTCTGAACATGGACACGCAAATACCTCTTAGAGATCCTGCCTTTTTTTGGATATATGCCTAGAATTGGTATTGCTGGATAACATATTTCTATCCTTAATTTTTTGAGAAACTGCCATCCTGTATTCCATAAGGGCTGCACCATTTTACATTCACACTGAGAGTTCGCAAGGGTTCTAATTTCTCCAAATCCTTGTTAACAATTATTTTCTGTGTGTTTTTTTAAATGGTAACCATCCTAATCAGTGTGAGGTGATAATCCTGTGATTTTTTTATTTGCATTTCTATTCTGAGTAGTGACTTTGGGCATCTTTTCAAATGTTTGTTATCCTTTTTATTTAATTTATTTATTTTGAGATGAAGTCTCAGTCACCCAGGCTAGAGTGCAGTGGTGCGATCTCAGCTCACCACAACCCCCACCTCCGGGGTTCAAGCGATTCCCCTGCCTCAGCCTCCTGAATGGCTGGGATTACAGGCATGCACCACCAACCCTAATTTTTTGTATTTTTAGTAGAGATGGAGTTTCGCCATGTTGGCCAGGCTGGTCTTAAACTCCTGACCTCAAGTGATTGACCCACCTCAGCCTCCTAAAGTGCTGGGATTACAGGCATGAGCCATTGCGCCCAGCCTTATTAGCCATTTTCATATCACCTTTAGAGAACTGTCTACACAAGTCTTCTGTCCATTTTTAAAATCAGGTTATATCTTTTGTTGATTTGTAGGAGTTCTTTATATACTCAAGATACTAATCTCTTATCAGATATATAATTTGCAAATATTTTTCTGCATTCCATAGGTTGCCTACTGTTAACTGTGTCCTTTCATACACATAAATTTTTAATTTTCAAGAATTCCATTTGTCTACATTTGTTCTGTAACATGTGATTTTAGTGTGATATCCAAGAAACCACTGCCAAATCCAAGATCATGAAGGCCTTCCCCAAAGGCTTTCTTCTAAATGTTCTATAATTTTATGTAATATGTTTAAGTCTTTAATCCAGGTTAATTAATCTTCATTTATGGTATAAGGTAAAGATCTAACTTCCTTCTTTTACATGTGGATACCCAATTTTCCCAATATCATTTGTTGAAGAGATTATCCTTTCTCCATTGAGTGGTCTTGATACACTTGTCAAAAAAATCATTTACCCGGCCAGCTTCGGTAGCTCACACCTGTAATCCCAATACTTTGCAAGGCCAAGATGGAAGGATTGCTTAAGGCCAGGAGTTTGAAACCAGGTATAACAAGACCCTGCCTCCACAAAAAAAAAAAAAATTCATTAATTACCCAGGTGTGGCAGTGTGAGCCTGTAGTCCCAACTATTCTGGAGGCTGAGGTGAGAGGATTCCATGAGCCCAGGAGGTCAAGACTGCAGTGAGCCATGATGATGCCACCATACTCCAGACTGGGCAAAAGAGTGAGAAACTGTCTTAAAAAAAAAAAAAAAAAATTGGGCTGGGCACGGTGGCCCACGCCTGTAATCCCAGCACTTTGGGAGGCTGAGACAGGTGCATCACTTCAGGTCAGGAGTTCAAGACCAGCCTGGTCAACATGGTGAAACCCCACTTCTACTAAAAATACAAACAATGGTCGGGCATGGTGGTGCAGGCCTGTAGTCCCAGCTACTCGAGAGGCTGAGGCAGGAGAATCGCCTGAACCTGGGAGGCGGAGGTTGCAGTGAGCTGAGATCGCACCACTGCACTCTAGCCTGGGCAACAAGAGCGAAACTCTGTCTCAAAAAAGAAAAAAAAAATCATTTAACCATATACTTAAGGGTTTATTTCTGGACTGTCTATTCAATTGGTCCATATGTCTGTCTTTATGACAGTACCACAAGGTTTTGATTACTGTAACAAGCAGGAAGTCTGAAGCTTCCAGATTTCTTCTTTTTCAATAATAATGTTTTGACTATTCAAGGCCCCATGAGATTCCACGTGAATTTTTTGGGTGGCTTTTTCTAACTGTGCAAAAAATGCCATTGGGATTTTCATAGGCATTGCACTGAAGCTGTAGATACTTTGGATAGTACTGACATGTTAATAATATTAAGTCATCCATGAACATGAGATGACTTTCCATTTATTTGTTGTTCATAACAGCTTTATTAATGTGTAATTCACATATAGTACAATTCACTGAAGTATACAATTCAATTGTTTTTCATATATTCAGAGTTTCACAACCATTACCACAATCAACTATAGAACATTTTTATCACCTCCAAAAGAAACCTGGTAACCATTAACAGTCACTCCACATTTCCTCCTAGCCACTTACCAGTACTGGTCTGCAGCCTGTTAGGAACCATGGTTGAGTGGTGGGCGGGCAAGTGAGCAAAGCTTCATCTGTATTTACAGCTGCTCCCTATCGCTCTCATTACTGCCTGAGCTCCACCGTCTGCCAGATCAGTGGCAGCATTAGATTCTCATAGGAGCATGAACCCTATTGTGAACTGCAAATGCGAGGAATCTAGGTTGCATGATCCTCTGAGAATCTAATGCTTGATGATCTGTCATTGTCTCCCATCACCCCCAGATGGGACCATCTAGTTGCAGAAAAACAAGCTTAGGGCTCCTGCTGATTCTACATTATGATAAATTGCACAATTATTTCATTATATATTATAATGAATAACAGAAATAAAGTGCACAATAAATGTAATGCGCTTAAATTATTCCAAAACCATGCCCCCCAGTCCACAGAAAAACTGTCTTCCATAAAATTAGTCTCTGGTATCAAAAAGGTTGGGGATCGCTGCTCTACAATATGTAGTCTTTTATGATGGCTTTCACATACTGTCTTCATAATGCTTTCATATTGTATCACATATTAGTCCTTCATTTCTCTTTCTCTGAAGCAGGTTAGAGAAAAAAGATCTTAAGACAAAAAATAAAAATTTAAAAATTGGCCAGGCACAGTGGCTCACCCCTGTAATCTCAGCACTTTCGGAGACTGAGGCAGGCAGATCACTTGAGGTCAGGAGTTTGAGACTAGCCTGGCCAACATGGTGAAACTCCGTCTCTACCAAAAAATACAAAAATTAGCCAAGCGTGGTGGGGCATGCCTGTAATCCCAGCTACTTGGGAGGCTGAGGCAGGAGAATCACTTGAACCCGAGAGACAGAGGTTGCAGTGAGCCAAGATCGTGCCACTGCACTCCAGCCAGGGCGACAGAGTGAGACTCTGTCTCAAAACACAATAATAATAATCAAAAACAAATAGTACTTCATTTCTTTTGATTGCCAAATACTCTATTGTATGGATATACCACATTCATCCAAACATCAGTTAATAAAAATCTGAGTTCTGTTCATTTTTTGAAATGCTGAAATGAACATTCATGTACAAGAACATGACATCTGTGTGGGCAAATGTCTTTGTTTCTTTGGATTACATATATAAAAGTGGAATTGCTAGGTTACATGGTAACCCTATGTTTAGCCTTTTGAAAACTGCCAGACTGTATTCCAAAGCAGATGCACCATTTTACATTCCCAGCAGCAGAGTATAAGGGTTCCAATTTCTCCCTTTCCTCACACTTGTCAGTATATCTGTCTTATTATAGTTATCCTTTTGGGTATAACAACGATTTTATTTCAATTCCCCTGGTGGCTAATGATGTTAAGCAACTTTTCAAGTGCTTATTGGCCCCATGTATATCTTCTTTGAAGAAATGTCTACTCAAATTCTCTGCCCATTTTAATTTATGTATTATTTTTTAGAGACAGGGACTTGCTTGATTGCTCAGGCTGGAGTGCAGTGGCACAATCACAGCTCACTGTAACCTCAAACTCCTGGGCTCACACAATCCTCCTGCCTCAACCTCTGGAGTAGCTGGGAATACAGACACACACCACCACACCTGCCTAGTTTATATCTTTATGTTTTTTAGAGACAGGGTCTCACTAAGTTGCCCAGGCTGGCCTTGAACTCTTGTTTACCCATTTTAAAATTAGGTTATTTGTCTTATTGATTTGTAAGAGCTCTTTGTATATTACAAATATTTTTCAACACACACAGACTGGTAAAAACTTTTTTTAAAGAAAAATTTTTAGAAGAAAATAAGCTCTTTGCCCCTCCCTCCTTTGATTTGCAAATATTTTCTCCTAACCTGTTATCTTTTTTTAGGTATTTTTAGAAGTTTTAGGTTCACAGCAAAACCAAGCAGAAAGTACAGAGTATACCACAGATCCCCTGCACCCAAACACAACCTCCCACACTATCATCCTGCACTAGAGTGATACATTAGTTACAATAGATGAAAACACTGACAGTATTATCAAAATTGTCCTGTACATTTTCTATGGGTTTTGAGAAGTGTACAATGACATGTATCCATCATTAGAACATCATAGAAAATACTGTCACTGCCCTAAAAAACCTGTGCTCTGTCCATTCATCTCTTCCCCTTCCAACCATTGGCAATCACCGATCTTTTTACTGTTACTATAGTTTTGCCCTTTCCAGAATGCCACGTAGTTGGAATCATACAGTATGTAGTCTTTTCAAATAGGCTTTTTTCACCCAATATAAACTAAGTCTTTGTATGAATCCATGTCTTTTCACAGCTTGATAGCTCATTCATTTTTGAGCTCTGAGTAAGTCCGCTGTCTGAATGTACCACAGCTTGTTTATCCATCCACCTATTCAAAGACACCTTGGGTTTTTCCAAGTTTTGACAATTTATGGATAAGCTGCTATAAACATTCACGTTCAGGTTATTGTGTGGCTACACATTTCAACTCATTTGAGTAAATTTGCTAGATCCTTTGGTAAGAGTTTAGTTTAGTTCAGTTTTGTACGAAATTGTCAAACTACCTTCCAAAGAAGCTGTACTGTTTTGCATTGCCACCAGGAATGAATGAGATTTCCTAATGCTCCACATCCTTGCAAGCATTTGGTTACTGTTTTGGATTTTGGCACTCCTAATGAATCTACAGTAGTATCTCGTTGTTTTTACTTGCAGCTCCCTAATGATATTTGATGTTGAGCATCTTTTCATATGCATATTTGCTGTTTATCTTCTTTGGTGAAGTGTCAGCTCAGGTCTTTCAAGTTTTTTCTTTTTTTCTTCAATAAGCTGGTCTATTGACCATTTTTTAGTGAACCATTTTTAAATTGGGTTCTGTTTTCTTAGTCTTAATAGTTCTTTGTATATTTTGGATAATAGCCCTCTATCAAATTTGTCATTTGCAAATATTTCCTAGCAGTCAATGGCTTCTCTCCTTTTTTAAAAAAATTTTTTGTAGAGACAGTCTCACTATGTTGCCCAGGCTGGTCTCAAACTCGTGGTCTCAAGCAATCCTCCCACTTCAGCCTCCCAAAGTACTGAGATTATAGGCATGAGCCACTCATTGCACCTGGCCTTCCTCATTCTCTTGACAGTATCTTTCACTGGGCAGAAGTTCTGAATTTTAAAGAATTCTAGCTTATTATTTCTTTCATGGATTATTTTGGTATTGAATCTAAAAAGTCATGATAAGCCCAAGGTCATCTAGATTTTCTCTTAGATCATCTTCTAGGACTTTTATGGTTTTGTCTTTTACATTTTGGAGGATGGTCTGTCCACTTTAATTTTTCTGAAGGGCGAAGATTCATTTTTTTTTTTTTTCACATCAATGCTCAGCTGTTCTAGCACCATTTGTTGAAAAGACTTTTCTCTATTGTATTGCCTTTGCTTCTTTGTCAAGCATCAGTTGACTGCATCTGTGTGGGTCTATTTCTGCACTTTCCATTCTGTTCTATTGATTTAGTTGTCTATTCTTTCACCAGTACCGTACTGCCTTCATTACTGTAGCTTTACAGTAAATCTTGAAGTCAGGTAGTGTCGTCTTCCAATTTTCAATGTTGTATTAGCTATTCTGGGTTTTTTAGGTGTTTTTTGCCTCTGGAGATATCCACAAAATCATTTGCTGGGATTTTGATTGGGTATACTAAATGCATCTCAATTTAACAAGACCATAAACTGCACAGAATCTATGGTTATGTTGGAAAGAACTGACATGACATTATTGAGTCTTCCTATCTATAATATGAACAAGGAATGTTTCTCGATTTATTTACTTATTCCTTTTTTTGTTTTGGTTTTTTTTTTTTTTTTTTTTTTGAGACGGAGTCTTGCTCTGTCGCCCAGGCTGCAGTGTGTGACATCGGCTCACTGCACCCTCCGCCTTCAGGGTTCAATCTGTTCTCCTGCCTCAGCCTCTTGAGTAGCTGGGACTACAGGCACGCGCCACCATGCACGGCTGATTTTTTTTTTTTTTTTGAGACAGAGTCTCGCTCTGTCGCCCAGGCTGGAGAGCAGTGGCGCGATCTTGGCCCACTGCAAGCTCCGCCTCCCGGGTTCACGCCATCCTCCTGCCTCAACCTCCTGAGTAGCTGGGACTACAGTCGCCCGCCATCACGCCCGGCTAATTTTTTTGTATTTTTAGTAGAGACGCGGTTTCACCGTGTTAGCCAGGGTAGTCTCCATCTCCTGACCTCGTGATCTGCCCACCTCGTCCTCCCAAAGTGCTGGGATTACAGGCGTGAGCCACTGCGCCCAGCCCCTTTTTCTTTCATCAGGGTTTTGTAGTAATCCTCAGATAGATCCTGTACATATTTTGTCAGATTTATAACTATTTCATGTATTTGGGTGCCAATGTAAATTGTATTGTGTTTTTTTGTACAAACAGCCCCAGGCTTATGATAGTTTGACTTATGGTTTTGCCTTTACAATGCTGTGAAAGCAAGAGGCACTTAGTAGAAGAAACTGTACTTCAAATTTTTAAATTCTCCCAGGCCAGCAATACGTGGTATATTTTCTTGCAATGCAGGGCAGCAGCAGTGAGCCATTCTGTTTTTTACTTTCAGTATAGTTATCAATACATTATATAAGCTATTAATACTTTATTATAAAATATGCCTTGTGTTTAAATGATTTTGCCCAACTAAGGCTAACATAAGTGCTCTGAGCATGTTTAAGGTAGGCTAGGCTAAGCTATGATGTGTGGTAGGTTGGGTGTACTAAATACATTTCAGTTTAACAGTGTATTTTCAATTTATGATGAGTTTATAAGCATGTAACCCCAACATAATTTGAGGAACATCTGTACTGGCTTTTCACTTTCTGTATGGTGTCCTTTGAGATTCAAAATTTTTAAATTTTGATGATGTCCAATTTACCTGTTTTTATTGTTTGTTGCTTGTGCTATTAGTGTCATATGAAAAACCACCATCAAATCCAAGGCCATGAAGATTTTACACATTTTATTCCAAGAGTTTTATACTTTTTCCTCTTAAATTTATGAATTTAATTCAAGTTAATTTTGATACATGATGTAAGATAGGGAGGGACCCAACCTCCTTCTTTTGTTTGTAGATATCAAGTTGACAGAGTCCCAGTTGTTGAAACAACTATTCTTTCCATACTGAATGGTCTAGGCACATCTGTTGCAAAGTCAGTTGAAAATAGACATGTTTATTTCTGGGCTCTGAATTTTATTCCATTGATCTATATGTTCATCCTTATGACAGCACCACTATCTTGATTACTGCAGCTTTGTAGTAAGTTTTGAAATCATAAAATATGAGTCCTTCAATTTTGTTTTTTGTTTGTTTTGCGAGTTTTCACGCTTGTTGCCCAGGATGGAGTGCAATGGCGCAATTTCGGCTCACTGCAACCTCCACCTCCCGGGGTTCAAGCAATTCCCCTGCCTCAGCCTCCCAAGTAGCTGGGATTATAGGCACACACCACCATGCCCGGCTAATTTTGTATTTTTAGTAGAGACAGGGTTTCACCATGTTGGTCAGGCTGGTCTCCAACTCCTGACCTCAGGTAATACACCCACCTCGGCCTCCTGAAGTGCTGGGATTACAGGCGTGAGCCACCGTGCCCGGCCGTAATTTTGTTACTTTTTAAGAGTGTTTTGACTACTATGGATTCCTGAAATTTCCATATGAACTTAGATCACCTTGTCTATTAAATGTGTATCCTTCAAACTGCAATTTGCAAACTTTAATAACTTTAATCAGTACCCTTTGTCCAGATATGAAGTTACATTTAAATACTAGATTCATTTACTGCTCTCTCTCCCAGTTTGTGTTGTTACAGTAAATCTATAAGACATAATAATTGCTTTATACAGTTAATATTCACTTAGGTTTATTCATGTATTTATTACCTGTTTTGCTCTGCAGTCCTTTCTGTGTCTCTGATAGGTAAAATCACTTTTATTCTACCCTTTGGGACTTTCTTTCATGAGGCTCTGCTGGTGGCCATTTCTCATATTCTACACTCTTACTGAAAGATATTTTTGCAAGGCCTACAATTATAAGTTGATAGTTATTTTCCCTTGGCAAATTAAAGCTATCATTCCAATGTCTATTGGTTGTCACTGTTGGGAAACTAGCTATCAGCTGTCTAATGATTCTTCTTTCTTGAAAATAATCTCTTTTTTTTCTGGCTAAACTCTGACACCTCTCCTCAGTTCTGTAGAGGTCCTAATTGCCTCTTATAATAATGACTTGGCTCCATTCTCTCTACCCTTTCATTCTGGAACTCTGACTAAATGTATATTTTAGACCTTCTCCGTTATCCTATATTCCAAGTTTCTTGCTTACCTTTTTTAAAAAAATAAAAATAAAAATAAAAAGCTTTATAATAAAATCTACTAGATGTTAAATTACAAAACTTGATTAAAACTTACCAACCAATAGCAAAGACTGTACAAAATCATTCTGTATCCTCTTTTCATATATTCTATTTCTTTGCTACTATGTGGAAATTTCTGAATAAATTCTTGGGAACAGTCTTCCAATTGACTAATTCTCTAATTCTGTCTAATCTGTTGTTAATCCCTTCAATTGATTTGGTTCTTAATTTTAATCATAATTGTTTTTACTTCCAGTTCTATGGTTATTCTTTAGGATTTCTTCTTCTCTACACATATTTTTATTTCCTTAAACACAGTAAGCCTAGCTACCGCATATTTTGTTTAATAATCTGACTATCTAAATTATTTTAAGGGGCCAGGCATGGTGGCTCACGCCTGTAATCCCAGCACTTTGGGAAGCCGAGGTAAGCAGATCACTTGAGGTCAGGAGTTCGAGACCAGCCTGGCCAACGTGGTGAAACCCCATCTCTACAAAAAACATAAAAAATTAGCCAGGTGTGATGGCACACGCCTGTATTCCCAGCTACTTTGGAGGCTGAGGCAGGAGAATCACTTGAACCTGGGAGGCGGAGGTTGCAGTGAGCTGAGATGGTGCCACTGCACTCCAGCCTGGGTGACGGAGTGAGACTCCATCTCAAAAAAAAAAAAAAAAAAAAAGATTATTTTAAGGTATGTTTCTGCTGCCTGTAACTTTTGCTCATTCTCACATGTGAGATCTCACTTTCTTGTTAGATTATTCACTTTATGTGCTGCTAACTTTCCTTGCAATATAATGTGAATAAAGGAGGTCTAAGATAAAGGTGAATATTTTCATACACAAAAAAATCTTTATTTTCATATGCTAGGTGTCTGGGAAACTAAGAGACCACAATCACATTAAATTTACAACTAGTGCTTCCTTTAGTCACCCAGAGTATGAACTTGGGTTGCATGAATACAACTTCTAGCCCAATTTTTTCCTCCCTATTCTGCTCAGCACAACCAGAAAAACATTGTTGTTGTTTTTTTGTTTTGTTTTGTTTTGTTTTGTTTTTTTGAGATAGAGTCTTGTTCTGTCACAAGGCTGGAATGCATTGACGTGATCTCCACTCACTGCAACCTCCACCTCCCGGGTTCAAGTGATTCTCCTGCCTTCAGCCTCCCGAGTAGCTGGGACTACAGGCACGCGCCACCATGTCCAACTAATTTTTGTATTTTTAGTAGAGATGGGGTTTCATCATGTTGGCCAGATGGTCTCAATCTCTTGACCTTGTGATCCACCCACATCGGCCTCCCGAAGTGCTGGGATTACAGGCGTGAGCCACTGCGCCAGCCAGAAAAATATTCTTTATAGAGTCCCTTGGGCAGCAGGTAGGAAGCAAGTTTAGTTCTTCCACTGTAAGTGTATTCTTTTGGGGTATCTTTTTTCTCCCATAGATTTTTGGGGAACAGGTGGTATTTGATTACATGAGTAAGTTATTTAGTAGTGATCTGTGAGATCTTGGTGCACTTTTGGGTACCAATTAAATGGGAAAAGGAATCCTATGGGAATCCACAATTTTGACTGGTCCCTGAGTTTATGGTTTTTACCCGTTTTGGGTAGCTTCTACAAAGGGTCCTAAGGGTAAAACTAAGTTTCAGTACTTCACTTCTGTATAGTTTTATCCTGATAATAACTTACCTAGCATATCTTCAAAGATTTTAAGCAGATATTTTCTTACCTATAAGCCTATCATTTTAGCAGTCTTCAGCAGTAAATATATGCCAAAAACAGAATAAAGCCTTTACTCACTCTTTGGTCCAGTTCAACATAGCTTCTGGATCCACCAAAACTTTTTGCAGAGGTCAAAAATGAGTACTAAACTGCCCTATCAATTTGGCATACTTTTCATTCCTATCTAATTCAACCTGTAAAGTTGCTGACACACCTGATTATTCTCTTCTCTTAGAGCCAGCTTTTGACTTCCACAACAACACACTTTCCTATACAACTCCTATATAATCATTCCTCAAGGCTCAGATGAGACAGGTCTTCTCACTTCTATATTTCCTCTGCCACCTGTTTGTCTTAGCCGACCAATTCATCTTCTATATGGACAGCCTGTTAACTGGATTTCTTCTGCCCACTCTTGTCCCTGTACAATCCATTCTGTGCCAAAACAACCAGAGTGATCTATTAAAAATAAAAATTAGACGTCACACTGCCTTTGCAAAACCTAAGGTACTGGATTTGAACTTTAGATAAACTCCACATTATTTAACATGGCGCATAAATGATGACTCCTGCCTATTCATCTATAATTAACATTTTATATAATACCGTAGGCAAACTGACCTTTTTTCCAGTTCCTCAAATACACCAAAATCTTTTCTGCCAGATCCTTGACATTTACTGTTCCCTTTTCCTGGAATACTGTTTCCCTACTCTTTGCTTGGTTATGTCCTACTTCCACTTCAGATTTCACTATTACTGACTTTCTCAGAGGCCTTCCCTGACTACTCAATGAAATAGCATCCTGTTTTTTTCTTTTAGAGTATTTATTGTAATTTGTGATTAAGTACTTATTGTGGGTTTATTTTTAAGTCTGTTCCCCCAGTTAGCTGTAGGTTCTAGGCATGTAGAAACCCTATTTGTTATCTTCTCACTCTGTGCCCAGTTTCTAAGCAGTGTCTGGCACATAGTAAGCACTCAATGAGTATATGTTAAATGACTGATTTCATACCCTTTAAGCAGACCCACAGGAAAAGTACAAGTCTAATGAGATACTACATGTAGAAGACAGAATCAGAACCAAAGGGGATGAGTTAAATGATGGGAATGTACATAAGAATCAGGTCAAAGTAAGACATATCTGCAATTATAATGGTTAAAGTTATATAAGCCAAGATTACTTTCCGTTAATATTTAATGAATAAGATCAGCACATGCCTCAAGAACTCAATACATGGCTTTTAATTATTGTCTATAATTTAAGGAAATAATCACCTACAAATAGAATGTTTCTCAAGTTGGCTTACAAATTTGTTACTTGGCAGACTGAAAACATTTCCCACAGAACAAATATTATACACAATGGTTGGGTTCCTTTGGTTAATGCATAATGTTTACTCCATAATTTATTTACCCACTTTAACAAACATGAATTGAACATTTCTTTGTGCCAGAAACTATTCTAACACTAGAGATACAATAGTAATGAACAAATAGGAAAAAATCCTATTGTCATTGGTATTACATCCATGGTTTTTTCTCCAAGAGAATAAAAGTAAGTAAAATATATAGAATTATAGAAAATGATATATGCTATGGTGAAAAACAAAGCTGGGTAAAGGGATAGAGAATGGGGGAAGGATAATTTTAACTGATTATTAGTAGAATGTACTAGTATCTCTGTTCTAAAAGGATTTAAGATAGGTATTACTTACCGAACCTAAGTATTACAAATAAAATAGCAATGCTTACACTAGGAAAGACTTTCAACTGAGAAGCATTATAAAAACACACTTCCTTTCCCACAGCAGTAGGACAGGCAGAGAACTGCTAAGGCTCTAAGTCACGTAACAAGCTATCATAGCCTGAGGCAGGTCCTCCAAGAAGGCAGTGGTTACAGAAGGCTAAAAGCAGTACTGGGGATTCCAGGAAGAAAAGAAATGAGGAGCCAAGAAGGCTAGCACACTTCTTGTTGATGATATGAAGCCCCATCGACAGGCAGTCCCCTCTACTCAGCCACTAATTGGCTAGCTTTTCTTCCTACAACTTTATTTCCAACCAAGATCAGTTTCCTATTTGGCATATAATGTTATATAACTTTCCCTTATTATACCCTCTACTGAAAACAAATATTTAACTATTGGGGCTTTTCTGATAAACTTAATAGCAGAAAAAGATTCCTTTTATCCCCATATCTGTACCATTATAATTCATATTGAAGGAATGCAGATACCTGATAAACTATTCTGGTTCTCTATTTTACCTTAATAACTAGGATAGGAACCAGGATCTGGGGTGAAATGCAAGAAGTTAAAAAAAATTAGAACAAGATTATAAAAAGTAACCCTAGCACCACAGTAATGACTAGACCAAGAGAGATAATCATCCAGTTTAGTCATTTATAGTTTGTCCACAACCATTTCCACTACCTTAGATCATGCACCATAGACTAAGTGGGGAAAACAGAAAGAGGCAAGAAGAGTACTCTCTAAAGCCACTGGCTCATACAGCTGGGGTGAGAGCCAGGTAAGCAATGAGCATATAAATTAAGCCTGTCCACAGTAACTTGTTTTTATTCTTTCATACGAGAAAGGGCGTTCTCAGTATTTTCACCTAAAACAAAAACAAAAAAAAAAACAAAAAAACAAAAAAAACAAGGGTTTAAGTCAGTGAGTGCTAATTTTCTTTTGTAATTACAGTATTCATCACGCTGTTACTTTCATAAAATAAAATGATTCCTCAGGTGGTAATTATCAGGTATATTTCCAGGAATTTTTCAAGTTAAATGCAATGTATTTATATTCAACATTTCATAAAATAGAGCCTCAAGTTCGAGAAAATATAAACAGCAACATACAATCAAAACAAAGCATCAGTAGAAAGATGTTGGCCAGAAACAATTACCTTTATGGCTGTGTGTTTGTTTTCATCTTCTTCCATCCATAGATCCTGTTCATAATAATATAAACCATCATTGATAACTTTAGCAAGTTCAGATGTGATTTTTGCCCGAGACATGTGGGTGCCTGTTCGATCTCCTCCAGGATGTTTTTTCACATAAGGTGGTGTCTGAGTTACAATCAAAATCTTGTTTAAGTCTTGGTCATCAATTTCATAATCTGAATCATTATCAGACCAATCAGTAAATGTGTTTTTTCGTCCTATTTGTTCAATCTCTTCATCAAACAAAAAATCAAGTTCTTCTTGTTCTGGTTCTTCTGAAGAACATAGCTGATTTAATGACCCTTCAGGGACAGACACTGATTCCTGAAGGAAGAAATTGGTAATTTATATAAAAAACTTTCTATCATTTTTAAATTAAATGTCATAAAACAGTGTTGCAAGTAAGTAATATCAAGCTTTTATGCTCAATTGCTAGTTTAACAGCCAAACTGTAAAAGAAAATCAAGTTAGTATTATTTTGGCCCAGTAAATTTAAGACTAAAGAAAAACACAAAGTTGAATAAAGAAAGGATTACATTAAAGACTCTTTTAGAGTTGGAATAGTCTTAATCATCCATTACATTGCCCTGATTCATTTTACTGATTAAAACAAAGGCCCAGAGATATGAAAGTATTTGCCTATGATTTCATAATTATAAATAGAACCAATTATCTGGTTGTGGATTGCTGTAATCCAAGCTACTCGGGAGGCTGAGGCAGGAGAATCATTTGAACCTGGGAGGCAGGGAGGTTGCAGTGAGCCAAGATCGCGCCATTGCGCTAGAGCCTGGGCGACAAGAGCGAAACTCTGTCTCAAAAAATAAATAAATAGATAGATAGACAGATAGATAGAATCAAGGTCTTCTGATTTTCAGAGTCAATGGTCTTCCCTATTCCGAACCTTTTTACCTCACAATGATAATAACATAGTTTCTGAGCTAATCCCTCTACTCTATCCTCATCCCCATTCTACATGGCCCAGTTTTCATGTCAAATTCATGCTAACATTCAGCAAATGTTAAAATGTCTACCCCTCAGGCCAGGTGCAGTGGCTCACACCTATAATCCCAGCACTTTGGGAGGCTGAGGCGGGTGGATCACAAGGTCAGGAGTTCAAGACCAGCCTGGCCAACATGGTGAAACCCCGTCTCTACTAAAAATACAAAAATTAGCCAGGCATGGTGGCACGCACCTGTAGTCCCAGCTACTTGGGAGGCTGAGGCAGGAGAATTGCTTGAACCTGGGAGCCAGAGGTTGCAGTGAGCCGAGATCACGCCACTGGACTCCAGCCTGGGAGACAGAGCGAGACTCTGTCTCAAGAAAAAACAAAAACAAAAACAAAAACAAAAACAAATTGTCTACCCCTTCTATAGAACTTTAAACAGCTAGGCCAGGTGCAGTGGCTCACATCTGTAATCCCAACACTTCGGGAGGCCAAGATGGGCAGATCACCTGAGGCCAGGAGTTCAAGACCTGCCTGGCCAACATGGTGAGACCCCATCTCTACTAAAAATGCAAAAATTACCCAGGTATGGTGGCACACACCTGTAGTCCTAGCTACTCGGGAGGCTGAGACAGGAGAATTGCTTGAACCCTGGAGGCGGAGGCTTGAACCCTGGAGGCGAAGGCTGCAGTGAGCTGAGATTGTGCCACTGTACTCCAGCCTGGGTGACAGAGCGAGACCCCATCTCAAAAAAAAAAAAAAAAAGAACTTAAAACAGTTGTTGGTTTACATTAAAAGTCTAAGCTTTTAGATCCTAGATCTTATAACATGTAAACTAGTTTAAAACTCCCAACAGAAAGAAGTAGTTCCTACTTGGTGTTACATTCATTTTTTGTCCTCTGGCCTATTTTACCCTTCAGTTCATGCTAACTTCCTATGTCTAGGAAAAAAACAATTCCTCCCTTTCAAAATTCCCAATAATGTAGATCCATATTCATTTAGTCGATAACTATCTGAGTGCTTCCTCTGAGCCAGGCACTGTTCTAGGCAGGGACAGACAGCAATAAATTTAACAACAACTATGCCCTGATGGAGCTAACATTCTAGTAAACAGAAGACTACCCAAGATGTTTTTACTAAAAAAAGACAAGTTGTAAAACACTGTGAATATATATTTTTTAAAATATTGATGATATATTTTAAACTATATATATTGCTTTTCACATTTGCAGGTACATGATAAAAGTCTAAGAGAATAAACAAACTGTTAAATTTGTTTTTGTAATTTCTGAGGAAAAGATCATTATTAAGAGATTAGGGGTTGAAGATGACTTAAGTTTGCATGCTTATTTGCAGTAATAATACACAGTGCAAAGAATAAAAACAATAAATCCACATCAATACTGAAAACAAGTATTACTATCAGAAGATCAAAGACTTTTATGACTTTCGGGAAAGCAGAAAATAAATAGGATTGTATTGATAATAAACAAAAGCAGAGAAAACAGCAACCTAGAACTGATACAAAGGTTAAAGGGGAAGCAAAAGCCATTGATCCCGCCAGGGTTCTAGAAAGTTTTGAGATGGCAGTTACAAGGAGTAGGAATGGACTACTGGATGGCAATCAAAATAGGTATTTGGAAAACCAACTATAGAACACAGCTGGAACAGTCGATCCAATCCCTTTATCTCAGAATATAAAACTATATAAAGATCGCTCCCAACTAAAAGCCCAAGAATTACTTTCTAAACAAAATAAGATTTGACAAGAGAGGGCTCATGTGTTGTGTACTGGGGCTGAACAGAAGTTGAACACATCCTAGCATTATTCTGAACCTCTAAAATAGAGCTGGGGGGGAGGAAAAGAAAAGGTAATTTCACCAATGAATGAGATACACTAAGAAATTCTACATCCCAGAGAAAAGTACTCCTTTTTTTGTTTTAGCAATTTTGGAGAAAAAGAGCCAGCATCCCTATTCTCTGCCTAGGTGTCCAAGTCCATAGGACGTTTTCACTTACCAAGAACGTGCAATCAGCTGGGCACAGTGGCTCACGCCTGTAATCCCAGCACTTTGGGAGGCCGAGGCAGGTGGATCACCTGAGGTCAGGAGTTCGAGACCAGCCTGGCCAACATGGTGAAACCCCATCTCTATTAAAAATACACCAAAAAATTAGCTGGGTGTGGTGGCAGGTGCCTGTAATACCAGCTACTCGGGAGGCTGAGGCAGGAGAATCGCTTGAACCTGGGAGGCGGAGGTTATAGTGAGCTGAGATCACGCTGCCATTGCACTCCAGCCTGGACAACAAGAGCGAAACTCTGTCTCAAAAAAAAAAAAAAAGAGTGTGGAATCATACCTCACGTTAAACAAAACAGCCCACTAGATGAGCAGATTAGATCAAACAAGAAAACCATGCATATTTACTAATATTAATATGAACTATCAACCAAAAATCGCCAGATATTAAGAAAGCATTCAAAAAGCAACCAAAACAATGATGGAAATAATGAAAATATCAGAAGAGAACTTTTTTTAAACACCCAAGGCCCAGTATTTAGATGATCTATCAAGGAGGTCCAACATCAGATGAAAACAGATACCAGAAAGTGGAAATAAGAGAAACATTAGTTTCTCCCAAATGAAGAACATGAATACTCAGCACAATGCATAAAAATAGACCAGACAGAGCAGGACGCGGTGACTCACGCCTGTAATCCCAGCACTTTGGGAGGCTGAGGCGGGCGGAACACGAGGTAAGGAGATCAAGACCATCCTGGCTAACACGATGAAACCCCATCTCTACTAAAAATACAAAAAAAAAAAAAATTAGCTGGGCGTGGTGGCAAGCGCCTGTAGTCCCAGCTACTTGGGAGGCTGAGGCAGGAGAATGGCATGAACCCACGAGGTGAAGGTTGCAGGGAGCCGAGATCGCGCCACTGCACTCCAGCCTAGTGACAGAGCAAGACTCCATCTCAAAAAAAAAAAAAAAAAAATAGACCTGACTGGGCATGGTGGCTCATGCCTGTAATCCCAACACTTTGAAAGATCAAGGTGGGTGGATCACTAGAGCCCAGGAGTTCAAGACTAGCCTGGGCAGCAAGGAGAAACCCTGTCTCCACAAAAAAAAAAAAAAAAAAAAAAAAATTAGCCAGGCCTGTTGGTTTGTGCCTGTAGTCCCAGCTACTTGGGAGGCTGAGGCAGGGGAATCGCTTGAGCCCAGGAGGCAGAGGCTACAGTGAGCAGAGATCGCGCCACTGCACACCAGTCTAGGCAAAGGGAGTGAAACCCTCTGCCAAAAAAAAAAAAAAAAAAGATTTTCTGTTTAAAATTAGACCTACACCAAAGCACATCATCTTGAAATTTCAAGAGCTGGGGATGAAGAAATGATCTTAAAAATCTCAAGCAAGGCCAGGTGCAGTGGTTCACGCCTGTAATCCCAACACTTTGGGAGGCCGAGGCCAGCCAGCGGTTCACCTGAGGTCAGGAGTTCGAGAACAGCCTGGCCAACATAGTGAAACCACGTCTCTACTAAAAATACAAAAATTAGGCCAGGTGCAGTGGGCCACACCTGTAATCCCAGCACTTGGGAGGCCGAGGCGGGTGGATCACCTGAGGTCAGGAGTTCAAGAACAGCCTGGCCAACATGGCGAAACCCCGTCTACTAAAAACATAAAAATTAGCTGGGTGTGGTGGCGTGTGCCTTTAATCCCATCTACTCTGGAGGCTGAGGCAGGAGAATCGCTTGAACCCGGGAGGGGAAAGCTGTAGAGAGCCGAGATCACGCCACTGCACTCCAGCTTGGGCAAAAGAGTAAGATTCTCTCTGAAAAAAATAAATAGATAAATGCAAAAATTAGCCCGGTGTAGTAGCAGGTGCCTGTAATCCCAGCAGGAGAATCTCTTGAACCCAGGAGGTGAAGGTTGCAGTGAGCCAAGATCACACCATTGCACTCCACTGCAGCCTGGGCAACAAGAGCAAGACTCTGTCTCAAAAAAAAAAAAATCTCAGGCCGGGCGTGGCAGCTCATCCCTATAATCCCAGCACTTTGGGAGGCTAAGGCAGGCAGATCAGGAGGTCAGGAGATCCTGGCTAACATGGTAAAACCCCATCTCCATTAAAAATACAAAAAATTAGCTGGGCATGGTAGCACACACCTATAGTCCCAGCTGCTCGGTAGGCTGAGACAGGAGAATTGCTTGAACCCAGAAGGCAGAGGTTGCAGTGAGCCAAGATTGCGCCACTGCACTCTAGCCTGGGCGACACAGCAAGACTCAAAAAAAAAAAAAAAAAAAAAAAAAACTCAAGAGGAAAAAAAAATCACTTGATAAAAAGAATGTGAATGGACTGACTTTCATAAGATGACAAAAGAAACCAAGATGACAAAAGAAAAATGCTTTTAGAATTCCAAAGAAAAATGATGCCCAACAAAGATCTGTATACCCACTCTAGAATGTTTTTAAAAGATCACTTTTTTAAAAGTATATTAAAAATAATGTCAATAACTGAGCTACCTCAACAGTTATCTCTGAAATATCTAGGCCCCCAGAACCTAAAGCCATGTTTCCTCCAGGCCAGATCCTCAGTCTGTAGCATCAGAATACCATACATTTCAGATATACTGGCCTTCTTTGGCCATAAAACTACACAGTTCTCCTTATACTTTTAAAACCAGCTACCAGAACCAATTTGTTGGTCCTCCACATCACAATCCTCTCAATACCTTCCATCCCCTTTAGAGAGCTTACTTTCAATATTTGAATCTTTTGAGAGGCATTCTCCCCAAGTTTATTTTTAGTGAACTTTTACTTTGAAATAATTATACATTCAGATACAGTTGTAAGAAATAATAGAGATCTCATATATCCTGGTTTCCCCCAATGTTAACATCTCACAAAAATATACTACAACATCCCAAACAAGGTATTGACTTTGATATAAATCAATCTTAGCTTATACTTCCCCAGTTTTACTTGCACTCATTTGTGATTTAGATCAAAGCAATCCTATCACATATGTAAGTTCGTGTATCTACCACCAGTGAAAAATGCAGAGCAGTACCACAAGGATCTCCTATTTCTCTTTTTATAAATATAACCATCTCACTCTCTTATGTACCCTCCACCAAAAATTCAATTTTCTTTTCCTTTTGCACATTAAATCACCAAAACATATATAAACCAGATATATAAATCACCAACACTTATATAAACCTTATAAATAATTAACATGAGTGTAACTTCAAAATTTATACATTTTCTGGCCAGGCCGCAGAGGCTCACGCCTGTAATCCTAGCACTCTGGGAGGCCAAGGCAGCCAAATTATTTGAGGACAGGAGTTTGAGACCAGCCTGGATAATATGGTGTAATCCCGTCTCTACCAGAAACACACAAAAAAATCGTTGGGCATGGTGGAGTGACCCTGTAATCCCAGTAAGTCAGGTGGCTGAGGCACAAGACTCTCTTGAACCCAGCAGGCAAAGGCTGCAGTGAGCCAACATGGCAGCACAGCACCCCAGCCTGGGCGACAGAGCGAGACTCTGTCTCAAAAAAAAAAGTCATATTTTTTCAACTTTATAAAAAACTGAAATATTATTCAAGTTAAAATTAGTCACAAGTAGAAAAACCAAGACAAAATTCATTTTTTTGAGACAGGGTCTCACTTTGTCACCCTCCCTGGAGTGCAGTGGTGTGATCATGGCTCACTGCAGTCTTGACCTCCTGAGCTCAAGTGTTCCTCCTGTCTCAGCCTCCTGAGTAGCTGAGACCACAGGCACATTCCACCAAAAAATTAGCATTAGCTAACTTTATGAATTATTTGTAGAGACAGGGTCACCCTATGTTGCTCAGAGGGCCCCAAACTCCTGGGCTCAAGCAATCTTCCTGCCTTGGCCTCCCAAAGTGCTGTGATTACAGGAATGAGCCACTGTGCCCAGCCTCCAAAATTCTTAAATCATGTTCAGAAATAAAAAATATACTTTAAGGCCGAGTGCAGTGGCTCACGCCTCTAATCCCAGCACTTTGGGAGGCCGAGGCGGGCGGATCATGAGGTCAGGAGTTCAAGACCAGCCTGACCAACAAGGTGAAACCCCGTCTCTACTACAAATACAAAAATGAGCTGGGCATGGTGGCTCGCGCCTATAATCCCAGCTACTCAGGAGGCCAGGGCAGGAGAATCGCTTGAACCTGGGAGGCAGAGGTGGCAGTGAGCCAAGATCGTGCCACTGCACTCCAGCCTGGGCAATAGGGCAAGACTCCATCTCAAAAAAAAAAAAAAAAAAACACTTTAAAAATTGATACAACTTATTTTCCTCATAGAATAACCCATAAGTGTCTACTGAAGGCCAACAATTACAAATTTAAAATTGTGCTAAACTTTTCCAAATTTTACATATGTACCTAACAAACATAAAGTGCACTGACCTTATACTCCACCCAGGGTATGTCACACTTCACTCAGTCTGTAACAACTTACCCTCAATTTCACTGGGGCTGGCTGATGTCTTTTTTTAACTTCTATCCAAGGTTCTGAGTCCAAGTCAGGCAAACTGGTAGACAAACCTCTAGACATTGCTTGAAGAATACTTGTTTCACTGTTTTTCTTTGGGCTCAATGGGCTTCCAATTCTTGGAGAATTTGGGGCAGACTCTAAAATTTTAAGTTAGTTCTATAGTTAAAATGATAATGGCTTTTCTTACTTACAAAATACATTTCATTTTTTCCTTAACTGGGGCTTGATATTTTTTCACAAAAACATGATCAGTCTCAACTGTAAGCTTTCCAGTGATTTTCAAACCTGAAGGGCTCATAATATTTACTCAAAAGTGAAGCCACTGAATAATTAAACAATGTCACCAACTCTTACACAGACCACTACATTCATGTAAACTTCTCAAAAATATCAATGTGAGTCACTTCCTAATTATGACAGTACAACTATTAGGAAGTCAAGTTCTCTGAAAAATCTTAGATTAAAATCTATAAATTACAAGGAAATTATGGAATCTCAGTTGCTATTAAGCCATAGTTAAGCTAAATGCACATCTTATTCAAGGTAAAATTAGTCTCTTGTTCTACTAGGGTCTATACTAAAGCCATTATTACTCCTACTTTTCACATTTCCTTGGCTCAGCAAGGTTTGCCTACTGCAATAAATGCAGTGTAGTCATTTGCTACTTTGGCTCATACTGAAATACTTTAAAGAGTGAAGTGTCGACCGGCCTGACCAACATGGAGAAACCCTATCTCTACTAAAAATACAAAATTAGCCGGGCGTGGTGGCGCATGCCTGTAATCCCAGCTACTCAGGAGGCTGACGCAGGAGAATCGCTTGAACCTGGGAGGTGGAGGTTGCAGTGAGCCGAGACGGCGCTATTGCACTCCAGCCTGGGCAAAAAAAGCGAAAACTTCATCTCAAAAAAAAAAAAAAAAAAAAAAGAGTAAATGTCACATCACTAAGGCACACAGCCCTGGCAATAACATTAAAAGCATTTAAAAATTGTTGGAACTTAAAAGGTCTTTCTATACAGTACACTTCTGTAGGTTTATTTTTAATCAAAATGATAAAATTCAAATTGCAGCCAAGCGCAGTGGCTCACACCTGCAATCCCAGCAGTTTGGGAGGCTGAGGCGGGTGGATCACAAGGTCAGGAGTTCAAGACCAGCCTGGCCAAGATGGTGAAACTCCGTGTCTACTAAAAATACAAAAAAATTAGCCAGGCCTGGTGGTGAGCGCCTGTAATCCCCACTACTCAGGAGGATGAGGCAGAGAATTGCTTGAATCCGCGAGGCAGAGGTTGCAGTGAGCTAAAATCTGTGCTCCAGCCTGGGCGACAGAGCAACTCTCTGTCTCAAAAAAAAAAAAAAAAAAAAGAAAGAAAAGAAAAAGAAAAAAAATCAAATGGCTTCTTTTATAAATATTTTTTCAAAAATCAAAGAATATTTAAATATTTTAAGTTATATTCATGTTTAGATCTGAAGATGCAATAATATGAACTTGCTTTGGACACAAGGTGTCTTCAAAAAATGTACTCTGTAACATTATGTTGTAAGCCTCAAATATACACAATAAAATTTATTTTTCAAAAATGTATACCATAAAATTCTTAATATCATTAACTCCTCTAAGTCAATTCATTGAAAATATTGAGAAGTTAAATGTTAAATGCAGAAAGCTGAAATAAATTAACACCAGCAATCTTTTGTTTAATATTTACTAAATGAAAGGCACATTTCAAGAATGGGTTTAAGAAGAGTATTTCAAGATTTTACATTCATCTACACGCTAGACATAGATGAGAGTAAAATCAGATCGCTTTAATATCTTCCCCTTGGACACATGGACTCAACCAGGACTCAACTACTAGATTACTGTATTATTTATAAAAGACTATATATTGTTTCATAACAGCAAAAGCTCTAGAACTGTGCTGTTCAATACAGTAGGCACAGCTGGGCATGGTGGCTCATGCCTGTAATCCCAGCATTTTGGGAGGCCGAGGTGGGCGGATCACCTAAGGTCAGGAGTTGGAGACCAGCCTGACCAACATGGCAAAACCCCATCCCTACTAAAAATACAAAAACTAGCCGGGCGTGGTGGTGGGTGCCTGTAATCCCAACTACTTGGGAGGCTGAGACAGAAGAATCCCTTGAACCAAGGAGGCAGAGGTTGCAGTGAGCTGAGATCACGCCATTGCACTCCAGCCTGGGAGACACAGCAAGACTCCATCTCAAAAAAAAAAAAAAAAAAAAAAAAAAAAAAAAAAAATAGAGTAGGCATTAGCTATATGCAGTTATCTATCACTTCAAATGTGGCTAGTCCTGAAACATGCTCAGGACAAGAGTAAAATACACACCAGGTATTAAAGACCAGGTACTCCCAACCCCGCTAAAAAAAAATAGTGCCATTAATTTTTACACTGAGCATATAACATTTCGATCTATTAAGTTAAATTAAAATATCTTCTATTTAAAATATTAAAATTAATTTCATGTTTTATAATTTTAAGAATACTAAAATTTTGAGAGTTATATATATGGCTCACATTTTTATTGGACAGTGGTACACTGTAACTTTATTAACACTACATATATCACCAATTCATTCACAAAAAAAGTACAAGTGAAATATAAGCTTTGGATGAACATTAATTGTCTACTTATAGGAATGGGAAAAATATTAACTCCAGAGAACACTTTTTTTTTTCTTTTTAATGAGCCATACATGAAACTTTTTTTAAGAGACAGAGGATGGGCACGGTGGCTCATGCCTATAATCCCAGCACTTTGGGAGGCCGAGGCAGGCGGATCATCTGAGGTCAGGAGTTCAAGACCAGCCTGGCCAACTGGTGAAACCCCGTCTCTACTAAAAAAAAAAAAAATACAAAAATTAGCCAGGCCTAGTGGTAGGCACCTGTAATCCCAGCTACTTGGGAGGATGAGGCAGGAAAATCACTTGAACCCAGGAGGTGGAGGTTGCAGTGAGCCACTGCACTCCAGCCTGGGGGACAAGAACAAGACTTTGTCTCAAAAACAAAACAAAAAAAAGAGACAAGGCCTCTTACAGCTGTACAGTGCCATGATCATAGCTCACTACAGCCTCAAACTCCTGGGCTCAAGTAATCCTCCCAACTCAGCCTGCTGAATAACTAGTACTACACGTGCACACCACCACACCCAGTCAACATAAAAATACATATATTTTGTAGACTGGGTCTCACTTTGTTACCCAGGCTGGCCTTGAACTCCTGGCCTCAAGCAATCCTCTCACCTCAATCTCTAAAGCGCTGCGATTATAGGCATGAGCTACTGCACCTGGCCCAAAAAACTCTATTTCTAATACTATGAATTATCAATGTTCATACTAAATAAAGCCTTAAAAGTAGATGAAGAGCTGGGCTCGGTGGCTCATGCCTATAATCCCAGCACTTTGGGGGGCCGAGACAGGTGGATCACCTGAAGTCAGGAGTTCGAGACCAGCCTGACCAACATGGTGAAACCCCGTCTCTACTAAAAATACAAAAAAATAGCCGGGCGTGGCAGCACACACCTGTAGTCCCAGCTACCCGGGAGGCTGAGGCAGGAGAATTGCTTGAACCTGGGAGGCGGAGTCTGCAGTGAGCAGAGATCGTGCCATTGCACTCCAGCCTGGGCAACGGAGCAAGACACCTTCTCTCCAAAAAAAAAAAAAAAAAAATTATGAGTTTTTGGTATGTCACCCAGTCTGGCCTCGGAACTCCTGGGCTCAAGCATCCTCCAAACTTTACCTCCCAAGTAGCTGGGACTACAGGTGTACACCCCCACACTCAGATGCTTCTTATAAAATTATCTCTAAATGTTATTTAAGCTTGAATTATGCTTAAATACTTCTACTGGGAAGTAAAGTATTTCAATATATTCGCCAACACATATGCTTAGAAATGAAATGACATTAAAACACTAAAGAATTTGGGTAAGACAAGAAAACGTACAATTCTTAGAATAAGACTCGTAATGGTGTTAACCTCATAATTAATTTATATATATGCTCTGTGTGGTCTGCTGTATCTTTTTTTTTTAATAATGAAAAGATTTCAAACTATACATCTCAACGGATTAAGGGTAATAGTAAACCCCTAATCTTCCAAGACAAAATGAGTTTAAATGACTTAGATTACCTGATATTAAACTACTTAGAAACAAAAAAAAAATTAGATACATATATTTAATACTTGTTTTAATTTGTAAGAACACAGAAAATTTATCTTTGCTGCTTTTATTAACTGAAAATTATCAGTGGCCGGGCACAGTGGCTCACGCCTGTAATCCCACCATTTTAGGAGGCCGAGGTGGGCTGATCACAAGGTAAGGAGTTCGAGACAAGCCTGACCAACATGGTGAAACTCCATCTCTACTAAAAATACAAAAATAAGCCAAGCGTGGTGGCACGCACCTGTAATCTCAGCTACTCGGGAGGCTGAGGCAAGAGAATTGCTTGAATCCAGGAGGCGGAAGTTGCAGTGAGCCGAGACTGCGCCACTGTACTCCAGCCTGAGCGACACAGTGAGACTCCGTCTCAACAACAACAACAAAAATATCAACTGAACTCTCCAAAGATAAATCACCATATACATTTCATCTCTGGTATGATTTTTTTTTTGTACCTTGGGAGGATCACAGTTCTGGGTAATTAAAAAGGTTTCCTGAAAAAAGGATTATATATTTTATGTGTGGCACTTTTTAAAATTCTCATTGAGTGGTGCTAAGAGTCAAGGGGAAAAAAAAAAGAAAAGAAAGAAAAACACTACATTACAGTGCCCTTGTGAAGATTATTAAAATTTAAAAAAAGAAAAAAACCCAACATTGTCAGGTACCTGACCTTTCAATTCTGATGAATGAAATCCTTTAAGAGTTAATAGCAAAATACTAACAATATCCATAAAACTGCAAAACCTATGTTTCAGAAGTAATCTTACCATTCCCATAATCAATGTTTTCTGGTGCATAAAGGTAGACTTCTGCTCAGTTCAACCCCTATTAGAAAATTCAACCTCCAGATAGGAAAAAAAATAGAAATTTTAATCTCTTTGATGAAGAAGACCAATTATGTTAGAATATTTTACCATACAAATCCCGCAGAAATCATAAAGAGTTATGTTGTTAAAATTTTAAGGTCTTCAAATTTGAGATTAAAATGATATATAGTTTCACTACTTTTCTCTACTCATAGATACATATAAGCACAGTCTATGCTTCTTATCTCTATTTCCACTTCAAATTTTTGGTGACATACTACTCTCCATTGACTTAAAGAAACTAGGCTTTCTTATCACTAGGAAATCATTAAGGTCAGAAATTTGGGAATTCATGGAAAGAGGTGATTTACATATTTATTCCTATGACCTAATGTGAATCAGCATAATTCTAAGAACCCTCCATCTTCCTATATTTCTTCCTTAACCATCTAGTTTCTGATATATAATCTAAATAACCTAAAATTTATGACATTTTAATATATACTGGCTTGTTTCAGACAATATGTGCATGCATCTGAGTGTATATTAAAAAACACAAAAATGTACGACATTATGATTTTATTCTTATAATTTTATTAGTATGCATAAATGGTTAATGGACAGGCATTACCAACTTGACTGACCTATCTTACCTACCCTGCAGTGAAAGTATATGCTATTTTATCTAACTTACCCAATGCCTTGTGAACCCAATGTTCATAAGCTAGCTAAAACTATCATCTTGGACCCAAGTTGATATCATAAATAAATCTAACATATATAATCACCCATTATATCTTAACAAAAAATAAATTAAAAACCACTAGCTAAAATAATGTCACTTTTCTTCAGCTTTTAAAATGCCTGTCCAAGTTGCTTACTGGGATTAGAAGCAGAAGGCTGACAAAGAAACATATGATAAAAATAGTGTGAGACTGTCCATCATCGATGCTTTGTTGATGGGACGTCCTCTCATACTGATGTATCAAAAATACATTTTGAAGAGTAAAGGAAGAAATAACCTCATCCAGTTCTTAAATTCCTTACCCCTTAAGTGTCCACATTAATAAGTCTTATGTCCAAGTGAAACATCATGACAATATCTGAGTTTTACAATGTACACTACACTGAAAGGCAAATCGAATAGCAAAGTACTTAAGAATCTGGGAAATGCTACTCAATCCCCTCTTTTTCTGCTTTATTCATCTGGACACAAGTACATAACCCAGGAAACAGAAAACATAATCTTGCGGTATTTCCAGAATAATAATAATTAACTTTCCCACCATGAATAAAAGCAGCCCATGCAGCCCAGGCCAATTACACAGAAATAGGCAGCTCCTATAAAAAGAGTAGCAGTCCTCTGGTCTGTCTCTCATTATCGCAAAGGTGGTTATCTCCACTGCAGTGTTGGCCCAACTTCCTCCACCAAGAGGTGGGAATAGACATTCTTGAACAGAAGACAGTCTGATCGCTTTCATTTTTGCAGCAGGATTTGTTCCAGTATTTATAAAGGCATTTCAGTGAGTCACCTATTCCACTGCATATTCCGATCAAATGACATCCAAGAGCTTCAGAAGATCATCACCCTGACTGAAAAAAGTTTAAGCACACATTTTTTTCCCAAGAGGGAATGTCTTAAAAATGATCCAGGAAAAAATTATTAACATTAAATCTTTTGGAAATTCTAAACACAACCAAATTAAACAGAACCCCAACTCTGATTTAGAATGTAGGTCATTTTATCTTTCCAAGACAAGATTAAAGCATATTGGTAACAAAATTAAAGGAAGACTACCCCACTCTTGAGCATAAGACCTTTTTAGAATAATCCAATCATACTATTCCAATTTTACAGGGGAAAACGATACGTATCTATAGTTATTTAGTAAAAATAAAAGACAGAAACTCCATACATGACAAAGTACACATATAATTTAAGAACAAGAAACATAAGACAGCTTTCCTCATAATTCTTAAATCCTTATTTAATTTGTAACTCTGTGAGTGAGGCAATATGAATACAAAATGGGACATCAAAAGTCTTTCAGTTAGCTTTAATTTTCCTATCTAATCTAAATAAACTAAAAATAAATAAGTAAGTAAGTAAATTGGACCAAATAACCCACTGTTACATCGTTTGCTCTAGAAGAAAAGATGTTACCTGTATGTGAGCAAAAGGCTTGGCCTGGTACAAACTCTGGACAATCAATCAGTTGAGAGAAGTCTGTTGGTGGCACACTGCGTGGAGGAGGGCCTGGAATTGGCCATTTTTCTGGTTCTATCTTTTTTCTCATTTTCTCATCCACAATTTCTACTTCTGTGCTATCCTTCAGTGCCTATTAACAGAAATTGAGCTATTAAAATGAGCTATTTCACTGCCTGTGCTATACTTCTAAGAACCTAAAAATTTGAAAATCTGAAACTAGCAAACTAATTTGCAGTTAAGATTCTAAAAAATCCATAAGTTAACCACATAGAACACAAGTTTTAAAATCATTTGCACCTGTAAGGTAACAAATATCCTGATCTCTCACTTATTTAACTTCAGATGATATATTTTTCACAATTAGAACAGTCATTTAAGGAATACTGAATCAGCTAGAAGCAAATTGACTTTTACTATTTTCTTCTCTCTCTCATATTTCCTTGTCTTCCATTAAAATATTACCAAATAAAATTTAGGCATTTTATTATTGTAATAATTACCACAATTTATTGAATAATAAGTACTACATGTACTCATGATTCCTCACAATACCTCATAAAGAAGGTATCACCCCTACGTATAGATGAGGAAACTGAGGCTCAAAGAAATAAACTTAATCAAAGATCACAGATCTAGTATGAGACAACACCAGGACTCAAACCACTATCTATCTGCAACTAAAAGTCTTAGCCATTAGGCAAAGGTGCCTCCCCAATATGTACTACAAGGATAAAACAAAACTAGGCCAAAATTTCTTCAAGATACAAACTAAAGCCTTATTGGTTTAACTTCTCACTGAAATACAGGAGTACTCACCTTTTAGAAATTAGGATAAATACAAAATGTATAATATAAAAACAATATAAAGTTATATGTACATTAACTTATAAAAATTAAAGCCCACTACATTTTAGCTGGAGAACATGCTGTATATAATTAAGAACATTAACCGGGCCAGGTGCTCATGCCTGTAATCCCAACACTTTGGGAGACCGGTGCGGGTGGATCACGAGGTCAGGAGATTGAGACCATCTTGGCCAATATGGTGAAACCTCATCTCTACTAAAAATACAGAAATTAGCTGGGCATGGTGGCATGTGCCTGTAATCCCAGCTACTTGGGAGGCAGAGGCAGGAGAATCACTTGAACCAGGGAGCTGGAGGTTGCAGTGAGCCGAGATGGCGCCACTGGACTCCAGCCTGGAGACAGAGCAAGATTCCATCTCAAAAAAAAAAAAAAAAAAGAACATTATCCATTCAGAAATGAACAGATTTTGAAAAAAGAACCTACTCTTGCTCTTAATATTAGTATGGTACTTAACTCTCAAGTTATATTTTCCATAACTGGGCATTTCTTTTTTTATTATTATTATTTTTATTTTTTGAGATGGAGTCTCACTCTGTCACCCAGGCTACAGTGCAGTGTTGTCAACTTGGCTCACTGCAACCTCTGCCTCCCAAGTTCAAGCAATTCTCTGCCTCAGCCTTCGGAGTAGCTGGGATTACAGGCGCCCACTACCACACCCGGCTAATTTTTTTGTACTCTTAGTAGAGATGGGGTTTCACCAAGTTGGCCAGGCTGGTCTTGAACTCCTGACCTCATGATCCACCCGCCTCGGCCTCCCAAAGTGCAGGATTACAGGTGTGAGCCACCGCGCCTGGCCATAATTGGGGATTCCTTTAAATTACAATTAGGACTTATTTTAAATGAAACTCCTTTGAGAAGGGAGTCTGAAATATAAAATGGAGAAAGATAGGAAAGAATCCTATGGTGAAAGCTTTAGATGAGTAAAATCAGTGTATTTTTCCCAACATATATTTTCCTCATTTTGTCCACTGAAAGACCTAGAAGCAATGACACCCCAGTAGCAAACAGTATGCCCAGCATCCAGACCATTGCAACAACATGGATGAATGTCAAAAACTACCAATGAAAAGAACTCAGAGACAGAAGAAATCAATTTACACAAATGCCAAGAACAGACTAATCTAATCTATGATATGAAAATCAGAAAAGTTGTTGGAGAGGCTGTGTGACACTGACTAGAAAGAGCCATGAAGGAAGTTTTTAGAATAATGAAAGTATTCTACATCTTGCTTGGGGTAATGCTTATGTTTAATTTTCAAAACTCACAGTGAACATCTAAGATCGTTGTATTTTACCATATATTATCTATCCCTGAATGTAAAAAAAAAAACAAAAACAAAACTCCTTGAAACTTTCCCATATGTTTAAATTTTCCAAAGTAAAGTTGTGGAAAAAGACTGCTATAGTGTTGGTCAGAATGTGAAGCAAGTCAAACTCCCAATAGTGGTGGTTTTGATTGGTTTGATACTTTAAAAAAATGTTTAGCAGTATCTACAAAAGGTAATCACACATTTATGCCCTGTTACCCACCAGTTTCCCAGGAAAATAAATGCTTATGTTCACCCAGAAATATCTATGACAACGTTCACAGTAGCATCAAAGACCCAAAGTGGAAAGAATCCAAATATGTCTACCAATAGGAGCATAGAAAAATTAACTGTTGCCGGGCACGGTGGCTCAAGCCTGTAATCCCAGCACTTTGGGAGGCCGAGGTGGGTGGATCACCTGAGATCAGGAGTTCAAGACCAGCCTGGCCAACATGGTGAAACCCTGTCTCTACCAAAAATACAAAAACTTAGCCAGGCTTGGTGGTGGGTGCCTGTAATCCCAGCTACTCGGGAGGCTGAGGCAGGAGAATCGCTTGAAACTGGGAGGTGGAAGTTGCAGTGAGCTGAGATCAGGTCAGTACAACTCCAGTCTGGGCCACAGAGTGAGAGCGGTCTCAAAAAGGAAGAAAGCAAGAAAAGAAAGATTGATTAACTGTTATATTCATACAACGGAAAAACTACCAAAAAACAGAAAGTAAACAACTGCTATACACCAATATGAATAAATCTCACAGAAATAACTTCAGAAATAAAATCAGATATAAAAGTCATAACACCATTTATGTGAAGTTCAAAAACAGGAGAGAGGCCTCTTAAAAGGGAGAGCAGTGGTACTGACTAGGAGGGTACAGAAAGCAGCTTGCTTGCGTCTTGAAAATGTTCTGTATCTTAATCTGGATGGCAGTTACCTGACCGTATACATAGGAAAAAAAATCGTCTCTAATCTTATGAGTTACAATATATAATGTATAAAGGCCAGGCGCGGTGGCTCACACCTGTAATCCCAGCACTTTGGGAGGCTGAGGCAGGCAGATCATGAGACTCCATCTCAAAACAAATAAATAAATAAAATAATAATAATGTATAAATTATGCCTCAATTTAAAAGAAAATATTTAAAGAAAAACTTGTGGGATGAAAAGCTCAAAGTTCTTTATGTACAGCTACTAAAGCCTCTTCCAACACATGCTTTTTATAAAAAATAAAAAAAGAGGAGGCTGGGTGCGGTGGCTCACACCTGTAATCCCAGTACTTTGGGAGGCCGAGATGGGCAGATCACCTGAGGTCAGGAGTTTCAGACCAGCCTGGCCAACATGGCAAAAACCCGTCTCTACTAAAATACAAAAATTAGCCAGGCGTGGTGGCAAGCGCTTGTAATCCCAGCTACTCGGGAGGCTGAGGCGGAAGAATCGCTTGAACCTAGGAGGCAGAGGTTGTAGTGAGCCAAGATCATGCCACCGCACTACAACCTGGGTGACAGAGTGAGACTCTGTCTCAAAAAAAAAAAAAAAAGAGGAAGGGGCATAACAAACATTGTATGTAGTAAGGTATCATAGTATTCTCTTACATAAACAAACAATCTCAGGAGGAAGACACAAGAAAGAAGTAACACTGACCACTACCAAGGCAGGTAATTCATTCATTGTTGGTGGAAAAATGGGAAAAAAAAAAATTTTTACCATATACCTTTTTTTTCCTTGGACAATCACTGGAAGATAACCATATACCCTTTTGAGTTTTGAATTTTGTGTAATTTATTTCCTATTTAGAAATAATAAATTTAAAAGGGAAATGAAGAACACAGAAAGTGAAACATTCATCACTCAGGACATAAAAGGATCATATAAAAATTACACCATGCACAAAATTAAGGTAAAGACCTAAAAGAAACAGAGTTACACATATTTTTTATTAAAAACCAAGCCTTGGTAATCCTGAACTCCTAAACAATGAGTTACTGGGTACATCAGTATTTTCCAGTATCTGAGGCTTTAACTGACTTAGCTATTAATTTTGGTTCTTTTCTTAATGATACAGACCTACTACTATGAATAACTACCAATGCCGGAATACATAGATGTTGCATTCTTACTGCCTGGTAGTAAGAGAAAGACTTGAATGTGCAAAGACCTGGAGATAAAAAGAAAAGAGCACAGGTTTTGAGGAACCACAAGTTCAGACAATTTAGAAAACAAGGTTTGAGATGAAAGTAGCAGGCACAGTTCTGAGGCTGATATTATATTAATTATTCCTCTAAATCCTCATACTCTATTATAGCTTAAGTATTATTTGCTATATTTTAACAAGAAAATTGAAGCATGAAGATATTATGTTAATTGCTTAGTTATACAACTGGTAAGCTATAGAACCAAGATCAATTTGCTCTAACAAATGGAAGACACAAAAAGCTTTCAATTATGGGGAAGACATCGAGAATGCAGTAAGCTAAAAAATAGACGAGCGGAGAAGAATCAGATTCAACAAGTTTGGTTTGCGTTTGCATACTCAACCAGGGCAGATACGGGTATCAGCTAAAGTATTTTGCTTCTCTTGAGAGTTTTTCAAGAAAGGAAAAACTTGAGCATATTCAAATACATATGGGAAGAAGCTGGTTAAAATGAAATGCATGAAGATAAAGGAGTTATCAACAGAAAGACATCGTTTAAGACTAACAATAATAGCAAATGCTTACTTATTTAGAGCTTACTACATTTGCCAGATACTTTCATTAACACAATTCATCCTCATGACAACCCTAGGAAATATATATTACTGTCTTAGGACATTGACAATAGTCACAGAGCTACAAGGGACATATTCATAGGTCCATGATCTTGATATGTTAACACTGCAATGCCTAATGAAGCCTTACTTTCTCAACAGAAAAAGAACACCTTTCCTACTATTACAAATAGTAGGTGCATAATGAATGTTAAGTGAATGCAGACATATGTTCTTCTACATTGCTATGCTTATGTGTTTCTGCTTTTCAATAGTGGTATTATTTTTTACTGTATCATTAGCTACTGTATCAGTGCTAACCATAACAGTAGCTCAAAGCTTCCTTTTAAAAATCCTTCCTTACTGCTGTAGGTTGTAAAAACAAAACGTCAATGATTTTAAAATTGTGCTTGAGGATTTAACGGGACTACAAACAGACCAAAAAGGCATACAATAATAAAATTACAACTACAGTCGTACAGAAGTAGACAGGGAAAAAAATGGCAACAACTTCATAAAAAACGGCAGCTGAGTTGGCTACAGCACTTTGCTATAGCACAATGGCAGCAGTTAATAAACTCATTCTAATGCCGGCGGCGGTAGCTCATGCCTGTAATCCCAGCACTTTGGGAAGCTGAGGCAGGAAGATCACTTGAGGCCAGGAGTTCGAGACCAACCTGGCCAACATGGTGAAACTCCATCTCTACTAAAAAATGAAAATAAATAAATAAGTAAATAAATAAACTCATTCTACTATGAATCATAATATTTGCTCTAAGAGCAAATTTTGCAAAAAAAAAAAAACTAATTTTCTCTGTTAATTACAATATATAGAAACCTTATATACTTATCTATAAACAAATGCAATAATGACATTGCTTACAGTAATTATTTTCATGAAACCAAGAATCATTAATTATACACCAACAAATCATAATTTTACGCTGTTTTCAAAACATGGACTTTACTACAGTAAAATCAATTCTCCTGTCTCAGCCTCCCAAATAGCTGGGATTACAGGCACGTCACCATGTCCAGCTAATTTTTGTATTTTAGTAGAGACAGAGTTTGACCATGTTGACCAAGCTGGTGTCAAACTCCTGACCTCAAGTGTTCCATTGGCCTTGGCCTCCCAAAGTGCTGGGATTACAGGCATGAGCCACTGCGCCCAGCCCTGTAGTTGATTTTTAAAACACGAAGCACACGTGTTCAAAAACTTGCTATTCAAAGAAGCCTGTTAAGAAATGAAGCCAGGCGCGGTGGCTCATTCCTGTAATCCCAGCACTTTGGGAGGCCAAGGCAGGTGGATCACCTGAGGTAGAAGTTCGAGACCAGCCTGACCAACATGGTGAAACCCTGTCTCTACTAAAAAATACAAAAATTAGCCAGGCATGGTGGCAAGCGCCTGTAATCCCAGCTATTCGGGAGGCTGAGGCAGGAGACTCGCTTGAACCCAGGAAACGCAGGTTGCAGTGAGCTGAGATCACGCCATTACACTCCAACCTGGGTGACAGAGCAAGACTCTGTCTCAAAAACAAAAACAAAAAACAAAAACAAAAAACAAAAAACAAACAAAAAAAAGAAAATGAAAAGACAAAAACTAGGAAAAAATATTTGCAAAATACATAATGGACTTGTATCCAGAATGAAGAACTCATACAATTATCTTTTAAAAAACACTTCAATAATAATGAATAAAAAATCTGAACAGACATATCCACTAATAAGGTATGCAGACAAAAAAGCACATGAAAAACTGCTAACAACTTTAATCACTAGTGAAATGCAAATTAAAACCACAATGAGTCCAGGCGTGGTGGCTCACGCCTGTAATCCCAGCACTTTGGGAGGCTGAGGCGGGCAGATCATAAGGTCAAGAGATCAAGACCATCCTGGCCAACATGGTGAAACCCCCATCCCTACTAAAAACACAAAAGTTAGATAGGCGTGGTGGCGTGCGCCTGTAGTAGCAGCTGCTTGGGAGGCTGAGGCAGGAGAATCACTTGAACCCAGGAGGCGGAGGTTGCAGTGAGCCAAGATCGCACCAGAACACTCCAGCATGGGCGACAGAGAAGAGACTCTGTCTCAAAAAACAAACAAAAAAACACAATCAGGCCAGGCACGCGGTAGCTCACGCCTGTAATCCCAGCACTTTGGGAGGCCAAGGCGGATGGATCGCCTGAAAGTCAGGAGTTCGAGACCAGCCTGGCCAACATGGTGAAATCTCGTCTCTATTAAAAATATTAAAAAATTAGCTGAGCGTGGTGGCAGGCGCCTGTAATCCCAGATACTTGGGAGGCTGAGGCAGGAGAATTGCTTGAATCTGGGAGGTGGAGGTTGCAGTGAGCCAAGATCATGGCATTGCACTCCACTCCAGCCTGGGCAACAAGAGCAAAACTGAAACTTTGTCCCAAAAAAATAAAAAACCCACAATGAGAAACCACTATATATCTATTATTCAAAAAACTGACAATATATGCAATGATAAGGCTGAGGAACAAGTCCTATAGATAATCGTGGGAATGCAAAATGGTAAAGCCACTTTGGACAATAGGTTGGCATTTTCTTACAAAGATAGGCATATACTTACTATACTTTCCAGCAAACACAATACTAGATATTTATCCAACAGAAATATATATATATATATATGTGTGTGTGTATGTATATATACACGTATATATATGTGTGTGTGTGTGTATATATATATATCCCTATAAAGATCTTCATGCTTTACTCACACTCTCCAAAACCATAAATAATCTGAATGTCCACCAACAAGTGAATGGATAAACTGTGGTATATCCATACCATGGAATACTAGTCAGCAATATGAAAGAACAAACTACTGCTACATGCAACATAGGTGAATCTCAAAAGCACAATACTAAGTGAAAAATCAGAAACAAAAGGCTACAACTTTTAAAATTTTATGATAGTCTGGAAAATGCAAAACTATAGGGATAAAAAGCAGACTAGTGGCCAGGCGTGGTGGCTCACACCTATAACCCCAACACTTTGGGAAGCCAAGGGGGGGTGGATCACCTGAGGTCATAAATTCAAGACCAACCTGGCCAACATTGGGAAACCCTGTCTCTACTAAAAATACAAAAATTAGCTGGGTATGGTGGCGCACTCCAGTTAACCCAGCTACTTGGGAGGCTGAGGCAGGAAAATCCTTGAATCTGGGAGGCAGAAGTTGCAGTGAGCCAAGATTGTGCCACTGCACTCCATACTGGGCAACAGAATGAGACTCTGTCTCAAAAAAAAAAAAAAGAAAGAAAAAAAAGCAGATTAGTGATTGTGGTTACCAAGGGTTGTGTGTAGGGAAAAAAATTGGCTGGAAAAAAAAAGATGTTGAAAGCATTTCTAGAAACAGGCCAGATGAGAGATTTTTTTTTCCCCCAAAGTGCTGGGATTACAGGCATGAGCCACCATGCCCAGCCAGAAGGACTATTTTAAATTAGCCTTTCAATAAGTGGGAATGGCTGGGAGTGCTGGCTCACACCTGTAATCCCAGCATTTTGGGAGGCGAAGGTGGGCGCATCACGAGGTCAGGAGTTCGAGACCAGCCTGGCCAAGATAGTGAAGCCAAGTCTGTAATAAAAATACAAAAATTAGCCAGGCATGATGGTGCATGCTTGTAGTCCCAGCTACTCAGAAGGCTGAGGCAGAAGAATCGCTTGAACCCGAGAGGCGGATGTTGTGGTGAGCCGAGATCATGCCACTGCACTCCAGCCTGGGCAACAGAGTGAGACACTGTCTTAAAAAAAAAAAAAAAAAAAAAAAAAATATATATATATATATATATATAGGAACACATGCTTTTTCACAGTAACCTGAAGAAATTTGTGTTTCATTGAGCCGTTGCACTCTATCACCCAGGTGTGAGCCGCCATGCCCAGCCCTGAAGAAGTTTTAAGGACCAAGGATGTTCAAAAGGGTTAAAGTTTGAAGGATCAGGTTTAAAATAGGTTGACTAATTGAGGGGGAGGGGAAGGAGAAAATACATAGTAACATCGTTAGCAATACTTTCAGGGGTTTCCAAGGTTAGACATTTATGAAGGTTTTACAAAATAGAAAAACATCATGGAATGCTGTCTGAGCCTCAAGCAACTACAGATTGTCTGTTTTTAATACTCTGTTTTTCAGAGAAGTTTTAGGTACAAAGGAAATTTGAGCAGAAAGTACAAATTGTTTGTCAAATGAGCAATTACCTCTAAGATGAGATTAAGGTTTGTAGTGAGAGCCTGAACACGCTGAAAACCAGCAATCAGGGAAATAGGCAAGAAACCTTGTTCATCCATCCTTCCCCGAAGAAAGAAGTCTCGTTCCAAATTTTCTACACTGAAGTAATATTCACTGAAAAGAGAAATCAGAATTTCATCCATTTATTTAGTAGGAAATAAATATTTCTATTGCTCCCACATTAACTGTGAAAACCAATCATTAACATGAAAATATTGTAATTTGGTTAACAATATGTATAGCTCTAATACAATACAGATAGGGTAAACATATAAGATAGCAAAAAACCCTACTGAATTAATAACTTCTCTTAAAATATTATTTTCCAAAAAATTAATAACTTCTATTTAGATCAGCTTCACTAAATATAAAGAATTAAGCTGCTCATTTTACCTTAAAATAGTTCAATAATTGATTTTAATGAGTTAATTAGATGAAAATCTTTACAAAGCCACTTCTACTTGTTTCATTTAAGCATTAGATAACAAAGCTAATCCCATGTTAGCATAATGCCTTCCACCTTTTTCCCAGTCGCTGAGAAGAGTGGTATACTGGAAGTATCCTTTGTCAAATTCGCATACAGAAAAGTAGTTCATTTTGTTTTCTAAATTGACAAAGTACTGACATGTTTAATACTTCTGAAGCCTAGTAACCAGCACAATTCTTAGTTAAAAACTCAGTGAACACGGCCAGGCGCGGTGGCTGACGCCTGTAATCCCAGCACTTGGGGAGGCTGAGATGGGTGGATCACCTGAGGTCGGCAGTTCAAGACCAGCCTGACCAACATGGAGAAAACCTGTCTCTACTAAAAACACAAAATCATCCGGGTGTGGTAGCGCAAGCCTGTAATTCCAGCTACTCAGGAGGCTGAGGCAGGAGAATCCCTTGAACCCGGGCAGCAAACATTGCAGTGAGCCAAGATCGCGTCATTGCACTCCAGCCTGGGCAACAAGAGCAAAACTCCATCTCAAAAAAAAAAAAAACTTAGTGAACACACAGGCATATGTGCACATATATATTTTGAATGATTCAAGTTCTCCATGCTTCTTTCTTTGACAGACAGACCATAAGACATTAAGGGTGACCTGGTGAGGTGGCTCACGCCTGTAATCCCAGCACCTTCGGAGGCTGAGGTGGGTGGATCGCTTAAGGTCAGGAGTTTAAGACCAGCGTAACCAATATGGGGAAACCCCATCTCTACTAAAATACAAAAACTAGCTGGGCATGGTGGCGGGTGCCTGTAATCCCAGCTACTCGGGAAGCTGAGGCAGGAGAATCAATTGCACCCAGGAGGCAGAGGTTGCAGTGAACAGGGATGGTGCCACTATACTCCAGCCTGGGCGAGAGCAAGACTGTCTAAAAACAATAATAAAAGACATTAGCCAGGCATGGTGGCTCACGCCTGTAATCCCAGCACTTTGGGAGGCTGAGGCGGGCAGATCACGAGGTCAGGAGATCGAGACCATCCTGGCTAACATGGTGAAACTCCATCTCTACTAAAAATACAAAAAATTAGCCAGTTGTGGTGGCAGGCGCCTGTAGTCCCAGCTACTCGGGAGGTTGAGGCAGGAGAATGGTGTGAACCTGGGAGGCGGAGCTTGCAGTGAGCCAAGATGACACCACTGCACTCCAGCCTGGGCGACAGAGCGAGACGCCATCTCAAACAAACAAAAAAAAAAGACAGACATTAAGGGTGAACAGAATACAGCTAAAGAAGGAATATCCTTGATACCATGAGGCACATGGAAGCAAAAATATAGAAGATGATTAGATGTTTTATCTTCTCTTGAAAAACACAAACCCACTTAACCTTTCCAAGAGAAATGTAAATGGATGAACTGTCAGTATGATCAGTAACTACAAATCCCAAGATATAAAGATAATATTCACAATACATTTAATAATAGCCTTTGAGAAATACATGTTTATCCACACCATAGGAAAGGTTAAAGAGAGAGAGAGAAATACATGTTTAAATTATAGCCTCCATAGGCCGGGCGCGGTGGCTCACACCTGTAATCCCAGCACTTTGGGAGGCTGAGGCGGGCGGATCATGAGGTCAGAAGATCGAGACCATCCTGGCTAACACGGTAAAACCCTGTCTCTACTAAAAATACAAAAAATTAGCCGGGCAAGGTGGCGGGCGCCTGTAGTGCCAGCTACGTGGGAGGCTGAGGCAGGAGAATGGTGTGAACCTGGGAGGCGGAGCTTGCAGTGAGCTGAGATCGTGCCACTGCACTCCAGCCTGGGCAACAGAGCGAGACTCCGTCTCAAAAAAAAAAAAAAAAAAAAAAAATTATAGCCTCCATATATATAAATGAGAGTATGAGGATTTTAAAGACAGAGAAGAAGACAAACAGGGGAAAATATAGAGAAGAATGATACAAAAGAAATACATAACATCAATGATAATGGGGCCTACAGTTTAATAATCCCACACTATTTCCAAATCACAGAGAAAGTTTTCAAACATGGAATACAAGTTATGAGAAAACAAACCAGCTCACATTTTGGGGTATAAAACTCAGTGACTAAAGATGCCCTTGAAGTATATGGGCCAAATTCTATCTTTGAAAAAAAGGCATCTATAACTGGAAACTGGTTTTCAGCTACCTTTTACTGAAGGGGAAGAAAATAAATCAACTTATGTTAAGAATGTAAATATCCAAATTTTCCTTTAATAGTTTGATATTTACCCAATTGTCAGAGTGCAAAGCTCTCTCAAAGACTACTGAAATACTACTGACATCTCACTCAGTAACACTAGTAAATCATTTACTTTTTTTTTTTTTTTTTTTTTTGAGATGGAGTTTCACTCTTATTGCCCAGGCTGGAGTGGGATGGCATGATCTCGGCTCACCGCAACCTCCGCCTCACAGGTTCAAGCGATTCTCCTGCCTCACCCTCCTGAGTAGCTGGGACTACAGGTGTGTGCCACCATGCCCGGCTAATTTTTGTATTCTTAGTAGAGACGGGGTTTCACTATGTTGGCCAGCCTGGTCTCGAACTCCTGACCTCAGATGATCCACCTGCCTCGGCCTCTCAAAGTGCTGGGATTACAGGAGTGAGCCACCATGCCCTGGCCTCATTTACTCTTTTTAAACACTAAAGGAAAAAATTTTAAACACTGAAGGAAAAACACTGAAGTCTTAAAGCGATGAAGATTCTGATGGTTGTTACACCTCAAAAGCCTTATTCATAGTGTCTGGCATGTGGCAGATACATAATACATGTGTTAAAATTCTAAAATTTCATGCAGGGCACGGTGGCTCACGTCTGTCATTTCCACACTGAGAGGCCATGGCGGGCAGATCACCTGAGGTCAGGAATCCGAGACCAGCCTGACCAACATGGTGGAACCCCGACTTTACTAAAAATACAAAATTAGTCAGCCATGGTGTTGCATGCCTGTAATCCCAGTTACTGGGGAGGCTGAGGCAGGAGAATCGCTTGGACTCGGGAGGCGGAGGTTGCAGTGAGCCAAGATTCCACCATTGCACTCCAGCCTGGGTGACAACAGCAAAACTCCACCTCAAAAGAAAAAAAAAAAAATTCTAAAATTTCAGACATTAAGACATTTGATTTAGTCACAAGTTACAACTGTTCTTAGCTGTGAGATGTGAACTTCCCTAAATCAATAACAAACTGTCCTGGCCAGGCACTTTGAGCTCCGGCATTCGAGACCAGACGGGGCAACATGGCAAAACCCTGTCTCTACTAAAAATACAAAAATTAGCTGGGCGCAGTGTCACGTGCCTCTAATCCCAGCTATTCGAGAGGCTAAGGCAGGAGAATTGCTTGAACTTGAACCCAGGAGGCAGAGGTTGAGGTGAGCCGAGATTGCGCCACTGTACTCCATCCTGGCTGACAGAGTGAGACAATGTCTCAAAAAAAAAAAAAAAAAGAAAAAGAAAAGAAAAAGAAAAAAGGAAAAAACCTCTAAAGATCTGCAAATCTGTCAGAGTGCTGTCATCTGAGTGCCAAGAGATATTATCACAGCTAGAAATAATCAAGATCTTTATATTTTAATGCTGACATCACAAACAATTAATACAAATTTTCACTTAAAATATTAAAAACAAGTAGGCTGGGTGTGGTGGCTCACGCCTGTAATCCCAGCACTTTGGGAGGCCGAGGAGGGCGGATCACAAGGTCAGGAGTTCGAGACCAGCCTGACCAACGTGGTGAAACCTTGTCTCTAATAAAAATACAAAAATTAGCATCTCAAAAAAATTTTTAAAAAGTTAAAAAAAAGTAGACTGCAATAAAAAGTTTTTAAAATGTTTAAAAAAAAAAAAAAGGTCAGGCACGGTGGTTCACACCTGTAATCCCAGCACTCTGGGAAGCCGATGTGGGTGGATCACCTGAGGACAGGAGTTTTGAGACCTGCCTGACCAACAAGATGAAACCCCGTCTCTACTAAAAATACAAAAATTAGCTGGGCGTGGTGGCATATGCCTGTAATCACAGCCACTCGGGAGGCTGAGGCAGGAGAACTGCTTGAACCCGGGAGGCGGACGTTGCAGTGAGCCGAGATCGTGCCATTGCACTCCAGCCTGCACAACAAGAGCAAAACTCCATCCCAAAAAAAAAAAAAAAGTTTAAAAAAAAAAACCCTCAACCATTTTGAATACGTTTAGGCCTCATACTTTACAATACATTTTGCATCATTTTTCCACAGGTGTCAGGAAAACATTTTTTTTTTCTTTCTTTTTTGAGACGGAGTCTGGCTCTTTTGCCCAGGCCGGACTGCAGTGGCGCTATCTCGGCTCACTGCACGCTCTGCCTCCCGGGTTCACGCCATTCTCCTGCCTCAGCCTCCAGAGTAGCTGGGACTACAGGCACCCGCCACCGCGACCGGCTAATTTTTTTGTATTTTTAGTAGAGACGGGGTTTCACTGTGTTAGCCAAGATGGTCTCGATCTCCTGACCTCGTGATCCGCCCGCCTTGGCCTCCCAAAGTGCTGGGATTACAGGCGTGAGCCACCGCACCTGGCCAGGAAAACTTTTAGTGACTTCTCAAAAAGAAAATCAAAACCTCAATCAATCAGCCTATCTATATATTAGAAACCAAATAACACAAAGTAAAAAGCACGACTCCTTCAAAGCCACATCTCCACTAATCAAAGAATGGTAATAATAATAGCAAGCCACACTAAACCTAGTGCTCTACTAACATTTGCCAAAATCCCTACTGCTAGAACAACAACAAAAAAAGAGGCATGACCAATGCCACATCTGACATTTTGCTCAGTGTCCTAGGGACATCATCAAGTCCTACCTTAGAGGCTCTGGATTCTACACTGCATGATCAGAAATTTTGTCAACACTGAAGTAGCTCTGCTCCTCCCTCACTTGTATGAGCACACTGGAGGCCGATTATCCTGACATGGAGTTGCATGTCCACTGTCAGGTCTCAGAAGGGACTTGGCAGCAAAAGTTACAAAAAAGACAGTAATAGTGGTATGAAGTTGACAGCCACATGTCAAGCAATTTCTGCCCATAAAAAGGCCCTTTTCTTCAGTGTTTGCATCAACTGTAACAAAAGAAGCAAGAACAATATAAACAAGTTGCTCCACACTGTAAGCAAATTGGATCCACCATGAAGGCAACCCAGGAAGGTGCCTGGCTGATGATGATAAAGAAATTTTCTAGTAACAGAGTAGAGTCTATTTTATTTTGGAAAAACAGATGATTTTAAAATGCCTATGCGCTTTCAAAAATAGCCCTTTTCCTTCACCTTGTAAGGAGAGAAAAATTTCAAGTTTTAACAAATTGGTTATGCAAATTGCTTGGCAACATTCTTCTCTTGCCTCTATAAAAACATACTATATAAATAAGCAAAATATCCTATACAATACTAATATGCATAGGGTTTGTTTTTTCTTTCAGAAAATAGAAATAATATTCTCCTGACTTCACATTCAGTACCCAGAAAGCAACTACTATGAGAACTAGAGTAAGAAATCTGAACTAAAATATAAGGTAGTCCCCATTTAATTGTGTCACAAAGAAAAACTTAGAAGATAAAAAAAACTTAAGAATTCAGAAGTCAATTGCTAAGAAGAAAATCAAAAGATACCACCATTTTTCATTTATGTTCATTTGCAAATTCTAATATAAACACCTATTGGCAAATAATAAGCCAAATTTTACTTGTTCAATTTCAAGTATATATAGAGAAGCTTTACAGTCTTGTATTTATTCATATTATGCAATAACATTTTACCTAATCTCCTTTAAGGAGAAAAATATCTAAATACTATAGAAGCCAGGATAAACCAAATATAAAATTTTAAAAATACCTACTTTAATCACATTCCCTAAAAATATATAATCAAAATAATTTTTAACATTTTCCAACCTTTACAAGTAAGTAGCTTTAAAAATGTTATAAACAGGCCAGGCACGGTGGCCCACGCCTATAATCCCAGCACTTTGAGAGGCCAAGGTGGGCAGATCAGCTGAGGCCGGGAGTTCAATACCAGCCTGGTCAACATGGCAAAACCCGTTCTCTACCAAAACTACAAAAATTAGCCAGGTGTGGTGGCATGTGCCTGTAATCCCAACTACCCAGGAGGCTGAGGCGGAACAATCACTTGAACCCAGGAGGCAGAGGTTGCAGTGAGCCAAGATCGTACCACTACACTCTAGCCTGGGCAACAGAGTGAGACTCTGTCTCAAAAAAAAAAAAAATTATAACATATTCATTATCAATGACATTAAAGTTCATAATACAACAGATTTTGCTATCCCGTCTGCTTACATCAAACATCCACTTACATTTGACGCTTAATATACTCTTTAAGCAATGCTTCTTCCACAGGATACACCTGTACACCTGTACCATCATCATAGTAATACATCATACTGGTATTAAGTTCTGTTTGAAATGGTTGATCAGTCCTTTCACCATGTTCTTGATAACCATATGAATAATCAAAGTTCACTTGATGTGAATAAAGAAAAAGAAAGGTAATCACATATTAGAAAAAAATAGTTACTACGGATAAAGTGAAGAACTTCAAAGGTTAACAAACATAAAACCACCTATTATCAGACAAAGAAAATTAGTTAAAACATAATAGAGGATAGTTGCTCTATTTTTTTCAAAGTTTATCTAATTTAACAAAACAAAAATTATGTCATACATCGAGGATTTCCTCTGCCTCGTCCTCTTCCCCGTCCTCGGCCTCTTCCTCGACCTCTAAAGGAACCTCGGATATTACCACCCTCACTTCTCACACTGGAAACGTCATCTTGATCATCTCTTTTTTCTCTATCTCGCTTCCAACCTTTTAAAAATAAAAATATTTTTATATACTTCGATTTGCCAAGTAAAATAACATGATTGTCTTTATGAAAACATAATAGCCACCTTCTTCCACTTTGTAACTAATTAACAGTAGCCAGGCATTTTTCAGATGGATACAAACTGAAGAGATCCAATAAGAATTTATCAAAAATATCTCTAGCATAAAACAGAGCCTAAAAGGTACTGACACATGAAGAATACATTCTAACAAGTAAAATAACATACTAGAAAGGTAAAGAGATAGTTTTATTAAGATTGTGCTGTTAAAGATTCAAGAAGTTCCAAGACTACTAAGTTTGTACTACATAAAACTGCTAAAAAACATTTCTCATGAAATATTTAAGGATGGTTCTATTTAAGTAAATGACATTCCTTATAAAGTAAAAAGGAAATGAAAACACAAAACAAATTGAGAAAAGATATCTGAAGCGAAATATAGAAATTCTATCTAGAGTACATGTAAGAACTCATACGACTCTCTCTCATGCAACACACACAGACACAACCACTCAATGGGAAAAATATCTAAAATACAAGCAAGGTAAAAAAAAAAATACAAGTGGACAATAAATACAGAAAACGGTGCCTACCAATGGGTCAATAATCATACAAGGCCGGGCGCGGTGGCTCAGGCCGGCAATCCCAGCACTTTGGGAGGCCAAGGCGGGCGGATCAACTGAGGTCAGGAGCTGGAGACCAGCCTGGCTGACATACTGAAATACCGCCTCTACTAAAAATACAAAAATTATCCGGGTGCCATAGCACACACCTGTAATCCCAGCTACTCGGGAGGCTGAAGGAGGAGAATCACTTGAACTCGGGAGGCAGGGGTTGTATTGAGCCAAGATTGCACCACTGCACTCCAGCCTGGGCTACAGAGCGAGATTCCCTCTCAAAAAAAAAAAAAAGAAATCATAAAAAGAGGCCCGGTGTGGTGGCTCACACTTGTAATACCAGCACTTTGGTAGGCTGAGACAGGCAAATTGCTCGAACTCAGGAGTTCAAGACCAGCCTGGGAAACATGGCGAAACCCTGCCTCTACCAAAAATACAAAAAATTAGCCAGGCGTGGTGGTGGAGTGCCTGTAATCCCAGCTACGCGGTAGGCTGAGGCAGAAAAATTGTTTGAACCTGGGAGGCGGAGGTTGCAATGAGCCAAGACCCTGCCACTGCACTCCAGCCTGGGCAACAGAACGAGACTCCGTTTCAGAATTAAAAAAAAAGAAAAACGAAAACAGTGCTCAGCCTTATTGACTGTAAGAAATGCAAATTAAGACAATGAAAGGCTCTTTACCCCAGTACAACAAATATTTTAATGTCTCTAATATGAAATGTTGACAAAGTTTAAAAAGGTAGAACATTAGCCAGGTGCGGTGGCTCACACCTGTAATCCCAGCACTTTGTGAGGCTGAGGTGGGTGGATCACTTGAGGTCAGGAGTTCGAGACCAGCCTGGCCGACATGGCAAAACCCCATCTCTACTAAAAATACAAAAATTAGCCAGACATAGTGGTGGGCGCCGGTAATCCCAGCTACTCGGGAGGCTGGGGCAGGAGAATCGCCTGAACCTGGGAGGCAGAGGTTGCAGTGAGCCGAGACCTCGCCACTGCACTCCAGCCTAGGTAACAGAGTGAGATTCTGTCTCAAAAAACAGGTAGAACATTCATATATTGCTAATGAGGCTGAAAATAGGTATATCTACTTTGAAAATCAACTTGGAATAATCTAATTAATGTGAAGATATGCAAATCCTAGAGACAAGGTTTTACAACCTTAGCACTTTAGACTCTGGTGTGGGGGCCTGTTCTGTGGACTACAGGATGTTTGGCATCATCCATGACCACCACCCACTAGATGCCAGTAGCACCCACTCACTCCCTCAGTTGTGACAACCAGTAACAAATATCTCCAGACAATGCCAAATGACTCTGGGGAAAAAAAAAATCACCCTCACTGAGAACATTACCCTAGATCCCATAGTTCCATCCTCAATGCTTAGACCTAAAACAGTCTTTTTCAGACATTTCCTTTTTTTTTAACAGAGATGAGTTCTCACTATGTTGCCCAGGCTGGTCTCAAACTCCTGAGCTCAAGCGATCCACCCACCTCCCCCTCCCAGATCCAGCCACCTCCCGCTCCCAAAGTGTTGGGATTACAGGTGTGTACCACTGCGTCCAGCCACTTTTTCAAACATTTCTGCCTTAATCTGTAAGTAAGCCTTATTTATTTCACACACAAGTACACTTACAAAAAATTTTATAAACACATATCATTTAAAAATTTACTATGTGAAGCACTCTAGGTTTTTAAAAACCTGATCATGAACCAATATACTGATTTCATAACCCACTCACAGAGTGTAGTCTGCAGTCTGAAAAAATTATCCTAGAGAGCCTCTTGTACTTGTGTGCTGAAAAACATGCATTAAAATGTTCGCCTTAATATCAAAAAAACTGGAAACAATCCAAATACCCACCGTTAGTACAGATTTTATCAAATAATGAAACAGCCTTTCAGCAGGAAAAGACTTACAGTAATATAAGCAACATGCATTAATCTAAAGAAAAGTAGGCTGAATTAAAAAAACAAAAATTCCTGCCAAAGAATGTTGATAAAGTCACATTGCATGGCGATTTCAAAACATGAAAGAAACCAATGCACTTAAGCTCATTTTTTCCGAGACAATGGGATGAAACTGCAGAGTGCACAAAGCAAAGTTTAAAAGTAATAGTAACATACATTTCTTAAACAGGGTGAGTTTCCACTGTTCATCATCATCATCATCATCATTATTACTGATTTTAGAGATGGGGTCTCACTCTGTCACCCAGGCTGCAGTGGCATGATCATAGCTCACTGCAGCCTGGAACTCTTGGCTCTCAAGCAATCCTCCTTACCTCAGCCTACCAAGTAGCTGGGACTACAGGTGAGTGCCACCATACTCAGCTCATTATATTGTTGTTCTGTATAACTTTGTCTATTTTCTTATATATTCAATATTTAATAAGAAAAAAATTAATGAAATTATGAGAATCCATTACTTTTAGAATAAAAACTTAAAATGACATTTTGAAAAATAGAAAAAAAGTCCATTTTTCTATAAACAAGTTTTATACATATACATACATATATATATATGCTCCCCCCCACACGTATATGATCATTGTGCACTACAGCCCCAAATTCGCAGGCTCAAGCAATCCTCCTGCCTCAACCTCCCAAGTAGCTGGGACTACAGGCTTGCACCACTGCATTTAGCTAAAGTTTTATAATTTAAAAGTCATATTTTGTGGACAACTGAGAAAAATTAACTATTGACTAGATTTTAGATGGTACTAGGAAACTAGTGTGATTTTCTTAGAGGATGCATTTTCTTAGGACATTAGTGATAAAGCGTCAACATCTCCAAGTTACTTTCAAGGGATTCAGCAGATGAATGAATTAAATACAGAGAAATTATTAATCTAGATGGTGGCTAGACAGGTATTCACTGAACAATTCTTTCAATTTTTTGTATGTTTAAAGTTTTTCATAATATATTGGAAATTTTTTTAATCGAAATACATTTACCTCTACATAGGTATATTTAAAATTTTTGAATGCTAGTATTAAGTCTGTAAAATTTCCTTAGGCCTTCTTATCCATTCACAGGACATGACTTATCAGATTTCAGCAGAAAACTATAAAAACAAATGCTCATCCTATTGTTTCCACATATCCTATCCTCTGCTTTCTGAAAATCTGAGCAAACCCTGTGAAAAAATGTATCTGGGCCGGATGCGGTGGATCGCACCTGTAATCCTAGCGCTTTGGGAGGCCAAGGGAGGCAGATCACTTGAGGTCAGGAGTTCGTGACCAGCCTGGCCCAACATAGTGAAACCCTGACTCTGCTAAAACCACAAAAATTAGCCAGACATGGTGGCCCATGCCTGTAATCCCAGCTACTCAGGAGGCTGAGGCAGGAGAATCCAGCCTGGGCAATAGTGCGAGACTCTGTCTCAAGACCAAAAAAAAAGTATCTGGCCAATGATTTTAATGAAAGTAAAACCATTCAGTAAAGACTAATGGGCCAGGGTGCAGTGGCTCATACCTGTAATCCCCGCACTTTGGAAGGCAGTGAGCCAAAATCGCGCCACTGCACTCCAGCCTGGGTGACAGAGTGAGGCTTTGTCTCAAAAAAAAGAAAAGACTAATGGAATACTTTATAATGGACTGATCAACCTAACACCTGAGCTAACTCAATATTAACACAACTGAAAGTGAAATACACACAGCAGTATTCCAAGCAAGAAAATAAGCCTGAATCTAATCAACCTAGCTCTTTCTTATTGCCAGTTATAAAAAGAAAAGACAAAAGGAACAGGCAGGCCAGGTACAGTGGCTCTCACACCTCTAATCCCAGCACTTTGGGAGGCTGATGCTGGAAGATCGCTTGGGCCCAAGAGTTTGAGACCAGCCTGGGCAACATGGGGAAACCCCATCTCTACAAAAAAATACAAAATTAGCCAGGTATGGTTGTGCATGCCTGTAGTCCCAGCTACTGAGGAGGCTAAGACAGGAGAATCGCTTGAGCCTAGGAAGTGAAGGTTGCAGTGAGCCGAGATCATGCCATTGCACTTAGCCTGGAAGACAGAGTGAGACCCTGTCTCAAAAAAAGGAACATGCAAATGCCAAAGAATACCACGACAAAGCGGCTGGGCGAGGTGGCTCACGCCTGTAATCCTAGCACTTTGGGAGGCCAAAGAGGGCGGATCATGAGGTCAGGAGATCAAGACCATCCTGGCTAATGTGGTGAAACTCCCTCTCTACTAAAAACTACAAAAAAAATAGCCTGGCGTGCTGGCAGGCGCTTGTAGTCCCAGCTACTCAGGTGGCTGCGGTGGGTGAATGGTGTGAACCCGGGAGGCGGAACTTGCAGCGAGCCGAGATCGCACCACTGCACTCCAGCCTGGGCGACAGAGCGAGACTCAGTCTCAAAAAAAAAAAAAAAAAGAATACCATGACAAAGCAATCAGCCAAATCCAAAATACAGGAATTCCACTAGACATGGGACTTAACACATAGCAAAAAGAAAAAAAGTTGCTGATGGAAATGTAAAATGCTACAAGTAGCAGTTTCTTATAATGTTAAATATACAGCTACTATATGACCAATCAATTCACTCACAGGCATTTGAGAAATACATACATTCCACACAAAGACTTGTAAACAACTATTCATCAGCGTTATTCATGAAGACCAAAAACTATAAACAAGCCACTTATCCATCAACAGATGAAAAGACAAAGGGCTATATGCATTCAACAGAATATTATTTGGCAATAAAGAGGGAGAAGCTAAGTGTGGTGGCTCATGCTTGTAATCCCAACACTTCGGGAGGCTGAGGCAGGAGAATCGCTTGAGGCTAGGAGTTCAAGACCAGCCCGGGCAACGTAGCAAGACTGTCTCTAAAGAAAACTTTTTTTTTTAATTAGCCGGGCATGGTGGCACGCACCTGTCATCATAGCTACTTGGGAAGCTGAGGTGGGAGGATAGCTTGAGCCCAAGAGTTCAAGACTGCAGTGAGCTATGACTGTCCCACTGCACTCCAGCCTGGGCAACAGAATGAGACCCCATCACTTATTTAAAAAAAAAAAAAAAAAAAAAAGGAAGCTAAGGCTTGTTTGAAAAGTCTGAGAAAATTATTATCTCCACAGTCTCAAAGCCTCTCTCCACAAATTACACAGTAATTACAAAGGGAGAAAAGAAATTAAACAAAAAAACTGAAGAAACTTAAAAATTTTTTAAAAGTCTAGAGTACACTACCTCAACCAAGTAATCAAGGTTAATAATCATTGTGGCCAGTCGCAGTGGCTCAAGCCTATAACCCAGCACTTTGGGACATCGAGGTGGGTGGATCACCTGAGGTCAAGAGTTCGAGCCCAGCCTGACCAATATGGTGAAACCCCATCTCTACTAAAAATTTAAAAATTAGCCGGGTGTGGTGGCATGTGCCTGTAGTCCCAGCTACTTGGGAGGCTGAAACAGAAGAATTGCTTGAACCCGGGAGGCAGAGGTTGCAGTGAGCCCAGATCACACACCATTGCACTCCAGCCTGGGCAACAGAACGAGACTCCATCTCAAACAAAAAACAAATAATAATAATAATAATCAATGTTGTAATCAAACTAATAATCAAATAAAGTTACAGGGGTAATCAAAGTTAATATTAATCAATGTTGTAATCAAACTAATAATCAAAGTTACAGGGGTAATCAAAGTTAGTATCTTCAATAATGGGACAAATCAAGGTCATACTCCCATGTGATTCGCTAAGAAGAAAATGATATATTTTCTTATACAGTACTCCTGCCAAAAATTCACAACCCCAATCCAATCATAAGGAAACATTAGAAAACCCAAAGGGATATCTACAATACGATTATGCTACAATCTTCAAAAAAATCAATGTCATGAAAGACAAAAGCAAGAACTGTTACAGATTAATGGAGCCTAAAGAGAAAAAAAAATTAAATTAAATGGGTGATCCCAGAATGGATCCTTGGAGCAGGGGAGGGGACGACTATAAAGGACTTTATTGAGAAAAATCTGCCTGTGGACAATCACATTGTATTAATGTTAAGTTTCATTCTTGTTAATTGCATTACAGTTATATTGTTCTTATGAAATATACCCTGAAGGTATTTGGGGTTAAAGGCACATGATGTCTTCAACTTATTCTCAAATGGTTTATACATGTGGTTACTAAAATAACGAGCATTAAGACTAAGTCTTTCCTTAGTCATTTTTGTCTTAGAATGGTAACTTACTTCGTGTATCATTTCTCCTATTGTTATGTGTTGGTTTATTTGCTTCAGGTTGACATCTTGAGCTGTTCCGGGATCCAGGTCTTTCTTGACTCTCTGATCTTACAACATCTAAGTGGAGTGGTACCCACTTGTGCTTATTAGCTTGAAGAAAACAAAATCATTTAAGGACAAATGTACAATTTTCACTAAACCCTTGCAATTTGAAAGCACTCTGAACTTTAATCAAATAAGTGAAACACTTAATGTGTATTTTAAGATTATTTGTAAAGAGGCCAGACACGGTGGCTCACGCTTGTAATCCCAGCACTTTGGGAGGCCGCGGTGGGCGGATGACTTGAGGCCAGGAGTTCAAGACCAGCCTGACCAACATGGAGAAACCCTGTCTCTACTAAAAAACACAAAAATTAGCCAGGTGTGGTGGCACACGCCAGTAATCCCAGCTACTCGGGAGGCTGAGGCACGAGAATAGCTTGAGCCTGGGAAGCGGAGCTTACAGTGAGCTGAGATCGTGCCATTGCACTCCAGCCTGGGTTGTCCAAGATAGAATCTTAGTTCAACTTTAAATTTGCCTACGGAACCCCCAATCCCCTCGTAAATTTAACTGTTAGTCTAAAGAAGGACAGCTCTTTAGACACTAGGAAAAAACCTTGTAAAGAGAGTAAAAAGTACAATCCCCATAGTTGGCCTAAAAGCAGCCATCAATTAAGAAAGCGTTCAAGCTCGACGCCCAGCCGCCCAAAAATCCCAAACACACAACTGAACTCCTTACATCACATTGGACCAATCTGTCATTTCGTAGAAGAAACAATGTTAATATAAGTAACATGAAAACATTCTCCTCTGCATAAGCCTACATCAGACCAAAATACTTCAATGACAATTAACAGTCCAATATCTATATCTCAAAAAAAAAAAAAAAAAAAAAAAAGGCCGGGCGCAGTGGCTCACGCCTGTAATCCTAGCACTTTGGGAGGCTGAGGCGGGCAGATAACCTAAGGTCAGGAGTTCAAAACCAGCCTGGCAAACATGGTGAAACCCCATCTCTACTAAATATACAAAAATTAGCCAGGCATGGTGGCACATGCCTGTAGTCCCAGCTACTCGGGAAGCTGAGACAGGAGAATTCCTTAAACCTGGGAGGCAGAGGTTGCAGTGAGCCGAGATCGTGCCACTGCACTCTAGCCTGGGTGACAGAGACGAGAGTCTGTCTCAAAAAAAAAAAAAAAAGAAGTACATATACATACTATTCCTGTTTAGTACTTGATTCTTAGGCTTTTTTAAAAAAATCCGTTTAATTTAAAATTCTTAGGCTTTAGAATGGGATATATCTGATAAAACGCTATAATGTGAACTTTGGAAAGTTAGGCTTTAGGTTTGCAGCACTTTTAGTTCCAGATCACTGCCTAAAATATTAATTTACCCAGGATTTTTACGAATGAATGAGGTTTCTCAAAATATAAGAGGGAAGAGGGATAAGTATAAAATTTGTTTAACTTGACAGAACATTTTACAGCTATTATGCATCTTCCTAAGGAAAAAAAAACACAAGCAGTTTAACTTTTCTTGATGACTAAATGACAATGTAACTAATTATTTATGGTTATTCTATAGTGAAATTCTGAAGATCATCTATTCATGAATGCCATAGCTCAGGTTTCAAAATGTTCAGTATTCTGCCCAATCTATATTTTCTACCAAAATAAAGACTCACGGCAATGAAAAAACTGCCAAGGCAATTTAAAAATAAATATTAGTGTGCAACTACAATATTGATATCCTATAAATCCTGCAAACTATGGATCAAATGAGGAAAAGTGAACATAAATGCATCTAAAAAGGCTTTTAATCTTATACTATAAATGATGTCAATGAGATTCCTTGACGCAAAGAAGCCCTTCTTTTAAAGTCAAAAATCTGTACTCTAGATCAATTAAAAACTTGATTATATGAATTGTTCTAACTACAAAACACCTGGGTTTTACTGTTGACTGACCAGTTTTAATTGAAGCAATTAAAGACAAATTGCCAGGCGCGGTGGCTCACGCCTGTAATCCCAGCACTTTGGGAAGCCAAGGCGGGCGGATCACCTGAGGTTGGGAGCTCGAGACCATCCTGACCAACATGGAGAAACCCATCTCTACTAAAAAAAAAAAAAATACTAAATTAGCTGGGTGTGGTGCCTGTAATCCCAGCTGCTTGGGAGGCTGAGGTAGGAGAATCGCTTCAACCCAGGAGGCAGAGGTTGCAGTGAGCTGGAGATCGCGCCATTGCACTCCAGCCTGGGCAACAAGAGCGAAACTCCATCTCAAAAAAAAAAAAAAAAAGAAATTTTAGATCAGGATAACAAATCTGTCATCTGTATGGATTCTAGACAGTCAAGAACACTACTTACGTATGTAGGAAGCAGGAAACAATTAAGTGACGAAGTAGTTAAGAAATGAGGAGGCCAGGCATGGTGGCGCACACTTCTAATCCCAGCACTTTGGAAGGCTGAGGCAGGTGGATCGCTTGAGCCCAGGAGTTCAAGACCAGCCTGGCCAACACGGCGAAACCCTGTCTCTACAAAAAAATACAAAAATTAGCCAGGCGTGGTGGCACATGCCTGTAGTCCCAGCTACTCAGGAGGCTGAGGTGGGAGGATCACTTGAGCCCAGGTCATCGAGGCTGCAGTGGGCCACGAGCATGCCACTGAACTCCGGCCTGGGTGACAGAGCAAGACCCTGTTTCAAAATTTTAAAAACATTTTTAAATTTAAAAATTAAAAAAAAGAAACAGGAAGAAATTTTTCTAACAACCACTTGTTTGTCTTGTTGTCACTGTTTTTGAGCAATTAGCCTTTATTCATTGTATCAAGTGAATATAATGCTTATCCTGCACTAAGGATTAGTTATTTATTAAAAAGACAAACTATTCGGCCAGGCCCGGTGGCTCATGCCTGTAATCCTAGCACTTTGAGAGGCCGAGGCAGGTGGATCGCCTGAGCTCAGGATTTCAAGACCAGCCTGGGCAACACAGTGAAACCCCGTCTCTACTAAAATACAAAAAGTTAGCCGGGCATGGCAGCATGCGCCTGTAATCCCAGCTACTCAGGAGGCTGAGGCAGAAGAATTCCTAGAACCCGGGAGGCGGAGGTTGCAGTGAGTCAAGATTGGGCCACTGCACTCCAGCCTGGGTGACAGAGCAAGACTCTGTCTCTTAAAAAAAAAAAAAAAAAAAGACAAACTATTCAAGTAAGTGATCAGTCTACGGTAAAAGTTAAAGTGTTAAAGAAGTTGGCAACAACTTTACCATTAAATGTTCCCTCCCATGCCATATCACCTCCAGAGAATCTTGGTTCAATGGTTTCCCATGGTATTCAAAATGGAATCATAACTCCAAGGCCCTGTATACCATGGATGTTGCCTATCTATGTCTCTAACCTCACCTCCTGCTACTCTCCCAGAAAATCACCTTGCTTTAGTCACTGACAACTTAACAGTTTAAAGCCCTTTTCTGCCTAGAAGCGCCTGAAGACACTTTTACCAAGACTCCGACCACTGAATGAGTATATGCTTTTACAAAGCATGTAAATCATAAACTGTCCCTAGACACACGAAAAGTTCAGAAAAGAAAATGGAAAAGGATATGAAGACAATATTTTCATTCCTTCAAAGTGTAATTTTGACAGGGGAATGCTATGAGGGAAAAGATTGACTAAAATTATTCTTTTTTTTTTTTTTTGAGACAGTCTTGCACTGCCGCCCAGGCTGGAGTGCAATGGCGTGACCTCGGCTCACTGCAACCTCCACCTCCTGGGTTCAAGCAATTCTCCTGCCTCAGCCTCCCGAGTAGCTGGGACTACAAATGCGCAACACGATGTTCGGCTAATTTTTTTGTGTATTTTTAGCGGAGACAGGGTTTCACCATGTCTCCTGACCTCAAGTGGTCCGCCTGCCTCAGCCTCCCAGAGTGCTAGGATTACAGGCGTGAGCCACTGCGCCCGGCCTATTCTCACTTTTCTCTTAGGAAAAAAATGTATTTAATTTTCACAGTACTCCCTAAATATAGGGAGCAGTTCCAATGCAGATCTAAAAGAACAATAATTATCACACAACTTTCCAAGAATGTATCTACAACTGTACCTCTAAGTGGAACTCCATTCCATTTTCTTGCATAGAATACAAGTTACATACAAAAAGGAAAGTCTAATAGTTCAGAAATGTTACAAAAGCAAATGAGTTACCTCTGCAGATTGTTTATCCTGAAGAAATACAAACTATACATTTTTGACTACCAGAGATCAGTTAATGAAATGTAATTCCTCATTACAACTTTCTTCAAAAACTAAAATCAAAATAAAGATATGGACAAACTGACCTCTCTTTCGTTGATTACTTGACTGAGCCTCATCCTCACTGACGTTTTCACCAGGACCATTTAATTTTGTTTCCCGGTTTTCTTTGCTCTCACTGTTACTTCTCTTTTCAACCTTCTCTTCTTTTTCTTTTCTATTTTGTGGCTTTTTATTTCCTTGGCTGAGGACGCTCTGAAACTGCAAAAAGGTTTTCAGAATGAAATGATTTCCATTAATATTTTCACTAACATACCCAAAAATTTGTGGCAATATACCTAACCTAAAATTGCAAAACAAATGACAAAAACTGTTATCAAAACAAAAAATTACTTTTCAAAAGACAGTTAAAAGTAAAGCTGCAGACTAGGAGAAAGTATTTGCTAAGTATTTGATAAAGAACTTTTACCTCAAATACATATGAACTTTCAAAACTCAGTAACAACAAATCAATACCATTTTTTTTTTTTGCAGGGGCGGGGGCGGGAGGACAGAGTCTCACTTTGTTGCCCAGGCTGGAGTGCAGTGGCACGATCTCGGCTCACTGCAGCCTCCACCTCCTGGGTTCAAGCAATTATCCTGCCTCAGCCTCCCTAGTAGCTGATATTACAGGCACATGTCACCACACCTGGCTCTTTTTTTTTTTTTTAGTAGAGAGGGGGTTTCACCATGTTGGTCAGGCTGGTCTCGAACTCCTAACCCCAAATGAGTCACCCTCCTCAGCCTCCCAAAGTGCTGCGATACACGCATGAGCCATTGCACCCAGCCTTCCATTTTTTTAAATGGGCAGATTGATCACATACTTCATCAAAAAGACACACTGATGGCAAATCTATGAAAAGATTATTGCATTCATTCATCAGAAAAATGCAAATTAAAACTGCAATGGGATACCACTCCTCATTTATTAGAATGGCTAAAATATTTTTTGAAACTTGACCATATTATGGGTGAGTAAAGATGGGTTCGGTGGCTCACACCTGTAATCCTAGCACTTTGGAAAGCCAAGGCAGGTAGATCACTTGAGCTCAGGAGTTTGAGACCAGCCTGGGCACATGACGAAACCCCATCTCTACAAAAAATACAAAAAAATTAGCCAGGCATGGTGGTGCATGCCTATAGTCGCAGCTACTTGTGGGGCTGAGGTGGGGGGGTCACTTGAGCCCAGGAGGTCAAGACTGCAATGAGCTGAGATCATGCCACTGTACTCCAGCCTGGGTGACAAAGTGAGACCCGGTCTCACACACACACACACAAAAAAGAGAGTGAGTGAAGATGTGGAGTAACTGGAATTCATGTACACTGCTGATAGAAGTGCAAACTCAGCAGTTTCTTAAAAAGCTAAAACAGGTAGCTACTAAGTGATCCAACCTAGTTACACATCCAAGAAAAAATGAAAAATTTTCTACACAAACATTCATATAGCAGTTTTATTTGTATCAACCAAAACATAAAATTAATCCAAATGTCCATTAACAATAGGTGAATGGACAAACTGTGTTACATCCATACTACTCAGTAAGAAAAAAGAATGAACTGCTGACACACAAGTAAATCTCAAAATAATGCTGAGTAGAAGCCAGGAAAAAAAAGAGTACCTACTGAATGCTTCCACATATATAAAATTCTAGAAAATGCAAATCTCAAATATAAGATTACCTCTTAAGAATACAACCAGATGAGGCCGGGCGCAGTGGCTCACGCCTGTAATCCCAGCACTTTGGGAGGCCAAGGTGGGTGGATCACCTGAGGTCAGGAGTTCGAGACCAACATGGCGAAACCCTGTCTCTACTAAAAATACAAAAATTAGCCAGATGTGGTGGTGCGTGCCTGTAATACCAGCTACTCAGGAGGCTGAGGCAGGAGAATCACTTAAACCCGGGAGGCGGAGGTTGCAGTGAGCTGAAATCCCACCAATGTACTCCAGCCTGGGCGACAGACCAAGACTCCGTCTCAAAAAAAGAATATAACCAGATGAGGGAAATGTGATGAATTAAATTAGGTTATCTGAAAAGCGGGTAAACTATCAAAAGGATAGCTGCCACGTTTTCAGCACCTCTTTATCAATGTATGTGATTTTATACAAATATAAAAATTTGATTACAATTTATAATATGTCTTCATTATTAAAGAAATAATAGGCGAGGTATGGTGGCTAACGCCTATAATCCCAGCACTTTGGGAGGCTGAGGCGAGCCAATTGCTTGAGCTCAGGAGTTTGATACCAGCCTGGGCAACATGACCAAACCCCCATCTCTGTAAAAAGTTTAAAAATCTCCCAGTGTGGTGGCACACACCTGTAGTCCCAGTCACTTGGGAGGCAAAGGTGGAGGATCACCTGAGCCTGGAAGGCCAAGGCTGCAGTGAGCTGTGATCACATCACTGCACTCCAGCCTGGGTAATGGAGTGAGATCCTATCTCAAAGGAAAAAAAAAAAAGAAAGAAAGAAATAATAGGTTAGGTTAAGCTTACCATGAGTAAAGCTTAAGACAACAAGTTCATTACTAATGTTACTGGCAGCATCGAAGAATAACTGCAAATTAAACTAACAAAATGTAATCTTCTTGATGAATCAAGTTTTTAAATCTGTTCCTCAGCCAGAATGGTAGCTCATACTGTAATCTCAACATTTTGGGAGGCTGAGGCAGGAGGATCACTTGAGCTCAGGAGCTGGAGACCAGCAAAATCCTGTCTCTATGAAAAATACAAAAATTAGCTGTGCACAGTGGTGCGTGCCTGTAGTCCCAGCTACTCTGGAGGTCGAGGTAGGAAGATCACCTGAGCCTAGCAGTTTGAGGCTACAATGAGCTGTGATCACACCACTGCACTCCAGCCTGGAGACAGAGCAAGACCCTGTCTCAAAAAAATAAAAAAAATCTGTCCCCCAGTATGACAATTCTTTACATTTTAAGTAAAATAAAATTCTGCATGTCAAAATGAATACATTTTCCTTTCTTTAAAAAAAAAAAAACTTTAAAATAATACTCACTCCAGTGTTCACTAATTCACTTGGTGTTGGCCAATTCTCCATATCACTGAAATCACTAGCCTAAGAAGTAACAAATAAGTGTTAGGTCTGAAATTACTTTTAGAAATTTTAAGCAGGAAAAAAACATTTTCTAAAATGAAAGGAGTTTTAATAATCATTTATATTCAGTTATATGCAGGCATCTGCCAAATTAATCAAAAAGTTTCTGCAAACAATAGAACATTTTGAAATAAGAATGGCTTAATCTTATGATAAAACTTTCACCACTATTTAATAACATTAAATTGAGTTATACATGATAACAAAGACATATATAGAGATTTGGATAAAGGTTATGATTTTCCATAATATTAACTTTAATCTAATACCAATAATACAATTAGAAGAAAAATACACTTATAATAACCTAAGAGTTCTTAGCCTCAATTTTCAAAAATCAATACAGTTAAGAACTACTTCCTATGAAGACATACCTTGTTGGATTTCTTTGTCTTGAGCTTTCCTGCTTTTATAATTTTGAGGGAACCGAATTCTAAAGAAAATATATAGAATTGTTTTTACAACTACTTCATTCAATAAATTCAACAAAATAACTATTATGTCAATTTCAGTAAATCAGTATAATCATCATTTCCAACCAAAATCCAAGGTTCTGAGACTTAAATTCCTAGCAAAAAATCAACTCCATTTGACACATAGATTCAAGGTGATCTTCAGTCTCCAAATCAAGAAGTAAGAAATATTAACAGTGTTGCCAGGCGGGGTGGCTCACGCCTGTAATCCCAGCACTTTGGGAGGCCGAGGTGGGCGGATTACTTGAGGTCAGGAGTTTGAGACCGGCCTGGCTAAAATGGTGAAACCCTGTCTCTCCTAAAAATACAAAAAAATTAGCCAGGCGTGGTGGCAGGCGCCTGTAATCCCAGCTGCTTGGGAGGCTGAGGCAGGAGAATGGCTTGAACCCAGGAGGGGGAGGTTGCAGTGAGCCAAGATTGCGCCACTGCACTCCAGCCTGGGCGACAAAGTGAGAAGATTCTGTCTCAAAAAAAAAAAAAAAAGAAAGAAATACTACCTCATACTCTTACCAACAGCATGAGAGAAATAAAGAGACTCTGTCACAAAAAAAAAAGTTGTATTTGTAATTTTCTCCTGTTATATTGTCATTTTTTTTTTTTTTTTTTGGACAGAATCTAGCTCTGTCGCCCCAGCTGGAGTGCAGTGGTGCAATCTAGGCTCACTGCAACCTCCACCTCCCAGGTTCAAGCGATTCTACTGCCTCAGCCTTCTGAGTAGCTGGGACTATGGGCATGTGCTACCACACTGGGCTAATTTTTCTATTTTTAGTAGAGATGGGGTTTCACCATGTTGGCCAGGCTGGTCTCAAACTCCTGACTCCAGTGATCCGCCCGTCTTGGCCTCCCAAAGTGCTAGGATTACAGGTGTGAGCCACCAGGCCCAGCCTATATTCTGTTAATGAAAGGATTGTTCCGTCCGTTCAGTGTAATACACTGTGTTTTTTTTTTTGTTTTTTGAGGTGGAGTTTTGCCCTTGTTGCCCAGGCTGGAGTGGAATGGCAAGATCTCAGCTTACCGCATCCTCTGCCTCCCAGGTTCAAGCGATTCTCCTGCCTCAGCCTCCCGAGTATCTGGGATTACAGGCATGTGCCACTGTGCCCGGCTGATTTTGTATTTTTAGTAGAGACGGGGTTTCTCCATGTTGGTCAGGCCGGTCTCGAACTCCTGACCTCAGGTGATCCACCCACCTTGGCCTCCCAAAGTGCTGGGATTACAGGCGTGAGCCACCCCGCCCGGCAACACTGTTAAGATTTCTTACTTCTTACCACGGCGCCCAGCCAAGGTAGTATATCTTTCAAGGGTAATCTGTCATCTAAAATGTATATAACTTTTAATAAAAGAATTCCATTTTCAGGAAATTATCTAGGAATCAAGAAAAGGTACAAAGATGTCCATATAGGATGTTCAGTGCAACTTTGTTGATAATCCTATTTAAACAGTCTCTACGTAATAATACACAAAATACTATATAACTTTTAGAAATCAGACAAAGCTGTATATGTATTGACATGGAAAGAAGTCCACCAGGTTTTAAATATAATTTTATATATACAGGCCAGGCTCAGTGGCTCACACCTGTAATCCAAACAGCTTTGGGAGGCCAAGGCAGGCAGATCTCTTGAGGCCAGGAGTTCAAGACCAGCCTGGCCAAAATGACGAAACCCCATCTCTACTAAAAACACAAAAATTAACCAGGTGTGGTGGCGCATGCCTGTAATCCCAGCTACTTAGGAGGCTGAGGCAGGAGAATCACTTGAATCCAGGAGGTGAAAGTTGCAGTGAGCCGAGACTGCACCACTGCACTCCAGCCTGGGCAACAGAGTGAGACTCTGATTCAAAAAAAAAAAAAAATTATATATACGTACAGATGACAGGTAAAAGAAGCCTAAGAAAGGAAAGTTTTCATTTTCTCACGTTTTAACATGGAGGAAATCATGCTGCATGTCATTAGAGAACACCTAAGACTGAAATAGCAAGCCAGTTTAGGAAATTGTTTTAAATTTAAAAATTTTTCACATTAAAAAACATGTATATTCTTTTTTTTTTTTTTTTTGAGATGGAGTCTCACTCTGTCACCCAGGCTAGAGTACAGTGGTGCTCTCTTGGCTCACTGCAACCTCCGCCTCCCGGGTTCAAGCGATTCTCCTGCCTCAGCCTCCTGAGTAGCTGGGACAACAGGCATATGCCACCACACCCAGCTAATTTTTTGTATTTTTAGTAGAGACGGGGTTTCACTGTGTTAGCCAGGATGGTCTGGATCTCTGACCTTGTGATCCGCCCGCCTCAGCCTCCCAAAGCGCTGGGATTACAGGAGTGAGCCACCGCGCCCGGCCTAAAACATGTATATTCAAACAGATGAAACCTGTTTTTTGTTTCTAAGTAAGAAACAAGCCAGGCACAGTGGCTCAAGCCTGTAATCCCAGCACTCTGGGAGGCTAAGGCGGGAGAATCACTTGAGCCCAACAGTTCAAGAGCAGCCCTGGCGACATAAGTGAAACCCTGTCTTTATAAAAAAAAAAAAAAATTAGTTGGGCATTGTGGCGTGCACCTGTAGTCCCAGCTACTCAGGAGGCTGAGATAGGAGGATTGCTGGAGCCCAGGAGTTCGAGGCTACAGTGAGCTATGATCACACCACTGCACTCCAGCCTGGACAACAGAGCGAGAACCTTTCTCACAAAGAAATGATACACCCTGCAAATTTAAGCCACTATAAATATACATGAACAAGCACGGGATCTACATATCTCCATTTTTCAAACATCATTAGTAAGACAGACACTATATACCAGTACATCTTTTTTGAGCATTATTTCACTATCTTTAAAATGTTACTCTTAGGCTGGGCACTGTGGCTCACGCCTATAATCCCACCACTTTGGGAGGCCAACGCAGGCAGATTACCTGAGGTCAGGAATTTGAGAGCAGCCTGGCCAACATGGCAAAACCCCGTCTCTACTAAAAAACACAAAAATTAGCCGGGCATAGCAGCGGGTGCCTGTTATCCTAGCTACTCTGGAGGCTGAGGCACGAGAATCGCTTGAACCCAGGAGGCAGAGGTTGCAGTGAGCCGAGATCGCACCACCACACTCCAGCCTGAGGAACAGAGCGAGACTCCATCTCAAATAAATAAATTAATTAATAAAGTAAAAATAAATAAATAATAAAATGTTATCCTTAAACCCTGGGACCTACAAGGAAATAACTGTAAACAGATAAAGAAAATAATATATTTTTAAGGGCTAGGATACTTTAAACAAAAGCTACAACACAGCAGAGCCTATTTCACTCAGCTTAATTCTTATGACAATAATCTTTTGGCAAAATTTTAATTAAGAAAATGCACTGATGATATCAATATTTCACATTTTATCATATTTAAGGGAAAATGTGGTAAAAATTAGTGCTTTTTAAAATGTGAAAGAATGGCCAGGCACGGTGGCTCATGCCTGTAATCCCAGCACTTCGGGAGGCTGAGGCAGGTGGATCACCTGAGGTCAGGAGTTCAAGACCAGCCTGGCCAACATGGTGAAACCCCATCTCTACTAAAAATATAAAAACTAACTGGGCGTGGTGGTAGACGCCTGTAATCCCAGCTACTCGGGAGGCTGAGGCAGAAGAATGGCTTGAACCCAGGAGACGGAGGTTGCAGTGAGCCGACACAGTGCCACTGCCCTCCAGCCTTGGCGACAGAGTGAGACTGTCTCAAAAAAAAAAAAAAAAAAATTGTGAAAGAAGACAATTCTCAAACTCTAATAGTGGGAGTATCAGTTTATACAGTTACTTTAAAAAGCAACTTGTAAAGGCCAGTGTGGTGGCTCACGCCTGTAATCCCAGCACTTTGGGAGGCCGAGGTGGCGGATCACGAGGTCAGGAGATCGAGACCATCCTGGCTAACACAGTGAAACTCCGTCTCCATTAAAAATACAAAAAATTAGCTGGGTGTGGTGGCGGGCGCCTGTAGACCGAGCTACTCAGGAGGCTAAGGCAGGAGAATGGCATGAACCCAGGAGGCGGAGCTTGCAGTGAGCCAAGATCACGCCACTGCACTCCAGCCTGGGTGACAGAGCGAGACTCTGTCTCAAAAAATAAAAAATAAAAATAAAAACATTAAAAAATAAATACATAAAAAGTGACTCATAAACTTAAAAAATGCCCTATAACCTAACAATTCTACTTCTCAGCATCTACCCTACAGAAAGGCACACATGGATATAAGACATATGTATAAAAATGTTCCGTTTCTTCTAGATACAAAAATGAAAGAAATCAAGATAATCAACAGGTAAATCTCTAAATCAACTATGTCAGCCATATTTAGGACCACTCCTTAGCTATTTTTTTTTTTTTTAATTGAGATAGGGTTTCACTATGTTGCCCAGGCTGATCTCAAATTCCTGTCCTCAAATCCCGGTCACCTTGGTCTCCCAGAGTGTTAGGATTACAGGTATGAGCCACTACAGCCGGTCATCCTAAGCCTTTTTTTTTTTTTTGAGACGGAATTTCACTTGTTGCCCAGGCTGAAATGCAATGGCACCATCTTGGCTCAGTGCAACCTCCGCCTCCCGGGTTCAAGCAATTCTCCCACCTCAGCCTCCCAAGTAGCTGGGATTACAGGTGCCGGCCACCACACTCGGCTGATTTTTGTATTTTTAGTAGAGATAGGGTTTCACCATGTTGGCCACACTGGTCTCGAACTCCTGACCTCAGGTGATCTGCCTACTTCAGCCTCCCAAAGTGCTCGGATTACAGGCATGAGCCACCGTGCCCGGGCAGTCCTCAGCAATTTTTAAAAGGAGTTTAGATTTAGTAAATTATCTTCTTTTTCTTTTTTTGAGACGGAGTCTCGCTCTGTCACCCAGGCTGGAGTGCAGTGGTGCAATCTCTGCTCACTGCAAGCTCCACCTCCCGGCTTCACCCCATTCTGCTGCCTCAGCCTCCCAAGTAGCTGGGACTACAGGTGCCTGCCACCACGCCCAGCTAATTTTTTTTGTATTTTTAGTAGAGACAGGGTTTCACCGTGTTAAGACAGGATGGTCTCGATCTCCTGACCTCGTGATCCACCCACCTCAGCCTCCCAAAGTGCTGGGATTACGGGTGTGAGCCACTGCACTCGGCCTCAGTAAATTATCTTAAGGTGACATGAAAGTTTTTCATTTTTGTAAGGAGAATATATTTATGCATTTTTTCTATATAACTTACTTAAAATGGTATTTCATTAGGGTAACAACAGTAAGCTTACTTGAGGTTTCTAGGAACCAAACAGGAGAAAATAAGGTTGATGAACCAAATAGTAGGAGAAAAGAGGTTGATGATGAACATAGTGTTCGAGAAAAATAAGAATGAAAAAGACAGAAAAAAATCAGTATTTTTTAAACATCATATTGTTATGAGTAAAAGAATGGAAATTATACTAGAATGCTGATGTTTAATAGGCAAAAAACAACCATAACTACAAGTAAGGGATTAATAAACCCATATTGTGATTTTAATAAAAGAATCTGCGCCCCTTCTGTCTAGCAGCAGCCATCAGGTAAGCCAAGATGGGGGCATACAAGTAAATCCAGGAGCTATGGAGAAAATGTGCTTTCTTCTGAGAGTTGGTTGCTGGCAGTACCACCAGCTCTCGGCTCTCCACAGGGCTCCCCACTCCATCCGGCCTGATAAAGCGCACCAGCTGGGCTACAAGGCCAAGCAAGTTTATGTTATATATAGGATTCGTGTTCGCCATGGTGGCCGAAAGCACCCAGTTCCTAAGGGTGCAACTTATGGCAAGCCTGTCCATCATGGTGTTAACCAGCTAAAGTTTGCTCAAAGTCTTCAGTCCATTGCAAAGGAGCAAGCTGGATGCCACTGTGGGGCTCTAAAAGTCCTGAATTCTCACTGGGTTGGTGAAGATTCCACATACAAGTTTTTTGAGGTTATCCTCATTGATCCATTCCATAAAGCTATCAGAAGAAATCCTGACACCCAATGGATCACCAAACCAGTCCACAAGCATAGGAAGATGCATGGGCTGCCATCTGCAGGCCGAAAGAGCCATAGCCTTGGAAAGGGCCTTAAGTGCCACCACACTATATTGGTGGTTCTCACCAGGGAGCTTGGAGAAGGCGCAATACTCTCCAGCTCCACCGTTACAGCCAATATAAGTAAAGTTTGTAAAATTCATACCTAATAAACAATTTAGGACAATCATGTCTGCTTACAGGTATTATTTATCTGTTAAAACTAGTCTGCAGACTGCTTCATGAATGCTTTGTCAAATTAAGAAAAGTTAAAGTGCAATAATGCTTGAAGAGAATAAGTGATGGTGTATCTTCCTTCTAATAAGATAAACTTTTTTGTCTTTGCTTTATCTTGTTAGAGGGTTATATGTCAGTGTATAAAACATACTGTGTGATATAATAGGTTTAAAATAAATTATTTAAAAGAGGGAAAAAAAGGAATCTGCCAGGCCAGGCTCACACCTGTAATAGCAGCACTTTGGGAGGCTGAGGCAGGGAATCCTTTGAGGCCGCCAAGAGTTCAAGACTAGGCCTGGGCAATATAGTGAGACCCTGTCTCAAAAAAAAAAATAAAAATAGCTTGAGTTCAAGAGTTCTAAGACCAGCCTAGGCAACATGGCAAGATACTGTCTCTATTTTTAAATTTAAAAAACAAAAATAAAATAATTTGCCAGGCATGATGGCACATGCCTGTAGTCCTAGCTACTTGAGAGGCTGAGGCAGGAGGATCCCTTGGGCCCAGGAGTTCTAGGCTGCAGTGAGCTATGACTGTGTCACTGTACTCCTACTCTAGCCTGGGTGACAAAGCGAGACTCGGTCTTTTTAAAAAAAAAAAAAAAAAAAAAAAAAAAAGCCGGGTGTGGTGGCTCATGTCTGCAATCCCATCACTTTGGGAGGCCAAGGTGGGTCAATCATCTGAGGTCCAGAATTCAAGATCAGCCTGGCCAACATGGTGAAACCCCATCTCTACTAAATATACAAAAATTATTGGCCGGGCGCAGTGGCTCACGCCTATAATCCCAGCACTTTGGGAGGCCAAGGCGGGTGGATCACGAGGTCAGGAGATCGAGACCATCCTGGCTAACGTGGTGAAACCCCGTCTCTACTAAAAATACAAAAAAAAATTAGCCGGGCGTGGTGGCAGGCGCCTGTAGTGCCAGCTACTCGGGAGGCTGAGGCAGGAGAATGGCGTGAACCCGGGAGGCGGAGCTTGCAGTGAGCCGAGATTGTGCCACTGCAGTCCAGCCTGGGTGGCAAAGCGAGACTCCGTCTCAAAACAAAAACAAAAACAAAAACAAAAATTATGCAGGCATGGTGGCGAGCGCCTGTAATCCTAGCTACTCGGAAGGCTGAAGCAGAAGAATCGCTTGAACACGGGAGATGGAGGTTGCAATGAGATTGCTCCATTGCACTCCAGCTTGAGCGACGAGAGCAAGGCTCCATCTCAAAAAAAGAAAAAAAAAAAAAGGAGGTATCCAAAATAAAACTAATACCAAGTCAGGACACAGATGGGAGAAGTTCCTTCTGGTCTCATGACTAAATTTCAAGATAAAAGGCCTCTTGGGTGGGCAGCAACTTTGGCTGAAGAGTGCCTCATCTGGATTTCTACAAACAGCAACACATGATCAAAATCATCCTAAAAGTGGAAGAAAATTTCTCACAAGGGCCGAGGCATCAAGAATCTGGTTCACTTAGATCTGCAGGTTGTAATGTAGAGAAAATTCATAATTTCTGTCCTGAAATATTCTCCCCTGTGTTTCCTATGTTTCTAACTGTAGCAATAAACTTCCTGGCAAAATTCTGTGGATGGAATTCCTTTACCTCATTAACAGAGTAACAGTAAATCCAAGTTTGAGCAGGATAGACCTGATTTAAGTCTGTTATTTCAATACAATTCTCTCTCTCAAAGAGCATCCTGTTTTGTAGAATTACACAATTTATATAGTATAAATTATACAATCACTAATAGATAACTAATAGATTTAGAGGTACCCACTGTGAACTTTAAACAACTTCTGGTCCTATTTCTTTACTTCTTAAGTTGCAAATTTGCTTAAGAAAATAGCCTGAGGTCAACCATGGTGGCTCACCCCTGTAATCCCAGCACTTTGGGAGGCCGAAGCGGGCAGATCAACTGAGGTCAGGAGTTCGAGACCAGCCTGGCCAACGTGGTAAAACCCCATCTCTAGTAAAAATTAAAAAAAAATAATTAGCCGGGCAACCATGGCTGCGCGCACCTGTAGTCCCAGCTACTCAGGAGACTGAGGCAGGAGAATTGCTCAAACCTGGGAGGTGGGGGGTTGCAGTGAGCCAAGATCGCGCCATTGCACTTCTGCCTGGGTGACAGAGCAAGACTCTGTCTCAAAAAAAAAAAAGGCAAGAAGATAGAAAGCCCGGCCAGGCACAGTGGTTCACACCTGTATCCCAGCACTTTGGGAGGCAGAGGTGGGAGGATCACCTGAGGTCGGGAAGTCGAGACCAGCCTGACCAACACTGAGAAACCCTGTCTCTACTAAAAATATAAAAATTAGCCAGGCATGGTGCCGCATGCCTGTCATCCCAGCTACTTGGCTGGCTGAGGCAGGAGAATCACTGGAACCCAGGAGGTGGAGGTTGCGGTGAGCAGAGATCACACCATTGCACTCCGGCCTGGGCAACAAGAATGAAACTCCATCTCAAAAAAAAAAAAAGGCCGGGCGCAGTGGCTCACGCTTGTAATCCTAGCACTTTCGGAGGCCGAGGCCGGCAGATCACGAGGTCAGCAGATCGAGACCATCCTGGCTAAGACGGTGAAATCCCGTCTCTACTAAAATAATACAAAAAATCAGCCGGGCATGGTGGCAGGTGCCTGTAGTCCCAGCTACTCAGGAGGTTGAGGCAGGAGAATGGTGTGAACCCGGGAGGCGGAGCTTGCAGTGAGCAGAGATCGCACCACTGCACTCCAGCCTGGGCGACAGAGCGAGACTCCATCTCAATATGAAAAAAAAAAAGAAGAAGAAAGAAAGAAAATAGACAATAGAAAGCCGCCAGGCAGGGTGGCTTACACCTGTAGTCCCAGAACTTTGTGGGGGCTGAGGCAGGAGGATAGCTTGACCCCAAGAGCTCAAAACCAGCCTGGACAACAAAGGGGGCCCCTGTCTCTACAAAAAAAAATTAAAAATAACTAGCCCGGCATGGCTAATTCCATGGAATGACATGCGTGCCTGTCATCCCAACTACTTGGGATGCCAAGGCAGGGGAATTGCTTGAGTCCAGGAGGTCAAGGCTGCAGTGAGCTATGATCTCACCACTGCAATAGAGCAAGACTGACAATCTATCTACCTATTTAAATAAACTAATGTAAAATGTATTTATTTAAATGAATTAAATAATATTAAATAAATATATAAATGGAAGCCAAGGCAGCCAGGTTATAAGTGGCACTCTGGTATTATGAACCAGAAGAAATGAGTCTATCCATGTTATTCATTTATAATGCCCAGAAATCTTGCCAGAAGTCAACTAGCCAGTTAGTAACAATACCTGCACTAGAACCCAAGTCTCTCAAAACAGTACGTTTCTACACCACAATCTCTTTTATCTAAGTTACCTAAGTTATTTAACTGCAAATAGACTGTGGTCCTGTTCCTTTACTCCTGAAGTTGTAAATTTGCTTAAGAAAATAGAAAGCCTGATTATGTCTGTAATCCCTGCACTTTGGGAAGCAGGAGGATCGCCTGAGGCCAGCAGCTCAGGACCAGCCTGGGAAACACAGAGAGACTCCATCTCTTGAAAAAAAAAAAAAAAAAAGAAAAGAAAGAAAGAAAGAAAGAAATTGTGGGAGAACAGTGCAGAGTCAGTGTTGGGAAGAGACCATGGTTACTACACTATTACTACACTATGCCAGGTCTGAAAGATGGTCTTCCTGCCAGTGCAGAATGGATTCCATCCAAAGACAGAAAGAGTTGCCTACACAAGACGACAGCAAAACTGAAATTTCCATGAACCATACCATACAACTAGTATCACAGTGTTCTTAATCTCCAGTGAAGACTGGAAAATGAAGGCACCAATAGGTTAACTGTTAAATATTTTTCACAGGTCATTTGCAATTAAAGTTCCCAAGGCTTACCTTGACAGTTTTTAAAGTTCTATTATTATTATTATTATTATTATTATTATTATTATTATTATTATTATTATTTTAAACGTGGTCTTGCTATATTGCCCAGGCTAGAATGCAGTGGCTATTCACAGGCACTATGATAGGACACTACAGCCTCAAACTCCTGGGCAAAACTGATTTCTCCTGCCTCAGCCTCCCAAGGAGCTAAAACTACAGGCACACACTACCATGTATGGCTTCGAAGTTTTAAAATCTATGATACTGGTTTTATGATCAACAAAGAGTTCCTACTTCGTAATTCACTGAATGTATAATTGTCTGTAAGTCTAGAAGTAGAGAGGTGAAACAGCAAATAAGATGATTCACTAGGGTTTTCTTTCTTTGCTAAATTTTAGAGTGCTTGCCACTGGGCTTTAAAAAAGAAAAAAAGAAAAACTTTATGAGGTCTTCACTTAACCATGTTCTCTTTAGTTAGTAATAGGAGTAAACAAACAGCTCTTTATAGCGAGGAAGGAATTATGCCAATATTAAATCCAGAGCAAACTTTTTTTCTGCAAGTGTCAAAATTTATCAACAATTAATGAGGAGTATTTCTGTGCAAAGGCAAAAGAATCAATTAACTCAACACAAATCTCCCTCTTTGGAGAGTTCCTCTGAAGAAATGTTAACATAACATAATGGGTGCTTGTAACAATCACCGTATTTTTTTTTTTTTTTTTTTTTTTTTTGAGACGGAGTCTTGCTCTGTCACCCAGGCTGGAATGCAGTGGCTCAGTCTTGGCTCACTGCAACCTCCGTCTCCCGGGTTCAAGCGATTCTCCTGTCTCAACCTCCTGAGTAGCTGGGACTACAGGCACACGCCATCACTCCTGGCTAATTTTTTGTATTTTTAGTAGAGACAGGGTTTCACCATGTTGGCCAGGCTGGTCTCGAACTCCTGACCTCAGGTGATCCACCCGCCTCGGCCTCCCAAAGTGCTGGGATTACAGGCGTGTGCCACCGCGCACAGCCAATCGCCTTACATTTATACCACCTCTTCATCGCATTTGATCCTCACAAGCCAGTAAACACGCTCAAATATTTCCTGTTCTACTGCTAACCTTTAATTTTAAATAAAAATGAAGACTTGCAAGTAAACAGCTTTCATTTGCATATAAAAAGTCCAAGTCATTTACAACTTAATGTAGAAAGATACAGTTTTGTTTTTTTGTGTTTTTTTTTTTGAGACGGAGTTTCGCTCCTGTTGCCCACGCTGGAGTGCAGTGGCACGATCTCGGCTCACCGCAACCTCTGCCTCCTGGGTTCAAGCGATTCTCCTGCCTCAGCCTCCCCAGTAGCCGGGATTACAGGCATGCGCCACCACGCCAGGTTAATTTTGTATTTTTAGTACAGACAAGGTTTCTCCATGTTAGTCAGGATGGTCTTGAGCTCCTGACCTCAGGTGATCCACCTGCCTCGGCCTCCCAAAGTGCTGGGATTACAGGCGTGAGCCACCGCGCCCGGCCAGATACTGCTTTTTGTCATGGTTTTTGTTTCCATTTTAACTTTTTTTTTTTTTTTTTTTTTTTTTTGAGAGTGGGTCTCACTCTGCCGACCAGGCTGGAGTGCAGTGGCGCGATCTCGGCTCACTGCAACCTCCACCTCCGGGGTTCAAGCGATTCTCCCTGCCTCAGCCTCCCAAGTAGGTGAGATTACAGGCGCCCGCCACCACGCCTGGCTAATGATTGTATTTCTAGTAGAGACGGGGTTTCGCCATATTGGCCAGCCTGGTCTCGAACTCCTGACCTCAGGTGATCCGCCCGCCTCGGCCTCCCAAAATGCTGGGATTACAGGCGTGAGCCACCGCGCCGGCCCATTTTTACTTTCTTAAGTTGCAGTTACTACAATCAAAATAAAGCACCGAGGGCCATACAGCATTGGTCAGCATTCAAATATAGTGGCATAATCTTATCTCCTCTAAAGGGAAGGAGAGCTGACAATGTTAGAAAACCATTTACCTAACGTGCAATCCACGCTCGCATGTCAACTATCCTATTTCAATTATTTTCCAGCACACTTATAACTTAAAGCACTTTTTTTAAAATTATACTTTAAGTTTTAGGGTACATGTGCACAACGTGCAGGTTAGTTACACATGTATACATGTGCCATGTTGGTGTGCTGCACCCATCAACTCGTCATTTAACATTAGGTATATCTCCTAATGCTATCCCTCCCCCCTCCCCCCATAAAGCACTTTAAAAACCACATTTAAAGTCTCATTTTTAATATGACTGCTCAGCAGTGTTTTGAAAACCTTGAGATTTTCATCTTATTTCACAAAAGACTACAATCGCGCTTCCACTTACGAATAAATCCCCTTGCTCTGACTTGCTTCAATCCTTTTATGTAAAAAAAAAAAAAAAAGTCTACCAAAACTTTCCCATACGAAGCACTGCAGTGTCTAAAGTTAGCTACTTTCCCAAGTCACTAACACGTGGGGACAAAACACAATCGCAACCGCGCCAGCAGGGCTGCGCCGCCAAGCTACCACCTCCGTGCCCCCATCAGGCAAGGAGAACCTGAGGTCCCACCTCTTCCTGCCGCTCCCTTCCCAGATGCCCATGTATGTAAATAGGCAGAGTGAATGACACCTTGGAACAAATTACCTCCGACTGACAGGGAGGGGAGGCCTGCCGTTACCCGGGCGGGGTGCCCGCTACCGCCGCCACGCGCCGGCAAGTCCCGCAAGTCGCCCCTGCCCGCACCCTGCCAGTGCCCAACGCAGAGCAACCACAGACCTGCCTCCAGGGTTTCCAGCGGGGGCGGTGGCGGACCTGTCGTGTCTGGGGACAGGTGCTGGGGAGGCTTTTTGGTCCAGGGATTTCCCTTAGGCGGCAGCAGCGGCGGCTGCCGCTTTTCCGCAGGGCCAGCTGCCACCTCTTCCCGGGCGTCCTCGGCCGGCGGATCCCGCAGCAACGGCGGCAACGGCGACGGCGGTGGCGGTGGTGGCGGCTCCCCGCCGAAAGGGCCCCCGGGCCCACGCGCCTTGTGCACCAGGTGCAGCGCCAGGGGCCTCACGGGGACAGCCGCCTGGGGCACGCTGCGTCCCAGCACCAGCGCCGGCGACGGCTCTCCCCGCGCCCCAGCGCTAGTGGCGGCCGCGGCCCTCTCCTCCCTCGCCGCCTCTTTGCCCTCACATTCGGGCGGGGGCGGCTGCTCGGCCGGCCGGTTCGCCGCAGCCAACAGCGACTCCCTCTCAGCAGCCACCGCGGGCGGATCCTCCCGAGAATGGGCGGCGGGCATCGGGGCGCGAGCAGACATCGTCCCTCTGCCCCAGACGCCCCAGCCGGGGTGGCCCCGAGGCCAGGGAGCCCGACTGCCCGTCTCTCCGCCGGGACACCGGCCGGCTCCAGCTGGGGACAGACAACCCGAGAGCCCGGCGGCCGTGGCCGCCGCTGCCGCCGCCCGCCGAGGCCGCGCAGCGCCCGGCGTGACGCCCCTCCCCGCACCGAACGGAGCGCCAACCGCCCGCCGGCCCCGTCCTCTCCGCGACGCACGCCCCGAGCCCGCCACCACGCGCCGGGAGCCGCAGCCGGGAGCCGCGAGCCCTCACCTGGCGCAGGGCAGCCGCGGAGGCGCAGCACGCCGAGGCCGAGGAGCTTTACCCGAGTTGGGGAGGCGCGAGCAACCAGAGCCGGTAACCGCCCGCGGAGGTGTGGAGACTGCGAAGAGGGGCGGCCCGAGAGCACGGGGCGGGGCCTCCCTGAGGAGCGTGACGTGGCTACTCACCGGCTCCTTCTCTCGCCGGGCCTCCCGCGGGAGCTGACGGATTCGCCCGCCCGGGTGCCGCCCGGCCCGAGGGCCTGCCCCGCCCCAGCTACCCTCCGAGTGCGAGGGAGGACGAAAGGGACGACTCCCGGCTCACTGGCTGAGGCCGCCCCGACTGCAGGCTCAGGGGCGGGGCGCGCACCAGGCCTCTGTGGCTCGCGGCTGGCTCGCGGCCTGCCCCCGCGGCAACGGCGGCCAAGGGCCTGGGTGGGCCGCGCACATGGCGCCGGGAGGACCGAGCGCTCGATTTGCCCTTAGGCCCTAAAGCTGGGTCGCATCTAGGCTAAGGGAGGGGACGCGGTGTCGACCCCCGGCCTGGGGCAGCTCCCAAGTGAAGTGGGCTCCGCGGCCCGGCCGCTTGGCCCGCTGGCGCCCGGCGCCTCCCCCAGGTGAAAGTTGCCTCCTGGCGCCTCGGGGCACCGCGATCACCTGTAATCTTGAGCCACGTCCCAGATGAAGGCGGAGTTACCTCTCGGTAACTGTTTAGGAAACCTTTGCCCGAGCGTTCGGCTTAGTGCGCTTCCCCGTCCGCATTCCCACCCACCAACTAAAAGAGTTCTAAAGCGTTCCTGAGTAAATGAAATAGTATTTCGCCGGCTTTTAAAATTTTTTGTTACCTGTTTCTTTAATTTGGGTAAATAGCACTTAATTACAAATTAACCATATTCCCAATAGGTTTTTTCTTCCTGGAATGGATGTTAAAATGGTACAAAGACGTTTTGATAATAAATCGGATACGAGCTTTCTACTTGGCACTCACATTCACTTAGAGATGATACTCGTTTCATATGCGTGTATTTTTGAGTCAGTGTTTGTGTCCTGGTGCAAGGTGGCTGAGAGCAGGTTCCGCGGCTGATTTTTTTCCGAGCCCCCCCCAACCCCACAGCCTTGTTAAATAAATTATCTGTGCTCGCCTTTTGTTTGGGCTTGCAACCCCCACCCCCACCCCACGCCCAATAAGTCGCTTCAATTACATTCAACTTGACGTTAATATTTTTTGCTTACTCAAAAGCTGTATTCGGCACAAATAATTTTCCTAAGGCTAATAACCTATTCATACATAACAGCTATAAACAATAAGGGTTTTCTTGTTTTCCGTGTCAGTGATCGCCAGTTTGCCCAACCCTAAGCAACCTGGCGAATCTTGTTGCAATTAAACGGGGATTGTACTTCCACCTATATTCCCATCCATCTTTACTAGCTCTGTTATTAGTGGCGCTTTGTATTTTTTATTGGTGGTGGTGGTGGTGGTGGTGGTTTGAGACAGAGTCTCACTCTATTGCCCAGGCTGGAGTACAGTGGCGTCATCTCGGCTAACTGCAACCTCTGCCTCCCAGGTTCAAGAGATTCTCCTGCCTCAGCCTCCCGAGTAGCTGGGACTACAGGCATGCGCTGCCATGCCCAGCTGATTTTTTGTATTTCAGTAGAGACGGAGTTTCACCTTGTTGCCCAGGCTGGTGTCGACCTCCTGAGCTCAGGTGATCTGCCCCCGCTTGGCCTCCCAAAGTGCTGGAATTACAGGCGTGAGCCACCGCGCCTGGCCTGTTTTTTGTTTTTTTTTTTTTAGAAAGAGCCTCACTCTGTTGCCTAGGCTGGAGTGCAGTGGTACGATTTTGGCTCACTACAGCCTCTTCCTCCTGGGTTCAAGCGATTCTCCTGGCATGTGCCACCATGCCTAATTTTTCTTTTTTTGAGACATAGTCTCACTCTGTTGCCCAGGCTGGAGTGCGGTGGCAGGATCTTAGCTCACTGCAAGCTCCACCTCCCAGGTTCAAGCAATTCTCCTGCCTCAGCCTCCCTAGTAGCTGGGACTACAGGCATGCACCACCATGCCCAGCTAATTTTTTGTATTTTTAGTAGAGACAGGGTTTCACCATGTTGACCAGGCTGGTCTTGAACTCCTCACCTCAAGTGATCCACCGTCCTCGGCCTCCCAAAGTGCTGGGATTACTGGTGTGAGCCACCGTACCTGCTGCCTGGCTAATTTTTGTATTTTTAGTAGAGACACGGTTTCACCATGTTGACCAGGCTGGTCTTGAACTCCTGACATCAAGTGATCCGCCCGCCTCGGCCTCCCAAAGTGCTGGGATTACAGGCGTGAGCCACCACGCCTGTCCCTAATTTTTGTGTTTTTAATAGAGACGGGATTTCACTATGTTTACCAGGCTGGTCTTGAACTCCTGACCTCAGGTGACCTGCCAGCCTCAGCCTCCCAAGGTGCTGGGATTACAGGCGAGAGCCACCGCCTCTGTCTTGCTCTGTCACCCAGGCTGGAGTGCAGTGGCCCGAACTCGGCTCACTGCAAGCTCCGCCTCCCGGGTTCACACCATTCTCCTGCCTCAGCCTCCTGAGCACCTGGGACTACAGGCGCCCGCCACCACGCCCAGCTAATTTTTGTATTTTTAGTAGAGACGGGGTTTCACCATTTTGGCCAGGCTGGTTTCGAACTCATGACCTCAGGTGATCCATCCGCCTCGGCCTCCCAAAGTGCTGGGATTACAGGCGTGAGCCACTGCGCCGGGCTATGAAGACATTCTTACATGATCTATTCAGTTCCATTTAACTTTTTAATTTAATTTAAATTTTTTTTTTTTTTTGAGACAGTCTCGCTGCATCGCCCAGGCCGTAGTGCAGTGACGCCGTCTCAGCTCACTGCAACCTCCGCCTCCCGGGTTCAAGCGAGACCCTGTCTCAAAAAAAAAAAAAAAAAGAAAGAAAAAGAAAACAGCCAGGCGTGGTGGCTCAAGCCTGTAATCCCAGTGCTTTGGGAGACCAAGGCGGGCGGATCACTTGAGGTCAGGAGTTCGAGACCAGCCTGGCCAACATGGTGAAACCCCGTCTCTACTAAAAATACAAAAATTAGCCGGGTGTGGTGGTGGTGCCTGTAATCCCAGCTACTGGGAACGCTGAGGCAGGAGAATTGCTTGAACCCATGAGGCGGAGGTTGCAGTGAGCCAAGATCACCCCACTGCACTCCAGCCTAGGTGAAAAAGCAAGACTGTCTCAAAACAAACAAACAAAAAAACAAAACAAAAAAAAACAAAGCATGAGTAAAGATGAGGTTAGAGAGATAGCCTAAGGCAGAGCCTGCAGGGGCTTCTGGATTATGACAGAATTTGAATTCTATCAGAGCAATGGAAAAACACTGAAAAGATGTAAGAGTTAATACCCCTGTTGCTGTAATACGGAAAATGAAGTGGAATGGGCAGTGACAAAATGCAAAATGTGAAAAACATGAAGTTGTTGTAGTATTCCAAGAATGATATGATGATGGTCTGGACTTAAGAGGTGGCAGTGCATAGGACAATGGAATGATTTGAGATACATTTTGGGAATGATCTCATTAACAGGAATTGCTAATCTAATGGATATGAGAAATGAAATAAAGAGATCAAGTTCTAAATTTCTGCCTAAAGCTGGGCACAGTGGCAGCTGCCTGTAGTCCCAGCTACTTGAGAGGCTGAGGCAGGAGGATCACTTGAGCTTAGGAGTTTGAGACCAGACTGGGCAACATAGCAAGACCCTATCTCAGCTCACCTTCTTAGTATTCTTATAATATAATTAAGTAGGAGAAAAAGTTGAGAATTAACTGTAGATAGTGTATTCTGAGTGTAAAATCTGAGAGAATCAAAATGCTTCATATGTTTATATGAAAATCATAGGCTGGGCACGGTAGCTCAAGCCTGTAATCCCAGCACTTTGGGAGGCCAATGGTGGATTGATTGAGCCCAGCAGACTGAACCCAGGAGTTTGAGACTAGCCTGGGCAACATGATGAAACCCGGTCTCTACAAAAAAAAAAAAAAAATATATATATATATATAGATAGATAGATAGATAGATATATGGCTATATATATATAGATATATGGCCATATATATAGATATATGGCCATATATCTATATATATAGCCAGTGAGGACTAAGCTCTCTTTTTTCATCTTGCCCAAATTCCTATCTAAGGGGTCTGGGGAGTCATGCCCTACGAACCATAAATTCTCATCAGATGGGTTTTATTTAACCCTATATATTGTGACTTACTTTCTAGTGTGACTCTGGCATAACAAAGAAGAAAGTCAAAATATTTTACCCCAAAACATGTTTCTTTGCCATATTTTGTTTTATTTTATTTATTCATTTATTTATTTTTGAGATGGAGTCTCACCCTGTCACCCAGGCTGGAGTGCAGTGGCACGATTTCAGCTCAGTGCAACCTCTGCCTCCCGAGTTCAGGCGATTCTTTTCCCTCAGCCTCCTGAGTACTTGGGATTACAAGTGCACGACACCACGCCTGGCTAGTTTTTTGTATTTTTAGTTGAGATGGTGTTTCACCATGTTGGCCAGGCTGGCTTCAATCTCAGTGACCTCAGGTGATCTGCCCGCCTGGGCTTCCCAAAGTGCTGGAATTACAGGCTTGAGCCACTGTGCCCGGCCTATTTTTTTTTTCTTTCCTTTGCCATATTTTGAAATGGCCCTGCAAAGCTGTCCTTTGTAGGGGGGGAAATTTGCATCTGTAAAGAATCTATATTAACATAGCTAGGTATTTTCTTCCAGGCCCTCCAAATCCTAAAGAGATTAACTAAGAGCGTAGCACCTTTTAAAGATCTGAATAGGAAACATTTGTCATCTATTGTCTCTAAGCGTAGCCACTATAAGGCTTCAAAAATAATCTTGGTCTCCGTAATCTTTTATCTTAACTTCAACATTTCAGCCTTTCCTTCTCAGGTCTTTTTTTTTTTTTTTTTTTTTGAGGCGGAGTTTCCCTCTTGTTGCCCAGGCTGAATGGCTCGGTCCTGGCTCACCACAACTTCCACCTCCCGGGTTCAAGTGATCCTCCTGCCTCAGTCTCCCAAGTTGCTAGGATTACAGGCACCCACCACCACACCCGGCTAATTTTTGTATTTTTAGTAGAGTTGGGGTTTTACCATGTTGGCCAGGCTAGTCTCGAACGCCTGACCTCAGGTGATCCACCCGTCCCCGCCTCCCAAAGTACTGGTATTACAGGCATGAGCCACTATGCCTGGCTGCTTTCCCAGGTCTTTAAAGAAACTCAACCAATTGTCAACCAGAAAAGGTTTAAACTTACCTATAGCCTGGAAGCCCCACCCCCGCAACTCCGATTTCAGTTATCCTGCCTTTCCTGCGAAACCAACCTATTTCTTAAATGTACTTGATGTCTCATGCCTCCCTAAAATGCATAAAATCACGCCGCACCCCTACCATCTTGGGCACATGTTCTCAGGACCTCCTGAGGGTTGTGTCACAGGCCATGGTCACTCATATTTGGCTCAGAATAAATCTCTTCAAATATTTTACAGAATTTGACACTTTCATGGATACCTGGTATTGTGGCATGCCTGTAGTCTCAGCCACTAGGGAGGCTGAGGTGGGAGGATCACTTGAGTCTGGGAGATTGAGGCTGCAGTGAGCTGCGATCATACCACTACACTCTAGCCTGGGCAACAAAGTGAAACCCTGTCTCAAAAAAGAAAAAAAAAAGAAAGAAACAAAATCATGTTTAACCTCATTAGAAAGCAGGGAAATGGGGCGGGGCGCGGTGGCTCACACCTGTAATCCCAGCACTTTGGGAGGCCAAGACAGGCAGATGACGAAGTCAAAGAGTTCGAGACCAGCCCAGCCAACGTGGTGAAACCCCATCTCTACTGAGAATACAAAAATTAGCCAGGCATGGTGGCGTGTGCCTGTAATCCCAGCTACTCAGGAGGCTGAGGCAGGAGAATCGCTTGAACCTGGGAGGCAGAGGTTGCAGTGAGCCGAGATCGCACCACTGCACTCCAGCCTGGGCCACAGAGCAAGAGCAAGATGCTGTCTCAGAAAAAAAAAAAAAAAGAAATCTGGGAAATGTAAGTTAAAATCACAAAGAGAAAACACTACAACCTGGCCAGGCTCAGTGTCTCACACCTGTAATCCCAACACTTTGGGAGGCCAAGGCGGGCAGATCAAGGAGGTCAGGAGTTTGAGACCAGCCTGACCAACACGGTGAAGCCCCGTCTCTACTAAAAATATAAAAATTAGCCAGGCGTGGTGGCTCACGCCTGTAATCCCAGCTACTCAGGAGGCTGAGGCAGGAGAATCGCTTGAACCCAGGAGGCAGAAGTTGCAGTGAGCCGAGATTGTGCCACTGCACTCCAGCCTGAACGACAGAGCAAGACTCCATCTCAAAAAAATAAAAAAAGAAACAAAGAAACAAACACTACAACTTACCAGATGACATTAAAAAAAAAGAAAAAGAAAAAAACAGTGTGACACTACCAAAATTAGCACAACTATTGTGGGAAACTGGCAGTACTTAGTATAGTTGAATATGAGCATATCTCTGACCCAGCCATTTTGCTCCAACATTAATGTGTGCACAAGTGCACCAAAACACATTAACAGAAAAACCCCAGCATTCTTTATCATTCTTCTAGCCCTAAACTGGAAATAGCCTAAATGCCTACCAGCAGTAGAATACATAAATAGTGGCATGGTATATGTGATGGTTAATATTGAGTGTCAATTTGATTGGATTGAAGAATAAAAATCCTTCAATCCAAGAATTGTTCCTGGGTGTGTCTGTGAGGGTGTTGCCAAAAGAGATTAACATTTGAGTTGGTGGACTGGGAGAGGGAAACTCAACCTCAATCTGGGTGGGCACCATCTAATCAGCTGCCAGCATGGCTAGAATAAAGCAGGCAGAAGAAAGTGGAAGGACTAGACTTGCTGAGTCTTCCGACCTTCATCTTTTTCCCATGCTGGATGTTTCCTGCCCTCAAACATCAGACTACAAGCTTTTCAGCTTTTGAACCCTTGGATGTACACCAGTAGTTTGCCAGGGGCTCTTGAGCCTTTGGCCACAAACAGAAGGCTGCATTTTTGGCTTCCCTACTTTTGGGGTTTTGGGGGACTGATCTACCACTGACTTCCTTCCTCCTCAACTTGCAGACCACCTATCCTGGGATTTTACCTTGTGATAGTGTGAGTCAATTCTCCTTAATAAACTCCCTTTCATATCCTATTAGTTCTGTCCCTCTAAAGAACCCTGACTAATACAGTATATAATGAAATAATATACAGCTTTGAAAAATTAACTACATCTACAGGCCAACGATATGGATACATCTCACAGGCATAGTGTTAGGCTGGTAAACATAAAAGATGGCACACATAAATACACTGTGATTTGTATAGAGTTAAATTTACTTAAAGTTCAAAAAGAGCAAAATTAATCTATTGTGTTAGAAGTAAAGATAGCAGTTATCAGGCCGGGCACAGTGGCTCACGCCTGTAATCCCAGTACTTTGGGAGGCCGAGGCGGGTGGATCACAAGGTCAGGAGTTCAAGACCAGGCTGGCCAAGATGGTGAAACCCTGTCTCTACTAAAAATACAAAAATTAGCCAGGCGTGGTGGCATGTTCCTATAATCCCAGCTACTCGGGAGGCTGAGGCAGATAATTGCTTGAACCGGGGAGGCGGGGTGGCAGTGAGCCGAGATTGCGCCACTGCACTCCAGCCTGGGTGACAGAACGAGACTCCATCTCAAAAAAAAAAAAAAAAAAGATAGTAGTTATCTTTGGGAAAGTCAAAGGAGTTAAGAAAAAAATGTAAGGAATATGATCAATGATTCATGGAAAATTGAGTATGCATCTGTTTCTTCACCTCTCCCTCTTCAGTCCAGTTTCTGGCTCTATCACTCAACCGTGTCACTAAAATATCAAATGACTTACATGTTAATAAGTCTACTGGGTAATTTTCAGTCTTCATCTTTTCCTTTCAGCTTTATTTTTCACCATTAACTACCTAGTGGTAGGTAATAGTTAAGACACATATGCTAGACACAAGTGTTTTACATGTGTTAATTCATTTAATCATAAGAACAACTATATAAAATACAGATTATTATTGCCCCCATTTTTAAATGAGGAAACTGAGGCAAAATGGATAAATGGCTTGCCTAGAACCATACAATTAGAAAGTGCCGGGGCCAGGCGTGGTGGCTCACGCCTGTAATCCCAGCACTTTGGGAGGCCAAGGCCAGTGGATCACAATGGAATACTATTCAGCCATTCAGAAGAATGAAATCCTGTCATTTGTGGCAACATAAATAAACCTGAAGACATTATGTTAAGTGAAATAAGCCAGGCACAAAAAGACAAATACCACGTAATCTCATTAATTTGTGGAATTTTTAAAAACCGATCTCATAGAAGTACACTGTAGATGGTTACCAAAGGCTGGGGTTGGGGGTCGGGAAGGGGAAGAGATTGGTCAACAGATACAAAATTACAGATACATGGGAGGAATAAGTTCTGGTGTTCTAGTGCACAGTAAGGTGACTATAGTTAACAATATTGTACTTTATATTTCCAAATAACTAGAAGAGAGGATTTTGAATGTTCTCACTGCAAAGAAATGATAAACGTTTGAGATGATGGATTAGACAATTACCCTGATTTGATCATTATGCGCTATATATATATATAATATATATGGAAATATCACACTGTATCCCATAAATGTGTACAATTGCTAGGTGTCAATTAAAAATAAAACCTATAGAAAAGAATCAGTAAATCAGTAACACTCCTTGGAAGATGAGGCGAGGACTGTGCCCATCATTAGTAACTTTGTTTTCTGGAGCCTCTGCTGCTCTTTTTCTACTCTGGCTCCATCCTTGAGAAACATTCAGTTCTCCCCAGCCCCACCTGAATTACACAGCCTTCCTGAACTACCAGCATCTCTCTGCATTCTTTCTTGTACTTTGAAGGGACTCAACAAATACCTATGGAGTAAAAGAATAGATTCCCATTGTTTCTTACCTGACATAAAATTGAGTTTTTTATAATGAAGAAGGTAATTTTAGTGAAGGGCAATAGAAAAATCAATATAGCATTTTTAAAAGAATCCTCAGTTGAACCAAGAGCTGAAATGTAATATGAAAAAACTGACTGAATAATAAAAAAGTTTTTAGAAAAATATATTTCTGTTTCTACTGTGAAAATCATGTTAGTTGCCAGGCTTTCATTAATAAATTGATAACCAGTATGAAGTTACTCCCAGTGGGAGCTTTTATTGCTAGGCACCAACGAAAATTCATAAAGGCGGAAGGCTAAAAATCTATGGAGACAAACAACTTCAAGCCAAGAGGCAGGATTAAAAAAATAATAATAAGCAAACATGTCAACAGAAGACATGCATTCATTCACGAATAGTTGGTTCTCTACTAAGTGTCAAGCTAGGGTACACTAAATAGGCATGGACTCACAGAGCTTGCAGTTCAGTGGAGGAAACACATGAGGGCAAACAGGCCATTAGATCTATGCACTGAGGGTAAAGAGTGGAGGGTATTTAATTCAAACTTGAAGCCCACAGCTTCCTTAAGGATGTGACCTCTGGTTTAGTCAAGTGAAAAGGGAAAAGAGCATTCCAGGCAGAAGAATTAGAATATCTAAAGATCTAAAAGTAGCAGACTAGAGAACTTGAAACATCTACTACTACTTATTTAAATACTTACAAAATTATTATACTTATGAATGATGAGTATTAAAAGTATATTTATAAAGTATAAATATTTCATACTTATGTTTTATAAAATAAAACAAATATCCTTTGACATAGCTCTTAAGAAAGTAAGGGAAATTCCCAGAGGCCAAAACAAAGACAATTAAATATCCAAGTAGAAAGCATGTAAGCTGATGCTATAACAGACCTGGGACAATTTGCAGACCTCTATCATAAAGGGTTTAATGCCCACTCCAGCTGGTGTCAACCTAAAATAAACAGCAGAGAGACTGGCTTCCAGATCAGAGTTTATCTGGTAATAGCAGGGGATTGTAATCAGATATACATGCTATAGAGGGCCATAGGTGCATCCAGAGAAGCAAAGAAGACAAGGGTTTTTTTTTAGTGGAATATATTTCCTATTAGCGTTTTTATTATTCACAGCATAATTTATTTTAAAACCAATTTAATTCCTTTTAACCTATTAAACAAAACTAGCTAGGTTAAATTAAACTTAGCAGTGTGCGAAATAACTTAAGGATAACTTACAAAAGGGAATTTGGAATAACCCAGAAATTATATTATTACTTACACATAATTCAAAACAATATGAAAATAAAGGCAAAACGAAGGAGGTTACATTCGTTGTTTTGAAATGATATCCTTGGCTACAAGGATTAATAACAAGAGTGGCATCAGTTCATTAGTGGACAGACAGCTGCTGGGCAGGCATCCTTATAGATGTAATCTTCGTACAAGGTTGTGGTTTTGACAATCTGTTGTGATAGTTTCTGTTATCATGCAAACATGTAAGAAGGTCCTCCCTTCATGGTCTCCAAGCTCTCTTTCCTTACGGTTTGACAGAAGTGACTCCATTTTGGTATAGACAACTTTCACACAGGAAACATGGTCTTGAGACCCCAGGAAGCCTTTAAGGAATGGCCCTCCAAGTAAGGCTGAAACCTCTGAAGAGCTACATCCTCAATGAATATGTGTGAGATGGGGAGGCAAGAACCCACTCAGATTCACAGGGAAACATAAAGGAAGCATGTCTGTCTTAATCTGGGCCCTGGTTAACAAAAAATTTACATTGGGTTTATCCTCATAGTCACACAGATTTGAGTTTGAATATGATCTAGAACTACCCACATTAAATTGTAAGCACAAAAAGAAGTCTCAGGCCAGTAATGTCCTCTGTACATCTGGCAAAAGCAAAGGCAGAATGTCTTTGGAATAACACATCCTCAAACAGGCCCATCAAATTTCCACAGAAATTACACTACTTAAGAAAAATTGTTAATTCATAATTTCAAGACACACAAGGAAACAATCAACATGTAAGAAGTCAGAAGTCACAAGACTAAGATCAGATCCCCAAGAAATTCACACAATAGATCTATCTGTTTGAAGCAGTTGGGAGAAATCATTGATTCCTCACTCCTGTGTCTCCATATGGAGGAGCACCCCTAAAGTGACATTCTCAGCCTCTTTCTCCACCTCTAATTCAACCCAGTCTGTTTGTAGTGTGATAGCCGTCAGTCCACACTCCTTAAATGGGTGAAGTTGATCTAAAAAAAAGCAGTAAAATGTTGCGGATGTGTTTCTTTTCCTTACCTTTCCACCCTGGTCCAGTGCAAGCTGGAAAGCCTAAGTTTGTCTAGGTATGTGGGCTGTCCCAAGATCTAACCTGTAGAAGGGATGGAGATTGAAGCAGAGGGTAAGAATAAGCCCATTTAAGTGTAGAATGTTCCTGAACCTGAACATGTTCTCCAAACCCCTTACTTACCTGACTCTCTCCACAAAGCACACTAGCTAATGTCACAGAGTTTTCTGAGGTTAACTATGCCTGTCCTCTAAGGGCTTTCTAGATTGTTGATCAGCAACACCAATGGGCCTTTCCAATCAAGCCTTCTCCTACTTCTGATCAATGTGGTAAATCTGTGATTTCCTGGTTCTGTCTTAAGCTGTGCCATTCTAGGGACAAACATTCCTTGTGCCAATGAGAACATTCTTACTCATCTCTCCTTTCTGCTGGTGGCTGTATAGGGGAATAGGGGACAGAAGAGAGGTCAACGTTGAAAGGGATCACATTTTAGGAATGCAGTGAATATGATCTAATGAGTTCAAGAAAAGTATAACTGAAAGATGTGTTTCTAAGTTATAAAATTCTGAAAAATAAATTTAACATGACCAGAAATTATCATTCCTATTTTTTTCTTCCTACTCCATGGAACACTTGCATTTGTGATGACCATCAACAAAGCACACTAACAAACCTTTAGTCATTGGAAACCAATATTCACAGGCAACACAATGGATGAAACAGCATCACGAATAATACAAACAACATCAATGAATGGTATTAGGGAACTGCAGAGGCAAGATCTATATTATTTTCATATAAACAGATTCTAAACAGCCACAGCATTTTGAGTATGAGTATTGTTATTCTTTTTCTCCCAGTGAGAGATGAAATTAGAGAACAACACATTTGACAATAAAAAACACAAGCAGACTGTTCCTGGACCTAAACAGGAAGAGATAGTATCTGGACACTACTACCAAGATGAATTATTTTCACATGCACTAATTGGAAAATGAAGTATGTAAATCGCTCTTCTCTACCCGTTTTTCTACATTTTCTTTTAAGTTCCGGGGTACATGTGCAGGATGTGCAGGTTTATTACATAGGTAAATGTGTGCCATGGTGGTGTGCTGCACCTATCAACCCATCACCTAGGTATTAAGCCCAGCATGCATTAGCTCTTTTCCCTAATGCTCTCCTCCCAGCACCCTCCCATGACAGGCCCCAGTGTGTGTTGTTCCCCTCCTTGTGTCCATGTGTTCTCATTGTTCAGCTCCCACTTACGGTGTTTGGTTTTCTGTTCCTGCATTAGTTTTCAGAGAATAACAGCTTCCAGCTTCGTCCATGTCCCTACAAAGGACATGATCTCATTCCTTTTTATGGCTTCATAGTATTCCATGATGTATATGTACCACATTTTCTTTATCCAGTCTATCATTGATGGGCACTTGGGTTGATTCCATGTCTTTGCTGTTGTGAATAGTGATGCAATGAACATACGCGTGCATGGATCTTTATAATAGAATGATTTATATTCCTTTGGGTATATACCCTGTAATGGGATTACTGGGTCAAATGATATTTCTGGTTCTAAATCTTTGAGGAATTGCCACACTGTCTTCCACAATGTTTGAGCTAATTTACATTCCCACCAACAGTGTAAAAGTGTTCCTATTTCTCCGCAACCTCACCAGCATTTGTTGTTTCATGACATTTTAATCATTGCTATTCTGACTGGCGTGAGGTAGTATCTCATTGTGGTTTTGATTTCCTCTGTCTAATGATCAGTGATGTTGAGCTATTTTTCATGTTTGCTGGCTGCATGTATCTGTTTTTGAGAAGTGTCTGTTCAAATCCTTTGCCCACTTTTTAATGGGGTTTTTTTTTTCTTGTAAATTTGCTTATGTTCCTTGTAGATTCTTGATATTCACCCTTTGTCAGATGGAGAGATTGCAAAAATTTTCTCCCATTCTGTAGGCTGTCTGTCTGGTCTGATAATAGTTTAATTTGCTGTGCAGAAGCTCTTTAGTTTAATTAAATTCCATTTGTCAATTTTTGCTTTTGTTTTCATTGCTTTTGGCAATTTCATTATAAAGTCTTTGCCCATGCCTATGTTCTGAATAGTATTGCCTAGATTTTCTTCTAGGGTTCTTATAGTTTTGGGTTTTACATTTAAGTCCTTAATCCATCTTGAGTTAGTTTTTGTATACGGTGTAAGGAAGGGATCCAGTTTCAATTTTCTGCATATGGCTAGCCAGTTCTCCCAGTACCATTTTTAAAATAGGGAGTGCTTTCCCCATTCTTGTTTTTGTCAGGTTTGTCGAAGAGCAGATGGTTGTAGATGTGCAGTTTTATTTCTGAGCTCTGCATGCTGTTCCTTTGGTCTATGTGCCTGTTTCTGTACCAGTACCATGCTGGTTTTTTTTTTTTTTTTTTTTACTGTGGCCTTGTAGTATAGTTTGAAGTTGGATAGTGTGATACCTCCAGCTTTCTTCTTTTTGCTTAGGATTGTCTTGGCAATGTGAACTGTTTTTTGGTTCCATATGAATTTTAAATTAGTCTTTTCTAATTCTGTGAAGAATGTCGATGGTAGTTTAATGGGAATGGCATTGAATCTATAAATTCCTTTGGGCAGTATGGCCATTTTCATGATATTGATTCTTCCTATCCATGAGCACTGGATGTTTTTCCATCTGCTTGTGTCCTCTTTGATTTCTATAAGCAGTGGTTTGTAGTTCTCCTTGAAGAGGTCTTTCACTTCCTTTGTTAGCTGTATTCCTAAGTATTTTATTCTCTTTGTGGCAATTGTGAATGGGAGTTCATTCATGATTTGGGTTACTTCTTGTCTGTTGTTGGTGTATAGGAATGCTTGTGACTTCTGCACATTGACTTTGTATCTTGAGACTTTGCTGACGTTGCTTATCAGCTTAAGAAGCTTTTGGGCTGAAATGATGGGGTTTTCTAGATATAGGATCATGTCATCTGCAAACAAAGAAAATTTGACTTCCTCTCTTCCTATTTGAATACGCTTTATTTCTTTCTCTTGCCTAATTGCCCTGGCCAGAACTTCCAATACTACATTGAATAAGAGTAGTGAGAGAGGGTATCCTTGCCTTGTGCCAGTTTTCAAGGGGAATGCTTCCAGCTTTTGCCCATTCAGTATGATGCTGGCTGTGGGTTTATCATAAATGGCTCTTATTATTTTGAGGTATGTTCTTTCAATACGTAGTTTATTGAGAGTTTTTAACATGAAGGGATGTTGAATTTTATTGAAGACCTTTTGCGCACCTATTGAGATAATCATGTGGTTTTTATCTTTAGTTCTGTTTATGTGATGAATGACATGTATTGATTTGTGTATGTTGAACCAGCCTTGCATCCCGGGGATGAAGCCAACTTGATCATGGTGGATGTTTTTTGATGTGCTGCTGGATTCAATTTGCCAGTATTTTACTGAGAATTTTTGCACTGATGTTCATCAGGGATATTGGCCTGTAGTTTTCTTTTTTTGTTGTATCTCCATCAGGTTTTGGTATCACGAAGATGCTGGCCTCATAAAATGGGTTAGGGAGAAATCTCTCCTTTTTAATTGTTTGGAATCGTTTCAGAATGGTACCAGGTCCTCTTTGTGCCTCTGGTGGAATTCAGCTGTAAATCCATTGGGAGCTGGGCTTTTTTTGATTGGTAGGCCATTTATTACTGCCTCAATTTCAGGACTTGTTATTGGTCTATTCAGGGATTCAACTTCTTCCTGGTTCAGTCTTTGTAGGGTGTTTATGAGTGCAGGAATTTATCCATTCTTCTAGATTTTCCAGTTTATTTGCATAGAGGTGCTTATGGTATTATCTGATGGTTGGTTGTATTTCTGTGGCGTCAGTAGTGGTATCCCCTTTATCGTTTCTGATGGTGTTTATTTGAAATCTTCTCTCTTTTCTTCTTTATTAGTCTCGCTGGTGGTCTATTTCATTGATTTAAAAAAAAACAGCTACGGGATGCATTGATTTTTTTGGAAGGGTTTTTCATGACTCTATCTCCTTCAGTTCCACTCTGAGCTTAGTTACTTCTTGTCTTCTGCTAGCTCTGGAATTTGTTTGCTCTTCATTCTCTAGTTCTTTTAGTTGTGATGTTAGGGTGTCAATTTGAGATCTTTCTAGATTTTTTATGTGGGTATTTAGCGCTATAAATTTCCTTCTTAACACTGCTTTACCTGCATCCCAGAGGTTCTGATACATTATTTCTTTGTTCTCATTGATTTCAAAGAACTTCTTGATTTCTGCCTTAATGTCATTATTTACCCAGGAGTCATTCATTCAGGAGCAGATTGCTCAATTTCCATGTAGTTGTGTGGTTTTGAGTGGGCTTTTTAATCTTGAGTTCTAATTTGATTGTGCTGTGGTCTGAGAGACTGTTATTATTTCAGTTCTTTTGCATTGCTGAGGAGTGCTTTACTTCCAATTATGTGATTAATTTTAGAGTAAGTGCCATGTGACGTCAAAAAAAATGTATATTCTGTTGCCTTTAGGTGGAGAGTTCTGTAGATACCTATCAGGTCCACTTGTTCTAGAGCTGAGTTCAAGCCCTGAATATCTTTGTTAATTTTCTGTCTCATTGATCTGTCTAAACTATTAATTTTCTGTCTCATTGATCCATCTAATATTGACAGTGGGGTATTAAAGTCTCCCACTATTATTATGTGGGGGTCTAAGTCTCTTTGTAGGTCTCTAAGAACTTGTTTTATAAATCTGGGTGCTTCTGTATTGGGTGCATATATATTTAGGATAGTTACCTCTTCTTGTTGAATTGAACCCTTTAACATTATGTAACGCCCTTCTTTGTCTTTTTTGACCTTTGTTGGTTTAAAGTCAAAAAAAATTTGGTTTAAAGTCAAAAAAAATTTTGTTAGAAACTAGGATTGCAACCCCTTTTTTATGCTTTCCATTTGCTTGGTAAATTTTTCTCCATTCCTTTATTTTGAGTCTATGTGCATCTCTGCACATGAGATGTGTCTCTTGAATACAGCACAGTGATGGGTCTTGTCTTTGTATCCAGCTTGCCATTCTGAATCCTTTAATTGGGGTATTTAGCCCATTTACATTTAAGGTTAATATTGTTATGTGTGAATTTGATCCTGTCATGATAATGCTGACTGGTTAATTCTGCAGACTTGTTAATGTAGCTGCTTCATAGTGTCATTGGTCTGTGTACTTCAATGTATTTTTGTAGTGGCTGGTAATGGTTTTTCCTGTCCATGTTTAATGCTTCTTTCAGGAGCTCTTGCAAGACAGGTCTCTGGTGGTGACAAAATACCCCAGCATTTGCTTGTCTGAAAAAAGATTTTATTTCTCCTTTGTTTATGAAGCTTAATGTGGCTGGATACGAAATTCTGGGTTGGAATTTCTTTTCTTTAAGACTGTTGAATATTGCCCCCCAATCTCGTCTGGCTTGCAGGGTTTCTGCTGAGAGGTCCGCTGTTAGTCTGATGTGTTTCCCTTTGTAGGTGACCTGGCCTTTCTCTCTGGCTGACCTTAACAATTTTTCCTCCATCTCAGCCTTGGAGAATCTGATGATTATGTGTCTTGGGGTAGATCTTTTCAAGGAGTATCTTATTGGGGTTCTCTGGATTTCCTGAATTTGAAAATTGTCTGTCTTGCTAGGTTGGGGAAGTTCTCCTGGAGGATATCCTACAGTGTGTTTTCCAACTTTGATCCATTCTCCCTATCTCTTTCAGGTACTCCAATTAGTCATAGGTTTGGTCTATTTACACAGTCCCATAGTTCTCGGAGGCTTTGTTTGTTCCTTTTTATTCTTTTTTTTTTCTAATCTTGTCTAAATTTTCATTGAAAAATCATTATACCAGTTTCCTATTGCCGATGTAACAAATAACCACCAATTTATTGGCTTAAAACAACAGCACTTTATTAACTTAAAGTTCAGATAGTCAAAAGTCTAAAATGGGTCAGCAAGGAATATAAGGTTGAATTCCTTCTGAAGGTCATTTCCTTGCTTTTTGGAGCTTTTGAGGTTGCATGCCTTGCTTGACTTAATAGCCACTTCCTCCATCTTTAAAGCCAGCAGTGTAACATCTTCCTCTCTCTCTCTCTCTCTCTCTCTATCCCCCTGTGTGTATGTGTGACCTCTGCTTTTGTGCCAATTCCTCTGACAGTCTGCCTCCATCTTTAAAGGACCCTTGTGATTACACGGCACCCACTCAGATAATCCAGGATGACCTTCCCATCTCAAAATCCTTAACTTAATCATATCTGTAGAGCCCCTTTTACCAAGTAAAGTAGCAGATTCACAGGTTCCAAGGACTAGGATGTGGTCATCTTTAGGGGCCATTATTCTATCTACCACAGTCACTATCTTTCACATGAGCTCATGAATTTTGCAATTCATTTTTTGGTGTGATCCTTTTTAATACACTTTATTCTTTTAAGAGCAGTTTTCAGTTCCCAAAATTACAGAAAGTTCCCATATACCATTGTCCTCTACACACATCAGTTCCCCCAGTATTAACACTGGGCACCAGAGTGGTACATTTGTTATATAATTAATGTACCTATGTTGACACATCATTATCACCCATAGTCCATAGTTTACATTAGAGTTCACTCTTGATGTTGCACACTCTATGAGTTTTGACAAATGTATAATGACCATGTATCCACCAATATGAATCATACAGAATAATTCACTGCCCTAAACATCTGTGCTCTGCCTATTTATCCCTTCCTCCCCTTTAACCCCTGACAACCACTGATCTTTTTAATATCTCCATAGTTTTGCCTTTTCCAGAGTGTCATATGGTTGAAATCATACAGTTTTATAGCCTTTTCAGATTGGCTTCTTTAACTTAGAAAAATGCATCCAAGGTTCCTCTATATCTTTTTATAGCTTGGTAGCTCATTTCTTTTTAGCAAAAAATATTCCGTTATAAATGTATCCCATATAACACATTTTTAAATCAAATCATCTATATAGACAGAGACATCACACACCCTAAGAACTGCACTGCCCTAAGCCCTCAAGAAAAATTTAAATTCTGTCCAGTATACTCTTAGGTAAGCAAATAATATACATGATAAAATAGATTTTATGAGGTTTTTGAAATATATAATCAAAACATATTAAGTGCCCATTGCAGAAAATACAATAAATAGTGCACTAGTACTGTTATTGTTGTTATTACCATCATGGTGATGATGGTGAAAGATTTCAATCCCAGGGATTAAAATGCAAGCTTTTAGTCTTAGGTATATAAAACTTGCCTATTGAAAGCACATCTAGAATAAGTTACACTTAGATTGTGCTTTTCCATTTACCAAGGCCTTTCCCATACATGACCTTGTCTGATCTTTATAGCAGTTCTGCCACATAGGCATTATTTTCATTCCTGACTTTCAGATAATAAAACTGAGTCTCAGAAACTCAGTTGTTTCACCACTTGTAATTTGCTGAATTGCCACTTGAACCCAAGTTTTTCTATATCAAATCTTGCACACAGCATTACAAAATATTTCCATCCTCTAAGGATTCCAAATGGTCAGGTATTTATTACACAAATTAGTAATTTTCCAAGTGTAGTTCTTAGACAAGCTGCAGCAGCAGCATCTCCTGTTGAAAGTTCTTGGGCCCCATACCCATCTACTGAGGGTGAGGCCTGGGCAATCTGTGCTTTAATCAGCACTTTAAAGTTTGAGAACCACTCTTATAAAACATTGGTTTTTTTGTTAGTTTTTTGCCTAGTTGCTTGCAGTCCCTGGATTAAAGAGAGACAAGACATAACCATACAAAGCAGTTAACTAACGATTCAATGATTAAAATAACACTTTTATTAGAAAGGGTCCTATAAGTTTAAACAGAAAACTCATTACAACTTTGTCTTTTTCTAATTATTTAGATTTTTCAGCTCAAAAAAGTATAACATATTCCATCCATGTAGAGAAGAGAGAAGCAAAAACATGAAGGGTTTCGGATTGTATTTCCACAGGGGCAGAACTAGGATAATCATAATTGTTTCCAGAGTTTCTTCTCCTATGTTATCTACAATTGCTTAAGCAGAACCTTGAAAGATTAGTTCCACTATCAGTCCTCTCCCCATAGATCATATCCTTGGAGAACATTTAACTGCAAAAGGCCAGAATGATGAAATTAAGACCTCTCACAGTTGGAACGAAGACAAATTGGATGTGGCATGTCATAGGCTAAGAGGGGCAAAGGGAAAGCAGACATTTTATCTGTTACAGATATTGCTTACTGATAATTCCACAAATTGTTCCTAGGATCTGTAAGTAGAGGGCAAAGATGCTCCTTCTAATTCATCATCCAAATATGTCCTAATGAGTTGAATCAACATTCAAGAGCAACTTGAGAGGGCAAAGACATTGACCAGCCACCATTCCAGAGGTCTGATGTTCACCACTCATTCCCAGAACCAAGGGATCAGTCCAGCTTTGAAAGGAGCCTTGGGAAAGACTTTGGCAAAATCAATCAATAAATCCCTGAGGCAAAACAATCTGTTCCATGTCTATCACAGAGAGTAAGCATTTCTGAAGAGATTTAGGAGAGAAGGTGAGGTTTAGTGGTGCTTTCATCAGAGGCCAATATCCAGGGTAGGGCTGGTTCCCCAATCAGCTCTAGACTTTGCTTGCTGCTCTAGTTTGGAATCTCTTCAAAACCTGGGGTAAACACCAGGTGAGAATGGGGCTGTTCCAAATCCCTAGGGAAAGAGTGCTTACTCTGGCCAGGGAATAGGCCCTGGTGGCCATCCTGCCACAGGTATAGTGAAGCATCTTTCTGCTCTGAACTCTGCACCTTAATTAGCCTCCAGGAGCTCTGTGAAGCCTGTCCTCAGCACAGCTGGCAGGTGATTTCATGCCTAAAGAGGCCTTTTCAATGAAGTTACCAGAAGATAATTCTCTGCATTACAGAAAGCAGGGAGAGGGAATGAGGCCAACATTACTGAGGAGTAACTATGTGCCACCCCTTTCCATACATTAACTCATTTGATCTTCATGATAACTGCATTAGGTAGGTGATTTTACACCCATTTTTTAGAAAGGAAAACAAGGCAGAGATGGTTAGTTACTACTCCAAATCACACAGTTTGTAAGAGGCATAGCTGGAATACGAACTTGGGTGTGGCTCCAAAGTCCATACTCTCCTAACTACTGTGTGTTCACAGTAGAAAGGGCCCATATGCTAATTGGCCATCTCTGAGAGAAAAGTCACTTTAAGTCTTTTGCTGTGGGTTGCTACCCAGATATCAATGGAGATTACAGTGTAGACATCACCTGTGCCATCTTTCTTAGCCTGCAAACCATACATACTAATTATGCCGTATTAAGAGAGAACTGTTATGCACTTCTATCATCTAACAAAGACAGCTGAGTCAGGAATTTTCTCATGAATTACCCTTTTTTATGTTGTCTATTCCTCTTTTTCCATTGAAATCTCCTTTCTCTATACTATCACCATACATCCCAGTTAAACAGAAGTCCAGCATCAGTGTTCTTCCATTATCTCTTACATGAGGGAAAAAAAGACTAAGGTGAACGCTTTTACAGAGGTAATCAGAGAGCACTTGCTGCTTGCTTCAGTATAATCAGAGGTAATCCGATTTTACAGAGGTAATCTGATTTTACAGAGGTAATCAGAGAGCAATCTGCTTGCTTCAGTATAATCCTCTAAGTGCTCTTTCCTTTGCCCTGAACAAGCTTGATACATAACAGAGTTGATATATATACAAGCTTGATATATAACCTCAGTGATAGTTCAGCCAGTTAATCATTCATTTGTGATGGTCTAAATCAGGAGAATGATTTTCTGTGAAGTTTGTTTAATCATTTTCAAGTGAGCCAAACTAATCCCTTGTGGAAACAAACTCCTTTCTTCCTAGAATATATATCTATTATTCCCCATTGGGGGTTTATTTAACCATTACAGAGTACCTCACTTTGTATTTGTCAACTACAATTTTATCTTTCTTTTTATAAGCTATTTGCAAAACAATTTGATGATAGAATCCAGTCCTACAGAGCAGAGTTCCTAGGCAACATTAACCCAGGGTATTGCATGCCAGGGCAGAGCAAACAATCTGAAATGAAATAGGAGGAGAGCATTTGTAGGCAGCCAGGGTGTTCTGACACATCCTAGAGGTAGGAACACTCACCCTCATCTGTGAGAGAGCTGACTGTACCATGGCTATTTCTCCAACAAATCAACTCTAAGAGTTTCTCATCAGTAAATAATTAAAGATGTGGATTAAAAAAAACCTGTACAAAGTTATAATAATGGAAGTTTCAAATGATATAAATGCCCATCCCTTAGAGGACTAATTAAATAAATTACAATACATTCCTATAGAAGAATACCATGCAGGCATATTTCAAAATCATGTAAAAATAAGCTCTATTGAGATGACAGTATTTAGTGAAAAAAACAGATTACAAAATCCTATTATATAGAACTTTTTTTAATTAAAAAAAGGATATGATTGGATAGACAAGTTGCTAATAATGGCTATCTCTGAATGGAGAAAATTTTTTATGATTTTGTTGGAGTTGTTTTTACCTTTCTACATATTCTGATTTTTCTGAGATAAGCCTATATTGATTTCATAATCAGCATAGGAGAAAAACAATAAAAATATTCTGGAAAAGATTCCACAAAACACTAGCAGCTTTCATTCCCATAGTTCCCATCTGAACCAAAAGACAGAAGTAGCTCTTTGCATGTAAACTGGCATGGTAGTATTGTTTCTCTCAACATCTTAATTTCTGTGCCCTTCTTTTATGGTCTGTGTCTCTATATAAAAGTTCCCAAGAAGGAATCTTGAATTGGTCCTTGAGTTGCAATATTCAATACAGAATGCCCTTGCTTCATAGGGTCTCCTCATACACAGTTTGCTCACTGTTGCTATTGCTTCCTCCCTTCTGAAAGTAATTCACTCACCCATGACCTTCTGCAGCATTAATTCAACACAGACTAAGAAATATTTCTTTTAGACATCTTATCACTTTAGCTTGGAAACATGTCTGTGTATAGCCTAGATTTGTATGACACTCTGACCATAATCAAGTCTATGGGAGTCACTGGTGAAAGAAAATTTCAAAATTTTGACTTTCCTGTCTCCCCTGGCCTATCAAGGCTCTCAAAATGAAAGTATGCTCTGATAGAAATGGAATTCCCATTTGGTTACACACTGTGAGGCTTGGTTTTGTAACCAGAAATAACCAAACCAGGCATATGCTACTGTGTTAGGCATTTCATACATTTTGAATCTCTGCAAAAACCCTCTGAGATATACATTATTGTCCTTTAGATATGATAAAACTGGAGGCCAAAGAGGTCAAGCAACCGGCCTCAGGCCATTCAATTAGCTACAAATTTTCTACTATAATTTGAACAAGGTGATTTCTCCAACCCTTTTAACCACTGCATGTTATAGCACCATAAGATTTAATTAACACAACAAATCTAAAAAAGGAAAAAAAAAAAATCTGCCCTCATCTCTCCATGTCAGAAACAAGGCTTAATGATTGTGGGATTATTCCAAAGAATAGGAGAAATGAAATTTATAGGAAAAGCTATAAATTAACAGTGTTTATCTTGCTAATGAAGGAGAAATAAATATTTGTTTAAAAAATGCCTAAATACAATTTTGTCAAGAATGCATAATTTTTTAAAATTGTAGGCAGATTAAATTTAAAGAAATAAGGCCAGGCCTGATGGCTCACGTTTGTAATCTCAGCACTTTGGGAGGTCGAAGTGGGAGGACTGTTTGAGCCCAGGAGTTTGAGACCAGCCTGGGCAACAGAACAAGACCCTGTCTTTACAAAAAATAAAAAATTAGGCTGGCATGGTGGCACGTGCCTATAGTTCCAGCTACTTGGGACTGAGGTGGAGTATTGCCTCAGCCTAGAAGGCAGAGATTGCAGTGAGCCATGATCACTGCACTCAGCCTGGGTGACAGAGTGAGAACCTGTCTCAATAAATAAATTAATAAAGAAAATAATTTATCAGTCCAGACATGCATCAAGGCAGGCCTAGGGGTAGTATGGAATAGGGATCCAACTCATATTATGAAAGATAGGTTCTTATCTAGACTGTTAGAGTTTCAGTCTGGGACAAAACTAAGTCACATGAATAAACAGTCATGATAGAGGGATGAAGGCTATGCATGGGTCCGTGGATTCCCACTCCAAGCTGATACAGTGCTGCCTCTGTCAAATGTCCAAATGAGACCAACGATGAGCTCCTAATAACATCATCCCTGGAGGAGATCTCTGGCCTGTTGATTATTTTCGGCCTGTCCTACCCTAGAAGGGGTTGCAATTAAGCTTGACTGGAACAGACACATTTTGAGGGTATGGTTTTGCCTTTCCTGCTGGCAAAGCCTCAGCATCTGGGGGCTACAGAGTGTTTGATCCATTGTTGTGGAATCCTGTGTGACATCACATCAGACCAAAGAACTCAGAGCAAAAGCAGTACACCCCTGGGTACATGATCATAAGATCCACTGGATTTATAACCTGCCACATAGCCCAGAAGCTGGCCTTTTGAAGGGACAGCTGAAGAACAAGATTGGAGCTGATATACTTCAAGGGTACGGCTGCATCCTTCAAGATAAGTATACACATATTACTAATCATTATATGGTACTCTGTCTTCAACAGACCAAATACATGGATCTGGAAACTAAAGGGTAACAGCAGAAATTGTCCTTTTGCCATCACTTCTCACTCCCTCAACTCTGGGCTCTGTGAGTTAGAAATCCTATTTTTTAAAGGAAATGCTTCCTTCAGCAGACACAGCAGAAATTCCATTAAACTTAAGCTGTGGCTGCTACACAGTCACTTTGGGGTCTGTGTGCTGAGAGACCAAGGAAAGAAGTCACTATCCTGGCAAGAGTAACTGACCCAGAGCATCATAAAAAAGTAGGGTTGCTATTCCACACTGGGTACAGAAAGAAATATGTTTGGTACCCAGATGATCTACTGGAGCATCTTTTAGTAATTCCTTGCCCAATTTTGAAAGAAAATGTGAAATGCAGCAGCCACAGCTTGGGAAGCGCATAATGGCCAAGGTCTAGACTCTTTAGGGAAAGTCTCCAAGGACTTTATATTCTGGGGGAAGATATACCTTATTATAGCAAACCAGTGTAGTTACTAATATTTTTAATATATTAGTATAATTATTACAAACAGGAAAGGAACAAGAAACATAAAAAATCAAAACAGTAACTCTTGGCGGGGAGACGGACAGAGCTGAGATTGAGGATGAACACAGGGAACTTCAACAGTTTGGCAATTCCTCCAGAAGAAAACCCCAACATAAGGATTTGAGCATAAGTAGTTTATTCAGGAGGTTATCACAGGAAACACTAGTAAACTACTTATTTCCCTGCGAAAGCAGAGAAGACAGATGAGAAGAAAGTAAATCTATATAGGCTAAGTTAATAAGCGGGTTATTACTGTGGACAACTGGGGCTCGATTTCACTTGGAGACTGTTTCCTCTTTGAGACTATATAACCGCAATTATTTTTGCACCAATCTAATAAAATATCAGTGTTCCTACCTGAAGGCAGGGGGCTTGGATATGTATCCACCAGCTTTTCCCCATTATTAGTTGAGGGCTGTTCCTGGTAACCTTAACTCCCTGGCACTTCCAGCATGCTCTGCCTGCAGGAGATAAGCATATTTCTAAGGCTAGAGTACACAGAGGCATATCATCTCAGCTGCTTAGAGGAGACAGCCATTAGTGCCTTTTAGAAATACTGAGTACCAAGGAGATATGCCTTCTATTATACTAGTCTACTTCTTAAATTGGGGGTAGTAAAAATGGTATTTATTGTATTATGTGTCCTATATACATGAAATGTATATTAAGTGGACATATTCCTTAAATTACCATTTTATTCTTTGCAAGGTGTTTGTTAGAAATGTGGACTTCTTAATATGTTTTTGTTTTCACCGATCTGCTCATTTGCAGCAACGGGACCATAGACTCCCTAGAGTCACTGGGCTGTAACACATTATTTGAAAAAGTTGGCCCTTCATTGCAGGAAGGCAGTTGTAATTAAGTTTAAATATGGTATTTTACCAAGCAGCAGGAACTAATTTGCAATAACTTTAGAAACTATATTTTAGGAAAATAGCATGATACGAAATTAAACTCGATTTATGTGTCTGGTTTTTTTTTTTTTTTTTTAGTATGTGGATCATTTTTATATAGTAGGATTTTGGTATTTGGGGTTTCAGAGTTCATATACCATGGGCTATGAAAGCTTTTTTAATTATAGTTAACTCAAATTCCAATTATAGTATTCCAAGCAGAAACAGTTCTATAAAATCCTCTATTGTGTGGCTGGCATGTTACAGTTTCATTTATTAAGCCAAATGCACTATAGGCTAAGCTTAAGGAGGAGGATCATTCAATTGACCAAGGCAAACAGAGCTGACAACTGGACTATACTTTACAGAACAATACATTACAGTTGGACTCAAGGGGGAAACTGGGAAACGTGGTAATTTGTACCTGGTTACACAAATGGCCAAAGGTGCCTGAATTATTTTTAGAGAATTATTGTTGTCCTTTCAAAATCCTTAGAGCCAATAGCTCTACATAAGGTAAGTTAAACAGACAACAAATATTTATTCACTATATTATCCCTTTAATAGAACAGCTTTTAAAAAAAAAATTGAAAAAGTTTTTCAAGGTTCGTTTTGAAAAAAGTCCTAAAGCCTCTAATACAATGCATATCTGTATTCTTTAATACAAGTTTTAATATAATGCTCTGTCAACAACTACCTCCAAGGTAGCTGAAGGTTAATAAAACACTTTTTACAAAGGAATTGACAATTCACTAGCTTGAAGATCCTTAATTGTTCTCTGAACAAGACCAGACTCACCAGTCTATATCTGAAGGTGGATCTCTATTTACATTGTCTAAAAATTGACCAGAAGCTGTGGAATAAGCTGTTTCAGAATAGCTCACAAAGGCTAAATCTATAGAGGTAGAGATGAGGGCATAATAGAAGAGTCGGTAACATAACATGTTTAGTGGGACATTTCTAACAGAGATTATGAGAGTAAAATGCACTGTGATTCCCTTTAATTTTACCTACCAATTTTTGCCCAGGCCTATTTGATGAGGCAGACCAACTTAGTATGCCTTTGTAACTGTACACATTTCCATTTTATAGTCGTTAAAATGGATTAATCATTAGCATTTGAAGATTCTATTTTTTCTCCTTCATACACAAACCCAATAAATAAATGGACAGATGGATTGATGGATAAGTGGATGGATGGATGGATGGATGGATGGATGGATGGATGGATGGATAACTGTAATTTAAATTGGAAATTTTGACTGATACAACAATATACAAAATACATTTCAAAGTGAAGTGTTGGACCAGAGAGCCTAAATTTCAAGGATGGTGACTGATATTAAGTTCTAATACCCACAACATAGATATGTAAGATTATGGTAATTGAGAGAATTTTGTGAGGATTATTTCAGTGGAAAAATAAATGTACTGTGAAGGAACAGTGATGATGGTTGTATGTACTACATTTCAAGATAGTCACTGAACTCCATAAGTATTTCCTGCACAATCTTGTATTTAAACTTTTGGTATCTTGTTCATCATGGTTTTTTATATTAATAATTATTTTTAAAAATTTTCTTAAGATATGTTTATCTTGGCCGGGCACAGTGGCTCACACCTGTGATCCCAGCACTTTGGGAGGCCGAAGTGGGCAGATCACCTGAGGCTGCAAGTTCAAGACCAGCCTGGCCAACATGGCAAAATCCCGTCTGTACTACAAATACAAAAATTAGTTAGGCATGGTGTGCCTGTAATCCTAGCTACTTGGGAGGCTGAGGCAGGAGAATCGCTTGAACCCAGGAGGTGGTGGTTGCAGTGAGCCGAGACTGTGCCACTGCACTTCAGCCTGGGAAACAGAGTAAGATTCCATCTCAAAAAAAAAAAAAAAAAAAAGACATGTTCATCTTAATTACTGAGTTTTCTGGTACTTTCTTAAATTTTGCACTCAAAAGACATGTATTACTAGTTCCACTCTAGTCACAGCCCTGACTGGGGGCATACAAGGTAATGCCTGACCCTTATCAGAGCCTGATAAAGCAGCCTACGACAGCAGGATAGAGGTGAGAGACCAGGAAGGTAGTGTATGCTGTTTTAATAGTGGGTCAAAAGTATGTAAATTCTAGGGACTAGATGAAGAACAAGAGGTAGAAATATCAGCCTAGGGTTATTTAAAAAGGTTTTCTGTCCAAGAGTGTAGTCTGTGAGGGCTGAGGCAACCTAGAAATAAATGGCTTTGGGATATACTCTTGCAAGACAGAAACTGAAGGGCACAGAGAGTGGCCAACTGAAACTGAGGCACTGCCACACTTGGAGAGTTAGATTGAGAGCCTGGGTGGTTGCAGGGCCCCTAACTCTCTGCTCTTTACCCTACCCTCCAATCCTAGAGGGGTTAAGCATGAAGGTTTATGGCATATTCTTCCTTGAAGACTGCTGGCCTGCCTACAGCCAGGTCTTGGGGCCTGCCTATAGCTAGGTAGTGGGCTGGGGAGGAGAACTCTTAATTTTGAATATATTAGACAAATATAGTAAACACTGAATTAAGACTGATTTTTTTATATTAAAGTGAACTTAGGCCACAAGGACTATGTTGCAAAACTATAGGGGCACCATCCCATTACAATCTATTGAAGCTGGGCTCCAGGAGACTCCATTTATAAAGATTACAATGCAAATGTTGCCCCCTGGAGTTGTGCAACTCAGAGGCTCTGATAGAACATTTATTACTTGAATGCCCAGAAAAATCATAGGGCTGCCTAGGTTTTTAATGCAGGCCCAGGAATAAAACTTCTCCTAGTGAAAGATAAAGATGAAAAATAATTTATATTTCATTTAAACTCCATAAATTGTGCCTGTTCGACTTATGGGTAGAAAAGGATGGATGAATGAATAAACGTAGATATTAAAAAAGTCAATTTAAGTTACTAAAGAGAGTGATCCTACTTAAACAAATGTGAGATGATTTATGAGGCAAATTCCTATTGAAAAGGATAGACACATTTACTGAAGCAAATTTCAATCTCTGATGGACAGGATGCCATTAGGGGACTTTATCTGTATTTCAATAGTTGATATCCCATATAGATAAGCTAGTTGAAAAGGGAATTCTGTGCCCCGATGCTCTTGGGAGATACACACCCATCTAACACAGCTGACATCTACTGTCTTGTTTGCTAATCAAATCTCTGACAGCCACCTAGTGTGTTGCCACATTTCTGTGGTTCTCTTTTCTCCAATCTCACTTCTACCATCTTAGTTTCAGTCATTTCTCAGCAAGGTTACAGTAATATCTAATTAGCCTTCTCCTCCAAGGGGTCCCTCAAGTATCACCCACATTTGGCGACAAATGAAGCCTTCTAAAATACAAATCTGATCAAAAGAATGTAAGTGTGTGGGTATGTGTGTAAGTGACAGGTTAAGGTTTACCCTTTAGGTTGTACCACATTAAATGAAGAATTACACCTTTGCCCTGCTTCTCTTCTGAAGCAAAGTGCTAACCTTTTCCAGAAAAGCTTCTCATTCTGAGAACTGTCTCCCTTAAAATACCTGAAGAAGACATTTTTCCAAGTTCCTTTCACCTTTAAGTCTTTATCCAACTCTTAGACTCCTCAAGTAGTCTGGCAATTATCCAATAGCCTATTGTTATCAACACATACTCTAAAATAGTTGAGGTTTCCCAGGGTTTGGATCCCAGTGTACTGCTATGTTTTATCATAAATATCCTAAAGCCTTCCTTCAGTGACTGACTTCTGCAAATTCCCAGCTGTGGACACAGGTGGCTTCTCAGATGAGGTGACTTTCTAACTCTGCCTAAGAATACACTATTGATGATAACTGAATTCTCAGACAGGAAGAAAATAAAGACTCTAACAGGGCTGTCTCCCTCAAATAGTCAAGATTTCCAAACCAGGCAAAGGTTTAAACCTACTGTAACAATTCTGAGAACACCACAGAAATGAAGTAAAACTTCTTTAGATACTTATTATTGGCTTTGAAACAATGGTTTTCAGCAGAGTGAAAGAGAAAGATCAGAATCACCCAAGCAATTTTTTCAAGCCACAAATAACCACCCCTTCTCATATGAAGAGTCACACAAGCCCTTTTTAGAATTAGCTATACATACATGATGGCATCTCCAGGAGTATAGGGGAAAGCCAGCAATGCGTGATTTTTAAAAATAATAACAATAACAAAAATCATGTAATATGTCCTGCCACCAACTTACCTCCCACCTCAGAATCATCCCAGATTAAAAACAAATGCTTTAGAAAATATGTTGCATTTTTAGAAAAAAAAAATGCAACTATTCATGTGAATGATGCAGCTGCAAAGTTTAACAGGAGATCAAAGACATTTTGACATTTAGGACATAAACACTTGGCCCTTGGGTGGCCACCATCACTGTTCTCCCTTTTGCCTGTTCACCTCAAAAGCTGCAAGACTCCCCTGCTTGCAATGAGTCACCCACTATTACTCACAAATTTCTGCCAAGTTCACATCAGCAGCTGTTGTTTTCAAAGTCAACATCCATGCTGTACTGTTTTGAGGTTTCTCCATTACTTTATAATATTTCTTCTATTTCTCTGCTGTCTTCCCAGCCAAACTTGCATTCAGAAGCAGGCATCTTACTAGCATTGCTCTCATATACAAATCCAGGATATCAGAAGTACAGAGTCAACCATAACTAACATTTTAACTAAAATTTGTTATGTCATTCTACAGTTTCTCAACAAAATACTCTCACATCCTTCAAACAAATAACCACTATATTACTTAGAGGCTGTGAAGGTAGAAGACTTTCTCAATTGGAAACACGTTTGGGTCTATGGTAGGGTTGTGATTTCAATTTTTGCAGTTAGCTAAGGCAAAGAGACACACTGCAAATTTTCTTCACATGTCTGGAATTTAAACTTTTATTAGGTATGGAAAGAGTAGACTAACTAATCTACAAACATATGTTCATATTACCAAATAAATATAGCTTTTTAAAAATGTTAACATTTGCCCTATAGACATGTAAGAACTTGGATTAGGTCTTCAGTATGTAGAACTGAATATGAGGTATCTTGTGACATAAAAACTTCGATCTCTTTTTTCTTTTTATTACTTCTCCAAGAAAAAAAAAAAAACTTCTGATCTTGCATCAAGTCACAGAATGCCTTTCAGACAATATCATAATGCCACTGAATATTTTAAATATATATAGTTAAAAATTATTTTTTCCAATTTTCCAGAGCCAAAAAGGAAACATCTAGAAAAGCTTGAATTGCCAAACTTTACTAAAATACATTAGCAGTTAAAAAGCAGAGCCCCGAACTCACTGAAGGGCAGAGGGAGGTATTAAAGAGCACCCTATTCTCCCCGGAGAACTCGGTTGTGTGGCTGTATGTTAAGTGTGTGGGGAAGCATTGGCAGGAGGAGGAGGTTGGGATGTCTGAGGTGGATGGAAGTTGGAGTATAATTGCTCTCTGACAGTAGAACAATAGAGCTGTAAAAAGCTCTGCTTCAGTTCAACTCAGCTTTCTCTCCCTCTTTCCCTCCCACCTACATGACAAACAGAACACAATCAGGCACTTTTTGTCCCTGACAGTGACTATTACCCGGAAAAGGACCACGGTAAAAGCATGTCTTATGCAAGACCAATCTCCTAAGGAATATTTTATAAATAACTAACAAAGCACTGTCAGAGTGGGATATTTGTGAGGTGCTAAAATAGGTAAAAGGAGGTCGATGATCCATTTCAAACATTTCCATTTATTTTATCACTTATATTTCTGACTTTTCTTTTGCCCCTCTTCCTAGTATTGCCATCACTTGGTTGGTAAGGGGGAGGCAATATGACTCCACAATTCAGTTGACTGGGATACATTTTCCAGCACTCAAATGAAAAGGTACTAGATGAGAACCAGAATGAGAAAGAAGCCCAAAACTGTAGTTCTGTCTATGCCAAATACTAACCAAGAGACCCTGGATTAGTCACTTAGCCTCTCTGGGCTTCAGACTACCTATAAAATTTATTTCACAAATATGTCTGATGTGAAATGTAATATGAAAGTCAAAGATAGTAATACCTCACCTACCTATCTCAGGGAGCTGTATAGGCACTAGGCACTATATGAATATAAACAAAGTTTAGAAGAAAATTGTTGAGTTCAGGATCTAAATTGAATATGCAGATATATTTTTATGGATCTTATTGGCCTTCATTTTTAATTGCAACATTCAATTCAAAGTTAATAGCAATATTCAAAATGACCAAAGCCAATAAATTAAGTATTTAAGTGCTGCCTAGATGCCCACTGCATGCCATGTACTAAGAAGGGTAAGAAACATTAGGAAGCCTGAACTGAGATCTTCCTCCATTTACCATCTAAACAGGAAGGTACGTGGGAAACCACTAAGGAATGGCACAAGTCAGTACATAGGTGCAGTGGCAAACACCATAGGAATGCAATGATGAGCTGGAATGAGTTGGAGTAAAGAGGAAAGACTTGGTGAAGGAGATGGGGCTCCAATGGGGCCTTGGAGGAACTTCAAGTTGTTGTAATAGGGGAGAGAAGAAGAGAAGCATAGGAAAAGGCTGGAGAATCCTGGCTTGTGGACAAGGGAGAGTTTTAAAAGCACATGATGATCTTGGATATATAGGATAAGATAAAATGATGAAGGGCTGTGACTGCCTGAGTCTCTGGTTTTGATAAGTCACTTCACATGACTCTAAGACGTTGGAGGGTTAAAACAGTGTGGGGACTGAAGGATGAGGAGAGAATACATAGAGCTCAATAGAAGACCAGTGAAAAAGTTCAGGTATCAAGTGATGAAATCCATTCATCAGAATAGTAGCAACCAGAATGGACACTTGAAACCAAGACCACAGTTCCTGGGGACTGATAAGATGTGGAGGATGAAGAAAGAGAGAGAAATCAAAGACTATTCCAATGTTTTGGTTATCAGGGACCAGAAGAATGGTTATCCCATTGAATAAGTGGAAATGTTATAAAATGAAGTCAGTTTGTGAACAAACATCAGTTTTGGATATATTGGGTTTAGAGGCACGAGCTAAGAGTAGAGATGTGAGAAGTTCAAAATTCCACACCAAAGCACAGACCTAGAGCCCAGACTTAAGATATAGATGGAGTTAGAGCTCAGAGATTAACAGTTGATTGAAAAGAACTGTCCAAGGCCTACTTCCGTGAGGAAATACTGCCCACAAACAGTGATAGAAGAGAAGTCATGCAAGACAGAAAAAAGTGATACAACAGAGAGATTAGAATCCCAGTTTTTCTAATACTTGATAAGCTTGAGAAAGTAACTTAAACTCTACTTCTTCATCTGATAAATAAGACACCTACCACTATAAGGTTGTTGACAAGACTAAGTGAGATTAAGTGATAAAGTACGCAAATCACATTTAGCAACCTAAAAATCAGAGAAGGAAAACAAGAAAAAGAGCTATCATAAAAAGCAGGGGCTTGTTTTTCAAGGTAAAATCAGAGAATGGAACTGGTCAAAGGAATATTTTAGCAAATGCCAATAGTCCAAAATGTAAGAAAGTACAGTGCGTAACACACAAAAAGTTACGGACCCACTCACTGCAGCAATTATCTCATCAGGGGAAGAATTCAAGAATGCCTTTGCGCTTACTATTCTCTCTAGCTGGAATGCTATTCCCCCTCTGGATTGTGCTAAAATATCACCTCGTCAAAGACACCCTGACCCTATCTGAACTATTATTCTTATTATTCTCTACCCTTTTATCCTGCTTCATTTTTGTTTACTGTAATACTACTAACAATATTACATATTTGTTTGCTATTAGTTTCAATCATAGGAAAAGGAACTTTGTTTTCTGAGATACCCCCAAAATCTGGCCATAGTAGGCACTCAATAAATATAAATTAAAAACTCAAACTACCTCATCATAAAGAGTAAATTGCATTTGGATTTGGTAGAACACTACAGAAATGCAACATAAAGTGAATTTCCTTCTCTGGATCACCTTGAAAAAACCTTCTGCCTGATCTTAAGAAAGAAGTTCAGTGGTCTTCATAAGCACTACTAGTGTAAATCCGTAACAGCCATAGATGAGTAAACTTACAGTCACCTTCAGAAAAGCACATTTACTAAACTTACTGAATGCCTACCATGTACATCAGAAACCAAAGGTTTGGGGCATTTTGCAGGGAGTAGGTGGAGTGATTTCCCAGCATCAGATATTTTTTAAACTACTACATAAATGCTACCTATTTCCAGAATTCACTTCTCAAGTCCCCAAATGTACCTCAAAGCTGTCCCTATATGTAACACTTCTTTCAACACACATTGATCCACATGTCTTCTTTCACCATTACCTTGTTTGTGGGCCATTATTACTCCTAAATATTTTAAATGTCTTTGTCTATCACTGGGGAGATTCACCTGTGATATGAGAGATGCCCAATGTACATTTAATTAAACAAAAATAAGAATACACTCCAATGCACTATAACAGACAAACAAATGAATACTGGGTATCCTGTAGCAAGGTTCCAAATTCATAGCAATTGAATCTTAGAAAGAACATTAAAGGTCATCTGGTCCAGTGGACTGCAAATGTCAGGCTTCAATGAACTTTTTACTGATCTATGTCAAAATGAGGACAATGTAATAAGTTTTCATAAGGCTAAGTTTTTTAAATTTAAAGACAATCCTTTAGTCAGATTATATTCTTCCTTATATTTGAGGAAGTGGCGTAGTCATAGCTCACCATAGCCTCCAATTCTTCCACTTCGACTCCTGAGTAGCTAGGACTACAGGAATGCACCCCCATGCCCAACTAATTTTTTTTTTTTTTTTGAGTTTCGCTCTTATTGCCCAGTCTGCAGTTCAGTGGCACAATCTTGGCTCACTGCAACCTCCGCCTCCCGGGTTCAAGTGATTCTTCTGTCTCAGCCTCCCGAGTAGCTGGGATTACAGGCATCCACCACCACGCCCGGCTAATTTTTGTATTTTTAGTACAGACGAGGTTTTACCATGTTGGCCAGGCTGGTCTTGAACTCCTGACTTCAGGTGATCCACCTGCCTCAGCCTCCCAAAGTGTTAGGATTACAGGCGTGAGCCACTGCACCCAGCCCCAATTAATTTTTTAATTTTTTGTAGAGACAGGATCTCTCTATGTTGCCTAGTCTATGGCCTCAAGCAATCCTCCTGCCTTGGTCCCCAAAGTGCTGGGATTAGAGGAGTAAGCCACTGCATCTGGCCTGAACCTATCCATCTTTGAAAAAAAATTTAAGTTTTGCTTCTTTTCATTAATCATTATATAAAACACTAAATATAAATGCCATGAAATATTCAATCTCCGATTTCTAAATTATGATTTTTCAATTTATACTCATGACAAATTTAAATTGTCACTGCCTTATTAAGCTATTATGTCAGATACAAGCCTGCTTATTAATCCAGTGACAAAAAAGCAGAGTTCAGTTAATCTAAAATTTTAATAAATCTTAAAGGCATTTAATATAAAGTATTAAAATCCAAATAACAAGATTTTATATTTAAATGCAAAATACTTGCTGAATATTTATTATAGTATCCCAACTTTTAAAGAGAAAGATATTTAAAAATAAACATGACAAGGAAATTAGTCAGCTTCTTAAATATAACCAAAGGGTCAAAAAACATTTAAGTCAGTTTAAAAATTAAACTTTAGGAAAAAAGGTAAACCTTGTAAAAGTCTCATTAAATTTCAGAAGCCTACAAAACGTCAGCAACAGAAAACATTTAGTTCACATGTGTATTACATTCCGGTTGAATTTTTTCCCTCTGTCCATTTAGATTTATATTGGCTAGTCTTTTCATCAACAAATTTAGTTTTTAAATCTTGTTTTTTAGCAATAGAAAATCCTTTATCATTTCTAGAAGATAAACCCACAGTACAGAGAAAAGACTATTTAGCCTCAAATTCTACAGCATAATAAACAACTACAGGGAAAATGACAAATTTTTTTTGTATGTATGTATATATTTCTAAGGGAAAAAATCCTTCTGTATAAAACTCACTGGATGACACCAATTTTTCTAAAACTGGGAATCAATACTAGAAGGATAAAACACCATTTTAAAATTCATGTTCCAAGTCAGTATTTTACTTTAATAACAGTTACAAAATAGTGAACAACGCACATGAAGTGATAATAGCCGAAATCATAAATCAGCCATGCACGCCGTTCATACTTGGTAGAGGGAGGTAGAAGGCACTGAAAGTGCACTGTTGGACGAATTTATAATCACTCTAAAAACAAAACCCTCTAAAAAGGGAATCTAGGGACTACCCAGACAAAATGGAAAGGCTCTGATTCATTTGTTAGACTGCATAGAATTTCAGTCTGTAGTGAGCAGGGTACCTGGAACTCTATACATAAAATTCTGTGTCATATTCTTTTTTTTGAGATGGAGTTTCACTCTTGTTGCCCAGGCTGGAGTGCAATGGTGTGATCTCGGCTCACCGCAACCTTCACCTCCCAGGTTCAAGCAACTGTCCTGACTCAGCCTCCCTATTAGCTGGGATTACAGGCATGCGCCACCACGGCCAGCTGATTTTGTATTTTTAGTAGACACGGGGTTGCTCCATGTTGGTCAGGCTGGTCTCGAACTCTCGACCTCAGGTGATCCGCCTGCCTCAACCTCTCAAAGTGCTGGGATTACAGGCGTGAGCCACCGCGCCCAGCCTCATATTCTTTCACTTAATCCACAATATCATGTACCAATGGGCAAAACTTTGCTCCATTTCTAAAAATAGTTAAACTGAGAAATTATTCAAAGGTACATTTTTATATATAAGATATAGCAATTTTAAACATCTTACCCCTTGTGACAAATAAGAAATGGCACAAAGCCACTACATATCATTTGAATATAAAAATTTTTTTCTTTTAAAAAAGCTCTCATTTCCCATGCAATTTTAAGAAATAAAATTTTTCCCAAGGGGATGGCAGGAATGTGATTTCATGAGAATTACTATAGTTGGAGAGAGTCCAGAAAATCTAAAATAATAAAATTGGTTATAAGCTGACAAATTTTATTGGCTTAACTGCAGGTTAAGATTTCACTCTGCTGGCTTTCAGGAAAAGGCCCTGACAAGTTAAATGAGAATGATTTAAAAATATAAATTCAAGAAGCTACACAAATACTTATAAAAGGTTATGCAGTGTGTTGTATTTTTGAGATGACTTTTTTTGAGCCTTTTAAGTCAAATAGTCAGTTTAGTGATTTAAATATGTAAACTGAGAACACCATAAAATGATAGACTGGATTAAGAAAATGTAGCACATATACACCATGGAATACTATGCAGCCATAAAAAAGGATGAGTTCATGTCCTTTGCAGGGACATGGATGAAGCTGGAAACCATCATTCTGAGCAAACTATCGCAAGGACAGAAACCCAAACACCGCATAGGTGTTTCTCACTCATAGGTGGGAATTGAACAATGAGAACACTTGGACACAGGGCAGGAAATATCATACACTAGGGCCTGTCGTGGGGTGGGGGATGGAGGAGGGATAGTATTAGGAGAAATACCTAATGTAAATGACCAGTTAATGGGTGAAGCAAACAAACATGGCACATGTATACATATGTAACAAACCTGCACATTGTGAACATATACCGTAGAACTTAAAAGTATACTACTACTACTACTACTAATAAAAACTGAAATTACCTCAACAAAAGGCAATGCCAGGTGGTTACAAACACGTACTACCCAATCCTGCCTGAAGGTGGGAGTCTTCAGTTATGTAATGGTCTACGGCACAGCAAAAAAAAAAAAAAAGAGTATTAGACATAAAAGAAGAAACATTTTTACCCCACTCCAATCTGACAGTGCAAAAATATAAGTATATAATTAAGGCTCCCTTATCCATCTAGAGTGATAATGGGCATTGACCCATCTATAAAAACAAACAAAAAAAAGAGAGTGAGAAGCCAAAAATGGAAGAGAAAAGTATACCTGAAGGAATTGGTTTACTCTACTGTAATGTGTTAGATAACTTAATGCTATTTAGCCTGATGCTACTACAGTTCTTTTGGTGGAGAGATGGTGGCGTTACAATTACCAGGTGGCTGAATTATGTATGCTGAGTTACTTACCCAAAGGGAAAGACTGAGGAAGAATAATTGGAAAAATCTGCAGTTACAAATGACACATATATGTACTCAAAATGAAAGGGGAAGTACAAAGAACAAAAAAAGGGAGTACAGGCTAACTATAACAAACAGAACAATCACATCAGATTAATGTCTAGATTCTTAGGTCTTATGTCCTAATAAACAAAAGGTTAGTACTGACAATATGATACTTAAACGACATGTCTATGACAGCTAAGGTGAAACAGAAGCCAAACAGATTTCTTGCAGAAAGAAATGGCACAAGAAAACATTGGCATGCAAGTGCTTTTGATAACCATCTCTTATGAGACTTATAATAAATAGAATCTTTGGATTTATTTTGAATATGTCTAACTGGTTTGGTGCTTCTCTTTATTTGGTAGTTCAACATGAAAGCTAAATTTGCCACATTGAGACCTCAAACCATGGTGGCAACACTGTTTATTTCCATGAAGCAGGGAAAATCCTTATGAATAAGAACTAAGGCCCTCTCCCTCTCCCTCTCCCTCTCCCTCTCCCTCTCCCTCTCCCTCTCCCTCTCCCCACGGTCTCCCTCTCCCTCTCTTTCCACGGTCTCCCTCTCCCTCTCCCTCTCCCTCTCCCTCTCCCCACGGTCTCCCTCTCCCTCTCTTTCCACGGTCTCCCTCTGATGCCGAGCCGAAGCTGGACGGTACTGCTGCCATCTCAGCTCACTGCAACCTCCCTGCCTGATTCTCCTGCCTCAGCCTGCCGAGCGCCTGCGATTGCAGGCGCGCGCCGCCACGCCTGACTGGTTTTCGTATTTTTTTGGTGGAGACGGGGCTTCGCTGTGTCGGCCGGGCTGGTCTCCAGCTCCTAACCACGAGTGATCTGCCAGCCTCGGCCTCCCGAGGTGCCGGGATTGCAGACGGAGTCTCATTAACTCGGTGCTCAATGGCGCCCATGCTGGAGTGCAGTGGCGTGATCTCGGCTCGCTACAACCACCTCCCAGCCGCCTGCCTTGGCCTCCCAAAGAGCCGAGATTGCAGCCTCTGCCCGGCAGACCCCCCGTCTGGGAAGCGTGGAGCGTCTCCACCTGGCCGCCCATTGTCTGGGATGTGAGGAGCCCCTCTGCCTGGCTGCCCAGTCTGGAAAGTGAGGAGCGTCTCTGCCCGGCCGCCATCCCATCTAGGAAGTGAGGAGTGCCGCTTCCCGGCCGCCATCCCATCTAGGAAGTGAGGAACGTCTCTGCCCGGCCGCCCATCGTCTGAGATGTGAGGAGCGTCTCTGCCCGGCCGCCCCGTCTGAGAAGTGAGGAGACCCTCTGCCTGGCAACCGCCCCGTCTGAGAAGTGAGCAGCCCCTCCGCCCCGCAGCCGCCCCGTCTGAGAAGTGAGGAGCCCCTCCGCCCAGCAGCCACCCCGTCTGGGAAGTGAGGAGCGTCTCCGCCCGGCAGCCACCCCGTCCGGGAGGGAGGTGGGGGGATCAGCCCCCCGCCCGGCCAGCCGCCCTGTCCGGGAGGTGAGGGGCGCCTCTGCCCGGCCACCCCTACTGGGAAGTGAGGATCCCCTCTGCCCGGCCAGCCGCTCCGTCCGGGAGGGAGGTGGGGGGGTCAGCCCCCCGCCCGGCCAGCCGCCCCGTCCGGGAGGGAGGTGGGGGGGTTAGCCCCCCGCCTGGCCAGCCGCCCCCGTTCGGGAGGTGAGGGGCGCCTCTGCCTGGCCGCCCCTAATGGGAAGTGAGGAGCCACTCTGCCCGGCCAGCCGCCCCGTCCGGGAGGGAGGTGGGGGGGTCAGCCCCCCACCCGGCCAGCCACCCCGTCCGGGAGGGAGGTGGGGGTGTCAGCCCCCCGCCCGGCCAGCCGCCCCGTCCGGGAGGGAGGTGGGGGGGTCAGCCCCCTGCCCGGCCAGCCGCCCCGTCCGGGAGGGAGGTGGGGGGGTTACCCCCCCGCCTGGCCAGCCGCCCCCGTTCGGGAGGTGAGGGGCGCCTCTGCCCGGCCGCCCCTACTGGGAAGTGAGGAGCCACTCTGCCCGGCCAGCCGCCCCGTCCAGGAGGGAGGTGGGGGGGTCAGCCCCCTGCCCGGCCAGCCGCCCCATCCGGGAGGGAGGTGGGGGGGTTACCCCCCCGCCTGGCCAGCCACCCCCGTCCGGGAGGTGAGGGGCGCCTCTGCCCGGCTGCCCCTACTGGGAAGTGAGGAGCCCCTCTGCCCGGCCAGCCGCCCCACCCAGGAGGGAGGTGGGGGGGTCAGCCCCCCACCCGGCCAGCCGCCCCGTCCGGGAGGGAGGTGGGGGGGTCAGCCCCCCACCCGGCCAGCTGCCCCATCTGGGAGGGAGGTGGGGGGGTTAGCCCCCCGCCTGGCCAGCCGCCCCGTCCAGGAGGTGAGGGGCGCCTCTGCCCGGCCGCCCCTACTGGGAAGTGAGGAGCCCCTCTGCCCGGCCAGCCGCCCCGTCCGGGAGGGAGGTGGGGGGTCAGCCCCCCGCCTGGCCAGCCGCCCTGTCCGGGAGGGAGGTGGGGAGGGTCAGCCCCCCGCCCGGCCAGCCACCCCGTCCGGGAGGTGAGGGGCGCCTCTGCCCGGCCGCCCCTACTGGGAAGTGAGGAGCCCCTCTGCCCGGCCAGCTGCCCCGTCCGGGAGGGAGGTGGGGGGGTCAGCCCCCCGCCTGGCCAGCCGCCCCCGTTCGGGAGGTGAGGGGCGCCTCTGCCCGGCCACCCCTACTGGGAAGTGAGGAGCCCCTCTGCCCGGCCAGCCGCCCCGTCCGGGAGGGAGGTGGGGGGTCAGCCCCCCGCCCGGCCAGCCGCCCCGTCTGGGTGGGAGGTGGGGGGGTCAGCCCTCCGCCCGGCCAGCCGCCCCGTCCGGGAGGGAGGTGGGGGAGTCAGCCCCCCGCCTGGCCAGCCGCCCCCGTTCGGGAGGTGAGGGGCGCCTCTGCCCGGCCACCCCTACTGGGAAGTGAGGAGCCCCTCTGCCCAGCCAGCCGCCCCGTCCGGGAGGGAGGTGGGGGGTCAGCCCCCCACCCGGCCAGCCGCCCCGTCTGGGTGGGAGGTGGGGGGGTCAGCCCTCCCGCCGGGCCAGCCGCCCTGTCCGGGAGGGAGGTGGGGGGGTCAGCCCCCCGCCCGGCCAGCCAACCCGTCCAGGAGGGAGGTGGGGGGGGGTCAGCCCCCCGCCCGGCCAGCCACCCCGTCCGGGAGGTGAGGGGCGCCTCTGCCCGGCCGCCCCTACTGGGAAGGGAGGAGCCCCTCTGCCCGGCCACCACCCCGTCTGGGAGGTGTACCCAACAGCTCATTGAGAACGGGCCATGAAGACAATGGCAGTTTTGTGGAATAGAAAGGGGAGAAAGGTGGGGAAAAGATTGGGAAATCGGATGGTTGCCGTGTCTGTGTAGAAAGAGGTAGACATGGGAGACTTCATTTTGTTCTGTACTAAGAAAAATTCTTCTGCCTTGGGATCTTGTTGATCTGTGACCTTACCCCCAACCCTGTGCTCTCTGAAACATGTGCTGTATCCACTCAGGGTTGAACGGATTAAGGGCGGTGCAAGATGTGCTTTGTTAACCAGATGCTTAAAGGCAGCATGCTCGTTAAGAGTCATCACCACTCCCTAATCTCAAGTACCCAGGGACACAAACACTGCGGAAGGCCGCAAGGTCCTCTGCCTAGGAAAACCAGAGAACTTTGTTCACTTGTTTATCTGCTGACCTTCCCTCCACTATTGTCCTGTGACCCTGCCAAATCCCCCTCTGCAAGAAACACCTAAGAATGATCAATAAAAAATAAAAAATAAAATAAAATAAAATAAAATAAAAAAAAAAAAAAAAAAAAAAGAACTAAGGAGTAAAATCACTGTTAGCTTACACAGGACTTAAAAAGGCTTTTCAACTAAGACATTTCTACATGAAATTTGGTACTTAATAATGGGTATAGTTGTATGTACTTCACAAACTTAAAGATTACTCAAATATGCACATAAAGGTAACAGTAAGCAACAACAACAAAAAGGAATCAGAACTATCAGGTTACTGACCCATGTCCTGAAGGAGCAATGAAGTATAAACAACACTGCACCCTGTTACCAGGCATCTGACATCTGTTCACTCGCGATTCTGCATTTAGGTAGTCCTCAAATTTACTATCAATGTAATTGATAACAGGCTGCCAGCTATAGAATGCAAATAAACAAAACAATTAAGTTGCAATTCTACATATGAATTAACTGATGACTGTTAAAGGACAATAATCAATATTTTCAAATAAGCAAAATGAATTTACCAATGGAAGATATGTCAAGTTATTCTATATAAAGATTCAAAAATATAAATTATGTTGAATAAATCTTTATTCATTATTTCAAAACTTTCCAAATGAAAGAAAATATTTATTGTTGAAACACAGCTAAATTATTAGCATATTATTGGCACTAGTAAGTGTATTAATAACACACTTCATAATATGAAAACAATTATATTCAGTTTCAAATTTCAAATGAGAGATTACTTTAAATAATATAAAAACTTCACGATGAACTTAGGAGTTTTAAGAGTTGACAGAAAAATACCTCAAAAACAATGTGAATTCAAACAAAAATAAAAGTTATTTATAAAATACTAAGATAATTACTTCAGACTAAAATTTCATAGTTGTTTTCTTCACTTAGGACTTATGGAAAAACTGAAGGTCTAAATATCAGGTTTAAATTAGGATTGAGATAGAATTTATACAAATGGATAAAATTAAAGCAAACAGTTTTAGATTTCTTACAATAATGAGAATTCTTCTATCTAGCTATGTTATTTTGGAATATGTCTTAAAAACAATTTTATGATAGGTATTATCTCCATTTTATCGAAAAGTAAATGGGTTCAAAGAAGTTAAACTTCTTTGTTTAACTTTGAAGTTAAACTTTGTCAAATAAGTGGCAAAGTTGGTATACAAACCTGTCATGTTACTTGAAGTTTGGTGACCTTTGCTAAGAAGAGTTTTAAAATGTTAAGAAGAGAAAGTTTAACCACCCCAATACCCCAAATACACTGGAAAGTTGTGAGGACAAATCCTTCTTACCAATTACTATTATCCACTGCATCTCCAAATCCTGGGGTATCAACTATTGTAAGCAGCAACTGAACACCACCTTCTTTGATTAAAACTTTGGTTCCACCTATAAGAGTAATTGGTGCAGATGTTAATATCATACATTACACCAGTGATTTCCTACCAGGGGTGATGGTAGGGATGTTTGAGTTTATCTACCTACTCCCACATTTTCTTTAGGATCAATGATTCTGGGCATTGGAAATCCAGATTATTTGAAAGAAAAGCATATATACAAATAGTATGCCAATCTCTTGGCAAATTAATACTGGGTTTATGAGTCATACTTGGTATAAAGAAAGACAGAGGAACTGATAAAATAGTGATCACCACTAAAGACATGTAATACATAACTTAAATGTGCATCTAATAATACAAATAAGCAGTTTGAGTGATTCAGTCATTCAGAGTTCAAATGTAATTCATCAGGCAAGAACATTTAATCTACCATTTATAGTAAATGTCTTCCTAGACTATTCTCTATCAAGTTTGGCCCAAACCACTCACTCAAATGAACTTACTATCATTCCTAAATCTTTCTCAGCATGGATGTAATTACCCTTATATTTATGTTATGGCTAGGATCCAATCCTCTTCTCAAATGTGATTTTTCAAACTCCTATAAATCAGCAAGAAAATGACAGAAAATATTAAGATTACCAAAACACTTTAATGAAATCTGAAGTTATTGAGTACAAAAGACATGTTCAACCTCACTAGAAATCAAATAAAATAAACTCAAATACCTTTATATCTTTATGCACACACAACAGCAATGAGTGCCTAAGTCTACTAAGACATGCACAAGAATGTTCCCGTTAGTAAAAAACTGAAAACCCAAAGGCTTATCTACAATAAATAATAAAGGATATACTGATACATTCACACAATGGAGTATTATACGACGATGAAAAAAACAACTACACACAACATGAGTAAATAATACAGACAATCTTCACTGAAAGAAAACAGATACAAAAAAGTATACGTATATAATGTTCAAGAACAGGCAAATTTATGGAGAAGGCAGTCGGTAAGGTGTTTATCTTTGGGGGTTGTAATACTGAATGCGAGTGAGCACATGGAAGAAACTAGGGTTCTGGAAATGAACTGTATATTAATTTGGACAGTGGTTAGTTTTACCTTTCATATCTAAATTCATAAATACTTAAGTGAAGGTATTCATAATAGATACCCAAATTAAGAAAGTTCAAAGTTCATTTTCTTGCTTAGGTTTAAAATTTCCAATATTGATCACAAAATAAATAAGCATGTAGGATCAAGTTTTTAGAGTAGAATTTTGCAGGTAATTTTAAATCTCAAGCCCTATGAAGGTTACTAAAAAAAAAAAAAAAAAATTCCTAAAATAGAAACATTAAAAAGGAGAAATAAGATATTTACTTCACAAAATTACTCCTTTGGGGTCTTGCAGTATGATATATATGAGTTACTGCTCAGAATATATAGACTGTCCTCCTATATCCTGTGCACTGGGATGATCACTACCACCTCTTCAAATCCAGCTAAAAGCATCACGGCCTCAATGAAGCCTACTCCAGCCAGAACTGTTCACGTGCCTCCTCTCTGCTCGTGTCCTATATATTACCTAAGCAGAGCTCACCAACAATATTTTTCATCAACAGCTTAGAGCAGCGCTGCCAAATAAAAATACCATGTCGGTCATGTAAGTAATTTAAAATTTTCTTAGTAGCCACTTTTAAAATAGGAAAAAGGTGAAATCAGTCAATTTTATTTAACCCGATACATCCAAAATATTATCACTGCAGTATACAATCAATATAAAAAATTACGGAGATTTTCTTTTCCATGCTCAGTCTTAGAAATCTGTGGCATATTTTATATTTGCAGAACATCACAATTCAGACTACCCACATTTCAAAGATTAATAGCCACATGTGGCTACAGGCTGATGTACTATTTAATAAAAAGTGCATATCTAGAGTCTAGCCCCTTGCTTTATAAAGTGTGATCTACCATCCAGCAGCATCAGCATCACCTGGGATCTTGTTAGAAATGTAGAAAGGCAGCCCATCTCAGAACTACTAGAAGAAATAAATTTAACAGGATACCCAGGATTGGAATGCATAGCAAAGACTGAGAAGCAGTAAATTAGATCACATATAGCTTGGGAGTCTTACAGAATTGCTATTGCCATTCAACTATGATATGGTATTATCCCACTGACTAATATAGAACACTGTATTTAAATAACAATAGTTTTTCTATGAATCATGTTTTCTCTCCACTGTCCAATGCAATTTTCTACAATGATGAAAATCTTCATATATGTGCTGCACAAAATGGCAGCCACTTGCCACATATGGCTGTTGAGCACTTGAAATATATCTGGAGCAAATGAGAAATTGCATTTTAATTTAATTAATTTTAATTGATTTAAACATGTGGCAAACGACTATCATACTACATAGCACAACTCCAGGGGAATTGGTTACTATGTCACAGTGTCATCTCTAGGAGAATCCTTAGGACAAATTTGGAAAGTTCTAGTCAAGATAATTTGATTAACTGTACTTCTTCTGTTTTTTTAATTTTATGAAGTCATATTTACCATCTTACACTGGCTAAGGGCAAATTTGCATCTTACCTCTAAGGAAGCATAATGAAAGTTACAACACGTGCTTTGTGTGTATTAATATTATTCCAGCTTATCATCAATTAAAAATACCAATATCTAGACCTGTACAGGCTTTTTAATTCTCTGAGAAGGACCCGGATACTCTGGAGAATACAAATCTGGGAGGAATAATGAGTTGATTAATGTCAACTTTCCCAATCCAGATTCGCCTAAAAGAAATAAGGGAAAATATCTGTTAAACTCACCCACTTTACCCAACCTTAAATATTCAACAGATGCTGTAACTGAACTTGCTTTATGCAAGTATTTCTTGGTGAGACAATGAAATCACATTAGAAAATATGCTACAAAGAATAAGTATCTTGTCCTCAGTTTCTTAGCTATCAAATTAAACTCACGTTTCCAAGGATTCTTTTCAGCCTTCTAATTATACCACTTATATTCATTAAAAGTAATGTATCTAATAATTACATTTTTAACAGTAATGTATTCCCAAAGAAAAAAGTCAGTCATTATTTAAAAATCCAAGTTGGATTATATATCACTGCTTCAGTGAAATAAAGTTTTTCTTTATTAATAGACAATAATGAATGAATAATAAACAAGAAATCATGCAGCTATAAAAAGCAAAAATCTGCTAATACAAAGAATAATTAATCACAATGAACATCTCCGTATAAAATTCTAAATCACAAAAAATACTTTCTAATTTTGCCGCCCATCAGCCTAAATATAAGGGTGCTTCTCCACAAACCAGAATCCAAAAAATCTTAGGTAATTACTTTTTCTACCACTTCTACTCAAGGTAGGAGGTAGACACAAAGGAAGCTAGGGCATGATTTCTACTCTGATCACATACTCTTTTTTGACTCTCCGTGTTTAGTTCAATATACATAGTCCAGTGTATAGTAATTATTACAAGTATACCAAAATATAAATGGCTTCAAGGTATATATAACCAAAGGTTAAAACAAATTATAAATCAGATTATGATAATTAACATGGCACAGAGTTAAAGTATTTATTGTTAATAACTCACTTAGCATAATAGGCATGTTTAGCCTAAGTAACTGATGTCACAATATTTTTATGCCTAGGAGGAATTCTTTTTATATTAGCTCTCAAAAGAGATAAGATTCTCTCCACGTGGTTTGGGCTTACCCCTTTGACTGAGAGCATGCCACTTTTTACTAGAGGTTGATGTATGACTCAACTTAGAGTTGAGGATGAAAAGTGGGGATCATAGCACCTGCCTATACCCTGGTACAGATCATATGATGTTGATTTATTTATTTGTGGAGTCAGGGTCTCGCTGTGTTGCCCAGGCTGGAGTGCAGTGGTACGATCATGGCTCACTGCAGCCTTGAACTCCTGGGTGTGGTGGTGCGCACCTGTAGTCCCAACAACTCTGGCAGGCTGAGGCAGGAGAATCGCTTGAACTCAGGAGGCGGAGGTTGCAGTGAGCCGAGATTACGCCACTACACTCCAGCCTGGAGACAAAGACTCCATCTCAGGAAAAAAAAAAATTTTTAATTAAAAAGTTCTAGTATCTAAAATGAGCAAAATCGCCAGGCGCGGTGGGTCACACTTGTAATCCCAGCACTTTGGGATGCAGAAGTGGGTGGACCATCCGAAGTCAGAGGTTGAGACCAGCCTGCAGTGAGCCGAGATTGCACCACTGCACTCCAGCCTGGGAGACAGTGAGACTCCATTTCAAAAAAAGAATTAGCCAAGCGTGGTAGCATGCACCTGTAGTCCCAGCTACCGCGGAGGCTGACGGGGAAGGATTCCTTGAGCCAGAAGGTCAAGGCTGCAGTGAGCCTTGTTTGCACCACCTCACTCCAACCTGGGCAAGACCCCATCTCAAAAAAGAAAAAAAAACACACACACAAAAACAACAAAACAGAACAGAACAGCATCACTTCCTTATCATTAGTTTGAAGGAAGTGAATTGCCTGTAAAAGTTTCCATTTTCAAATAAAGTATTAAAATATAGTGCAAAGCCAGGTACAATGGCTCATTCCTGTAATCTCAGCACTTTGGGAGGCTGAAATGGATTGCCCCAGGAGGTCGAGGCCGCAGCCGAGCGATCCTCCCGCCTAAGCCCGGCAAGTAGCGGAGACTACAAGTGCGTGCCACCATGCCCAGCTAATTTTTTGTATTTTTGTAGAGACAGGGTTCCACCATGTTGCCCAAACTAGTCTGGAATTCCTGAGCTCAAGCGATCCACCCGCTTCCGCCTCCGCCTCCGCCTCCCAAAATGCTGGGATTATGGGCGTGAGCCACCTGGCCTGGCCCAATTACTTTCTTCAGTCTGAGCATGAGCGCTGGAAGAAAAACGCTCATTTGCATATAATTTTTTAGAGACAGAGTCTCCCTCTGTTACACGGGCTGGAGTGCAATGGCGCAATCTCAGCTCACTGTAACCTCAACCTCCAGTGCTTGATCGCTTATATAATCTCAGCTCACTGTAATCTCAATCTCCCGGGCTCGATCGCATATATATACACACATATATTTGTTTGTTTAGACGGAGTCTTGGTCTGTTGCCCAGGCTGGAGTGCAGTGGCGAGATCTCCGCTCACTGCAACCTCCGCATCCCGGGTTCAAACAATTCTCTGCCTCAGCCTCCCGAGTAGCTGGGATTACAGGCACCCGCCACCACGCCCGACTAATTTTTGTGTTTTTAGTAGAGACAGGGTTTCAGTGAAACCATGCTGGCCAGGCTGGTCTTGAACTCCTGTCCTCGTGATCCACCGGCCTCGACCTCCCAAAGTGCTGGGATTACAGGCGTGGGCCACCTCGCCCAGCCGACCGCTTATATTTTTAAAAAGATGTTTTCTTCGTTTCCTAGCCCCTTCTACCCCGCTACAAAGTTTCAAAGACTTAATGCTATTACAAAGGGCCGTCAGAGGTCAAGCTCAGGGGTGCAGCTCCCTCATGCCGGGCAGCCTCAGAGGGGGCCGACCCTACCCAGGATGAGCGGCGCCAGGTAGCCGGGGACGCTCCCGGGGGTCCCCGGGCCCTGGCTGGGGGACGTGTTGTGGGGCGCACGTACCCAGGCTCAGGTGAGGCGAGTGGGCAGCCGGGGCTGCAGCTGGCGCTGGCCATTGAGGAGCTTCTGCACGACAGTGCGATCGGTTGCACCTTCTGCGACAGGTGCCGGCCGGTTGGCGCGCAGCGCCTGCTAGCGCAGAGTCTGGCCCTTGCTGCGCCCGGCCCCGAAGACCGGGAAGTCGTAAAGCTCCTCCTCGCAGCTTATGTGCGGCGGCGGCCGGGCCGAAGCCTAGCGACACAGAACTGCCAGCTCAGCAGCCGGTTACATCCCGCCCGGCCACCGGTAGGCAGCGTCCGCTCATGCGCGCTCCTGGAAGACCCAGCAGCCCCGCCGCGAGTTCCGATTGGCTCCGCGTGAGTGGCGGTCTCCTGCGACCTCACAAATGCGCGCCTTCCGTGACGCCACAAGAGCGCGCCTTCGCCGACACCATAGAGGTGGGCCTCTGGCGATGTCAGAGGCGCGGGTGTTTGGCTACGTCACTGGGGCGCTACGGTTCCTGGAGCTGGGCAGTCTTCTCGTCAGAGTGGGGAACTGGTAAGAGCGACCTCCCCGCCAGGTCCTGTGTGTTGCCAGCTGAAGAAGGGTAGCTGAAAAATTCAGACCCAGCACAGTGTTTGTGTTGGTCAAAAATAGAAAACTATGTCTGGCGCGGCCGAGGCGGGAGGACCCTTCAGACCAAGAGCAGCCTAGCAACATGGCGCAGCCCCATCTCTGTACTCCTACCTCAGCCCCCCAGCCCTCAAGTATGAACCCAACGGTTCAAGGCTCCAGTGAGCTATGATCCCACCACAGCATTCCAGCCTGCGAGATTGAGGTAAACCCTGTGTAAAAAAATTAAAAAACTATCCAAGTGTGCAACAGGGAGGGACTGCTAAATAAAACATGAGGCTGGCTGGCCCTACTGTAATCCCAGCACTTTGGGAGGCCGAGGCGGGAGGATGGATGGCTTGGGCTCAGGAGTTCGAGACCAGCCTGGGCAACATGACGAAACCCCGTCTCTACAAAAGATACAAAAATTAGCCGGGCGCGGTGTGCACCTGGCCTAATTTTTGTATTTTTTTCTAGAGATGGGGTGGCGGGAGGGCCTCGCTATGTTGCCCGGGCCAGTTTCGAACTCCTGAGTTGAAGCGATCTTCTCACCTTGGCCATCAGAGTTGTCGGGATTACAGGCGAGAGGGACAGCGCCCCACCTGGGTTAGGCTACTTAATAACATAATAAAGTGCTCCGCCAGGCTCAGTGGCTGACACCTGTAATCCCAACACTTTGGGAGGCCGAGGCGGGTGGATCACCTGAGGTCAGGAGTTGGAGACCAGCCTGGCCATGGTGAAACCCAGTCTCTACAAAAAATACAAAAATTAGCCAGGCGTGGTGGCGCATGCCTGTAGTCCCAGCTACTTGGGAGGCTGATAAAGGAGAATTACTTGAACTCGGGAGGCGGAGGTTGCATTGGGCCGAGATGGCACCACTGCACCCCAGCCTGGGCGACACAGCGAGACTCCAAAGTTTGACACCAGCCTGGGCAATGTAGTGAAACCCTGTCTCTACAAAACAAACAAACAAAAACCCAGGCGTAACTGTGTCCACCTGTGGCCCTAGCTAGTTAGGAGGCTGAGGCAGGAGGATCACTTGAGGCCAGGAGCTCAAGGCTGCAGTGAGCTATGATACTCCCACTGCTTCCCATCCTGAGCAAGAATGAAAGCATGTCTCTAGATAGCTAGCTAGCTAGCTAGATAATTGATACGTAGTTTTGTATCAAATTTTTTCCCTAGATTTGAACATGTTTTTCTAAAGTGGCATTCAACACATCAGCATTTTACAGTCTTATTAGTTGTTAATATGATTATGTTTTTCTGAAATACAGTATCCTTTACAAAAGCAGTTTTGTCTTTCAAGGCACATAGATAAGGCCCTCAAGTGAATTTGTCTGATGTTGGCGACCTTGGTACCATTTTGTCCACTTGATTGGAAAAGTCAGTCAATAATTTCAGGTCACTGTTGGCCTTAGAAGAAGAGCCCAAAGGCAACAAGCAAAGGCGCTGGTGTCCAGTCGCCTTCTAGAAGCATTTTCACTTTCCCTTAAGGTTTCCCTTGATGAACATAGAAGTACTGTATGTAGAATTGACCCAGTGCTGCCCTGGCAACTTTTTATATTAGGCCAAATTTACAATTCTTACCTTTATGAGAGGCACCCTGGTAGGCTAGTGGAGTTACACACAAAGTCTGATCTCAGCTGCACTGTCCACAGATGCAACATGGTCCAATCAAATAACATTCTCTGAGCCCGTTTCTTTAGCTGTAAAAGAAGAATAACATACCCATCTAAAAAGGCAGCTTATTGTATTTGATTGGTCTTTTATTTTCTATGAAACTGTGTTTAACACAGTAATTATTTTCATTTGTATACTACATTTGTGTTGTGTTTTTGGTTTTAGTTTTGTTTTTGAAATGGAGTCTTTTTTTTAGTGGTTTTTTGTTTTGTTTTGTTTTGTTTTTGAGATGGAGTCTTTCTATTGTCACCCAGGCTGGAGCGCAGTGGCATGATCTCCACTCACTGCAACCTCTACTTCCCAGGTTCAAGTGATTCTCCTGCCTCAGCCTCCTGAGAACCCGGGATTACAGGTGCCCACCACCACACCCAGCTAATTTTTTAAATATATTTTTAGTAGAGATGGGGTTATAACATGTTGCCCAGGCTGGTCTCAAACTACTGATGTCAACTGATCCACCCGCCTTGGCTTCCCAAAGTGCTGGGATTATAGGCATGAGCCACTGCGCCTGGCTTGTTTTCAAATAAGGGTTTCTTGGCTAGGCATGGTGGCTCACACCTGTAATCCCAGCACTTTGGGAGGCCAAGGTCAGTGGATCACCTGAGGTCAGGAGTTCGAGACCAGCCTGACCAATATGGAGAAACCCTGTCTGTACTGAAAATACAAAATTAGCCAGGTGTGGTGGTGCATGCCTGTAATCCCAGCTACTCAGGAGGCTGAGGAAGGAGAATTGCTTGAACCCAGGGAGCAGAGGTTGCAGTCAGCTGAGATCGCACCATCACACTCCAGCCTGGGCAACAAGAGCAAAACTCTGTCTCAAAATAAAAAAAAGATTTCTTAAAATGATATTTTCAGTATTTTATAGATGACGTGTAAGCAGCAATCTTAATAGGATGTTACCCGACACTTTGCGAGACTGGCAGCTAATTTGATCCAGATGTCTCTAATTCTTTTTTCTTTTTCTGTTGTTTTTTTTTTTTTTTTTTGACAGAGCCTTGCTCTGTCCCCCATGCCGGAGTGCAGTGGCACAATCTCGGCTCACTGCAGCCACCACCTCCCGGGTTCAAGCGATTCTCCTGCCTCAGGCTCCCGAGTAGCTGGGATTACAGGGGCACGCCACCATGCCCAGCTAATTTTTTGTATTTTTGGTAGAGACAGCATTTCACCATGTTGGCCAGGCTGGTCTTGAACTCCTGACCTTAGGTGATCTGCCTGCCTCAGCTTCCCAAAGTGTTAGGATTACAGGCATCAGCCACTGTGCCTGGCCCAGATGTCTCTAATTCTAACATGAGATGTATTGCAGGATCATAGCAGAGTGAGTTCCTGATGTATCCAGAAGGAAACGAGCTTGGAACTCTCACGACAGCTGTCCTGAGAAGTGTGTGTGTGCTGTGCTTGAATATCTCACTGCTCATTTATACACAGGCTTTCTGGTGACTGAGTTAACAGTATCTGTTTCATAAATAATGTAGCCCTCTTTCTTTCTTTCTCTTTTTTTTTTTTTGAGACTGGGTCTTGCTCTGTTACCCAGGCTGGAGTGCAATGGTGCAGTCTCGGCTCACCGCAACTTCAGCCTCCTGGGTTCAAGTGATTCTCCTGCCTCAGCCTCCCAAGTAGCTGGGATTACAGGCATGCGCCACCACACCTGGCTAATTTTTTCTTTTTTTGTTTTGAGATGGAGTTTCGCTGTTGTTGCCCAGGCTGGAGTGCAATGGCACAATCTCGGCTCACCACAATCTTTGCCTTTCGGGTTCATGGGATTCTCCTGCCTCAGCCTCCCGAGTAGCTGGGATTACAGGCATGTGCCACCACACCCAGCTAATGTTGTATTTTTAGTAGAGACGGGGTTTCTCTATGTTGGTTAGGCTGGTCTCAAACTCCTGACCTCAGGTGATCTACCCGCCTCAGCCTCTTAAAGTGCTGGGATCACAGGCATGAGCCATCGCTCCTGGCCTAATTTTTGTATTTTTAGTAGAGAGGGGGTTTCACTACGTTGGCCAGGCTGGTCTCGAATTCCTGACCTCAAGTTATCTGCCTGCCTCGGCCTCCCAAACTGTTGGAATTACAGGCGTGAACCACCATGCCTGGCCAGCTCTATTTCTTTAAGCCTACATGTTTTGCACTTGTTAAAAGTATTTGAATATACAATTACTCAGTTTCCCTTGTTTATGCTTGAATTTTGTATAATCTTAAATATTTTTTCCAATCTAAGCTTTATTTTATCCCGTTTGTTCTATATTTGTATAACTTTAGGTGGCTATCTTCATTGAAAATTTTTTCTCAAAAGCCTTAAAATAGAACATAGTTCTTGGCAGCAATTTGAAAGTTATTTGAGGAGAAGGGGAGACTTACAGTGATGATTCAATTGAAGCAAACTAAAAAGTAATGAAGCAAGACAGAGGAAAAAGCAGTATTCACTTGAGCACATCCCAAAAGAATAACATTTCAAATGTAACTAGAAAAAAGTATGCTGAAGTTTGCAATACAGAAATAATTATTAAGATAGCTTTAAAGCCCTGCTCAGCTTTTGAATGTTGGGAATTGACCCAGAGGTGGCTGTAACCTAAGATGGTTCCTTCAGTAATGACCATTTTTTCTTTTTCAAGATGATGATTATTCCCCACCTTCTAAGACACAAAGACCAACGAGCCACCACAGCCACCAGTCCCAGAACCCGCCAATGCTGGGGAACGGAAAATGAGGGAGTTCAACTCTGGTAAGTTCTCAGCGAAATCCACGACCTTTTCCTTTGTCTTCTGGACTCTCAATGTGACTGATGAAAGTTACCACATGCTCTGCAGGGGGAAATGGTTTAGCATGTATTACTACATCTTAATCACATCTTTGTAAAGCCAGGAGCATTTTGAAAGTCACGTTACAGACATTGTTTAAACATAGTCTGTATTTACCAAAGTATAGGACATTGTATCATCTCATATTAATTAGTTAGTTGGCTCAAAATTAGTGCTAATGACTTAGTAATTCAGTGATTTCTGTTAGCTTTAAAACCTTTATTTCAGAACTATTTCACCTCTTGGTTTTCATTTTTGCTGTGTGTCACTGCCTGCCGGCTGCTAATTTATTAATTCCCAGTGAATCACGTGTCCTGTGAAGGGACTGAATATTAGTGGCAAATTATGTTGATGATTTATATTTTGAATAAATAGTTTGAATACATAGAACATTAAGCTTGTATACATTTTGAAAATAGTATTTTAATATTCTACTGTGTCATAGTCACAATGATTGGATATATATTGAATTTATATGTACTTTAAGTTGTTATATGTTTATGGTCTTTAGCATTCTAACGTGCAATTGTATATCTGTTAAGTCTTTTTTTTTTTTTTTCCAAGATTAGACTCTGATTTATTGAGGCATCTGTTTGATGCCACATTAAGTGGCCCAGGCTTTGTGTAGGGGTTGAGGTTAAAGCAGGAAGAAGGGTGGTGAGAGGCAGGGGTACCAGGATTAGGTTGGAATACCTGGGGGTGCTCTGAGGCTCCCCAAGTTTCCCTGGTCTTGGCCGGCTGTGCTGCTGGCCTGGGCATCTGATGGGCCTGCAAGGGTGGTCCAGGGGCTAGGGCAGGGACTTTGGAGTCACGCTGTTGGCTTTGAATCCAGACTCCTACACTTGGTAGCTGTGAACTCTCCATGCCTCAGGGACCTGCAGAACTGAGCTCTGTCTGAGCCAGGTTCCATCCAGGCACTGTGGGTCCATCCAGAGGGGCACTGCCTCAGGTTGCTCAGTATTCACTGCCTTCTCAAGCAGACCCTTGTCTCCTTCTAGGCCCTCACAATCCAGTGGAGGAGACGAAACTCATCTGCCTCTGTCCCTCTGGGCACGCCTCATGCCAGGTGCATCTGTGGACAGGGGTCATGCTCCTGGGCTTCCAAAGTTGGAGAAAGCTGCCAGGCTCAGGTGGGTACATCACAGCAGCTGCTGCCCTCTGGACACAGTAACAAAAGAACACTCTGGGCCTGGAGCCCTGGTCTGGGGCATTGGGCAAGGCTGTTGCATTTCTCTGAGCCCATTTCCCCATCTGGAAAGTGCGCTGATTGTATCTCCCTGTGGGCACTGAGGGCTCAGTGTTAGTTTGAGAGCCAGCATCTGGGGTTTGGGCTGTAATTTCCCGTCAGCCCCATAGCTGTGGGGAACCAGGGACTTTGTTGGGATTACCCTAGGCATCAGTCTAGCTTCCTGCCCCTGGCTTGGGCTCAGCCCCTGAAGTAGTCTAAGGGGTAGGTGGTCCTGGTGGGGGCTGGGGCTTTTCCCCAGACTGAGGTCACACCCAGAGCCAGAAATCTTGGTGCCTGCTCTGGGCAAAGGTGCCAGCCTGTGCGACAAGAGCGAAACTCTGTCTCCAAAACAAAAACAAAAAACCTTGCATCATTTCAAGGGGCTCACACCTCCCTAAGGGCCTGGTAATTGGCTGGCTCTGGCCTGCATCTGGCCCCGAGGGTGTAGGTAACACCCCACCTTAGCTGGTTTCTTCCTGCCAGGGCCAATCTTCGGACCTCGGGACTTTGCAGCCTATCCCACCTCCCCTCTGGCCAGCCTTGAGCCCTTGTGGGTCCAGCCCTTTTTCCAGGCTGTCTCCTGGTTGTCCTTCTGCCTCGAGGCCTGGCTCATGCTGCTCCCCCTCCCACTCACCAAGACCCACAAGGACCACTCCACACCCAGCTCAGCCCTATCCCCTCAGATAGTCCTTTCTCTTTCCTCAGGTGGCCAGGTGCATATCTTGGTGTGAGGACCTTCACTGTATCTGGGAATGCCTACTGGTCACCTCGGTGACAGAGACCAAGGCATTTACCTGATATGAGTGTCTTGGTTCACTGTCTACATGGCTAGGGAGGGAGTCAATAATAGGCTTTTCACTTGCTGCAAGGGCCAGTTCTCCTGGCCCCATGGCTCTAGGGATGGAGGACGCTGCAGGAGATGCACCACTCACTTCCCAGCTGAGGACTGTGGGTCATCTCAGGGCGATTTCACAGTCCCCACATGCCCCACCCCCTCAGCTCTGCAAATACCAAGCAGTGCAGCCTGCCTAGGGGATGATGGGCTCGAGAGTGCCCAGGTAGTGCCCAGAGTGCCCTTGGCAGGCCCCTCACCTAGCTGCTTCCACAGCTCTGTAGCAAGAGTTCTAACCTTTTTTGACCGTGAAGCCTGCTGAGAATAAGAGCTGTGGACTGTTATATGCTCTCCACACAAAACCTTTCACTGTGGCCAAGCACAGTGGCTCATGTAATCCCAGAACTTTGGGAGGCAGAGCCAGTCGGATCACCTGAGGTCAGGAGTTCAAGACCAGCCTACCCAACATGGCGAAACCTTGTCTCTACTAAAAATACAAAAAATTAGCCAGGCCTGGTGGCAGCCACCTGTAATCCCAGCTACTCCGGAGGCTGAGGCGGGAGAATCACTTGAACCCGGGAGGCGCAGGTTGTAGTGTGGTGAGATCACGCCACTGCACTCCAGCCTGGGCGACAGGAGCAAAACTCTGTCTCAAAAAACAAAACAAAACAAAACCTTGCATCCTTTCAGGGGGCTCACACCTCCCTAAGGGCCCAGTAATTAAACCCCTTGGGCCTGAGGGTGAGAAACTTTGTCTAATTTCTTCCCCAAGTGATCAGCCCAGGGGTAAGGAAGGAGAAGCCAGAAAGCAGGACCCATGAGAAGGGCCCCCTCCTGGAGTTTGAGGCCCACTCCCTCCTGCCCCTGCCTCTCCTCTGTCCAGGACTCCTCCCTGCTCTGCCCCACTCCTGGGGCCATAACCATGGGGAGCTGTGGTTTTTTACAGGCCCTTGGGCACAAAGTGAGCAGGCTCACCTGGAGGCTATCAGAGTAACATGGCAGGAAGTGAGGGGGAAAGCCGCCCTGGAACTGCGCCTCTCTGTCCCCTGACGTCACTGGCGTGCACTCCTCCCTCCCCTCACTCAGGCAGTGGCATGAGTTCCATGTGAGCGCTGTCCTGCTCCCTCTGCTGCCTCTTTTTTTTCTTGGGGCTACCATAACACTTTCCCTTCCCCAGCCCTGCCAACCTGGTGGGACATTGGGCTTCCCTCTCACAGGGTTCTGGGGACAGGCCCATCCTTTATCATACCCACAGAGAGACCCTTTTTTCCTTCAGGACCTGGGGAGCAGCCAGGTTCCATGAGTTAAATGCAGATCTGAACCAAGCTGGGATTGGGGTACACACTCTCCTCTACTGAAAAGTAGCTAGGGATTCCAACTAGGTGAGAAGGAGAGTGGGGCAGAGCCAGACCAGACAAGGACTGATCACCTGGAAAAAGCCTGCCATCAAAGGTCTTGGCAAATGCTGGGTGCAGTGGCTCACTCCTGTGATCCCAGCACTTTGGGGGGCTGAGACAGGTGGACTACTTGAGGCAAGGAGTTCGAGTCCAGCCTGGGCAACATGGCAAAACCCCATCTCTACTAGAAATACAAAAATTAGCTAGGCATGCTACACTCCTGTAATCCCAGCTACTCAGGAGGCTGAGGCAGGAGAATCACTTGAACTGGGGAGGCAGAGGTCGAAGTGAGCTGAGATTGTGCCCCTGCACTCCAGTCTGAGAGACAGAGTGAAACTAGGCCTCAAAAAAAAAAAAAAAAAAAAAAGAATATGGCCTTGGCAGAGAGGGGCTAGCCTGGCAGTGCCTTCCCTTGGGTTTCTCCTGGGTAGGCCTCTGCCATGAGGAGGCGCTTCCTTCTGCCTGTCCATGGCCCACAGCAATGGAATGTCTGCTTCTGGGGGTTGGGTGGGAGACTGCTGGCAGAACTGAACACCTTCAGGTGGGGTTTTTTTGTTTTGTTTTGTTTTCGAGATGGAGCATCGCTCTGTCACCCAGGCTGGAGTGCAGTGGTGGAATCTCAGTTCACTGCAACCTCCGCCCCCCGGGGTTCAAACAATTCTCCTGTCTCAGCCTCCTGAGTACCTGAGATTACAGGCATGTGCCACCATGCCCGGCTAATTTTTGTATTTTTTGTATAGATGGCATTTCGCCATGTTGGCCAGGCTGGTCTCGAACTCCTGACCTCAAGTGATCCACCCACCTCGGCCTCCCAAAGTGCTGGGATTACAGGCATGAGCCACTGAGCCCAGCCCCTTCAGGGGGGTTTTGAGGCTGCACTACAATACTAGTTTCCTGTGGCTGCTGCAACAAATTACCACATACTTAGTGACTTAAAACAACCAAAATGTATTCCCTTACAGGTCTGAAGGCCAGAATTCTACAGTAAGTCCTACTGAGTCAAGGTGGGAGCAGGGTCGGTGGCTTCTGAGGCTCTGCGGGAGAATCCGTTTCCTGGTTGTGGAGGTGGCCTGCACTCCTCAGCTTGTGCTGCCTGTCTCGAATGACTGGAGTTTCCTGCTTCTGTCACTACACCTCCCACCCTCTCCATCACCTGCTTTGCTCTTATAAGGATCCGGGTGAGTACATCAACCCCAAAAGCCAAAGACCCTTAACTTCATTATATCTGCAAAGCCCCTTTTGCCATATAAGGTCATGTTCACCAGTTCCCGGGATTAGGATATGGGCATCTTGGGGGCATCAGCCTGCTACAGCTAGGCTGCAAAACTATTACACCCTCCTGGTGTTTCAATGATTGGGAGAAAAAGGGTTGGCATTTTTTGCTTAGGGGTCCCTCTTAAACTTGTATCTGTAAGGTCTGGGGTCCCTCTTAACCTTGTGTTTTTGTTTTTGTTTTTTTGAGGTGGAGTCTTGCTCTGTCATCCAGGCTGGCAGTGGCGTGGTCTTGGCTCACTGCAACGTCTGCCTTCTGGGTTCAAGTGATTCTCCTGCCTCAGCCTCCTGAGTAGCTGGGACTACAGGCGCCCACCACCATGCCCTGCTGTTTTGTATTTTTGGTAGGGATGGGGTGGGGGTGGGGCTAGGGAGGGGGGTTTTGGCTATGTTGCCCTGAGATCAAAGCGATCCGCCTGCCTCTGCTGCCAAAGTGCTGGGATTACAGGCCTGCACCACTGCACCCGGCTGCTGTAAAGTCTTATTTCACACAGCTGAGACATGTTTTAGGAAGTTTGCTGAAAGACCCCTGGAGACCTCCTCATTGTGACCTCCCTGTTATTGTGTTTAATTTGATTGAACTTTTCTGCCCTCCTGCTTTTCAGCTTCTCTAATAGTCTCCCATTAAACCAATTCTAAGAACCACCAAAAAAGGGAAATTTTTTTTTGAAAGCAGTAAAATGATATGGACTGTTAGAATGTAAAATATATGAAATAAGTCATTATATGTTAGTGCTGCTCTGACATAGGGACATATTATTGAGAATCAACTTTTGCTTTTCAGAGAAATGGAATAATTGTATCGCTCATCTACGTAAACAAATTGAAGAATTGTCTGAAAGAAAATATGGTAAGTCTAAACTGGAAAAGTCCTGTAATCTTATGTTCATGGGCGTTTACACAGTGGAGTTACTGTTCATCATGGGGGTACTGTGGACAAGCCCAGGGCTGCCGGCGAGTCATGCCATCCTTACACGTTTCTCCTTGTAAAGTGCTTTCTAGTGTCTACACACTGTTTCTAGATTGCTGCAAAGCTGAGGAAAAGTTGTATTTCTTTAATTATTAGTTAGCATTTCTTTTAAACTTTCAGTATGGAGATTGGGAATTTATTTACATATTTATTGCAAAGCCCTGGATCTTAGGGATTTCATTGAATTATTTTTTTTTTTTTTGAGATGGAGCCTCACTCTGTCGCCCAGGCTGGAGTGCAGTGGCACGATCTCGGCTCACTGCAACCTCCGTCTCCTGGGTTCAAGCAGTTCTCTGCCTCAGCCTCCCGAGCAGCTGGGATTACAGGCGCCAGCCACCACGCCTGGCTGATTTTTGTATTTTTAGTAGAGACGGGGTTTCATGATCTTGGCTAGGCTGGTCTTGAACTGCTGACCTCCTGATCCACTCACCTCAGCCTCCCAAAGTGCTGGGATTACAGGTGTGAGCCACCATGCCTGGCCAAATATTATTTTTTTAAATGAATTGTTTCTGTTAGTCTGCTTTGTTAAATTTGGAATTCATCTGGGCACGGTGGCTCACACCTGTAATCCCAGCACTTTGTGAGGCCAAGGCAGGCAGATATCTAGGTCGGGAGTTTGAGACCAGCCTGACCAACATGGAGAAACCCCGTCTCTACTAAAAATACAAAATTAGACGGGCGTGGTGGCGCATGTCTGTAATCCCAGCTATTCGGGAGGCCAAGGCAGGAGAATCGCTTGAACCCAGGAGGCAGAGGTTGCGGTGAGCCGAGGTTGCACCATTGCACTCTAGCCTGGGCAAAAAGAGCAAAACTCCATCTCAAAATAAATAAATAAATAAAATGTTCCGTACTCACCAAGGTGCCCCATTGTCTCTACTTTTATCTTGATGCATCACTGAATTGATGTTAGATTTCAAATTCATCATTGCCCTTATACTATTCTATCCTGAAGCCACCTTTATATAATGATGAAAGAAATTAGCGATTTGTTATTATCCTCTCTCTGTTGGTATACATCAAATGCTCACCTAAAAAGAGCAACAACCAGTGGAAAACACATGATGTTTTTATTTGGATGACTATTTACTTGTAACCTACTAGCAAACTATAAAATTGTATGATATGCAGAATTTTAACTGAATTGCTTTAAGTGAACATTTAAACATGATAAACCATATTGATGGTATTTATGTTAATATACTTAAAATGATATACTTAAAATGATACTTTCTTCATCATAAGTAATATAACCTACTCCTCAATGAAAACCTAGCATTAAATTTGCTAATGAATTCAATGACATTTCCATAATATTTTTAGTTACATGCTTAAGGTTCTCTTAGTGTTTCTCCCACTTTTTAATAGCTTATGCCTTTTTCGCCTTTGGTTTTTTTTTGGTTCATTTTAAAGCAAAAATCTCACAACATGTGATACCTGGAAACACTGTAACCTAGTGGTAAGACCATAGGCCCTGGGGACACAGGCTGGCCATGTCTCTTCTCCTGTCTGAGCTTTAGTGTCCTCTTTTGTGGTCATGAGAACTGAAGATCTGTCCCGAAGATTTGATAAGATAGTAAAGTGCTTCACATAATACCAGACATATAAATACACAGTAAATCCTTCCTCCTTATATTTTTGTTGATTGATTGATTGAGACAGAATCTTGCTCTTTTGCCGAGGCTGGAATGCAGTGGCGTGATCATGGTTTCTGCAACCTCCACCTCCTGGGTTCAGGCAATTCTCCTGCCTCAGCCTCCCGAGTAGCTGGGATTACAGGTGCCTGCCACCATGCCCAGCTAATTATTGTATTTTTAGTACAGACGGGGTTTTACCATGTTGGCCAGGCTGGTCTCGAACTCCCGACCTCATAATCTGCCTGCCTCGGCCTCCCAAACTGCTGGGATTACAGGTGTGAGCCACTGTGCCCAGCCTGTCTTTTCTCTTCACACCCACAGTTCATGATGAAATATTAAATATGTACTAGTGGATATTACTTTGCTGAATATTGCCTAGTGAATATTAAGTATTCTCACCTTTCAGACATGAACTTATGAATTCAACAGGTGAAGATTTACAACTTAATAAATCAGCTTCGTGAGGTACATCTTCAGTCTTAAGTCAGATTAGAAGATTATGTGAAGTAATTAACACTTAACGTTGATTTAATGATAGCTTCCACATGAAATAGTATGCCTCTAAGTATTAATTATGTCCTAGGACAGGAGAATTCATGTTGTCAAAATTCTCATACTCTCTAGAACAATAAACTCATTTTCTTTTTATTAGTAAATATTGCATTTATGGGTAGAGAAAACTGAAAGAACAATATTTCTTCTACTTTGGGATGCAAGATTCATCTGGCATAATGCATTGAACAGGTTATTATTGAAGTCTACACCAGTCAGCTGAATAAGCATTCATCAAATGTCCATGATATGCAGGACATAAGTTTTCTTTTAGAGTATGGAGCCATGCATATTATCTTTTAATTAGATGATTTAGTTAGATATGTTTTTAAAGAAATAGAAATATAATTGATTTTCTTGTTTTGGCTCTGGAGTGGAGTGGGGACGAAACAGAATGGATTCACACTGTTTAGATTTACTAAAATGGAAGGATTGCAGCAAGATCATATCCCTAGTCTTCCCGTAGCAAATGTCACCTGCTAGCTGTTTTTTGTTTTTTTTTTTTTTTGTAAGTTGAAGTTTTGTTCTGTCTCCCACGCTGGAGTGCAGTGTTATGATCTCAGCTCATGGCAAGCTCACCTCCTGGGTTCAAGCAATTCTCCCTGCCTCGGCCTCCTAAGTAGCTAGGATTACAGGCCTCTGCCACCACACCTGCCTAATTTTTATATTTGTAGTAGAGTTGGGGTTTCACCATGTTGGCCAGGCTGGCCTCGAACTCCTGACTTCAGGAGATTCACCCGCCTCAGCCTCCCAAAGTGCTGGGATTATGGGTGTGAGTCACTGCACTTCGATTTAATGGGATATTTCACTACGGACTTTGGTAAACAGAATATTAGCATTTTTGGTGTTCTTTTTATTTTACTCATACTATTTTTCTTTGGACTCAATCACAATAACAGAATTACAGATCAAAGTGTAAAAGTTAAAGACCAGTACAGATTCAATAATTATTCTTTTCTACATACTGTGTTTAAATGATATCCCTTTTTCTTTTTGTTCTTATAGCTCGAGCTGTAAAAGCCAAAGGTCCGGTGATGATCCCATACCCTTTTTTCCAGTCTGATGTTGAAGATTTTTATGTAGAAGGCCTTCCCAAAGGAATTTTTTTTTTCTTTTTTTTTGAGATGGAGTTTTCATTCTTATCGCCCAGGCTGGGGTGCAATGGCGCAACCTTGCTGGTCACTGCAACCTCTGCCTCCTGGGTTCAAGAAATTCTCCTGCCTTAGCCTCCCAAGTCGCTGGGATTACAGGTGCCCACCACCACACCAGGCTAATTTTTGTATTTTTAGTGGAGATGGGGTTTCACCATGTTGGCGAGGCCAGTCTCGAACTGACGTCAAGTGATCTTCCCGCCTCGGCCTCCCAGAGTGCTGAGATTACAGATGTGAACCCATGCCAGTCCAGGAATTTTGTTTTTTAGGAAGGCTTTCTACTAATGGAATTCCTGGCCTTGAGAGGATATTACTTTCGACGGAAAGGATTTTTTTGTTATTAAAAGGTAAGATTCTTGGATTCTTACTGGACTGTTATCTCTGTTATGAGTAATCCATCTTTAGTCATTCACCACTAGGGTTGTATTTAATTAAGTCTGAGTTATTTTATGGTGGTTTTGTTTTGTTTTCTTTTCTTTTCTTTTGTTTTTACCGAATTTTGTTCTCATTGCCCTGGCTTTAGGGCAATGGCGCGATCTCAGGTCACCACATTCTCTGCCTTCCGGGTTTAAGCAATTCTCCTGCCTCAGCCTCCTGAGTAGCTGGATTTACAGGCATGCGCCACCATGCCTGGCTAATTTTTTGTATTTTTAGTAGAGATGGTGTTTCACTATGTTGACCAGGCTGGTCTAGAACTCCTGACCTTGGGTGATCCACCCACCTCGGCCTCCCAAAGTGCTGGGATTACAGGCATGAACCACCGCACCCAGCCTGGGCCTGCTTCTTTTTTTCTTTTTTTTTTCATTAGCAGCTTAAAATTGGTGCCTTATTCAGACAGAAGCAAAAGGACATTAGCCCAGCTTTGGAAATAGGTGTGAGCCCATATATGATTTTCCTAGTTTCTCCTCCCCCTTTGCTTTTTGCTCTCTTGTTAATTGTTTTCACTCTCTGAATCTTTTTTCCCCATTTCTTTGGCAGACATTTTTACTTGTCTTGGAAGAGTAGGTGAAGAGCTGTTTTTAGGACTCTTTGAAAGGGTACAGTATGGGTGACAGTCTTGGCTAATGGTAACATCCAGGGAGCTGGGGTCAGCGTGAGCTGGAATCAGTTCAAATTAGCAAAGCACTGGCACTCAGTGGCAGGAATACAAGTAACCGCAAAGTGTTAAACACATCTGGAAAGGGATACTGACATCATCCTCAGAATCTGTGGGGAGTTCACATAGCCAGTTAAGACCCATTCCTCTTTGACCCTATAAAGATTCTTTAAAGAATAATACCCTTAGTGGTTTTCTAGCCAGCTTGCCTGCTCATTTATCTTTGAGGACGACATGCCTTGTGGAGCTCCACAGGCCCCAGAGGGGTGTGGATTCTGCATTTGAAAGTGCTGAAGCTGAGAGACTGGGTCTTGGTGGACCCCAAGAGGTCTGTTTCTCCTCTACTCATTGTTCCTTTTTTTCCCAGCAGCTGGCATTGCTGTTTAAATGGGTTGTTCTTTGCTGTTTTAAGTTGTTTCATAGTGGTGTGTCAGGATTTGGGTTTTCTGAATACTTTGCAAGCTGGTGACTTGAGTGGTGGTTAGGGAGGAGCTGTTTTAGGGCTGTTCTGGAGCTATTGAGGTCAGGTATCTAGATACTCCCAGCTTGTCTGTTGAGGAGAATGCTGTTCTCATTGTGCTGCCTTTGGTGGTGCTGTGTGTGGCTCTTTAGATGTGGGTGGAGGTGAGCTGGGGGAGTTAATGAGATCTTTTTTAGGTGCTTTTGATAAAGTAGCCTGCACTACAGGATTCATTGTGACTTTTTTCCTTAACCTGTGCATTTCTCTCTGCTAGCTTTTGCTGTCTTTCTCATGCCTTTGATTTTCCCAGCTCCTCTTGGTTGAATTAACCTAAGTGCTCTGCTGTGGTTTAAATGTGTCCCCCAAAGTTTATGTGCTGGAAACTCAATCCTCAATGCAACAGTTGGGATGTGGGGCCTAATACAATAGCCTTCATGAATGAGTTAATGTTGTTGCTGTGGTAATAGATTAGTAATCACAGAGTGGGCTTATTATAAAACAGAGTTCAGCCCCTTTTGCCCTCTTGCTTTCTTGCACTCTCTTTTCCTTCTGCCTTCTGTAGTGGGATGATGCAGCAAGAAGACCCTTACCAGATGCAGGCCCCTCAACCTTGGACTTCCTAACATCCAGAACTGTTAAGAAATAAAATTTATTCCTTTCCTTTTCTTCCTCCTTTCCCTTCTCCTCCCTTTTCTTCCCTTCCCCTCCCTCCCTCTCTCTCTCCCTCCCTCCTTCCTTCCTTCTTCCCTCTTTCTCTCTTTCCCTTCCTTCCTTTCCTTCCTTCCCTTCCCTCCTTTCCTTCCCTCCTTCCCTTTTTCCCTCCTTCCCTCCTTCCTTCCTTTTTTCTTTCCTTCCTTTTTTCCTTTTCATAAATTATGCAGTCTGTGGTATTCTTTTATAGAAGCATGAAATGGACAAAGACTCCATTTTCAAGAGCAAGCACTTTTGTAGTTTCTGAGTGAATTACGACTGCAAAGGAAGTTCTATAGGTAGCCTCAGATCCACTACCTAGGAAGCATGCTACCAAGCAGACCTAGGATCTAGGATTTGATCAAGTGCTGGGCAACATGATACCTCTGCAATTTAGCACCTCCCTATATACCTCCAGTTGGCTCAGCCCATCAGGGCTAAAACTACCCCTCATATCCTAGTGTCTCTTGTAGGCACTAAGCTGCTTGGCTCACATTCTGTCTTGTGCTTTTTTGTAGGGGGTTCAAATATACACGAAAGAAATATGTTGAACCTACATGCAGCCAACCCACAGATTAAGCAGTTACCTCCATTTTTCCAGATTTGTTTCATCTGCTTCAATCTCCCTAAAAATTTATGTTTGTACAGGAAAGACTGAATAAATAGCTAATTCTCCACCCTACCTCTCATCTTAAGTCACTTTTCAGAGTAGTGAGTTAGTGACCTAGTAACCTTCTCTCTAATGCTAGTAGTTTTTTTTCTGAATACCATTATGAACTCATAGATTATTGTTTGCATTTGATGTATTTCAGGCCATTGCAGTCTTTATTGTTTTGGATGCTTACATTGTCTCATCTAGGTTAATAATTATCTCTTCAAGTTGACTTTCATATCTTTTTGACGTGATCCTGTTGGACTTTGATGGCTTCCTTGCTTTCTGGCAAAAAAGATGTTCCAGGATCAATATACTGCACCATACATGGAGTCAGCCATTTCTCTAGGGAACCTTGATTCCTTTTAGTAGAGAACACAGTTTGAGGTCTTGGACTGAATGACTTTTGTGAACCTCCTCTCCTGAGACTACAGCCTGCATCCCTGCATATGGCCCGTTTGGAGCTCTTGCTGGGCACCAACAGATCTCCTAAAACTGCTATATAGTTCTGCCTCACTCTTACCAAGATTCATCTCTTGAGAGTTTTGTGCTCTACCCCCAGATGTGGTCTTTCTGGTTCTGAAGCTTTTGCTTCAGTCACCCTGAATTTTGCCAGCCCTATGCATGCTATACCTTGGATTGCCAACTTGCCCTCACTGAAGCCAGTTTCTCTGGTTAGAATAGTTGCCCCAACCCATGCCTAATACTCTAGTAAACAAGGTTCTACCTGGGCTTAGGTTAACTTTTGCTCCTTTGGGCCCTGTGTTCTACCAGCATTCCATTTATCTGAAACTCTCCCTCACCTTAAGAACTTATCTGTTCTTTAATGATTTACTGCTGCTTCCTGGGTTTGAAAGAACCCAGTTCAGGAGTTTCTGTTTTAGTTTGAGATCTTATAGGCCTGTCTCATCAGGTTGGTGTCAGCCCAGCTAGGATTAGGCAGAATTGGGTGGGGGCTGTAGTACATTTTTGGCACAGCATGTACCTGTCTGACTAATTCTCTGTCTTGTCTTTCCTGTTGCAATTCATGGGTCTTAGCATCTTCTGAATGGTGTTTAGTAGGTCATCCTGTTGATTTCCTGCTAGGGAGTAGCATACTCTGGCTCTGTACCATTGGCCAAGGGACTTAAGGATAGATGAAGGGCTGCAGTTTTGTTAAATGGAACAATATGAAGAGATGGCATTGTAAAAAAAAAAAAAAAAAAAAAAAAGGCTTGGCAGCAGGGCCCATTTGAATGGTTGGTCCTTGGCTCCTTTGTTGATATAGGCAGATCCTTGATGGGAATTTGGAATGATCCCAAATATTGTAGATCACTGGTACATCAAGTCATCCTCAAGGTTGTCTGTGTAACAGTCTTGAATGATATTTTGTCAGTCTTTGGAGATTCTCTGTATAGGGTTTAATCATTTAGTTATTTCAGTTGAGCCTGTTTAGTTTCTTTGCAAGGAGATAAGCAATGTGAAAGAGATGCAGACATTAGGGAAAAAAAGTCAGGAGCCTTGTTTCCCCATCCTCTACTTGGGTTCTGGAACTAGACTCATAGGTGAGTAGTGAGGAGCTGGGCCCAAGCACATTAATCCTAGATCTGGCTCTGCTTTGCACTCACTCCAGTTCTTGTATCAAATTCACTTCAAGCCACCCAGAGTAGTATGTAGAGGAGTCATTCAGGACCGTGCTCATACTTCATTGTATCAATGGGAGATCCAGTAATTTATAGCCTATTGTTTCTGGAGCCTGGAGATGGCTCTGCATAAGATTTGCCGAAGCAAATTTTATTACATTAGAAGAGAACCTAGTTGGCTGCATCCTACACTGGAAGCTTTTAGATGCTAATAAGGAGGTCATGTAAAGGTCACAGAATGACTCTGGAATCCATTCCCCGCCAAGAAAGAATAATGACATTGGATGTTGGCCTCTTTTCATTTCCCTTTGATTTTGAGTAATAAATTCTCTCCTCACTTCCCAGTCGAACTGTTTGGGAGTCTCTATTCCCTAGAAAGACTCTGGTCACATACCCATCAGATTAAATTAGGTGAAAACTCTTTGGCCTTCATGAATGTTGAAGGATTTCAAAGGGCTAATGGAAATTCTTCTAGAAGTAACTGCAACCTCCACCTTCCGGGTTCAAGCGATTTTCCTGCCTCAGCCTCCCGAGTAGCTGGGATTACAGGTGTCCACCACCATGCTCAACTAATTTTTGTATTTTTAGTAGAGACGGGGTTTCACCATGTTGGCCAGGCTGATCTAGAACTTTTGACCTCAGGTGATCCGCCCGCCTCAGCCTCCCAAAGTGCTGGGATTACAGGCGTGATCCACCGCGCCCAGTTAAACTTCAGTTTTTCACGTTCCATGCATTGGTCAGGGTCTTAGGGAGTGATTCATTCTAGCAGAACTCCCTGGATTTTAAGGCAGATGTTCCATTTATTAATTGACAAAGGAGGCATATTTCTCCCCTGGTAACCCAAAGATTTAGGTCATTTTCCCAGGGACTCCATTTCCACTGTGAGGGTTCTTGGAAAACTAAGCAGAGGATGAGGAAAAGTCTGTGAACAAGCTTGCTGGTCTCTCCCTGTCCTGCAAAAGAGCATACCTCTTCTGTAGCCAGAAGGCCCTTTTGATTAGTCAAGGCTGGACAGAGTGAGATTGGGTGTGTGTGTGTGTGTGTGTGTGTGTGTGTTTGTGTGTGTGTTCGTGTGTGTCTTGAGACAGGGTCTCACTCTGTCACCAAGGCTAGAGTGCAGTGGTGAGATCAGAGCTCAGTGCAGCTTCCACTTCCTGGGCTCAAGCGATCCTCCTATTTCAGCCTCCAGAGTAGCTGGGACTATACGAATGTTTTACCGCACCCAGTTCATTTTCTAATTTTTTTGTAGAGATGAGGTTTCACTGTGTTGCTCAGGCTGGTCTTGAACTCCTGGCCTCACGGAATCCTCCTGCCTTAGTCTCCCAGTGGGCTGGGATTATAGGTATTAGCCACCTCACCTGACCTGCGACGATTTTTCAACAATGTAATTTCTCTTTTACAGAGCCACCTAAGCTGAAGATTCCCTTGAGAACAAGTACTGTCCTGCGGTTTCATGGCCTTTCTTCCATTTGTGGTTCTTGCGAAGTGGAATTTAAATGATATCTTATCAAGATGGATAAACCCTAGTTTCCCAGTGCTGGAATATAGAAAATGGATGGACAAGTAAATCCCACTCAGCACCCATAGTCCAGGCATGGGGACCTCAACACACCTGAGCCCCAGACATCACCTTTCATTGTGAGTAGCTCTGAGATGACACTTCTGCTGTTCCCAATTCCAGCATTAATTGGATTAGATAGTTATTTTATGAAGAATTTTCATATGCCACAATCCTGACCATATCTTCAAGTGAACAGAAAAATTATATTAAAAAGTCAACCTTCTGTCTCACTCTGTTGCCCAGACTGGAGTGCAGTGGTGCAATTATGGCTCACTGCAGCCTGAACCTCCTGGGCTCAAGCAGTCTTCCTGCCTCAGCCTCACAAGTAGCTGGGACTACAGGTGCTTGTCACCACACCTCACTAATTTTCCCATTTGTGTTATATGTGGATTCCACAGGACTGACTTCGAAAACTTGAGTATGTGTGGATTTTGGTATACACAGAAATGGGAGAGCTGGAACTAATCCCCCCATATACCAAGGGACAAATTGTATCTGTTTTTACAATTATACAGTAGGAGACATTACGTTCCATGACAATGGTAATTTTTAATGACAGTTTTTAATTGAGTGAAATTACCATAAAAATAATAATAGTAGCAGCTAATATTTACTGAGCTGTTACTAGGTGCCTATAAATAGCATAGATTTTTAAATTCTCCATAATTCTTCCTTATTTCACTTAACCACTCTATCTTAAATTACTCATGCTTGCCTCAGTAGCAGACATACTTAAGTTGGAACAATAGAGAGATTGGCACGGCCTCTGTGAAAGAATGACATGCAAATTTGTGAAGCATTCCATATTTTTTTAAAAAAAGAGAAAAAAATTACTCCCAGATTTTCACTGTGTTTGTGCATGTGACCTTTTGTTTAGGTTGAATTATATCCAAAGGTGAAATTTCCAGAAGTGAGATTACTGTGAGTCACAGGGCATGAGCATTCTTATTACCCTTGATGTAAATTGCAAAGCTTTCAGGCATGGTGGCTGTCAGCCTGTAATTCCAGCACTTTGGGAGGCTGAGGTGGGAGGATTGCTTGAGGCCAGGAGTTGGAGGAGGCAGTATAATGAGTCACTGTCTGTATGATTTAAAAAAAATTTCCAAGCTTTATGCTGGAAGGCTTATATACATTTTAAACACCACTAATACTACAAGAAAACGGCCATTTCACTGCACCTTCGCCCACACAGGTATTATAATTTAACAAGTTATTTTCTGTGTGATAAATGAAAGACCTCATATTATTACTTTGTCACCCATTCTTTTTTCTTTTTTGAGACGCAGTCTCGCTCTGTCGACCAGGCTGGAGTGCAATGGCACGATCTCGGCTCACTGCAACCTGTGCCTCCCAGGTTCAAGCGATTCTCCTGCCTCAGCCTCCTGAGTAGCTGGGATTACAGGCACATGCCACCATGCCTGGCTAATTTTTGTATTTTTAGTAGAAACGTGGTTTCACCATGTTGATCAGGCTGGTCTCGAACTCCTGATCTCGTGATCTACCCGCCTTGGCCTCCCAAAGTGCTTGATTACAGCTGTGAGCCATGTGCCCAGCCTATTTGTCACATATTTTATCTTTCCTTATGTTAGCTTATTAGCTTTATTTCTTTATTGTCCTTTTTTTTTTTTTTTTTGAGATGAAGTCTCGCTCTGTCTCCTAGGCTTCAGTGTAGTGGCACAGTCTCAACTCACTGCAGCCTTGACCTCCTAGGCTCAGGTGATCCTTCTACCTCAGTAGTTGGGATTATAGGCACATGCCACTATGCCTGGTCAATTATTTTTATTTTTTTATTTTTACTAGAGAGGAGGTCTTGCTTGTTTCTTAGGCTGGTCTGGAACTCCTGGCCTCAAGCAATCCCCCCACCACCCCCTCCCAAAGTACTGGTATTATAAGCATGAGCCACCGTGCCTGGGGTATCTGTGTCTTTTCCATTTATTTATAGAGTTACTTTGTCTTTTACTAATTCAATGATCTGTTTAATCTTTTATTAAATTATAAAAATAATAAATACTTTTAAATAAGTGAAAAATGTCCTTCACTCTTTAGACCCATAATCTTATCTCAGGAAATAATTGCAATTGAGAAAATGGGCCATATCCTTCAAGATACGTACATGGTGATTGAACATCACTTCATATTTTCATATTTCGTGGACATTTGTGCCAATACCTATTGATCTATCTTAATCCTTTTCATGGTTGCATAATATTTTATTATATGGATGTATCACAATTTACCAGTACCAGTCAACTGCTGGAGGCATTTAGGCTCCTTCTAATATTTGCTTTGAGCTCCTTATATAATTAAAAATTAACCCCCTCAGCCAGGTGTGGCAGCTCACACCTGTAATCCCAGCATTTTGGAAGGCTGAGGTGAGAGAACTGCCTGAGTGTAGGAGATCACCACCAACCTGGTCAACATAGTGACACTTTGTCTCTACTAAAAATTAAAAAAAAAAAAATGAGCTACACATTGCAGTGCACACCTGTAGTCCGAGCTACTGGGGAGGCTAAGACTGGAGGATCACTTGAGTCTAGAAGGTTGAGGCTGCAGTAAGCTACGATCACACCAGTGCACTTTAGTTTTGCTAAGAGCAAGACTGCATTTCTTAAACAAAATAAAAATTAGATGGGAATATTGCTCAAGCCCTGGAGGTTGAGGCTGCAGTTAACTGTGATTGCACCACTGCAGTCCAGCCTAGGCGATAGAGCAAGACCCTTTCTCTAAAAATAAAATAAAATAAAAATTAACCTTCTATCATATTTCCCAGTAACACCTTCCCTCCTACATTTCTCCTAGAAGCCCTTAAATTTTGTTTTTCACATATCGTTTAAAACTTTTAAGTGCTGATGTCTGTCTGTGTCATCCCTCTTTTTTTTTTTTTTTTTTTAAATGTATTTTTGTCACTTCTAGCTGGACCTACCATGAAAGACTTCTGAATCCAGGAAGAGAAACTGACTGGGCAACATGTTATTCGGGTACAAAAAGACTTGGACTGTAACTCAAAAATGATCAAATAATAGTGCATGCATCAAGTGCAATCGGAAGCTCTTCTGGAGAGGGAGAGAAGCTTCCAGTTAAGGTGACATTGCAGCCAAGTCCTGTAAGATAAGGAAGAGTTGTATGAGAGTGGGGAGGGAAGGGGGAGGTGGAGAGATGGGGATTGGGCTGGGATGGGATGGAGTGAGCTGCCCAGGCAGGGAAACTAGCACTATACAGACCTGAACAATGAAGATGGCACATTTTGTTCAGGGAATGGTGAATTAAGTGTGGCAGAAATGCTTTGTAGAGAAAGTAATTTGCTTGTATGGAATTTTGCCCAAGAGACCTCATTACAGTTTCTAATTTTTTGATGTTATCATGCATCACTGCCCTTGTCAGACAGTATCATGATCACAATAACATCAAGCATAATATTTCATTGATTCTCACAAAAACAGGTGGGTGCCACAGTTATCCCCATTATATGCACAAAATGATGAAGACTTGGGGTTAATGAGCGATTTGCCCAAGCTCACCTGAATATTAGGACTGAGTCAAATGTTAGTCTGGTCTGACTTTAATGCTTGCCTTGTTCATGAGCACCATGCATTGCCTCTCCTATTAAGTTAAGCAGGTAGACAGGTGAGAGAAGAGCCCGTGTGATATCGGGGGAAATTCACCCCTGATATTTCATGTAGGTTCTTTTCTATTTTCCCTGAGTGTCAGCCGGTCTGAGAAATAAAGGGAAAGAGTACGAAAGAGAGAAATTTTAAAGCTGGGTGTCCAGGGGAGACATCACACGTCGGCAGGTTCTGTGATGCCCCCCAAGCCGCAAAACCAACAAGTTTTTATTAGTGATTTTCAAAAGGGGAGGGAGTGTACGAATAGGGTGTGGGTCACAGAGATCACATGCTTCACAAGGTAATAAAATATCACAAGGCAAATGGAGGCAGGGCAAGATCACAGGACCACAGGACCGGGACGAAATTAAAATTGCTAATGAAGTTTCGGGCACGCATTGTCATTGATAACATCTTATCAGGAGAAAGGGTTTGAGAGCAGACAACCCATCTGACCAAAATTTATTAGGCGGGAATTTCCTTGTCCTGATAAGCCTAGGAGCGCCAAGCGAACCCAGGGCTTATTTCATCCCTTATCTACGACTGTAAAAGACAGCCGTCCCCAAAGCAGCCATTTCAGAGGCCTCCCCTTAGGGATGCATTCTCTTTCTCAGGGATGTTCTTTGCTGAGAAAAAGAATTCAGCAATATTTCTCCTATTTGCTTTTGAAAGAAGAGAAATATGGCTCTGTTCCACCCGGCCCACAGGCAGCCAGAGTTTAAGGTTATCTCCCTTGTTCCCTGAAATTGCTGTTATCCTGTTCTTTTTTCAAGGTGCCCAGGTTTCATATTGTTTAAACAACTTGTGCAGTTAACGCAATTATCACAGGGTCCTGCGGGGACATTCATCCTCAGCTTATGAAGATGACCGGATTAAGAGATTAAAGTAAAGACAGGCATAGGAAATCACAAGGGTATTGATTGGGGAAGTGATAAGTGTCCATGAAATCTTCAGAATTTATGTTCAGAGATTGCAGTAAAGACAGGCCTAAGAAATTATAGAAGTATTAATTTGGGGAACTAATAAATGTCCATGAAATCTTCACAATTTATGTTCTTCTGCCGTGGCTTCAGCCGGTCCCTCCGTTTGGGGTCCCTGACTTCCCGCAACACGTTTCTCTCTACTCACAGACTTCTGACCAAATGTGTGTGCAGAGTTTCTACACCAGTTCTCCAACTCTCTGGATACCAACCGTGTATCCCACGATTCCATTCTGACACTACCTAGAGTTAGTGCAGAACCCACAGGTTAGGGGCTCAGTCCCACAAGACCACCCTCACTTCAGATGCCAGTTGCAAGTCCTAGGTTGTCACCTGTATTTTGACCAACCAGTTAGAAATCATTAGTTATCAAATATAGAACCATGAGAGTGCATTTTATAACTATAATACAAAATGTTTTTACTTTTCTTTCTAGCACCTCCCAATTCAAACAACAAAATGTTTCCAGACAATATATATTCAAACTAAAGTACAGTAAGCCTTGGCCCTTAGCATATTTTTGCTGTCACTGTAAACTAATCAACTCTCTTAGAAAATAAATAAGGAACATTGATCAATAGATACCAAAAAATATAAACGTTTAAAACATTTGACCCTAAAATTATGTTTCTGAAAATCTACCTTGAGAAAAAAGTCCAAAAAATGGAATAAGATACGTAAATGACTTTTACTTTAGCATTACTTAGTAGAAAAAAAACCAGAACCAACTAAAGATCTAACAATATGGCAACAATTAAGTAAAATATGATAAATCCACATGATGAAATGTTATAATCAGTAATAATAAAGACTAATAATGGCTTTAAAAATAACTAACATTTCTAAAGTATTTGCTATAACAAACAATCCTATTATAAAATTAAATGGACTTGGCACACAGCTTTAACCTATCATCATATTAGAACAACTTAATGGACAACAAGCTCCTCTGATCTCAGGAAACTTAACAAATAAAACAATGTTGACACAAACAGAACGAACTACTGAACACTTCCACACCAAGTATTTTTAACACATAGTGGACAGAGTAAAGAAAGTGTTCTACTGGTTTTTTTAATGACAGCTTGGGTGCTGCCCTTGCATCCTTCACTCCTACAGCTGGCAGCACTGGATGTGGATCCCATCCCATCTCTAGTCAGAGGAGACACACATCCATTAACATGCTAAACTGTAATAAACCCTTACAATGCAATACTCATCAATAAACAGGGACGACTACTGAAATACACAACAGCATAGATGACTCTCACAAATATGTTATGAGGAAGAAGTCAGCCTTAAAAAAATACATCTGTATGATTCTATTTATACGAAGTTCAAGAACAGGGAAAACTAACCTATTATAATAGAAATCACATCAATGGTTGCCTGGAAAGGGAGTGGGAGATTTATTGGGAAGAGACCTGAGGTTATAAATGCTCAATACCTTGATTTGGGTGTGGATTAATAGATGTGTACATTTGTTATAACTTAGCAAACTGTACAGTTAAGATCTATGGTATGTAAATTATATCCCACTAGGGGAAAAACAATCAAGTACAGTCAACCCTCCATGGGATTCAACCAACCTCAGATCAAAAATATTCAGGAAAAATAGTGCATCTGTACTGATTATGTACAAACTTTTTTTCCTGTCATTATGCCCTAAACCATACCATATTAATGATTATTTACACAGCATTTACATTGTATTAGGTATTGTACACAAACTAGAGATGATTTAAAGTATACAGGAGGGGCGAAGCATAGTGCCTCCCATCTGTAATCCCAGCACTTTGGGAGGCCGAGGCAGGTGGATCACCTGAGGTCAGGAGTTTGAGACCAGCCTGGCCAACATGGTGAAACCTGTCTCTACTAAAAATACAAAATGTAGTCAGGCATGGTGGTGGGTGCCTGTAATCCCAACTACTCAGGAGGCTGGGGCAAGAGAATCGCCTGAACCCAGGAGGAGGCAGAGGTTGCAGTGAGCTGAGATCGCACCACTGCATTCCAGCCTGGGCAACAGAGTGAGGCTCTGTCTCAAAAAAATAAAAAATAAAAAAGTATACAGTAGGATGTGCATGCGTTATATGCAAATATTAATACTATGCCACTTTAAGTCAGGGACTAGAGCATGCTTAGATTTGGGTACCCAAGGGAAGTCATGGAACTAAACTCCCACGGATACTGAGGGACAGCTGTACTTTAAATCCATACTAATAGATTAACCAGAGGTCAACGGACAGCCTTTATAAGCCATGAAATAAATTTTCAAATAGAAAATAATAATCCTACCTGATAGAATCCAAAATAAGAGGCAACCCCGCAAAAATGCATTTACGTGATCAAATTGCTACACTAGCATTGATAAACTTATTTTAAAACAGTAGCTTGTGCATCCATGTCAGTGATATAGCTATATTCTATTTTCGCAAGAAATAAAGTTTTCAATTAGCAATAATCATGCCTCAGGTAAACCTCATTGGCTATGATACTGCCACTGTACAAAGCTAGAAATAAAGTTTTCATAAATTATATAGCCCAAGAAAAGGCATAATACACTTAAACCAGATTATCAGAAGCACATTAATTTTACTAACCTAACAATGAGATTAAGACATTAAGGTCCAAGAGGTAATAATATTTTTAAGACTATATGTCAATAATGCTAGGGTTTATAAAACCTTTGGCTGGTGTCAAACCAAACATGCCAGAACCACATATAATTTAACAACTCTAGACTGTGACCACCTGGACTGGATTGGAGAGGCGTACCCTGAACACTGGCAACTAGCCTGATACAAATGTGCTATCCCACACACAGGCTCCATACCTAAACAACATCACAAACAAAAAAAAATCCACTTTGAACTGGATATATTTCTAATAAGGACTTTGATTTGTTTTTATTTGTCTTGTTCGAGTTCAAATTACAAAGACGCTGTTATAAGATGCTAAATCATAAACAGGATGTTCCTGAGTCATTTTTTTGTTCATCAAGATAAATGCCTTTTATGTACCACATGAAACTACTTAAAACGTGAATCTCAAAATGATTCAGCCGTGGAGACATCTTCAAGGACCATATATTTTAATAATACAAAGCCACAAGTAACTCAATTACTAATGCTTCTAGAGTACCTAGCCTTGCTCCGAACAATAGATTTTTTAAAAACCACTTTGGGTGTCGTATCCACCTAGTTTTATAAGATGCTCTTATACTAAGGTTTCTAGGTTTTCTCAAACAAGCTGACCTCAATGGCCATTCCATATTAAATTTTAAATAAGACTTTTTAAATTCTGTATTCTTATATTGAATAAAAATAATTTAACTAGAATGGAGAATGGATGTTCTAGTTGGTCTAATATTTTGATTAAAACTATGAGGATTACCAAATTCAGACTTAAAATATAATAAAATACAATTAACATCAAAACTCAAATGGTAAATAATTTAAATTTTTATGCCTCTGGGTAATAATAAATTAGTACTAACCAGGTAAAGTGATAAAATATCAAGATAACTGATTTCTGGGTGCTAGAATGTCAGATAAATTCATTACAATGATATAAGTACCCATGGTTATATCATAAACAACCACTAATCCTGAAGGTTTGATTCGGGAATTTATGTATTTTTTTTTTAAGTTTTAACCTGTGTTTTCCAAGCACATCATCTGCCAAACCCTTTTACTCACAAAGGACTTCTATCCCATAAGAGAAAGAAAACAGAAATGGAAAAGCAATAAGCCTTCCATAGACACTGCTGGGAGATACATAACTTTTGCTCTAACCACTACATGTCAAACCAATGGAACAGGTGATTCTAAATCAAAGATTTAGCATGGTACTACAATCACCCAAGTGTGGTCTCCATGCCAACTCAAATGCACAAGAGGGAGAGAACTCTATAGCAAATTAGGGACATTTTTTATATGACCTGATTCAGAATATAAAGAGGGAAGGAAAAGTCATATGAGCTATTTTCTACCCAGTGATCCAAAATAATTTTAATGAGTTATTCTTTTTCTTGGTCTTAAGTCTTTTTATTCCTGCCCATCTCTTATTTCTGCTCAACATTTATAGAGCATTTAGATATTTTTGCAAGCTTTAACTGGTATATTTTTACACCATTTCAATGCAGTGGCAAAGCACTGTTGGCCTCATTTAATAGCTGAGAAACGGAAAGGTTAATATCTTACTCAAGGCCCTTCTTGAAGTCAGTAATAAATTCAAGATTTGAGCTCTGAATTTTAATACTATAATTAGCCAAAGTCCACTGGGCCATGAAGTTTACTAGCAGAAAGCCAACCTAAGGGCTCCTTATTATTTCTGAGTTGTTCCACATTAATGTAAATATGCAGCATTATACGTGTAATTCAAATGATTTTACCTTGAGGAATTATTAACAACATTTTAAAAAACTGCTCAGTAGATGTTTCTGTTCACCTTGAAGATGAGCTTTCTACAGAACTCCTTGCTACTTGGCAACTTCTAGATGTGTGGCTATGAATGAAGCATGGTCATCCACTCAAAATGGGTGGAGGGCAGTGTTGGAGGAGCAGATCTGGACTATGACTGTAACAAAGCTCAAAACATAATCAAATATATAGTGATAGTCTCTGTCAGAACAAACTATTTTTTTTTTTTTTGAGATGGAGTCTCACTCTGTTGCCCAGGCTGGAGTGCAGTGGGGTGAACTCGGCTTACTGCAAGCTCCGCCTCCTGGGTTCACACCATTCTCCTGCCTCAGCCTCCCTAGTAGCTGGGACCACAGGCACCCGCCACCACGCCCAGCTAATTTTTTGTATTTTTAGTGGAGACGGGGTTTCACTGTGTTAGCCAGGATGGTCTCGATCTCCTGACCTCATGATCCACCTGCCTCAGCCTCCCAAACAAAGTGCTGGGATTACAGGCGTGAGCCACCGTACCCAGCCAGAAGAAACTATTTTTAACATGAGGTTTAAAATGGTCCACATTATTAAATCTCCACCAAGGAGATAAATAAGAATTAAAAATACCAGGGCACCCTGCCCTCTAGTTGAGAATCTCTGTGTCAATGAATCACTGTGTCTGGTGGAGTTTGGCACATCCTCAAGTGCTTGGGGATAGAAAAAGACAACTACCAGATTACAAAAAAATTCAGAAATGGGTTATCCAAAGAGCAATTATTTTTCAGAGTTTTCCCAGTACCATGAAAGGTAAGGAGACATTGGATTTCACAGTATGTAATCAATACTCAAATCACTAGAAAGGTATACTTTGCAGTGGGATGCCAGTTTGGTAAGACTTTCCATTATCCCTTTGAAGTAAATTCCCTTTCCTTGTGATTCCCTGCTCACCCAAGGAAGCTCTGATTACTAATTCTATCACTTAGGTATCTAGATCCTGAGAATGATGCACACCGGATAATGTAAACACAGTCCCTAGAAACACCTGTTACCCGCTGAAAATTAGTTTAAGATCATTTTGGTTCATGTATTAGTTTTCTGATTTTGGCTACTCTGAGCTATTTCCCAAAAGTCTGATCAACTCTGAAGGAGCTAACAAAATAGTTTCTAGACCTGCAAAGCCAAGAAATAGATTGGGCAAGCGATGTCTAACCCCTACTGTGACATCACCTTCATTGCTCACCATCTCAAGCAGGTCCATCTGAATCTCTGTGCCCTGTTCCAGGAATTGCACCATGAGCCAGCATAGAAAACAAAGTATACTTTCTGGATTACCACTGAGTACCTATGTCTTCCTGACATCTAAGCAGTCAACATCTGTTAGTCATCTGTTGGGTATTTCCATGCTAGAAATGCATGCTAAAGAATACAGTTTAGAAAAATAAAATATATACACAAATAACATAAAAATCACTGTATTTATGCATAATCAATAACATATATTCAGTCACATCTCTACTATTCATGAAACTTTTCTCTCTCACACTCCAAGTAACTTATAGCTGAATTTTCCAATTCTTTTGACCACACTACATAGTAAGACTTTTTACCTCACAACCTAGAACTCAAAGTTTCACAAAACATGCAGACTTGCTAGGATCTGCTATTTTCTTCTGAAATAGACTTTAAGCTTGAATAGCATTTCCTACTCTTGTCTCTAATTTTTCTCTTAAATGCTAATAATGACCTACTAAGTTTATTTCTTGACCCACTAGTTGATCACCACCCACACCTGAAAAACAAAAATGCTGCTTTAAGGCCTGGAGATGCAGCTCCCCATTGCTACTTCCTTTCTCCTTTCTTCAAAAACCCCCGCTCCTTGGAAGCACATGTCTGCTCACCTTCCTCACTGGGACTATCTAACGACACCTCAGTCACTCCTACTCATTTACAGATGACTTTTTTTACTTGGCCAACTTCATCTAATATACTGAGATGGAACAGGTGGTTCTAAATCAAAGATTTAGTATGGTACTACAATCACCCCAGAGTGTTGTCGTCATGCTAACTCAAACACACGAGAGAGAGAACTTTTTAAAACCTAAATCACCGTTCTCTCCACCACAACTTCTGACAATTTTTGATGACATAAACATCCAAATAGAACATCTTGGTTTCCTGAGTTCCAACTACCACTTCCTCCTCCACTTTTTCTCAACTACCCACTCATGTAGTCTTGTTCTAGACTTTCCTATTCCAGAATAATTTTTAAAACACGGTGTAGAGCCAATCACCCAGCCAACCTCAGCCTAGATTAGTTGATCCTCAGCCAATCTGCAAATCCATAAGAATAAATGATTTTTTTATTAAGCCACTGAGCTTTGGCATACTTTGTTCTGTGGCATTTTTGTGGCAATAGCTAACACATTCATGATCTCTGTACTAAGTATAAGTGGTTTAACATGGCTGAAGAAAATCACACAACCATTCTACCTGATATTTATGACTGCAAATCTCAAATGAGCTCCCAATATGGCCTGACAATTCGACTACACTTCACTAGTAAATTCATCTTCATCCTTTGCAAGACAATGATTTATCATCTTTAGTTCAAATCTCCAGCATCCTTCTTCCTCATCTTCCTTTTGGCTGATTACTTGCCACAGCCTTTATAATTATATGCAAGCTGATAAAATACCTACCTTTCCACCATCCAAGCCACTAACTTGTATCTGACAACAACACAGTCTGCCTTCTGTCTGGTTAACAGAGAAGTTTTCCTGCTCCCATCTAAGGTAAGCCCCTTCATTTTGTTTTAGATGGCAACCTCTCTCACTTTTGCAATTATACCCTTTGTTTCTTTCTCCCCTTTATCACATCAACTTTCACTTTTCTACTAGGTTATTCTAATTAACATAAAAATGCTTTAAAATATTGCCCATCGAAAAACAAAACAAAACAAACAAACAAAAACACCCTTAAACTCATCATCCCCTTCAGCCAGCACATTCTCTCCCCTTTCACAGCAAAGGGCATTGAAAGAACTTTCGGTACTCTCTGAGTCCACTTATTCTTAGTCCACTCCAAACCACTTTTCATTCTCACCATCACCTCTAAATAGCTTTTCCCAAGGTCACTAATGACCAGTGGGACCATATAATTTATCATCCACACTGGAACATTTCTGAGTAAAGTAAACACTAATCAGAGAAGACACCAGATTAGCAGGCATAAAATAGGACTGTCTCAGGCAAACGAATGTAGCGACACCTACACTGATATGGCTCAATTCACTTTCTTGACCTATCAAGAACATCTGACACAGCCAAACACTGTCTCCTTGAAGCACTTTCTTCTCTAGAACTAGCATTCTGTGACACCACATACACCTGCTTTTCCTCCTACATCACCAGTACTCCATCTCCCTCATCTGCTCATCTAAAATCTGGGATGCCCCAGATTATGTCTTTGGCTTGCTTGCTTTCTCTGTCTACACTACCTCTTAAAGTGACCTCATCCACTTCAATATGCCACCAATACATCAAATCTACCTCCCTAACGTGACCCCTTCCCATCACAGAACCAACCTATTCAGCATCTCCACTTGTAAGCCCAACTGGTAAAAGTTAACATAACCAAAATAGAACCATTAATTCCCACCACCCCGAAAATATGTCCCCATCCCATGTCTTCACCATCTCAGACAACAGCACTATAATCCACCCAGTTGCTCAGGCCAAAAATGCAGGAGCCATTCTTGATCATTCTCCTTCCTCCATCCCGTCATGCAAATCCATTAGTAAATTCCATTGGCCCTACCTCCAAATATCTCCCAAATCTATTGTTCACCATCTCACGCCAACAACCCAGGCCCAAGCCACTAGTCTCTCACTTAGCCTACCCCAACAGGTATCTAAAGGGCCTCCAACTTCTACTGCCCCCACAGTCCATCCTCCAGCTAGCAGATGGGAAAGGGGAACAAACTGTCTAAAGCATGAATTCCCTGCCCAAACTACAACTGGAACAAAATCAAACCTCCTTATCATGGTCTACAAACACACTTTGTCTGGCCCTATTTACCTTTCTAATCTAATCTCATCTTTCTCCACTCTCTCATCATTTACTCTGCTCAAATAATAATCGCCCTTTTCTTTCTGGCCCGTAAAACACGCCAAACTTATTCACATCTCAGGTCCTTTGCTCTTTCTGCTTGGAATGTTCTCTGCCTTTATTTTTACATCACTCCCTTCTTTTCATTCAAGTCTCTGCTCAAATGACTCCTCCCCAGAGAATAACAGGTAAAATTCACCTGTTTCTCTATCTATGGGTATATTATTTGTCTTGTCCCTACCCCTCCTCTACAATGTAAAGCCTTTCAAGACAAGGACCTTATCTATCCTGCCTGACATTGTAACACCAGTGGTTGGAACAGTGTCTGGCATAGAATAGATACCCCATAAATATTTAGTAAACTATTGATTGAAAGATGAAATTCATCAGGATCAATACTGGCAGTGAAAAAAAGAGGTAAGCTCAACAGCTTAGATATAGGGAAGGGAAAGGGTAAGCCATGTATAAAAAGCAGTAAAGTGGTTCTTCATCCATACGTGATCTGGCCTGATCCAGCTACAGGTCTTATAAATCTTAGATCTTCAAGTGCAGTTCAATTCGGTCCTAAACTAATCCTGACCAATACCACAAAGCTTATTGGGCACCATATCAGTGTTTACAGTCTGGCGTTAATCTTGCTGCCCTAAACGTGATGTGCTCCCCCAAGTACCCTCATGCTTGCCAAGCCACAGCGTGACTCCTAATGCCCCACATAACAAGCCCCAGATCCTGGGTTTGTTGCCCAGTTTCCTACGGGAATGCAGACCCTCCACAATCTCAAAATTACTTGGTTGTGGTCATTACAATTGCCCAGCCCTTACCAAGTCTCTTTCTAGACAAGCCAGAAACATAAGAGCTATAGGCTTGAGTGTTCACCCAGGGCAGCTCTTCCTGGATAAAGGCACTGCCATCAGCCTAAGAGTATATGCTACCACCACTACCAACACCACGAAAGTCCTGCTGCCAGGCTCTCTGCAGCATCTCATTCAGACCTGAATCTGTAACTCGCCTCTAAACATTTCAGTTTGGACTGCATGCTACCCTCAGTTTTTTTTGTTATTGTTATTTTGAGATGAAATCTCACTCTGCTGCCCAGGCTGGAGTGCAGTGGTACGATCTTGGTTTACTGCAACCTCCACCTCCCAGGTTCAAGCGATTCTCCTGCCTCAGCCTCACGAGTAGCTGGGATCACAAGTGTGCACCACCACGCCTGGCTAACTTTTGTAATTTTAGTAGAGATGAGGTTTCACCATGTTGGGCAGGCTGGCCTGGAACTCCTGAGCTCAGGTGATCCGCCTCCCTTGGCATCCCTCCCAAAGTGCTGGGATTACAGGCATGAGCCACTGTGCCCAGCCTACCCTCAGTTTTAAAATTATTTTTTGAAAATGTCAAAAAAAACACAAACACAAACACAAACAGAAAAAAAATACTTGTTGAACGCTTGCTCCATCAGGTCAGTGCTCCTACGCCTAGCCCTATTCATCTCTGGCTCAAGCTCCAATGCCAATCAGAGGTTAAGCAACTTAGGCAAGGTCACATGGCATTTAAACAGCAAAGCCAAGATCCAAACCCAGTCTAAGTATATACTCTATCCATTACTTTGTTCCCTGTTCATTTTTTTTTCTTTTTTGGTAGCACCAGGACCGAGTACTTATCAGATATTCCATCAATGACTGTTTAACTGATAGGGTGTCTTAAATATTTTTAAGACAGATTTTTAAAACAAATCTCCACCTATTGGGAATTTCATTTCAATGTTTACCCACACAATATAGAAATACACAAAGCAAAAGCACTCTTCACCAAAATCCACTTTACCTACTCACCTGATGAACCAACTCTCTCCATGTCCTCAGTAACTACACTCTACTGTGCTTGCACACGTCTGCTCCTCCAGCTGGGATGCATTTTACCAACTCATACATGTTGGATTTGCTCCCACATCTGTTTATGACACTTGCACTTATTGAAATTACACAATTTAAGTAAATGAATTCAATGAAATGTGAATGTAAAAAGAGCTCTTTCTATGAAAACTAAGTTGGCTGCTTTGGAGTGGCTTGATCAACGTGTTACTGGAAAAAAAAATAAATGTTTTCAATCCAATTAGACATGGGAGGAATGAAAGAGAAACTGTATAATTCAAAGAAGATTTTGCATTGAGATTTCAAGTGTCTCAGTTCTTGCTGCACTTAAAACAAAAGCCTGGAAATTATAGCTGGTGCATGATTATGGTATGGTTTGTGCAAAAAAGGACATGTGGCTCTTGAAACAGCTTACCATACTTAGTTTTACAAACAAAGATTGGAATACAATTGTAAACCTACATGTTTGAGGTTAAAATATTTAGGGTACACATGTATTCTGTTTTGGTGATTTCCCTACTTTGGCTGGCTTTTTGTTGATTAAGCCAACTTAAAGCTTTTTCAACTATGTCAACAGGCCTGGTACCATGTAAGCCCCTCCATGTGATGTCCTCCTTTTGGGAACATGCAGAGTAAAACACTATCTATACAGCATACTCCTAGCAGTTCTGGTTTGAAGCAAAACAACAACAACCTGCCCTATACCACCAATAAAATGGACACACTATGTTGAATTTTCTACTATACTGAGACTGTGTTAAATATTTAGTCTGTTTATTACCAATAATTGATTTTAGATGTCCCTTGAAAAATTCTCCTTTAAATTTTGTTTCATTTCTAAAGAGATAGAAAGTGTCTGTCTCAAATAATTCCAATTCATCCAACATATATCTCATGAACTTTTTAAAACCTATCCATTCAAAACTGTCAGATGTTTCTCAAAGTCTTCTAGATGATAACAGTTCTAATATGGAAAGAATCTGTAGATGAGTACTCATAATATTAATTTAGGAATGAGAGCATTTACTTTCATGGGCACTGTTTATTAACAGCATTACCTTTGTTTTTAACACTTACATCAAGTGAGAAACTCTTACCTACTTTTAGGAAGCCAAAACAAATACCCAAAGGCGGAGAAGTCAAACTCATGTAACAAAACTACAAATTTAGCAATGAAGTAAATGCTTTAAGAAGTTCAAGATCCTTTAGGATTCTCCAAAAGTGTTAATTAACACATCTAATGACATAGCATGTACCTTGAATAATTTTTGGATCGTGAAAAAAAATTTTCAGTTATAAAGACATTTACATTTTTGAATTTATAAACTCTCTTTGTAAGCAATACTAGTTAATGACGATTTAATAGTTGCTGTGTGACGTTGAGCAAATTATTTAACCTTCTTAAGCCTATTTCTTCAATCACATTGGGGTAACACCTATCTTATATGGAGGCAAAAACATCAAATGAGCTACATATAAAATGCTTAGCATATAACTAGAGATATACCCATGTGAAAATCCTTCATACACGCACATACACACACAGACTCACACACACTTACATATTTATATTTTTTATATCTAAAGCCAAGTATTCTTGGCCGGGAGTGGTAGCTCATGCCTATAATCCCAGCACTTGAGGAGGCCAAGGTTGGCAGACTGCTTGAGGTCAGGAGTTCAAGACCAGCCTGGCCAACATGGTGAAACCCCATCTCTACTAAAAATACAAAATTAGCCGGGCGTGATGGTGCATGTCTGTAGTCCCAGCTACTTGGAAGGCTGAGGTGGGAGAATTGCTTGAACCTGGGAAGCGGAGGTTGCAACGAGCCAAGATCACACCACTGACCACAGCCTGGGCAACAGAGCAAGACTCTGTCTCAATAAAATAAAAAAATTTAAAAATTTAAAAATAAAGCCAAGTATTCTTAACAGTGGAAGGTGGGGCAAGCAGCAAGGTACACGGATTCTCTGAAAGTGTATTGAAAATGTATGCAAAACTTTGTGTAGATAAGCTAATGTGCCCTTTCCTTAGAAAAGGGTTGACAGTTTTTCATCATATTCTCAAAGGTGTCCATAACCACCAAATGTCAAAGAGCATACTTTTCAATAGCCTTTGGCTGTATTTTCTCTATTTCCCAGATTTATGCAGTTCATAAAGTTTGCTTTGAAACTCTAGACACAAGTTAAATTTTAATTCACTCAACAGCAACAACAACAAAAAAAGTTGAATTACGAGTGTAGTCATAGGTAAAATATTGGTTCTCCTTTTATCTCCCTTTAAAAAAAAAACTGTAAATTCATTTAGCTCAAATTATCCTCCAATTTTGCCATAAATAAAACCAAATATCCAAACTTAAAGCCAAAGTTTAAAAACCTAAACAAACAAAAAAACAACAGCAGCAACAAACACACAAAAAGCTAGGAAACCTGGAATGGCCAAGAATTCAAGCCCTATTGCTTGTATAAATCAGAAGGGACTATAATAACAATAGTCCCTTCTTTGGAGTTAATTTTTTAAATTACTCATTCTCTCATTCTGACTCCAAGTTAACAACCTTCACTTCAAATAGGTATTATATTGTTTAAAATTAGTGTAATAAGGAGACCATATTGTATCATGGAAGAGACCCTACACTAGTAATCTGGGAAACCAGGGTTACAGCCCTGTACTGTCGCCAACTGACTGCCAACAGATGGCTGGACCTCAGCATTCTACAGCACAATGATTCTACATCAAAACATGCAATCCCAAAGACACTTTCTAGCCCAATATTGTACTTTACTACTAAAACAGAAACTTACAAAAGGGAGGTCACCTGGTAAAAGATTTGAGTCTAGGTCCAGTGAGAAAAATATACCACCACCAAGAAACATTTGAATTACAGAAACTTCTGTTCCCACTGTCAGCACCTTCAGGGCATATAAATTCAGAGCAGGGCTTCCAGTTAGGGCCACTTAAAACTTCAGCTTAACATTAATAACAACAGACACCTTCTTCTTTAAGGTGGACAACACTTTACAAGAAAGATTTAACAAAATATAGATTGACAAAAAATATACAAAGCAGGAAATAGGAGTCTGGTGTATCTTTATATGGTATAGTCTTATTTTTTTCATTGAAAAACACATGTCATGGAAAAAGTAGCTACTTTTAATCTATTTCTCAACTGCCTTTTCCAAAACAAGTATTTTTCAATTGAAAATAAAAGAAAGCTTTACAAACCATGATAGCCCTATGCTGAAGAGATATCCCTCTCCCTCTTAAAAACAAAACAAAACTATACAAATATTAAGCATTTAATAAGCCTGCCAAATGTAACTCTTAGAATGTATTCCTGCATATTCTAAAAGCTAAGCAATATATACACAAGAGGCAAATTAGGATGGCCAGAGTTTTCTGAAAGGCTGTGATGACTAATATTTCAGGACTGGAACATGATAGTTATTAAAAGAAACATGAGAGGCGTTCTCCTAATTCCTAATAGGCCCATGTCCCCACCACAAAAACTACTACAAACAACATTCAGGGCTGAATTCACACAGTTTAGTCTCTAAGGCCTAAAGGATTTTTCTCAATTTTCCCCCATGTGGCCCATTATGTGAATCAAAGAAATCAGTAATTCATTTGTTGAAGGTCAAATATAAGGACATAATGAGGCCCATGCACTAAAATGAATAAAAAGAATGAACAAAAAGAAACCAAGATAAACTCTTGTTGAAAACAATGCCCCAGAATCTAGCAAATAGTCTAAATGTACCTAAAAGACCAGAATGAGATGACGTATTAGTTCAGTGATCTCATGACATATACCAAACACTTTCTTCCATGTTAAAAAAAAAAAAAAAAGTTCATCTAGCATCTGATGCATACATTTAGAAACAACCCCAATACTGACCAAGGTTTTTCAAATGCCTTACCTCATAACTGGAACTTCTAAGCAAAAGCTAATGAGGCCATCTGGGAAAGATCACCAGGAGGTCTTACTACTGCCAGTATTTCACATGGAACAATCGATAGCATGTCTTAACAAGTGCAAAGATTTCAGCCTCCGAATTCATTTTGTAGCATATTTCAACTAGTTAGCAGGGATAAGGATTGAACCAACAACTTCCTATTTGTGCAAGTAGAATTTAAAGATTATTTCTTAAGAATTTAGTCCTAGTTATTTTTGTTGTCCTCAAAACACAGTGTCCCTGTTAGAAGGAATATAAATAAACACACATTTTCAGATGGCAATTTGGCATTGCTATCAAAAAAATAATATATGCATGTACTCTTTGATTCACCAATTCCATTTTGAGGAATCCAGCTTATAAAATTTGGGGATGCAAATATAAAAATGTCCACTCATTGCACTGTTTTTATACAGGTGAAAAATCATACATATATATATATATATATATATATAGCTGATTAACATGAGTTAGACCCATATACACTAATGTGTGAAGACCCCTAAGACACTGCTCAGTTCAAAAAGCAAGTTTCAGAACAAGTATAGTATTTCTTATGTAAAAAAATTGTGTGTACGTTTGTGTGAATAAATGCATGGAAAACGGTCTGAAGGGATTCACAGTACATAACAGAAGCTGCCCTCTAGAGAGGAAGAAGTGAATCAGTGTATGTGAACTGGGGTATCGAAGAGAAGGTCCGTTTTCTGAAGAGGGATTTTCACCTTTTACTCCACATCCATCTGTATTATTTAAACATTTATGTAACACACATAAAACATTTGTTCTTTATAGAATATAAGATGCAATATCAACTTTTACCTAAACTCCAGAATCACTTAAAGAGGATGCTCAAATAGTAAAACAAAGAATAGGCTGGGCATAAGGTGGTTCACACCTATAATCCCAGCAGTTTGGGAGGCTGAAGAGGGCGGATCACTTGAGCCCAAGAGTTTGAGATCAGTCTGGGGAACATAGTGAGACCTCTCTACAAAAAAAATAAGAAAATTAGCTGGGCATAGTGGCACATGCCTGTAGTCCCAGCTACTTGGGAGGCTGCAGCGGGAGGACTCCCTGAGCCTAGGCGGTCGAGGCTGCGTGATCCATGATCACACCACCGCACTCCAACCTGAGAGACAGAGCAAGATCGGGTATCAAAAAAAAAAAAAGACAGAAATAAAGAATATTGGCAGTCAAAAACATTCTTTGTAGACTATATCCTTCCAAGGAATAAAGAGAAATTGTGGGCAGCATCAATCAACAGTTATAAATGAATATGACAGTGTTTTCATGAAAGAACAAGCATCATTCAGAGAACTAAAGGATCTGTATCTCAGATCTTAAAGAATATAAAAGATACTGAACTCAGAAACATTACTAAAAAGGTGTAATCATTCCAAATATTTTTTAGAAATACAATTTTCACAATGAATCCTATTATTTTGGTGAAAAATGTATACTGTGTGGGTGTGCTTTTTTTATTAAAAAAACTGTATGCATAAAAAGCTAGATGGTGTGAAGTGTTTATTCTTACCTGTACATTTTCTTCTGTAACCTGAATTTCTGCAGTGTAAACGTAATCAATTAGCATCCTCAGGGTCCAGCCATCTACCTCTTTTATTCTAACTCTCTTTGCTCGGCTCTCACTCATCTCACCTAAAACACAAAGGAATAAGAGTGATGTTACAGCAAGACACTGCTGTGGAAGTTCCAGTGCCAATGCACATTGATACATCTTCTTGCCACTCACTGTATTCAACAGGCAGCATAATCAGCCACTTTTTGCAGGCCCAAAACACTCCCCTTCCTCTTCCAAAAGCTTACCTGAGCAAATCATAAAATGTACTTTTGTTACCCACTTGCACCTGAAAATCATATCACAACAATGAACGTGCCATATGTCCAGCTGCATGAACTATTCTTGTGGCTATAGGATCAGTAGCTGAGGCTGTCCCTGCTTTTGGGCATTTGTTGTCTTTATGGATTTCTAGTCATGACTAGAAGAGTAACGATGTTACTGTCTTTGGCTAATAGCAATGAACGGCTGCTGAAAAGGACCCACCTGGTTAGCATTACTCCTTCAACAAACACACAAATGCCTGCCGGGGCATGCATAGCCTGCACCAGACACAGAGGCTCCACCCTCAGTGAGAGGTCACAATCCTCATGCCAGAGACAACGAGAAAACAAATTACCTATGATGCTTAGAGAATGCCAGGCATAACAGGGATCACAATAATAACAAAGAGTTAGTCAATAACAAAGCTTATTACAGAGATCTTCTACCTCAGATTCAGTTCCTGTTTGTCAACTGCAGCAACTTCACGCTGAAGTCATTTCCATACCAGCTTTATTACTAAAACCAGGTATCCTTCCACAAAACTGCCTGCTAAAAAAACAGTACAAGACTTTCTTCCTAATACCCACTTGTGGAAAAGAAATAGGGAAGGAGGAAAGAGAAGGGATGGTCCCTAAGCCAAGGAGACTTGGGGAGAGTAGGAGGCAAGTTTAAGCACTGAGGTGTGACAACATAAGTGAACTATGATACATGGAGACACAAGCAATTGAACGGGGGTGGGGAGGGATTCAATTAAAAAGTAAAAGGACAGTCCAAGAATAATGCTGAGGGCCATGGGCAAAAAAAGATTTGGCTCTAGAATTCACTAAGTTTCAAAGGTAAAAGAAGCATGAGAACGTGCCACTATTCATCACCTTCACTTTAACCCAGCATCTCTTATTAAACCATAACATAGCCTCAAGATTTCTTGAAAGCTCACTTCTTTTTCTGACACAATGCACTGTCAGCAACCATAAACTATCAGAAAAGTCTATGGGAAATCATAATTACACAAAATTCCTTTGTAAACAAAACCCTGGGAGAAGAGAAATAACAATAGTGGTGTACATTTAACCGCGTTCTTCCCTGGAGATTATCTCTGACAAGATCTCAGAAAGAAGCTGTTCACCTCAGAGCTAAAATATCCCAAAAAACTACCCTGCTACTTCCCAGGAAGAAAAACATCTCTTTGTATGACAAGGGAAGTAGGAGAGTTAATGAGAAAGATGTACCTATACCTACATAGCAGGATGAAAGGGGACTGAGTTGTATGTCTGGTGCTACAGCAAATGTTTTTCCCGTGCTTACAGAAAGGGGGAAAAAGGAAGGTCAAGGAATACAGAAAAATAAGTCTTCAGCCACATATAAGGCACCTTCCTCTATCCTATTCTTGCTGGATCCTGTGATAGTCTGTATAAACTGAAGCCTCTTTTGTGCCAAAAGTTAAGACATTCTGGTGATTCCCACTTGGACTTGAGACAAAGGCCATAACTGATTCACCTACAGAGCCCCAATAATATGCAAAGCCCTTCAGGGCCTGGGGCCACACGAACACAAAGCCAAACAGCCAGTACTCAGTTAAGCGTGACTTACCTTAGGCAAAACCAAGTGGGACTTTAATTTACATGTAAGACTGAAAAATAATTAGTTCTCTGCCAAACAGTTTTTAATATTGTAGTTTTTAAGGTATTGCTATAAGATGCATTTTGCTAGTTCAAATATTTGTCATTTTTAAGATTATTTTTCTCCCCAGAAAACTGTATCTGCTTCCAATAAATTCAATTTCAATTATATACTGTTTTGAAAACATTTTAATATTTTTATATTAATTTACAAAAACAGTAAGAAAAACAAAAAATGTGCCCATGACTGTATTAATGGTTTAAAAATTCTAATTACTGTGAATCAAAGCCCACACTAAAGAGTATTGTAAAAGTTATTTATATCTAATTCCAGTTGTTACATTATTACCTTAGTTTTTGCCCTTTGCTGTGTTTTCAGAGGAAATCTTTAAACAGTATGGCTTTGTGAGATTTCTGATTGCTAACGCATTTTAAAAACTATCAATGAGAGTCAGGTGCTGTGGCTCACTCTTGTAATCCCAGCTACTAGGGAGACGGAAGCAGGAGAATCACTTGAGCCCAGGAGTTCAAGACTAGCCTGGGCAACACAGCAAGACTCTGTCCTATTTAAAACAAACAGAAAATAAACTAGGCTATCCAAGGATACTGTACATAGTTTATCCTTACCATTTGTAACCTCCCATAGTCTCTCTAGAGATTATAGTTTCTTGTTTATGTTTTGATCACATAACTCTGACCTTATATCAGACCTCTGAAGCTACATTATGCTATCCATACAAACACCTATACTAAAAACCTGAGTGAGAGTCATCCTTGATTCTCTCGTCTTCCTTACCCACCAGTCCCACAGTTCACCAAAACTTGCAGAATTAACCTTGGATAGATCTCAAATAAATCTTCTCACCTTCTCACCACTGGGGATCCTATAATCTCTTGCTCACACCAATGTAGCCACCTCCTAATTATTTTCCTGCCTCCAGTACTGACTCCACAAATTTGAGCACGGAGTTCAAAAATCCTTTGGTTTCTCCCAGTCCAAGCACACATGTCCAGCCCCTGATTCATTGTCTAGCCTTCTCTCTCTCCTCCCGCTATTTCTAAACTTGAAATACATTATTGAGAAGCTGTTTGTTGTTTTCTACAGACACCAAGCAATGTCTTACCCCTGATGCTCTTGTTGAACATTGTCCTCTCTGTCTCCCCACCCACTCATTTCCCAGGCTAATCTCCACTGGAACCTCTCTAGGTAACCTTATCTGTTGCTCTAAGAACTTTGCAATAGGTGTCCTCAGTTAATATGAAAAAGTACATAATGCACTTCAAGGGTTTTTTATTGTGGTAAAATATACATAACAAAATTTATTATTCTAACTATTTTTAAGTGTACAGTTCAGTGGCATTAAGTACATTCACACTGCTGTGCAACCATTAGTCTACTGTAATCTTTTAACTTTTTACTTGTCTCATCCCAGACAAGTCAAGTCCCTTTCGCCTATGAGCCTGTAAAATCAAAGGCAAGTTAGTTACTTCTTAGATACAATTGGGATACAAGCATTGGGTAAATACAGCCATTCCAAATGGAAGAAATTGGCCAAAACAAAGGGGCTACGGGCCCCATGCAAGTCTGAAATCCAGTGGGGCAGTCAAATCTTAAAGCTCCAAAATATTGGGAATACAGACGTGAGCCACTGCGCCCAGCCTACCACCTATTTTTATACAGGAACAAACTAAGAATGAATTTTACATTTTTTTAATGATTAAGAAAATAAAAACAGAGGGGCCAGGCACGGTGGCTCATGCCTGTAATCCCAGCATTTTGGCAGGCTGAGGCGGGCGGATCACGAGGTCAGGAGACCGAAAGCATTCTGGCTAACACGGTAAAACCCCATCTCTACTAAAAAAAAATAAAAAAAATTGGCTGGGCTTGGTGGCGGGCACCTGTAGTCCCAGCTACTCGGGAGGCTGAGGCAGGAGAATGGCACGAACCCAGGAGGCAGAAGTTACAGTGAGCCGAGATTGTGCCACTGCACTCCAGCCAGCCTGGGCCACAGAGCGAGACTCTGTCTCAAAAAAAAAAAAAAAAAAAAAAAAAAGAAGAGTATTGAGAGGTGACAGCGTGCTGGCAGTCCTCACAGCCCTCGCTCGCTCTCCAGGCCTCCTCTGCCTGGGCTCCCACTTTGGTGGCACTTGAGGAGCCCTTCAGCCCACCGCTGCACTGTGGGAACCCCTTTCTGGGCTGGCCAAGGCCAGAGCCGGCTCCCTCAGCTTACAGGGAGGTGTGGAGGGAAAGGCGCGAGCGGGAACCGGGGCTGTGTGCAGCGCTTGCGGGCCAGCTGGAGATCCGGGTGGGCGTGGGCTTGGCGGGCCCCGCACTCGGAGCAGCCGGCCGGCCCTGCCGGCCCCGGGCAGTGAGGGACTTGGCACCCGGGCCAGCGGCTGCAGAGGGTGTACTGGGTTCCCCAGCAGTGCCGGCCCACCGGCGCTGTGCTCGATTTCTCGCCGGGCCTTAGCTGCCTTCCCGTGGGGCAGGCCTCGGGACTGCAGCCCGCCATGCCTGAGCCTTCCCCTGCCTCCGTGGGCTCCTGTGCAGCCCGAGCCTCCCCGAGGAGCGCCGCCCCCTGCTCCACGGCGCCTAGTCCCATCGACCACCCACGGGCTGAAGAGTGCGAGCGCATGATGTGGCACTGGCAGGCAGCTCCACCTGCAGCCCCGCTGCGGGATCCACTGGGTGAAGCCAGTTGGGCTCCTGAGTCTGGTGGGGCCTTGGAGATCCTTTATGCCTAGCTCAGGAATTGTAAACACACCAATCAGCACCCTGTGTTTAGCTCAGGGTTTGTGAGTGCACCAATCGACACTCTGTATCTAGCTGCTCTAGTGGGGCCTTGGAGAACGTTTGTGTCCATACTCTGTATCTAACTAATCTGATGGGGACGTGGAGAACCTTTGTGTCTAGCTCAGGGATTGTAAACGCACCAATCAGCACCCTGTCAAAACAGGCCACTCGGCTCTACCAATCAGCAGGATGTGGGTGGGGCCAGATAAGAGAATAAAAGCAGGCTGCCCGAGCCAACGGTGGCAAGCCGCTCTGGTCCCCTTCTATAGTGTGGAAGCTTTAGTTTTTTTGCTCTTTGCAATAAATCTTGCCACTGCTCACTCTTTGGGTCCAGACTGCTTTTATGAGCCCTAACACTCACCGGGAAGGTCTGCAGATTCACTCCTGAAGCCAGCAAGACCAAGAGCCCACCGGGAGAAACAAGCAACTCCAGACGTGCTGCTTTAAGAGCTGTAACACTGGGAAGGTCTGCAGCTTCACTCCTGAGCCAGTGAGACTAGGAACCCACCAGAAGGAAGAAACTCAGAACATCAGAAGAAACAAACTCTAGACGCGCCACCTTAAGAGCTGTAACACTCACCGCGAGGGTCCGCGGCTTCATTCTTGAAGTCGGTGAGACCAAGAACCCTCATTTCCGGACACAGTTATTTTGTTACATGTAAAAAAACACATAAATTTCAAATTTTTTTTTTTTTTTTCTGAGATGGAGTCTTACAATTCAACCAATGTAGTGGCTTGATCTTGGCTCACTGCAATCTCAGCCTCCCACGCTCAAGCGGGTCTCCTGCCTCAGCCTCCGAGTAGCTGGGACTACAGGTGTGCACAACCACGTCTGGCTTATTTTTGTATTTTTTCAGTAGAGACAAGGTTTGGTCTTGAACTCCTGGCCTCAGGTGATCCACCAGCGTTGGCCTCTCAAACTGCTGTGATTACAGGCATGAGCCACTGCACCCAGCAAAATTCAAATTTCAATTCCATAAATTAAATGATGTTGGAACAAGACCATACTTATTCATTTATGTATTGTCTATGGCTGTTGTCACACTACAACAACAGAGTTGAGTAGTGGTAACAGAGACTTTATGTTGTGCTATCATCACTTTATATTGCTGCAAAAAGGCAATAAAAAGGCAATATAAAGAAGGGCAAATAACAGGAACAGAATCAAATAGAATTCTATAAATTGCCTTTCAAATGGTGAATATGTTCAATTAAAAGTATTTCCTGGTTGGGCGCGGTGGCTCATGCCTATAATCCCAGCACTTTGGGAGGCCGAGGCGGGCTGATCACGAGGTCAGGAGATCGAGACCATCTTGGCTAACACGGTGAAACCCTGTCTCTACTAAAAATACAAAAAATTAGCCGGGTGTGGTGGTGGGCGCCTGTAGTCCCAGCTACTCGGGAGGCTGAGGCAGGAGAAAGGCGTGAACACGGGAGATGGAGCTTGCAGTGAGCCAAGATCGCGCCACTGCACTCCAGCCTGGGCGACAGAGCGAGACTCTGTCTCAAAAAAAAAAAAAAAAAAAAGCATTTTCTTGGCTGGGCGCCCTGGCTCACCCTCGTAATCCCAGCACTTTTGGAGGCCGAGGCAGGCAGATCACCTGAGGTCAGGAGTTTGAGACCAGGCTGGCCATTATGGTGAAACCCCATCTCTACTAAAAATACAAAAACTAGCTGGGCATAGTGGCAGGCATCTGTAATTCCAGCTACTCAGGAGGCTGAGGCAGGAGAATTGCTTGAACCTGGGAGGCGGAGGTTGCAGTGAGCCAAGATGATGCCACTGCACTCCAGCCTGGGCGACAGAGCGAGACTCTGTCTCCAAAAAAGAAAAAAAAAATACATTTGCTTTTAGATTGATATCAGTATTTGACAGTACCTATCTGTGTGGAGACATTTTCAAAGCTGAAATATGTAAAATTTCATTACAGATCAGTATTAACAGATGAATATTTCCAACAGATTTTGATGATAGGGAAAACAAATCTTGATCCTCAACTAAGTGAATTGTCTCCTCCAAAAAGAATCCCATTCTTCTCATTAGTAGAGCTATAGTAGAAACAATAATTATTATCATATTTTGAATTTCATCAATAAAAATTTGTGGACATTTATTTTCATCCTCATGTAAGTACCTAAATTATAGCCTCAATTTTGTGTGTTGGCCTGCAAAGCCTAAAATATTTACTATCTGGCCCTTTATAGGTGAAGTTTGCCAACCCCTGATCTAGATCGTGGTAAATCTCAACATTGACTCTACATTTTTTATTTTTTTGAGGTGGAGTTTCACTTTTGTCACCCAGGGTGGAGTGCAATGGCGTGATCTTGGCTCACTGTAACCTCCGCCTCCTAGGTTTAAGTGATTCTCCTGCCTCAGCCTCCTGAGTAGCTGGGATTACGGGTGCCCACCACCACGCCTGCCTAATTTTTTGTATTTTTAGTAGAGACGGGGTTTCACCATGTTGGCCAGGCTGGTCTCGAACTCCTGACCTCAGGTGATCCACCCACCTTGGCCTCCCAAAATGCTGGGATTACAGGTGTGAGCTACCATGCCTGGCCTTGACTGTACGTTTAAACCACCTCAAGATTTCTGGGGGAAAAAATGCCCTTGTAGGGGGCCCCCTTGTCAGAGGTTCTGATTTAATTAGCCTGGAGTATAGCTTGGACATCAATATTTATTAAAAGCTTTCTACTGAGACTCAAATCCATAACCAGGCTTGAGAACTATTGGCCTAAATGATGCAGAAGATTGTATACTAGTTGTTTTAGAATGTCATTAAGACGAAAGCATGTACTTTTTTTTTTTTAATGAGATGGAGTCTCACTCTGTCACCCAGGCTGGAGTGCAGTGGCGTGATCTCGGCTCACTGGAACTTCCACCTCCCAGGTTCAAGTGATTCTCCCACTTCAGCCTCCCGAGTAGCTGGGATTACAGGCGTGCGCCACCACGCCCAGCTAATTTTTTGTATTTTTAGTAGAAACGGGTTTTTACCATGTTGGCCAGGCTGGTCTTAAACTCCTGACCTCAGGTGATCCACCCACCTTGCCCTCCCAAAGTGCTGAGATTACAGGCGTGAGCCACCTCACCTGGCCGTAATTTTTTAATTCTAAAAAACAACTCTCAGAAGCATGTGGAACCCAGTTTGAAAACCACTGGAGAAGATCATAAAATTTCTGCTTAAAATTCCTCTCTAATATGGTTTAAAACTACAAGCTGGAACAGTGAAAAGAACACTACACTTCAAATCATTCTGCAAACTTTGATGGAACACTTAGTAATGCCTCCAACCGTGCCAGGCACTGAGGGCATAAAAATGAGTAAGATCTGCTTCCTTCACAGACTGGGTATGGAGGGGATGGGACACAATTAACTAATTATTTAAATATAATGAAATAAGGGCTGTGATAAAGGAAAGTACTAAATGTTACAGAAATAACAAAATTAGGGGCCTTAGCCCCAGCTAAGAGAAATCTCTGGAGGGCTGATTCAAAAGGAGGGGAAGGGGAAGAGTTCTGGCTCTACCATTAAACTAACAGTGAGGATCTCATCAAGTACCTGAATGCCTTTCACTGTGTTTTCTTTTTATAAAATAGATATAGTTCAGGCTGGGCGTGGTGGCTCACGCCTGTAATCCCAGCACTTTGGGAGGCCGAGGTGGACGGATAACTTGAGGTCAGGAGTTTGATACCAGCCTGGCCAACATGGCGAAACCCCGTCCCTACTAAAACTATAAAAAAATTAGCTGGGCGTGGTGGCATGTGCCTGTAATCCCAGCTACTCAGGAGGCTGAGCCAGGAGAATCGCTTGAACCCGGGAGGCGGAGGTTGAAGTGAGATCGTGCCATTGCACTCTAGCCTGGGCAACAAGAGCAAAACTCCGTCTCCAAAAAAAATAAAAAAAAGAGTTAAAGGATTTCTTAGATGAAAAAGTTTGAGAACCATTGTCCAATGTCCTCTTCCTTTCCTAGGCTGTCCTCAAAATCTCACCCATGCCTGTAACATCAGTTACCATCTAAATACTAGTGATTAGGAGTTTTTATCTCCTGTTCAGGCCTCTGCTTTGAGCCTCCAACTGCCATGTTACTGTCTAGTTTTAGACATATAAAAATCTGTATGGGCCGGGCGCGGTGGCTCACGCCTGTAATCCCAGCACTTTGGGAAGCCAAGGTGGGTGGATCGCCTGAGCTCAGGAGTTCCACACCAGCCTGGGGTAACATGGTGAAACCCTGTCTCTACTAAAAAATACAAATAATTAGCGGGTGGGAGGGGCGGCAGGCCCCTGTAGTCCCAGCTACACAGGAGGCTGAGGCAGGAGAATCGCTTGAACCCAAGAGGCAGAGGTTGCAGTGAGACGGGATCGTGCTACTGCACTCCAGCCTGGGTGACAGAGTGAGACTCCGGCAAAAAACAAAACAAAACAAAACAAAAAACAAACAAACAAAAACCAAAAAAAAAACCAGGTATGTGCCAGACTAGATTTTTAATCTGTATTCTCACACTGGTTTTCTTCCAGGGTTCTCTATCTCTTTGAAAAGTACCACCCTCACCCCCCCAACCTACCATCATCCCATCACCTGTATTATCTCTGAAATCCATCCAGATTTCTTCATATCCACTGCCACCATCCTAGTTTTAGCTATCATCATGTTTCACCTGGCCACGTTGATGACCTTCCAGTTGAAACATTTGCATGAACTATAGGCCCCCTTCAATTGGTTCTTCTCACTGCAGCCAGAGTGAATGAGCTTTTCAAGATACATTTTTTCTAATGATCAATTGATAATCTTTTTTTTTTTAAGTTCTGGGATACATGTGCAGAACGTGCAGGTTTGTTACATAAGTATACACGTGCCATGGTGGCTTGCTGCACCCATCAACCCGTCATCTAGGTTTTAAGCCCTGCATGCATTAGGTATTTGTCCTAATCCTAAATTTGTCCCAAATACATCTTAAAATGTATTTAAGACACATGTTAAATCAATGGAGAAAAACCTTTAATGTCTTCCCGTAGCTCTTTGCATAGAGACTAAAATCCTACAGGACCCTGCATAATCTAGTTATAGCACTTCATTAACAAAGTATTTTCAGGAACAAATTTTGCTAAACAAGTTAAACTCTGATCAATTTCTTCATGATGCAGTTAAGCCCATTTCCACTTTCATACTAATTGTTTTTTGTTGTTGTTGTTGTTATTGTTTTGAGACAGAGTCTCGCTCTATCGCCAGGCTGGAGTGCAGTGGCGTGATCTCAGCTCACTGCAACCTCCACCTCCCGGGCTCAAGTGATTCTCCTGCCTCAGCCTCCCAAGTAGCTGGGACTACAGGCGCCTGCCACCACGCCCGGCTAATTTTTTGTATTTTTAGTAGAGACAGGGTTTCACCGTGTTAAGACAGGATGGTCTCGATCTCCTGACCTCGTGATCCGCCCGCCTCAGCCTCCCAAAGTGTTGGATTACAGGCATGAGACACTGCGCACAGCCTATGTACTTTCTTAACGGTTCTCTCTAGGATTATAGGCGTGAGCCACCGCGCCGAGCTATTTTTATTTGTTTTTTAGAGAGGGTCTTGCTCTGTCACCCTGGCTGAAATGCAGTAGTGCAACCATAGCTCACTGCAGCCTTGAACTCCTGGGTGCAAGTGATCCTCCTGCCTCAGCCTCTTGAGTGGTTGGCAGTACAGGCACACAAGACTGTGCCCTGCTATGCCTAACTTTTTTTCTTTTTTCTTTTTGAGACAGAGTCCTGCTCTGTTGCCCAGGTTGGAGTGCAGTGGTGCGATCTTGGCTCACTGCAACCTCTATCTCCCAGGTTCGATTCTCTTGCCTCAGCCTTCCAAGTAGCTGGGATTACAGGCGTCTGCCACCACGCCCGGCTAACTTTTGTATTTTTAGTAGAGATGGGGTTTCATCATGTTGGCCTGGCTGGTCTTGAACTTCTGACCTCAGGTGACCCAGCCACCTCCGCCTCCCAAAGTGCTGGGATTACAGGCATGAGCCACCGCGCCGGGCCACTTTTCAGAATTTTTGTATCGGTGCTAATAGTTACTAGTTACATGTGGCTATTCACATTAAATTTTAACACTTGAATGTTAAATAAAAAATTCAGGTCAGGCGCGGTGGCTCACACTATAATCCCAGCACTTTGCGAGGCCGAGGTGGGTGGATCACCTGAGGTCAGGAGTTCAAGACCAGCCTGACCAACATGGTGAAAGCCCATCTCTACTAAAAAATACAAAATTAGCCTGGCGTGGTGGCGCATGCCTATAATCCCAGCTACTTGGGAGGCTGAGGCAGAAGAATCACTTGAACCTGGGAGGCATAGGTTGTGGTGAGCCAAGATCGTGCCCCTGCACTCCAGCCTGGGCAACAAGAGCAAAACTCCGTCTCAAAAAAAAAAAAAAAAATTCAGTACCTCAGTTATGATTGCCTCATTTCACATGATCAACAGCCACATGTGACTAATGACTACTGTGTTGGGTAGAGTGGATGGAGTACTTTTCTGTCACTGTATAAAGTTATATTGGACAGTGCTGTTTTATACTCTTATTTAATGGTTGCTCACATGACCTGTTACCTCAGTCTGTTTGGGCTACTATAAAAGAATACCTTAATTTGGTGGCTTAGACAACAGATATTTATTTCTCACACTTCTGGAGCTGGGGAGTCCACCAAGGTGCTGGCCGATTCAATTCCTGGCTTATAATTCATACAGTCATTGGTTTCCTAGGATTTTGTCTATAAGAATATTCATAGAATTAGGCTATTTTACTGCAAAGTGGCCAAATGACCTTTTTCCCCTTTGTCTAATCTACCATAATCTTTCCTCACCTTTCCAAATGCAGTTACTATTATTAACATATAGGAGACTCTATCTAAGACTCCCATTCCCAGTCTAACCTAGATTTTGTTTGCAGTATATTTATTGAGTGTAAATGTAATCACATTCAACATTGAGCAACAATGAGATAACTATGGTCTGTAAGAATGTTTATTTCCCTCAGATCACACATATTTGGGGAAAATTTTGGTTATTTTTATAGAGATACTGATACTGTTCTGCTAGAGCCTCCCTTGCTTATTTCTGTCTTACCTTGTTTAGGGCATAATAACAAAGAGGGAACATATACACTCAGTTCAAGTTTGGGTACATTAATCAAATGTGACATGTGTCTACCGTATTTACAATAATACCTCTTGAAAAAAAAGCACAAATGATTAGCTTTTTAAATAGACTTTTACTGTGAAATATAATAAAAGATTTGGAAATGATTTTTAAAATTTCAATTACAGTGTTAACAATTCAATTATCTTTATGAGAGAAAGCACCACATTACAAAAAATACAAAGAAGGACTCTAAAATGCACATGCTAAAATGACTTAATAGTAATTACATTAGCAAATCATGAAATTCAGAACCTCTTTCTAATTACAGATCTAAATCAGGGGTCTCAAACTTAGAGGTCTTCAGGGCTGAGCAGGAACTACAAAGTAGAGAAGTTGTCTGATATAAGAGGGAAGTCCAGTATGCTGTGGCAAACTGGGGAACACATACCCAATCAAAAGACTTTTCAAATTCAAACATTTTTGAAACATTATGTACATCCAATAAAATAACTGTAGGTCAAACTGGCCTATGTGAACTACCAGTTTACAGATCTGGTCTAAATGAATTTCTAATATTTTATGTAGTACCTAAATCCTCAAAATGGCAGATAAATGGCAGACCGCACTTCTTTGAGATTTTATATATATATATATACACGCATATGTATGTGTGTATATATAATACATATATATACGTACATACATATATATACACACATATACGTGTGTGTGTATATATATATAAAACATATACATATACGTATATGTGTATATTTATGTATTTGAGAATACTTAAGCCACCATTTTGGGGGGAATAGATTAAAAAATCCTAAGAAAAGTTATTTTGCACTTTGAATTCTTCAACTGAGGTAGTTTTAGGGATATATATATATTTTTTGAGACAGAGTTTTGCTCTTGTTGCCCAGGCTGGAGTGCAATGGCACAATCTCGGCTTACTGCAACCTCCGTCTCCTGCGTTCAAGCGATTCTCCTGGCTCAGCCTCCTGAGTAGCTGGGATTACAGGCATGCGCCACCACGCCTGGCTAATTTTGTATTTTTTTTTAAATTTTGTATTTTTAATAGAGATGGGGTTTCTCCATATTGGTCAGGCTAGTCTCGAACTCCCGACCTCAGGTGGTCCCCCCACCTCGGCCTCCCAAAGTGCTGGGATTACAGGTGTGAGCCACTGCACCCGGCCTAGGGATATATTCTTAAAACATCTGGTTAAGAGATGAAATTTTAAAAATACTTTCTTTCACACTTTATTTGAAAAAAGTTAGTTATGCCTAAGAATTAAAACTAAATCAACATTTCATTTTTTTAACAATAGAAATTCCCACAACATAGTACATTATTGCTTAGTAAGAAATGTTTATGTGAACAATAATAAAGTATTGGTTTTACTAAAACCATTGTTCAAAAAGCATTCAATCATATAACCTCACTATATATATAATATAAGAAAATCGTAATTCAGTTGACAAGTTTTATTTTAAAAAGTATTTTGTGGAAGAACTTTAGTAGATGTTATACTTTTGGTTAAAACTAAAGGTTCTCATCTGAACATGTAAAATTGCTTATAGCTCAAAGAGCTGTACAGTGTTGGCTTGTTATGCCAAAGTAGTTTGAAAGAAGTTACTACTTTGTCTACCATCAATAACTTCACATTAATAATTTTTAAATATTTGTAAAAAATTAAGATGATAGAGGCATAGAGGTGACAAATGAAATCTCCTTTAAAAAGACTGCAAAGGCACATTATAATTCAAATATCGTTAGTAGACTAAGAATCCCTATTTAAAAATAATTCACAGACAACATAGATTTCAAACAAAACTCAAAAATACCTACTGTAAAACTTCACACAATACCCTAAAATATTTTCTACTTTTTTAACATTTTAGCTGACAGCTAGAGAAGTTTAACATAAAAAGAAAGCACCAAATCGAGCCATATAAACCCCATTTAAGAGAGTTAATAGCTATTACATAAAACTTTAAATATTTTCTGTAAAATAAAGTTTATATGGGACAAATCAATTGCATATGTGTCTATTAAATTTTGAAATTAAAAGCCAAGGCTGTTAAGTATTTGGGTAGTTAGATGGTTAGCAATCCAAAGAATAAGCATATAAAAAAATGTAATTAAAAAAATAAAAATAAAATGTCAGGTCGGGTGTGGTGGCTCAAGCCTATAATCCCAGCACTTTGGGAGGCCAAGGCAGGCATATCACTTGAGGTCAGGAATTCGAGACCAGCTTGGCCAACATGGTGAAACCCCGTGTCTATTAAAAATACAAAAATTAGCCAGGCATGGTGGCGGGCACCTGTAATCTCAGCTACTCAGGTGGAGGCAGGAGAACTGCTTGAACCTGAGAGGCGGAGGTCGCAGTGAGCCAAGATCATGCCAGTGCACTCCATCAGTTAATGCAACAGGTCTTCCAATGTTTCCATTTTTGTGAACTGAAACTTTTTAGTAGGGAGAAATAAGTTTGGCATTTTGTTTTGTTTTGAGACAGAGTCTTGCTCCGTCTCCTAGGCTGGAGTGCAGTAGTGCGATCTCCGCTCACTGCAACTTCTGCCTCCCGGGTTCAAGCAATTCTCCTGCCTCAGCCTCCCGAGTAGCTGGGATTACAGGTGCCTGCCACCATGCCTGGCTTAATTTTTTTTTTTTTTTTTGAGATGGAGTTTTGCTCTGTTGCCCAGGCTGGAGTGCAGTGGCGCAATCTCAGCTCAGTGCAACCTCCGCCTCCTTGGTTCAACCAATTCTCCTGCCTCAGCCTCCTGAGTAGCTGGGATTACAGGCACACGCCACAATGCCCGGCTAACTTTTTTGTACTTTTAGTAGACATGGGGTTTCACCATGTTGGCCAGGCTGGTCTTAAACTCCTGACCTTGTGATCCGCCCGCCTGAGCGTCCCAAAGTGCTGGGATTACAGGCATGAGCCACCGCACCCGGCCTATTGGCATTTTTTTAAAACCCTAATCTTTAGTAAAGTTTTAGTCTAGCAAAGTCTAATGCATTTTATCTGCAGAACACTCATTTTGGTTATTATTATTATTATTATTATTTTGAGACGGAGTTTCACTCTTGTTGCCCAGGCTGGAGTGCAATGGTGTGATCTCGGATCACCGCAACCTCTGCCTCCCGGGTTCAAGCGATTCTCCTGCCTCTGCCTCCTGAGTATCTGGGATTATAGGCATGCACCACCATGCTTGGCTAATTTTTTGTATTTGTAGTAGAGAGGGGGTTTCTCCATATTGGTCAGGCTGGTCTTGAACTCCTAACCTCAGGTAATCTGCCCGCTTCAGCCTCCCAGTGCTGGGATTACAGGCGTGAGCCACCGCACCCTGCCACTCACTTTGATTATTAAAAGCACTTACATTCAAGTAGAGGTACATGTTAAAAGAAAAAAAAAAAAGAAAAAGAAAAGCACTTATCTATGAAGCTATCAGGATATTTTAGAATTCAAAGTTAACACTGATTTTATATATCATAAGTATTTATTTCCACAGCAGAAAATTAGTTGAACACAAGAACATTCAAAAAATAAACACGTTTCTCAAATCAAGTCAATAGTGAAATGTTATAAGGGTACAAAGTAAATGCTGATATATTAAAATCTTGGTTTGATTTAGCAATTTTACTAAAACCCAGAAAAGTTTCTATGAATAAATTAATTTAATAAATTATTCATGATTAAAAATTTAGTTTTTCATAAACAGTAACAACAGACTAAACACTGAATATATGGGATTCCAATAAACAATAGTAAAAACACTTTAACATTATTTACTTCAAATATTATCTTGAAATTATTCAAATGTATTCGAAGTTTATAGTTAACTGATGTGTAACAATGAATTCCAGACCAAATTGATAGCGATTAGATATATTAGTGCTGTCTGCTTGTCCTTCACATGATCACAGGATGAAGCTCCCTTTTGTAAGAAACATCATGGCCACACTGGTTACATATAATAATCCAACTAGTTAGCGTATTTATGGAGGAAGCGGTCAAATGCATCATAGATGGCTTGTCTAAAATTAAATATGAAAGAAAAACTCTAAGTAACTAACAAAAAGGGGGGACAAACAATGACTTTACCGTAAGTTCTTTCCAAATTTATCTGTGGCTTGCAACTTGACATCCTCTCTAAATAGCTATGAAATAGGCAGTTACCCTCCCCAGAATGGGTGTTTGAATCCATGTAACTTTTTTTTTTTTCTTTTGAGACAGGGTCTCGCTATGTCGCCCAGGCTGGAGTGCAGTGGCATGATCTCTGCTGACTGCAACCTCTGCCTCCCGGTTCAAGTGATTCTCATGCCTCAGCCTCCCAAGTAGCTAGAATTACAGGCATGCACCACCTCACCCTGCTAATTTTTTGTATTTTTAGTAGAGACGGGGTAACACCATGTTGGCTAGGCTGGTCTCGAACTCCTGGCCTCAAGTGATCCGCCTGCCTCAGATGCATGCAACTTTACCACCACTACCGGAAAACCTCAAATATACTTCCAACTTATGATGGATCTAAAAGCATTATCTTTTTCTGAAGCACTTTTTTGTGCCTTAGAATATATATATTCATACACACACGCACACACACAGAGGCACGTGTGTGTAATGTGTGTATAAAATAAATTATGAAAGAAAAAGGAACTGATTTATTGTCTTATCGCTTTGTTGAAAATTAATTATGTAACTTTTCAGAATGTAAGATTCTGTTTCACAGATTATGATATAGATGTTTTTCATCTACTATGAACATGTTCCTAGCTACTTAAAATCAAAAGCCTTGGTTTCTCACATTAACTTTACCAAGTATTTTAATATTTCAATTGAAAAGGAATAGACAGGCCGGGCATGATGGCTCAAGCCTGTAATCCCAGCACTTTGGGAGGCCGAGGCAGGCGGATCACCTGAAGTCGGGAGTTTGAGACCAGCCTGATCAACATGGAGAAACCCTGTCTCTACTAAAATTACAAAAAATTAGCCGGGTGGGGTGGCACATGCCTATAATCCCAGCTACTCGGGAGGCTGAGGCAGGAGAATTGCTTAAACGTGGGAGGCAGAGGTTGCAGTGAGCTGAGATCACACCATTGCACTCCAACCTGGGCAACAAGAGCGAAACTCTGTTTCAAAAAAAAAAGAAAGAAAAAGAAAAGGAATAGACAAATTTTATCTTCCATAAGATATTTTTTCTTTTCTTTTTTCTTTTTTTTTAGAGACAAGATCTCACTATGTTGCCTAGGCTTGAGTGCAGTGGTTACTCTCAGGTGCAATCGTAGCACGGTGCAGCCTCAAACTCTTGGCCTCAAGCTATCTTCCCACCTCAGCCTGTTGAGTATCTGGAACTACAGTCCTGCGACACCCTGCCCCACTCATATTTTTTTCTAAAGCTGTTTTTTTCCTATTGTATAATACATTTTTATAGCAGAATATTCAGAAAATCCAAAACATACGAAGGGGAAAACATCATAATCCCATCACTCACATTTACTTTTAACCTTTTCATATCTTTCCTCCAGGCTTTTAAGAAAATGCATGTCTAGGCCAGGCGCGGTGGCTTACGCCTGTAATCCCAGCACTTTGGAAGGCCAAGGAGGGCGGATCACAAGGTCAGGAGTTCGAGACCAGCCTGGCCAACATGGTGAAACCCCATCTCTACTAAAAATACAAACATTAGCCGGGTGTGGTGGTGGGTGCCTGTAATCCCAGCTACTTGAGAGGCTGAGGCAGGAGAATTGCTTGAACCTGGGAGGCGGAGGATGCAGTGAGCCAAGATCGCGCCACTGCACTCCAGCCTAGGTGACAAGCAAGACTCCGGCTCAAAAAAAAAAAAGAAAAAAGAAAAAAGAAAATGCATGTCTATATTTTCACCCAGTTTAAATAACTATCAGATATTAATTTTGTATCCCACTTGTTCAACTAACCATATCCTCACATCCAAACACAGCTATTAAGACTGTCTTTGGCCGGGTGCGGTGGCTCACGCCTGTAATCCCAGAACTTTGGGAGGCCAAGACAGGCGGATCACGAGGTCAGGAGATCGAGACCATCCTGGCTAACATGGTGAAACCCCGTCTCTACTAAAAATAGAAAAAAATTAGCCGGGCATGGTGGTGGGCGCCTGTAGTCCCAGCTACTGCAGAGGCTGAGGCAGGAGAATGGCGTGAACCCAGGAGGTGGAGGTTGCAGTGAGCCAAGATCACGCCACCGCACTCCAGCCTGAGTGACAGAGGGAGACTCTGTCTCAAAAAAGACAAAAAAAAAAAAAAAAAAAAAGACTATCTTTGAAACTGATAGCCTGCTAATAGATTATTATTTCCAATATGTTGGGAAGTCATAGTTTTACAACATGCTTGTCTTTCTTTGGCTCAAGTATTTGTTCCCTGTGAATTATAATGAACCATAAGAAGGGAAAAAAATTAGAGGTGGATATTTGCATGTTGGTGTAAACACATAAAGAGATTTTGTTTTGAAGACAGATATGACAGCAATAGGGAAGAAGTAAAGAGGGCTTTGAAATTATTGCCCACTGGATAATTTTTTTTTTGAGACAGAGTCTCACTCTGTCGCCCAGACTGGAGTGCAGTGGTGCGATCTCGGCTCACTGCAAGCTCTGACCTCTGGGTTCACGCCATTCTCCTGCCTCAGCCTCTGCAGTAGCTGGGACTACAGGCGCCCGCCACCACGCCCGCCTAATTTTTTTCTATTTTTAGTAGAGACGGGGTTTCACCATGTTAGCCAGGATGGTCTTGATCTCCTGGCCTCGTGATCCACCCGCCTCGGCCTCCCAAAGTGCTGGAATTACAGGCGTGAGCCACCGCACCCGGCCCGCCCACTGGATAATTTTTTCCCTCAGAGTTAGTTCCAGGCACTTGCTCTTGTGGAATGAATGTGAATTTGTTTACTTCCTGGTGCCAAAAGTTACAATACGAGCTTGTGTACATGTGAGAAGGGTTAGGAAATGTATGTCCCTTTTTAATCATGTGAATAGTCTCTTATTCACCTGTATTATCAATAAGCTCTAAATAACACAAAATATTAGCGCACATAAAGGAATGGCTTTATTTATTCATTCATTCATTTTTTGAGACAGAGTCTCACTGTCACCCAGGCTGGAATGTAGTGGTGCGATCTCAGCTCACTGCAACCTCTGCCTCCAGGGGGAATGCAGTGGCGCGATAGCTCACTGCAACCTCCACCTCCCAGGTTCAAGCGGTTCTCCTGCCTCAGCCTCCTGAGTAGCTGGGACTATAGGTGCGCGCCCACCACGCCCAGCTAATTTTTGTATTTTTAGTAGAGACGGGGTTTTACCATATTGGCCAGGCTGGGCTCGAACTCCTGATGTCATGATCCACCCGCCTTGGCCTCCTGAAGTGCTGGGATTACAGATGTGAGCCACCGCACCTGGCGGCTTCTTTTATTTTTATGTTTGGTGTGTGAAAAGACTGAATTTTTAAAAATTCTACTATTCCAATGTCATCTAACCTCTGTTAAGTTTTGAAGTGACTGATGGGGAATGGAAGAGGTCAAATAGCTTGGTAGTGACTCCACTTGAGCAAAGTTACTTAATCTTTTTTGTTCCCTTTATTCTGTGTAAAGGGGATAATAACAGAGCAATTGCCCTAGCATCTGGCACATGATAATAGTTAACATTTATCTCTCTCAAATGAAGCCTTCATAATAGCACTTTTGAGTTTTTATATTTGGCTTTGATTATAAATCTACTCTTCCTAATACGTCTTAGCTATACTCCCACTTAGATACACAAAAGAGTGAAAGAAATTTGATACTAATTTACTAATGCAAGCATGTGGGTCCTCTGCATTCACATGTATAACAGAACTTTAGACTCTTCTTAAGCAATCCTAGCAACCCTAGGTAGTCACAGATTTTTGTTTATTTGTTTTAATTTTGTTGTGCCAGAGGGCCAATGAGTATTGGATAGTCTGCTCACTCACCAATAGGGACTCAAATGCTGCATGAATACTTCTTAAAAGATCATACTATAAAAAGAAAGGTTTACTATATCCTTCAAGACATGACAGACTTGAACAATTGGTTTATTTCTCAAAAGGGTGACATTTATAAGTTGGGCTAGATAAGTAACAACATAGAAAAATTATTTCCTACGTTAACAAGAGCTAAAACATGTCAAACATATCACATACAATTCTTCTATTATATAGCTATCCAGTTGGCAGGTTTTTTTTAACACTTATGTACAGGGCACTGATCTAACCATTTATGTGAATCAATTTATTTAATCATTAATAATAACATGAGGAATATGTTTCAATAATGCAGAATACCAGAAAATTATAGTTTTAGCATAAAAAAAATTTTTTTTTTTTTTTGAGACAGAGTCTCGCTCTGTCTCCCAGGCTGAAGTGCAGTGGCGCGATCTCGGCTCACTGCAAGCTCCGCCTCCCAGGTTTTATGCCATTCTCCTGCCTCAGCTTCCCAAGTAGCTGGGACTACAGACATACACCACCTACGCCACTTTTTTTTTTTTTTTTGTATTTTTACTAGAGATGGGGTTTCACCGTGTTAGCCAGGATGGCCTTGATCTCCTGAACTCGTGATACACCCGCCTCCGCCTCCCAAAGTGCTGGGATTACAGGCTTAAGCCACCGCGCCCAGCCAGCATAAAAGTCTTTATAAGTTCTAACTAAAATAGTGGAGTCATATAAGGTTGTTCACATTAAAAGCACTTCTTATTTAAGGTTCAATATTCACTTGCTAACTGAAAAACATTGCTAAATTATTCCACAGATGTTCAGGCCATTCTGAAAAAACATCAGAATAGAGTGAAAAAACTTTTGATGCACCAAAGCAACTTTAACAAGCCATGATCTTCCTTCTCACATCCTAAAATACCTGGCCATTAATATTTGAAGAGGGGAAAGCCACATGATAAAGCATGCCTATGATATGCATCATGCTTAGTTCTCTAGAAGAAAATAAGAAGATGAAATTCTAGGAAAGAGGGAAAAGTAACTCAATGTGAGATTTGTGGGAGGTGAGGAGGGAATTCAAAGATTGAAACAGACTATAAAAATATGTGATCTTTTATATTTGTTGAAACAAAACATCCAGAAAACAAACAACAAATGAACGAATATGTGTTGAGACCAGCCGTCTTACCTGAAGAGTCCTTGTTTAAAAAGATAAGCACTAATATGACCCCCTTCTAAGTATCGGATTTCACAACCAGGCCAAATTTCTTGTAAACTTCGAACTCCTGTTCGTGGAATATAGGCATCTTCTTTGGCTTGAACCACTATAATGAGGCTTGGATCAACTGGGACTAGGTATAGGATTTTTAAAAATTCAACATATACACATTAGAAAATAAAAAAACACCACACAATGCAGTAAATAAAACATTCGTCAAACTAAACATTTTTGATTAAATTAAAAATCAACTATAATATGCTACCTTACTCATCTCCAGTACGAGATATTCTAAAAATGATACAAAATACTGTGGTTTTTTAAAATTAACTAATTTATTTATTTCTTTTGTGTGTGTGTGGGTACACAGTAGGTGTATATATTTATGGGTTACATGAGATATTTTGATACGGGCATGCAATGCTTAATAATCACATCAGAGTACATAAGGTATGCACCGCCTCAATCATTTATTTTAAAGATGGGATCTCACTGTGTTGCCCAGGCTGAAATGTAGTGGCTATTCATCGGCAAGATCATAGTGCACTACAGCCTTGAACTCCTGGGCTCAAGTGATCCTCCCTCCTTAACTTCCTGAGTAGCTGGGACTACAGGTGAATGCCACCACACTCAGCAATCCAGTGTTTTTCTTTTGGGAGATAAGAGTTTCACTTTGTCACGGAGGCTAGGGTGCAGTGGTGCAATCATAGCTCAGTGCCACCTTGAATTCCTGGGCTCAAGGGATCCTCCTGCCTCAGCTTCTGAGTAGCTGGGACTATAAGCATGTGCCACCACACCCAGCTAATTTATTTTTGTTTTTGAGATGGAGTCTCACTCTGTCACTCAGGCTGAGTGCAGTGGCATGATCTCTGCTCACTGCAACCTCCACCTCCTGGGTTCAAATGATTCTCCTGCCTCAGCCTCCTGAGTAGCTGGGATTACAGGCACACACCATTACGCCCAACTAATTTTTTATATTTTTGGTAGAGATGAGGTTTCACCATGTTGGCCAGGATGGTCTCAAACTCCTGACCTCAAGTGATCCACCCGCCTTGGCCTCCCAAAGCGCTGGGATTACAGGCGTGATCCACTGGGCCCGGCCACCCAGCTAATTTTTACATTTTTTATAAGGACAGGGTCTCACTATGTTGCCCGGGCTGGTGTCAAACTCCTGAGCTCAAGCGGTCCTCCCACCGCAGCCTCCCAAAGTGCTAGGATTATAGGCGTGAGCCACTGTGTCCAGCTCCAGAGTGTGTGTGTGTGTGTTTGTGTGTGTGTGTGAGAGTCTTGCTGTCACCCAGGATGGAGTGCAGTGGTGTGATCTTGGTGCACTGCAACCTCCAACTCCTTGGGCTGAAGCGATCCTTCCACTTCAGCCTCCCAAGTAGCTAGAACTACAGGCATGCAACACCACATATGACTACTTTTTTGCATTTTTTTTTTGGTAGAGACAGGGTTTTACCATGTTACCCAGGCTGGTCTTGAACTCCTGGGCTCAAGCAATCCACCTGCCTCAGCCTCCCAAAATGCTGGGATTACAGGCATGAGCCACCACACCCGGCTGTCCAGTGTGTTTTTTAATGAATAAGATAATCTTAAATTTTCATAGATAGAATATGATACATTTAAGTAACCAACTTATCTTTGCAAACATATTCTGGAGCCAACAAAAAAATATACCCTTGAAAATATAAAATTGTCTTATAGAGCATCTTTTAAAATATTTCACAAATACTTACACATCAGCAAATATTCTCAATTTCATATAAAAATTAGTACCTGAGAAATTTGCTACATGAGTACATTCATCCATGACTCCTTTCATAAATATTAAAGACTCTTTCCGAAGACTGTTTCTTCTTTGTTCTTTACTAAGTAAGTGGTATGACTGAGGGTTGCGACTTGCATAACTACTTTTGTTGGTTGAAAGTGTTTGATTGAAGCGCTTCATCTTAGAGGTATCTTGCAATAAGAGTCCTTCTGATGTCGCACTGACAGATGTTTTGCTAGAATTATGGCAGTCAGCAGGTTTTTGGGATACAACTTGGTTTGATATATCTAAATTTAAAGTTCTGGAAACCAGATTAAGGTTAGTTAGCTTGTCTGCACTGCTAGTGAAGTGTTTCACAAACTCTTGTCCCATTTTGAAAGAATCTGTCTGAACATATGAAAGGAAAGAAAACATTATTTAATATAAAATAGGGTATTAACAGCTTTGTCAAAAAAAAAAGAGAAAAGACAAATGTCCATCAATGAATAAATGGATAAATAAAATGTGGTATATTCAAACAATTAAACATTATTCAGTCTTAAAAGGAATGAAATTCTGACACATGCTACAACATGGATGAACACTGAAGACATTATCTTAAGTGAATAAGCCAGACACAAAAGGACAAATATTGTATGATTCCACTTGTATGAGGTCCCTATAGTAGTAAAATTCATAGCGATGGAAAGAGAATGGCAGTTGCCAGAGACTGGGAGAAGGGAGGAATGAATAGTTTTGTTCAATGGGTAAGTTTCAGTTTGAGAAGATAAAAATGTTTTGGAGATAGATGGTGGTGATGGTTGCACAACATGTATATACTTAATGCCACTGAACTATGCACTTAAAAATGGTTATGATAGTAAATTTTATGTTGTATATATTTACCATGACTTTTTTAAAAAAACAAAGATGTATTAAAATTTAACTCACGACTAAGATAAATGACTTACATTTTATTGCTGTTTCCTACTAAACAGTAAAGGGTATCATTTAGCCTGCATCATTTTTTTTTATAGCCAAAGTTTTAAAATCCATGATCTGCCTTAACCTTTGAACTTCTAAAAGTCTTACAACTGAGTAATGTAAATTCAAGCACAGGAGGACACCAGCTTCTCCAAATCCCTTTCTCTGGTTGAACTAACCAGAATTTAAAATTACTGGCCAGGCACGGTGGCTCACGCCTGTAATCCCAGCACTTTGGGGAGCTGAAGCAGGCGGATCACGAGGTCAGGAGATCGACACCATCCTGGCCAACATGGCGAAACCCTGTCTCTACTAAAAATACAAAAATTAGCCGGGCATGGTGGTGTGTGCCTGTTATCCCAGCTACTCGAGAGGCTGAGGCAGGAGAATCGCTTAAATCTGGGAGGCGGTGGTTGCAGTGACCTGATATCGTGCCACTGCACTTCAGCCTGGGCGACAGAGTGAGACTCCGTCTCAAAAAAAAAAAAAAAAAAAAAAAAAATTATCAAGAAAAAAAGAAATATTGCCTATTAAAGTCTCAAAACTATATTCTAAGTTTAAGGACTTGTAAATACAGTTATGTGTTGCTTAATGATGGGATATGTCCTGAGAAATGCATCACTAGGTGGTTTCATTGTTGTGTGAACATCACAGTGTATTTACGTAAATCTAGACGGTATAGCTGACTACACACCCAAGCTATATGGTATAATCTATTGTTTCTAGGTTACTAACCTGTACAACATGTTACTGTACTTAATACTGTAGGCAACTGTAACACAATTGTAAGTATTTGTGTATCTAATCATAGAAAAGGTACAGTAGGCCAGGCATGGTGGCTCATGCTTGTAATCCCTGCCCTTTGGGAGGCCAAGGGTGGGTTGATCACTTGAGGTCAGGAGTTCAAGACTAGCCTGGCCAACATGGTGAAACTCTGTCTCTACTAAAATATAAAAATTAGCCAGGTGTGGTGGGCACCTGTAATCCCAGCTACGTGGGAGGCTGAGGCAGGAGAATCATTTGAACCCAGGAGGCGGAGGTTACAATGAGTAGAGACTGGGCCACTGCACTCCAGCCTGGGCGACAGAGCAAGACTCCATCTCAAAAAAAAAAAAGAAGAAAAGATAAAGTAAAAATATGGTATTACAATCTTTTGGACCACCTTATATATGTGACTGAAGCATTGTTATGCAGAGCATGACTGTACAATAGAATTTAAGTAAAAATAAACTTTGTTATATGCTAAAACCAAAGTCAAAAGAAAAAATGACAGCCTGGGAAAATATATTTGCAACTCATATTACAAATGGCAAATCACTTTAATTTATTAAGAGCTAGAATTGAATAATTTTTTTAAAAGCCCAGAACCCCCAAATGAGCAAAGGATATACACATAAAGGCAACAGAAAACAAAATACAAACTGCTCTTTTTTTTTTTTTTTTTGAGGTGGAGTCTTACTCTGTCACCCAGGCTGGAGTGCGATGGCACGATTTCAGCTCACTGCAACTTCACCCTTTTGGGTTCAAGCGATTCTCCTGCCTCAGCCTCCTGAGTAGCTGGGACTACAGGCGCATGCCACCATGCCTGGCTAATTTTTTGTTGTTGTTGTTGTTGTTCAGAAGAAGTCTCGCTCTTGTCCTCCAGGCTGGAGTGCAATGGCATGATCTTGGCTCACTGCAACCTCTGCCTCCTGGGTTCAAGCAGTTCTCCGCCTCAGCCTCCCGGGTAGCTGGGATGATTACAGGCGCCTGCCACCATGCCCGGCTAATTTTTGTATTTTAAGTAGAGACGGGGTTTCACCATGTTGGCCAGGCTGGTCTCGAACTCCTGACCTCAGGTGATCTGCCAGCCTTGGCTTCTCAAAGTGCTGGGATTACAGGCGTGAGCCACCATGCCCGACCAATTTTTTATATTTTTAATAGAGACGGGGTTTCACCGTGTTGGCCAGGATGGTCTCAATCTGACCTCATGATCTGCCCACCTCGGCCTCCCAAAGTGCTGAGATTACATGTGTGAGCCGCCGTGCCCAGCCAAACTGCTCTTAAACTTATAAAAACTTGCTCAATTTCCCTCATGCTTAAGTTAATTAAAACTACGCCATTTTCCAGTGCCAGCTGACAAAAAATAAAAACTCAAGTTTGATAACACACTGAATTTGAGAACTTATGAAGAAAGACACATTCCTGCTGGTGGTGTAAACTGACATAACCAGAATTAGACAAAATCTAACTACATTACTATACCCTTGACTCAGCAATCATATTTCTAGGAATTTACACTTATATAACATGAATGTACAAAGTTACTCACTGCAGCACTGTTTATTAATAGCAAAAGATGAGAAACAACATAAACGTCTATCAACAGGGTACTGATTAATTATGGTACATCCATTCACATAATAGACTATTATATAGCAGTCTATATAAATAATAAGGAAACACTTTGTATAGTCCATAAAAAAGGGAAGTGAGGCTGGGCACAGTGGCTCATACCTGTAATCCCAGCACTCTGGGAGGCTGAGGCAGGCAGATTGCTTTAGCCCAGGAGTTTGAAACAAGCCTGGGCAACATTGTGAAATCCCATCTGTACAAAAAATACAAAAATTAGCCAGGTGTGGTGGTGCATACCTATAATCCCAGCTACTCAGGAGGCTGAGGTAGAAGGCTACAGAGCCAGACCCTATCTCAACAAAAGAAAAAGAAAAAGATAAAAAAAGTTCATATTTGTATTGGTTTGCACATGGACCAAAAATTCCCTGAAACACTAAACAATATAGGTTGTTATTTGTTGATCGGGATTGGACCTAAGCACAGATGGGGTAGGAATCTTTTCACTATATGTATCTATTTATACTTTTTGATGCTTGAATTATATGACCATACATTTTTTTTTTAAGTTAAAGAATTAAAATTGGTTGGCCGGGCGCAGTGGCTCACGCCTGTAATACCAGCACTTTGGAAGGCCGAGGTGGAAGGATCACCTCAGGCCAGGAGTTTGAGACCAGCCCGACAAACATGGAGAAACCCCGTCTCTACTAAAAATACGAAATTAGCCGGGTGTGGTGGCACATGCCTGTAATCCCAGCTACTAGGGAGGCTGAGGCAGGAGAATCGCTTGAACTCAGGAGGCGGAGGTTGCGGTGAGCCAAGATTGTGCCACTGCACTCCAACCTGGGCAAAAGAGTGAAACTCTATCTCAAAAAAAAAAAAAAAAAATTAAAATTGGTTGAAGGCAAGGAAAACAAAAATACCCAACAACCTGGTTACCACAACAAATCACTATAAGAGAAAGGAAGTTTAGTAACATATGGAAATGTAAAGATCAAAGGGTCCCCGAATTACTCAGAGTGGGACATCAATAAATTGAACTTTTTTTTTGACTGGGAAAATACAAAGAGTAGGGAAAACATCTTAACATTTATCGAATATTCATTATTGTGAACTGGTTCTAAGTGAGATGAGAAGTGCCAAATAAGACTACCGCTATGGTTTAAATATGTTCCCCAAAGTTCATGTGTTGGAAACTTAATCCCCAATGTAATAGTGTTGAAAGGTGGGACCTTTAATTAGGCCATGAAGGTTCTGCTCTCATAAATGGACTAATGCCCTTACTGTGGGAGTGGGTTAGTTATCGGGAATGGATTCCTGATAAAAGAATGAGTTCAGCCTCTTCCCTCCCTCTATCTCTTTTGCACACACACACATTCTCTCTTGCCCTTATGCCTTCTGCCATGAAATAATGCAGCAAGAAGGCACTCACCAGATGTGGGCCCCTCAACCTTGGACTTTCTAGCCTCCAGAACTGTGAGCCACATATATCTCTGGTCTTATAAATTTCCCAGTCTCAGATATTCTGTTACAGCAACACAAAATTGACTAAGACAACTACATTGCAATTTCAGATGACCAAAATTTATAAACTTCCTTTAAAACATACATGTAAGTTTCTCATAAACTTTCAAATACAGGTATTCTTCTGATTATATGTATAGGAACTAACTAGCAGGTAAAGCTTTTTTTTTGTTTTTTTGAGACGGAGTCTCGCTCTGTTGCCCAGGCTGGCGTGCAGTGGCGTGATCTTGGCTTACTGCAAGCTCTGCCTTCTGGGTTCACGCCATTCTCCTGCCTCAGCCTCCCGAGTAGCTGGGACTGCAGGCGCCTGCCTGCCACCACGCCCGGCTAATTTTTTGTATTTTTAGTAGAGATGGGGTTTCACCGTGTTGGCCAATATGGTCTCGATCTCCTGACCTCGTGATCTGCCCTCCTCGGCCTCCCAAAGTGCTGGGATTACAGGGTGAGCCATTGCGCCCAGCCTTTTTTTTTTTTTTTTTTTTTTTAAGAGAAATGGTCTTGCTCTGTCACCTGGGCTGGAGTGCAATGACACAATCATAGCTCACTGCTACAGCCTTGAACTCCTGGGATCAAGTGATCTGCCCACCTCAGCCTCCTGAGTAGCTAGGACTACAGGCATGCACCACCATGCCCAGCTTTTTTTTTTTTTTTTTTTTTTTGTAGAGACAAGAGTCTCACTTTATTTCCCAGGCTGGTCTCAAACTCCTGGCTTCAAGTGATCCTCTTACCTCAGTCTTCCAAACTGCTGTGATTACAGGCATGTGCCACCACGCCTGGCCCCGATAAAGCTATTTTGTAATAAAGTTCTTAGGCAAGCAATCAACTACCTTTTGAAGTTACGTAAGATAGACCTACTTTACAAGAGTAAAGTTTACAGTGATTTAATTATAAATAAAAAGTCCTCATTCATGGTAGAAAGATTTCTTTTTTTTGAAGTTTCTTAAGAGTCTCAGTATCTTTCAAACAGTAAAAAATTTAAATTCATGAAAAGGATTGCTGGGCGCGGTGGCTCATGCCTGTAATCCCAGCACTTTGGGAGGCCGAGGCAGGTGTATCATGAGGTCAGGAGTTTGAGACCAGCCTGACCAATATGGTGAAACCCCATCTCTACTAAAAATACAAAAATTAGCTAAGCATAGTGGCGCGTGCCTGTAGTCCCAGCTGCTCAGGAGGCTGAGGCAGGAGAATTGCTTGAATCTGGGATGCGGAGGTTGCAGTGAGCTGAGAGCTAAGATCGTGCCACTGCACTCCAGCCTGGGTGACAGAGCAAGACAGAGCCAAAAAAAAAAAAAAAGAAAAGGATCGGTCACTTTTCAAGAGCAATAGGAAACCAATTCATCGTCTTGAAAACTGGTAAATTACAGAAAAAAAAATCAAGCATTTATCATAACTGCCTTTCTTATACAAACTGAACTACCATGTAACTAAATAATATATGAGGTAAGTGTCTCCCTATAAAAGTATTCAAATACATGAAAAAGAAATAATAGAATATCAGCAACCTTCAATGAATTGATATAGTCATTAAGCATCAGTAGAGGCTTATATCATAAAAAAAGAGATAATCAGATATTATGTGTTTCCTATATAGCCTTGTGAAAGAAATCAAAACAATGAGTTTAATCAAGCCTTTAGATCCAACTGCCAATTTTCAGGCAATATAGAGCAATATGCTGAACTGTACCATGAGAATGCAATCAGAAAAATCTAGATTGTGAGAAACCCTACAGGTCAAATAACCTAAATTCTTCATGAAATAAATTATAAGGAAAATAAAGGGATGGAAGGCAAGTTATTTTTTTTCTTTTTTACAGATTGATTGATTGATTTTTTATTATTACACTTTAAGTTCCAGGGTACATGTGCACAACGTGCAGGTTTGATACATAGGTATACATGTGCCATGTTGGCTTGCTGCACCTATCAACTTGCCATTTATATTAGGTATATCTCCTAATGCTATCCTTCCCCTAGCCCACCACGCCCCAACAGGCCCCGGTGTGTGATGTTCCCCGCCGTGTCCAAGTGTTCTCATTGTTCAATTCCCACCTATGAGTGAGAACATGCGGTGTTTGGTTTTCTATTGGAAGGCAACTTATTAAAGGTACTTCAAATAAAAGAACTATAGGGTCTACAGATACACATTTGGATAATAAAATTATTTTAAAGGCAGAAGGAGTAATTACCATAAACATAAGGATAATGATTACTAATAATGCAGGGAGGAAGGCCTTGTGATTAGGACACATTTGAAGGGGTTTCTGGGTTGGGTGGTCAAGTTTTATTTTTGACCTAGGTACTAGTTACAGTGTGTTTGCCTTTTAATAAATGTAGTAAACCACATATTTGCTTTGCATGATTCTCTGTATCTGTGTTTTATTTTAAAAGAATTTTTATTTATTTATTTTTAAGACAGAGTCTCACTCTGTCGCCCAGGCTGCAGTGCAGTGGCACAATCTTGGTTCACTGCAACCTCTGCCTCCTAAGTTCAAGAGATTCTCCTGCTTCAGCCTCCTGAATAGCTGGGATTACAGGCACCCACCACCACACGTGGCTAATTTTTGTATTTTTAGTAGAGATGGGGTTGGCCAGGCTAGTCTCAAACTCCTGACCTCAAGTGATCAACCCACTTCAGCATCCCAAGGTGCTGGGGTTACAGGTGTGACCCACCATGCCCAGGCAAAAATGAAAAATTTTTTAAAGTAAAAAATAGTATGTACAGCTATGTTTTTAAAAATTTGCTATTCTCTTTAAAAACCTGAATCATTAAATATACAATCAACTCCCCCCACCACCAATGTTGGGTGGAAAGTGAAATACTTACTCCACAGTATTCAAGCATGTGAATAATTTCTTCTTCATAAACTGTCTGGGTATAATATTGCTTTTCCAGCTCCCTCCAATTAATTGATTTACTCAACACACCCTGAAATAATAAGCTAAATTAAGATCAAACCACATCATAAGGCAATTTGCCCAATACTTTTATTATTATTACTGTGTGAGACTACCTTTTTTTTTTTTTGCAGACGAAGTCTCACTCTGTTGCTCAGGCTGGAGTGCAATGGCACTATCTCGGCTCACTGCAACCTCCACCTTCTGGGTTCAAGCAATTCTCCTGCCTCCGCCTCCAAAGTAGCTGAGATTACAGACATGTGCCACCACGCCCAGCTAATTTTTGTATTTTTAGTAGAGACAGAGTTTCACCATGTTGGCCAGGCTGGTCTTGAACTCCTGACCTCAGGTGGTCCACCAGCCTCAGCCTCCCAAAGTGCTGGGATTACAGGCGTGAGCCACCATGCCTGGCCTAAGACTTCCTATCTTTAGCCTGCTTGTAAGGTTGGCCCTTAACTGGAGTCTGGGAACTTGACCAGTAAACAGCTTTCTATACTTATATAAAACTTTTCCTAAATGATAAGAGTGGGTCACTGTACCTAAACTGCTTATATAAACAATGTGGTTTCTGCTGAACACCTGCTTTCCTTCTGAATTTTTGGTGCGTGCTAGGCAGAAGTTATCTAAGTCACTAACCCCTGATAAAAACTCTGGACTGCAAGGCTCAGGGGAGCTTCACTGATGGACAGCACTTTGCACTTATTGTCAATAATTATTGCTGGAAGAATTAAGCATGAACTGTAACACTCCACTAGGAGAGGACTCTTGGAAGCTTGTTCTTGGTTTCCTTTGGACTCTACCTCATGCGCTTTTTCCTTCTGTTGACTGTGTTGTATCTTTTGCTGTAGTTAAGGCTTAATCATGATTACGACTATATCCTGAGTCCTATAATTCTTTCTCTGAATCACCAAAGCTGAGGGTGGTTTTGGGGACCCCCCCCAAAACAATTACCTCTAATTATATATAGCTACCTAATATTAATTACAATTAAATTACCGTAGTGAAGACCCCAGATGCTGTGGACCAAGACAGGCATGGAATCAATGGCATGGGCTTAGGCCAGTTGGATACCGCTAAGGAAGCCATCTGTAATATAACAGATAGAGAGCGTCTATTTAGAGTTTCTATTCATTAAAATAAAAATATTTAATATTAATAAGCATTCCGTGCAGTAAATAGTTGGTCAGATAAACACAAAGTCTGCAAACATTCGTGAGAATGTCTAGCCACCTCATTAAATTTCCCAAATCATAAATTCAACAACATTGAATTTCCCCCTTAGATAGCAATAAAATGTAATACAAAACTTTAACCTCAAGACCATTCGCTGAGAGCTACTTTCTACTGTGTAAATATGGAGCAAAGATGCTGAGATGTAGATGCTGGGCAGCAGGGTAAACACACTCATTACTTAAGTGACTTGCCAGATAGAGCAAAATCACAACTATAAAACATCAGACCATTGAGGTTGACTGAGTATGCCAAGAATTTGGTGAACTACAAAGCAGATTATATAATAGATCTAAAATAATGTAATGTGTGTGATTAGAGAAGGTAAAATCACTCTCCCTTTTGGAGAAGGGAAAACTTTATCTTTTCGAAAAGTTACTTTCCCTTCTGGGCTGGAGGAATCAGAAGGGAAAGGCAGGCTTCATGAAATGGATGAGTCTTCTAGAGGAATGAAAGATAGGGTCTTGTCTTCCATAGAAAGAATCAGTATGATCAAAGGCAAGACTGTGAGAATGCACAGGGTCTCATAGGGAAACAGCCAATATACTTCAGCTGGGATGGTCAATAGGCACACCTGGCCAAGGGAGTGAGGGAGGTAAGTAGGGCTAGAAAGATTGATCAAGATCAGATTAGAGGTCCTTTGTTCTATAGATAATCGGGAATTAATAAAGAGGTCTGAGCAAAGGAGTAGTATTGTCAAAGAAGTGATTCAAAGAAGGTAACATGATAGTAGTTTACAGGATTGAATAGAGAAGGGGAGAGCTGAGGTAGGAGACCAGTTAATAGGCAGTAATCCAGGTGAAAGTTATAAGGACCTGACCTAGGTGATAACAATGGAAACACTACTAGGTAGGAAAATAAATCCTTTTCCATCTTTTTTCACTGTCAGGTAGTTGTTTTGAATTTTTTTTTTTTTTTTTTTTGGGATGTAGTCTCACTCTGTTGCTCAGGCTAGAGTGCAGTGGTGCGATCTCAGCTCACTGCAACCTCCGCTTCCTGGGTTCAGGCGATTCTCCTGCCTCAGCCTCCTGAGTAGCTGGGATTACAGGCGCGTGCCACCACACCCGGCTAGTTTTTGTATTTTTAGTAGAGACGGGGTTTCACCATGTTGGTCAGGCTGGTCTTGAACTCCTGACCTCAGGTGATCTGCCCGCCTCGGCCTCCCAAAGTGCTGGGATTACAGGTGTGAACCACCGTGCCCAGCATAGTTTTGAATCTGAGTAAGTTTTTGAGCTTAATTTTCTAATTCAAGAGGCATACAGAAACTTCATATAATAATAATTATTACTTTGAGACAGAATCTCGCTTCTGTCTGGGTCACCTAATCAGGAGTGCAGTGGTATGATCACAGCTCACTGCAGTCTCAAATTCTGGGGCTCAAGTGATCCTCCCACCTCAACCTCCCATGTAGCCACAACTACAGAGATGTGCCACCATGCCTGGCTAATTTTTTAAACAATTTTTTTTTGTAGAGACAGGGTGGGTCTTACTACTATGTTGCCTAGGTTGGGGTATGATTATTTTTTAGGCCAGGTGCAGTGGCCCACACCTATAATCCCAGCACTTTGGGAGGCCAAACTGTGTGGATCACTTGAGCCCACACACAAACAAAATACCAATATTTTTTAAAAAATGTACTGAGTGACTAATATGTGCCAAGTAATAAACCAGAGCATATTCCTGGCCCTCAATATCTCAAATGCTTCATGGAGAAAACAGACTGCTAAACAAGTCAGTAAAGTACAGTAAAAAGTTACTAATCAGAGTTTGAAGTATAGTCTGGAGGTAAGGCTGGGTGTCACAGCTGAAACAGAAGGGTAAGCTGTTACTCCTAGGTGAAAGAGAATAAGGGAGCACTAGAGGGATGCTAGCACGTGACACAGCTGGAGCCCAGTGTGCACGCAAGCTTTTGGCAGGTTTTGAACAAGACAGAACAAAGACTAGATTTAGAAAGATCACTGTAGTTAGGCTGTGGAGGAGAAATGGTTAAGACAAAGATTAATAAGAGAAAAGACTAGAGACAGAGAAAGCAATTAGGAATCCATTTTAGTACACTCTAAAAGGCAGACAAAAAGTAAAATAGGTTGGTGGTACTAGGGAGACAGATAAATGGAAAGTATTTTCCAATTCAGCTATCTTCACCAATGTAACAGCAAAATTGGGCATTTATACTTGAGACTTGAAAAGTTAAATTTTATAATTAATTTCTGTTAAATCTAATATCTGAGATACAACTGTGGAGTAGTACAATCAATAAATCATACAAAAAATTAACATCATTACTTCATAATTGGAGTAAGAGTTTGGAATCTGTTTCTGCTTCCTACTTTTACTAAAACTAATTCTATACCTAAAGTGAATTTTTAAAATAACCAGGTTCTCTAGATCTTACAAACATAAACATAATTAAATGTAAGCAGAAATAAAAAGGCTTACGTGTCCTCCCATGGATATTCCAGTCATTCCTAAAGGGCCGTAACCTTCCCTCTCTAGCCAGTGCAAGAGAGCTGCAGATTCTAAAACAAGAGCTCCTCCCATCACAAAAAGGTCGGACACATTTTTTAAGCTGGACCTTCTAGCCTCACAAAACAAAATAGAAAATGATTATTTTATGTATTTACATGCTAATATATGCAAATTTACAACAGGCCGCCAGACTTCATGTATCTCTTCTAAAGGACCAGATAGTTAAGTAAAACAATGTAATAAATTGGAATTAGGGCCAGGCATGGTGGCTTACGCCTGTAATCCCAGCACTTTGGGAGGCTGAGGCAGGGGGATCGCTTGAGGTCAGGAGTTCAAGACAAGCCTGGGCAACATGATGAAACCTTGTCTTTACCAAAAATACAAAAATTAGCAGGGCATGGTGGCGCATGCCTGTGATCTCAGCTACGTGGAAAACTGAGGCATGAAAATCGCTTGAACCTGGGAGGCAGAGGCTGCAGTGAGCTGAGACTGCACCACTGTACTCCAGCCTGGGCAACAGAATGAGACCCTGTCTCAAAAAGAGAAAAAAAAATAGAATTACACAGTTGCTAACATTGGATTACATATCAAATCACCTAAAACTTAACAAAAAAAAGTGTTCCTGTTCTATAGCACATAATCTTTACTGAAATTATTATAACAGAATTTAAAGCATAACTTTTTATTTTTCTTTGAGACGGAGTCTTGCTCTGTTGCCCAGGCTAGAGTTGCGGTGGCATGATCTTGGCTCACTGCCGCCTCCACCTCCTGGGTTCAAGCGATTCTCCTGTCTCAGTCTCCTGAGTAGGTGGAATTACAGGCGTGAGCCACCACGCCTGGCTAATTTTTGTATTTTTAGCAGAGACGGGGTTTCACCATGTTGGCCAGACTGGTCTTGAACTCCTGAGCTCAAGTGATCTGCCTGCCTTAGCCTCCCAAAGTGCTGGGATTACAGGCGTGAGCCACCACGCCCAGTCTTAAAGCATAACTTTTAAAAAAGGCAATATAAATAAAGAATTTAACCAAACACTAGGCTCATGTATTACTGAAATCTCAAATATGTTGCTTATTTTCACAAAATACATAATTTATGAATATAATAAAATATAAAACAAATACGTTTTTATAAATATACATGTTTTAAATAAAGACCAATGCAACTGGAATTTCATTTTTAGAAGCTAATTTTACACAGAAGTATATTTCCTTATAAAAAGTATTTAAGCTGGGCACAGTGGCTCACGCCTGTAATCCCAATACTTTGGGAGGCCAAGGTGGGCAGATCATGAGGTCAGGAGTTCGAGACCAGCCTGACCAATAGGATAAAACCCTGTCTCTACTAAAAATACAAAAATTAGCTGGGCGTGGTGGCACACGCCTGTAATCTCAGCTACTCAGGAGGCTGAGGCAGGAGAATCACTTGAGCCTGGGAGGTGGAGGTTGCAGTGAGCCAGAGATTGCGCCACTGCACTCCAGCCTGGGTGACAGAGTGAGGCTCCATCTCAAAAAAAAAAAAAAAAAAAGTATTTAAATATATCTTTTTGGGTCCTAGAACCATCCATATATAGTGATCAAAATAAATATATATTATTAATAAAATGACCAAATTAGAATCTACTTTTCAAAATGTAACTTGTATTAAGACACACGTAACTGGTTATTGAATGAAACCTTGCCAAAGTATACAAAAATTCATTTTACCAATGATTATTTATCATATGCCTACACATAATATGTGCAAAGAACCAGGTGCCAGAAGGAATGCCAAGTGTGAAAAACAAAATCTTGGCTCCCAAAGAGCTTACTTCCACTGTCCTACCAAGTCCTCTCAGAGCTCTAAGTCCAGAAGGGAGGGTTTCTTTTTATGGAAACTATGCTATCCTTCGTCCAAACAGATCATAGTCATGCTTCATCAGAAAAAAAAAAAAATTATTCTTATCTTTGTTTCCTATCCTCAAGTCATTTTTCTATTTATGATTACACAATTTCCCCAACTTTTTCTTTTAGCCTTGTATGGGAGCCTTGAATTCTCAGGTCCCCCAGTTTGCTCTTTTAGTAGAAGTTACTGATATGAAATTCTGGGACAGTAGTTATTTATAATAGTAGACTCGGTCTCAAATTGTTTCAGCACTTTTGATGAAAACAGACTTAAGATGGCTTTTTAAAAAGAGAGAGCGACAGAGAAGTATCTGTGATTTACATTGCAAACCATTTCTTTTTTCTTTTTTTTGAGACAAGAGTCTCACTCTCATTGCCCAGGCTGGAGTGAAGTGGCTTGATCATGGCTCACGACAGCCTCGACTTGCCAGGCTCAGGTGATTCTCCCACCTCAGCCTCCTGAGTAGCTGGGACTACAGGTGTGCACCATCATGTCTGGCTAATTTTTTTTTTTTTTTTTTAGATGGAGTTTCGCGCTTGTCACTCAAGCTGGAGTGCAATGGGGCGATCTTGGCTCACTGCAACCTCTGCCTCCTGGGTTCAAGCGATTCTCCTGCCTCAGCATCCCGAGTAGTTGGATTACAGGTGCCCACCACCATGCCCAGCTAATTTCTGTATTTTTAGTAGAGACAGGGTTTTACCCTGTTGGCCAGGCTGGTCTCGAACTTCTGACCTCAGGTGATCCACCTGCCTCGGCCTCCCAAGTGCTGGGATTACAGGCGTGAGCCACTGCACCTGGCCATTTTTTTTTTAGGGGCGGGGGGTATGCTTTATAGAGACAGGGTTTTGCCATGTTGCACAGGCTGGTCTTGAACTCCTGGACTCATGCAATCTGTCCATCTCAGCCTTCCAAAGTGCTGGGATTACAGGTATAAGCCACCGCACCCAGTCAGTAAGCCATTTCTTATGATGAATTATTAGAGAAAAATAAAACAAATACATAGGGCCATTATTATATTTCCTGACTTGAGTATACAGTATGTGATACAATATTTTATAAACATTATAATTCTCACAACACTTCTACATGGAAGAAATTACATAGTATTCGCATTTTATGAATGAGGTAATCAGTAAACAAATGTTACAATTCCAACCTATGCCTGTATGACTCCAAAGTCAGTCTTTCTATTAAACCCAGGCTGCCTCTCACTAGACCTAAATAAACTCCTCTTGCTTTTTAACCAATTTATGGATAAGGTAAAAATTACATACCTAATTCTGAATTCTGGGCTTGGTTCCAAAGTGGAAATTCTTCAGCCGGGCGCGGTGGCTGCTGCCTGTAATCCCAGCACTTTGGGGGGCTGAGGCGGGAGGATCACCTGAGGTCGGGAGTTCGAGACCAGCCTGACCAACATGGAGAAACCCTGTCTCTACTAAAAATACAAAATTAGCTGGGCGTGGTGGCGCATGCCTGTAATCCCAGCTACTCGGGAGGCTGAGGCAGGAGAATTGCTTGAACCCAGAAGGCGGAGGTTGCAGAGAGCAGAGATCACGCCATTGCACTCCAGCCTGGGCAACAAGAGCGAAACTCCATCTCAAAAAAAAAAAAAAAGTGGAAATTCTTCAACTACTTAGCTTGGCCTTTAATTTTTCACAAGGTTTCACAAAGTTCATTATAAACTATCAAGGTTCATTCTTCATAGTATACCGGTTTGCCTCCACCCCATCCTACTTTCATCTATACCTCTTTCATGCTATGACCACATAGAACATGGGACTTCCAAATCTACATCTCCAGCACTTTCCAACTGCCTACTTGATTTCTCCACTTGCAGGTTTAACAGAAATTACAAATTTGACACATCCAAGTCAGAACTTTTTTTTTTTTTGAGACGGAGTCTCGCTCTGTCGCCCGGGCTGGAGTGCAGTGGCGCAATCTCGGCTCACTGTAAGCTCCGCCTCCTGGGTTCACGCCATTCTCCTGCCTCAGCCTCCTGAGTAGCTGAGACTACAGGTGCCCACCACCACGCCCGGATTTTGTTGTATCTTTAGTAGAGATGGGGTTTCAGCGTGTTAGCCAGGATGGTCTCAATCTCCTGACCTTGTGACCTGCCCGCCTCAGACTCCCAAAGTGCTGGGATTACAGGCGTGAGCCACTGCGCCTGGCCCAGAACTTTTGATTTCCCTCCCACACCATCCAATTCATACACAAGTCCTATTATTTAAACTTAACTATATCTTGAACTCAGGAAAACTTCTCTCCATTTCCACTACTACCTAGTTAAACTAAAGTCACTACTCTTTCCTGCATCATTGCAATAGCTTCCTATTTGTTTTCTCTGCTGCTACTCTTGCCCCAGTAAACCTAAGTAGCCAAAGTAGGTTTTAAAAAATATAAATCAGGCCACTCATCTGCTTACAGTCCTCTAGACACTTCCCATTGCACTTTCAGATCATTCACATTCAAAGCATGATGGCTTTTCACCATCTGGTCCTTGTCTTTTTTTTTTTTTTTTTTGGGGGGGGGATGGAGTCTTGCTCTGTCGTCTAGGCTGGATGCAGCAGCATGGTATCCGCTCACTGCAACCTCCGCCTCCTAGGTTCAAGCGATTCTCCTGCCTCGGCCTCACCAGTAGTTGGGACTACAGGTGCATACCACCATGCCTGGCTAATTTTTGTATTTTTAGTAGACACAGGGTTTTACCATGTTGGTCAGGCTGGTCTCGAACTACTGACATCAAGTGATCCACCCACCTTGGCCTCCCAAAGTGCTGGGATTACATGTGTGAGCCACTGCAGCCAGCCCTTGCCTATCTTTCTGACCTCATCTTGTACTACTCTCCCCTCCTGATGCTTACATTGGGCTTTTCATTTACTTTTCCTTCTCTGTGGCTGATCTTATTCCAAGTCTTCATGCAGGTGGCTCCTTCTCATTATATCATGCTCTCATATATAATACTGTTACTACACCACATCCCATATTACTCTCTATACAATTGCCCTGCTTTACTTCATTCACTGGTCATTGATAAATATCTGAAATCACCTTATTTATTGTTATCTATCTCCCACACTAGAATATGAACTTTATGAGAAAATGTTGTCTTATTGTTGCAGTATTCCCAGTGTCTCGGGTCAAATATTTATTGACTGAACCAAACCAAACACAATATAGATTATGGAAATGCCTTGGAGTTTATCATTTTAAAAGACTGAAAAGAGAAAGTTTATCTTCAGATTTTCTATACTATGCATTGTAAGAATAAAGTGTCTAATTACACAAAGTAAATGTACCTTAAAAAGGAAAAGGTAGGCTGGGCACAGTGGCTCACGCCTATAATCCCAGCACTTTGGGAGGCCAAGGTGGGTGGATCACTTGAGGTCAGGAGTTTGAGACCAGCCTGACCAACATGGTGAAAGCCCATCTCTACTAAACATACAAAAATTAGCCAGGTGTGGTGGTGCATGCCTGTAATTCCAGCTACTTGGGAGGCTGAGGCAGGAGAATCACTTGAACCCAGGAGGCAGAGGTTCCAGTGAGCTGAGATCGCACCAGTGCACTCCAGACTGGGCAACAGAATGACTCCGTCTCAAAAAAAATAAAGAAAGGGTTTTATCATTTCTTCATTTACAGTTTCACAACTAAACTATATATTAAGTCTACCTGTTAAAATTTTTTATTGTATTTCCTTAACAGACATTAAAATGCAAAAATCTTAAAAATAAAAATTAAAGTCAGTATTCATACTACAGTTTTATAACAGAACTCCCCCCCCGTAATATTTAGGTATTCAATTTAGAAATGGTTAACTGAAGGCAACCAAAATTTTAATACTGCTGGATATTGGGTAAAAAGACTGCAAAAATGAAAGTGATATATACTTACACTTGGTCCTTGGGTTTCCTGCAGCCATTTAAGAATGTGGGTCAAAGAGAAAGTTTTAAAATAATTAAATAATTTGTTTGTCTGAGAGTACATTAAATAGTTAAATTTTACACAATTTAATACTGAAATAACTCCATTCTAATTATCTTAAGTAGGCTGTTTAGAAGTTCTTAAGTTTTCAACTTAATTATTTTCCTTTTTTTTTTTAAAAAAAAAACCCAGCTTTACTGATATAATCATATATCACATAGGCCGGGTGCAGTGGCTCACGCCTGTAATCCCAGCACTTTGGGAGGCCAAGGCGGGCGGATCACGAGGTCAGGAGATCGAGACCATCCTGGCTAACATGGTGAAACCCCATCTCTACTAAAAATACAAAAAATTAGCTGGGCGAGGTGGCGGGCGCCTGTAGTACCAGCTACGCTGGAGGCTGAGGCAGGAGAATGGCGTGAACCCTGGGGGGCGGAGCCTGCAGTGAGCCAAGATTGTGCCACTGCACTCCAGCCTGGGGCGACAGCGAGACTCCGTCTCAAAAAAAAAAAAAAAAAAAATCATATATCACATAATTCAGCCAATAAAGTATACTTATTAATGTTTTCAGTAAATTAACAGGGTTGTACAATCTTCAATTTAAATTTAAAATGAAGTTTATTGATTTTTTATTTCGTTCATAAAATTTTTATTATAGAAAATCCAAAAAGTACAAAAAATCAGATTAAAGAACAACTACTTTATCTACAGACAACCATATTAACATTTTGGTGTATTTCTCTTTATCCACTTTTTTTTTTTTTTTTTTTTGAGGCGCAGTCTTGCTCCGTCGCCCAGGCTGGAGTGCAGGCGGCTCACTGCAACTTCTGCCTCTTGGGTTCAAGTGATTCTCCTGCCTCAGCCTCCCAAGTAGCTGGGATTACAGGCACACGCCACCACGCCTGGCTAATTTTTGTATTTTTAGTAGAGATAGGGGTTTTGCCATGTTGGCCAGGCTGGTCTCGAACTCCTGACCTCAGGTGATCCTCCTGCCTTGGCCTCCCAAAGTGTTGGGATTACAGGGCGTGAGCCACCGTGCCAGGCCAATGCACAGTTTTTGCTTTGGATTTTGTTTTTAGTTTTTTTTTTTGCATACCTGTGCCACACCATAGAGTTTTATATCCTATTTCCTTTTCTTTTTTTTTTTTTTTTTGACACAGTTTCACTCTTTTTGCCCAGGCTGGAATGCAATGGTGTGATCTTGGCTCACTGCAACCTGTCTCCTGGGTTCAAGTGATTCTCCTGCCTCAGCCTCCTGAGTAGTTGGGATTATAGGCATACGCCAGCATGCCAGGCTAATTTTATATTTTTAGCAGAGACGGGGTTTCACCATGTTGGCCAGGCTGGTCTCAAACTCCTGACCTCAGATCATCTGCCCACCTCGGCCTCCCAAAGTCCTGGGATTACAGGCGTGAGCCATTGCACCTGGCCTATATCCTATATTCACATCAGAAATACTGGTCATACATTATCGTAAACTTTTTATTAATAACAGTTAAAACTTACTGAATGCTTATTATTTATCAGGCACTGTTCTAGACAGTATTAATCATTTAATAATCTCAATAACCTAAGAGATTATTCCCATTTATCAATGAGAAAATTGAGGTACTAAAAGGTTATGTAACATGTCCAAGGTCACAAAGGTGGTAAGTGGTAGAGAAATAAATATAACACAGGTAGAGAAATAAATGGAATACAACCAATTGCATAAAATTCCAATATTATGAATCACAGTTTACATAACTATTTCTATTTTAGACATTTAGCTATTTCTAATGCTTTACTGACATGTTTACTAAAGCTATACAAACATGTTTTTATTTAATTTTTTCTTAGTTTTTATCCTTAGAATAAATTTCCAGAATCAAAATCATTTTGTCAAGGGATGTGATGTTTCAAAGCTCCTGATACATATGGTAAAATATGTTTTCTCAAACGGTTGAACTAATTTTCAGTCATTAGTAACAAGAGTGCCCATTTCAAAGCAGCCTCACCAGTATTGTTCTTTTTAAAAATATTTGATCATTGTTGTTTTAACTCTACATTTATTACCAGCAACGTTGAACATTTCTTTATATCTGTGCACCAGTTTCATTTCTTCTTCTGTGAATAGTCTGACGTCATCTTGAAAATTAAGTTAAGAACTGTCTAAACCTCAACTGATACTGTAAATGCATTTAAAACATGAGTGTTTCCTTAATAGCAAACATTTGACTTACTAATATTAAAATCTAGCATAAGTCTCCCAAGAAATGGAAGTACAATTTCTTTACTGCACAATAGAAGTACAATCCTTATGTTAATTTTTAAAAAGCATGAAATAGTCTTTCACTCCTTTTGACTCTTGCTCCTTAAGTATTTTCTGAACTGATGACTAAATTTAACTGGTTTAGAAAACTTGGTTACTATCATTCCTTTTGATGACTAAATATATCAATAAATAAACAAGGCAAAAGATTTCTTAAATATCACAAAAGGATATAATAAGGGTTTTCTAACAATAAAGAAGCCATTCGGGCTTCTTTAATCATAGGACGGGCCATTAGTGTTCGTCGCCTCCAGTAATGCTAAGGAAAGAAAAGAACACATACTCAAAAGAATATAGTAGCCACTTCTGTTAAGGAGAATATGTTAACAAATTAGCTAGAGATTAAGGCATTATAATAAAGTCTTACATGATCTCCTGTTCCAGCAAGATGAATGCATACAGGTCTATATTTGCTGTTCCATTCTTTAGGCACAATAAATTGGAACCTATTTTCAAAAGCATAGACTTATCAATAAAATTCTCTTTAAAGGACTTTCAATAAAAACTTTCAGTTCTTAAAAATTTTACATTTAAATTATCTGAGAGAAAAGATCAGTCGAAATTTTAACATTCAAATTGTAATTAACTAAATTAAGTTGTCCAAACGCTACAAAGATATTGTAAATCTGCTTTCTGTTAGGATATTAAAATATTCAATACAACACAAACAGAATTTATTGTCCCTATTCTTTACCTTGTTCAATATCATAACTTAATAAATACATAAAGAAATTTTCTTATCTTGTAGAGACACCACCATATATGAGTAAGTCTTAAAAGAAGTAACTATTGGCCAGGCGCGGTGGCTCACGCCTGCAATCCCACCACTTTGGGAGGCCAATATGGGTGGATCACCTGAGGTCAGGAGTTTGAGACCAGCCTAATCAACATGGAGAAACCCCGTCGCTACTAAAAATATAAATAAAATTAGCCGGGCATGGTGGCACATGCCCGTAATTCCAGCTACTCAGGAGGCTGAGGCAGGAGAAGCGCTTAAACCCGGGAGGCAGAGGTTGCAGTGAGCTGAGATTGTGCCACTGCACTCCAGCCTGGGTGACAGAGCGAGACTCCGTCTCAAAAAAAAAAAAAAAAATAGGAAAGGAGTCTCACTCTGTTGCCCAGGCTAGAGGGCGGTGGCATGATTTCAGCTCACTGCAACCACCGCCTCCCAGGTTCAAGTGCTTCTCCTGCCTCAGCCTCCTGAGTAGCTAGGACTACAGGCCCACACCACTGCGCCTGGTTAATTTTTGTATTTTTAGTAGAGATGGCGTTTCACCACGTTGACCAGACTGGTCTTGAACTCCTGACCTTGTGATCCGCCCGCCTCAGCCTCCCAAAGTGCTGGGATTACAGGTGTGAGCCACCATGCCTAGCCAAAAGAATTAACTCTTTAGATATAGCTCGGACTTTTTCTCTTTGCAAAAGAAATGCTTGGCTGTACAAGCTGTTGATATATCAATAAGAGTTTACGTTGCCTTTTTTTAAAACTTTTAGTATATGATAGAATCTGATTCATTAAAATGTTGATACTTACAAGTAAAGTCAATCCGTGCCAGAAAACAAAAAACACAAACGCACAGATAGTTTTCTCTATTTGTCTATTTTTTTTTTTTTTTTTTTTTGGAGACAGGGTCTTACTGTTGCCCAGGATGGAGTGCCGTGGCATGATCACAGCTCACTGCAGCCTTAACTTCCTGGGCTCAAGTGATCCTCCCACTTCAGCCTCCCAAGTAGCTGGGATTACAGATATCTGCTACCAAGCCCAGCTAATTTTTCATCTTTTTTAGACATGGGGTCTCGCTATGTTGCCCAGGCTGGTCTCAAACTCCTAGACTCAAGTGATCCTCCCGCCTTAGCCTCCCAAAGTGCTGGGATTACAGGCATGAGTCATTGCACCTGGCCTTTGTTTTTTTCTTATTGTAGTATTTTGGTCCTCATTTAATGTTTTATGTTTTTTCTTTTAACCTATATGACTTCTCTTTGTTTTACTCTGGTGGAATATACATTTTAACCTTTTTTTTTTTTTTTTTTTTTTTTAGAGACAAGGTCTCACTTTAGCCCATAATTGGGTGACACAATTGTGCAGTGACACAATTACAGCTCACTGCAGCCCTGACCTGCTGGGCTCAAGCAGTCCTCCCACCTCAGCCTCCCAAGCAGCTGGGACTACAGGCATGTGCTATCACGCCTGGCTAATTTCTTTATTTCTTTTTTCTTTGAGAGATGGAGTTTTGCTCTTGTTGCCCAGGCTGGAGTGCAATGGCATGATCTTGGCTCACTGCAACTTCCACCTCCCAGGTTCAGGTGATTCTCCTGCCTCAGCCTCCCAAGTAGCTGGGATTACAGGCATGTACCACCATGCCTGGCTAATTTTGTATTTTAAGTAGAGATGCAGCTTCTCCATGTTAGTCAGGCTGGTCTTGAACAACTAATTTCTTTTAATTTTCTGGAGACAGAGTCTCCTTATGTTGCCCCAAATGGTCTTGAACTCCTGGGTTGAAGTGATCCTCCTGCCATGGCCTCCCGAATAACTGTGATTATAGACATGAGTCACCACACGTGTCCGTTTTAACCATTTTTAAGTGTATGATTCAGTGGCATTAAGTACAGTAACACTGTTGTGCAACCATCACTATCATCTATCTTCAAAACATTTTCATCTTCCCAAACTGATTTCTCATTTTAATTTCCTTAGCAGTTCATATTTTAGAACTACTATCATAGTAAAAGACTGTACTCTGTCAGCTGAAGGTTTGACCTGAGGTGACTGGATTCTTAGGCAACATAAAACCTCAATTCTGAGCTGAAAACTTTGCATGGACAGAAGGGGTAATATTATCCCTTATCCACTGTCAATAAATTGCTGAATAGAACAAAGACAAATAAATTTAGAATGGTTTAAGAATTACTTCTGTGTTGTGCTCATGGGAACTCTTAATTTTCAATCTCATAATGAGAACTGGCACTGTTAACTAACACCTTTGCTTCATTTTGCATTCTCAGCATTGTCCAGTTTCCTGATATTTTAAAGATTTTGGGGAAATGAAAACACTTAAGAATTTTTTCAGTAGAAAGCTGGACATCTCTGCTATTATTTGTACTTTCCTTTTGTTCCATAGCAATGCATGTAGTGACTTCATTATTGGATAATAGCTTTAATAGGAATTTTTTATTGGAGTATTAACTAACTACCCACCTAATTAATTTCAGTAATCAGTGTCTCTGCTCAAATTCGACTATCTTCTAACAGTCTTCCCCAGTGTCCCATGATGAATGGGTACAGGCCATGTGACTCCTCTGCCACAGCTGACTGGGTCAAGCATAAGCCAAATTAGGGCAATGAGATTTGCTCTTTTGGTAATATGGAATTGGGACAGACTATAGTTAGATTCTGTTGAGCTTTTGGATATGAAAGCTCTGTGGGGCTGTGGTAGCTATGTTTTGTTAGCTGTATGAGAAATGAGGAGGCCAGACTGCCCATGACATAGACATAGGACATAAAGCAGAGACAAGAGACTGTGCAACAGGGAAGAAGATGAGATAAGGGAAGTATCCTCTTGGATCTTGATGGCTTCCCATTTCCCACTTCTAAAATCTCATGAGGTAGAAAATGCACACAGGAGGTCAGCCTCAGTGGCTCATGTCTATAATCCTAGTGCTTTGGGAGGCCAAGGTGGGAGGATCTCTTGAGGCTAAGAGTTCAAGACCTTATCTCTGCAAAACTAAAAATAAAAAATATTAGCTGGATGTGCTGGAACGTTCCTGTAGTCCCAGCTACTCAGGAGGCCAATGCAAGAGGATCACTGGAGCCCAGAAATTTAAGGTCTGCAGTGAGCTGTGATCAGGCCACTGTACTCCACCCTAGGTGACAGAGTGAGACCCTGTCTCTTAAAAAAAAAAAAAAGAAAGAAAAATGCATACAAGCTGATTTGCTTTTCATTCCTTTACTGGCATGATGGCAATAGCAATAGCATTTAAAGGAATAATAAACTAGATGACCTCTATAGGCCTTACTCAATTCCAGCTACCTATGAATCTAAGTAGTAGGAAATCAGCTGATGATAGCACAAATAGGGCAGGAAACAACAAACAGACTTTATACCAAAGTTTCAACATGTTTTGGATATGTACAATTTTTTTTTGAGACAGAGTCTCACTGGTTGCAAAAGCCGGAGTGCAGTGGTGTGATCACAGCTCACTGCAACCTCCGCCTCCCAGGTTCAAGTGATTCTCCTGCCTCATCCTCCCAAGTAGCTGGGATAACAGGCGTGTGCCACCATGCCCAACTAATTTTTTGTATTTTTAGTAGCGACAGTTTTCGCCATGTTGGCCAGGCTGGTCTTGAACCCCTGACCTCAGGTGATCCACCCGCCTTGGCCTCCCAAAGTGCTGGGATTACAGGTGTGAGCCACTGCGCCTGGCCTCATGTATAATTTTAGTTTTGTTTTGTTTTGTTTTTTGAGACGGAGTCTCACTGTCACCCAGGCTGGAGTGCAATGGCGCAATCTCAGCTCACTGCAACCTCCACCTCCCGGGCTCAAGTGATTCTCCTGCCTCAGCCTCTCAAGTAGCTGGGATTACAGGCACACACCACCACAACCAGCTAATTTTTGTATTTTTAGTAGAGACGAGGTTTCGCCATGTTGCCCAGGCTGGTCTCGAACTCCTGACCTCAGGTGATCCACCCGCGTTGGTCTCCCAAAGTGCTGGGATTACAGGCGTGAACCACTGCACCCAGCTCTCACGTATAATTTTTAACAAGGAGCTAAACATAAATTTACTGAATAAACCTTATTACTAAGATGAGTTTAAAGTTTTTCCATTGAAGAGCTAGAACAATATTTGAGAACAGACATAGGAGATGGCTGCAGCAGAGGCAGAAGTTGTTATTTTGGTTCTTTTTTTTCTTTTTTTTTTTGAGATGGAGTCTTGCTCTGTTGCCCAGGCTGGAGTGCAGTGGTGCGACCTTGGCTCACTGCAACCTCTGCTTCCCAGGTTCAAGCAATTTTCCTGCCTCAGCCTCCCGAGTAGCTGGAACTATAGGCATGTGCCACCACACCTGGCTAAGTTTTGTATTTTTAGTACAGACAGGGTTTCACCACGTTGGCCAGGCTGGTCTCGAACCCCTGACCTCAGGTGATCCGCCCGCCTCAGCTTCCCAAAGTGCTGGGGTTACAGGCATGAGCCACTGCGCCCGGCTGAGCCTCATATTTTCTAAAAAAACAAAAAGAGGCAGGGAAAGTAGAGACGAACAAATAGAACAACTGATCTTGAAGGAAACAGATGTTATAAAAAGAATAATTTTAAAAAATTATATTATGGGGATAGTTTCATCACTAGGTAAAGTATTAAAAAATCAGTGAATTCTATAATTGAAATGGTTGTTTGTTTGTTTTTGTTTTTGTTTTTTTTTAAATCGAGACAGGGTCTTGCTCTGTTACCCAGGCTGAAGTGCAGTGGCATGATCTTAGCTCACTGCAACCTCTGCTTCCCAGGCTCAAGCGATCCTCAGCCTCAGCCTCCCAAGTAGCTGGGACCACAGGCACGTACCACCACACCAGGCTATTTTTGCTATTTTCAGTAGAGACTGCTGTCTCTGCCCAGCCTGAAATGAGTAAATTTTATATGTAAAATATACCTCAATAAAATTGTTTAAAAATTAAAATATACATACACATTCTAATTTACATGCCAGAAAAATAGGATACTTCCAAATATATAAAAAATTATGTTTTTAAGAGAAAAGAATTAGCTGGATAATAAAAAGATCTTGGAAATTATGATAAAAAGCCATTTGCTTTCCATCTGTTATCTCTTTATTCTTTTTAAAATTCTTTTCTATCTTTTTTTAGATTAATTGGGTGTTTTTCATTCTATTTTATCCCTCTTATTAGCTATACTTCTCTTTTTATTTGGTAGTTTCTCTATGGTTTACAATATGTATTTTAATTTAACAGAATCTGTATTATTTGGATTAATCTTTTTTTTTTTTTTTTTGAGACAGCATCTCACTCTGTTGCCCTGGCTAGAGTACAGTGGCGCAATCTCGGGTCACTGCAACCTCCGCCTCCTGGGTTCAAGCGATTCTCTTGCCTCAGCCTCCTGCGTAGCTGGGACTACAGCCACGCGCCACCATGCCCAGCTAATTTTTGTATTTATAGTAGAGATGGGGTTTCAACATATTGGCCAGGCTGGTCTCGAACTCCTGACCTCATGATCCGCCCACCTCAGCCTCCCAAAGTGCTGGGATTACAGGTGTGAGCCACTGTGCCCGGCTTATTTGGATTAATTTTTACAATGACCAAATAATGAAGGTGAAGGCTAGAAGAAAAACGTCAAATGTCAAACAAATGGTGAACAACAAAAATTCAGAGAGAGAAATTATAAGAGAAGAGTTAAAAGGTGTAGGTAATATGGCCGGGTGTGGTGGTGGTGGCTCATACCTGTTATCCCAGCACTTTGGGAGGTGAGGCAGGTGGATCACCTGAGGTCAGGAATTTGAGACCAGCCTGGCCAACATGGCAAAACACTGTCTCTACTAAAAATATGAAAATTAGCCAGGCGTGGTGGCACCTACCTGTAGTCCCAGCTACTCGGGAGGCTGAGGCAGAAGAATCGCTTGAACTCAGGAGACAGAGGTTGTCGTGAGCCAAGATCACGCCACTGTACTCCAGCGTGGGTGACAGAGCGAGACTCTGTCTCAAACAAACAAAGTATTCTTCTAGTAGTTCCAACATCTTTCTTTTTTTTTTCTTTTTCTTTTTTTTGAGACAGAGTCTTGGTAGGGTGTGGTGCCTCACACCTGTAATCCCAGCACTTTGGGAGGCCAAGGCAGGCAGATCACCTGAGGTCAGGAATTCAAGACCAGCCTGGCCAACATGGCACAACCCCGTCTCTACTAAAAATACAAAAATTAGCCAGATGTGGTGGCGAGTGCCTGTAATCCCAGCTACTTGGGAGACTGAGGCAGGAGAATCACTTGACTCCAGGAGGCAGAGGTTGCAGTCAGCTGAGATTGCAGGGACACTCCACTCCAACCTGGGTGACAAAGCGAGACTCCATCTCAAAAAAAAAAAAAAAAATGGAGCCTTGCTCTGTTGCCCAGGCTGGAGTGCAGTGTCACGATCTTGGCTCACCTCCATCTCCCGGGTTCAAGTGATTCTCCTGCCTCAGCCTGCAGAGTAGCTGAGATTACAGGTGCCTGCCACCACGCCCAGCTAATTTTTGCATTTTTAGTAGAAATGGGGTTTCACCATGTTGGCCAGGCTGGTCTCGAACTCTTGACCTCAGGCAATCCACCTGCGTCGGCCTCCCAAAGTGCTGGGATTACAGGCATGAGCCACCATGCCTGGCTCCAACATGTTTCTAACAGGACTCACAGAAAAGAATGGAGACAAAACAGGAGAAAAAAAAATGCAAAAATAATAGATGAAAATTTATCTGTTTTTTTCAAACTGAAAGGGTCTTCTGAGTGGCAGGCACAAGGAATTAAAAAAAAAAAAAAAAACTCAACATCTAACCACTAAGGATATACAAAAGACCACAAAAGTTTCTAGAGAGAAATAACTGGTTACCTACAAAGGTAGAAGAATCAAGTTGGTATCAAGCATTTCATCAATAATCCTGGAAGACAGAAAAAAACACACCAAAACCTTCTAAATTCTGAAAGAAGTTATTTTGAACGAAGAATTGCATAAGTAGGCAAGGGGTTAACTAAGTATGAGGGATAATAAAGGCATCTTTACATATGAACAACTCAGAAAATTTACTATCTACAGAACCTCAATGAAAAAAGTATCAGAAGCTATAAGGACAACACTAGCACATCAACAAGTTATTCACCACAATCAGGTGGGCTTTTATTCCTGGGATGCAAGATTGGTTCAATATATGCAAGTTAATAAATGTTATTCACCACATAAACAGACTTACAAAAAACACATGATCATCTCAATAGATACAGAAAAGGCTTTTGATAAAATTCAACATCACTTCATGTTAAAAACCTTCAATAAATTAGGCATCAAAGGAAGATACCTCAAAATAATAAGAGCCATCTATGACAAACCCACAGCCAGCACCATACTGAATGGGCAAAAGCTAGAAGCATTCCCCTTGAGAACCGGAACAAAACAAGGATGCCCATTCTCACTACTACTATTCAACACAGTATTGGAAATCCTAACCAGAACAATCACGCAACAGAAGGAAATAAAAGGCATCCAAATAGAAACAGAGGAAGTCAACCATCTCTCTTTGCAGACAATATAATATTATACCTCAAAAACCCCACAGACTCTGCCAGAAGCCTCCTAGAACTAATAAATAACTTCAGTAAAGTTTCAAGATAGAAAATTAATGTATAAAACTCAGTAACATTTCTATACACCAATAACATCCAAGCTGAGAGCCAAATCAAGAACATAATCTCATTTATAATAGCCACACAACCACACACACAGAAACCTAGGAATACAGCTTACCAAGGAGGTAAAAGATTTCTACAATGAGAATTACAAAACACTGCTGAAAGAAATCAGAGATGACATAAACAAATGGAAAAACATTCCATGCTCATGTATAGGAAGAATCAATATTGTTAAAATGGCTGTACTGTCCAAAGTAATTCACAGATTCCATGCTATTCCTATAAAACTACCAAAACCATTTTTGACAGAATTAGAAAAATTATTCTAAAATTCATATACAGAACCAAAAAAGAGCATGAATCGCCAAAGCAATCTTAAGCAAAAAAAGCAAAGCTGGAAGCATCACATTACCCAACTTCAAAATATACTACAAGGCTATAGTAACCAAAACAGCATGGTACTGGTATGCTGGTATAAAAACAGACACATAGACCAATGGAATAGCATAGAGAATGCAGAAATAAAGCCACACACCTATAACCACCTGATCTTTGGCAAAGTCAACAATAACAGACAAAAGAAAAAGGACTCCCTATTCAATAAATGGTGTTAGGATAGATGGCTAGCCATATGCAGAAGATTGAAATTGGACCTATTCCTTTCACCATAAACAAAAATTAACTCAAGATGGATTAAAGGCTTTAATGTAATACCTAAAACAATAAAAACCCCAGAAGAAAAACCTAGGAAATTCTGGGTTCAGCCTTGGTGATATGGTTTAGCTGTGTCCCCACCCAAATCTCATCTTGAATTCCCACGTGTTTTGGGAGGGACCTGGTGGGAGGTAGTTGAATCATGGGGACAGGTCTTTACCATGTTGTTCGTGTGATAGTGAATAAGTCTCATGAGATCTGATGGTTTTAAAAAGGGGAGTTTCCCTGCACAGGCTCTCTTCTCGTTTGTCGCCATATGAGATGTGCCTTTCACCTTCTGCCGTGATTGTGGGGCCTTCCCAGCCACGTGGACTGTTAAGTCCATTAAACCTCTTTATTTTGTTTGCCCAGTATCGGGTATGTCTTTATCAGCAGCGTGCAAACTAATACACTTGGCAAAGAATTTATAAGTAAGTCCCCAGAAACAATTGCAACATAAAGAAAAGAGACAAGTGGGACCTAATTAAACTAAAGAGCTTCTGCACAGAAAAAAAAAAAAAAAGTATCAACAGGTTGAGACAACCTACAGAATGCGAGAAAAATATTCACAAACTTGCGTTCAATAAAGGTCTAATATCCAGAATCTATAATAAACTTAAACAATTTAACAAAAACCAAATAACCTCACTAAAAAACAGGAAAAAGATACAAACAGGCAGCCTTCAAAAGAATAATAATCCCATCACCCAGGTCATGAGCATAGTACCTGATAGGTAGCCTTCCTAAAGATTCCTCCAGAATCTGTATTATTTGCACTCATTTTATAATGACCATGTATTATTTTGTAATTTTAAAACAATCTAAATGAGTGCTTTAGCTAATATGTTGTCATTGTTTTGTTTTTAAATAGAGTAAAAAATCCTGTTTTTTTCCACATCAGCAACTCACCTTCACCTAGGAGCCTCTTTCATTTTAAGCTATGGTAAGAACTAAGCCACCAGAAGGCTACTTTCTTACTTTTTATTTCTATTTTTGAGATGCAGTCTCACTCTGTCGCCCAGGCTGGAGTGCAGTGGCACGATCTCCGCTCACTGCAACCTCCACCTCCCAGGTTCAAGTGATTCTCCTGTATCAGCCCCCTTAGTAGCTGGGATTCCAGACGTGCACCACCAAGCCCAGCTAATTTTTGTATTTTTAGTAGAAATGTGGTTTCACCATGTTGGCCAGGCTCATGTTTTTTTAAAAAATATATATATTTTATATATTTAAATGAAAGTCTGCGTATAATAATGAACTCCTTCATCTTGAGTAATCAAGAAATCAATGAACAACTATATTGCTTCCATAGCTGCATAACTGCTTTGCTTTGGATTCTAGACTCTAAAAGCCCAATATTTCATCCCAATAATCATTCAAAAGATGTTTAAAGTTCCTAAGTACGTAAAGTATCATAGTGGCAGAGTTAAAGACAAGCTACAGACTTAGACAATTCATATAATTTAAAATGTAACATTTATAAGTTACTAGAATAAACTGTTTTGCTTTTATCTTATTTAGTTCTTTGCCTTTTGGGGGGGGGGCTACATTTAATAATGGCATTTGCAGACAGAGGGGAGTGGAGAAAAACCAGAAAGACCTGAAGAATTAGAGCTGGATGCAATGGCGCACACCTATAGTCCCAGCTACTTGGGAGGCTGACGGGTAGAATCACTTCAGTCCAGGAGTTTGAGACCAGCTTGGCCAACAGTGAGATCCAGTCTCTTAAAAAAAAAAAAAAAAAGTCAGCTGGGAGCAGTGGCTCACGCCCGTAATCCCAGCACTTTGGGAGGCCGAGGCGGGAGGATCACGAGGTCAGGAGATCGAGACCATCCTGGCTAACACAGTGAAACCCTGTCTCTATTAAAAATACAAAAAATTAGCAGGGTGTGGTGGCAGGCACAGGAGGCTGAGGCAGGAGAATGCAGTAAGCCGAGATCGCGCCAGTGCACTCCAGCCTGGGCGACAGAGCAAGACTCCATCTCAAAAAAAAAAAAAGAAAAGAAAAGTCTTGAAAAATTTACAAAGGATAAGACAAATGAGACCATGTCAAAGAAAGAGAGAGAGAGAAAAGAGGAAGTGAGATAAAGAAGTGAAGCTGGGCATGGTGGCTCATGCCTATAATCCCAGCACTGTGGGAGGCTGAGGCAGGAGGATCCCTTGAGCCCAGGAATTCAAGACCAGCCTGGGCAACATAGAGACCTTGTTCTCTACAAATAAAAAAAAATTAGTTGGTTGTGGTGGTGCATGCCTGTAGTCCCAGCTACTCAGGAGGCTGAGGTTGGAGGGTCACCCAAGCCTAGGAGTTCAAGACTGCAGTGAGCTGTGATTGCACTACTGCACTCCAGCCTGAGCAACAGAGCAAGAATCTGACAAAAAACAAACAAACAAAAAAAAAAAAAAAGGAGGAGGAGGAGAGGAAGAAGGTGAAGGAGGAGAAGAAGGAGACGAAGAAAGAAGAAGGAAGAATAAAGAAGGAAGAAGTGGAACAGAAAGTAAGGAGGGAGGAAGATGAGAGCTAGTAAGAAATGACTAAGTTTTTCTCTGAGCCAACAGCTGCTATGGTTACACATCTTTAATCACATAGTTGCCTACTGCTGCCAGGTGGTACACTGCTTTTCTTAATCACTTGTTGCCTTTGACGAGGCTGAAAGCAGTACTCTACAAGTTTCAAACTACACATTCCAAAAGGCAAATACATAGCTTTTTGAGTCTAGAAGAGAGGCAGACTGAAGAGGGTTGAGATTCAAGGAAACTCTAATTTAAGTCATATGAAATCAGTATTCCTTCTACCCCACCCTCAAAGAACTCCTTGTACTGATTCTGCCTAGTCTTTTGTTGTTGTTACTTTTTTTCCTTTTTAAAATAAAAATATCCTTTTGACTGCCTAGTCTTTTGAAATGTAAGTCTTTAACACTCTTTCATCATATTTCCTGATCTCCAGAGAGTACAGTAAGATTGTGTATGTACATCTGTATTAGATGCAAATCAATTAGAAAGTGTGTTACGGGAAGTCAGGGACCCTGAATGGAGGGACTGGCTGGAGCCAAGGCGAAGAACATAAATTGTGAAGATTTCATGGACATTTATCAGTTCCCAAAATTAATACTTTTATAATTTCTTACACCTGCCTTTACTGCAATCTCTGAACATAAATTGTGAATATTTCATGGACGCTTATCACTTCTCCAATCAATACTCTTATAATTTCTTATGCCTGTCTTTACTTTAATCTCTTAATCACGTTATCTTCGTAAGCTGAGAATGTATGTCACCTCAGGACCACTGTTGTACAAATGGATTGTAAAACGTGTGTTTGAACAATATGAAATCAGTGCACCCTGAAAAAGAACAGAATAACAGCGATTTTCAGGGAACAAGGGAAGATAACCATAAGGTCTGACTGCCTGCAGCGTCGGGCAGAATAGAGCCATATTTCTCTTCTTGCAGAAAGCGAGTAGGAGAAATATCACTGAATTCTTTTCCCAGGAAGGAATAACCCTGGGGAAGGAATACATTCCTGGGGGTAGGTCTACAGACAGCTGCTCTGGGAGTGTCTGTCTTATGCAGTTGAGATAAGGACTGAAATATGCCCTGGTCTCCTTGCAGTACCCTCAGGTTTACTAGGATTGGGAAATTCCAGCCTGGTAAATTCTAGTCAGACCATTCTCTGCTCTCGAACCCTGTTTCCTGTTAAGATGTTTATCAAGACAATGCATGTACAGCGGGACATAGACCCTCATCAGTAATTCTAATTTTGCCTTTGCTTGTGATCTTTACTGCCCTTTGAAGCATGTGATCCTTGTGACCTACTCCCTGTTCGTACACCCCCTCCCCTTTTAAAATCCCTAATAAAAACTGGCTGATTTTGCGGCTCGGGGTCGCCGTCATGGTCCTACCAATATGTGATGACACCCCTGGAGGCCCAGCTGTAAAATTTCTCTCTTTGTACTCTTTCTCTTTATTTCTCAGACCGGCTGACACTTAGGGAAAACAGAACGTACGTTGAAATATTGGGGGCTGGTTCCCCCGATAAAAGTGAAAAGGTGAGTGAATACTATTTATTTGAACAGTTAAATTTTGGCTCTGCTCAGGTCATATCACATTAGTTTTATAAAAGATTTTAGCTAAATACTGGTTTTCCAGCACATGTAAATGAATATGTAGCTGTCTACTCCTTTTCCTCTACTCGTCCACCCTCCTTTCAACTTTAATTTCTTTATTCCTGCCTGTGTCTTTCCAGCAAGCCCTAATTCAGAAGTGGGAAGCTGTTAAGCACCATACAGTTAAATAAATTGCCCAAGGGCAGGGAGCTGAGTGGCTGAGTCATGGCCCATGGCTCTCCCTTATGTTAGACACAGGGAATTACCAGTACCTACAAAGAATTTTTTATAGCCAAGGAAAATTTTTATACAATTTTTTTTCCTTTTTAGAATGAGTAGAGAACTACTGAATGCCATTTATGCCATTTAAAGACAGTAAGAATGATTTTTAAAACATTGGCAAAAACTATTGTTGTAATCATTAGAAAAAAGCAGAGTATAATATTAAAGTATTATTTTTCCTGCTTATAATATTGAATTTACTTAGTTACATACTTATATTTAAAATCACACATAAATATATTTAGATTTACTGCTGTTAAAACCATCAAAATAAAGTAGCAGTGAAAATTAAAGTATTATTTTTCCTGCTTATGTCTATTTTATTGATATATATTTAAAATGTAAAATTTAATTTTAAAGTTTAACATACATATTTAAAATCACGAGTCTATTAATTTAGAAATACTGATCTTTCTACTCTCTAATAAACCAGTATTCTTTTAAAAATAAAAACTAGATCAGTAGTAAGCATGAAATCAGAACAGGAATTATCTACATTTTGTTATTTTAAGTAATATCTTACTTCTTTGGTTCAATTTGGAATATGGCATAAAAGTAACGCCTGAAGTAATGCTGAAAAGGATAGCTGTTTTTGTTACACGTACACACACAGATATATACCTACACATACACACATATTTCTATAAATGGAATAAAATGTCATGAAAGGCTGGAGCAGTTTATTTGCAAGTATGCATAATTTAAAATGAGTGCCTGGCCGGGCCAAGTGGCTCACACCTGTAATCCCAGCATTTTGTGAGGCTGAGGCAGGTGAATCACTTGAGGTTAGGAGTTTGACACCAGCCTGGACCACATGGTGAAACCCCATCTCTACTAAAAATACAAAAATTAGCCAGGCATGGTGGCATGTGCCTATAATCCCAGCTACTAGGGAGGCTGAGACATGAGAATCTCTTGAACCCAGGAGGCAGAGGTTGCAGTAAGCCAAGATCGTGCCACTGCACTCCAGCCTGGGCAACAGAGTGAGACTCCATCTAAAAAATTTAAAAATGAATAAATACATACATGAAATGAGTGCTTTATCCCTAAATATTTGAGGAACCTAAACCCAATTATGTGAAAAATATTTTTTACCTCTGATGCTGAGAAATGAAAATCATATAGAAGACATATAAACTATCCTCAAAGGAATATTAATATTTTACCAGAAGATAAATATTAAATTTTCCTGAACTTGTATTAGAATTCAATCTTGGGTAATATTTGAATACTAAACTATGCCATGTTACCATAAAATTATTTAAGGTTGCTCAAATGGACATTTTGTTTGTTTTTTTTGTTTGTTTGTTTTGAGACGGAATTCTTGCTCTGTCACCCAGGCTGGAGTGCAATGGCACGATCTCGGCTCACTGCAACCTTCGCCTTCCAGGTTCAAGCGATTCTCCTGCCTCAGCCTCCTTAGTAGTTTGGATTACAGGCACCCACCATCATGCCCTGCTAATTTTTGTAGAGACAGGATTTCACTATGTTGGCCAGACTGGTCTCGAACTCCTGACCTCAAGGTGATCTGCCCACCTCGGCCTCCCAAAGCACTGGGATTACAGGCGTGAGCCACCACGCCTGGCCTGAATGCTATGTTTTAAAATATTATAATTCATTTGGAATTTTGACATAAATACATTTCCAATATAGGCTGTCCAGAAGATACATCACAATTCATGAGCTATTTTACATTACATAGGGAAATCCATATTTTGTGGTCTATAAGACCTGTCACCACAGATCTTAAGCAGTCTTAAAACTGTTCTTCAACGGAAAAGAATGCTTGCAGTTCCCTTATTTCATTTACCTGATATATTTTTCTCTACCTCAATAAAAACAGAAAGTGTGAAAAAGAGACAGAATCATGAGTAATGGACCAAATGACAATAGGACAAATAGGTTTCTCCTTGTGGATTAATCTATACTTGGCATAGCCTTAAAATTTTCCTACTTATTTGGCAATATGATCAAAAGTTTAAAATCTGTGCAAATCTTATAAATCCAGAAATTCCATGTTTAGCAACTTATGGCACAAAAATAATCAGAGAAGCAGGTAAGGAGATGTATATAAGGATGTTCATTGTGATGTTGTTTATAATAGTGAAAAACAATGCAACTTAAATGTGCACCATAAGGAATTAGTAAATTATGGTAGAGTCACAGTATGGAATACCAAAGAGCCGTTAATGATAACCAACTGCATATTCACTGATTAATTAGGTAAAAAAAAAATAAGTACAGTTGTATGTGAACACATAGGAGAAAGACTAGAATATACATAAAATAGTGGTTAACACTCATTGGTGGAATTTTTTTTTCTTTTTTCTTATTTGCATTTTCTAATGTTTTAATGCAATAAGATAAATTGCTGCACAAGAATGACAGGGGGAAAGAAAGGAAAAATAGATGTCAATGTGCATCATCTGGGAACTTATAGTATTTCACCAAAGTAAGTTATGCTTCAAATCTGACTAGAAATTGTTGAAAAAAATATTAATTGTGTTGTAAAAATATGCCACTGCAGAGACAGGAAGTCAACTTGTTTCCCCATTCCTGTCACTAACTGGAAAGAACCCTTCCTCAATTTCCAACAGATGTTGAGGAATATTTCTGAGTCTGAGTAAAAGCACATAATTTTCCTCCTTTCTTTATGTTTTATAGCTTGTATAACTGTCCAGATAAGGTGGAGAATCTATGAGAAAGGGACACATAGTTCCAGGGATTGAAGTGATGATATATAGAAACTGAAAGTTTCTTTTCCTTCTATATCCTTTAGCATACTGGCTAAAGAGCTACACATTCACTTATGCTTTAAAAAAAAATTTTTTTTTTTTGACACAGGGTCTTGCTCTGTCACCCAGGCTGGGTTGCAGTGGTAAAATTATAGCTCACTCTAACCTCGATCAGGCAATCCTCAGTATATAAGACTATAGGCACATGCCATCATGGCCAGATAATTTATTTTCTATTTTTTTGGTAGAGACAGGGTCTTTCTACGTTGCCCAGGCTGACTTAATGCTTTCAGTAAAGCATTAATAAGATAAAGCATATCTAAAAGAGTTAAGGCTGGGTGCGGTGGCTCAAGTCTGTAATCTCAGCACTCTGGGGAGCAAAGGCAGGAGGATCACATGAGCCCAGGAATTTGAGATCAGCCTGGACAATGTAGTGAGACCCCCATCTCTACAAAAAAAACTAAAAAAAATTAGCCAGGTCTAGTGACATCAGTCTACAGTCCCAACTACTCAGGAGGCTGAGGTGAGAGGATCACTTGAGCCAGGGAGATTGAGGGTACAGTGAGCCAAGATAGCACCACTGCACCCTACCTAGCCTGATTGACAAAGCAAGACTCTGTCAAACAAATAAATAAATACATAAACGAGCTACATGTTTATGTTTTTTATATTCCCCGCACACTATTTTCATTCCTTTTTTTTTTTTAAGATGGTGTTTCACTCTTGTCACCTAGCCTGGAGTCCAATGGCGCGATCTCAGCTCACTACAACCTCGGCCTCCCAGGTTCAAGTGATTCTCCTGCCTCAGCCTCCTGAGTAGCTGGGATTACAGATGTCTGCCACCACGCCTGGCTAAATTTTTTTGTATTTTTAGTAGAGACGGGGTTTCACTATGTTGGCCAGGCTGGTCTCGAACTCCTGATGTCAGGTGATCCGCCCACCTAGGCCTCCCAAAGTGCTGGGATTACAGGCGTGAGACACCATGCCCGGCCTCATTCCTTATTTATCACTTTTAACAACCCTACGAGATAAGTGTTATTAGTCCTACTTTATAAAGCCTGGTTCAGAGATTAAGTAATTGACATTAGGTCCATAAAGAGTAGACTTAGGGTTCAATTCCAGATCTGTTTAATTCCAAAGTTCTAGCTCTTTCCACTACATGACATTGCTTGCCTTTCATTCAGAGGTTATCAACAGAAAAAAATATAAATTTAAAATAATGCCTTAGGGGTAACAAAATAATGGACAGCTGACTACAACTTTTAATCAGGTCAATCAAACCACTCTTCTGTTAGTTCACACTTTATAGGTTCATTTATAGGGTTCTGATTGTATTGGAATTCAGGATTCCAATACGTTCACTTAAAAGGTTAAGTAGGTTTCCATTACAGAATAATCTCTTCTTGACTGAAGAATTTTTCAAATGCCCATACATGTATCACTATTTTATCATTGCTATTGCAGACAAAATCTTAAAAGAAGAAAACACCTACTAACCAGAAGCAGCAAATAGTTTATTATCAACAGTGTAGGGGAAAAAAGTACAGTAGTTTGTTCTTTTTAAATAAAATTAGCTAAAACATAAAATAGAAAACTGTGTAAAGATCTAGGTTCAACACTGATTTAGAATTAAAAACAACTTAAAAAACCCATTATCAGGCCAGGCACAATGGCTCACTCCTGTAATCCCAGCACTTGGGAGGCTGAGGTGGGCAGATCATTTGAGGTCAGGAGTTCGTGACCAGCCTGCCCAACATGTTGAAACCCCGTCTCTACTAAAAATACAAAAATTAGCCAGGTGTGGTGGTGGGTGCCTATAATCCCAACTACTCCGGAGACTGCAGCAGGAGAATCACCTGAACCCGGGAGGCGGAGGGTGCAGTGAGCACCACTGCTCTCCATCTAGCCTAGGCAACAGAGCAAGACTCTGGAGACTCTGTCTCTAGCCTGGGAGACAGAGTGAGATTCCATCTCAAAAACAAAACAAAACGAAACAAAACAAAACACAAATCATTAACAGTGGCTGAGCATGGTGGCTCATGCCTGTAATCTCAGCACTTCGGGAGGCGAGGCAGGTGGATCTCTTGAGACCAGGAGGTCGAGAACAGCCTGGCCGACATGGCAAAAGCCCATCTGTACTAAAAATACAAAAATTAGCCGGGTATGGTGGCACACACTTATAATCCCAGCTACTCAGGCGGCTGAGACATGAGAATCGCTTGAACCTGAAAGGCAGAGCATACAGTGAGCACCACTGCACTCCATCCAGCCTGGGCAACAGAGTGAGACTCTGTCTCAACAAACAAACAAAAAACCATTAACAAGACTGGGATAAGAATAACCTCTGTACATTAACAAAGATCCAAAAAGCCAGTTTTCAACTATTGTATAATTAACCACTTAGGAACCTCAGGTATTTCGGAACATCTATTTACATTCTCAAACTGATATGCTAATTACATACCAATCCTGAGGCACTTTACTTAGCTGAACTATGTAGTCTGTCTAGTCTAAGTTACCACATTTCTTAGTTTCTTCACTTAAAAGTACTTCTTCGTGTTATAAAATCAACACATGTACATTGTAAAATTTAAAACTAAAAAAAAAAATTTTTTTTTGAGATGGAATCTCACTCTGTGGCCCAGGCTGGAGTACAGTGGCACACTTGGCTCACTGCAACCTCCGCCTCCTGGGTTCAATAGATGCTCCTGCCTCAGCCTCCCAGGTAGCTGGGATTACAGGTGCCTGCCACCACACCTGGCTAATTGTTTGTGTTTTCAGTAGAGATGGGGTTTCGCCACGTTGGCCAGGCTGGTCTAGAACTCCTGACCTTAAGTGATCCAACTGCCTTGGCCTCCCAAAGTACTGGGATTACAGGCATAAACCACCATGCTTGACCTAAAACTAAAAATTTAAAAGCCAAAAATCTCTCCACTCAGAGATAAGCAGAGTTTGTATATTCATATATATCCTTTGGAAACTTCTCTGTGATTGTTTGTGCATACTTGTGTGTTTACAAAAATGGAACTAAAAAATCGTTTGCATTATCTTCTTAAACTTTCACACATTGTGACCATATTTCCATGTTACTAATGGTATCCACAGTATGGATAATTAATTGCCTATTGTTGAACATTTAAGCATTATCTGTTTTTTGCAACTATAAACAATGCTTCAATGAATATCCTTGTACATATACTCCTTATGTTCTTTGAAGAATTAAAATATCTTCTAATTCAGCCTTTTCAATAATTTAGGCCTGCCTTGTTACTCCTAATTTCAAATAACATAGTGTTGATATTATAATTTTAATGAACATAAATAATGTATTCATCTTTTTGAACAAAAAAATTCTTACCTTGCAATAACAGATTCAATTGGCATGATATCAGGCACATAGTGAGCCATGGGGGAAACAAAGTGTCCATCTAAGATCTTACAATCTGATTGCTCTTCAATCTAAAAGAAAATCAAAACCAAGATGTATGCAAGAAAACTAAGATATCTTGGTCTGTCATGGATGTTCTTCTAATAAAAAGTTCTATCCAATTAAAATCATGTTTTCAGCACCTACTATGTAAACTTTTTATGCCACTGTACTTTATTTTAAATTATTTTGTGTGCATAATCATTGAATGTATTATGGGGTACATGTGATGTTTTGATACAGGCATACGAGTTGTAATGATAAAATCAGGGTAATTGGGGTATCCATCACCTGAAGCATTTATCATTTCCTTGTGTTAGGAACATTCCAATTCCACTCTTATTTCAAAATATACAATAAATTATTGTTAATTATAGTGACTCTATTATGCTATCAAATACTAGATCTTATTGATTCTATCTAACTGTACATTTGCACCAATTAATCATCTCCACTCTATCTTCCCCTCCCTGCTACTTTTCTTAACCTCTGATAATCATCAATCTATTCTTCATGAGTTCAATTTTTAAAAATATTTAGCTCCCACATATGAGTGAAAACACATGAAATTTGTCCTTCTGTGCCTGGCTTATTTTACTTAACGCGATGTCCTTCAGTTCCACCCATGTTGTTGCAAATGACAAGATTTCATTCTTTTTTATGGTTCAATAATATTTCACTGCATATTTGTACATTTTCTTTATCCATTCATCTGCTGATGAACACTTAGGTTGATTCCGCATTTTGGCTACTATGAATAGTGCTACAATAAATATGGGAGTGCCAATATCACTTTGATACAGTGATTTCCTTTCTTTTTCATATATACCCAGTGGGGGGATTGCTGGGTCATATGGTAGTTCCAGTTTTGGCTTTTGAGGAAGTTCCATACTGTTCTCCGCAGTGGTCGTACTAAGTTACATTCCCACCAACACTGTACGAGGTTTCCTCTTTTTCTCCAGATCCTCACCAGCTTTCAATACTGCCTGTCTTTTGGATAAAAGCCATTTTAACTAGGGTAAATGATATATCACTGTAATTTTGATTTGCATTTCTCTGATGATTAGTGATGCTGAGCATTTTTTTCATATACCTGGTTGGCTATGTGTATGTCTTCTTTTGAAAAATGTAAAATGTTGGCCAGGCACGGTGGCCATATCATCCACAGATATGTTTTTGTTTCTGATTTGAATTAAAAACAACTTTAAAAACCCCTTATCAGGCCAGGCACAATGGCTCACACCTGTAATCTCAGCACTCTGGGAGGCCGAGGTGGGCAGATCTCTCGAGCCCAGGAATTCAAGATCAGCCTGAGCAACATGGCAAAAACTCTGTCTCTACAAAAAATACAAAAATTAGCTGAACGTGGTGGCATGTGGCTGTGGTCCCAGCTACGTGGGAGGCTGAGGTGGGAGGATCACCTGAGTCCAGCAGGTCATAGCTGCAGTGAGCCATGATTGCACCACTGCAGTGCAGCCTGGGTGACAGAGTGAGACTCTGTCTCAAAACAAAACAGTATTTTGTTTACAAAAAAACCAAAATTTTTTTTTTATAGTCAGTTGGACAAATGTCATCTATTAAATAACCCACATATTTTTGCAACTGACTTAAAATGCTACTATTATCATGTACTAAATATCCATATATTTCTACAAGTTATTTTCAATCCTTCATTAGGTCTTATTTGCCTATCTTTTATTTCTCCACCAATATCACGCTGTGTTGACAACTGCAGCATTTTAATACTCATTGTTATATGACTGAACTAGTCTTTGTTTACTACTCTTCCTTACCAGAGTATTCCTGATCTGATTGTACTCTCAAGTATTTTCTCAAAATAATTTTAGGATGCTTGTATGGATCTAGGTTCTATGTTCAATACTTCAATTGAAATTGCATTGCATTTTAAAAAATGATTAAGGAGACATAATATCTCTATAAAACTGAATTTTTAATCCAAAAAACTTTCCAATTTAGTTTTTTATGCCTATTAGCATAAAGTGTTCTTCTTATGTATTTATTTTTATTTATTTATTTTTATTTTTTGAGTCTTGCTCTGTCACCTAGGCTGGAGTGCAGTGAGTGCTATCTCGACTCACTGCAACCTCTGCCTCCCAGATTCAAGCAATTCTCCTGCTTCAGCCTCCTGAGTAGCTGGGACTACAGGCATGTGCCACCATGCCTGGCCAATTTTTTTGTATTTTTAGTAGAGATGGGGTTTTGCCAGGTTGGCCAGGCTGGTCTCGAACTTCTGACCTCAAGTGATCCATGCTCCTCAGCCTCCCAAAGTGTTGGGATTACAGGCGTGAGCCACCACACTCAACCCTCTTATGTATTTTATAAGAATAAGTTATTTGATAAAGCAGCAGCACAAACTAATACATTATTATTACTATTTTTTGAGACTGGGTCTCACTCTGTTGCCCAGACTGGAGTACAGTGGCATGATCTCGGCTCACTGCAACCTCCGTCTCCCAGGCTCAAGCAATTCTCCTGCCTCCGCCTCCCAAGTAGCTGGGATTACAGGCATGCACCACCACACCTAGCTAATGTTTGTATTTTTAGTAGAGACGAGGTTTCACCATGTTGGCCAGGCTGGTCTCGAACTCCTGACCTCAAATGATCCACTGCCTCGGCCTCCCAAAGTGCTGATATTACAGGCGTGAGGCACGGCACCCAGCCCATTATTAATTATTAATAAAGGAAGCAGAACAAACTAATGTTAAAGGGAAAAATAATGCAACAAATTAGTGTTCTGATAGCTGGCAACTTGGTAAGAATAAACAATTTTAGAATTACATATATTATACATAACATGGATTTTAAAATTAAACAAGATACAACCCAACAATAAAAAGATGGATAACTCAATGTAAAAAGGAGCAAAGGGTTTGAAAAGACAGTTCTCCAAAGAAGGTATACAAATGGCCAATTCACACTTGAAAAGATGTTCAGCCTCGCAGTCATTAGGGCATAGCCAGAACCACAAGGAAATACTTTTATACCCACTATGATGGCTTGGACAAGTACAAGGTTGGCGAGTATGGCAAAACTGGAATGTTTATTCACTGCTGGTGGGAACATAAAATAGTACAGTCACTTTGGAAAACAGTTTGACAGTTCGTCAAAAAGTTAAACTTAGAGTTATCATCACATGACCAATAATTAAACTCTTCAGTATACACAAGAGAACTAAAAACATGTTCACACAAAATCTCATACTTGAGTATTCATAGCAGCATTATTTATAATAGCCAAAAAGTGAAAACAACCCAACTGTCATTCAATTTATGAATGGATAAGCAAACTGTGGTATACAATACAATAGAATATTATTTAGCTATACAAAAGGATAAAGTTTTTCTTGAATGTTCTGATGCTGTAAAAACAAAAACAAAAAGAAGTACTGACACATGCTACAACATGGATGAACCTTGAAAACATTATGCTAAGTGAAGAAGCCAGACAAAAAAAGTTACATATTGCATGATTCCATTTATAAGAAATGTCCACATTAGGCGAATCCATAGAGACAGAGAGTAGACTAGTGATTGCCAGCAGGTGGGGGAAGAGGCAATGGAAAGTGACAGCTAATGGATACAGGGTTTCTTTTTAGGACAACGAAAATATTCTAGAATTAGTGACAATGTTGATGGCTGCACATCTTGGTAATATAATTTAAAAACCATTCAATTGTATATTGTAAAAGGGTGAATTTTATCTCAATTTTTTTTTCTTTGAGACGGAGTCTAGCTCTGTTGCCAGGCTGGAGTGCTGTGGCGCGATCTTGGTTCACTGCAACCTCCGCATCCTGGGTTCAAGCAATTCTCCCGTCTCAGCCTCCCGAGTAGCTGGAAAGCTGGAACTACAAGTATGTGCCACCACACCCAGCTAATTTTTGTATTTTTTTTTAGTAGAGATGGGGTTTCACCATGTTGGCCAGGATGGTCTCGATCTCTTCACCTCACGATCCGCCCGCCTCGGCCTCCCAAAGTGCTGGGATATCTTTATCTCAATTTTTAAAAACTAAGGGTAGTAGATCAGTAAGAATGCATTCCAAAATCTTAACAGCAATTCACTCTTGGGAGTGAAATGGAATTAGGTGGTGGAAAGTGGCAGAGATTAAAGGAGATTTTTTTTTAACTTGGTATGTTTTACATTTTTTTGTTTTAAGTTTATAATTTTTTAATAGAAAAAATAAAGAAGATAAAAATATTTAGCAAAATTTGAGGGTCAGGGAGAAATGTTATTAATTCAGAAGATACAGAAAGAACTTCTATGATATAGAGGAGGAGTTTTCAATCTATAAAATTTTGTTCTTAGCAGTCGAACTCTTTTGAAAAGAGAAATCTAAAGATATCCAAAACATATGAGATGCAAGTACAGTTACTTTGCTTGAAGGCGAGTGAGGGATGCGTGAAACTTGCCCATTTGTATCCCCTCTCCAACAATACCTCCAAGTATGCAATTACATAAACCTAGAAATATTTTACAGAAAACCAGGTGCCTCCTTAAAAAAAAAGATTGCAAAAGCATCCTTGCCTTCTCTAATTTTATAGCATTTTCTTTCTACCATTCTCTCAGGAATTAACTGTATCCCATAATATTTTTCCTGGTGTTATTTAACAGTTGTTTGTTAATAATTTCTTATGTGCTGATTCTCCAACTAGATTATTCCCCTTTAATACTCACTACTGTTCTGTAATGTTGAGTAGTTTAACCCTCCTGAGCCTAAAGACAGAAAATGAGGTCCAGAAATATCCAGCCTAAATACTTCTCTATATATTTAGGCAAGTAATAAACATATGCTTCCAATATATGTGAACATAGTTATTAAAAACATCCAGTTAACGCACAAATAGTATTATTTATTTATTTATTTATTTTTGAGACGGAGTTTCACTCTTGTTGCCTAGGCTGGAGTGCAAAGGCGTGATCTTGGCTCACTGCAACCTCCGCCTCCGGGGTTCAAGTGATTCTCCTGCCTCAGCCTCCCGAGTAGCTGGGATTACAGGCATGTGCCACCATGCCCGGCTAATTTTGTATTTTTTTTAAGTAGAGACGGGGTTTCTCCATGTTGGTCAGGCTGGTCTGAACTCCCAACCTCAGGTGATCCACCCGCCTCCGCCTCCCAAAGTGCTGGGATTACAGGCGTGAGCCACCACACCTGGCCCACAAATAGTATTCTTTAAATATGAAATGAAAAATCCATACGGCACTCATATTTTAGTGTTTATTGTTGTTATACTCCAATATGTAATCTATTCTTAGACATATTTATGTCAAACCACAATTCCTATAACTGTGTTTCTCTCATTTGAATACCTTATCAATGTGTACTGGATAATCGCTTGAAACCAGATTCTGGCATCTTTCCCGATTTCCAATCATCTTTCTGAATTCAAAGAGTCTATTATGGGAAAGAAGACAAAAAGGAAAAAATTAATCTTTTATATCACCTACTAAGCACATTATAATTGAGACTGATTAACAGTAATTAAAAATTAGCAAATCCAGTTCATAAGCCATATTAAAATTTAATTTTGATCACTGAAGAGATTAGGCTGTTGTTTTTTCCCAAACTGAACACTTTTTTCAGAAAAATGTGAGAAACAATATATTGTTCAGAAAGTAATTAATACATACAAGACTCAAAATTAAAGGCACCAATCCTGAGAATTCATTTTCTTTCTTTTTCTTTTTTTTTCCTCCTTGAGACGGAGTCTCGCTCTGTCACCCAGGCGAGTGCAGTGGCGCAATCTCAGCTCACTGCAACCTCTGCCTCCCGGGTTCAAGCAATTCTCCTGCCTCACCCTCCCGAGTAGCTGGGATTACAGGCATGTGCCACCACACCTGGCTAATTTTTGTATTTTTTTTATTTTTTTTGAGACGGAGTCTCGCACTGTTGCACTGGCTGGTGTGCAGTAGCGCGATCTCGGCTCACTGCAACCTCCACCTCCCAGGTTCAAGCAATTCTCCTGCCTCAGCCTCTTGAGTAGCTAGGATTACAGGTGCCCGTCACCATGCCCGCCTAATTTTTTGTATTTTTAGTAGAGAAGGGATTTCACTATGTTAGCCAGGCTGTTCTCGAACTCCTGACCTCGTGATCTGCCTGCCTTGGCCTCCCAAAGTGCTGGGATTACAGACGTGAGCCACCGCGCCCAGCCAATTTTTTTATGTTTAGTAGAGATGGTTTTACCATCTTGGCCAGGCTGATCCGGAAATTCTGACTTCATGATCCACCCACCTCAGCCTCCCAAAGTGCTGGGATTACAGGCGTGAGCCACCGATACTGGCTGAAAATTAATTTTCTTAAGTCCAGATTTTCCTATGAGCTACAGAGTATTCCAGTTTCAGAGTCATTACAAATTCGGGTTATCTAAGAAGACTCAATCCTTGGAAACTACATACAACTCTAATCAGCTTAATAATTATTGAACTCAAAAATCTACTCTGTGTTTCTGAGAGTTCTCTATTTAAAAAATCTGAATTATTTTTAAAACAGTGTAATTTATGATATGGGCTAAAATTTAAGAAATAACTAAAAAGACAAAAGTAAAAAGGAAATAATTACATTTTACATAGTTTAATGTTTAATTTGCTGGACAATTGCTCTGTATTTGAGAGTAAGGGATTTTATAACAAAGTTTTAAATGTTCATTAAAACAACAAATTCAGAACAAGTATTCAGGAAAAAAAATTGCTTGCCTTTTGAGATCTTCTGGCCTTCCCCATCCTCTGATAAAAAGTTTTGTTAGGAGAAGTCTCCGGTATAGAATATCTAACTTGCTCACACCCATCAGTAGCAAACAAGCATCTATAAAACAAAATTTAAAATGGCTTTAAAATATTTTATTTGTTTCAAGGCAGCAGGTCAATTTTCTAACCATTTCTTTGACTATCATGTAAAATTAAAGATTGAGACCTGAATTAATTCCTTTGGAAACAAAATACAAGATTTGGGGGAAAAAAAAGAGCTGAGTTGAAAATAGAGAAGATGTACACCTTTGAACTTCACTAAACTGTGAATTTCTCTAGGGTAGGATCTTCCCATCCTCAGTACAGTTGCTGAAATAAGTACCCTCTATTTGCTGGATAAAAAGAGTAGGGGATAATATGTGATAGTGTATTATCTGCCAGGCACCACTATTTTAAGAACTACTAACACACACGCAGGTTCTCATTAAACCTACCAACAATTTTGAGGAAGGATTTATTATCCCAATTACACAGACAAGAAAACTGAGGCATACAGAGTATAATTTACCCAAGGTCACACAGCTAGTGGGAAACATAGCTAAGATTCAATCCCAGGCACACAGTTCAACATCTAACTACCACACTACACTCCCCTCTACTATACTACAGTGAATGAAAAATAATAAATAATCACTGCTACTACTTTTATACCATTTATCTATCTTCTCAAGTATTTCTAAAGATTTTTAAGTATCTACCTCTATCTTGTCAAACTGAATGGTATTGTTTTGATTTGCGGGTGAAACCTGATTCAGATTCAGGGTTTACTCTACTTAAATAAATGAAAAATGAAAATCTGCATTTCCTTTTTCAATTGTTTTTTATTTTTTCTCAGATCTTAGGAAATCTGCATTTCCATCAATGGGCTTTAAGAAATACTTATCCATTGCTTCAGATTTTTTTGAAACCATCCCTTTTATCTTCTATTTTTACTTTTTCATTTTTTAATAACCTGCAAGACCAACTTAATATTCCTCTGTTTGCCTAGGTGTAGAATGTAACCCACCATCAATTGGGCTGGCATTTAAGTTGATTTTATGGTTGGACTAGCAAAACCAAGTCTTTCATACTGCCTCTCATAATTCTCAGTACCAAGAAGAAACATTTACTAGCTAATGTACTTGTCAGACAAGACAACGTATAGCCAGAGTATAGGATTAAGTGTTTTTTTAATAGCACCCATCTCTCTTTTTCCCAGTTTCCATGTGTTCTTCAATGGCTCTTTGATAAATGTGGGGTTTTGACACAATAATGTTCAAAAAAATGTATTGCATATACAGTTTTGTTATTATACTATTTGTGTCTACCACTATACATAAACTGGTATTAATTACTAGATTCCTATAAATTATTATCCATCCAGTGTTGAGTTTAGCTCACCATAGATGAACCATCCCTGGGTGGGTTAATAAGTTCCTGCACTTCTAAGAATATGTATGTTTTTTTCATTCAACAAATATTTATTAACTGCTTATTATATTCCAGTCATTATTTTAGGCCCTGTGCCACAAAAATGACAAAGGAATGGTCTTGTTCTCATTGATCTTATATTTTAGTGGAGGGAAAATAACTAAAAATTTAAAAAATCTATCTAACTATCAAAATAAGAGTAGAATAACACTATGATGAAAATGAAACAAGGCAATGTGCTAACAACTAAAGGGCTCTTTTGGTAATTTAAAAAAATCTTTGAAGAGGTACCAAAAATACAGATGCTCCTCGACCTACAATGGGATTGCATCCCAACAAACCCATCATAAGTAAAAAAATATCATACGTGGAATATACATTTAATACCCTGACAAACCTATGGTCAAGTCGAAACAATCGTTAAGTCAAACCATCATAAGTTAGAGTCTGTAAGTATTTAAGCCAATAGCTACATGAAAAGGAGCACCCAAGTCTTTAAATTGCAAATCTCATTAAAATCATACACCTCTTGAAATCTACCCATTACTATGTTCCAATGAGATTTGTTGAAAATTATCTACCCAGTGGGTAAAGCACAGGTACAGATAATTCATATAAGGGAAAGGAAATAAAAAATAATTATATACTGTTTTTAAACTAAAAAATGCTCACTGTAAAATTTTTAAATTCAACAATATGAAGGTATGTATAGTAAAAATGGAGAAAATAATCCCCTTCCAATCACTTTTTTTGTTGTTGTTGTTGAGATGCAGTCTTGCTCTGTTGCCCAGGCTGGAGCGCAGTGGTGCGATCCCAAGCTCACTGCAACCTCCGTCCCCTGGGTTCAAGCAATTCTCCTGTCTCAGCCTCCTGAGTAGCTGGGACTACAGGCACCCACCACCCCCCCGCCAGCGAATTTTTGTATTTTTAGTAGAGACGGGGTTTCACCATGTTGTCCAGGCTGGTCTTGAACTCCTGACCTGAGGTTATCCATCTGCCTTGGCCTCTCAAAGTGCTGGGATTACAGACATGAGCCACTGTACCTGGCCCCCTTCCAATCACTTCTAATTTTGCTTTTCAGGCATATCTAGTGCTAAGAGTTTGGATTCTACTCTTTCTGATCTTTTTCTCGTTGATGTTACTTATTTACCTACACACACTGTCTTGCTGTGTTTTGTGTTGCTATAACAGAGCAACACCAGCTGGGTAATTTATAAAGAAGAGAAATTTACTTCTTAAAATTCTGCAGGTTGGAAGTCCAAGGTTGAGGGGGAAACATTTGGTGAGGACCTTCTTGCTGCATAACATGGTGGAAGGTATCACATAAGAGAGCAACAGAGAATTGAACTCACTTTTATAGCAAGCCCACTCTCCAGATAACTAATTCACTTTCAAAATAATACCATTAATCCATCCATGAGGATAAAGCCCTCATAACCTAATCACCTCTTATTAGGACCCACCTCCCAACACTATTGCATTGGGGATTATGTTTCCAACACGTGAACTATCGGGGACACATTTAAGCCACTGCACACACTTTTTTAAAAATTACAAAACTAATGTAACACATTTTTGGCAGAATTAAGACAATATAAACATTTTATAAAGTGGAGAAACTTCTCTTCATCACTTCTTTGTCTCCTCCCATTGGCTTCTTTTTTTTTTTTTTTTTTTTTGAGATGGAGTCTTACTCTGTCGCTCAGGCTGGAGTGCAGCGGCACAATCTTGGCTCAATGCAACCTCTACCTCCTTGGCTCAAGTGATTCTCCTGCCTTAGCCTCCTAAGTAGCTGGGATTACAGGCACACAGCACGCCCAGCTAATTTTTGTATTTTTAGTAGACGCAGGATTTTGCCATGTTGGCCAGGCTGTCTCAAACTCCTGACCTCAGATGATCCACCCGCCTCGGCCTCCCAAAGTGCTGGGATTATAGGCGTGAGCCACTGCGCCCAGCCGCCATTGTTAATATTTTAATACCTTGTTCTATCCATTTAATACCTTGTTCCATCCATTGGCGTTTCTGTTTTGTTTTGAGACAGAGTCTCGCATTGTCGCCCACGCTAGAGTGCAGTGGCGCAATCTCAGCTCACTGCCAGCTCTGCCTCCCCGGTTCAAATGATTCTCCTGCCTCAGCCTCCCGGGTAGCTGGGACTACAGGTGCCCGCCACCATGCCTGGCTAATTTTTTGTATTTTTAGTAGAGACGGGGTTTCACCATGTTAGCAAGGATGGTCTCGATTTCCTGACCTCGTGATCCACCTGCCTCGGCTCCCCAAAGTGTTGGGATTACAGGCATGAGCCACCGCGCCCAGCCTTTTTGGTGTTTTTTAAACTTGGAAGAGAGTAACTACTAATTATTTTTTCAGTGCTATTCCTCCTCCTGTTTATAAACAGCCGCAAAGCTCTTTCAAATTCAGGGTATACAGATCCACCTCATCTTTTTCTTTTAACAGGTAAATTTATGACATTTATATTTATTATAATGATAAATATTTGGTTTGTTTTTTATTGATTCTGTAGGTTGTTCACATTTAGCTATTTTACATTTACTTTGAATAAACAGTTTGACTTACATACTTACCATAAAGTTGATGTTTCAACTTTATGATGAATTTATACAACGTAACCTCATCATAAACTGAGGAACATTTAGACTTACAGTGGTTCAACTTACGATTTTTCAACTTTACAGTGGGTTCGTTGGAGTGTTAAGTGCATTTTCAACTTAACAATATTTTCTATTTACAGTGGGGTTTATCAGGATGTAACCATATCATAAGCTGAGGAGCATCTGTATTTAATATGGGATATACCACTGTGGCTAAGAGAACAGACTCTAGAGCCAAATTGGGTCAAATTCTTACTATAAGGCTTTTAACAAGTCACTTAGCCTTTTTGTAATTCATCTGTAAAATGGAAGTAATGATAATACTTACCTCAAATAATTGGTACGCAATTTAAATTAGTATATAGAAGGCACTTAAACAGCTCTTTGAAAATTTAAATGCTACACCTAGTACAGAATCAGGATTTTAAGTCTTTATCAGATTTATAGCAAAAAGCTTCTACCATTTCATTAATTTTACAAATTATATTTACATGTATTCTGTATGCTTAAATGTTTATATAATCATCCAATCCATCTCATCACATCCAGTAGAACTCCTCAATACACTGTAAAAGTATTCAAATTTAGTTCTTTAAAATATTAAATTCCTTCTTCTCATTGGCGGTCACTGTAAAATGGAGTATTTTTCTTCTCTTTACTAACCATTTTTCCAGGAACATTTTCTCTCTACTGTTTTCTAATTCCTATTTTTAAAATCTAGAAATCTATAAATCCATACACCTACTATGTACCCACAAAAATTTTCAAAAATAAAAATCTAGAAGTCTTTCATAAACTTGGATTAAGTTCTAAAATCTATATTGTTTTAAATTTCTTTCAAATAGCTCTTATTGACTACAACTGTTGTTTTCATGTTTAAAATTCTACAATGAGTTTTCCATATATATTCACTTTATGTCATGACATAAAATACACCACTGGCAATGTAATTATTTAATAAGAGTGTTCAATCCATATATTAACTCAATAGCATTGTGAGTTTTAGTCTTCTCATCAACAGATATACCTATTTATTCATTAATCCAGTTTTATTTTCTCAGTTAATGTTTATGCTATCCTTTAAGTATCTTTACTACACACATTCTGCTACTAATAAATTATTTAGTATTTGTGATAACTACCATAAGATTCCTTTTCGTGTTTTCTACTTAGATGCTTATTACTAATTCATAAAAAAAAATTATTCTAAATGTTTCTTCTGTCCTGCAAGTTTTGCATTAGAATTGGAAATGAATGCATCAAACATTTAGCAGAGACTTATTCGTTTGTAATGCAATATGCATCTTTCTACTATACTATGCCACTCCTCTAATTTCTTCAAAGTTAAGCCTATCAGAAACCCAAGATGAAAAATCATAAAGTTCTATGCATGTTACTACCTTTATAGGATTAAGCTTTTCAATCTGTATTATCCTAAATATTTTTATAACTGTCTTTAAAACAGATTTTTAAATTTATTTTTTATTTTTTATTTTTTGAGATGGAGTTTCACTCTTGTTGCCCAGACTGGAGTACAGTGGCATGATCTCAGTCCACTGCAACCTCTGCCTCCCGGGTTCAAGCCATTTTCCTGCCTCAGCTTCTCAAGTAGCTGGGATTACAGGCATGCGCCACCACGCCCAGCTAATTTTGTATTTTTAGTAGAGACAGGGTTTCTCCATGTTGGTCAGGCTGGTCTCGAACTCCCGACCTCAGGTGATCCACCTGCCTCAGCCTCCCAAAGCGCTGGGATTACAGGCGTGAGCCACCATGCCCAGCTTGTTTTTTTTTAAACAGATTTCTGATTATATCTGAATAACATTTTTCCAAAACAGCCTTAATAATATACCTAATTGGGAGAAAATATTGATTATAAGGTACACAAAAACTAAAGGATATTTTATTATTTATTTTTATTAGTTTTTTTTTTTCTCTGAGATGGAGTGTCGCTCTGTCGCCCAGGCTGGAGTGCAGTAGCGCGATCTTGGCTCACTGCAAGCTCTGCCTCCCGGGTTCACGCCATTCTCCTGCCTCAGCCTCCCAAGTAGCTAGGACTATAGGCGCCCGCCACCACGGCCGGCTAATTTTTTGTATTTTTAGTAGAGACGGGGTTTCAGCGTGTTAGCCAGGATGATCTCGATCTCCCGACCTTGTGATCCGCCCACCTCGGTCTTCCAAAGTGCTGGGATTACAGACGTGAGCCACAGCGCCTGGCTAGAGGATATTTTTAAAACAACTTATACTAAGTATATCCAATGACTGGTAGGATACCTAGTAGAATTCCTCATGGAAAAACAATAAATAGATGATATAAACATAAAATTTTAGTTTGCATTTTAATATGTTTCCAAATAGTATCTGAAAAGAATGCTATAAAAAGACTAGAGGAGAGACCCTGCAAAGTTTTTCCACAAAAGGCTGAATAGTATATATGATAGGCCTTGTAGGACAAGAGGCAAAATTAAGGATATTATGTAGGTATTTCAGATAACATTTTTTTCATTTCAGAGTCACATTTTTTTCATTGAGGAAACTCAAAATGTCATAAAAATAACTGAGTATAATTTTTTGTAATGTATAATTAATGAGAAGAATAAACTTTTTTTTTCTTGGGCGTTTGCTTAATTGAGATTCAAAGTTAGTACCCCATAATGAAATTGGGTACAAATGTTCACCTGTAAAATCTATTCTTAACTTGAAAGACATAGAAAAACAGGCAGGTTGACCAATAGGCCATAACTTCCTGACCCCTGGGTTAGAAAATCAAATAAATCATAGGTATTACACAAATATAACACTAATGTTATAAATGTAAAGATACAACTATACATCACTACATTAAAATTACAGGCCAGACGTGGTGGTTGATGCCTGTAATCCCAACACTTTAGGAGGCTGAGGCAGGCGGATCACTTGAGTTCAAGACCAGCCTGGCTAACATGGCAAAACCCCATCTCTACTAAAAATACAAAAATTAGCTGGGTGTGGCAGCACATGTCTGTAATCCCAGATACTCAGGAGGCTGAGACAGGAAAATCACTTGAACCCAGGAGGCGGAGGTTGCAGTGAGCCAAGACTGTACCACTGCACTCTAGCCTGGGTGACAGAGCAAGATTCCATCTCAAAATAAAATAAATAAAATAAAATAAAGTAAAATAAATAAGTAAATTATCCCAACCCTATAAAATGGGCATAAATATAATGCAAATATTGATTTAAAAAAATTCTATATGCCATAAAGTAGACCTAAAATTAATATTCTATCTAAAGTAAACACTAGTTATCTAATCAGCCATGCTTTGTTTTCCTCCATAAAATTTAGAATTTGGCAGAAGCTTCTTCACTTCCTAGGTAATAAATAAATACATAAAAGGTGGGAGCTTTTAGTGTCCATTGGCAGATGAATGGATAAGCAAAGTATGTACATACAAACAACCACAAACACACACACAATAGGAATATATTCAGTCATACAAAGGAAGGAACTTCTGGTACATGATACAACATGGATGAACTCAGAGGACATTACGCTAAGTGAAATAAGTCAGCCACAAAAAGACAAATATTGTATGATTCAATTTAAACAAGATACCTAGAATAGTCAGATTCATAGAAGCAGAAAGTAGAAGGATGGTTGCCCAGTACTGGGGTGATGGGAAAAGGGGGAGGCTATTGTTTAATGGGTATAGAGTTTCAGTTTTGCAAGAAGAAAACTGGAGATGGATGGTGGTGATACAGTTGCACAACAATATAAATGTACTTACCTTTGAACTATAGAGTTAAAATTATTAAGATGGTAAATTTTGTTACTGTATTTTACCACAAGAAAAAAAACTGAGAAAACAAAATAGAATTTGGGGTTCAGTCTCCAAATAAAATTTTGAGGGGAAGTAAATTGATGCTTTCTTTTCCTTTTGACAACTTTGTCAGTAAGCAGAAGTAGTTCACTATTTTTTTTTTTTTTTTGAGACACAGTTTTTGCTCTTGTTGCCTAGGCTGGAGTGCAATGGCACGATCTTGGCTCACTGCAACCCCCACCTCCTGGGTTCAAGCAATTCTCCTGGCTCAGCCTCCCAAGTAGCTGGGATTACAGGCGACAACCACCACACCCAGCTGATTTTTGTTATTTTTAGTAGAGACGGGGTTTCACTGTGTTGGCCAGGCTGGTCTCGAACTCCTGACCTCAGGTGATCCACCCTCCACCCTCCTCAGCCTCCCAAAGTGCTGGGATTACAAGTGTGAGCCACCACACCCAGCCAGAAGTAGTTCACTATTTATCTCAGAACAGAACTTGCCAGATGCCATGGCTCACACCTGTAATCCTGCACTTTGGGAGGCTGACGCGGGTGGATCGCTTGAGCCCAGGAGTTCAAGACCAGCCTGGGCAACATGGTGAAATTCCATCTCTACAATAAATACAAAAAATTAGCCAGATGTGGTGGTGCATGGCTGTGGTTCCAGTTACTTAGGAGGCTGAGGTGGGAGGATTGCTTGAACTGAGTAGGCAGAGGCTACAGTGAGCCAAGATCATGCTACTGCACTCCAGGCCAGGGTGACAGAGTGAGACCTTATCACACACAAAAATAATACAGTTGGGTGCAGTGGTCCACAGTGGTGTGCGCCTGTAGTCCCAGCTACTCAGAAGGCTGAGGTGGGAGGATAGCTTGAGCCCAGGAGAGTGAGGTGGCAGTGAGCTATGATAGTGCTGTTGCTCTCCAGCGTGGGCGACAGAGTAAGACTCTGTCTCAAAAAAAAAAAAAAACAAAAAAAAACCCACAGAACTTAAGGTTAATATTCTCTTCAAAAAAGACCATTGCATAATTTAAATAGTTGGAAGCTTTTAATAACTAAGACCTTTAAAGAATATAATTTGAAGAACAAATCTCTTGCATCTAGTTTGTTTCCTCCATCTTCTTCCCTTTTCTTTGAGGATTACCTTCCAAGAACCCAGCCTAGCTGGGTTTTCTGCTTCAGAATCTCATCTGGCTTCAATCAAGGTGTCAGCTGGGCTTCATTTTCATCTGTAGGCTTGAAGAGACAAGAACTCACTTCCACGCTTACTCAGGTTGAAGGCAGAATTCATTATTTTTTTTGTGGCTGTGGGACTATGAGCTTCAATTTTTTTTTTTTTTTTTTTTTTTTTTTTTGCTGTTCATCAGCCAGAGGCCAGCCTCTGCTCCTGGAGGCTATCCACAGCCCCCTGTCACATGGCTCTCTTCATAGGAAGTTCACAACATGGCAGCTATTTCTTCAAGGCCAGCAGGAAAGTAAGTGTGAGCCACAGGAGCCATACCTTTGCCATATAACATAATGTCGTCATGGGAATAACAGTCAATCACCTTTGCCATATGCCTGGTTAGAAAGCAAATCATGGGTTCTGCCCAAACTCAAGGAAGGGGATCACACAAAAATATGAACATCAGAATTTGAGGATCTTGAGGGCCACCTTAGAAACTGTCTGCTACACTGAGAGAAACCAATTATACTTCTCAGCATTTGAGTAGAGTACCTGGGCTGACACCCTCAATACCAGGTGTTACTTACTTTCTTCACATTTTCCTACCAGTAAGGGGGGAAAAAAAAACCCCAAACTCCACAGACTTGAATAAACATTTGTTTATAAGCAAATTTTGAAAGTTTGTCTAAATCAGCAAGGCGTGGTGGCTTACATCTGTAATCCCAGTAGTTTGTGATGCTGAGGTGAGAGGACCACTTGAGTCCAGCAGTTCAAAACCAGCCTGGGTGACATGGGGAAACTCTGCCTCTACGAAAAATACAAAACTTTCCCGGGAGTGGTGGTGTGTGCCTGTGTAGTCCCACCTACTCAGGAGGCTGAGGCGGGAGGATTGCTTGAGCCTAGGAGGCAGAGGATGCAGTGAGCCAGGATCACACCACCGCACTCCAGCCTGGGTGACAGAGTGAGACCTGGTCTAAGAAAAGAAAAGAAAGGAAACGAGTGGGGAGGGTAGGGGAGAGAAAAGGTTGTCTAAATCATGTTTATATATTTTCATTCACTTAACACCTTTGTCAGAAACAACAATTAAAAAACCAAAACAAAGTAAAAACACTTGCCTCTTAGAATTTTGTTTTTTAATCATGAAACAAATGGTAAAAGGCAAACTAACTTCTGAAATGCGTCTTCATTATATATATTTTCTACTTTAGTGCAATTACAATCACGTAAGTATATGTAGTATATAAATTGCTTGACTAGTGTTTTTCTTGTAGAGGGCATGTCACTGTGGAATAATAAAGAGTATATCTGGGCCAGGCACGGTGGCTCACGCCTGTAATCCCAGCACTTTGAGAAGCCAAGGCAGGTGGATCACTTGAAGTCAGGAGTTCAAAACCAGCCCGGCCAACATGGTGAAACCCTGTCTCTACTAAAAATACACAAAAATTAGCCAGAGCGAGACTCTGTCTCAAAAAAAAAAAAAAAAAAAAAAAAAAAAGAGTATATCTGGTCTTCGACCTCAGCTCCTGGCATGAAGTTTCTAAAACCCCTGGTATTTCTTAAGTGATGAGTGTCTGTTATGCTAAACAAGCAACTCCCTGTGGGCCCCCTGAAAGTTTCAGAATCAGGGCTGGCCACCAGAAAGGAACTTTGGGACCCTCTGACCTCCACAGAGGGGAAGGGAGCTGGAAAGTGAGTTCAATCACATGGCCAAAGATTCAATCAATCATGCCTATTAATGAAACTCCAGTAAAAATTCTGGACACTAAACCTTGGTGGAGCTTTCTGGTTGATGAACACCTTGGTGCGTCAGGAAGGAGATGCTCCCTGAGTCCATAGGAAGAGGCCAGGTAGTTCCACATTCATTCCCATACCTTGCCTCATGTTTCTCTTCATTGGGCTGTTCCTGAGTTGTATCCTTTATAATAACCTATAATCATAAATATAGCTGTTACCTGAGTTCTGAGTCATTCTAGCAAATTACAGACCCACAGGGCTCTCAGGAACTCCTAAATTTTTAGCCAAGTTGGTCAGAAGGATGAGAGGCCTGGAGACCCCTGAAGTGCATCTGAAGAACTGAGCCCTTAACTTGTGGGGTCTGCATTAATTCTAGGTGGTTAGTGTCAGAATTGGGAACTGAAGTACACCCAGTTGGAGTGGAAATGGAATATTCTTTACCAAAATTCTGATTAGTGTTACATATTCCAAATAAGATGCCAACTCTTAGGCCAGGTGCGGTGGCTCACGCCTGTAATCCCAGCACTTTGGGAGGCCGAGGGGCGGATCATGAGGTCAGGAGATTGAGACCACCCTGGCTAACACGGAGAAACCCCATCTCTACTAAAAATACAAAAAATTAGCCGGGCGTGGTGGCGGGTGCCTGTAGTCCCAGCTACTCAGGAGGCTGAAGCAGGAGAATCATTTGAACCAGGGAGGCAGAGGTTGCAGTAAGCCAGGATCACACCACTGCACTCCAGCCTGAGCGACAGAGCAAGATCGTCTCAAAAAAAAAAAAAGCCAACTCTGGATATATTCAGAGAGTGGCAGGGGGTGGCATGACATGCTATGGCATGAGGAAAGATAATTCTAGGTGATAATTTTAATTATTTTATTCCCTGGGTCTTTCTGGAATTGTTAAAATATACAGCATCAATATATCTTTTGCATACATTTATTAAAGTGCAACAGAACAGTGGCATGTCATTGGAATGCAAGACTTCATTGTCTTTTTTTTTTTTTTTTGAGACAGGGTCTTGCTCTGTTGCCCAGGCTTGAGTGCAAGTGGGGCAATCATGGCTTACTGCAGCCTCAACCTCCTCAGCTCAAGTAATCCACCCAGTGCAGCCTCTAGAGTAGCTGGGACCACAGGCACACAGGCCACCTTCCTTGCCCGGCTAATTTCTTTCTTTTTTTTTTTTTTTTTTTGAGACAGAGTCTGGCTCTTGTCACCCAGGCTGGAATGCAGTGGCACAATCTCAGCTCACTGCAAACTCCGCCTCCCAGGTTCAAGCAATTCTCCTGCCTCAGCCTTCCAAGTAGCTGGAATTACAGGCATGTACCACCACTTCTGACTAATTTTTGTATTTTTAGTAGAGACGGTGTTTTACCATGTTGGCCAGGCTGGTCTCGAACTCCTGGCCTCAGGTGATCCACACACTTTGGCCTCCCAAGGTGCTGGGATTACAGGCGTGAGTCACCACGCCCAGCCTAATTTATTTTTTGTAGAGATGAGGGTCTTGCTATGTTGACCAGGCTAGTCTCGAACTCCTGAGCTCAAGCAATCCTCCCACCTCAGCCTCTCAAAGTCCTGAGATTACAGGCATGAGCAACTGCACCCAGATAGGACTTCACTGCCTTTTGCAATATATTATAGGTCACTTATTTTCTTTTTTTTTTTGAGACAGAGTTTCACTCGTTGCCCAGGCTGGATTGCAATGGCGCGATCTCGGCTCACCACAACCTCCGTCTCCCGGGTTCAAGCAATTCTGCCTCAGCCTCCCGAGTAGCTGGGATTACAGGCATGCACCACCATGCCTGGCTAATTTTGTATTTTTAGTAGAGAAGGGGTTTCTCCATGTTGGTCAGGCTGGTCTCAAACTCCTGACCTCAGGTGATCTGCCCGTCTTGGCCTCCCAAAGTGCTGGGATTACAGGCGTGAGCCACCACACTGGGCCCACTTATTTTCTTAACATCAGCATGAAATGAACCAGGGGCATCATCTTCCTTTGTAACATCCATGGCATCAATAACAATAAGTGGAATCCACAATAGTAAAATAACATTTAATTAAAAATCCTGGCTAGGCTGGGTGTGGTGGCTCCCATCTGCAATCCCAGCACTTTGGGACGCTGAGGAGGGAGGATTGCTTGAGCTCAGGAATTTGAAACCAGCCTGGTCAACACAGTGAGACCTCGTCTCTCAAAAAAAAAAAAATCCTGGCCAGGCGCAGTGGCTCATTATTGTAATCCTAGCACTTTGGGAGGCCAAGACGGGAAGACTGCTCGGGCCCAGGAGCGCAAGACAAGCCCTGGCAACACAATGAGACCCTGTCTCTACAAAAAAATTTTGAAATCTAGCCAGGTGTGGTGGTGCACACCTGTAGTCCCAGCTACTCAGTAGGCTGTGGAGGGAGGATTGTGTAAGCCTGGGAAGTTGAGGCAACAGTGCACATCGTTGCACCACTGCACTCCAGCCTCGGCAACAGAGCAAAATCCTGTCTCCAAAAAAAAAAAAAAAAAAAAAAAAAAAAAGAATTCCAACACCTATATTTTACAGTAAGAAGAAAAGTAATATACTGCTCATGAGATGCTCCATTTTCCTAAACTTTGATATTCTTCTAGATTGGTAGATAAAACCAAGATAAAGCAAAAATATAGAATTAGAAAGTTGCAAAGGAAGCAAGAAAGGACCTAAGAACAATGAACTTTTCAAATATTTTGTAAAGTACTATATTTATTGTTTGCCTGAATTGTTTACTTATTTCTAGTTTTCAACCCAAACTAGAAAACCTTCCCAGTAGCTCATGCCTGTAATCGCAGCACTTTGGGAGGCTGAGGCAGGCGGATCACCTGAGTTTGGGAGTTGGAGACCAGCCTGACCCATGGAGAAACCCCGTCTCTATTAAAAATACAAAATTAGCCAGGTGTGATGGTGGGCACCTGTAATCCCAGCTACTTGGGAGGTTGAGGCAGGAGAATCCCTTGATCCTAGGAGGCGGAGGTTGCAGTGAGCTGATATTGCACCATTGCACTCCAGCCTGGGCGACGAGAGCAAAAGTCCGTCTCAAAAAAAAAAAAAGAAAAAAGAAAAAAAGAAAATCTTCCCAAATCACTTTAATTCCCTGCATAATAGGCCACAAAAGTCAGCACTCCAAACTTAGACACAGCATATTCCTTACTATATTTACCTACTAATAAACAACTAATAAATGAGGAAAAGAAAGTAAATCAAACACACATATAGGTTAGTATAAATTTGATTCTGGGGTTTGGGGTCATTCAAATCTTCTTAAATCCCATTTCAGCTCCAAGAACAACATAAAAGACAGTTTTTGTGGAACTCTCTAAACACGTAAGTCTTTCTAGACAGGGTTGGCTGGGTCCAGGGTATCTAGTGTCACCATGAACAGATAAAAATCCAAGCCCAGGGTGAACATAACTCCAAATCACCAAAATAAGGCACCATCTGGAGCCATGCCAGATACTTAAAAGTCCCTACTTCAGGCTGGACAGACAACAATGAGCTTCTGCAGAAATAGAACCTATTTTTGAAGTATATATCAAGCTAAAATGACACAGTTATCAATGTGAAAGGGAAAAGCAAAGGGAAACAAAAATAGAAGTTCTAGTACAGTGCCAAGAACTAAAAAGTCTTTCCTAGAAATGAGTTCTATCGCTAAAGTGACACTCATCATTTATTATGCTATCTAGTGCTTTTATTTCCTGTCATTCGGGTACTTAAGCATTTAACAATGCAATACTAATTTTTTCTGGACTTTTATCCTTACATTGGTGATACATATCTCAAAGGCATAAATGAAAATTTAAAAAATATCACCATGTACAAGAACTTATTCCCTTACCTAAAAAAGAAGACTTCAAATTTTATCTTGTAATTTCACTTCTAAATAATGTCTATACAAGTTTAAGTAGCTAAGAAAGGGTTTAGATACCTCAGATATCCACTGTTAAAATCTACTTCCCTAGCTTCACAAATATAATTCAACAAATATAATTCCTTACTCTTACACTGAACAAGAGTAAGAAAATAGGATGTTTGTTTGTTTGTTTTTTGAGACAGAGTCTCGCTCTGTCGCCCAGGCTGTAGTGCAGTGGTGCAACCTCGGCTCACTACAAGCTCCGCCTCCCGGGTTCATGCCATTCTCCTGCCTCAGCCTCTCCGAGTAGCTGGGACTACAGGCGCCCGTCACCACGCCCGGCTACTTTTTTGTATTTTTAGTAGAGACGGGGTTTCACCGTGGTCTCGATCTCCTGACCTCGTGATCCGCCCGCCTCGGCCTCCCAAAGTGCTGGGATTACAAGCGTGAGCCACAGCGCCCGGCTGTTTGTTTGAAAGGGGTGTGGGTAACTATCCTGGGCAGTCACCTAAGGAAATGCACCAAATGGAGTCTCATATTCTTGTGTGAAACATTCGGGAATAATCTAATCTCTTCAAATTTAGCTCCTCTTTTCCATGGGCTTTATAAAAAAAATTACACATATATATATATATATGTTTAAATGTTTACTTTGGATGCTATGTGTGTGTTCCTAAGAAACATTTTCTTTTTTTTTTTTTTTTCCTACTGGTACAATACACTAAGCTTACTTAGATTTCACCAGCTGTATATGTACTCATTCCATGTGCTTTTGTGGTCTGAAGTCATCACTTGGAGGCACCAATGGAAAAGAGCAGTGTCAGAGGGCTGGGATTCCTCTACCAGCTGTGTGACCTTGAGTAAGCCACCTTAACCTATAAACAGAAAGTAATATCTGCCCTGATACATGATAGCCAATTATTTCACTTAGATAGAAACTGAATATCTACTATATATTTTTATGAGATATAAGGAAAGATTCTTCTTGCCGCTTTGCCATTTTTTCCCATAAGAAGCCTGGTGGTAAAGAGCACAGGCTTAGGATCAGGAGTCCTGCATTTCTTGAATTCTAGCTCCGTTGCTTGTTAGTAGTATGATCCTAGGCAAGTTACTTAATCTCCCTGCCTTCCATTTCCTTGTACACATGAGACAATTCCCCCCTCAGAGGACTGTTGTAAGGATGAGATGAGGTAATTCAATGAGCATTCATCCAACATATATTTATCTAGGAGCCATTCTGCTTACTGCTATACTGGTTAAAAATCCCCTTGTCCACTATATATGTGCCATACATTGCTAGCCCCCAGGAATTAAAAAAGACAATATAGTAAAGCGACATTATGGCAAGAAAATACTAACTTTTCTACCTATGTGTCTTTTTGGAACCAATAATACAAATCTGACTTGTTGTTGTGAGCTGTTACAAATGAATCTGCAAGACTGAATCCAAGTACAAAATATCAGGTCTTGATTTAGAAGATATTTCTGAATAGCACGTTTCAAGTTTTTTTTTTGTTTGTTTGTTTGTTTGTTTGTTTTTTTGAGACAGAATCTCACTCTGTTGCCCAGGCTGGAGTGCAGTGGTGCGATCTCGGCTCACTGCAGCCTCCGCCTCCCGGGTTCAAGGGATTCTCCTGCCTCAGCCTCCCGAGTAGCTGGGACTACAGGCGCCCGCCACCACGCCCGGCTAATTTTTTTTTTTGTATTTTTAGTAGAGACGGGGTTTCACCGTGTTAGCCAGGATGGTCTCGATCTCCTGACCTCGTGATCCGCCAGCCTTGGCCTCCCAAGGTGCTGGGATTACAGGCATGAACCATCGCACCCGGACCGCACGTTTCAAGTTTAGGTGTTCACCAGTGAACTGCGCCTGGCTGATACACACAAGGTCACAAATGACACAAAGATCAGAAGTGATGGCATATACCATACACGACTGTGTAACTAGTATAGGACCTAGCATAGGGTAAATGCTCATAAATATTAATTTAAAAAAATTAAGTTTGGTTTCCAACTTTGCCACTTCCACACAGAGTGACTCTGGGTTAACTTGTCTGGATCTTAATTTTCAGTAAACTAGAAATGTGTCTGCTTCGCCTATCTCATAGGATACTTGTGATCAAATGAAATTACATGACAATGTATCTGGCGCTAATAAAACGGTAATTTATGAGACACAGAATGACTACTGACGCCAGCTAGCCTACAAGCCTAACAGTAGAGATAAGATGTTAATACATAACCACCAGGAAATAAACATGGAGATCTAGTGAAAACCCATGACATGTTTTCTAAAAATGTCATCTTCCTTGTGACGAAAGGAGCTGGTCATTGCTAGGCAGGTGCTGTACCTTTTTCAACTCCCACGTTTCAGCAGCAGGCTCTGCTGAGTGACATTTTGCAAGGCTGAGGCCCCCGTAGGCGCAGGCGCCGTTGGGGTGCGCATCCGGGGACCTGCAGGTTACAAGCAGCAGATCCCACCTTCAGTCCTGGCTCTGACAAGCCCTCCAGGTAAGGCGCCTTTGCATTTAGCCGAGCTAGAGAAGAGAGCTGGAAGCCACCTCTACCTTTCACGGGGGGAAGGGACTGCCCGCGCGCTCGCCCCCATTATCTCAGCCCTCCGAAGCGCGCCACGGACTCCAGCCTTGTCTCTCGCCCCCAGCCTCACCCCGCGTCCCTGACCCGCGAGTCTCCCGCCCAGCTCCGCGTCCCCGGTCCCTGCCTCCAGGCGCGTACACGGCGCGCTAAGAGGCGCGGGGAGCTCTTAGCGCACCTACTACTTAACCGGACCGGCTACTTACTGGCCGCCAGGTGGAAGCCTGCGATCGAGCTGGCCGGGCCTCCCAGCACCGCCGCTCTCCAGGCTCCCTTTCGAGGACTCAACTTTGGTCCCAGCCCCAATCGCAGCTCCGGTAACCTTTCCAGGAACCGAAATGCTAGATACAGCGGAAGGAGAAACGGAGGGAGGAAGACAAACCCGGGGCGGGGCGGCGCGGCAGTTTGGACACGCCCCGAGCTCTCCTGGGCTCTCAGTCCCCGTCAGGATGGGAAGCGCTTGCCGAAGGAGGAGGCTGAGGACACAGCCTCCTTTCGCCCTGCGCTGCCCGGCCTTCCGCGTGACCCCGCCTATGACCTCGGGGCGTTCCGCCTACGTCTGACCGTCAGGTGCGCACGCGCACTTACAGGCTTGTTTTGCCAGCTTCACGCCACCCGGGATGGGATAAAGCAGGTGTCGCGAGAGTTGGGCGCAAGACGGCTTGTAGGGACTGTAACTATGGCTGGCCTGCGGAACGAAAGTGAACAGGAGCCGCTCTTAGGCGACACACCTGGAAGCAGGTGAGCGGATCCTGGTGGAGGGACCCCTCAGTCTCCTGCGCTGTTGGGACTGGCTCCTTTCCGGGCGTCACCCGCACTGGGACAAACCCTCGCTGCCAGAGGGGTTCCAGCGCGGTGGGAGCCGGTGGCCGGGTTGTGTGAGCCGAGGAGATTCGCTCCCAACGTAGGAGAAAGGGCGTCTGGCCGCACCGTGCGGTGATGAGCCCGTGGGTTCGAGTGACGGGGCTGGAGAAACCCAGGCTGCTGCTTTGCCTGTTGCAGCACCCAAGCTGAGAGGTGACAGCGTGCTGGCAGTCCTCACAGCCCTCGCTCGCTCTCCAGGCCTCCTCTGCCTGGGCTCCCACTTTGGCGGCACTTGAGGAGCCCTTCAGCCCACCGCTGCACTGTGGGAGCCCCTTTCTGGGCTGGCCAAGGCGGGAGCCGGCTCCCTCAGCTTGCAGGGAGGTGTGGTGGGAGAGGCGTGAGCGGGAACCGGGGCTGCGCGCGGCGCTTGCGGGCCAGCTGGAGTTCCGGGTGGGCGTGGGCTTGGCGGGCCCCGCACTGGGAGCAGGAGGCCGGCCCTGCCGGCCCCGAGCAATGAGGGGCTTAGCACCCGGGCCAGCGGCTGCGGAGGGTGTACTGGGTCCCCCAGCAGTGCCAGCCCACTGGCGCTGCGCTTGATTTCCTGCCGGGCCTTAACTGCCTTCCCGCGGGGCAGGGCTCGGGACCTGCAGCCCGCCATGCCTGAGCCTCCCACCCGCTCCGTGGGCTCCTGTGCGGCCCGAGCCTCCCCGATGAGCGCCGCTCCCTACTCCACGGTGCCTAGTCCCATCGACCACCCAAGGGCTGAGGAGTGCGGGTGCACGGCGCGGGACTGGCAGGCAGCTCCACCTGCAGCCCCAGTGCGGGATCCACTGGGCGAAGCCAGCTGGGCTCCTGAGTCTGGTGGAGACGTGGAGAACGTTTATGTCTAGCTCAGGGATTGTAAATACACCAATGAGCACCCTGTGTCTAGCTCAGGGTCTGTGAATGCACCAATCGACACTGTATCTAGCTACTCTGGTAGGACCTTGGAGAACCTTTATGTCTAGTGCAGGGATTGTAACTACGCCAATCGGCACTCTGTATCTAGCTCAAGGTTTGTAAACACACCAATCAGCACCCTGTGTCTAGCTCAGGGTTTGTGAATGCACCAATCCACTCTCTGTATCTAGCTACTCTGGTGGGGCCTTGGAGAACCTTTCTGTCAACACTCTGTATCTAGTTAATCTAGTGGGGACGTGGAGAACCTTTGTGTCTGGCTCAGGGATTGTAAACGCACCAATCAGCGCCCTGTCAAAACAGACTACTGGGCTCTACCTGCCACCTTAAGAGCGGTTAACACTCACCTCCAGGGTCCGCAGCTTCATTCTTGAAGTCAGTGAGACCAAGAACCCACCAATCCCGGACACAAAGCCACCACATTCTGTATCTTCTGCATTCCATATTTGGCCCTTTGTAGCTGATCACTTTCCAGATTTCACAGTTTCAAAATGATAGTTTTAACCGATACTTGAAGGTATCGGTCTTAGTAATGACCTGCTGCCTAATTGCCTGACAACCTCTTGATAGTTTAACAAATCTGTCCAAAATGAGCTCGCCTTTGTCCTATGCCAAATGTACAAAGAAAGACTAATTTTAAGGCATTGAAGGAATAACATCAGTATTTTGATCCTTATAATTCTGGTTGTTCTGATCCTAGTTTATGGGCAATGACTCAGGAATGTATACCTAATGTATTTTTACCTTTAGGAAAGCGGAATTACTATTTTATTTGAAATATACATAATAATTACCTCAGGTAAATTAATAAATTCAGTTAAACTTCAGCTGTCTATGACCATATTAATTTTTACTCATTTGTTCCCCTTAAGCACCAAACCTTTTGTGAGCACTCTAACTCAAAACCCTTTGGCAAATGTATTTCTCTGGTCCTCGATTTACTAAACAGAGTTTATGCAATGCAGTTTTATCTTTACTTGATTTTATCTTGAGATCATTAAAATGAGTTTAGATGCTGATATGAATTTTAGTAGAGTGATGTCCTCAGAGCCTATTGAGACATTTGGGACTGTTTGCTTCTATACCAATTTATTTTACACTGCTATACTTTTTTTTTGAGACGGGGTCTTGCTCTGTGGCCTAGTCTGGAGTGCAGTGGTGAGCCTGGAGTGCAGTTTTATCTTTACTTGATTTTATCTTGAGATCATTAAAATGAATATCGATGCTGATATGAATTTTAATAGAGTGATGTCCTCAGAGCCTATTGAGACATTTGGGACTGTTTGCTTCTATACCAATTTATTCTACACTGCTATACTTTTTTTTTGAGATGGGGTCTTGCTCTGTGGGCTAGTCTGGAGTGCAGTGGTGCGATTTTGGCTCACTGCCACCTCTGCCTCCCAGGTTCAAGCGATTCTCCTGCCTCAGCTTCCGGAGTAGCTGGGATTACAGACGCGGGCCACCAGACCCGGCTAATTTTTGTATTTTTGGTAAAGACAGGGTTTCACCAGGTGGCCAGGCTGATCTGGAACTCCTGACCTCAAGTGATCCACCCACCTCAGCCTCCCAAAGTGCTGGTGTAGAAGCAAACAGTCCCAAATGTCTCAATGGGCTCTGAGGCCCGTTGCTATACTTTTTAAGTACTTACGTCTGCTTTTTAGTTTTTCTGACAGACTGTTTTCCTGGCAGACTGTTCTGCATCATGTTTTTGAAATCTGGCAGCAACAGTTGTTTTGTTGTTGTTGCTGTCACCATACTCTTTCCACCAGCTTTAATCTGGGGCTTCTTGTTTGTTATAGCTTTGATAACCCTGGATCTATGCTTAATGTAACTGTGTGTCATTACAACCTGGTAGTTCTGACTGAGAGCTAAATGTCTTTCCTACTAGTTAAGTGCATAAGCTTGAGTGCAGGGACTTCGTGACATTTGGTTTTCTCAGAACTCAGAATTCTTTTTTTTTTTTTTTTTTTTTTTGAGACGGAGTCTCGCTCTGTCACCCAGGCTGGAGTGCAGTGGCGCGATCTCGGCTCACTGCAAGCTCCGCCTCCCGGGTTCACGCCATTCTTCTGCCTCAGCCTCCCGAGTAGAGTAGCTGGGACTACAGGCGCCCATCACCACGCCGGGCTAATTTTTTTTGTATTTTTAGTAGAGACGGGGTTTCACCGTGTTAGCCAGGATGGTCTCGATCTCCTGACCTCGTGATCCGCCCGCCTCGGCCTCCCAAAGTGCTGGGATTACAGGTGTGAGCCACCGTGCCCGGCCTCAGAATTCTTTTTGCTTCGTCCTGGTTTTTAGCTATTTTCCAGATAATTGCAGGATCCCTGAGTTATGTTTAAATGTGGTCTTCTGGTACATTCTGTCACCTTGTACAAAAGAGAATTTTTTTTCATACTCTTAGCTTTGATTTCATCAAAGTGATTGATGCTCATTAGGATCTGTCCAGATTTAGGTGTTCCTGCCAATAATCAATACCTCTGATTGAGGTTCTAGATTTAGCATTTTAAAAACAAAAAGGGAGTATTTTGAAAATAATAAGTATATGTCTTTAAAAACACAAGTATATTCCCTAGTAAAGTGAACCTATGTACAACTAGTTGGCAGGACCTGTTCACTTTGAATATATTGCGCAAACATGTCTAGGTCACCACCAACTTTTCCTCACTAACAAGGTTGATTATTATTTGCTGGTCTGGTGGAGCTGGCCTCTTGAATCCTCAGTGCTCCCCACTGACCTCCTCTATGGAGCTTTATTTAAGACAACAGGGGTTGGAAAACATTTCCTGTAAAGTCCCAGATTGTAAATATTTTAGACTTGTTTAGGGCAAGGGGAAAAATCAAGGATATTATATAGGTGTTTAGATAACCAGAAAACAAATTCCACAAAATTTTTTAGTAACGACATTTAAAATATAATAATAAGTATAATATAGGTTTGTTAATGAAAGGTATAGAATTTGGTGGGGGAGGGGATGACATTTTCCTTAATTGCACTTCAGAGTTGGTGTTCTCTGTCATCACACTGATAACAAATATTCATCTGTAAAAACCGTTTGTAGGTCACATGTTACTGATCCAAGTTACAAATGATTTCAAATTTTTTTTGCAACCTTAGCCTAGTCTCTGTAAAATTTGTATTATTAGGGCATCTGTCCTTATAGGGCAGATCTTTATAGAATATTTTCAGTTTATTTCTGTAACTGTTATACCACTACACTGTTCTGTCACTGAGCACACACTTCTTTCTTTTCTCTCTCTTTTTTATTTTTTATTTTTTTTAAGACAGACTGTCTGTTGCCCAGGCTGGAGTGCAGTGGCACAATCTCTGCTCACTGCAACCTCTGCCTCCCAGGTTCAAGTGATTCTCCTGCCTCAGCCTCCTAAGTAGCTGGGGCTACAGGCATCCACCACCACGCCTGGCTAATTTTTGTATTTTTAGTAGAGACAGGGTTTCACCATGTTGGCCAGGCTGATCTTGAACTCCTGACCTCAAGCAGTCTGCCCGGCTTTGGCCTCCCAAAGTGCTGGGATTACAGGCATGAGCCATTTCGCCTGGCCGTTGTTAAATTTTATCTAACTCATTTTGCTGATCAGTTCACTCCACTATATTGTGTATTCCTTTTAGTTTTTAAGTCACAAGTTTGACAAGCATGCTATCATTTGGAGTATTTCAGTTTGTAATAGAAATGTTGAACAGGATAAAACTGTAGTACTATAGTTTTACTGGAAGGAAAATCTCAAATGGGGAACTAATGCCAGAATGCAGCAGTGATTATAGAAAGGAATTTTAAAAGTTAAGCAAATCATCTTGGAAATGCAGCATTCCTTTTTGTACCCGGTCATACAAGAAAGAAGCCTCTGGAAATTCAATCAGGTATGTGACATATTTGTCTGAATCATCAAAGCTAAGAAAATGTAATAAATATGGTCACTTGATTGAAGGACAGTTGCATTCTCCTATATTTCTACTGTCTCCAACAAGGTAGAAAGATAATTTTTTTCGTTCAAGTTATACTTTTTTAATTAAAAAAGGAAAAAGTAAATCTTTTTATTTTGAAAAATGTTAAATCTATAGAAAAGATGAAAAAATCACGAACACCTGTATATCCTGTCACTAACTGTTAGCCTTTTCCACACTGCCGAAATCTTTCGGCAGGTACATACACACTCACACGCACCTCTTTTGCCAAACTACCCAAAAGTGGGTTGCAGACATTGTGATACTTTGTCCCAAGTACTTAATTGCAGCTTGCACCTCCCAAGAACAAAGAAATTCTTTTACGCAACTCCATCACTGTTACAACTAGAAATACAATATTAATTCAAGAATATCATGCAATATATAGTTAATACTCAAGTTTTTCCAATTGTTCCAAAAATATACCTTATATTCTTTAAAAAAACAAAAATAAAAAAAAACCAGGAGCCATATGCAGGAGATAATCAATGTTTATGCATTCGTTGTTAGGTCTTTTTAGACTCCCCTAACCTAAAACTCTCCTTTGACCTATCTCTTTCTTGTCACCATTAAAATCTTTGAAGAGTCTAGGTCAGGTTTTCTGCAGAACATCTAATATTCTGGATTTATGGACTGTTTATTTCAAAATAGATCCTGGTCAAACATTTCTGGCAAGAATATCACGTGGGTTATGTTGAGAACACCCCACTACATTACATCAAAAGGTACAGGATGCCAGGACATCCCACTACTGGGAATGCCAAACATGACCACTTGTTAAGAGGGTGACTGCTATATCTTTCAATTATAAAGGTTCATGTTCCATTTTGTAATTAGTAAGCAGACACTGGGGTGACATTTGAGGGCCTTTGACTATCCTCTCCTTAACAATCTTCCAGTCAGTTGTTTTAGCATCCATTGATGATCCTTCCATTATAGCATAGAAAGTGGCCATTAAATTATTATTTTCTAATTTTATCCTTTCAATATTTAATAATTGTCATTTGTCATTAAAAGAAGAAAGATTTTGACTGAGCTCTAAATCAGTCACTCAAACAATTTTATTATTTTTTTTAGAATCAAATAATTTACTCCTTGATTCCCTAACTTAGATATATCTGGTTTTTTATTCAAATTCTAGTATGTTGATTTCAAAGTATGGGCATCTGGGGTTCTGGTATTTTTCTCAGGTAAGCTACATTATTTTTATTTTTTTCTTATCTCCTTTGACTCAGAAGAGGTTTGTTTATATGGAATGACATATATAGTGTTAAACACTTTAAATATATTAGGAACTAATATGTTTGGCATATAATACATCTAAAAACATTGTTTCTCTTCTTCCTTTCCTCTTTACCACTCCCAACCATATCACGTTTGAAAAAAAAAAAAAAGTTTCTTTTTTGAAGACTAATTTGACAGTTCTAAGGCTTATTTTTAAGAAATTAATCTTGGAACATAAGAAGGCATTTTGTCTGTTCTGCATGTCTTGATTATTTGAAAAGATAATGCTCACATTAAGGTGAACTTGTTAACTCTTTCTATTGTGTGTGTGAAAATGTAATGAGTATATAGACTCACGTGTCACCTAATGGAGGTAAGATATCTACTTAGTATACATGCCTTTGGTCCAGATCAGATGCTTATCCAAAAGATCACTTAAGTCTGGGGAGTCATGGTCTCTCTTTGGTCTGCTGATAAAATTTATCTGGTAACCCATTTAGGAGGTCCCAGGGCTGAAAATGTCTTAGGTTACGTTAAACCTTCCTGGTATCATTCCTGTTTTCTGAAGTAGGAAGCCAAAACAGCTTCCTGCAGCAATTTAATTTGCTGTCATCAAGTAGAGCATGTTATAATGATGACAGTTATTATTTTTTAGTACTTAGTAGCTACGGGGGATCTAGTTGTAGCTAGTTTATTTGATTTATCTTGATGTAGTTTATTCATTTTTACAAATTGCAACACTCTTGATTAATAAATCTGTTCATGTCAACGGTAGCAAAATAATTGCCTTGCAAAAAGTTTCCTCTTTTAAAACTATACTGTTTCCCAAATTTCTGTATACAATAATGCATATATACAATCCATGGAAATTCAAAAAAATAATGCTTATTCATAGATAAATTAGTGTAGCAGAATCAATATTAGTAAATTCTACGTCTATCACATCATTTTCATAACTAGAGAATAAAATTGTTGACACTTAAGATCCACATGTAATGAGATAAATTTATACTACTTTTTTCTTCTTTACACCTAGAGAGTGGGACATTTTAGAGACTGAAGAGCATTATAAGAGCCGATGGAGATCTATTAGGATTTTATATCTTACTATGTTTCTCAGCAGTGTAGGTAAGTATTAGAAATACATAATTTTAACAATTCAGATCAGATGTCATATTTTAACTTCATTTACTTCATTTACTTTAATTGCCTCTGAAATTATCTTTATTGTGCTAAAAAATACGTGACATAAAATTTACCGTGTTACCATATCTAAGTTCAGTAGCCTTAAGTATATCCACATTGTTGTGCAACCAATCCCTAGAACATTTTCATCTTGCAAAAGAGAAACTCTATACCCATTAAACAACTCCCTATTTTCCCATCCCCCAAGCGATAGCAACCATCATTCTACTTTGTTTCTTGGAATTTGACTATTCTAGATAGCTCATATAAATGGAATTATATAGTATTTTTTTTCTTGTGATGAGATTATTTCACTCAATGTCCTCAAGTTGGTTCATGTTGCACTTGTGATAATTTCCTTTTATTTAAAGGCTGTATAGTTCATTATATGTATTCTAGGGTAGGAGAAATTTTTCCTCTATTCTCCTATGTGCCTAAGGCTTGTGAATTAAGCTGACAAAAGAAAGACTAACAGTTAAAAAAGTATAAATTTATTTGGTTAATATTTTTTAATGAAAAGAAACAAAAAACATTAAGGAATGTACATCCAAATGAAACTAGACAACTACTAAGAGTCCCTAACACTTTCATGTACTCACAAAAGTATTTCATCTTTTTTTTTTTTTTTTTTTGAGACGGAGTTTCACTCTTGTTGCCCAGGCTGGAGTGCAATGGCACGATCTCAGCTCACTGCAACCTCCACCTCCCAGATTCAAGCGATTCTCCTGCCCCAGCCTGCCAAATATCTGGGATTACAGGCATGTGCCACCACCCCTGGCTAATTTTGTATTTTTAATAGAGACGGGATGCATGTTGGTCAGGCTGGTCTCGAACTCCCAACCTCAGGTGATCTGCCCACCTCGGCCTCCCAAAGTGCTGCTATTACAGGTGTGAGTCACCGCCCCCAGTTAAAAATATTTCATCTTTTTTCTTTTTTTTTTTTTTTCAAGACGGAGTTTCGCTCTGTCGCCCAGGCTGGAGTGCAGTGGCGCGATCTCGGCTCACTGCAAGCTCCGGCTCACTGCAAGCTCCGCCTCCCAGGTTCGCGTGATTCTCCTGCCTCAGCCTCCCGAGTAGCTGGGACTACAGACACCCGCCACCATGCTAATTGTTTTATATTTTTAGTAGAGACGGGGTTTCACTGTGTTAGCCGGGATGTCTTGATCTCCTGACCTAGTGATCTGCCAGACTCAGCCTCCCAAAGTGCTGGAATTACAGGCGTGAGCCACCGCACCTGGCGAAAAGTATTTCATCTTTACAGCCATCAGTCAATTATTTGTTTTGCTACTTCTTGAAGATGTGCAAAATTTCTTTTTAAAAAAATTTTATTATTTATTATTATTTATTCATTTTTTGAGGTGGAGTCGCCCAGGCTGGAGTGCAGTGGTGTGATCTCGGCTCACTGCAACCTCTGCCTCCTGGGTTCGAGCAATTCTTGTGCCTTAGCCTCCCGAGTAGCTGGGACTACAGGGGCACGCTATCACGCCCAGCTAATTTTTTTGTATCTTTAGTAGAGATGGGGTTTCACGGCATTAGCCAAGATGGTCTCGATCTCATGACCTCATGATCTGCCCGCCTCAGCCTCCCAAAGTGCTGGGATTACAGGCGTGAGCCACCCCGCCTGGCCAGTGCAAAATTTCTTAAGTTTAAATATACAGTCTTAATTATACCTGTGTCTTAATGTCCCAAGACAGATTGTAGGTAACAGAATCTCAATTGTGCCTCAAAGAATTAACAACAAAACAAAATTCAGTCTATTCTCTGCATTCAGGCAGAAAGGGGGAGAGCAGAGAACCCTTCCTGCATCTGCTATTTCTCGGTTGCCTTCAGTTTGAGATAATTAATATGGCAAAACAGCAGATTTTTGGAGTAGCATACTCTGATTGCCTTCAGTATATACCACATTTTTTTTTTTTTTTTTTTTTTTTTTTTGAGACAAAGTCTCGCTCTGTCATCCAAGCTGGAGTGCAGTGGTGTGACCTTGGCTCACTGAAACCTCCGCCTGCCGGGTTCAAGCAATTCTCTGCCTCAGCCTCCCAGGTAGCTGGGATTACAGTCACCCACCACCATGCCCGGCTAATTTTTGTATTTTTAGTAGAGACGGGGTTTCACCATCTTGGCCAGGCTGGTCTTGAACTCCTGACCTCGTGATCCACCGGCCTCGGCCTCCCAAAGTGCTAGGATTACAGCCTAGCCTGGCCTACCACATTTTGTTTAGCCATTTATCTGTCGATGGACATTTGGGTTGCTTCCACCTCTTGGCTGTTGTGAATAGTGCTGCTGTCAATATGCGTGTGCAAATATCTCTTCAAGGTCCTGCTTTCAGTCCTTTTGGGTATATATCCAGAAGTGAAATTGCTGGATCATATTATAATTTTCTTTTTAATTTTTTAATTTTTTGAAAAATTGCCATACTGTTTTCCTTAGCAGCCGTACCATTTTATTTACATTCTCAACAACAGTCAGGGTTCCAATTTTTTCACGTCCTTGCCAACGTTAACTTTCTTTTGGATAGTAGTCATCCTAGTGGATGAGATGGTATCTTGTTTTGATTTGCATCTCCTTAATATTAGTGATGTTGAACATGTTTCTTGTGCTTTCTGTCCATTTGTATATCTTCTTTGGAGAAGTGTTTGTTCAAGACCATTGCCCATTTATTAGTTGGATTTTTTGTTGTTGAGTTGTAGGAATTCTTTATATACTCTGAATGTTAGCCCCTTATCCAATATATGATTTGTAAATATTTTCTCCCATTCCAGGACTCTTCTATTCAGTGTGCTAAATGTATCCTGTGATTCACAGAAGTGTTAAATACTGATGTAGTCCACCTTCTCTGTTTTTTTCTTTTTGAGACAGAGTCTTGCTTTGTTGCCCAAGTTGGAGTGCAATGGCACTATCTTGGCTCGCTGCAACCTCCCCCTTTCAGGTTCAAGCTATGCTTGTGCCTCAGCCTCCCTGGTAGCTGGGACTGCAGGTGTGTGCCACCACACCTGGCTAATTTTTGTATTTTTAGTAGAGACGGGGTTTTGCCATTTTTGCCAGGCTGATTTCAAACTCCTGACCTCAGGTAGTCCACCTGCCTTGGCCTCCCAAAGTGCTGGGATTACAGGCATGAGCCCCACACCTGGCTGTTTTTATCTTTTGTTGCCTCTGAACCTCAACTTATTTTTATATTGATAAAACATACAAAAAGTAAAATACAAGAATCTCAATTTGTATTGCTTGATGTATTTTAACCTATTCACATTATTTCTGAATATGTAGTTACTAAAAAGTAAAACTTCATGAGGAAAACTTTTCAAAATATTAAACATCTATAACCATGTTAAAAGGATGGGATGAGAATATATAGGAGTGATCAATATTGTGATAGTTTTTAAAGGACTGTTTTAGGAAATGAATTTTTTTCCAAGTAGAAACCCTCTAAATCTATAGGCACTAATATTACAAGTGGTCTCTTTCCCCTGATAGGAATTAAGGAAGGTCATTTTACTAAATTGCTTTCCATATATTTTCTATATATATTTCCATATATTTTCTATTTACCCCAATCATCCTGTTTTCTCTCACTTGCCAAAGTTGTGCATGATTCAGTACTGGGTAAAAAGAAAAGTGAATGATAAAGGATATTTTCAACAATTCTTTATAATACACTTTCACCTTGCATTGTGTATCAGTTAGAATGACTTGTGCAGGGCCAGGCAAGGTGGCTCACGCCTGTAATCCCAGCACTTTGCAAGGCTGAGGCGGGCGGATCACGAGGTCAGGAGTTTGCGACCAGCCTGGCCAATATGGTGAAACCCCATCTCTACTAAAAATACACTTGAACCCAGGAGGCAGAGGTTGCACTGAGCCAAGATCACACCACTGCACTCCAGCCTGGGCCACAGAGCGAGATTCCGTCTCAAAAAAAAAAAAAAAAAAGAATGCCTTGTGCAAATATCAGAAAAAGTGCTGAATCAGTTGGCTTATACTGTAACGTAATTTATTCTTTTTTTTTTTTTGAGCTGAGTGCAGTGGCACGATCTTGGCTCACTGCAACCTCAGCCTCCCGTGTTGAAACGATTCTCCTGCCTCAGCCTTCCAAGTAGCTGGGATTACAGGCATGCGGCACCATGCCCAGCTAATGTTGTATTTTTAGTAGAGACAGGGTTTCTCCATGTTGGTCAGGCTGGTCTTGAACTCCCGACCTCAGGTGATCCGCCCGCCTCAGCCTCCCAAAGTGCTAGGATTACAGGTGTGACCTGTAAATTTCTAAACCAACATCAACTAAGATGATGGGATTACTCCAGTTGAATTTTTTAGACTAATCAGAATGTACCCTCTGGGATCGAACATGGAGAGAGTTTCTCTTAGACCATGAGGCTTTGTTGAGGAAGTATGGATACCTGAATAGAACTGGGGTTCCATCAAGAAGGTGGAAGGGGCCAATGGATACTGTTTTGGTAGCAATGCCTGCAGTTGATTTATTTTTCCATTTTAAACACTTCTAGTTTTTAGTACTCAATTATCTAAAATTATAAGAAACAATTTCAAATTCAACAGCAAAAAAAGAAAATTATTTTAACTTTAGATTTTTTTTTTTTCTTTCTTTTTTGAGGTGGAGTCTCACTCTGTCTTCTAGGCTGAAGTGCAGTAGCACGATCTCGGCTCACCTCAACCTCTGCCTCCCGGGTTCAAGCGATTCTCCTGCCTCAGCCTCCTGAATAGATGAGACTACAGGCGCCTGCCACCACGCCCAGCTAATTTTTGTATTTTTAGTAGAGACGGGGTTTCACCATGTTGCCATTGCTGGTCTTGAACTCCTGACTTCAAATGATCTGCCTGCCGCAGTCTCCCAAAGTGCTTGGATTACAGGCATCATCCACTGTGCCTGGCCAACTTTAGATTTTAATTGGCATGTTAAACATTTTGTTTACAAATTTCTGTACTCCAAAATTGTAGCCTTGATTTAAAAGATTAATTGGTGCTTTCAGTCCTTTACTGATCAAAGTAACTTATGTCAATTCAAAATACTTTAAAATGAAGCTAATATTTATTTATTTTTATTTATTTATTTTTTTTGAGACAGAGTCTTGCTCTGTCACCCAGGCTGGAGTGCAGTAGCGCAATCTCTGCTCACTGCAAGCTTCGCCTCCCGGGTTCACGCCATTCTCCTGCCTCAACCTCCCGAGTAGCTGGGACTATGATGCATGCCGCTACACCCGGATAATTTTTTGTATTTTTAGTAGAGACAGGGTTTCACTGTGTTAGCCAGGATGGGCTCGATAGCCTGACCTCATGATCCGCCCGCCCAGGCCTCCCAAAGTGCTGGGATTACAGGCATGAGCCACCGTGCCTGGCCTGAAATGAAGCTAATAATTAAATTATGTTTTAAAATAGGGTTTATATAAGGAATGTACATGTACACCATGGATGAATCTTGAAAATATAATGCTAAGGCCAGGCGCGGTGGCTCACACCTGTAATCCCAGCATTTTAGGAGGCCGAGGCAGGCGGATTGCAAGGTCAGGAGATTGAGACCATCCTGGCCAACATGGTGAAACCCCATCTCTACTAAAAATACAAAAAATTAGCTGGGTGTGGTGACACGTGCTTGTAATGCCAGCTACTCGGGAGACTGAGGTGTGAGAATCGCTTGAACCCGGGAGGCGGAGATTGCAATGAGCCGAGATTGCGCCACTGCACTCCAGCCTGGTGACATAGCGAGACTCTGTCTCAAAAAAAAAAAAAAAAAATACTAAGTGAAAGAAGACAAGACAAAAGACCATGTATTATATTATTCTATTTGTATGAAAATACAGATAAAACTGTATAGAGTACAAACAAAGTACATTACTGGTTGTTTACAGCTGGCAGGAGAGGGGATGAAACAGGGTGATAGCTGAAGGGTATAGAGTTTTTTTTGAGGTGACAAATGTGTTCTAAAATTGACAGTAATGGCTGGGCGCAGTGGCTAATGCCTGTAATCCCAACACTTTGGGAGGCGAGGCAGGCAGATCACCTGAGGTCAGGAGTTCGAGACCAGCCTGGTCAACATGGTGAAACCTCATCTCTACTAAAGTACAAAAATTAGCCTGGTGTGGTGGCAGGAGCCTGTAATCCCAGCTGCTCGGGAGGCTGAGGCAGGAGAATCGCTTGAATCCAGGAGTCGGAGGTTGCAGTGAGCCGAGATCGGGTCACTACACTCCAGCCTGGGCGACAAGAAACTCTGTCTCAAAAAATAAATAAATCAAATAAAATTGACTGTAATGATGGTTGCACATATCTGTGATTATATTAAAACCCATTGTGATTATATTAAAACCCATTGAATTGTATACTTTAAATGCATAATTGTATGATATGGGAATTATATATCTCAACAGCTATTTTTTAAATTTATTTTTTCTTTTTTTTCCTTTTTTTTTTTTTGAGACAGAGTCTCACTCTCACCCAGACTGGAGTGCAGTGGTGCAATCTTGGCTCACTACAACCTCTGCCTCCATGTTCAAGCAATTCTCCTGCCTCAGCCTCCCGAATGGCTGGGATTACAGGCATGCGCTACCATGCCCAGCTAATTTTTGTATTTTTTTTTTGTAGAGACGGGGTTTCTCCATGCTGGCCAGGCTGGTCTCAAACTCCTGGCCTCAAGTGATTCACCCACCTCGGCCTTCCAGAGTTCTGGGATTACAGGCGTGAGACACTGTGCCCAGCCTCAATAAAGCCATTTTGAAGAACAGGCTTTATAGAATTTCTTGATTTGCCTAACATTTAACATTTATGTATTCATTTTTAATTTTTTTTGAGATGGAGTCAAGCTCTGTCACCCATGCTGGAGTGCAGTGGTGCAATGTTGGCTCACTACAACCTACTCCGCCTCCTGGGTTCAAGCAGTTCTTCTACCTCAGCCTCCTAAGTAGCTGGGATTACAGGCATGTGCCACCATGCCCGGCTAATTTTTATATTTTTAGTAGAGACAGGGTTTCACCATGTTGGCCAGGCCGGTCTCAAACTCCTGACCTTAGGTAATCTGCCTGCCTCAGCCTCCCAAAGTGCTGGGATTACAGGCATAAGTCACTGCTGGCTGCATTTGCCTAACATTTAAAGTTGACAAATAGTGTTGGAGTTAATCATTATAGTTTTCATGTAGTAAAGGCTAGCAGAAATAGTGAATTTTCTTTTAAGGTATGGCCATCTTGAAGTATTCTGGTTTTCTATAGCCCTCCTGTAGATGATCATTTTCCTTATTCCTGCTCTTCCCTTCAGTCAATTATCTCCTCCAAACAACACAGGATAGAAGCCTAGCACTTCCTGTCTAACAAAATAGCCTTTCCTCCATTCATTTCTGCTATAAAAACTTAACAAAGCTTTTGGTTATTTCCATTTACAGTAAAAGCACATGAGTATGGAGAAATAGATCCTCTGCTTTTTTGTATTTGTTATTAATTATGATGAGGGACTGTAATTGTATGTTCTTTTAGTCTTTATTTTTCTTCTGATAATTAAAATCTCATTGCCTCATAAATTAGGCATTTGTATGCATAGATTTTAGGTTCAGAATATTTTAAAATCCATGCCACAGTTCAGAAAATTGTATCTGTAATAATGATTAAATTATTATAAGTATAAATAACCTAGTTTGCTTCTTCACAGGGTTTTCTATAGTGATGATGTCCATATGGCCATATCTCCAAAAGGTTTGTACATTTCAATCTATTTTTCCCTTATAGCTACAGTAGTAGTAACTCTTACGTAGTTAAGTATTTTCTAAAGAGTCTCTTTGGTATTCTATGGTTTAATCTTTACAAGAATAATGAGATAATAGTTCCTTAAAAGAGGCTTATAAGTAATGTGACCATATGCTTTATTGTGCAAGCCAGAAAGAACACTTTTGAAGTGAAGAGAGTGCTATATAAGGAAAAATAGGATCATACCCAGATAGTCCCAGGCAAAGGTAGATGTATGATCACCTACTCAGAAGCCACATTCATATTCCATCATTACCTCTTCCCTAATAAAAAGGAAACTAGTAATAGTCTGAATTCCTAAAGTGTGTAAATGATATTTTTGTGGAATAATTTAACGCTTTTCCCATAAAATTAATTTGGGCTATCAGGTAACATTTTAAAGACTAGAACATATGTATTTTTTGATGCTGTTATTACTAGAAGGGGAAGAGGGGGTGACATGAATATGTAAGTTTGTTAGGTAGCTTAACATCAGTTGATCATCAGGTCCTGTCAGTTCTATCTTAAATCTCCAGGAAGAAACTTAACTAAAAATCAGTATATAAGTTGGTTACATAATTCATCTATAACAATGTTTTAGTAAAGGTTCTTAAAGAGTTCCTCTGTATTTCCTAACCTACTCCTTAACCTACTACTATCTGATTAACTTTTCTGCTGTCCTGAAACTGCTCTTGTAAGGTTTCCAGTTACTTAATTGTTGATCATGAAATACTTTTCAGTCCTTATTTTAGGTGACACCTGGATAGGATTTGACATTGTTGTCCTCTCCTTACTTCCTGAAACCACCTGTATTAGTCTGTTTTCTGTTGCTTATAACAGAATACCCTAAACTAGATAATTTATTTTAAAAAAGGAATTTATTTCTTACCGTTACAGAGGCTGAGAAGTCCTAGTTTGAGAGACCACATCTGGTGAGGGCCTTCTTGCTGGTGGGGACTCTCCAAAGAGTCCCAAGACAGTGTAGGGCATCACATGATGAAGGGGCTGAGCATGCTAGCTCAGGTCTCTCTTCCTTCTCTTATAAAGCCACCAGTTCCACTCCATGATAACCCATTAATACATAAATGGATTCATTCATGAGGGCACAGCCTTCATGATCCAATTGTTAGTTGGCAGATCTGTATCTGTACAGGTCTGCAGGAACCTCAATTCTTGCCTCCTGAAAGAAATAATTCAAGTAAAGGACATAAGGCAGAAGGAGAAACTGAGGCAAGTTGTAGAGCAGGAGTGAAAATTTATTAAAAAGCTTTAGAGCAAGAATGAAAGGAAGGAAAAGAAGGAAAGTACATTTGGAAGAGGGCCAAGTGGGCAACTTGAAAGACAAGCGTGCGGTTTGACCTTTTGACTTGGGATTTCATACACTGGCATAATTTTGGGGTCTTGCATTACTTCTCCCCACTCACCCCACCCCTGAGATCGTATCAGGAAGCTGCTAATTACCAGGTGTTTTCTATTTATTAGGAGGCTGCCTTTTCCTAGCACTAGCTGTGACCAATAATTACTTTAGAGAGCATTAACAACCGCCTGACCATCACCTAACAGTCTCTCCACACTCCCCATGTGAGGGGCAGGGGAGACCTCTCCTGCCCTGTTCATACCCAACTAGCTACCTAATGTAACACAGTCACTTCTTAAAGGTCCTACCTTTCAATATTTTAATAATATTAATTTAAATATTAATTTCCAAAAAATGAAATTTGGGGGACACATTCAAACCATGGCACCACCTCTTAGCTTCTGTGACATTTCTCTATCCTGGCTTTCCTCTTAACTCTAACGACTTATTCTTAAATTCTTTTGTGTATTCTTCCTTATCAGTTTATCCCTTGTTGGTTTTTCTATGAGGTTGGAGAGAGTGAGTGTGTGTGTGTGTGTGTTCGCACGTGCATGTGTGTGTTTTATCCTAGATTCTGAACTTTGTCCCATATTAGATGTATAGCCAACAATTTATTAGATAAATCCATGGTACTTGGACGAACTCAGGCTCCTCAGGTCTTTACACATTTGTCTCCCTTTTTACTGGAATGCTTTTCCTCTCTCCATCTTTCTTTTGCTCTCCCCTTTCTCCTTCCTCACTGTCTTTTATTCACTCTTCAAGGTTTTGCTCCAGTGTCACCTCCTCTGGAAAGCCGCCTCTCTCTCTCTCTTTTTTTTTTTTTTTTGCAATGGAGTCTTGCTCTGTTGCCCAGGCTGGCATGCAGTGGCATGATCTTGGTGTGCTGCAATCTCTGCCTTAAGGGTTCAAGCGATTCTCCTGCCTCAGTCTCCCAAGTAGCCGGGACTACAGACGCCAGCTACCACACCCAGCTAATTTTTGTATTTTTAGTAGAGACGGGGTTTCACCATATCGGCCAGGCTGATCTCTACCTGACCTCAGGTGGTCCACCCACCTCGGCCTCCCAAAGTGCTGGGATTTCCACCTCCTGGGTTCAAGCGATTCTCATGCCTCAGCCTTCCAAGTAGCTGGGATTACAGGTACCTGCCACCATGCCTGGCTAATTTTTGTAATTTTAGTAGAAGTGGGTTTTCGGCATGTTGGCCAGGCTGATCTCGAACGCCTGACCTCAGGTGATCCTGCCTCAGCCTCCCCAGTTGCTGGGGTTACAGATGTGAGCCACCGCACCTGGCCTGGAAAGCCTTCTCTCACTGTCCCTCACAACAATTTGGGTCAGAAGCTTTTCCTGCATACTCCCGTTTCCCTTTATCATTAGCCCTTAATATGGAGTGTCCTAACACTGTATTTACAGAGAGTTTACTTAACTCCCCTACTAGATTGTCTAGATTGTTAGGATTGTTTTTTTTTTTTTTAATTTTTGGTTTTTTTTTTTTTGTAAATGGAGTCTCGCTCTGTCACCCAGGCTCGAGGTCAGTGATGCAATCTTGGCTCACTGCAGCCTCCACGTCCAAGGTTCAAGTGATTCTCCTGCCCCAGCCTCCCAAGTAGCTGGGATTACAGTCGTGCACCACCACGCCCAGCTAATTTTTGTATCTTTAGTAGAGACAGGGTTTCACTGTGTTGACCAGGCTGGTCTCAAACCCCTGACCTTGGGTGACCCACCACCTCAGCCTCTCAAAGTGCTGGCATTACAAGTGTGAGCCACCATGCCCAGCCCAGTTTTTACGAATTTCTACTTTTTGAAAATGCTCTCCTAAAATACATTTTTAAAGGAATATAAGAAGAAAAGAAATACAAATTTTACTTTTTACTGGTTTAGTGCCATATTTTCATTGCTATTTTGAAAATAATATTACATGAAATTATTACCCATTACACTAAAAATTCTTTCCATGCTGGTAGTCATTGGAATTGGCACAATTCTGGAGCAACGTCTTCTCTACTAAAAAGATATTTTCATGTATCAAAATTCTTAATTTCTTGGCGTTTAGTCTTTTTAGTCAAAATTCTCAAAAGAAGGATATTAGTAGTGATTAGGTCTACTCAGCATACTATGTTGAGTTTTGAAAAGTACTCTCTTTTCTCCAGATATTTTGAAAACTCTTTAAAGAGTCTTGCTATCAGGTCCAGTGCTGTGACTCACGTGCCTGTAATCCCAGCGCTTTGGGAGGCCAAGTTGGGAGGATTGCTTGAGCCCAAGAGTTCAAGACCAGCCTGGGTAACGATATAAGACCTCGTCTCTACAAAAAAATTTAAAAAGTTAGCTGGGTATGGTGGTGCTACTCCCTGTAGTCCCAGCTGCTTGGGAGCCTGAGTTGGGAGGATTTCTTGAGCAAAGGAGTTTGAGGTTACAGTGAGCCAAGATTATGCCACTGTATTCTGGCCTGGGTGACAGAGCCAGACCCTGTCTCAGAAAAAAAAAAAAAAAAAAAAAGTTTTGCTTTCAAACCACTACACATTTAACATTAAAATTGAGTTTTCATTGCTTTTTTGAAAATTAAAATTTTATGTAACATGAAATTATTATTTTCTATTTTAATAGAGATGACAAATGAAGCTAAAGGTAATACAGGGAGAAAATGAAAACCAGAGTACCTAAAATGAAAGATATTTTAACGGCTAGAACTTTAAATATTATGTATCATTATACTTTTGCATATTATTTATTTTTTTCATAAAGAAAAACGCACCTAAATATTTTCACTTTAAATATCTTTAGGGAATTACCAGGCACGGTGGCTCACACCTACAATCCCAGCACTTTGGGAGGCCAAGGCAGGCAGCTCACCTGAGGTCAGGAGTTAAGAGACCAGCCTGGCCAACATGGTGAAACCACGTCACTACTAAAAAAAATATAAAAATTAGCTGTGCCCACGTGGTGGCACATGCCTGTAATCTCAGCTACTTGGGAGGCTGAGGCAGGAGAATCGCTTGAACCTGGGAGGTAGAGGTTGTAGTGACCTGAGATCGCACCATTGCACCCCAGCCTGGGCAACAAGATCAAAACTCCATCTCAAAAGTAAATAAATAAATAAAATAAAATAAATAAATAAATATCTTTAGGAAACAAAAGGTCATAGGTTTCCTTATTAAATTGTTCTACCACTTACCTATATTTGTTTAAATTTATTTCCTAAAATTTAATAAAAGCCATTAAATAGGAAGATTAGAGATAGAATCTTCCTATGTTGCCCAGACTGGAGTGCAGTGGCTTTTCACAGGTACAGTCATAGTGTGTTACAGCCTCCAACTCCTGGGCTCAAGGGATCCTTCTACTCTAGACTGCTGAGTAGCTGAGATTACAGGCATGGGCCACTTCGCCTGGCTTAGCCTACCACATATGAAAAAAAGTAATCTGGCTGGGTGCGGTGGCTCATGCCACTAATCCCAATATTTTGGGAGGCCAAGGTGGGAGAATTCCTCCCTCCCGTGGCAGGAGGATTGCTTTGCGAGTTGGAGGCGGGAAGTTCAAGACCAGCCTGGGCAACATAGGGAGACCCTGTCTCTACAAAAATAAAAAAATTAGGTGGGCATGGTGGTGCATACCTGTAGTCCTAGCTACTCAAGAGGCTGAGGCAGGAGGATCACTTGGGCCTCAAAGGTCGAGGCTGCACTGAGCCGTGATCGCACCACTGCCCTCCAGCCTGGGTGACAGAGTGAGACCCTGTCTCAAAAAAATAAATAAAAATAAAAATAAACAATAGTGCCTTTTCTAAGCTAACATTTTCTATTTTTCTGAAAGTATTTTATTTTCTGAGTTGTAGTCATTTGGTTCTCCCCTTAAGTTCATCATGATATGTAAACCCTTTTAAAGTGGTAGAATACTGAGTGGTCTATATAGAACGGAAGAATTTATAACAGGTTTATTGAGATAATTGTCTATCATCTTTTGTGTTTTTATTATCTTATGCATTTGACTCTTGTGCCTAGTTTTTTTAAAAAAAATGATTTACAGCGCTAATGGCTGTTTAACGTATAGGGGTAGCATAAGTCTAAAGAATTCTATTTACAAGAATTAAAGAATAGCTTATATTATTTTTCATGATGTTATTGCTATATGCGTATATAGTGTGTGTGATTATCTTCTTACCAAGGTTTATATGAACCAAAAATTTCCAGTCATTCTTAAAAATGAGCCTCCCAAGCATTTTTCCCTTGTGTACAGTCTATTGTTAGCACATTTAATTGTATTGTCAGAAGTTTGAATCCCTTACTATAAGTAATAGTGTTATAAAACTTATACGTTAGAATTGTTTTTATTTTTTGATAGGAAATCTTACATGGTATGACAAATGTATTTAGTTTTAAACTTTTCTTGGATAACAATTCTTAAAGCACTGTACCTTTTTCTGCAGATTGATCCGACAGCTGATACAAGTTTTTTGGGCTGGGTTATTGCTTCATATAGTCTTGGCCAAATGGTAGCTTCACCTATATTTGGTTTATGGTCTAATTATAGACCAAGAAAAGAGCCTCTTATTGTCTCCATCTTGATTTCCGTGGCAGCCAACTGCCTCTATGCATATCTCCACATCCCAGCTTCTCATAATAAATACTACATGCTGGTTGCTCGTGGATTGTTGGGAATTGGAGCAGGTAAGGTTGTATGTATATGTTTGGTTGTGTCATATTCACATTCATTCTGACATTTATGGCTCACTTTCACCTGGTCTTATCCCCTTTTAAACTCATATTTCACAGTTCAACATACATGTCTCTCATTGTAAACAAATATTTTTCCTATCATTTTGCCTTTGCTCATGATGTTCTCATTACCTATAGTTTCTCTTCTGTTCCCATCATTCTTCATCCTTCAAGATTCAGTTTAAACCAGGTGTGGTGGCACGTGCCTATAATACCAGCTACTCAGGAGACTGAGGTAGCAGAATCTCTTGAGCCGAGGAGTTCGAGGCCAGCCTGGGTAACATAGGGAGACCTCCATCTAAAAAAAAAAAAACCCAAAACAAAAATAGATCCAATTCAAGCTCCACATTTTCCACAAAGCTGTCTTGGGCTACCCTGCCCCTTAAGAGATTTTTTTCTTCTCTGACATGTCTCTGGCACTTGCTTATAGTATTGTACTGTTTCTATCCTTTCTCACTAACCAGATAATAATTTTTTTTTTTTTTTGAAACGGAGTCTTACTCTGTCGCCCAGACTGGAATGCAGTGGCGCAGTCTTGGCTCACTGCATCCTCTACCTGCCTGGGTTCAAGCAATTCTCCTGCCTCAGCCTCCCGAGTAGCTGGGATTACAGGCGTCTGCCACTGTACCTGGCTAATTTTTGTATTTTTAGTAGAGACGCAGTTTCACCATCTTGGCCAGGCTGGTCTTGAACTCCTGACCTCGTGATCCACTCGCCTCGGCCTCCCAAAGTGCTGGGATTACAGTCATGAGCCACCATTCCCAACCTAAACTTTTTGCAATTAGAAAGAATTAATGATACTTTAAAAACATCCTATGCCCCCTAACAGAGTCTCTTGAATGTAATGTACTCAATGAAAATTTTCAGTAAAATTGTTAGTGCATTTTTTTCTGTTTCTTATATTACATGTCTATGCATACGGAGTTTGTAATATTGTAATACTTTTCTTTTAAAAACAGTTGTAGTAATCAATGGTATGCCATTCACTCAGTGCTTTTTTAGTACTAAGTAAGTTTGATATTCTCTTTTTTTTTTTTTTTTTTTTTTTTGCACTGTTGTCCAGGCTAGAGTGCAGTGGCGTGATCTTGGCTCATTGCAACCTCAGCCTCCTGGGTTCAAGCAGTTCTTCTGCCTCAGCCTCCTGAGTAGTTGGGACTACAGGTGGATAATTTTTGAATTTTTAGTAGAGACGGGGTTTCACCATGTTGGCCAGGCTGGTCTTGAACTCCTGACCTCAAAATGATCCACCTACCTCAACCTCTGAAAGTGCTGGGATTACAGATGTGAGCCATTGTGCCCGGCTTGGTTTTCTTACGATACCATTTTTTCACTCATTGATATCTTTAACTGTTTTCATATTACCAAAACTAGTATGTTCCATTAATTGATGCATTTGCTTAATAAAAATACCTTACATGCTTTGTGTGATCATAAAGAGGAAGCAGTGACTGTACTGTTGACCAAGATTTCTTCTTCTGTATAAAGTCAAATTGGATTGAATTTTATAAACTGAATGATACTTTCTTTTACTTTGGATTATTGTATCTTGTTTTTAAGGAAATGTAGCAGTTGTTAGATCATATACTGCTGGTGCTACTTCCCTTCAGGAAAGAACAAGTTCCATGGCAAACATAAGCATGTGTCAAGCATTAGGTTTTATTCTAGGTCCAGGTAGGTGTTCTTCACATGTCATTACTTGAATTTGAATTGGGAAAACTTTTGAGGCTTAAATATTCAGTGTAACCCAAGTATAAAAACTCATAGCTGAAGGGAAAGGGAGGAAAGCTAATTTTTTTTTAAATCCAGGAATGAGGCTACACTCATTTTGTCTTGATGCCAATCCACTAAATTAAGTGCTATTGGTCCCCTTTTATAGTTGAGAGTGCCAGTGCATAGAGAATCTAAGTAAATTGTCCAAGGTCACCCTTTTGCTGAGTGTTAAAAAAATTAGTGAGGCCATGCGTGGTGGTCCACACCTGTAATCTCAGCACTTTGGGGGTCTGTGGAAGGCAGATCACCTGAGGTCAGGAGTTTGAGACCAGCCTGGCCAACATGGTGAAACCCCATCTCTACTAAAAATACAAAAATTAGCCAGGTGTGGTGGCGGGCACCTGTAATCCCAGCTACTTGGGAGGCTGAGGCAGGGGAATCGCTTGAACTCGGAGGCAGAGGTTGCAGTGAGCTGAGATCACATCATTGTACTCCAGCTTGGGCAACAAGCGTGAGACTCTGTCTCAAAAAAAATTAATGAGATTTAATATTTCCTCAAGGCAAATTAATTTTCTGCTGAGTAAAGAATCAGTCATTTTCATGCCTAGAATAATATTGAAAAACCATATAATTGGTCCATATTTTGAATATTGAAGTTATGAATATTATCAGTTTGAATCCAACTCAGCTTACTTCATCATTAACACCCCATCTCCCACCCCCAGTTTCCATTATGTTCCTCTATTTAGCCAAAAAGAAAAGGCTCAACAGAAGGGAATCTAATTCACTGTTCACCAAAATCTACTATTTCAGTTTCGTACCCTGAAACAAATACAAGCACAAATGTAGAATAATTGAACTTGAATACTATATTGTAAAGTACATGAGGACATGGTTTGAGTCTTTATTTACCAGTCTACCCTCAGTATCTAGCATAATACCTGGTATAGACTTATGTTCTTAGTAAGTATTTTTTACCACCTTAAAAGCATTTTAAAGATTATGTCATTTAAAAATTTTGCATTATAGATGAGTAAATGTAAGCCTGAAGAGCTTCGATGACTTTTCCAATAATAAGCCCTCAACAAGCACTAACATTTATTGTGTGCTTACTGTATGCTAGTCACTGTTCTAAGTACGGTAGGTGCAGTATTTTAGTCCTCACCCTAGAGTTATATGTGAATTACTGTAGAGCCACATATAGAATCTAAATCAGAAGAGCAAACCAGTACTCTTCCAATTGAGTTTTTGCCACAGATCCAAATTAGATTTTGCCACTTCATATTTCTTTAGAGTGCTTTATCCAGCAGTCCAAAAACACTTCTAACTAATGTTTAAAATCACTAAAAAAAACTTCAAATACTAAGGTGGATTATGTATGCTTTTGGATGAAATAATTTTTTTTTTCATTTTACTTGTATATAATACTATGGTCAAATGATAAATATATATATACACACACACACATATATATATATATACCATATACAGAATAATATTTAAGATATCTGATCTAAAATATGATATTTTCATTCTTATAATGAAGCTGATTAAACCTTTATAATTAATTTTTGGAAGAAATTGTGTAATTTAAATTGCCTATGGAGATGTTTTGTAAAAAACTGAGAAGTTATGTAAGATACAACTCCTTGTGAATGCATGTAAATCAGTGTTTCACAAACTTTTTTTCATTATTGTCTCCCTAAGGAGCCTTTTTCGGTGTTTTTTTCCTACTCTCTTTACCCCATAAAATTTTAGTGCCACAGATGTGTCATATATCTTTTATGTACCATATGTATATCTGTACATACCTGCTTTATACATAAAAAGAGGAAATTTTTTGACCCCCCCATCAAGAACCAATTCCATCTGTTGAGAATGCATGATATAGAAGGATGATTCCATAACATTGTTCCCAATTCTGTTGTAAATGTCTTTTTCATTTTTTTATCCTATGCTTCTCATATAATAATTCATCTGTGAAAATTTTATCTTAATAAGTTTTTCAGACTTGTTTTACATTCCTTGGAGAAAAAGGTGTGACATGGGATGTGATTAAACTGCAGATAAACATGTATACAACACCAGTTTTACTTAGCGCCTTCCTGGGAATTTTAAATATTATTCTGATCCTTGCCATACTAAGGTAATTAGATAGAAATGATAAAACTATTTTTGTAGATTGTGAAATTTAATGAGCTTTGTAATTGTTGGAAGATAATTATCCTTATGAAGTGTATGTAGTTTTTTATGTCTATAGTTTGTTTATATTTTTTGGTCAGGTAGTACTAAAGCATGTAATACTGGCAACCAAAAGACAACCTGATAAATGAGAACAGAAAAGGAAGGTCTTTGAAGATTCAAGGTTTTTGTTTTTTTTTTTTTTTTTTTTTTGAGACAAGATCTTACTCTGTTGCTCAGACTGGAGGGCAGTGTCACTATCTCGGCTCAATGCAACCTCCATCTCCTGGATTCAAGGATTCTCATACCTCAGCTTCCCGAGTAGCTGGGGCTACAGGTGCATGCCACCACATCCAGCTAATTTTTGTTTCACCATGTTGGCCAGGCTGATCTTGAACTCCTGACCTCAAAGTGATCTGCCCACCTCGGCCTCCCAAAGTGCTGGGATTACAGGCATGAGCCACGTGAGGCTGTGCCCGGCCTCAAGGTTTGGTCTTGATTTACTAACTACATGTTGCTAAGTAGGGGAAAGGCATGGAAGTAACATTTTAAATAGATTAATGGATTTGTATCAGTCTTAAATATAAAAGTTACTAGTAATATATATCTCTTTTATATATTCGAAAAAATTTTTTAAAATTGTTTTATTTAGAGTGCTTTATTCAATAGTCTAAAAACATTTATTACTAATGTTTATAATCACTATAAAACTTCAAATACTAAAGTAGATCATGTATGCTTTAGGATGAGTTGGATTTTTTTCATTTTACCTGTTTATGATAATTTGATAAGAATTGTAACTTCTGTCTTAAGTTTATTGGTTATATCTCATTGGTAACAGTTTTATTACTGAAAAACCAATAAAAGAAACTACATTAGAATGTGAAAAAAATACAATGCCGATAATAAATTTAAACAACTTCTCTATTAAGCATTTTATAGGTACAATATTTGTGTTTTTCTTTTTAAGAGAACATCGTGTGGATGACTCAGGAAGACAGTGTAAAAGTATTAATTTTGAAGAAGGTACTTTTAACCCATTTGGCTGAATTAATATAACATTATCAAAGTGTTTCTAATGATTCTGTTTGTTTGGTATTTACTTCGATTTTGCTTCTGAGGACAACACAGTGGGTGATTGGGGAAGATCTTCAAAGCTGAAAGTGACCTAAATTTATTTATTTATTTATTTATTTATTTATTTTTTGTTTTTTGAGACAGAGCTCGCTCTGTCGCCCAGGCTGGAGTGCAGTGGCGGGATCTCTGCTCACTGCAAGCTCTGCCTCCGGGGTTCATGCCATCCTCCTGCCTCAGCCTCCTGAGTAGCTGGGACTACAGGCGCACGCCGCCACGCCTGGCTAATTTTTTGTATTTTTAGTAGAGACGGGGTTTCACCATGTTAGCCAGGATGGTCTCGATCTCCTGACCTTGTGATCCACCCGCCTTGGCCTCCCAAAGTGCTGGGATTACAGGCGTGAGCAAATTGATTTTTTTTAAAGAGGCATACCCATATCGGTTATTTGGTGGTCATGATTGACAAGGTTACAAACATTGTAAAAAATCGCTTTGTCTTATTTTCAGAGAGCCAGTATCCTAAAGCCTTTGAGGTATTTGCAATGATTTCCATATCTTTACTACCAAATAAATATGTCTATTTAAAGCAGTTCTTTATTAAGTATGAAAATGGGTATGGTTTTGCCTTTTTATTTTTGTTGTTTTGGTATACTTTAGAAATATACATTTTCATCTTTTAGATCTTCTGTGATTCATATAAGCCAGAGAACCCAGTAAGTAGCTATATTTTACCAAAAAAAAAAAAAAAAAACTGTTATTTAGGTACTAATTATATCCTCCTTGGGGAAAGAATGCAAGGACTGATCCTGGCCCTCAGTAGTTCATAAAGTTGTGGAAAAGACATAGTATTATTTTACTATTTTACCCGGTACTTTCATAGCTCTTTTATTTAATTTTCACAAAAGAAATAGTGGAAGATAAATGTAGTAGAGCAGAGTGGTGAGGAGCTACAGTAAGTTTTTGAACTAGGAGAAGTTTGACATTGATTCCATGCAGAGGCTAATCCAGATTGGTTATATCTCACTGGTAATATCTCACTGGTAACAATTTCATTACTGAAAAGCCAGTAAAAGAAACTGTATCGAATGTGAAAAAAATACAATGCCAGTAACAAATTTAAACAATTTCTTTATTAAGCTTTTCATAGGTACAATATTTGTGTTTTTCTTTTTAAGAGAACATTGTGTGGATGACTCAGGAAGACAGTATAAAAGTATTAATTTTGACTATGCCTGAAGTAGGGCAGTGACTGAGAATGGAGAAGGGATAAGTAGGAGTTGTTGAAGGAGGAATCAAGATAGAGATTTGGATAGAGAATATTAAGGATTAGAGAAAGCCAACATTTCTGCCAGGTTTTGATTCTAGATCACCTGGAAGAATGAGAGAGAACAAGAATTTAGGAAGGGAGGTTAGATGAAAAGAGAAGATGATTTCAATTTGGATCAAGCTGAATATGCTGTTACTCTAGAACAACTAAAAAATCCCACAGGCATTTGTAATTTTGACAGTAGAAATAAAAGCTAGAGATAAAAATTTATGAGTCATCCAGTGAAAAACACTATGGCAGCAAAAAGGGAGTGAGAGAAAGGATGGCATGATGATTCAAGTGTGGCAAAAGATTGTTGAATCTGAGGAATGAATATGTGAGAATATGTTTGAAAACTTTCAAAATAAAAAATAAAGAATGAGAGGTGAAGTGCCAGCAGTGTGTATAAACTCCTTTTTTCAAAGGTAAAAAATAGGATGCTAACTTCAAGGAGCTATCAGGTAAAGCGAAGGAGGAAGTTAAGAGGGTGAGGTAGAGGTATGACAAAGGGAAGATATGTAAAAATCAGTATTTCAGAACTTGGAAGGGGATAATGATATACATCAGTGCTTCATTTACTTTAATGTGCTTAGAAATCACCTGGGAACCTTGTTAAGATGCAAATTCTGATTCATTAGGCTTAGGGTGATACTTAATAGGGTTGCCTGTAAAACATAGGATGTTGCTTCTCAGAATAGGGGAGTTAATAAAGAAATATAAAAATATATAATTTATATATAATAAAAAATAAAACACAAAATGCCCAATTAAATTTGAATAATGTTTTAATATAAATATGTCCCACCCAGTTAAATTTGGATTTCAATAAACAACAAATAACGTTGGTTTTTTTTTTTCTTTAATAGAGACAGGATCTTGCCATATTGTCCAGGCTGGCCTTAAACTCCTGGACTCAAGTGATCTGCCTCCCTGGGCCTCCCAAAGTGCTAGGATTACAGGTGTGAGCCACTGCACCTGGAAACAAATAACTTTTAGTATTAATACAATCCAGCTGGGCGCAGTGGCTCATGCCTGTAATCCCAGCACTTTGGGAGGCCAAAGCAGGTGGATCACCTGAGGTCAGGAGTTCAAGACCACCCTTGGCCAACATGGTGAAACCCTGTCTCTGCTAAAAATATAAATATTAGCTGGGTGTGATGGCAGGCGCCTGTAATCCCAGCTACTCATGAGGCTGAGGCAGGAGAATCGCTTGAACCTGGGAGGCAGAAGTTGCAGTGAGCCGATATCACGCCATGTACTCCAGCCTGGGTGACAGAGTGAGGCTCTGTCTCAAAAAAAAAAAAAAAAAGTATAAATACAATCCAAATACTTCATGGAACATTCTTATACTTAACTTTCAAATATGGCACAGAACATATTTATATTAACACTTATTGTTTATCTGAAATTTAAATTTAACTGGGTCTCCTGTATATTTACTAAATCTGGCAACCCTAGTGAGATGCTGAGCATCTGCATTTATAACAAACTACCATGTGATGTGATGCTTCTGGTCTACAAATCACACTTTGTGCAGCAAAGATTGAGAGCTATGCTGCCCAATATAGTAGCCATTAGCCACATGTGGCTATTTAAATAAAGTAAATTTAAGAAATTATTTTCTGTCATACTAGCCACATTTCAAGTGCTCAATAATGGGTATATGTGGCTAGTGGCCACTGTATTAGCATAGATAAATAACATTTCCGTCACGTCACAGTTCTGTTGGGCAGCACTGTTCTAAAGTACAAATGGGAATGAGTTTAGAGAAGATGTAGTGTTTTCTTTTATGAGATTTCTAGTTACTTCAAAATAATTTTTATAAATAAAATTTTTAAATTTCAGTAAATGTTTGCATAAAATATGTCTGGTAAAAACTTCCATAATTGTTTTAATTTAAAGCTATTCAAATTTAAAGAGGTTATTATGAGACAGGATTATAATTTCTAATTGCATAGAATTTGAATCCATATACTAATGTAGTCTTTTAAAAAATGTGTAATTAGGATATCTAGTCAATCCCCATAGTCTAGGATGCAACATTTCTGAGATACCCCACTGAAGCCAACACTGAGTAGAAGCTATAGGAAACTAACCACATATTATGAAGCAAACTCCAGTCTGACTTGGGGCAATATTGATACTGACTTGAAGGAGTAAAGACTGACTTCTAGGTGGTGATTAAGAATCAGAGAGGTCTATCCAAAATAGTACAAGAGCCACAACCATCAGGGCCTACCCCTGGCAAAGGTTCTGGACAAAGGTGGCCAGTTCTCTTTGTGTGATTACAAAGGAAGGTCATAAGGCTATGTTGAGCGTCCAAGGTGCTTAATTCCCTTTAAGTATAGCAGACTATTTCCAAATCTACTTATTGTTGGAGGAGGAACTCCTTCTCAAGAATCCTGAGATAGAAAAGCAGGCATTATTATGAAAAAAATCATAGAAACTTACTGCATCTTAGGAAAGCCCCCCAACCCACCCACCACCAACAACTGACACTACACACAATTTAAGATAGCATAAATAAACATATTTTTGTAATATTTTATGTATTAATACCTGGCATAGGCTGGGCGTGGTGGCTCACACCTGTAATCCCAGCACTTTGGGAGGCCGAGGCGGGTGGATCACAAGGTCAAGAGATTGAGACTATCCTGGCCAACATGGTGAAACCCCATCTCTACTAAAAATACAAAAATAGCTGTAGTCCCAGCTACTTGGGAGACTGAGACAGGAGAATCGCTTGAACCCGGGAGTTGGGGGTTGCATTGAGCAGAGATCGGGTCTCTACATTCCAGCCTGGCAACAGAGCAAGACTCCGTCGCCCCCGCCAAAAAAAAAAAAAAAAAAAATGCCTGGCTTATTTTGGTATTTATTTGTGTAAAAATACTATTTTATTCTGAATAAGTGGATAAATTACAAAACAGTGTGATGAATATATATGAGTAGATTAATATGTCTGCATGATTCTCAGTTACATCAAGAATAGCTTAATGTGTATTAACCTTAAGGCATTGTTCAAGATGAGAAGTCAGTACACTTACTTTGTCCTCCTTATTTATAAAACCACCATAAAATCCTGATTATTTCTTTGCAGAAATATAAATGATAGGGGTTTTTTAAATGGTAATGATAATATAAGGATCTTTACAAATACTAATTTCTTGTTATTTATTTATTTATTTATTTATTTATTTATTTATTTATTTTTTGAGACAGAGTCTCTGTCACCCAGGCTGAAGTGCAGTGGCTCAATCTTGGCTCGCTGCAACCTCAGTCTCCTGGTTAAAGCAATTCTCGTGCCTCAGCCTCTCAAGTGGCCGAGATTACAGGCATGTGGCACCACGCCCGGCTAATTTGTTTTTGTATTTTTAGTAGAGATGGGATTTTGCCATGTTGGCCAGGCTGGTCTCAAACTTCTGACCTCAGGTGATCCACCTGCATTGGCCTCCCACCTGCTGTAATCCACATGTAATCCACATGTAAACCACATGTAATCCCACCTGCTGGGATTACATGTATGAGCCACCACTCCTGGCCATGAGTACTAATTTCGTGTAACACTGAAAATCAAAATATATATCCATTGAAGTAAATCGTAGAACTGGGAACTGATTTAATAAACCACTGGAGTTCTTCATGAAATTCTTGTAAGTCTAAGATTTAAGTAAGGCGGAAAAAATCTGCAGTTGAAATTTAAAGCAAATATATTTAGTATGAGATCACTATGTTAACAGAGTTCTATAAATTACATTCCTGTTTTTGGATTGAGATATACCAAGTACAAAATACATCTTAGTATTTCTTAAGATAACAGGATTGAAGTATATCTCTGGGGAAGAAAATTCACCTTGCTTTTAGATGCCATTTAAAAATTATTTCTGTCATATAAATTATCTTATTGTTGGCCATGCACAGTGGCTCACACGTGTAATCCCAACACTTTGGGAGGCCAAGGCGGGCGGACTGGTTGAGCTCAGGAGTTCAAGCCCAGACTGGGTAGCATGGTGAAACCTCATCTCTACAAAAAATATAAAAATTAGCTGGGCGTGGTAGTACATCTGTAGCCCCAGCTTCTTGGGAGGCTGAGGTAGGAGGATCACCTGAGCCTGGGGAGGTCAAGGCTGCAGTGAGCTGTGATCATGACACTGCACTCTAGTCTGGGTGACAGAGTGAGACCCTGTCTCAAAAAATAAACAAATTATCTTATTATTAAACTACTTTGAAGCCTAAAAAATTTTTTAAATGTTTATTTATAAATTTTGCTACAGTGTAATTTCTACATTACTTTAATGTCATAAGAAAAATTAGATGTATAGGTAATGTAATTTTTCTCCTATTTCCCTATAGCAAGTACAGATGAAGCTCAGGTTCCCCAAGGAAATATTGACCAGGTTGCTGTTGTGGCCATCAATGTTCTGTTTTTTGTGGCTCTATTTATCTTTGCCCTTTTTGAAACGTAAGTTTTATTCCATCTTCATCTGAATCAGATTATGTTTTAACCTTTATTTCTTAATGCAATGTTAATTAGGCATATAGATGTTATTGAAAATCTTATGTAAGGCAAATTTTTCTTACCATGATGTAAAAAATGTATATACATTTTGTTGCTTGTAACTTGAATGTAGTTAATTATTTGTCCATAATCTTAACTACCTTATCTTATTTTCTTATAAAAGAATCTGTTTCACTACTCTTTCCCTCTTTCATCTGAGTTTTATGATAAATACAGTTATAAAACTTTAATGCCATGATTTAATTATCCTTAAGCTCTATAATTTCCTACATATATGTGTATGTGTGTGTATATATATATATAAAATATATATATATATGATTCAATCCGGTAATTTTAACTCAATTTAATACCTGACCTTGAAGAAAAACCTAGTATATTACAAAATCTCTGCCTTGTGCAGGCTTTATTGACCTTTATCATATGGCTGTTTTATTTTTAAAATAACTTTCCATGAAATTATAAAAATAGTACATTCAAATCCCAAATATTACAACTGTATTTCTATATCCACTCCTTTCTGTGAAAGTAACCACTGCTAATACTTTAGTTTGTATTTTTTCAAACATTTTTCCTATGTATGTATAAGAGTGTATGTATATACATGTATCTATTAAACTTACATAGATTATGTGATATCATTTGACAACTTGGTTTATTTACTTGTTAATACATTGTGTCATTTTTATGTTAGTACTTGTAGGTTTGCTTGGTGTTTTTATTTTCAAAATTATTGAGATATATGAAAGTTCTAGCTCACCTGATATTTTAGGGGAAATTTTTTATTGTGGGAAAATATACATAACATAAAATTTATCGTGTTAACTTTTTTTGTTTTGTTTTGAGACAGGGTCTCACTCTGTCACCCAGGCTGGAGTGCAGTGGTGCAATCACGGCTCACTGCAGCCTTGACCTCCTGGGCTCAGGTGACCTTCCAGCCTCAGCCCTCTAAGTAGCTGGGACCACAGGCATGCGCCACCATGCTCAGCTAATTTGTTTATATTTTTTGTAGAGACAGGATTTCCCCATGTTGCCCAGGCTGATCTCGAACTCCTGGGCTCAAGTGATTTGCTCACCTTGGCCTCCCAAAGTGCTGGGGTTACAGACGTGAGCCTCCGCGCCTGGCACTATCATGTTAGCTGTTTTTAAGGTATGCAGTTCAGTAGCATTAAGTGCATTCACAATGTTGTACAACCATGACCACTAGCTATTTCCAGAATGTTTTCATCATCCTAAACAGAAGTTCCATACCCATTAAACAGTAACATACCAATTAAACAATGTTAAATGAATTTCAGACTGGGTGCAGTGGCTCACGCCTGTCATCGCAGAACTTTGGGAGGTTGAGGCAGGTGTATCACTTGAGGTCAGGAGTTCAAGACCAGCCTGGCCATATGGTGAAACCCTGTCTATACTAAAAATAGAAAAATTAGCTGGGTATGGTGGCAGGCGCCTGTAGTCCCAGCTACTCAGGAAGCTGAGGCAGGAGAATTGCTTGAACCCAGGAGATGGAGGTTGCAGTGAGCCAAGATCATGCCACTGCACTCCAGCCCAGGTGACAGAGTGAGACTTTGGCGTCTCAAAAATAATAGTAATAAACAATAAATATAAATTGCATTTCGTAGTCAGTTAATAGAGATCGAATGTAGGGAGAGAAACTTGGCAAGGAAGGATATAGTCATGTAAAGGAAGAGACATTGAGAGGTAAAGAGAAAAATATATATATTCAAAAATCCAGTATATTCTGATAACTTAATATAACATTATTGCATTGAAAGAGACCAATTTAATTAAAAATATAACCATGATTATTTAGTAATGTTAGAATGATAGGCATTATGATTGGTATGGCTTGTTTCCTTTTCCTTTGTTTCAGACTTTCTGTAATATGGCTATATTAGTTATATAATTAAAATATAACATTAGGAAGTAAAATATGAGTAGGCAAACTTAGTAACTTAGGTATGTAACAACAAATGCTTAAAATGTGTTCAAACTTTTGCTTGGGTCTGTTGTCATTGCTAAAAGGCATGCACATTCTTGAGTGTGTAGCTGTCATTATTAAAACTTACACTTCACTTTAAGTATAACAGTTACTGTGATTTAAATAAAATAAGAATAATTTTTTTTTTCTTAGCATCATTACTCCATTAACAATGGATATGTATGCCTGGACTCAAGAACAAGCTGTGTTATATAATGGCATAATACTTGCTGCTCTTGGGGTTGAAGCCGTTGTTATTTTCTTAGGAGTTAAGTTGCTTTCCAAAAAGTAAGTTAAGTGTTTTTCGTTTTATGTCTGTTTTTAAAAAATAAAACAAAAAACAGAGCTAACAATGCAAATGGATGTACCAGGAAAATAATTTAAAGCTTTTTTTTGCACACAAATTTACAATTTATTAAGAGATTATCATATTTCTATACCCTACAGCATTTCTTTGGTAAAACAAAATTTCTCACAAAGTATATAATTGACTCTTATTTATCTTTTGTCTACTATGTTTTCCTGAAAGTATATTTCATAAACCATTATTCTACTGTATTGTAATATATATTGCGCAACAAAAAAGATTCAGTGGTTAAGTTTGGAAAATCTTGGTTAAGATTACCAAACTTATTCTAGAACTTCTATCCACAGTATATATATTCTATATCGTCATCATGGCAAATAAAATTTGTGTCATTTCCCAGACCACACAACACTCTTTTTTTTTCTGAGACAGGGTCTCGTTTTGTTACCCATACTGGAATGCAGTGGTGCAATCATGGCTCAGTGCAGCCTAATGGGCTCAAGAGATCCTCTCATCTCAGCCTCCTGAATAGCTGGACTACAGGCATGACCACCACACCTGGCTAATTTATTTTTATTTTTTGTAGAGATATTATCTCACTATGTTGCCCAGGCTAGTCTCATTCCTGGGCTCACGCAATCCTCCAGCCTCAGTCTCCCAAAGTGTTGGGATTACAGGCATGAGCCACTGCGCCCAGCATAAGTGTTTTTTAATTGATACATGATAGATGTACATATGTTCGGGGTATGAGTGATAATTTGATACATTCGTATAATGTATAAAGATCAAATCGATAATTGGGATACCATCACTTTAAATATTTACCTTTTCTTTATGCTAGGAACATTTGAATTACTCTTTTCTAGCTTTTGACATGTACACTAAATTATTGCTAACTATAGTCACCCTACTGAGCTATTGAAAACTAGGTCTTATTTCTTCTAACTGTGTATTTGTACCCATTAATCAACTATTGTTTATTGCCTCCTTCCCGCTATTATTCCTGGCCTCTGGTAACTACCAATCTAGTCTCTTTTCTTTCTTTCTTTTCTTCTTTTTTTTTTCTTTTTGTAAAAGATGGTGTCTCACTCTGTTGCCCAGAATGGAGTGGAGTGGAGTGATCATGGCTCATGGCAGCCTCAAACTCCTGGGCTGAAGCAATCCTCCTGTCTCAGCTTCGTGAGTAGTTAGGACTACAGGCATGTGCCATAATGCCTGGCTAATTTTTTTTTTTTTTTTTAACGTTTTGTAGAGACAAGATCTTGCTTTGTTTCCTGGGCTCACCAATCTACTCTCTAACTTCATGAGATTCTTTTTTTTTTTTTTTTTTTTTTTTTGTGACGGAGTCTCGCTCTGTTGCCCAGGCTGGAGTGCAGTGGCACGATCTCAGCTCACTGCAACCTCCACCTCCTGGGTTCCAGCGATTCTCACGCCTCAGCCTTCCAAGTAGCTGGGACTACAGGCACATGCCATCACACCTGGCTAATTTTTTTTTTTATTTTTAGTAGAGACGGATTTCACCATGTTAGCCAGGATGGTCTCGATCTCCTGACCTCATGATATGCCCGCCTCAGCCTCCCAAAGTGCTGGGATTACAGGCGTGAACCACCGCTGCCGACCTGAGATTCACTTTTTTAGCTCCCACATGAGTGAGAACATGTAATAATTTGTCTTTCTGTGCTTGGCTTATTTCACTTAACATGATGACCATGAATTCCATCTATGTTACCCCAAATGATGGGATTTCATGGTTTCAATGGCTGAATAATATTCCCATATATATATATATATATATATATATACACACATACCACATTTATCCATTCATCCATTGATGGCCACTTAGGTTGGTTTCATATTTTGACTATTGTAAATAATGTTGAAATGAACATGGGAGTGCAGATGTGTCTTTGATATATTGATTTCATTTCTTTTAGATATATACCTAGTAATGGGATTGCTGGTTCATATGGCAGTTCCATTTTAAGTTTTTAGGAACTTCTGTACTGTTTTCCATAGTGGTTTTACTAATTTACATTCCCACCAACAGTATACAAGGGTTCCCCTTTCTCCACATCCTCGCCAGCATCCATTATTCCCTCTTTTTGATTAAAGCCATTTTAATTGGGTTGAGAGAATACCTAATTGTGGTTTTGATTTGCATTTCTCTGATGATTAGTGATGTCGAACATTTTTTATGTACTTAGTGGCCTTTTATATGTCTTTTGAGAATGTCTGTTCACTGTTTAAAAGAATCATTTTGAGGGCCTGGTGCAGTGGCTCATGCCTGTAATCCCAGCATTTTGGGAGGCCAAGGCAGCTGGATCATTTGGGGTCAGGAGTTCGAGACCAGTCTGGCCAACATGGTGAAACCCCATTTCTACTAAAAATACAAAAATTTTTCTACTAAAAATACAGGGCGTGGTGGCACATTTCTACTAAAATACAAAAATTTTTCTACGAAAAATAGAGGGTGTGGTGGCATGTGCGTGTAGTCCCAGCTACTCAGGAGGCTAAGGCAAGAGAATCGCTTCAACCTGGGAGGTGGAGGTTGCAGCAGTGAACCAAGATCACACCACTGCCCTCCAGCCTGGGTGACAGAGTGAGATTTCATCTCAAAATAAATAAATAAATACAAATAAATAAAAGAATAATTTTGGCCAGGTATGGTGACTCACATCTGCAACCCCAGCAATTTAGGAGGCTAAGATGGGAGGATCATTTCAGCCCAGGAGTTAGTTTGAGACCAGCCTGGGCAACATAGTGAGATCTTATCTCACTATGATATAATGAGATCCCTATTTCTTCACAGACACACACACAAACACAATTAGCTGGGTGTGATGGAGCACGCCTGTAGTCCCAGCTACTTGGGAGGTTGAGGCAAGAGGATTGCTTGAGCCCAGGAGTTTGAGGCTGCAGTGAGCTGTGATCGTACCACTACACTCCAGTCTGGGTGACAGAGCAAGACCCATCTCTTAAAAAAAGAATCATTTTGTAAAAGTACAACTGTAAGGAACATATTTTTAGGGAAATGCTTGTGTAAAATTAAGTTCAGTCATATAGTCTATGGTGGAACATTAGTTGATGAATTTAGACAGTTCTATTTAAGTATTCCTCAAATACAGATACTCTTTAACTTGCAGTGGGGCTACATCCTGATAAACTGATCATCATAAGTTGAAAATAGCACTAAGTTGAAAATACAGGCTGGGTGCAGTGGCTCACGCCTGCAATCCCAGCACTTTGGGAGGCCAAGGCGGGCAGATCACCTGAGGTCAGAAGTTCGAGACCAGTCTGGCCAATGTGGTGAAACCCCATCGTAACTAAATACACAAAAATTAGCTGGGTGTGGTGGCCAGTGCCTGTAATCACAGCTGCTCCACAGGTGGAGGCACAAGAATCGCTTGAACCCAGGAGGTGGAGGTTGCATTGAGCCATTGCATTCCAGCCTGGATGACAAGAGTGAAATTCCATCTCAGAAAAAGCGAAAAACAAAAAAAAAAACATTTAATACACCTAACCTACGGAGCATTGTAGCTTAGCTTAGCCTACTTTAAACACACTCCAACACTCACATTAGTTTTCAGTTTGGCTAAATCATCTAACACAAAGCATATTTTATAATAAAGTGTAGGATATCTCATGTAATTTGCCAAATACAGTATACTGTAGATTACAGTACTGGATGTTTACCTTTGTGATCATGTGGCTGATTAGGAGCTGTGGCTCTCTGCTGCTGTCCAGCATCATGAAACAGTATCATACCACAGATCACTAGTCTGGAAAAATATCAAAATTCAAAATTTGAAGTGTGGTTTCTACTGAATGAGTATCACTTTCCTACTGTTGTAAAGCTGAACAGTTCTAAGTTGGACACTCATAAGTCAGAGACTGTATGTACTTTAATAAGGTTCTAAAATTAATCAACAAATGTTAAGTCAGTGTATCAGGTTCAGTGCTATGGGGGTACTATGAGAATTCTTGTCCTTATGGAGCCAAGTGGAGGGATCAAGATATAAGATAGACATATATTTATATTCAAAGTTAATAGGAAGTACATTACATCTTGCTACAGAAGTAGAGCAGTGCTGCTGATACACATTCTTATAGAATGTCCAATACCATCCCCTCAAAGCACGTGTATTCCAGTAGGGGGAAAGCCAATAAACACAAATGTGAAGTCGGATAGTGGTAAGTACTACAAAGAAGAATAGAAGAGAAAAGAATAAGGAGTGACAAGGGCAGGGCTGGGAAGGGGGGAAATGTTGTATTTGATACACTGCTCAAGGAAGGTATATATGAGGAAGTTACATTTAAGCTGAGACCTTAGTGAAGTCAGCAAAGAGCCATGCAATGGCCTGGAACTCTCTTCCTCGGGAAGGCTGAGCTTTGTGTGTTTAAGGAACAAGCAGAAAGGCTGATTTGACAAGAGCAGAGTGAGGGAAAAGGCAAATGATAAATTAGGTTAGAAAGATGTGAAGCCTGTTGGTATTCCGAGGGCAATGGAAGTCATCGGGTTTTTGTTGGTTGTTTGGTTGTTTGGTTTTTATGCCTGTATTTTGGAAGACATTGGTTTTGTTTTTATGTTTTACTGTTATGCAGAATTTCCAACATATACCAAAGTCTGGAGAGCCTCATGTACTGAATCTCCAATATCCATTACCCAGCTTCAACAATTATAAGCACTTAGACAATCCTGTTCCATCTCTACCTCTAGCTATTCCACACTCTCTTTCCCCTGTACCTGGATTATTTTGAAACTGATCCTAGGCATCATTTCATATCTTCCATAAATATTTCAGTATGTGTCTCTAAAGTTAATGATATTATCTTATCCAAAAAAGTGACTTATTAATATCATCACATATTCAGGTAGCATTCACATTTTCTCCACTGTCTCAAGTGTTTTTTGACTTTGTTTTGTTGTATTTGTTTTTCAGTATGTTCACTAGACTCAGGCTCTTAAGTTTCTTAAGTCTCTTTTAATCAATAAGTTTCTTCTTCATCTCTGTTTTTTTTTCTCTTTTCCTCTTACAAATTGAAGAAACCAGGATTTTTGCACGATAGTTTCCCATATTTTGGATCTTAGTGATTGCATCACTGGTGTTTTGAAGACATTTTCCTTTCTGCTATATTTTTCTTTTTTTTAAATTATTATACTTTTTTTTTTTTTTGATGGAGTTTCATCTTGTTGCCCAGGCTGGAGTGCCATGGCGCGATCTTGGCTCACCGCAACCTCCACCTCCCGGGTTCAAGCCATTCTCCTGCCTCAACTTCCCGAGTCTGAGTAGCTGGGATTACAGATGTGTGCCACCCCACCCAGCTAATTTTTGTATTTTTAGTAGAGACAAGGTTTCACCATGTTGGCCTGGATGGTCTCGATCTCCTGACCTCAGATGATCCGTCCTCCTCGGCCTCCCAAAGTACTGGGATTACAGGCGTGAGCCACCACACCCAGCCTTTATTATACTTTGAGTTCTGGAATACATGTGCAGAATGTGCAGGTTTGTTACATAGGTATAAATGTACTATGGTGGTTTGCTGCACCCATCAACCCATCATCTACATTAGGTACTTCTCCTAATGCTATCCCTCCTCTAGCCCCCCACCCCGCAATGGGCCCCTGTGTGTGATGTTCCCCTCCCTGTGTCCATGTATTCTCTTTGTTCAACTCCCACTTATGAGTGAGAACATGTGGCGTTTGTTTTTCTGTTCCTGTGTTAGTTTGCTGAGAATGATGGTTTCCAGCTTCATCCATGTTCCTGTAAAAGACATGAACTCATCCTTTTTTATGGCTGCATAGTTTTCCATGGTGTATATGTGCTACATTTTCTTTATTCAGTCTGTCATTGATGGGCATTTGGGTTGGTTCCAAGTCTTTACTATTGTGAATAGTGCTGTAATAAACATACATGTGCATGTGTCTTCATAGGAGAATGATTTATAATCCTTTGGGTATATACCCAGTAATGGGATTGCTGGGTCAAATGGTATTTCTGGTTCTAGATCCTTGAGGAATTGCCACACTGTCTTCCACAATCGTTGAACTAATTTACACTCCCACCAACAGTGTAAAGGTGTTCCTATTTCTCCACATCCTCTCCAGCATCTGTTGTTCCCTGACTTTTTAATGATTGCCACTCTAACTGGTGTGAGATGGTATCTCATTGTGATTTTGATATGCATTTCTCTAATGACCAGTGATGATGAGCTTTTTTTCATATGTTTGTTGGCTGTATAAATGTCTTCTTTTGAGAAGTGTCTGTTCATATCCTTTGCCCACTTTTTGATGGGGTTGTTTTTTTCTTGTAAGTTTGTTTAAGTTCCTTGTAGATTCTGGATATTAGACCTTTATCAGATGGATAGATTGCAAAAATTTTCTCCCATTCTGTAGGTTGCTTGTTCACTCTGATGATAGTTTCTTTTGCTGTGCAGAAGCTCTTTAGTTTAATTAGATCCCATTTATCAATTTTGGTTTTTGTTGCCGTTGCTTTTGGTGTTTTAGTCATGAAGTCTTTGCCCATGCCTATGTCCAGAATGGTATTGCCTAGGTTTTCTTCTAGGGTTTTTGTGGTTTTAGGTCCTATGTTTAAGTCTTTGATCTATCTTGAGTTAATTTTTGTATAAGGTATAAAGAAGGGGCCCAGTCTCAGTTTTCTGCGTATGGCTAGCCAGTTTTCCCAACACCATTTATTAAATAGGGAATCCTTTCCCTATTGCTTGTTTTTGTCAGGTTTGTCAAAGATCAGATGGTTGTAGATGTGTGGTGTTATTTCTGAGGCCTCTATTCTGTTCCATTGGTCTATATATCTGTTTTGGTACAAGAACCATGCTGTTTTGGTTACTGTAGCCTTGTAGTGTAGTTTGAAGTCAGGTATTGTGATGTCTCCAGCTTTGTTCTTTTTGCTTAGGATTGTCTTGGCTATATGGGCTCTGTTTTGGTTCCGTATGAAATTTAAAGTAGTTTTTTTCTAATTCTGTGAAGAAAGTCAATGGTAGCTTGATGGGGATAGCATTGAATCCATAAGTTACTTTGGACACTATGGCCATTTTCACAATATTGATTCTTACTGTCCATGAGCATGGAATGTTTTTCCATTTGTTTGTGCCCTCTCTTATGTCCTTGAGCAGTGGTTTGTAGTTCTCCTTGAAGAGATCCTTCACATCCTTTGTAAGTTGTATTCCTAGATATTTTATTCTCTTTGCAGCAATTGTGAATGGCAGTTCACTCTTGATTTGGCTCTCTGTTTGTCTGTTATTGGTGTATAGGAATGCTTGTGATTTTTGCACATTGATTTTTTATCCTGAGACTTTGCTGAAGTTGCTTGTCAGCTTAAGGAGATTTTGGGCACCACTGGTCCCGCAGAAATACAAACTACCATCAGAGAATACCACAGTATTCTCTAATACTATAAACACCTCTATGCAAATAAAATAGAAAATCTAGAAGACACAGATAAATTCCTGGACACATACACCCTCCCAAGACTAAACCAGGAAGAAGTCGAATCCCTGAATTGACCAATAATAAGTTCTGAGATTGAGGCAGTAATTAATAGCCTACCAACCAAAAAAAGCCCAGGACCAGATAGATTCACAGCCGAATTCTACTGGAGGTTCAAAGTTTCCATTCCTTCTGAAACTCCATTCCTTCTGAAACTATGCCAAACAGTAGAAGAAGAGGGACTCCTCCCTAACTCATTTTATGAGGCCAGCATCATCCTGATACCAAAACCTGGCAGAGACACAACAAAAAAAATTTAAGGCCAATATCCCTGATGATCATCGATACGAAAATCCTCAATAAAATACTGGCAAACCCAGGCCAGGTGCGGTGGCTCACGCCTGTAATCCCAGCACTTTGGGAGGCTGAAGTGGGTGGATCACGAGGTCAGGAGATCGAGACCATCCTGGCTAACACAGTGAAACCCCATCTCTACTAAAAATACAAAAAAATTAGCCAGGCGTGGTGGCAGGCACCTGTAGTCCCAGCTACTCGGGAGGCTGAGGCAGGAGAATGGCATGAACCCGGGAGGCGGAGTTTGCAGTGAGCCAAGTTCACGCCACTGCATACCAGCCTGGGCGACAGAGCGAGACTCTGTCTCAAATAATAATAATAATAATAATAAATAAATAAAAATAAAAAATAAAATACTGGAAAACTGAATTCAGCAGCACATCAAAAAGCTTATCCACCACGATCAAATCTGCTTCATCCCTGGGATGCAAGGGTGGTTCAACATACACAAATCAATAAATGTAATCCATCTCATAAACAGAACCAATGACAAAAACCACACGATTATCTCAATATATGCAGAAAAGGCCTTTGATAAAATTCAACACTCCTTCATGCTAACAACACTCAATAAACTGATATTGATGGAACGTATCTCAAAATAATAAGAGCTATTTATGACAAACCCACAGCCAGTATCATACTGAATGGGCAAAAACTGGAAGCATTCCCTTTGAAAACCGGCACAAGACAAGGATGCCCTCTCTCACCTCTCCTGTTCAACATAGTATTGGAAGTTCTGGCCAGGGCAATCAGGCAACAGAAAGAAATAAAGGGTATTCAATTAGGAAATGAGGAAGTCAAATTGCCTCTGTTTGCAGATGACATGATTGCTGTATTTCGTAAAAACTAGTACTTGCATCTAGAAGCTTGATGAAATTTGGGTTCAATTTTTTGGCAAGAATACTTTATAGGTGGGGATATGTGCTTATATCAGAAGAAATATAATGTTTTGTTTATCTCTTCTTAACATGTAAGTAGCCACTGATTATTCCATAGATCCATTAATTCATTAATGAATCATTACAAAATTCTGGTATTTTAATTCTATCATTCCTTTATTTATTTGCTAGAATACTTACCATGAAGAGAATCTTTCCCTCACCAACTATTTGGTTAACCTGAGCTACAGTTGTATAGGAAAGGCAGGATAAAGGCTTGATTATTTTCTTTTGTTTCCCTAACATCCTCAAAAACTGACCAAAGAGTACTTTATTTTAATATACTATGAATTCACAGATTATAACACTTTTTTTTTTTTTGGCGACAGGGTCTTGCTCTGTCACCCAGTTTGGAGTGCAGTGGTGCCATCACAGCTCACTGCAGCCTTGACCTCCTGGGCTCAAGTAATCCTCCTGCCTCAACCTCCTAAGTAGCTAGAACTACAGGCACCAAATACCACTCCCGGCTAATTTTTAAAATTTTTTGTAGAGATGGGGTCTTGCTATGTTGCCCAGGCTGGTTTTGAACTTCTGGCATCAAGCAGTCCTCCCGCTTTGGCCTCCCAAAGTACTGGGGTTATAGGTGTGAGCCACTACACCAGGCCACAGATGATAATACTTTTTGTGTGTTTCAATCCATTGCCATTATTATTCTGTTTTGGTACTCACATTGTCACATTTTTGGCCAGCTTCTTCAAATTGGCTGAGTCAAAAAGACTCATGACCTAGTAGTCACTGATAACTTCTGTGCTTTTTGCTGTGAAAGATCTGAGCTCATCTACTTTTTGTGTCCCAGACCTTAAGTCAGCCATTTTTCAGAGGAGTCCTGGTTATTTTTAGTGGAAAATTATATTTAGCATTCTTTTTAATGGATATATCACTAAAAGTACAAGATATTATTTTTAGTTTTTAAAATTATGAAAGTAATGAAGCTATGTTATAATGTTTCATTTTAAAATTACAGAGTTTCTGTTCTTTAACAGGATTGGCGAGCGTGCTATTCTACTGGGAGGACTCATCGTTGTATGGGTTGGCTTCTTTATCTTGTTACCTTGGGGAAATCAATTTCCCAAAATACAGTGGGAAGGTATAGCCATACATAATTCTATAATGTTAACCTCTGTTATTTATCTAAAATCAACAAGTAATGCACTGCAATGGTTTTGTTTTTACAGATTTGCACAATAATTCAATCCCTAATACCACATTTGGGGAAATTATTATTGGTCTTTGGAAGTCTCCAATGGAAGATGACAATGAAAGACCAACTGGTTGCTCGATTGAACAAGCCTGGTGCCTCTATACCCCGGTGATTCATCTGGCCCAGTTCCTTACATCAGTTGTGCTAATAGGATTAGGCTATCCAGTCTGCAATCTTATGTCCTATACTCTATATTCAAAAATTCTAGGACCAAAACCTCAGGTAAGCCAGGTACCCTGACATTGCAATTATAGAAAATATACTTGTAAGCACTCACATTTTTTGCTGCCATTCTCTATTTTTACACAGACTGATTTGAGGGATTTTTATCATATTCAGCATTTAAAATTTTTAAAAATCCCACAACTTCTGTAAAGTTCATTCTTGGGTAGGTTATGTGGGTTATAGTTTTGGATACAGAAGTTGTAGGAGTGGCATTGTGGTAGAGTGTAAAGTGGCACAGTGGAGTCAGCCAAATATGGCTTCAAACCTCTTGAACAAGTTACTTAAACTTTCTGAGTTTCAGCTTCTACCTTTGTTAAACGGGCATAACACCTGTCATCGAAACTTGTGAACATTACAAATGATGTATGTAAAGCACCTACCTCAGTGACTGGCATGTAGCAGGTACAAAATAAATGTTAGCTTTAAAAGGTATTTTAATCAATTTTATTATTCCCAGGGCTTCGGCAGACATTAAGTTTTTCCCTTTACACTCCTTTTATTTTTTTTAATCTGACTTAATATCAAATGCTATATTTATAGGAGGCATTTTATGTTTAATTTAAAAGTAAAAGATGCAGAAACGATTCTTGTAAGTTTGCTGTAGTTTGGTAATACCATTTCTTTGCTTTTAAACAACTAAACCCCAATATCAATCTGCTTGTCCTCCATTTCACCCCCAACAGGGTGTATACATGGGCTGGTTAACAGCATCTGGAAGTGGAGCCCGGATTCTTGGGCCTATGTTCATCAGCCAAGTGTATGCTCACTGGGGACCACGATGGGCATTCAGCCTGGTGTGTGGAATAATAGTGCTCACCATCACCCTCCTGGGAGTGGTTTACAAAAGACTCATTGCTCTTTCTGTAAGATATGGGAGGATTCAGGAATAAACTAGCTAAGACTGTGATGGAAACTACTTGCTGTGTGGCACTTCCTGGTCTAAAGCTCTGCTAGACAATTGCGGTGAGCCAGTCTTCAAGAATCAGACTACAGATATTGCAGATTTTGAAGAACAAGAACATATGTTGAATAACAGAGAGAATTCTACATGTCATTGTGAATAGTAGGTTATATAAAAACATACTAGATCATAATTTCCTTACCTCAGAAATGAAATATTATTCTTATAATACCTTTTTGTGGTTGCATGAACTAATGAGTGAATGAACAATGATGAATAAATGTGAAGCTGTATTCTTAATACCAACTGCAGAAGTGTCATTAAAATAATATACAGTGGAACCAGAAAGAGGGTTCTGTAAGAATTAGCCATAGCAGAATAAAATTATAGAATTTTAAAAACCTCTACCCAAGTAGAGGTATTTTTATTCAGAAACCTACTTTTTATTTATGAAAAAAATGCATTTTCTATTATCAAGTTCACTTATGAAATAAAAATTATAACACATATTTTCCATTTAGCATGCCTAACATCCTACCTTGCCTTCTATGAGTCTTTCTTCTAATACTGCACCTCTGCCTTATTTTAGTTCAGGGTTTCACTAAGTAACCCCTACATTAATAAAGGAGTATGAATAATGCTAATATTTGAGCAATACAGAGGATTAAGAGATCAAGATACTTCACTGCCTATTAGCCTAATAGGGATACCTGCTTTCTTTCAAATGCCAATAATTCACATTAGAAACATAATCCAGATATGTGTTATTATATATATATATACAAAACAGTAAATGGTTTCTTAAAATTATTGCTATTTTTCAACCCCCTTAAACGGGAGAAAAACATTTAATTAGTAAAACATTAATTAATTTACTTTAATTTTTCCCATCTCTCAAAAGTGGGGGGGAGGAACACAACAGTTTTCGATCTATGTCTGCATAGTTGTGTAGAGCTGCAGAATTTTCGTTGGATTTTTAATTTGGATGATCCATGACAGCCCCAACCTAGTCAGGCTAATAAGTATTTGAGGCAAAATGGCTTTAATCTAACAATTTACTGAGTTTACCTGAAGTTGGCTAAATAACACTGTATGTTTAACTTCTACCTCTACATAAGTTGAATGCTGATAAAAGGAACTAGTAGATAACTATGTATATTGATAAGCACTGTTACAGAAAATGCAAAAATATTTCTAAACACTTTTCCAAATGTTTTCTACTTTAAGTTAGAAATAGTTTCAAATCTGAGAATAAACACTATATAATCTGCACTTTATAGGTTGGGTGCAGTGTCTCATGCCTGTAATCCCAGCACTTTGGAAGGCCAAGGCAGGAGGATTGCTTGAGGCCAGGAATTCAAGACCAGCCTGGGAAACAAAGTGATACCCTGTCTTTACAAAAAATAAAAGCAAAAATTTAAAACTGTATAATCTGCACTTTATGCTAAACTTGCTGTGCTCTTAAACTCAATTTTTTCAGCTCTAATAAAGGGCTTAATTTGATAGAATTATTCTACGATTAAATTTTGAAGACTGTTTTCACTCTCCTCTGCCGCCCATAGCAAGACTGCTTCCATAGATTTCTCAGAACCGTAGCCAGTTCTGGCTATTTGGTCAAGTCTGGGATCCCTCTTACCTGCTATTCTGCAGCTGCTTTCTCTGTCTTACATTTTTTGGGCCACGTCTAATCTTAAAGAGTAAACTCTACCCTTGGTTTGCATAGTGTGCATGACGAAAATAACAAGAATAATGGTAATGATGAAAATGATAAGAGCAAAATTTGTGGAGTGCTTTCCACATTCCAGGTAATGTGTAACATACAATTTAATTCTTACAGCAGTCTTATGGAGTGAAAATACTATTATGATTCCCGTTTTACAGATGAAAGAATGGAGGCACAGAAAAGTTACTTGTCTAAGTAACAGTCTATCCTTAAAGTCCACAGTCTTAACCACTTGATTTTTCATAGTGAGGAAAATATCCCAGAAAGTTGCAGTTTCAATTAATTACTAATTGTAGGGTAATTTAACTATACCAGTGACTCCTGCTAGCAGAAATATTTGGGCAACATAAGCCCACTGACTGGAGCTTTTGTCTTAGCATAATAACCTGTTTCCAGCAAGAATATAACAGAGAAAAGTTTCCCAGCTTTCAAAGGTTTATAATATTGATTAAAATTTAGATAAACTTAACCTTGCACAAATGACTCTTACTTTCCTTTTTATTGAGAGCATTTTCTTTGGAGCATTTTCTTCTTTGGAGGATTATACCTTGCTCATCTTGGCACAAAAGAAGGCGAAAGGAAGTAACATGGGATTGGGAAAAGAGCAAGGAGGTAAAGTTTGAGGAAAAAAAATCACCGTGTTGATGTCTTCTTGAGTAGGCCAAGTTGCGTATAAAGAGAAAATGACAACAGGAGATTTTAAGGTATGATATATTGTTAAGAGTAGTACATATTTAAGAAGAGAAAATATGTTTTTGAAAACATTTAAACTTGAAAGGATGATTTTCATATTTTGAAGGGATTTATAACTTCACAAAGCATCTCCATTCTATCTTGTTCAGCTTTACATTTAAAAATAAACTCTTCTTGTTCATATAAACCTTATCTCTTACATAAAGTGAAATCTGTTAATTTTTTGTTTTGACAAGGATAAACTACTTATCTGCATCTGTTTAAGAATAGATTAACTTATTTTGAGAAGAAATTCTGGGCACCATTTTTGACTATTGAAGACTTATTTGTAATTTAATTTCTACTTTACATTGTGAATGTTCATTTTCTAATAAACAAGATTATTTTGCATATGTACCTTAAGCTTTAAAACTATTCAGTCGTCTTTCAGTACATATTTAAGGGGGTACCCACTATGTGCCAATTACAATGTCATTTGGGGGATTCTGCGGTAAACAAAACACACAGAGCTCCGACCTTCATGAGGCTTATGTACCAGCAAGAAAGTCAGATATTCACAAGATGATTTCACAGATGATTATGATTGAGGGAAGGGTGATGAGAGAGAAGCATAGGGAGCTATGAGGGTGAATATGATTAACAGGGAACCTGACCTGAACAGGAGAGTCAGGCACGTTTCTCCAGAAGAAATGATTAGCCAAGACCTGGTGGAAGAGAACAATTTGGATTGGTGAAGAGTGGGACAAGTACTTTTCAGGCAGAAGGCAGTGTGTACAAAGCCCTGGAGGTGGGAAGATCTTGGAGCTTTCACAGAACTAAAAATAGGTCCAAGTTGGGTGGAGTATAGTGGTTGAGAAGAAGCCTAATTTTAGCTGAGTCTATAAAGGGACAATGCAAGGCCTTGCAGGCCCCAAGTATTAAGACTTCTTGTGCAACTAAGAGTTTAAGAGTTCTATTTAGGCATGGTTGGAGCTAGAATCCAAATGTCATCAGGACTCTTTTCTTTGGGTTCTACATGTCTCTGCTTGACTTTATTTTCAGATGCTGTCCATGTTTGTAGGAAGAGGACCACTGGCAGCCCTAGGCACACAACATCCTTATAGTTCACAATTCCAGAGAAAAATGGCTTGGGTAGTAGTACCAGAAAAAATATGAAGTAGCCAAGTTTAGCTCATGTACGCATCCCTGAATTGACCACATGAGGATAGACTCCTCTACTAACCCAGATATAGATCACGCATCCATTCTGGAAATGCATTGTGGGAGGGAGGAGGGGAAGAACCCTGTGGAGCTCGTCCCAATTACATGGTCTAAACAGACATAACTGAATGAAAAGGAGATTCCACCAAAGAAAGGTTTGCTGACAAAAAATATATCCCCACTACCCCTCCCAGCTGTTTCCACATCATTGCACTCATAGGAAATATTATATGCCCCACTGTGGAAATGGATGAAACCATTTGTACCCAGCTTCTTCAGCCAGTGCAGGCCCTGTCAATCACCTCCAAGCTCAGAAGGGATCAGTTTACCGTCTACAAGTATAACAAGTATTTATTTGTGATATACCAATGTTAAAAGCATGGTACTGTTCCATATTAGGTATTTTGGACTTTAAGAAAAGTGGCTGGGCATGGGGCTCATGTCGGTAATCCCAGCACTTTGGGAGGCTGAGGCAGGTGGAACACGTGCGGTCAGGAGTTCGAGACCAGCCTGGCCAACATGGTGAAACCCTGACTCTACTAAAAATACAAATATTAGCCCAGCGTGGTGGCAGGCACCTGTAATCCCAGCTACTCTGCAGGCTGAGGCAGAGGGAGGCAGAAGTTGCAGTGAGCCAAGATCACACCACAGCACTCCAGCCTGGGCAACAGAGTGAGACTCCCTCTCAAAAAAATAAAAAATAAAAAGTGAGAAGGTATTTAAGGTAACATGTTCTCTTAAAAGAATCCTGGGCATCTTGTAGACATGGCTAGTTTCAGGTCTGGGGCAAGGAGAGCTGGAGACATTTATTGTGCCAGAAAGCAAGGAAGTTATCAAAGACTACTGAAATCTTGCCAAAAGGACAGAGGACTCAAAGTGGCCAGTAGGCCAAAAAATGGGGTAATTAACGCATAAAGAATAGTATCTGTTGTTAATTTAAACAAACGTGTGAAAATCCATGAGTTCAAAATGATATTAAAAATAAGAAACTTGTTGGTCACCTTTGGAGGCTTCTAGAGCATTCACTCTTTTTATTCTGAAAACCAGAAAATAGCTGTGGCTCACACCTGTAATCCCAGCACTTTGGGAGGCTGAGGCGGGAGGATCACCTGAAGTCAGGAGTTCGAGACCAGCCTGGCCAACATGGTGAAACCCTGTCTCTACTAAAAATACAAAAAATTAGCCAGGAGTGATGGCGTGTGCCTGTAGTCCCAGCTGCTCAGGAGGCTGAGGCAGGAGAATCGCTTGAACCTGGGAGGCAGAGGTTGCAGTGAGTTGAGATCGTGCCACTGCACTCCAGTCTGGGCAACAGAGTGAGACTCCGTCTCAACAACAACAGCAAAACCCAGAAAATAAAGAATGAAGCATCTATTCTGCCTCTCCTGTACCTAAACATCAGGGTAAACAAATATTGAAGGAAAGTTCTTTTCTGTAGAAGAATCCAGGCCGATAAATACAGAGGGGATAATGGAAAAATCTCTATTTAGCAACCTCTAGTGAAATAATGAGCAACACTCATCAATGGATGCTTAAACTATTAGGTGAAAGATTAATGAGGAACTTTCTAAGGATGGTTGAGGCTGACAACACTTGGACACTGAGCACTGTTTACATCATTAAAAGTGGGATTAGCATTATGTGCCTCTTGATTTGATAGAGCAGGAAGTACACAGCACCATCTGTGAAAGTGTCCTGCCCAAAATATCGAACCAGAATCTAACCAAGCCTGTACATATAAACTACAAGTTTTTGGATATATAGAGGATAAAAAAAAACATGTTAAATGTCACCTCCAGGAAGTAATTATGATCCAGAAGGTGATATATATATATAAAATATTATATATATATAGTATATAATATAAAAATATATAACATAAAATATATATATATGTTTTGAGACAGAGTCTTGCTCTGTCGCTCAGGCTGGAGTGCAGTGGTGTGATCTCAGCTCACTGCAACCTCCAAGTCCTGGGTTCAAACGATGCTCGTGCGTCAGCCTCGTAAGTAACTGGGATTACAGGTGCCCACCACCACGTCCAGCTATTTTTGTTTGTTTGTATTTTTAGTGGAGATGGGGGTTTCACCATGTTGGTCAGGCTGGTCTCGAACTCCTGACCTCAGGTGATCCGCCTGCCTGGGCCTCCCATAGTGCTGGAATTACAGATGTGAGCCACTGCGCCAGGCCCAAGGTGATATATTTTATAGGACAAATGATCCAGTTACTTTAAAAATGGGGGGCGGGGGAACGACATGGAAAGGTTGAGAAGACAGGATTCAGATGAAAAGAAACTTGAGACATAAATCAAATGCATTATATAGACTTTTTGGATGCTATTTCAAACAAACCAAATGTAAAAAAGATATTTCTGAAGCAATTGGAAAAATTTGAAGCTGGGCTAAATATTAGATGATATTAAAGAATTATTAATTTAGAGGTGTGTGATAATATTGTGCTTTTAAAAAAATCTTATTCGTTAAAGATACATACTGAAATTTTTATATAGAAATTATATGATGTCTTATGGGCATGGCGGCACATGCCTGTAACCCACCTACTCAGGAGGCTGAGGTGAAAGGATCGTTTGAGCTTGGGAGGTTGAGGCTGCAGTGAGCTGAGATTGTGCCATTGCACTCCAGCCTGGGTGACAGAGCAAGACCCTGTCAAAAAAAGAAAAGAAAAAAGAAAGAGAGAGAGAGAGAAAATATGGGGAGGGAGGGAGGAAGGAAAGAAGAGAGGGAGAGAGGGAGGGAGGGAGGAAGAAAGGAAGAAAGGAAGGGAGGGAGGGAGGGAGGGAAGAAATATATATATACAACCATTAAAATAGAATGAAATCCTGTAATTTGCAGCAACATGGATAGAACTGAGGGTCATCATGTTAGGTGAAATAAGCCAAGCACAGAAAGATAAATATCAGCTAAAAAAAAAAAAAAACAAGCGAATCTCATGAAGTTAGAGAGTAGATTGGTGAGCCTGAGCAACACGGCAAGATGCTGTCTCTACAAAAAGTTTTTTTTTCTTTTTTAAAAATTAGCCAGGCATTGTGGACACACATCTGTATTCTTAACTACTCTGGAGGCTGAGGTGGGAGAATTGCTTGAGCCCAGGGGTTCAAGACTGTAGTGAACTGTGATTATGCCACTGCACTCTAGCCTGGGTGACAGAGGCAGACCTTGTCTCTAAAACAAATGAAAAATAAAAAATTTTTAAAAGATAAGAACCGAATGTCATTTTAAATGAGCTGAAATAAATGATTAGGTAATGGAAACTTGACGAAAGTTGAAAATCGTAATTAGAAAACAGAAACATGGCCAAGTCGGGGGGGCTCACGCCCGTAATCCCAGCACTTTGGGAGGCCAAGGTGGGTGGATCACTTGAGGTCAGGAGTTTGAGACCAGCCCGGCCAACACGGCAAAACCCTGTCTCTACTAAAAGTACAAAAATTAGCCAGTCCTGGTGGTGTGCGCCTGTAATCCCAGCTACTCTGGAGGCTGAGGCAGGAGAATTGCTTGAACTCGGGAGGCAGAAGTTGCAGTGAGTTGAGATTGTGCCATCACACTCCAGCCTGGGCAACAAAGCAAGATTGTCTCAAAAAACAAAACAAAACAAAACAAAAAAAAAAAAAAGAAAAGGAAGCAGAAATGAGACAGACAATAGGAAGATATGAAAATATTGCTGGGAGAGCTCAGGAAAGAATAAGAAATTTAAAAAACAATTTTAGGCATGAAGACCAAATTAAAAGGAACACAAAAGTGATTTAATTATCACAAATAACTTCATAAGAAAATAAAAGATGAGGGGAAATCAAAATAACTTAAATAGGGCTGAGTGTGGTGGCTCATGCCTGTAATCCTAGCACTTTGGGAGGCTGAGGTGGGCAGGTCACCTGAGATCAGGAGTTCGAGACCAGCCTGATCAACATGGTGAAACCCCGTTTCTACTAAAAATACAAAAAAAATTTAGCTGGGCATGGTGGCGTGCGCCTGTAATCCCAGTTACTCAGGAGGCTGAGGCAGGAGAATCGCTTGAACCCAGGAGTCGGAGGTTGCAGTGAGCCAAGATCACGCCACTGCACTCCAGCCTGGGTGACAAAGTGAGACTCTGTCTCAAAAAAAATAAAAATAAAATAAAAAATTATTGTGAGAAAGCAATACATGTAGAAACTAGGCACAGATGATTTAACGTACATATAAATCTTGGAAAAGAATACCAAAGCAATGAAACAACAAATTCTGAAAAGTATAATTCGGCCGGGTGTGGTGGCTCATGCCTGTTATCCCAGTGCTTTGGGAGGCCGAGGCAGGTGGATCACATAAGATCAGGAGTTTGACACCAGCCTGGTGAACACGTTGAAATCCCATCTCTACTAAAAATACAAAAAATTAACCGGGTATGGTGGCACGCGCCTGTAGTCCCAGCTACTCAGGAGGCTGAGGCAGGAGGATCACATAAGCCCTGGAGGCAGGGGTTGCAGCCGAGATCGACCACTGCACTCCCGACTGGGTGACAGAGCAAGACTCCATCTCAAAAAAAGAAAAAACAAAAAAAAAAATAGATGTTATAAATGTAGTACAGCCTAAGTGTATAGTCACATTTACTCACCACTCACTCACTGACTCACTGAGTACAAATTCTAGTCCTGCAGGCTCTATTCATGGTAAGTGTACACAGATGTATACAGATGTACCATTTTTTTCTTTCATATCACATTTTTTACTGTACCTTTTCTATGTTTAGATATGTTTAGATACACAAATGCTTACCACTGTGTTACAACTGCCCACAATCTTCAGTACGGTAACATGCTGTACAGGATTGTAGCCTACAAACAATAGGCTATACCATATAGTCTAGGTGTGTAGTAGGCTATACCATCTAGGATTGTGTAAGTACACTCTATGATGTTCGCACAACAATGAACTCACTTGATGCATTTCTCAGAACATAACCCCACTGCCAAGCAATACATGACTGTAATACAGTTTCAGGAAGGAAATGGACAGATATTGAAATAAAATTGATAAGTTGATCATTTTTGAAGCTGAACGATTAGTACAGTATGATAGATTATACTATCCCATCTACCTCTGTATATATTGGACACTTCCTTAAAAATTAATTTGTAAAACATGCTTTGTAACAAACTTAGGTCATAGAAGAAATATGAACTGAAATCACAGAATTTCTTGAAAAAATAATACTGAAAAGATAACATATCAGAATGGATGCAGCTAAAACAGATTTCAGAGGAGAATGAGTAACATTAAATATCTATATCAATAAAAATGACAGTAGAAAATAAACCAATTATGTACCCAGCACAAAAAGCTAAAGAAAGATATTTATAATACTCAAAAGGTGGAAGTAACTCAAGAGTCCATCAGTGGATGAATGGATAAACAAAACATGGTACAGTATGTAAATACAATGGAATATTATTCAGCCTAAAAAAGGAATTAAATATTGATACATGATACAATATGGATGAACCTTGAAGACGTTATGCTAAATGAAATAAGCCAGACAAAAAAGTATAAACATTGTATGATTCTACTTACACAAGGTACCCAGAATACGCAAATTTATAGAGACAGAAAGTAGAACAGAGGTTACCAAGGGCTAGACAGAGGAGCAAATGGGAAGTTGTTATTTAATGGGTACAGAATTTGGGGTGATGAAAAGTTCTGGAAATGGATCGTAGTTATAAGGCAGGATAGGTAGTCAAGGAAGTGACAATGTCCGTGGGACATGGCAAATGTGGCGACACGATAAGCCTCAGCATTCGCATTGCAGTTAACGCTCATTCAAGCAAAGCAATCTTTAGTAGGAAATTTTCCCTGATTTTGATTTTGCCTGTCCTCAAACTGATCCTTTGCTTGTTATAAGAGTGAAAAACACAACCCTGCATGGAGATTTAAGATGCTAATGAGACATGGAACATACGAACGAGCACGTACAGCTACTGCACATACGCAGCCAGGACGTCACTCAGAACATGCTTACTAGTAACACTTCTTTCCACCTCCTTAGCAATAATCAATGCTGTCTCATCCTTATGAGCAGCATGCCCAGAATCCTCTCTCTTTTAGGGTGTGCTGTCTATTCTGCAGTTAACTTTCGAAATATTCTTTTTCCTTTCCAATAAATTGCCCTATGCTGCATCTCCTTCGCTGTGTGTCTCTTGTTTAAATTCTTTTAAACTAAGAAGACTAGAATCCAATCTGGGCAACATGACGAAACCCCATCTCTACTAAAAATACGCAAAGAGCCAGGCATGGTGGCATGTGCTTATAGTCCCAGCTACTTAAGAGGCTGTGGTGGGATGAGATGATATGATGCCTAGGATTTTCTTCTAAATAATCTAGCTGGGAGAGGATAAAATGAGGTACAAGTGATACAAGATTCGCCACATGCTAACTATTGAAGCTGAGTGATGGTTACATGGGGGCTCATCATGCTAGTCCATTTATATTTGTAGGAATCTTTCCATAATAAAATAGCTTTTAAGTGAAGGACTTGAAAAGCTGATTGGTTGGGCCGGGCGCAGTGGTTCACGCCTGTAATCCCAGCACTTCGGGAGGCCAAGGCGGGCAGATCACGAGGTCAGGAGATCAAGACCACCGTGGCTAACACAGTGAAACCCCGTCTCTACTAAAAATACAGAAAATTAGCTGGGCGTGGTGGCGGGCGCCTGTAGTCCCAGCTACTCAGGAGGCTGAGGCAGGAGAATGGCGTGAACCCGGGAGGCAGAGCTTGCAGTGAGCCGAGATCGCGCCACTGCACTCCAGCCTGGGGACAGAGTGAGATTCCGTCTCAAAAAAAAAAAAAAAAACTTTCCACATTATACACTTATGAAAGTAAAACAAACCATATGTTTTGGAAGGCAATCTAGAAGAATATCTTTGCAACTTTGTATGTAACTAAAGAAAGAAATAGAAAAAAAAAACACTAGCCATAAAGAAAGATTGCATAATTGGACTATATTAAAGTTAAGAACTTCTGTTTATCAAAAGATACTATTAGGAGAGTGAAAGGACAAGCCTATACACAGATAGATAGAGACAATTTACGGAGTTCTCAGAGAAATGCCTGGAGTGTAGTAATCATTCAATGAATATTGGCTGCTATTATTCCTATTATTGTTGTTGTTGTTACTGGAAAACAAGAACTGGTCCTACGTTTATGAAACAATTATGATGAAATAGTGACCTTCTCTGATACACAGAGCAATATGTTTATGCTCCTAGCAATATGTTTAAGAACTGATAAAGATTTTCATAAGTGTTCGAGGTTTTTATCTATGAAGAATGTGTACTTGGTGTCTTCTGTGCATTTCATCTCGCCTGTTTAGTTTTTATCTGTTCTAAATTTGGTTTAATGTTGCACTGATTGATCCAATCATTTAGAAATGTCATCTTTGTCCCAAACGCTAATTTTCCTGTATCATGCTCACTAGGAAAACAGATAACTGTTTTCACTCCCATGTCATGTTTAGCTCCGTGTCAGTTATCCTCTGGGATACTTTGTGAGCTTCCTTTGAAAGATCTCAGAGACGGATATTGTCCCAAATGGGAATTTTAGAAAACAACGTCTTCCGTAAGGAATATAAAGGTTGTCAGCCTGGCATTTTCTTTCTCCAGTGAAATCTGCCAAAATCCACTGGCGCCATCCAGCCTGTGGAGAATGTGGTACCTCTCGCCAACTTAATTAAGGAGGATGTCTTCTAGCATTGGTAACATGTTTTCCTTACATACTTGTTAATAAAGTATTTTAGAAATATATGTATATTTTAAAAAAGGACAAGCATAGAAAGGGAGAAGATATTTGCATCTCTCTCTGTCGCCCCGGCTGGAGTGCAGTGGCGCGATCTCGGCTCACTGCAAGCTCCGCCTCCCGGTTCATGCCATTCTCTTGCCTCAGCCTCCCGAGTAGCTGGAACTACAGGCGCCCGCCACTATGCCTGGCTAATTTTTTGTATTTTTAGTAGAGACAGGGTTTCACCGTGTTAGCCAGGATGGTCTTGATCTCCTGACCTCGTGATCCGCTCGCCTTGGCCTCCCAAAGTGCTGGGATTACAGGCGTGAGTCACCGCGCACAGCCCATACTGAGAACTCTTAAAAACCACTAAGAAAAAGCCAGACAACACAATAGGAAAAAATAGGCAAAAGATATTAACAGGCAAATCAAAAGACAAATATCTAATAAACATTTAACATTTCAACCTCTTTAGTAATGAGGAGAATTCAAGTTAAAACCACATTGATACACTGTTCTTGAACACCTGGCCTCAAGCTACCTTTCTGCCTCCCAAAGTGCTACAATTACAGTCAATGTGCCTGGCCTTACACTATTCTATCAAACTGGCAATAATTTTAAGAGACTCTAACACCAAGTTCTGGCAAGGATGTGAAGCAAAATATACTTTTATATGCTGCAAATGGAAGTGTAAAAAAATTAGGCGTTATCTACTAAAGTTTGACATACACAAATCGTAAGATTAGTAAATTCATTGCAGTAAAATCCTAGAGAAACTTGTATGTAGCTGCACCAGAAGATGTTCATGAAGTATATATTTACAGCCAAAATCTGGAAACAACTCAAATGTCCATCAATAGTATAACGTATAAACAAACTGCTGTACATTCCTACACTGGAAAACTACAAAGGAACCAGTCCAGGTAGAAAAAGGAAAGCAGAGAGATGTCTCCAAAAGAGGGGATAAATGGATCAACAAAAAAGCACAGACAGATTACCTGACATATCAGAGAAAACAAAATAATTCCAGAAAAAAATTGTTCAAGAAATATAATTCTAGCATAGTACATAGTTCAGCCGTGAGTATTTTCTTTTTTTCTTTTTCTTTTTTTTTTTTTTTGAGATGGAGTTTCGCTTTTGTTGCCCAGGCTGGAATGCTATGGTGCGATCTCGGCTCACTGCAACCTCTGCTTCCTGGAGTTTCTCCTGCCTCAGCCTCCAGAGTAGCTAGGATTATAGGCATGTGCCACCATGCCTGGCTAATTTTGTATTTTTAGTAGAGATGGGGTTTCTCCATGCTGGTCACGCTGATCTCGAACTCCCGACCTCAGGTGATCCGCCTCCCTTGGCCTCCCAAAGTGCTGGGATTACAGGTGTGAGCCACTGCGCCTGGCGGAGCTATGAATATTTTCATAGTCACAGTAATATAAACATTGAATATTAAACTACCACCATACCCCTCCCCCAGAGAAAACGAGTAGAGAGAAAAAAGGGGATTAAAGGAAACTCAGCTTGAAAGAAGTAACAGGAAAAAAAGAAAAGCAAAGCAAAAATATAGTACATGCTAGAAAGCACAAAATTAATTGCTAGACATAAATCCAAATAGAACTGTAATGACAATAAGACAGCCAGAAATAACAATATATGTAAAAATTAGAAGTTATTAAATTGTAATCAAAATAAAATTTAGCTATATGTTATGTATAAGAAAAATACTTAAAAAATAAAGACTCACTCATAAAGACGAAGAGATAATAAAAAGTATACTAGTTAACGTCTATCAAAGCAGAAATGTATGTTTTGAGTCATTGGCCTTTAAAATTTAGCTCAGGCCAGGTGCGGTGGCTCACGCCTGTAATCCCAGCACTCTCGGAGGCCGAGACGGGTGGATCACCTGAGGTCAGGAGTTCAGGACCAGCCTGACCAACAAGTTGAAACCCCATCTCTACTAAAAATACAAAAATTAGCTGGGCATGGTGGCACATGTCTACAATCCCAGCTATTTGGGAGGCTGAGGCAGATGAATTGCTTGAACCCGAGAGGCAGAGGTTGCAGTGAGCCGAGATCATGCCACTGCACTCCAGCCTGGGTGACAGAAGGAGACTCCATCTAAAAAAATAATAATAAAATAAAATAAAATTTAGCTCGGGATTACTTTATTTCCATTTTTATTTTATTTATTTTTGAGACAGAGTCTTGCTCTGTTGCCCAGGCTGGAGTGCAGTGCCATGATCTTGGCTCACTGCAACCTCTGTCTCCCAGGTTCAAGCAATTCTCCTGCCTCAGCCTCCCGAGTAGCTGGGATTACAGGCGTGTGCCACCATGCCCAGCTAATTTTTGTATTTTTAGTAGAGATGGGGTTTCACCATGCTTGCCAGGCTGGTCTTGAACTCCTGACCTCAAGTGATTCGCCCGCCTTAGCCTCCCAAAGTGTTAGGATTACAGACATGAGCCACTGTGCCCGGCATTTTATTTCAATTTTTAAAGGGAAATTGTTATTATTGATCATATTTTCTCTAAGGGCTTACATCCTTCCTTTCCCCAAAGTTGGATTATCAATGTGGTAATTCCTATAGATACTGCCATATTACTTTCACAGTTATCATTTACACCCTAATCAACACCTGAGAATGTCTTATACATATTGTGAGCATTATTATTTCAATTTTTTTTTTTTTTTTTTTTTTTAAAGACAGAGCCTTGCTCTGTCACCCAGGCTGGAGTGCAGTGGCGCTATCTCAGTTCACTGCAATCTCCACCTCCCGGGTTCTAGAGATTCTCGTGCCTCAGTCTCCCACGTGGCTGGGATTAGAGGCGTGTGCCGCCTAGCCTCGCTAATTTTTGTATTTTTAGTAGAGACACTGTTTCACCGTGTTGGCCAGGCTGGTATTGAACTCCTGACCTCAGGGGACCTGCCTGCCTCGGCCTCCCAAAGTGCTGGGATTACAGGCATGAGCCACTGCACTGGGCTATTACTTAATCTTAAACCCATTCTTTGATAAAGGAAAATTATTATCTTGCTTTAACTTTGCATTTCCCCAACTTTTATGAGGTTGAGCATATTTCCTTTTTATTGACCATATGGACTTCCTTCCTTTGTGAACTATCAATTCATATGTCTTGTCCATTTTTCTACTGTGTGACAACAGAAAATTTCCTTCAATCCCCTTTTTTCTGTTACTGGTTTTCTCTGGGAGAGGGGTATGGTGGTAGTTTAATATCAGTTCTGCAATTTATGTTGCGAATATAAGTATTATTTTTCTTCCTTATTGTCTGAGGCAAAAACCTCCAAAACAATGTTGAATAATCATAACATTGTCTACTTGTCTACTTAAAAGAAACAGCTGTAATATTTCTGATTATAAAAACCAGCAGGACACATTAGGTTAAACAGTCTTTAGGATATTGAAGTTGTTTCATTCTATTCTTATTCCTTCATTAGGAATGGCTATCCCACTATCACATATTTTTTCATCATGTCAATTAATTGCATCAAGTTCTTCAGTGTTAAAATATTTCATTAAGGAATAAGAACAGCTCTGGTCTACAACTCCCAGCAAGATCGATGCAGAGGATGGGTGATTTCTGCATTTCCAACTGAGGTACCTAGTTCTTCTCATTGGGACTGGTTGGATACTGGGTGCAGCCCACGGAGGGCGAGCCAAAGCAGGATGGGATGTCACCTCACCCAGGAAGCACAAGGGGTTGGGAGATTTCCCTTTCCTAGCAAAGGGAAGCCATGAGTGACTGTACCAGGAGGAGCAGTACACTCCTGCCCAAATACTGCGCTTTTCCCATGGTCTTTGCAAGCAGCAGAACAAGAGATCCACTCCCATGCCTGGCCTGGCAGGTCCCACGCCAGCGGAGCCTTGCTTGCTCCTAGCGCAGCAGTCTGAGATCGACCTGGGACATGGGAGCATGGTGGGGGGAGGAATGTCCGCCACTGCTGAGGCTTGAGTAGGCGGTTCTATGCTCACAGTGTAAACTAAGTGGCAGGGAAGCTCAAACTGCAGCTCAGCAAGGCCTGCTGCCTCTCTAGATTCCACCTTTGGGGGCAGGGCATATCTGAACAAAAGGCAGCAGACAGCTTCTCCAGACTTAAACGTCCCTGCCTGACAGCTCTGAAGAGAGCAGTGGTTCTCCCAGTAGTGTTTGAGCTCTGATAACAGACAGACTGCCTTCTCAAGTTGGTCCCTGACCACTGTGTAGCCTGACTGGGAGACACCTCCCAGTAGGGGCTGACAGACACCTCATACAGGCGGGTGCCCCTCTGGGCAAAGCTTCCAGAGGAAGCATCAGGTAGCAATATTTGCTGTTCTGCAGCCTCCGCTGGTGATACCCAGGCAAACAGGGTCTGGAGTGCACCTCCAGCAAACTCCAACAGACCTGCAGCTGAAGGGCCTGACTGTTGGAAGGAAAACTAACAAACTGAAAGGAATAGCATCAACATCAACGAAAAGGACACCCACACCAAAACCCTATCTGCAGGTCACCATCATCAAAGACCAAAGGTAGATAAAACCACAAAGATGGGGAGAAACCAGGGCAGAAAGGCAGAAAATCCCCAAAACCAGAATGCCTCTTCTCCTCCAAAGGAACACAACTCTTTGCCAGCAAGGGAACAAAACTGGATGGAGAATGAGTTTGATGAGTTGACAGAAGTAGACTTCAGAAGGTTGGTAATAACAAACTTCTCCGAGCTAAAGGAGCATGTTCTAACCCATTGCAAAGAAGCTAAAAACCTTGAATGGCTTTTTCATTCATAAAAACGAATGGCTAACTAGAATAACCAGTGTAGAGAAGAGCTTAAATGACCTGATGGACCTGAAAACCACAGTACGAGAACTTTGTAAAGCATACACAAGTTTCAATAGCCGATTTGATCAAGTGGAAGAAAGGATATCAGTGATTGAAGATCAAATTAATGAAATAAAGCAAGAAGACAAGATTAGAGAAAAAAGAGTAAAAAGAAACAAACAAAGCCTCCAAGAAATATGGGACTCTGTGAAAAGACCAAATCTGTGTTTGACTGGTGTACCTGAAAGTGACGGGGAGAATGGAACCAAGTTAGAAAACACTTTTCAGGATATTATCCAGGAGAACTTCCCCAACCTAGCAAGGCAGGCCAACATTCAAATTCAGGAAACACAGAGAACGCCACAAAGATACTCCTTGAGAAGAGCAACCCCAAGACACATAATCATCACATTCATCAAGGTTGAAATGAAGGAAAAAATGTTAAGGGCAGCCAGAGAGAAAGGTCGGGTTACCCACAAAGGGAAGCCCATCAGACTAACAACGGATCTCTTGGCAGAAACCCTACAAACCATAAGGGAGTGGGGGCCAATATTCAACATTCTTAAAAGAATTTTCAATCCAGAATTTTATATCCAGCCAAACTAAGCTTCATAAGTGAAAGAGAAATAAAATCCTTTACAGACAAGCAAATGCTGAGAGATTTTGTCACCACCAGGCCTGCCTTACAAGAGCTCCCGAAGGAAGCACTAAACATGGAAAGGAACAAACTGGTACCAGCCACTGCAAAAACATGCCAAATTATAAAGACCATCGATGCTATGAAAAACTGCATCAATTAATGGGCGAAATATCCAGCTAGCATCATAATTACAGGATCAAATTCACACATAACAATATTAACCTTAAATGTAAATGGGCTAAATGCCCCAATGAAAAGACACAGACTGGCAAACTGGATAAACAGTCAAGACCCATCGGTGTGTTGTATTCAGGAGACTCATGTCACGTGCAAAGACACACATAGGCTCAAAATAAAGGGATGGAGGAAGATCTACCAAGCAAATGGAAAGCAAAAAAAAGCAGGGGTTGCAATCTGGTCTCTGATAAAACAGACTTTAAACCAACAAAGATCAAAAGAGACAAAGAAGGCCATTACATAATGGTAAAGGTATCAATTCAACAAGAAGAACTAACTATCCTAAATATATATGCACCCAATACAGGAGCACCCAGATTCATAAAGCAAGTTCTTAGAGATGTGCAGAGACTTAGACTCCCACATAATAATAATGGGAGACTTTAACACCCCATTGTCAATATCAGACAGATCAATGAAACAGAAAATGAACAAGGATATCCAGGACTTGAACTCAGCTCTGGACCAAGCAGACCTAATAGACATCTACAGAACTCTCCATCCCAAATCAACAGAATATACGTTCTTGTCAGCACCACATCGCACTTATTTTAAAATTGACCACATAATTGTAACTAAAACACTCCTCAGCAAGTGTAAACAAACAGAAATCACAAGCTGTCTCTCAGATCACAGTGCAATCAAATTAGAATTTAGGATTAAGAATCTCACTCAAAACCGCACAACTACATGGAAACTGAACAACCTGCTCCTGAGTTACTACTGGGTAAATAACAAAATGAAGGCAGAAATAAAAATGTTCTTTGAAACCAATGAGAACAAAGATACAATGTACCAGAATCTCTGGGACACATTTAAAGCAGTGTGTAGAGGGGAATTTATAGTACTAAATGCCCACAAGAGAAACCGGGAGAGATCTAAAATTCACACCCTAACATCACAGTTAAAAGAACTAGAGAAACAAGAGCAAACAAATTCAAAAGCTAACAGAAGACCAGAAATAACTAAGATCAGAGCAGAACTGAAGGAGATAGAGATGCAAAAAACCCTTCAAAAAAAATCAATGAATCCAGGAGCTGGTTTTTTGAAGAGATCAACAAGATAGATAGGCCGCTAGCAAGACTAATAATAAAGAGAGAAGAATCAAACAAATGCAATAAAAATGATAAAGGGGATATCACCACTGATCCCACAAAAATACAAACTACCATTAGAGAATACTATAAACACCTCTACACAAATAAACTAGAAAATCTAGAAGAAATGGATAAATTCCTGGACACATACACCCTCCCAAGACTAAACCAGGAAGAAGTTGAATCTCTGAATAGACCAGTAACAGGTTCTGAAATTGAGGCAATAATAGCCTACCAACCAAAAAAAGTCCAGGACCAGACAGATTCACAGCCAAATTCTACCAGAGGTACAAAGAGGAGCTGGTACCATTCCTTCTGAAACTATTCCGATCAATAGAAAAAGAGGGAATCCTCCCTAACTCATTTTATGAGGCCAAAAAAAGAGAATTTTAGGCCAATATCCTTGATGAACATTGATGCGAAAATCCTCAATAAAATACTGGCAAACCGAATCCAGCAGCACATCAAAAAGCTTATCCACCACGATCAAGTTGGCTTCATCCCTGGGATGCGAGGCTGGTTCAACATACACAAATCAATAAACATAATCCATCACATAAACAGAACCAATGACAAAAACCACGATTATCTCAATAGATGCAGAAAAGACCTTCGACAAAATTCAACAGCCTTTCATGCTAAAAACTCTTAATAAACTAGGCATTGATGGAACGTATCTCAAAATAATAAGAGCTATTTATGACAAACCCACAGACAGTATCATATTGAATGGGCAAAAACTGGAAGCATTCCCTTTGAAAACCAGCACGAGACAAGGATGCCCTCTTTCACATCTCCTATTCAACACAGTATTGGAAGTTCTGGCCAGGGTAATCAGGCAAGAGAAAGCAATAAAGGGTATTCAAACAGGAAGAGAGGAAGTCAAATTGTCTCTGTTTGCAGATGACATGATTGTCTACTTATAAAACCCCATCGTCTCAGTCCCAAATCTCCTTAAGCTGATAAGCAACTTCAGCAAAGTCTCAGGATACAAAATCAATGTGCAAAAATCACAAGCATTCCTATACACCAATAACAGAAAAAGAGAGATCCAAATCATGAGCGAACTGCCATTCACAATTACTATAAAGAGAATAAAATATCTAGGAATACAACTTACAAGGGATGTGAAGGACCTCTTCAAGGAGAACTATAAGCCACTGCTCAAGGAAGTAAGAGAGGGCACAAATGGAAAAACATTCCATGCTCATGGATAAGAAGAATCAATATTGTAAAAATGGCCATAGTGTCCAAAGTAACTTATGGATTCAATGCTATCCCCATCAAGCTACCCTGACTTTCTTCACAGAATTGGAAAAAACTACTTTAAACTTCATATGGAACCAAAAAGGAGCCCGTATAGCCAAGACAATCCTGGACAAGAAGCACAAAACTGGAGGCATCACGCTACCTGAGTTCAAATTTTACTACAAGGCTACAGTAACCAAAACGGCATGGTACTGGTACCAAAACAGATATATAGACCAATGAAACAGAACAGAAGCCTCAGAAATAACACCACACATCTACAACCACCTGATCTTTGACAAACCTGACACACACAAGCAATGGGGAAAGATTCCCTATTTAATAAATGGTGTTGGGAAAACTGGGTAGCCATATGCAGAAAACTGAAACTGGACCCCTTCCTTACACCTTATATAAAAATCAACTCAAGATGGATTAAAGACTTAAATGTATGACCTAGGACCATAAAAACCCTAGAAGAAAACCTGGGCAATACCATTCAGGACATAGGCATGGGCAAAGACTTCAGGTCTAAAACACCAAAAGCAACGGCAACAAAAGCCAAAATTGACGGGACCTAATTCAACTAAAGAGTTTCTGCACAGCAAAAGAAACTATCATCAGAGTGAACAGGCAACCTACAGAATGGGAGAAAATTTTTGCAATCTATCCATCTGAGAAACGGTAATATCCAGAATTTACAAAGAACTTAAACAAATGTACAAGACAAAAGCAAACAACCTCATCAAAAACTGGGCAAAGGATATGAACAGACACTTCTCAAAAGAAGACATTTATGCAGCCAACAGACATATGAAAAAATTCTCATCATCACTGGTCATTAGAGAAATACAAATCAAAACCACAATGAGATACCATCTCATGCCAGTTAGAATGGCAATCATTAAAAAGTCAAGAAATGACAGATGCTGGAGAGGTTGTGGAAAAATAGGAATGCTTTTACACTGTTGGTGGGAGTGTAAATTAGTTCAACCATTGTGGAAGACAGTGTGGAGATTCCTCAAGGATGTAGAACTAGAAATACCATTTGACCCAGCAATCCCATTACTGGGCATATATCCAAAGCATTATAAATCTTTCTATGATAAAGACACATGCACACGTTATGTTTATTGCGGCGGCACTATTCCTAATAGCAAAGACTTGGAACCAACCCAAATGCCCATTAATGATAGACTGGATTAAGAAAATGTGGCACATATACACCATGGAATACTATGCAGCCATGAAAAAGGATGAGTTCATGTCCTTTGCAGGGACTTGAAGCTGGAAACCATCATTCTCAGCAAACTATCACAAGATCAGAAAACCAAACACTGCATGTTCTCATTTATAAGTGGAAGCTGAACAATAAGAACACATGGGGCTGGGCGTGGTGCCTCATGCCTGTAATCCAAGTACTTTGGGAGGCCAAGGCGGGCGGATCACCTGAGGTCAGGGATTCAAGACCAGCCTGGCCAACATGGCGAAACCCCATCTCTACTAAAAATACAAAAATTAGCTGGGTATGGTGGCATGCACCTGTAATCCCAGCTACTTGGGAGGCTGAGGCAGGAGAATTGCTTGAACCTGGGAGGCAGAGGTTGCAGTGACCCAAGATCGTGCCATTGCACTCCAGCCTGGGCGACAGAGTGAGACTCTGTCTCAAAAACAAAAACAAACCCACAAAAACACATGGACCTAGGGAGGGGAACATCACACACTGGGGCCTGTGGGGGATGGGGGGTTAGGGGAGGGATAACATTACAAGAAATACCTAATGTAGGTGACCGGTTGATGGGTGCAGCAAACTACCATGGCACATGTATACCTATGTAACAAAACTGCACGTTCTGCACATGTAACCCAGAACTTAATGTATAATTAAAAAAATTCATTAAAATATACAAGATTTTCAGATAATAGAGAAACAATGTATTTAACATTTGCAAAATTAATATTTAAAATTTAATTGGCTCCTCAACAGGCAACAAAATTTAAAAAGTGAGTTTACTGGTAAGTTATTTTAAAATAAGTATTTAATTAAATGAATCAAAAGATAATGTAACTTATCACTATATTTATTTTTTTATAAAATGCATTTGCAAAAGTGTTTCATCAGACACTGGTGTTACAAAAATAAATATAAAACAAATATACATGTTTACATATGTTACTTATAACATAAATACACATTATTTACATCTTCAAAAATTCCAAAATTCCAGCAGGTTTTGTCCATGATTCTCAACATGTCTGAGACGTAGGGAAAACAATAAAAGCACAAATAAACTACACATGATTTACATTTTTGCTTTTAAAAGATTGTTCAATACAAATATATGAACATAGTAAGTTCGGGGGTTATGGTCTAAGAGCAAAGTCAGGTGTTCTATTTTATATCCACTATATTTAGTAAGTGATTCAAGTTTCATTCTGCTTTGTTCTCTCAGAATACATCCTTTACATTATAGGTTAAAATTCTTTCATAGAAAGGCTTTCTGAAGACTTTATGTTAAATTAAAAAAAATCACTTTACTTGAAAGTCAACAAAAAAGTTATTTATTAAACTTATATGTCTGAAAGGAGTTTTAATCAATGAAAATTAGGAGTCGGATTAGAAAACATCAAAAGGATGGAAGACAGACACTGTAATTTCTGTTTGATGTAGTCTGGTAATTTTTCATTTTCTCCATACCTAAGTGAAGCAAAAGAAAAAAAGATAAAATCGTGACTGAATTACTTGGTTCTTATGAGAGTCCCAAAAAGCACATTATATTTTTCAGTAATTCTTCAATAACAAGAGGCACCTCAGAAAAATTATAACAATTATTTATTAGATACCTAAATCAAGTGAAGCATACACAGTTTCTTTTCTTTTAAAACAGACCATTTTCTAAACACATTTAAGTAACAGAAGGAAAATTAGATAAACTTGAACTGGCTTCGTAATTTCAAAAGCAAGCCAAAAATCTGGATTCCTCATTAAATTTAAAAGGCCCCGGACAGGCGCGGTGGTTAACGCCTGTAATCCCAGCACTTTGGGAGGCCAAGGGGGGTGGATTACGAGGTCAGGTGTTTGAGACCAGCCTGGCCAATATGGTGAAACCCTGTCTCTACTAAAAATACAAAATTAGCCAGGTGTGGTGGCGTATGCCTGTAATCTCAGCTACTCAGGAGGCTGAGGCAGGAGAATTGCTTGAACCCAGGAGGCGGAGGTTGCAGTGAGCCAAGTCGCACCACTAACTCGAGCCTGGGCAACAGAGTGAGACTCTGTCTCAAAAAAAAAAAAAAAAAAAAAAAAGCCCTAATTCTACAGAAAAATACCAAGCTAAACACATTATGAATACATTTCTATTTAAATGTTAACATTTTCCAAATGACCATAGCAAATAAAATGTCAACATGTATCCTGGGAACAAGGGTTTTACCCACTTTGCATCTGCATCCTTCCACTTTCTGGAGCACCTCAAAGAGCTTTTAACAAAGCCTCTCACTTGAAACATAGTTATTTAAGTGATGGCACTGCATTATCTAAATTTAACACAAAAATGCGTTGTAGGTAAGTATCTACAGATTATATTTGTCCCAAGTACTTCCATTACAATAAGCACTTCTCATAAAAGAGAACGCCTGCATTGGCATCGTCAGTACCCTACTTTTAGTAAGTTCTGATTTAAATGAGGAAAGCAAGTAACTCATTGTTTTTCATATTGCCAGATTCCTTATTTTTGGCTTGGTGCCTGACACATATTTTCATATAGAATGAATATACACATTCAAAAAAGTCTTTCAAACATTAATCACTTTACATTAGATTGGGGATATAGCCTTTCATTTGGGAAAAATAAGCAGGTTATCTTAAAGATTTCTTTTTTCTGTTCTTTTAAGTAAATAGGTTTGGTATATTATTTGAACCTACAATTAGGAGTCCCTTACTTCTGAAAAGGGCCATCGAGTTACACTATGGAACAGTAAGGCTACAAGGAACCCAACCTCTTAGAGTGGATTATTTATACCAATTGCCCTGAGTTAATATAGATAATCATAAAATATGCATTAATGACTACATGAATTGCTAAGAATAATTAACAGTTTAAAGAATCACACGATCATTGTCAAAATGAAAGAAGTATCTTTATTAAATCATCCATTTCAACATATAGAGAAAGAGAAATTATAGCAAAGGGCTGAATCTCGACCAGTATTTTAAGAACTTACCTAGTTGTTTGACCATTTGGTGAGGTATAACTGATAGAAGACACTCCTGCCTGCACAAGCAACTGGGACCCATCATTAAACTGAACCCACACAGCTCCACTAGTTAACTAGAAAAATAATAAGCATGGGTAAGAACAGGCACAGAAAAAAAAAAAAAGCAGTAGTAACACACAAAATTACTATACAGCAGAGGGTTTGTGGTTCTGTATTAATATTTAACATATTTAACAGGTTTTCCACAGTTAAAAAAAAAACTCTCTAAGTGACTACAAATTTGGGGCTATGATGGCAGAGCACTGAGAATATTCATGTCTTTTTCAGATTATTCCTTTAATAGCTAAGATATTACAATATTAAAATTATTAGAAAGTGAATCCTGTTTCCCATTAATTTCCATTAGGATTTCCAAGTTTTTTGGTTGTTGGTTTTTCCCCCACAAGAAATATTTAGTATTTCTTAACAAGAAGAGATTTAGGGAATAAAAGCAACATTTTCTTTGTCCTTAAGCCACAAGAATTTCTTTCCCGGCCTGAGAATATTACATTTTAGCCTCTGAAACTTCTTCCTTTAGTCATTAATAGTCACAATGTGTCACTCAAAATGGAGAAGTGCATAGTACATGGATGCCAAATCAAACAGACCTAGGCTTACATCTAGACTCTGCCAACTTAAGAGTACAGTGTAGGATTGTGCAAGTTAATCTACCATTATGAAGCATAATTTTACTATCTATAAAAGGAGATACAACTTTACTAGGTTATTTTGGGGGATAAACTAGACAAAGTATGCGAAAAATATGGTAGGTACCACAAAGCAGGTGCTCAACAAATGTTACCTACTCCCATAAAGTACTAGGTTGCATTTACTTCACTGTTAAGTAAAAGTACATGTGTCAGGCTCAGAAGTCTCTCCAAGTTTCAAGATTTTACATAATATACACATATAGGTTCACAACTATATAAAATTCTATAAGTTTGAAACTCAATATTGACTTCACTTTTTAAAAAAGATGGGGTCTTGCTTTGTTGCCCAGGCTGGCCTCAAACTCCTGGACTCAAATGACCCTCCCACCTCAGATTCTTGAGTAACTGGGACTATAGGCACGTGACATCACACCTGGCTTTCACTTGACTTTTAATGGAAAAATCCTTTTCTTCTTTTGCCAAATGAAAGTTACTCTACTGGCCGGGGGCAGTGGCTCACGCCTGTAATCTCAGCACTTTGGGAGGCTGAGGCAGGCAGATCACAAGGTCAGGGGATTGAGACCATCCTGGCTAACATGGTGAAACCCCGTCTCTACTAAAAATAGAAAAAATTAGCCCGGCTTGGCAGTGGGCGCCTGTAGTCCCAGCTACTCGGGAGGCTGAGGCAGGAGAATGGCATGAACCCAGGAGGCGGAGCTTGCAGTGTGAGACTTTGTCTCAAAAAAAAAAAAAAAAAAAGAAAGTTACTCTAATATTGATTACAAATAATTTCCAAAATTTAAAACGTCCCAGATATCACACTCTCCTCTTCACAATTAGTAATTATCATGACCTCTACTTTAAAAACAAATGGCAAAGGTAGGTCACCCAAGCCTAGCAGGCAACCTCTTATCAGCAATGTCTGGAGTCTTCCAACTGAATACAAATTTAAGAAGTTAAAATTTTTAATGATATAACCAATGTTAAAAGGTACAAAAACTTCCTTGTAAAAAGATATCATTACAATAATTTGTATTTTTTGGTAACTGTCTTATCAGTGTGAAAATGAAAAGAAATTCATACTGAGAAAATGCACTGTACTAGAAACTTCTCACCTGTGTAGCCCAACCAACATTTTTCACAAAAACAGATTTCAAAAGTTGTGCTGATTTAGGAAGACAATCTTTTAGACTATTAGAAGAGATGTCTGTTCCAGAAGCTGTAGTTTTAAGACCAAGTCCTTCATTTGTAACCATCTACAAAGAATAAAGGACAGGAAGATATTATTCCTCAGCATTTTTATAAGCCACATTCAGCAAAAGCAGACAATTATGAGATTTTTCATTAGCTTAATTTTTTTAAAAACAAAAATTTTTTAACGAAAATATAACCACATTATTGGAAATTAGAAAAATACAGAAAAGAACCCCCCACCCTCCTGCACAATTGCTGTTTTCATTTTGGTGGATTTCTTTCATCTTTTTATCCCATGGCATGTTCTTTTTGTGCATGTGGGTGAGTACACACAAATATACACACCTATTTCTTTAATGTTGCATTTTTCTACACTGCTATATAATCTTCATCGCCATGTTCATTAAATATATAATAAATTTAACCATGAGTCTATCATGAGCATTTAGGCAGTTAATGATATTTTACTAGTAAAAATAAAACAACTAGCCAGGCGTGGTGGCTCACGCCTGTAATCCCAGCACTTTGGGAGGCCAAGGCAGGTGGATCACAAGGTCAGGAGATTGAGACCATCCTGGCTAACATGGTGAAACCCCGTCTCTACTGGAAATACAAAAAAAATTAGCCGGGCATGGTGGCGGGCGCCTGTAGTCCCAGCTACTCGGGAGGCTGAGGCAGAAGAATGGCATGAACCCAGGAGGCGGAGCTTGCAGTGAGCCGAGATCGTGCCACTGCACTCCAGCCTGGGCGACTCTGTCTCAAAAACAAACAAACAAACAAAAAAAACTACATATGTATATGTTAATACACTTAGTTAGCTTTTCCCAGAGGGCTGAGATTAGGGCTCATTGAGGTAACATTTAAACAGAGACTTGAAAAATAAGACTTACATATATAAAGTTAAGTGGTTGGGGAAAAGAGTTCCAGGTCAAGTGAACAGCATGTGAAAAGGCCCTTTGACTTGTTTAAAGAACTGAAAGAAGGCCTTTGACGCTTAAACATAAATAGTATGGGATAAAGTGGCTCAGGATGAGGCTGGAAAAGTACGTAGATGATAGTAAAGCCACAATAAACTATTTTACCAGAAGGGCATCAGGCAATCATTGAAAGGTTTAAAGTACAGAAGTGACATATATTTACTTACAGAGGGATTAAGGATTGGTGCCTGTGTTGGAGAAGCAGCACTATGCATGACCATTCTGTTGAAAGATGCTCTATCTCTCGTTGGGTAATTTGAATCCACAGAAGGAGGAGGTGATAAGGCCTTAGGTGAACTAGTACTACCAGGTTTTCTGAAGGGGAAAAGTCCAAATATATTCCCTTGAAGCTTTCAATTTACAGAAAACTAAAGAATGTTTATAATATAAACATCAAACTTTTAAAACATTTTAGCCATATGTTTAAAATTTTCAGACATTTACCTTCCTATGATTATTGGGAAAAAGGGAGCACTCCTAGTTTTCCTTTCCTCTTCTGAAATTATGGATTCCAGTGCTAAACAAATACGATGACCCTATTTCAAAAGAAGAGTGCTTCTGTCATTGTTTCACCTATGTCATTTGCAATCATTATTAATTGGTATGAAAAACCTACAATTAGGTATGTACCTCATTAGCATGGTCCATATACATTTTTATCTCCTCTTTCAAGCTATTAACTTCACTTTCACTTTTTAAAGTGTAAGACTTCCCTGTCTTTTCAATCACCTGAATGAAATCTTCTGTTTTGTGTATTTTTACCCCTAAAAAAAAAAAAAATCAGAAAACTGTTCTCTTATCCTTTTTAAAAATATTCCTAGATTTATATTTATTATCATACCAGTATATAATGGCTCCTGGATCAAGGTATCATTTTTATTCATTTATTGACTATTAATAAAATGAGACTATCAAAGCATTCAATAAATATGGATCATCCATTTTTTTCCCAACATATATCTGGTTTAAGCCTGATACTTTTACATTTTAAAAAATCACTATATTCATACAAAAACATAATTGAAGGATAGCTATAATTATATGTGTACTGTGTGATATGAATGCTTTGTGTCCCTTAAAGGAGGTTTATAGATTAAAAAATAGTTCATCTTTATAGAATAGATTTAGAAAATAAGAACATTCATCTTTACAGAATAGATTTAGACTCAACCCTATCCTTTTTGCTACATTTATAATTCTCATAATTTGGTATATGTCCATTTAAGGTTTCTAATAAGAAATAGGACATCGTGCATTTCATGTGATTTTTATACCATCAGCCTAGACGTAGTTAAACTGGAGCTAAGTAGAAAAAGAGGACTAATATACATATTATAGGATAAATTGTTTAAAGGAAGGCTAGATAAATTTTGATTACTATGATTTGACATGTATACTACGCTGTGCAATTTATATATATAGTTATATACATACACATCTTTAAAACTGACTGTGTTGAATTTTAAAAGCCCACATATACGTAACTACTAAATTACAAACTAAAGGAACAAATTACCATTTCCAAATGGTACTTACCATCATAAAACCAAACCTCAAAATCAGCACCAGGAGAATTCTCCATCAAAATGCATTTAGCGTATCTTGTAAAATAAGTGATTTTCGGAGATTTAGATCTTACAAGCTGTACAAACCTGGAAGCATATTGATATTTTCGCCAGTATTTTTCTAAGGAAAAAAAATACTTAACATTAGGGAAGAAAGTGTTGACCTGACATACAGTTTTATCTATTTATTGTGATTTCTAATAGGGTTACATTAGACAGGTTTTCTTATTCTTTTCTAACAGTTACCTCAATGAAGTCTTACTATTCAGTACTTATGTCCATAGTCCATAATATCCAGAAACCAAACTGGGAGTCAAATTTGGTTAACTATAATTATAAATAATCATTTATGTAGCAGCACTGATTTCAAAGCTCAAAAGCCACATACACGGTGAATTATTTTTTAAATGCAGAATGCTTCACAAATTTGAGTCACAGGGGCCATGTTCTCTGTAACATTCCAACTTTAGTATATGTGCTCTGAAGCAAGCACAATGTTGAATTTTTTTAACATAACTATAGCCACATTCTAAACAAGTATACAAATTACATTTGTGAGACATATGACTAATGTTCTAGAGTTAGTTTTTAAATAGAATATAGTACCATTATAACACAGAATATTAATAATAAGCATTGCATTAAAGGCATACAACTCTCACCAGAAACATAGTACAAGAATATGATATGACCTAAAGTTTGACTGAAGCTAAGATATTTATAATTTATTATATCTATATATAGAGTTTATATGTATATACATATAAATCTACTATCAAAATTTATTCCCTGGTAAATTCACATACCTGGTAAATTGTCAAAGCTGTACCTACTGATGTTGTCAGTAGGTGAGGGTGGTCTATCAGCAAGAGGAAAACCTCTTCCACCATTTGGATAATAAATAGTGATCTGCCAAAAGATTTTTTAAAAATTCTAATTACATGCCATTAAGTTCCAGTACTATATTTTGCTAAAATGTATACAAAGTGTTTAAATGTAACATTAAATATTATTTTATAGAAAAATGTTAAATATTCTGTAAAAGTAATTTTTTTGCTTTTTAACTTAAACCAAAAGTTTAGATTTTCTTACTAGATATAATTATTTTTAACACTGCACCAATTTATTTAAACATGTTTAATATGCTATTTCAATTTTTGAATTCCAGAGACACTATCATACTGGCAAACTGATTTTAAAAAAACTTACATCATTGTAAAATGAATTAGAATGCTGAATGTGCTTAAACGATAATTTGAAGTTGCAAGGTAATAAGGTAACTACACATTACCGTATTTCCATCACTAGATATCTGAAGAACTTCTTTCACATATTCTTGAGATGCATACTCCTTTACAAGCTCCACACACACCTCCTCTGAATCAAGTATGCTCACCTAAAAAAAAAAAAAAAACCCAAATCAGTAATAATTCTTTTGTTTACTAGAACAGCTCTGACATACATAATACTTAGGAGTACTTAACCATGGCAGAAACAAATATTAAAGTCAAAATCAAAGCTGCTTCACTACAACAGTCCAGATCAGAGGTATATTTGAGCACAACTGTGAACCATATGGTGCAAAGGTAAGAATGTATAATGAAGTGTGAAGTGATAATCAATGAGCAGAAAGCAAACAGAAGGTAGAGTGGAGAACAAGGACTTTGAAAAGATAATAGCAAGCCAAACAAAGGCAAGGATGAAATGGGAAGTAAAATGGGAACAAACAACAGGATAAAGATAGAATTAAAAAAACACACACCATTCTCAATTCACATACAATAATTTTTAAACGCTAAACTTAAATGTGCATATCCCTTTTCTTTAGTTCCAGAAGCTAAAAAAATAAAAGTTATATTTTCCAGCTTTTTAAAATTTGAGACGGGATTAAATTTACAAACAATAAAAATAGAAGCAAAGGATAATATTAGCTCACTGATTGGAATTGTGAACAAAATAATCTTTAACCAGCATATAGCCAGTATTATTTTAAAATGTTTTTCATTCAACTCTACTTTAAATTAATAATTTAAAATTCAAAACTTATCAATATCATGTCACTATTATTAAGAAGACAGAGGGAAATAAGAGCTGTTTTTCCATAAACACCCAGTCTCTTTTCTCTTTAATAAAGTTGATCATGTATACACCCCAAAGTAAAAGGACATTACAGAGGACTAAAAAATATGTTCTCAAGAATCGTATTCTCAAGTAAAATGTTATTTAGTAACTTAAGAAGATAACAGACATACCACAGCCTTTTTGGTTTTCTGTCTGATTGGTTTTAACCTGTGAGCAACCAACGGAGATGTAATGCTTCTTAATGTACGATTCTGATAACCCAATGGTGGCTCCATACCCCTAGTCTTGCTCTGTTCAGAAAGAGGATCTGAGCCAAAAACACATTCTTGTTGGATTATCTCAGGTTTACTGTGAAGTGCGGTCATATATTCTATGGTATTCTGCTGTTTTACAGAATGTGCATTATCAGAAGCATCAGAGTTCTTTTTGACTTTTGTATCAGTCCAGGCATTTTTTGATGTGTCCTTCTGCAAATCTGGATGGCCCTGGAAGTCCCGGTTTGGGCTGATGCTGTCATATTTAGTAGTTTTTCTTAAATGAGCTACAATATACATAGAATGAAGCAATTTAGTAAATAACTAAAAACACAAGTTGACACAAAATAACGTCACTCTGATTATAATAGCATTTTTTGAACAAAAGAAATCTAGTTACAAAAAACAAAACAATAAGAGCTCATAATTTTCTAACAAATAAGCAGTTTAAGACATGACTTTGGCCGGGCGCGGTGGCTCACGCCTGTAATCCCAGCACTTTGGGAGGCCGAGGCGGGCGGATCACGAGGTCAGGAGATCGAGACCATCCTGGCTAACACGGTGAAACCCCGTCTCTACTAAAAAAAAAAAAAATACAAAAAATTAGCCGGGCGTGGTAGTGGGCGCCTGTAGTCCCAGCTACTCGGGAGGCTGAGGCAGGAGAATGGAGTGAACCCGGGAGGTGGAGCTTGCAGTGAGCCGAGATTGCGTCTCAAAAAAAAAAAAAAAAAAAAAAAAAGACATGACTTTGAAAGAACATTTTAAACCAGATCGTGAAGAAATACCTTTAGTATTCCTAAGACTAAGACACAAAAGATATTAACATAAAATTAATTTTTCAATTAAGGCAAAAACTAGTCACTATATGGTCACCTATTAATCCTAAAGCATGCAACTGCCAATGCTCCAACAAAAGCAGATTTGAGTTCCCAAGTAATCATTCTACATGAGAAAAATATATAAATTTACTCTCTTTAAGCTAAGAACTGTCTATCCCATCTTTACTTAGAAATACTTGCAATTAATGAAAACATGCAACTAAAAGCAAAAACACTATATGAACAGCTTTAACATTAATATTTAATTTTAAATTACACATGTACTTGCACCAGCATTTTTTAAAAAAGTCATTCACTTTACCAATTTTTATTTTGTATGGTTTTAAAGTTCACATACAGAACAGTATCTTTTAAAGGCTTTAAATGATCAGATTATATAAAACTTGGTAAGGCAATTTTTCAATGCTAAACTAAAAATTTGAATTATATATTTTTTCTTAAATGACTTTTTAGTGCTTTCCCCCCACTCTCATTATGACAGAAATTATTTTGTATCAAATAATATACTGAAAAATTGCAGGAACACTACTGGATTATTATAAACAAGGTTATTTCTCCATCTCAGACAAGTCTGTGTTACTAAATATAAGTATCTGTAAACACAACAGATGTGCAAAATTAAGTATGTGGCAGTTTTATAGTTTAAAAAACAAACCTGAATTATCATCTCTAATTAGTATAAATAAAAAGACTAATTTCCTTTTGGGCTTCTGAGAATAATATACATTAAAAAAAGAGAAGAATAGACTCAAGATAACATACAACTCTCTGATTAAATTACAGCTGTGTTATTTGCTTTTTGTCTATGAGGTAATATGATACTTAGTAAAAAATGATCTCCTCCTCTCCATATGTCTCTTTTATTCTTTTTCCATCATTATTTCCCAATTCACCTTCTGTGAATCTGTCATGTTCATTAATGAGGAATGTTTAACCTTCAAACTCTGTATTATAAACAACATAATGACTTGGATGATAGCTGTTTAAAAATATTTAGGTTTTAGTTGTTCTGTACTTTAGTGTGAGGTCCCATTGGTACCCTATACTGTCCTTATCAGCTTCCACTTAAAAATAAGGTCAATCATCTTTTCATTATTTTATGGGCACTGATAGAAGGTGCTGATTATAGAGAGGCTGCAAGAGCAGGGGTTAAGAATAAAGTCTCTGAGCCACACTACTTATGTTCGAACCCTGGCTCCTCTGCTGAATGGTCACATAGCTTGGGCAAATTAAGCTCTGTGTACCCAGTTTCCTCATCTGTAAGACGGAGATAATAACAGTATCTTCCTCATGTTTTTTTGTGAGAACTTAATATATGTTAAACATTAAGGACAGTGGCTGACTTACAGCAAATATTCAAATATTGTAATACAGCTTTATTGAGACGTACTGAAAATGCTTTTTTTTTTTTTTTTTGAGACAGTCTAGCTCTATCACCTAGACTGGAGTGCAGTGGCGTGATCTCAGCTCACTGCAACCTCTGTCTCCCTGGTTCAAGCGATTCTTGTGCCTCAGCCATCCGAGTAGATGGGATTACAGGTGTGTGCCACCAAACGCAGCTAATTTTTGTATTTTTAGTAGAGACGGGGTTTCACCATGTTGGCCAGGGTGGTCTCGAATGCCTGACCTCAAGTTACCTGCCTGGCTTGGCCTCCCAAAGTACTAGGATTACAGGCATGAGCCACCACGCCTGGCCAATGCTTTTTTTTTTTTTTTTGACAGGGTCTCTCTCTCTGTCACACAGGCTGGAGTGCAGTGTGATCATAGCTCACTGCAGCCTTGAACTCCTGAGCTCAGGCAATCCTCCTGCTTCAGCTTCTCAAGTAGCTGGGACTACAGGTACATGCCACCAAACTCAACTAATTTTTTATTTTTTGTAGATACAGGGTCTTGCTATGTGCCCAAACTGGTCTTGAACTCCTGGCCTCAAGCAATCCACCAGTCCTGGCCTCACAAGTGTTGGGATTACAGGCATGAGCTACTGCACCAAGCAAGAAAATGATTTTCTTTAAAAATCTCAAATAGAACACTGCAATGCTTGGTAAGTTTCCAAGTAATTAATTCTTGATTAAATACTCCATTAAAAACTCACCATTTATTTGCAGATTCCCAAACCACTGTTGTACCGTTTCAGTCTGAGGTGTCGGGTCTGCAAATGGAAAAGGAGTTTTTCCTGGACAAAGATGATTGGAGCTAAACAAACAAACAAAAAAATCCCATAAACTAATAAAAAATTATCAGGTAACTTTTTAAGGTAAAAATATTAGAAAAGGATTTCTTCTGATTTGAATACCTGAACATTTTAGAATAACTATAGAAAACAATATTGGCATAACTATGCTATCTTTAAAAAGCTAAACTCCCATGCCAAAATGCCCAGGGCACTTTGACAGCATTTCTGTATGGCTACTGCCCTCTTATAATTTAAGCATAAAAATCACAAAATGAACAGAAAAAGAAAAAAAACACAATACAGTCACTAAAAATTAGTTTTCATATTGGAAGCAGTCAGTATTATGACCACTCAATCTCAGCTTTTCTATCTATGTATACAGTTATTATTAAGTACTTTAGGGGGTAAGGCATGACTAATATATATGATACTTTGCACTGGAGACTCACTCCATATAAAATTAAAAAATGAGGCTAAAAATTTCCAAATATTAAACAATTTTATAAACACATTCATGAACACACACACTCCTGTTAAGACTGTTAACCACAGGTCAAAATCATGACAGTGGTTTTTTTTTTTTAGACATTCATTTCCCTGGTATCCCCCCGCTTACAGGCAGCTTCATATTTATACTAGTATAATGTTACCAAAAAACAAAATGCCTCTGATAGAATTATTCTTACAGCGCTTGATTGTTATCAGGTCTTTCAAAAGATCCAGAACTACTGGATGTCTTTTCTTTAAAGAAGTTAAAAATGTTGGCATTGTTGTCTGTGGGTGAGTACCTCTCTTCATTTTCACCTCCTCCTGATCTTTTGGACATTGAAAGCATTTCTGCTGAGTGACATCGTTCCATTGTATATGTTTTTGCTTGAGACTGACTATTAGAAGTGCCAGATCTATCAGAGGAATAAGCTCTACGAAGGTATCGAGAATGTGGCCTTTCTTCTGCATCTTGAATTACTCTTCCCCTTCCACTATTACTGGTTTCTTGATTTCCCCACTGAGTATAAAAACTGTTTCCATCTCCTGAAGAAGAAAAATCACTTGAACTTTTATTCTTTGGAAATACAGTCATTTTATTTGGGAGTGGCTGACCAATCAAAAGTCTTCTTTTGTCAAATAAACTACCACTTATACTGGTACTGGAAGAAGCTGTAATTGCAGTAGAAATTGTGGCATGCCCACTATCAATTGAGTCTTCCACAGTTCTTAAATCTTTACTTTTTGTTGAAGAATTTCGGGACATAAAAGGATGGTCCAATACTGAAGACAGGCTTAAACGATCTGCTGGATTTCTACGAAGTAACTGGTGAATAAGGTCCTTGGCCTCTATTGACAAAAAAGTTGGCATTTCATAATCTGCCAATACTACTTTATTTAATGTGTTCTTGACTGTGTCAGTGTCGAAGGGTGGTCTCCCGATAAGTAATGTATAAAACATACAGCCCAGGGACCAAACATCAGATTCAAGGCCATGTGCACTTCGAGTGGCAATTTCTGGTGAAATGTAGTTAGGAGTTCCACATAATGTATAGTGCTTTTCATGTGGCATTTTCAGTTGAGTTGCCAGCCCAAAATCAGCAATCTTGATGTTCATATTACGAGTCAGTAGGAGGTTAGAAAGTGTGAGGTCCCGGTGTAGTATACCATGAGAATGAAGATACAACATCCCTGTGATGATCTGGTGCATGAAGTGTCGAGCTGTTAGGATTTTAAAAAAGAGAATTTACAATTTAGAAACTCTGGAAGATTCAGTATCTAGTATTTAGTATACATTATGAAACCCAGGTAAATATTCTAGAGCACTGTAGAAGAACAGTGGCTTGAAGCTTAGATTTACCAGCCACTTCAATTACCAGCAATTATCAGAGTGGTACCAACACACCCCTCTAAAGATATCATATTAACCTTTTTTTTTTTTTTTTTTTTTTTTGAGACGGAGTCTCGCTGTGTCCCTCAGGCTGGAGTGCAGTGGTGCGATCTTGGCTCACAGCAAGCTCCGCCTCCCGGGTTCATGCCATTCTCCTGCCTCAGCCTCCCGAGTAGCTGGGACTACAGGCGCCCGCCACCGCGCCTGGCTAATTTTTTGTGTTTTTAGTAGAGACAGGGTTTCACTGTGTTAGCCAGGATGGTCTCGATCTCCTGACCTCGTGATCCACCCACCTTGGCCTCCCAAAGGGCTGGGATTTCAGGCTTGAGCCACCGCGCCTGGCCTATCATATTAACCTTTAAGAAAACTAGGCATTCCTTTTAATCTTCGTTATTTCCAACTGATGAGCGTTTTACATGCAGTTAAGAGAAGCCTAATTTTTTTTTAGCAATTCAGAGTCATTAGGGTAACCATAGCAATTAAGAAAAACAATTGCACAAACGATTCATACATATGTTCTAATTGTTAAAAAAAAGAAAAAGCTAAAGTTCCAACGATGTCTCCCGAACTTTCCCAAGTAATCAATTTGTAAGCTTTTTTTTTTAGATGGAGTCTTGCTCTGTCACCAGGCTGGAGTGCAGTGGCACAATCTCAGTTCACTGCAATCTCTGCCTCCCGAGTTCAAGCAATTCTCCTGCCTCAGCTTCCCGAGTAGGTGGGATTACAGGAGAGCACCACCACACCGAGCTAATTTTTTTTTGTATTTTTAGTAGAGACGGGGTTTCACCATGTCAGCCAGGATGGTCTTGATCTCCTGACCTTGCGATCCATCCACCTCAGCCTCCCAAGTAGCTAGGCTGACAGGCATGAGCCACCGTGCCCGGCTAATTTTTGCATTTTTAGTAGAGATAGGGTTTTACCATATTGGCCAGGCTGGTCTTGAACTCCTGACCTCAGGTGATCTACGTGCCTCAGCCTCCCAAGGTGCTGGGATTACAGGCGTGAGCCACTGAGCCCAGCCTAATAAGGCCTTTTTTAATGAAGTATTATAAAAAAATGCAGTAGTCATTATCAAGATGAGTATCAATTTTTTTTTAATTTGTATTATTTCTTTGAAATAAACTTCCAACAATGGAATCTGAGTCAAAGAATATAAATAGTTCCGTAACTCTAAACACATATGCCCGAATTGTTTTCCAAATGGCTTATATAGATTCAGATGTACAAGAAGCCTATCAGCAACTACTTCTGTTAGCTTGTCTGTAATCTCAGTTAGCAGAGCAAGATAACTTGAAAACAATCATTTGTGTCAATGTATAGACCTTATTTGGTTCTGCTTTGAACTGCAAAAAATTATGAGAAATTGAGGAAGTCTGAAGCTATATATTTGATAGTAAATAATTATTAGGTGTGATAATGACTTTGTGGCTACGTTTTTAAAGAAGTCTATACTTTGAAATATTTATAGTTAAAAATATGTCTATAATTTGCCTTAAAATACTTTGGAAAATCAAGGTAGTAAAAACAGTAAAGATGAAATAATATGACCATGAGTCACTAGTTTTGGAAGCTGAGTGTTAAGTTCAGGGGACTCATTATAGCACACTACCTGTATGTTTCATGTTTTCTATAATAAACAGTTTCAATGGCTATTTGTGCTTGATTTAGAACTACTTTATAGTCACCAATGACATCCTAAAAAGGTTACTACATTTGAAAAGATACACAGTAAACTGCTACCAATAATTTAATTTAAAATGTGGTTTTAAGGACAGAAGGATAACAAATTTCTTACTTTACTACCGTAATAATTGAATTGTTTTAAGAATCAGCAGCTTGGGATGTAGGAAATCTCCTTTTCTAGCTTAAAGTAATAATTCAAACAGTTTTACTATATATTATAAAATAGCATATTCCTCAAAACTACACTTTAAAATGCAAAACTTTTATCCACCCAAACAAAACAAACAAAAAAAACACACACCTACCTTCATTTTCTGAGAAGGGTTTCACTCTATTCTTTAGATACCTGTTCATTTCTCCATTATGGCACATTTCTAATACCAGATACACATAATTGCTATCTTCAAAATAGTTATAAAGCTGAAATGTGAAAGGGCATAATAAATTAAAATATACAAAAATTCAGTGTCCTTGGTCACTTCTACAAAATTTGTATCTTACCTCCAAGATAGAAGGATGTTTCAATTGGCAATGTATTTTCACCTCATTTTGGACTCTCTGTACCATTCCTGCTTTGTACATGGCTTTCTTATCTATCTAAAAATAACAGGTTTAAATGTTGACAGACTTTCAAATATAAACTGGTTAAAAGTGAACTTTGAAAATAAAATATACTTTAAAATAGACTGAAGTCCTTTTATATGTCTTTGCGGTCAACCTACTGTTATCTGTTTTCCCCATGCACCTAGCAGAGTGCTCGGCAGAGAGGATGCTTGGTAAAAGTTTGCCCAATTAATTCTAATATCCTATCTCAATTTAAATAATCTAATAGCACAACTAGCCTAACTATAAGAAAAAAAAATCCCAATTCAGGCAAATTTTAGAGCAAAACCTCCAGTTCTTTTTCTAAGTGGTTTAGATAAACGATTTTTTTTTTAAAGGCAGGGTCTCACTGTCACCTAGGCTGGAGTGCAGTGGCATGATCACAGTTCACTGCAGCCTCAACCTCCCAGGCACAATCTATCCTCCCACCTCAGCCTCCTGAGTAGCTGGGACCACAGGCACACGCCACCACGCCCGGCTAATTTTTTTTTTTGAGATGGGAATTTAGCTCTTGTTGCCTGGGCTGGAGTGCAATGGCGTGATCTCGGCTCACCACAACCTCTGCCTCCCGGGTTCAAGCGATTCTCCTGCTCAGCCTTCAGAGTAGCTGGGATTACAGGTGTGCAGCACCACACCCGGCTAATTTTGTATTTTTAGTAGAGATGGGGTTTCTCCATGTTGGTCAGGCTGGTCTTGAACTACCGACCTCAGGTGATCCACCCGCCTCGGCCTCCCAAAGTGCTGGGATTACAGGCGTGAGCCACCGTGCCCAGCAGCAGCTAATTTTTGTATTTTTGGTAGAGAGGAGGTTTCACCATGTTGCACAGTTGTTTTCAAACTCCTGAGCTCAGGTGATCCACCTGCCTCAGCCTCCCAAAGCGTTGAGATTACAGGTGTGAGCCACCCACCAGCTGACAAATAATTCTTAATTTGCTTATGTTTATGTTACTCCTATTAGGCTGACTTCTAACAATCAAGAATAATATTTTGTATGTTACAGGGAAATACAAAATTATACACAGTGAACTATAAACAAATTATTTGTTAGTTGATTTCTACTCATTACTCCAAGTATGGATAATTACACCACATACGAGGTCTACTGAACATTAATGAAGATAAAACTTATTTAAGCAAGGTCAAGGCTTTCCTAAAATATTTTTAAGCTCAACGGCTGGACTTGGCACTATTGTCTTCTGCCTATGCAAAGTGTTCCTTACACTATAATCAAAGGAAAGGCTAGTAGATAAGGAGTTTCTGACATCTCTGATACCTCTCTAGTTACTTGCAAAGTACAGGAGAGAAGTTGATTAGTTTATTCTTACCATTTTGATTGCAACTTCCAAACCAGTGTGAATGGACTCAGCTCTGTAGACACCAGCAAATGATCCTTTACCAAGCAGATTTCCAACTTTAAAATCCTTAAAAGTTAAAATTAAAGATTATGTGTGATGACTCACAGCAGAAAGGAAGATGGGAAGGGGCTGGAAAAAGAAGATAAAATGGATCGAGTGGGGAATTTGACAAAATTCAAGCAGGTATTACACCTCGATGCAGCAGGTGTCTAGGGTGGAAGGCATGTTGACTCCGTGCGGGGATACCTGCGCTTCCACGCTGGACTGGAAGCTCAGGGTGATGGTGCACCCTAGTGATCTGGTTCCTCAACCTCAGTGCAGCCTAAGCGCCCTCCTCCCATCTCCAGCCAATCCCCGGGAGCGGAGGGCTTGGTCAGAATCCCGCCGCAGCTCCCGCCGGAGATAACCGCCATCCCCTTGGAGAAGTGGGAGGTAGCCCTGCCCTGCTCTAACGCGGTAGCTCGGGCGGGATTGCTGAAAGAAAGCCGCAGTGCCTCGGGACACTGCCTGGGGACACTGCTAGGCGGGGAGGGACTCACCTGTCCCGCCTCCCCTACTCTTACTGTCTCTTGAGGGGCGGGCCGCTCCGCCCCTAAACAGCTGGGGTCTGGGCCGTTGGGACCCTCCCTAAGCACCTCGGTGCCCGCCCCGCAGCCGTTAGCTTCGTTCGCTCCCCTTCCCACAGCGGTCTCGTGTCCTCCCACAGTTACTCCCACCCGCCCCGCTGCAGACTGCCGAGTCTTTTTACCTCGATCTTCTCCCCGATGCAGGTCGCCATATTTCCAGGCTCTGGCCTGGGTTCTCCGGATTAGCTTCCTTCACGCAGTCCCTTCGAGGCAGCGCTCCAAGCAGCCAGCCGGCCTTGGCGCCCATCAGGCTCGGCTCTCTAAACCGCAGCTCCAGGCGACGACGCTGAAACCACGGAAAGTTCTCCCTGACACCTTCCGAGGCCTGGGCGGTACCTCTGGGCTCCCATTTTGAAAATCTCCCGCCGCTTGCCGTCCGAGCTAGGCTGGTGGTGACGTAACGAGATGGATCGCTCCGGAAAGGCTGCGCCGGGGCGCGCATGCGCGGCAGACCTTCCTTTGCGGCCGGCCCGGGGTTCTAGACTTCGGGGCCAAGGGCCGGAAGCGCTGCGGAGAGTTTAGTTCGGGCGGGAGGCTGTCTCGGGCCCACTCTCGGAAGAACTTCTGCAAGACGGGTAAAAGAGCAGGCCTTAAAGATGGGACACTTATGGCTGATCGGTTACTTCACGGTCCGAAATACCACTTCTAATTCCGGAAAGCGTTTAAAACTATTTTAAAATGTCAAGCGTTTAAGACTTGACGGAACAGGGCAAAAAACATTACCTTCCTTTAAGGAACACCGTTTACACCACTACCGCTTATTCCGTAGTTTGTTACAACTGTAGTTAATGTGTACGGTACCTTAAGAAAACGAACTCCATTCTTTATTTTGGCAAACTCTTAAGTATTTAATATTATAATGTCATTTGTATAATAACTTACAGTTAGATCTCTCATACACATAATTTGTATGGATCAAAAGAGACCTCTGTAAGTTTGGGATGGTGTTTTGCAGGTGAGAAAAGTGTGATGCTTAAGGAAGGATATTTAACAAACAGAAGTAGCGCACAAACTTAGATCTTCTGTTATTAAGTGAAAGCTCTTTTCCTTGACGTTAGTGTATATTTCTTTTTCTTTTTCTTTTTTCTTTTGAGATGGAGTCTCGCTCTGTCGCCCAGGCTGGAGTGCAGTGACTCGATCTCGGCTCACTGCAGCCTCCATCTCCTGGGTTCCAGCGATTCTCCTTCCTCAGTCTCCCGGGTAGCTGGGATTTACAGGTACGCGCCACCACGACTGGCTAATTTTTGTATTTTTAGTAGAGACGGGGTTTCACCATGTTGGCCAGGCTGGTCTCGAACTCCTGACCTCAGGTGATCCGCCTGCGTCGGCTTCCCAAAGTGCTAGGAATACAGGCGTGAGCCTCCATGCCCGGCCCATTTTTTTTTTAAAACTTTTTATTTTCAAATAATTTAAGCTTACAGAAAAGTTGTAAGAATAATAGAGAACTCCTGTTGTCCTTTACTCAGATTAACCAATTCTTAACATTTTGCCACACTTGTTTTACTATTCTTCATGTGTAATATACATGTATAAATATATAAATAAGCCTATTATTTGTATTTTATGAATCATTCTAAAATAGGTTACATACACTATGCTCTTATACCCCTTATTTCTAAAGTGTGAATTTCTTAAGAACCAGGGTATCCTCTTGTATGTTTATCAAATTAAGGATATTTAGCATTGATACAATATTTATATTTAATCTGATCTACAGTTCATATTCCGATTTGTCAATTGTTCCAGTAATGTCTTTATTTAACATTTTTTCCTTCCAGTATAGATCTAGTACAGGATCACATACCATATTTAGTTACCATATCTTTTTAATTTCCTTTAATATGGAAGAGTTCCTCAGCATTTGTATTTTTGTGACATTGAGATTTTTGAAGAGTGCAGGCCAATTATTTATCATTCGTTCATTTGTTCATTCCAGTATTACTGAGGTATAGTTGACAAAAATTGTATTTATTCAAGTTGTACAGCATGATGATTTGATACACATTGTGAAATGATTACAACAATCAAATTAACACATTGTCACCACTCTTAGGGGTGTGTGTGTGTGTGTGTGTGTGTGTGTGTGTGTGACGGGCCAGTTATTTTACAGAATCTTCTCTACTTTGGGTTTGTCTCATGTTTCTTCAAGATTAGATTCAGGTTATGTATTCCTGATTGTAATATTACATACATGAGGTTATATTCTTTCCAAGAGACCACATTTGGAGGCACGTGATATTGTTTGTCTCTCATTAGTGATGTTAATTTGATCCCAGTTTCTCCACTGTATAAATTGCTGGTTTTCTACTTGCAACTAATAAGCAATCTATGGGGGAGACACTTGAATTTCCTGCAAATATTCTGCTCCTCAGCAAACCCCTCTCTCACAATTTAGCAGTATTATTGATTTTTCCTAAACTAGTCTTTACGATGATAGTTACAAAATGATAATTGTTCTCTCTCCATATGTATTAGAAACAATTTTGCCAAAAAGAAGAGCCCCGCCTGGTGTGGTGGCTCAAGTCTGTGATCCCAGCACTTTGGGAAGTTGAGGCAAGCAGATCGCTTGAGCCCAGGAGTTCCAGATCAGCCTGGGCAAAATAGTGGAAACACAGTCTCTACAAAAAATACAAAAATTAGCCAGGGGAGGTGACTTGCACCTGTGGTCCCAGCCACTCAGGAAGCTGAGGTGGAAAGATCACTTGAGCCTGGGTGGCAAAGGCTGCAGTGTGCCAGGTTCATGCCACTGCACCACAGCCTGGGCGACAGAGCGATACCCTGTCTCCAAAAAAACAAACAAACAAAAAACAACCAGAAGAGCCCTACATTTTGCCCTGTTTAATGATATACAGATGGTCCCCAACTTATTATTATGATGGTACAATTTATGATATTTTGTCTTTACAATGTATTTATAAGGCTATTAAATGCATTTTTTGACTTAGGATATTTTTGACTCATGATGAATTTATTGGGATGTAGCCCCCTCATAAGTCAAGGAACATCTGTGTTTTCAGTATGAATTTAGGGATTCCCAGATTATTGAATCAGTTATAATCCATTTCCTCAAAGGATTATAATCCATTACAATCTTATTTTGGTGTTCAAAGTGTCTGAGATTTGTTTAGTGAGAGCTCCTTTCAACCTAGCTGTTTTGATAGGACATATATATGTAAAAGCAGTTCTTTACTTTCTGGTACAACAAGATGTTCTAATTTTATTTTGGGCTTTCTCTCACCCAGCACTGAAAGGAGCCATTTCTGCAAAGTGTCCTGACACCTTGTAGTAGAAAATGGTGCTTAAAAAACAATATCTGGGAGCTTAGCAAGCTTATTGCGACTTAGGTGTCATTGCATCTATGCCTTTTCAGCAGATGAAACTAAAGAAAAAAATGTTAGTAATCATGAGTTCAAGCTGATATCACCAATTCTAATCTAATTTCACATAGTTGTTCCTACTACCTTAAATTTCTATTCAATCACTGTTACCATATATACATAATTTAAAAAATCAAATTGTTTTATAACAAATATTAATAACAAGCATACAAACTCTGCATTTCTGCTTCCCAGATGCAACCCTCTTCAATTCATTTAACTGTTCATTTTTATATGTTCTATCGTATTTCTAAATAACATGCTTATTTTCTTTTTTGATTTTTTTCAGTTATAGATTTAGCTCTATTAACTTTCTATTGTGGAAGATGAGGAACTATTTCTTTAGTTGCTTTTACTTTCACCCCTTTTCTTTTTCTTTTTTTTTTTCTTTTTTTGACACAGCGTCTTGCTCTGTCACCCAGGCTGGAGTGCAATGGCATGATCTCAGCTTACTGCAACCTCTGTCTCCCAGGTTCAAGCGATTCTCCTGCCTCAGCCTCCTGAGTAGCTGGGATTACAGGCACATGCCACCACACCCAGCTAATTTTTGTAATTTTGTATTTCACCATGTTGGCCAGGCTGGTCTCGAACTCCTGACCTCAGGTGATCCGTCTGCCTCAGCCTCCCAAAGTGCTGGGATTACAGGTGCGAGGCACCATGCCCGGCCACTTTCATCCCTTTGTGTCCTCAGTTCTTGTGACCTCATTCTCTAAATGTAATTACCTCATAAGTTTCTGTTTTTTCTTTGAGACTGAGTTTCGCCCTTTGCCCAGGCTGGGGTGCAATGGTGCGATCTCAGCTCACTGCAACCTCTGCCTTCCAGGTTCAAGCGATTCTCCTGCCTCAGCCTCCTGAGTAGCTGGGATTACAGGCATGTACCACCAAGCCCGGCTAATTTTTGTGTATTTTTAATAGAGACGGGGTTTCTCCATGTTGGTCAGGCTGGTCTCGAACTCCTGACCTCAGGTGATCTGCCTGCCTCCGCCTCCCAAAGTGCTGGGATTACAGATATGAGCCACCGCGTCCAGCCTAACTTTTTTTTTTTTTGAGACAGAGTCCCCCTCTGTCGCCTAGGCTGGAGTGCAGTGGCGCAATCTTGGCTTACTGCAACCTCTGCCTCCTGGGTTCAAGCAATTCTTGTGCCCCAGCCTCCCAAGTAGCTGGTATTATAGATACGTGCCACCATGCTCTGCTAATTTTTGTATTTTTCATAGAGACAGGGTTTTGCCATGTTGGCCAGGCTGGTCTTAAGCTCCAGACTTCAAGTGATCCACCTGCCTCAGCCTCCCAAAGTGCTGGGATTGCAGGCATGAGTCACCATGCCTGGCTACCTCGTAACTTTTGTTTCTCAATATTCAGAGTTTACAATGTTATTACAATTAAGTAAATATTACAGCTGAGATACACAAAATCCTTTCCCCTCTTTGTATAACTTTTAGTTACTTCTACGGTTTAAGAAAATACAGAACAAAGCTAGTGCTCTGAACAGCACTTTAAGGAATAGTGATGTGTAATTCTGAGGAAGCTGTGTTAAGACTATCTCATCTCATATCTTTACTTGAAATAATGTTTTCCTCTGAGATAGTCTGAGTCAAGAGATAATTCTTTACTAAGATAGTCTATTGGCTATATATAGGGGCTATTTATAGATGAAGGGATTGCAGGGAACTTTCATTTTCTACCTCCCATAGCCTTAATTTTTAAAATATTTATATTCAGCATGGAATTTTTTATTATAAAAAATTTTCAGGCAAAATGATAGGTAGAGAGAACAGTGCAATAATGAATTTCAAAGTTCAGTAATTTTTAGAAATGTGTCATAGGGTGAGTTTAACTTTTTTATGACTCTTTGAGTGAGAAGTTCCAGGTGGTGCCATGTCTGTGCAGTCTTAACCAGCTGAGGAATCAGACCAGAATTTGGGCTGACCACAGCAGCTAAAAAGTGAGTAGAAAAGCATGCAGGGTGAGAGAGGGAAACCATAAATTCTGTGCAAAAGCTCTGCCCAAATATTTGGCTGTGCCCTGAATTACACATGTGCTGTGCAGATTTTAATGTTAATTGCACAGATTTTTTTTAGCTGCTGCCCACTCCAAGGAAGATAGTTTGGAATTTGAGTTTAGCTCATTTAGATGTCTATAAAAACAACATAATGGTACTTTTTAAGACAAATATAACAAAATCTATTGTATCTAACATGAAGTTTTCAAAATGCCCAGGCTAAAATCTAAAATTAGTAGATATTAACAAAATAAGAAAATGTGACATGAAATTAAAAAAGACAAAACAGAATCAATAGAGACCAACCACAAAGTTGACCAAGATGAAAGAATTAGTACTTAAGGATTTAAAAGTAGCTATTATAACTATTATGCTCCAGAATGCAAAGGAATTTATGCTAGTAATGAATGAGCAAATAGGAATTTCAACACAGAAATAGGAACTAGAAAAAGAACCAAATGGAAATCATAGACCTGAAAAAAGGGCAAATGAAGACTTTGCTGAATGGGCTTAATAGTAGAGTGGGGATGACAGATGAAGGAATCAGGCAACTTGATGATAGATAAATAGTACTTAAAAAATCTTATGAGCCACCGCCTCAAAAAAAAAAAAATGAATACAGCTTCAGTGATCTGTAGAACGATATTTTTAAAAGACCAATATACGTTATCGGACCCCCACAAGAAAAAAGAGAAAGATGGGGGCAAAAAATATTTAAGAAAGAATAGCCAATGAAAAACATAAATATACATATTCAAGAGGCTCAGTCAATCCTAAGCAAGATAAATTCAATGAAAACCACACCAAGGTACATAATAATCAAGTGACAGTCATAATTTGACCATCAAAGTCAAATGATTATCAAAGATAATGAGAAAAATCTTGAAAACAACCAGACAAAAATCAATATATTACACACACAAAAAAGTAATATAAATGATGTTGACTTCTCACAAGAAATAATGGAAGGAAAAAGACAGTGAATTGACATCTTTAAGTGCTGATGAAGAAAGCCCCTGTCAATTCAGAATTCTATTATCTAACAAAAATAGTAATTTAGATAAATGAAAACAAGATAATTCATCATCCACTGACCTGCACTACAAGAAATGCCAAAGGAATTTTTTCACACTGTGTGGATTTGATAAGAAATAGAAACTCATATTGTCAGAAAGTAATCAAGAACATCAGAAATGGGAATTATGGGCTGGGCATGGTGGCTCATGTCTGTAATCCAATCACTTTGGGAGGCTGAGGCAGGCAGATCACTTGGGCCAGGAGTTCGAGACCAGCCTGGCCACCATGGTGAAATCCTGTCTCTACCAGAAATAAAAAATTAGCTGGGTGTGGTGGAGTGTGCCTGTAATCCCAGTTACTTGGGAGGCTGAGACACGAGAATCACTTGAACCCAGGAGGTGGAGGTTGCAGTGAGCTGAGATCGCACCACCACACTCCAGCCTGGGTGACAGAGTGAAACCCTGTCTCAAAAAAGAAAAAAAAAGAAAGAAAGAAATGGGAACTATGTAGATAAATATAAAGAACTATTATTTTGTTTCTTTATTTCTTTAAAATACACATCAGTAAATAATGTGAAAATTAAAATATTTTATTTGGCCAGTTGTATATCTTCTTCCCTTTTAAAAAAATATGAGACAGGGTCTTACTATGTTGCCCAGTTTCATTTCAAACTCCTAGGCTCAAGTGAACCTCCTGCCTCAGCCTCCGAAGTAGCTGGGACTAGAGGTGCGCTTGGCTGTGTATCTTATTTTGAGAAGTGATTTTTCAGGTCATTGGCCCATTTTTTAATAAAATTACTTCTTTCTTGCTATCAAGTTGAGTTCTTTATTTTGATATTAACCCTTTATCAGATGTATGGTTTGCAAATATTTTCTCCCAAGTCATGGGTAGTCTCTTTACTCAGTTGATTGTTTCCTTGCCTGTGCAGAAGCATTTTGGTTTGACACAATCTCAGTTGCCAATTTTTGCTTTTGTTGCCTGTGCTTTTGGGGTCATATTTTAAAAAAATCATCGCCTAGACAAATATCATGGAGCTTATCCTTTATATTTTCTTCTAATAGTCTTACAGTTTCAGGTCTTGTGTTTAAATCTTTGATCCATTCTGTGTTGATTTTTGTATATCAGCTGACATAAGGGTTCACTCTCATTCTGCTGCATGTGGAGGTCTAGTTTTGACAACACCCTTTATTGAAGAGGCTGTCCTTTCCATATTGTGTGTTCTTGGCACTTTTGTTGAAGATCAATTGCCTAAATATATGGATTTATTTTGGGGCTCTCTATTCTGTTCCATTTGTCTATATGTCTGTTTTTAGGTCAGTACCATGTTGTTTTAATTACTATAGCTTTATAAATTATTTTGAAATCAGGTAGTATAATGCCTCCAGCTTTCTTCTTTTTGCTCAAGATTGCTTTGGCTACTCAAGGTCTTTTGTAATTCCAGGTTAATTTTAGGATTGCTTTTTCTATTTCTGTGAAAAATGCCATTACAATTTTGATAGGGACTGCCCTGAATCTGTAGATTGCTTTGTATAGTATGGTGTATTAGTCTGTTTTCACACTGCTATAAAGAACTACCTGAGACTGGGTAATTTATGCAGAAAAGAAGTTTAATTGACCCACAGTTCTTCAGGCGTAACAGGAAGCATGACAGAGAAATGACCATAGTTCAGATGTCAGGGATTAGCACGGGACTGTGAGGGATGATGGCTCCAGTCCTGAAAAGCACAACAGTGGCGCCTTTGGAGGGGGCATAGCCATGTTTCCGTCTCTGGTGGTAGTGGTGGGGTCTGCAGTGGGGATGGCTGTTGGTTACCTCAGTTGCTGGTGTCCTCTATAGAGCAGGTGAGTGGGGACCACAGTAGCCCATGCTGTGCGGCTGATACTAATAGCTCCTACCCTTGTCTTTTGTTCCTGTCTCTAGATGTCTCAGGTATACTGCTGTCCTTTGATTGTTCCACATTGGTTATTCTCCATTTTTCTCCTCCACTGTGTTACCACAGGTTCTTAAATGGGCCCTTGATCCCTCCCAAAGTTATTATCATTTATGGATAACTATTATTATCCATAACAATACTCTGCCATCTTGCTAACATCACTGTCCTCTCCAATTCATTTAATAATTATAAGATTATTTATTTATTTATTTATTTTGAGACAGAGTCTCGCTCTGTCGCCCAGGCTGGAGTGCAATGGCCTGATCTCGGCTCACTGCCACCTCTGCCTCCTGGGTTCAAGGGCTTCTCCTGCCTCAGCCTCCCAAGCAGCTGGGATTACAGGCGCATACCACCACCGCTGGCCAATTTTTGTGTTTTTAGTAGAGACGGGGTTTTGCCATATTGGCCAGGCTGGTCTCGAACTCCTGACCTCAGGTGACCTGCCTATCTCATCCTCCCAAAGTGCTGGGATTACAGGCGTGAGCCACTGCACCAGCTGACATCTATACAATTTTATTTATTATTATTATTATTATTTAGACAAAGTCTTGTTCTGTTGCCCAGGCTGGAGTGCAGTGGCACGATCTGAGCTCACCGCAACCTCCGCCTCCCACATTCAAGTGATTCTCCTGCCTCAGCCTCCTGAGTAGCTGGGATTACAGGTGCCAACCACCATGACCGGCTAATTTTTGTTTTTTTAGTAGAGACAGGGTTTCACCATGTTGGCCAGGCTGGTCTTGAACTCCTTATTTCAGGTGATCCACCCACCTTGGCCTCCCAGAGTGCTGGGGTTACAGGCGTGAGCTACTGCACCCGGCTGACATCTGTGCAATTTTAAAGATACTTCCTTATAGGATGCTTTGGTTCTTCATCTGTTTAATCATAGCTACATCTCTATTTCTTTTTCTTCTTTTCTTTCTTTTTTTTTTTTTTTTGAGATGGAGTCTCGCTCTGTCACCCAGGCTGGAGTGCAGTGACACAATCTTGGCTCACTGCAACCCCCACCTCCCAGGTTCAAGCGATTCTCCTGCCTCAGCCTCCGGAGTAGCTGGGATTACAGGCATGCACCACCACACTCAGCTCATTTTTGTATTTTTAGTAGAGACGGGGTTTCACCATGTTCGCCAGGATGGTTTGATCTCCTGACCTCATGATCTGCCCGCCTCAGCCTCCCAAAGTGCTGGGATTACAGGCGTGAGCCACCACACCCAGCCATGTCTCTATTTTTTTAAGTAGCAGTACACATTCAATTCACCAATTCCCTACTTTCTGTAATCAGAGTTGGTGTCAGTTGCTTTGTCACTATCATCACATGAAAAGAATGAGGTTCTAGATTTCAAGGCAGCATCTGATACTTCCTTTGCTTAACTACTCTCCTAAAATCAAGACATAGGAACAAGATCCCCCCCAAAACTCATTCAAGTCCTACCGTCTTGCCCACTATGTGTCAAATAGCGGTGTGGTACCCTCATAGCATGTATCCTAGGCTCTGAGAAAAGTAAGGAAAATCAACATTTAATGAATATTTACGATGTGCCAGGCACTATTCTAAGAAGTTTGCCCACATTAGCTGATCTAATCCTCACATTAGGTTTATTCTTTTTCCATTTTATTGGTGAAGAACAGATAACTATTTTACAGATTAAGAATCTGAGGCAGCCTGGCTCCAAAGCCCACTCCAAAGCACCACACGTCAAGTGCTGGCATCCATTATTCATTCTTCCTGCTTTTGCTCCTGCCCCACTTTGTCTATTCACCACATGGAAGCCAGTGAAATTCTGTTAAAACATTTTAGATCATGTTGGCCCTCTGCTCGATCTCTGCAGTGGTCCCCATCTCACTCAGAGTAAAAGCTGAAGTCCTTTCAGTAGCTTACCATGCTCCTCCATGTGGTCTTCTTTCCCATCACGTATCTGCTTGACCTCACTCCTGCTGTTTTCCCTACATCCACTTCACTCCAGCCACACTGGCCTTCTGACTTCTCCCAATACACCAAGCATACTCCAGCTTTGGCACTTGCTCTTCTCTCAGCCTGGAGGGCTAAGTGACTCACCCTCTCCTCTTTCAAGTCTGTATCTGATGTTAACTTTTCAGCACAGCCTTCCCTGCTCATTCTATTTAAAAACTGCAAGTCCCTCCCTTTTCCTGGAAAACCCTATTTCCCTTCCCTGCTTTATTTTCAGAAGAAGAATCTCAGGCAGCCTGGCCTCTCTGCTTTATTTTCCCTTACACACTTTAACATCATACTTCTTTATTCTGCTCATGGTCTGTTCCCCCACTAGAACGTCCTCTGTGAAGACAAGTTTTATTATTTGTTCTTTTGCTGCTGTACCTTCACTATCTAGAATAGTACTTAGTGTATAATAAGTCCCCAGAAAAATATTTGATGAATGAATGAATTAATCTAAATATATGGAAGTTGGAGCAGAGGTTGAGGCTGAACAAGAAGGGGTGGGTACAAGTCTTACAAGGAGGAATACCTCAGAGGCCTGGAACAGAGAGGGTATGCAGGATTAATGCTAGGACATGGAATAAAGAGGAGGAGGCTGCCTTGGGCTATTACTTGTTCTTCTAACTCCAGGGATCCTTATTTGACCTGTGTGTATCTTCCTGTAGGACAAGGGTTCTTGATTTTGCACAAGATAGTGATTTGACAGTCTGATGAAGCCTATGGACCTTTCTCAGAGCAATGTTTTTAAATGCATAAAATACATAGGATTGCAGGAAATTATTATGAAATAAAATTATCAAAATATTTTATACTTTGTGATATAATGCAATGTGTATATTTATAAAAATCTAGCAGCTGATTTAATAACTCCTATAGTTTTAAAGTAGCAATGACTGCAAGTAATATTTTATTATACCTACATCTGTAATGCAATGTGAAAATGTTTGCAATTTTTGGTAGTTGCAAAATTACTATAGTGACTTATAGCTACTACAGTGATTTGTTGTTTATATTTATGGAATCCTAATCTTCAGTCAGATATTAATGAAAATAAATACTTCACTTTTTTTGTTATCGAAAAAATAAAAATAAATAAAAATGTGGTTTATATATGCAATAAAATATTATTTGGCCTTAAAAAAGAAGGAAATCTTTTCATTTGGATAACTTGGATTAACCTTGAAAACATTATACTAAGTGAAATTAGCAATCACAAAAAGACAAATGCTGCATGATTCTGCTTATATGAAGGATTCAAAGAAATCCAACTCATAGAAACAGTGAGTAGAATGGTATTTGGCCCCTTCTACCATGGAAGGGGGAGGGGAAACAGATAGCTGTTGTTCAACTTTTAGCTCAACTTTGAATCATGAAAGATGAAAAAGTTCTACAGACGTATTGAATTACAGTGTGCATTTAATTAGTAATACTGTACTGTATGCACACTTAGAAGTTGTTAAGAGGGTAGATTTATGTGTTTTTAAAATATATATTTATGTATCTTTTAGAGAGGGGGTCTCTCTATTTTGTCCAGCAATCTTCTCACCTCAACCATCCCCAGCACACACCACTGCACTGGCCTCTGTGGTGTTTTTTTGTTTGTTTTTCTGCAAAGGAAAAAAAATCAGTCTCGTAAGCCAGACTCTTCTCCTAAAATGCAACCCACTGTATGTGCAGGTGTCATCGTTCTATTTGTGCTGCCCGGTAAGAATTAGGCCTCAGGGAATAGGCACAAAATTGCTGATAGCCAGGCTACTGCTATTTTTTAAAAAATAAATTGTTCTTCACCCTTGGTCCTGGAGTTTTATGTATACTACCAAAAGTTGGGTATTTGCCAACTTTACCAGCATCAGTGAGACTGTGTCAGGCTGAGTTACCTTGCAAGTAGGGCAAAATCCAAGACTCTTCAAAGTTTGTGACAAGTTTACAGATAAAATAGATTTTGTTGATTTCCTGATTATTCCTCCATTTCTTGAATAACACTGCTTGGTGATCATAAATTAGTAATTTACTTATTTATTTATTTTTGATATGCATAGGGTGAGGCCTGGCAGGGTCCCAAACATGAAGCTTCTGTGTCATCAAGATGCGTCACCCTCCTGGCACATTAATTTTTGTCACCAATGAGAAGACTGAGCTTTAGTGTTGTTTTTACTGGGGTTTCATTACACAGACAAAATTGATTAAATCACTGGTCACATGATTGAACTCAATTTCTAGCCCCCTACTCCTCCCTGAAGATTGGGCTGATTTCACCTTTCAAAAAGCCCAACTCTTTAATCACATGATGTGTCTTTCCATCACGGCGAGCCCACAACCTGAAATAAATTTATGTTTTTATCCCTCACCACTCCCCACCCTTTCCCCTGAGTCCCCAAAGTCCATAAGTCCATTCTATCATTTTAATGCCTTTGAATCCTCATAGCTTAGCTCCCACTTAAGAGTGAGAACATATGATGTTTAGTTTTCCTTTCCTGAGTTACTTCACTTAGAATAATGGTCTCCAATTCCATCCAGGTTGTTGCAAATGCCATTATTTTGTTACTTTTTATGGCTGAGTAGTATTCATTCCATGGTATGTATGTAATTTCCTAGATTGACTCACAGCCCTCAAGAAAGTGCTATACTTGCAACAGTTTTATTATGGTTTACAGATAAAGTAGATTTTGTTGATAGAAGACACACACAGAGACACACGCACACACGCACACACACACAGAGACAACAGCTTTATTATGGTTTACAGATAAAATAGATTTTGTTGATAGAACATATATATATGTATATCTCACATTTTCTTTATCCGCTTGTTGATTGATGGGCATTTGGGCTGGTTCCATACTTTTGTAGTTGATTTGTGCTGCTATAAACATGCATGTGCAAGTATCTTTTTCGTATAATGACTTCTTTTCCTCTGGGTAGATACCCAGGGGTGGGATTGCTGGATCAAATGGTAGTTCTACTTTTAGTTCTTTAAAGAATCTTCACACGGTTTTCCATAATGGTTGTACTAGTTTACATTCCCACCAGCGGTGTAAAAGTGTTTTCTTTTTACCACATCCATGCCAACATCTTTAAAAAAAATTTTTTTTTTTTAAATTATGGCCATGCTTGCAGGAGTAAGGTAGTATCCCATCATGGTTATGATTTGCATTCCTCTGATAATTAGTGATGCTGAGCATTTTTTCATATGTTTCTTGGTCGTTTGTATATCTTTTGACAATTATCTATTCATGTCCTTAGCCCACTTTTTGATGGAATTGTTTTTTTCTTGCTGATTTGTTTGAATTCCTTATAGATTCTGGATATTATAGTAGTCCATTCTCAGATGTATAGATTGCAAAGATTTTCACCCACTCTGTGAGTTGTCTATTTACTATTTCTTTTGCTGTGCAGAAGCTTTTTAGTTTAAGTAAGTCCCATCTATTTATCTTTGTTTTTGTGGCATTTGCTTTTGGGTTCTTGGTCATGAAGTCTTTGCCTAAGCCAGTGTCTAGAAGGGTTTTTCCAGTGTTATCTTCTAGAATTTTTATGGTTTTAGGTCTTAGATTTAAATCTTTGATCCATCTTGAGTTGATTTTTGTATAAGGGGAGAGATGAGGATCCAGTTTCATTCTTCTATATGTGGCTTGCCAATTATCCCAGCACCATTTGTTGAATGGTTTTCTTTGCTTTGTTGAAGATCAGTTGGCTGTAAGTCTTTGGGTTTATTTTGGGGTTCTCTATTTTGTTCCCTTGGTCTATATGCCTGTTTTTTTTTTTTTTTTTTTTTTTTTTTTTGAGGCAGAGTTTTACTTCTGTTGCCCAGGCTGGAGTGCATGATCTTGCTTACTGCAACCTCTGCCTTCCAGGTTCAAGCAATTCTCCTGCCTCAGCCTCCTGAGTAGCTGGGATTACAGGCATCTGCCACTGCCCCTGGCTAATTTTTTGTATTTTTAGTACAGATGGGGTTTCACCACGTTGCCCAGGCTGGTCTCGAACGCCGCCTGCCTCAGTTTCCCAAAGTGCTGGGATTACAGGCATGAGCCACTGCGCCCGGCCTATATGCCTGTTTTTTATACCAGTACCATGCTGTTGTGGTGACCATGGCCTTATGGTATTGTTTGAACTCAGGTAATGTAATGTGGTGCCTCTAGATTTGTTCTTTTTGCTTAGTCGTGCTTAGGATATGCAGGCTCTTTTTTGGTTCCGTATATGAATTTTAGGATTTTTTTTTCAGTTCTGTGAAGAATGGTTATGGTATTTTGATGGGAATTGCATTGAATTTGTAGATTGCTTTTGGCAGTATGGTCATTCTCATAATATTGATTCTACCCATCATGAGCATGGGATATGTTTCCATTTGTTTGTGTCATCTGTGATTTCTTTCAGCAGTGTTTTGTAGTTTTCCTTGTAGAGGTCTTTCACGTCCTTGGTTCAGTATATTCCTAAGTATTCTATTTTATTTTTGCAGCTATTGTAAAAGGGGTGGAGTTCTTGATTTGATTCTCAGCTTGGTCATTGTTAGTGTATAGAAGGACTATTGATTTGTGTACATTAACTTTGTATCTTGAACTTTTGCTGAATTTATTTACGAGTTCCAGGAGCTTTTTGGATGAGTCTTTAGGGTTTTCTAGGTATACGATCATATCATTGGTAAACAGTGACTGTTTGACTTCTTCTTTACTGATTTGGATGCCCTTTGTTTCTTTCTCTTGATTGCTCTGACTAGGACTTCCAGTACTATGTTGAATAGAGGTAGTGAAAGTGGGCATCCTTGTCTTGTTCCAGTTTTCAGGGGGAATGCTTTAACTTTTCCCCGTTCAGTATATTGTTGGCTATGGTTTGTCATAGATGGCTTTTATTACCTTTCAGTATGTCCCTTTTATGCTGATTTTGCTGAGGGTTTTAATCATAAAGCAATGCTGGATTTTATCAGATGCTTTTTCTGCATCTATTGAGATGATCATATGACTCTTTTTTAAATTTTATTATTATTATACTTTAAGTTTTAGGGTACATGTGCACAATGTGCAGGTTTGTTACATATGTATACATGTGCCATGTTGGTGTGCTGCACCCATTAACTCGTCATTTAGCATTAGGTATATCTCCTAATGCTATCCCTCCCCCCTTCCCCCACCCCACAACAGTTCCCTGTGTGTGATGTTCCCCTTCCTGTGTCCATGTGTTCTCATTGTTCAATTCCCACCTATGAGTGAGAACGTGTGGTGTTTGGTTTTTTGTCCTTGCGATAGTTTGCTGAGAACGATGGTTTCCAGTTTCATCCATGTCCCTACAAAGGACATGAACTCATCATTTATTATTATTATTATTTATTTATTTATTTTTAAATTGTTATTATACTTTAAGTTTTAGGCTACATGTGCACAATGTGCAGGTTAGTTACATATGTATACATGTGCCATGCTGGTGTGCTGCACCCATTAACTCGTCATTTAGCGTTAGGTACATCTCCTAATGCTATCCCTCCCCCCTCCCCCCACCCCACAACAGTCCCCAGAGTGTGATGTTCCCCTTCCTCTGTCCATGTGTTCTCATTGTTCAATTCCCACCTATGAGTGAGAACATGCGGTGTTTGGTTTTTTGTCCTTGCGATAGTTTACTGAGAATGATGATTTCCAATTTCATCCATGTCCCTACAAAGAACATGAACTCATCATTTTTTATGGCTGCATAGTATTCCATGGTGTATATGTGCCACATTTTCTTAATCCAGTCTATCATTGTTGGACATTTGGGTTGGTTCCAAGTCTTTGCTATCGTGAATAGTGCCGCAATAAACATACGTGTGCATGTGTCTTTATAGCAGCATGATTTATAGTCCTTTGGGTATATACCCAGTAATGGGATGGCTGGGTCAAATGGTATTTCTAGTTCTAGATCCCTGAGGAATCGCCACACTGACTTCCACAATGGTTGAACTAGTTTACAGTCCCACCAACAGTGTAAAAGTGTTCCTATTTCTCCACATCTTCTCCAGCACCTGTTGTTTCCTGACTTTTTAATGATTGCCATTCTAACTGGTGTGAGATGGTATCTCATTGTGGTTTTGATTTGCATTTCTCTGATGGCCAGTGATGGTGAGCATTTTTTCGGCTGCATAAATGTCTTCTTTTGAGAAGTGTCTGTTCATGTCCTTCGCCCACTTTTTGATGGGGTTGTTTGTTTTTTTCTTGTGAATTTGTTTGAGTTCATTGTAGATTCTGGGTATTAGCCCTTTGTCAGATGAGTAGGTTGTGAAAATTTTCTCCCATTTTGTAGGTTGCCTGTTCACTCTGATGGTCGTTTCTTTTGCTGTGCAGAAGCTCTTTAGTTTAATTAGATCCCATTTATCAATTTTGGCTTTTGTTGCCATTGCTTTTCGTGTTTTAGACATGAAGTCCTTGCCCATGCCTATGGTAATGCCTAGGTTTTCTTCTAGGGTTTTTATGGTTTTAGGTGTAACGTTTAAGTCTTTAATCCATCTTGAATTAATTTTTGTATAAGGTGTAAGGAAGGGATCCAGTTTCAGCTTTCTACATATGGCTAGCCAGTTTTCCCAACACCATTTATTAAATAGGGAATCCTTTCCCCATTTCTTGTTTTTGTCAGGTTTGTCAAAGATCAGATAGTTGTAGATACGCGGCGTTATTTCTGAGGGCTCTGTTCTGTTCCATTGATCTATATCTCTGTTTTGGCACCAGTACCATGCTGTTTTGGTTACTGTAGCCTTGTAGTATAGTTTGAAGTCAGGTAGCGTGATGCCTGCAGCTTTGTTCTTTTGGCTTAGGATTGCCTTGGCGATGCGGGCTCTTTTTTGGTTCCATATGAACTTTAAAGTAGTTTTTTCCAATTCTGTGAAGAAAGTCATTGGTAGCTTGATGGGGATGGCATTGAATCTATAAATTGCCTTGGGCAGTATGGCCATTTTCACAATATCGATTCTTTCTACCCATGAGCATGGAATGTTCTTCCATTTGTTTGTATTCTCTTTTATTTCATTGAGCAGTGGATTGTAGTTCTCCTTGAAGAGGTCCTTCATGTCCCTTGTAAGTTGGATTCCTAGGTATTTTATTCTCTTTGAAGCAATTGTGAATGGGAGTTCACTCATGATTTGGCTCTCTGTTTGTCTGTTATTGGTGTATAAGAATGCTTGTGATTTTTGCAGATTGATTTTGTATCCTGCGACTTTGCTGAAGTTGCTTATCAGCTTAAGGAGATTTTGGGCTGAGACAGTGGAGTTTTCTAGATATACAATCATGTCATCTGCAAACAGGGACAATTTGACTTCCTCTTTTCCTAACTGAATACCCTTTATTTCCTTCTCCTGCCTAATTGCCCTGGCCAGATCTTCCAACACTATGTTGAATAGGAGTGGTGAGAGAGGGCATCCCTGTCTTGTGCCAGTTTTCAAAGGAAATGCTTCCAGTTTTTGCCCATTCAGTATGATATTGGCTGTGGGTTTGTCATAGATAGCTCTTATTATTTTGAGATACATCCCATCGATACCTAATTTATTGAGAGTTTTTAGCATGAAGGGCTGTTGAATTTTATCAAAGGCCTTTTCTGCATCTGTTGAGATAATCATGTGGTTTTTGTCTTTGGTTCTGTTTATATGCTGGATTACATTTATTGATTTGCATATGTTGAACCAGCCTTGCATCCCAGGGATGAAGCCCACTTGATCATGGTGGATAAGCTTTTTGATGTGCTGCTGGATTCGGTTTGCCAGTATTTTATTGAGGATTTTTGCATCAATGTTCATCAAGGATATTGGTCTAAAATTCTCTTGTTCGGTTGTGTCTCTGCCTGGCTTTGGTATCAGGATGATGCTGGCCTCATAAAATGAGTTAGGGAGGATTCCCTCTTTTTCTATTGATTGGAATAGTTTCAGAAGGAATGGTACCAGTTCCTCCTTGTACCTCTGGTAGAATTCAGCTGTGAATCCATCTGGTCCTGGACTCTTTTTGGTTGGTAAGCTATTGATTATTGCCACAATTTCAGCTCCTGTTATTGGTCTATTCAGAGATTCAACTTCTTCCTGGTTTAGTCTTGGGAGGATGTATGTGTCCAGGAATTTATCCATTTCTTCTAAATTTTCTAGTTTATTTGTGTAGAGGTGTTTGTAGTATTCTCTGATGGTAGTTTGTATTTCTGTGGGATCGGTGGTGATATCCCCTTTATCATTTTTTATTGTGTCTATTTGATTCTTCTCTCTTTTATTCTTTATTAGTCTTGCTAGTGGTCTATCAATTTTGTTGATCCTTTAAAAAAATCAGCTCCTGGATTCATTAATTTTTTGAAGGGTTTTTTTGTGTCTCTATTTCCTTCAGTTCTGTTCTGATTTTAGTTATTTCTTGCCTTCTGCTAGCTTTTGAATGTGTTTGCTCTTGCTTTTCTAGTTCTTTTAGTTGTGATGTTAGGGTGTCAATTTTGGATCTTTCCTGCTTTCTGTTGTGGGCATTTAGTGCTATAAATTTCCCTCTACACACTGCTTTGAATGTGTCCCAGAGATTATGGTATGTTGTGTCTTTGTTCTCGTTGGTTTCAAAGAACATCTTTATTTCTGCCTTCATTTTATTATGTACCCAGTAGTCATTCAGGAGCAGGTTGTTCAGTTTCCATGTAGTTGAGCAGTTTTGAGTGAGTTGCTTAATCCTGAGTTGTAGTTTGATTGCACTGTGGTCTGAGAGACAGTTTGTTATAATTTCTGTCCTTTTACATTTGCTGAGGAGAGCTTTACTTCCAACTATGTGGTCAATTTTGGAATAGGTGTGGTGTGGTGCTGAAGAAAATGTATATTCTGTTGATTTGGGGTGGAGAGTTCTGTAGATGTCTGTTAGGTCTGCTTGATGCAGAGCTGAGTTCAATTCCTGGGTATGCTTGTTAACTTTCTGTCTCGTTGATCTGTCTAATGTTGACAGTGGGGTGTTAAGGTCTCCCATTATTATTGTGTGGGAGTCTAAGTCTCTTTGTAGGTCACTAATGACTTGTTTTATGAATCTGAGTGCTCCTGTATTGGGTGCATATATATTTAGGATAGTTAGCTCTTCTTGTTGAATTGATCCCTTTACCATTATGTAATGGCCTTCTTTGTCTCTTTTGATCTTTGTTGGTTTAAAGTGTGTTTTATCAGAGACTAGGATTGCAACCCCTGCCTTTTTTTGTTTTCCATTTGCTTGGCAGATCTTCCTCCATCCTTTTATTTTGAGCCTATGTGTGCCTCTGCACATGAGATGGGTTTCCTGAATACAGCACACTGATGTGTCTTGACTCTTTATCCAATTTGCCTGTCTGTGTCTTTTAATTGGAGCATTTAGTCCATTTACATTTAAAGTTAATATTGTTATGTGTGAATTTGATCCTGTCATTATGATGTTAGCTGGTTATTTTGCTCATTAGTTGATGCAGTTTCTTCCTAGTCTCGATGGTCTTTACATTTTGGCATGATTTTGCAGTGGCTGGTACCGGTTGTTCCTTTCCATGTTTAGTGCTTCCTTCGGGAGCTCTTTTAGGGCAGGCCTGGTGGTGACAAAATCTCTCAGCATTTGCTTGTCTGTAAAGTATTTTATTTCTCCTTCACTTGTGAAGCTTAGTTTGGCTGGATATGAAATTCTGGGTTGAAAATTCTTTTCTTTAAGAATGTTGAATATTGGCCCCCACCCTCTTCTGGCTTGTGGGGTTTCTGCCAAGAGATCCACTGTTAGTCTAATGGGCTTTCCTTTGTGGGTAACCCGACCTTTCTCTCTGGCTGCCCTTAACATTTTTTCCTTCATTTCAACTTTGGTGAATCTGACAATTATGTGTCTTGGAGTTGCTCTTCTCGAGGAGTATCTTTGTGGCATTCTCTGTATTTCCTGAATCTGAGTGTTGGCCTGCCTTGCTAGATTGGGGAAGTTCTCCTGGATAATATCCTGCAGAGTGTTTTCCAGCTTGGTTCCATTCTCCCTGTCACTTTCAGGTACACCAATCAGACGTAGATTTGGTCTTTTCACATAGTCCCATATTTCTTGGAGGCTTTGTTCCTTTCTTTTTATTCTTTTTTCTCTAAACTTCCCTTCTCACTTCATTTCATTCATTTCATCTTCCATCACTGATACCCTTTCTTCCAGTTAATCGCATCGGCTCCTGAGGCTTCTGCATTCTTCACGTAGTTCTCGAGCCTTGGCTTTGAGCTCCAACAGCTCCTTTAAGCACTTCTCTGTTTTGGTTATTCTTTTTTTCAAAGTTTTCAACTTCTTTGCCTTTGGTTTGAATTTCCTCCTGTAGCTCGGAGTAGTTTGATCGTCTGAAACCTTCTTCTCTCAACTCGTCAAAGTCATTCTCTGTCCAGCTTTGTTCCGTTGCTGGAGAGGAACTGTGTTCCTTTGGAGGAGGAGAGGCGCTCTGCTTTTTAGAGTTTCCAGTTTTTCTGCTCTGTTTTTCCCCATCTTTGTGGTTTTATCTACTTTTGGTCTTTGATGATGGTGATGTACAGATGGGTTTTTGGTGTGGATGTCCTTTCTGTTTGTTAGTTTTCTTTCTAACAGATAGGACCCTCAGCTGCAGGTCTGTTGGAGTTTGCTGGAGGTCCACTCCAGACCCTGTTTGCCTGGGTATCAGCAGCGGTGTCTGCAGAACAGTGGATTTTCATGAACCGCGAATGCTGCTGTCTGATCGTTCCTCTGGAGGTTTTGTCTCAGAGGAGTACCCTGCCATGTGAGTTGTCCATCTGCCCCCACTGGGGAGTGCCTCCCAGTTAGGCTACTCGGGGGTCAGGGGTCAGGGACCCACTTGAGGAGGCAGTCTGCGTGTTCTCAGATCTCAAGCTGCGTGCTGGGAGAACCACTACTCTCTTCAAAGCTCAGTTGGAAATTCAGAAATCACCCGTCTTCTGCATCGCTCACGCTGGGAGCTGTAGACTGGAGCTGTTCCTATTTGGCCGTCTTGGCTCCTCCTGACTTTTGTTTTTAATTCTGTTTATGTGGTGTATCACATTTATTGAATTGTGGATATTGAATCATCCCTGCATTCCTGGTATGAAACCCACTTGATCATAGTGGATTATCTGTTTGATATGCCATTGGACTCTGTTAGCGTTTATTTTGTTGAGGATTTTTGCGTCTGTGTTCATCAGGAATATTGGTCTGTAGTTTTTTTTTTGTCATGTCTTTTCCTGGTCTTGGTATTAGGGTGATACTTGGTTCATAGAATGGTTTAGGGAGAATTCCCTCTTCCTGTGTCTTTTGGAATAGTGTCATTAGGATTGATACCTGTTCTCCTTGGAATATCTGATAGAATTCAGCTGTGAATCCATCTGGGCATGGACTTTTTTTGTTGGCAAGTTTTTAATTAGCATTTCAATCTCACTTCAATAACAGTGAGATTATTGGTCTGTTCAGAGTTTCTGTTTCTTCCTGGTTTAATCTAGGAGGGTTGTACATTTCCAGGAATTTATCCATCTCCTTGAGGTTTTCTAGTTTATGTGCATAAAGATGTTCATAGTATCCTTGAATGATCTTTTGTATTTTTGTGATATTGGTTGTAGTATCTCCCATTTTGTTTCTAATTGATCTTATTTGCATCTTCTCTCTTTTCTTGGTTAATCTTGCTAATGGCCTATCGATTTTATTTATCTTTTAAAGAACCAGCTTTTTGTTTCATGTATCTTTTGTATTTTGTGGGGGAGGGGTTTCAAGTTCATTTAGTTTTGGTCTGATCTTGGTTATTTCTTTTCTTCTGCTGGGTTTGGGTTTGGTTTGTTCTTGTTTCTCTGGCTCCTGAAGTGTGACCTTAGAGTGTCTATTTGTGCTCTTTCAGACTTTCTGATGTAGGCATGCAATGCTATGAACTTTCCTCTTAGCACCACCTTTACTGTATCCCAGTGGTTTTGATAGGTTATGTCACTGTTATTGTTCAATTCAAATACTTTTTCAATTTCTGTCTTAATTTTATTGTTGACCCAACAGTCATTCAGAAGAGATTATTTAATTTCCATGTATTTGAATGGTTTTACGGGTTCCTTTTGGAGATGATTTCCAATTTTATTCTACTGTGGTCAGACAGAGTACTTGCTATAATTTAAATTAAATTTGTTGAGACTTGTTTTGTGGCCTATCATATGGCCTATCTTGGAGAATGTTCCACGTACTGTTGAATAGAATGCATATTCTGCAGTTGTTGGGTAGAATGTTTTGTAAATATCGTTAAGTACATTTGTTTGAGGGTATAGTTTAAGTTCATTGTTTCTTTGTTGACTTTCTGTCTTGATGACCTGTCTAGTCCAGTCAGTGGAGTATTAGAGTCCCCCACTATTACTGTGTTGCCATCTATCTCATTTCTTGGGTCTAGTAGTAATTGTTTTATAAATTTGGTAGTTCCAGTGTTAGCTGCCTATATATTTAGGATTGTGATATTTTCCTGTTGGACTAGTCCTTTTATCATTATATAACGTCCTTCTTTGTCTTTTTTAACTGCTGTTGCTTTAAAGTTTGTTTTGTCTAATATAGGAGTAGCTATTCCTGCTCACTTGTGATGACCATTTGCATAGAATATCTTTTTCCACTCCTTTAACTAAAGTTTATGTGAGTCCTTATGTATTAGGTGAATATCTTGAAGGGAGCAGATACTTGGTTGGTGAATTCTTACCCATTCTGCAATTTTGTATCTATTAAGTAGAGCATTTAGGCCATTTACATTCAATGTTAGTGTTGAGATGTGAGGTACTATTCTATTCATTGTGCTATTTGTTGCCTATTTTTTCATTGTGTTGTTGTTTTGTAGGTTCTGTGAGATTTATGCTTTAAAGAGATTCTGTTTTGGTATATTTTGGGGATTTGTGTCAAAATTTAGAGCTCTTTTTAGCAGTTCTTGTAGGGCTGGTTTGGTAGTGGCAAATTCTCTCAGCATTTATTTGTCTGGAAAATACTTTATTTTTCCTTCACTTATGAAGCCTAGTTTTGCTGGATACAAAATTATTGGCTGCTAATTGTTTTGTATAAGGAGGCTAAAAGATAGGAACCCCAGTCCCTTCTAGCTTTTGGGTTTCTGCTGATTAATCTGCTGTTAATCTGATAAGTTTTCCTTTATAAGTTACCTGATGCTATTTTCCCACGGATCTTAAGATTCTTTCCTTCATCTTGACTTTAGACAACTTGATGACTATGTGCCTAGATAATGATCTTTTTGCAATGCATTTTCTGGGTGTTCTTTGAATAGTGGTTTTCCTGTATATCCTAATTGTTGTCAGTTTGATTCCATGCCATATACATACATCATTCCTTCCTTTTTAACAGAATCCCTATTTTTTGAGGGAAAGTAACATACAAGGTGAGAAACTAAATTTTTTAGCTTATTTTGCAGATACAGGTAGCCTTGACACTAAGTTCTGGGCAAAGCACATGTGTCACAGTTACTGTGTGAAGGTTCTAGGAATGTTTTCTTGTTGTTGTTTGTTTGTTTTCATTTGCATGGTGAATAGGCCTCTTTTGTTCTTCCCCCTTTATGAGGATATTTTTTCCTGGAATGTGGATATTGATGCTTTATAAAAGAAATTACTTAAAATACTAGGCCAGTGAAAATTAATAAAGAGGAAGTGGAAGAATGGTTATCTGTTAAGCTGTCTGATGTCAAGGTGGTTAATGAGGACAGTGATCCAAACTGAAAGTAGCCTTCAAAACTTTATTCACTTGCTACGATAGTTCAGGCAACAGACAAAGAAAAAGTGCCAGCTCCTCAGTGTTTAATTTCACTCCATGCAATGCATTGGGTGAGGGCCAGTCCGATGACAGGCAAGGCAGGTGGGTGGGTAGAGAATGCCTCACTGCTGAAAAGCACTGAACAAAAGGCTTCTGCCATTTATGGACCTACGCTAGGCCTACAGGGAGGAAAAGGGAAGGGCTAGCAGTGGAAAAGTACTGGGTCAAAGGGGAAAAGTGTCTTAGTCAGGGGCCCCTTACAAGGACATCTCTGTGGAGGCACCCACCTTTTAAGGAGGTCTCTGAGTGGAGGCACCTGGATTAAGTCTGCTGAATGTATAAGCAATGATGGCCCTAGGCAGGGGTTGGGAGCTGAGTACTTGTCTGCAGCTGTCCAGAGACTACAGTGCATTGACTGTGCATCAAATCTGACGTGGGTAGGGCAGTTTTCCCCCATGAGGCCTCCTAAGCAAAACTTGTGGTTGGACTTGAAGTATCACACACAGGAATTTGGCCTGGAACCAGACTCCTCATTACCAAGTAAGGAGGAATTTAAAGTTAAAAGGAATAACAAGCATAAAAAAGGATGTTACATAATGATAAAAGTCACAACTGATTAAAAAGATCTTATAAATCCCTTTGAGACAGAGCAGGGACCCCTCTTAGTGGCTTATAACTCCCCTACCTTGAAAGCATGAAAATAAAGGAAAATCTTGAGTTCCTTCAAGGGAAATTCCAGATACCTAGTGAACTCTGAGCAGTAAATGAGCAACTTCAAAAGCAAGGTTATAGTAGCTTAAAAATGATATCAAGGTAGTTAGAGTCATAAGATGTTTTGTTCCATATAGAAACTAAAGATAAAATCTTAACATGTGTCCCTGAATTACTTTTCAGAAACCTGTACCCCTGCCAAATGGATGCACTGGCACATACATAGACCTCAGATAAGGGGGAAACAGAGGACTGAACTCTGACTACCCTTCCTTGTTCTAAAATTCTTCTTGAGGGGCTTGGAGGAAGTCACACCCATGAGGCAGTGCTAATTCTTTTCTGCTGACCTGAAATTTTTAAACAAAGCTTCTCTTTCTTAACCGTTTACAAATCAGAAAATCTTTGAATTTACCTAAGATCTGTAAGACCCCATTTTAAGATATTCAGCCTCTTTAGGTCAAACCAATGTATAACCTCCACATATGGATTTATGACTTTGCCCATCACCTCTGTCTCTCTACCTTTAAAAACCCTTACTTGTAAGCCGTTGGGGAATTCAGGTCTTAGCATGAGCTACCTAATTCTCTTTGCTTGGTGCCCTGCAAATAAATGCCTCACTTTCTTTCTTTCTTTTTTTTTTTGAGACGGAGTCTCTCTCTGTCGCCCAGGCTGGAGTGCTGTGGCGCGATCTCGGCTCAATGCAAACTTTGCCTCCAGGGTTCAAGCAATTCTTCTGCCTCAGCCTCCCAAGTAACTGGGATCATAGGTGTGCACCACCATGCCTGGCTAATTTTTGTAGTTTTAGTAGAGATGGGGTTTCGCCATGTTGGACACACTTGTCTCGAACTCCTGACTTCAGGTAATCTGCCTGCCTCAGCCTCCCAAAGTGCTGGGATTACAGGCGTGAGCTACTGTGCCTGGCCAAATGCCTCACTTTCTCTCACTGCAGCCCTGATGTCAGAGTTTGGCTTTGCAGTGCTGCATAGGCAGGCCCAGGTTTGATTCGGTAATACTTTGAACCAAAAACTATAGTGGTTAAATACACAAAAGTATTAGAAATTCAAGAACATGATTTTTTAAAAAAGCATCTATAGTGGGAGATAGCATCATAACTGTGATACATATGGAATTAAATTTTAACAGGCTTGTGTATATATACAAATATACATACACACACCTGTGTGGATATATGTCTATGTGTGGATATATGTCTGTAAGTATGTAAACATATATGGCAACTGTCTCAAACTAGTTTAGTAGCATTTTATTTTTGTTGCTGCCAAGGAAGACAACCATCTTGAGATAAAATGTGCTTTTCAACTCAGGATCTGGTTTTGGTAAAAGGCAAAAGATTTATGCGATCTGAAGAGAAACCAGAGTATAGGAACTGGTTTTGGTTAGGTACTTTTTAGAACATTATTTGTTGTCATGAATTATAGTTCTCATATTGTGATCAATAACTAATATGTTTAATATTCATTTAGATTTACTCTCATTTATTTGTGTTTTCTGGTGTAGTCTTTTTCTTGCATTTTCTTTCTGTTTGAAGAATTCCCTATTAGTATTATTTTTGGTGCATATTTGGTAAGAACCAAAGAGTTTTTATATGAGAGAGTATTTTGTCTTCATTTCTGAAGGGTATTTTCGCTGGGTATAGAATTCTAGGTTAATAGATATTTTCCCTTTTTCTTCACTACTTGAAGTAGTGGACATTTCATTCTTTTGTCTCTTGGAGTTCATCATTTACATTGAAAATCAGCCATTAACTAGTCTTATTGCTCTGTAGAGGAGAAATGGTCTTTTTCTCCTTTTCAACAGTTTTACAACTCTTTCTTTTTGTTGTTGTTGTTGAGATGGAGTCTCGCTCTGTTGGCCAGGCTGGAGTGCAGTGGCATGATCTCGGCTCACTGCAACCTCCACCTCCCAGGTTCAAGCGATTCTCCTGCCTCAGCATCCTGAGTAGCTGGGATTACAGGTGCCCACCACCACGCCTGGCTAACTTTTTGTATTTTTAGTAGAGACGGGGTTAGCCAGGATAGTCTCGATCTCTTGACCTTTTGATCTGCCTGCCTCGGCCTCCCAAATTGTTGGGATTACAGGCGTGAGCCACCACACCTGGCCCTACAACTCTCTTAAAACAAAAGATGGCCATCGTATTGGGGCTTTGTGATCAAGGAGGAAAGAAGTAAAAGGTGAGGTCAAAGAGTTAATGGTACAAATCATGTAGACCTTACAGGTTATGGTAAAGACTTTGGATTTTATTTTGAGTGCTATGGAAAGCCATGGAGTGTTCTAACCAGAAAAGCAGCATGTATCTGATGCAAGTTTTGAAAAGATCAAATTTGAATTCCATATTGGGAATTGATGTTAGGAAGGCCAGTTAGTGCATTGTAATAATCATGTAGGTGAGAGATGGTGGTGGTTTAGACTAAGGAGTGGTATAAAACTATTTTAAAATCATAAAAGAGTAATCAAATAGTTTTTCAGTATTTGTTATTATAATAATATATGTTCTCCTTCCTTAGTCTGTTGATATGGGGAATGATGTAGATTTTTTAACATTAAACCATCCTTGCATTCTTGGGATACCACCAATTTGATAGTATACTTTTTATATATTAGTGAATTCGGTCTGCTAGAATTTAGAAATTTATAATTTATTATGTCTATGTTCATGAGCAAGTTTAGAAAAATACTTTTGTTCTTTATACCAAACTTTTCTGGTTTGATATCAAGAGTATACAATGAAACTGGCTTTATATGAGGAGTTGGGAAGTATTCTTTTCCAAGTTTCTATAGCATTTTAAGTTCAAAAGGACTTATTTATTCCTAGAATATTTGTTTGTTAAAACTATAAGGGAATGGTATATTTTTAATAGGTAGATTTTAAACTCATAATCAATTTCTTTAATGCTTATATGTGTACTTACCTTCATTAAATTTGCTAGAGGCTTGTGTGTTTTTTAAAATACATATATATTATTATTATTATTATTTTTTAAAATTTTATTTTATGGCCAGATGCAGTGGCTCACACCTGTAATCTCAGCACTTTGGGAGGCCGAGGCAGGCAGATCGCTTGAGCCCAGGCATTTGAGACCAGTGTGGGCAATATGGTGAAACCTTGTCTCTACTAAAAATACAAAAAAATTAGCCAGGCAAGGTGGCACATGCCTGTAGTCCCAGCTACTTGGGAGGCTAAGGTTGGAGGATCACTTGAGCTCAGGAGGTCAAGGCTGCAGTGAGTCAAGATCGCACCACAACACTCCAGCCTGAGCAGTGGATTTAAGCCCTGTCTGAAATTTTTTTTTCTTTTTTTAGATTTAGGGGTTACATGTAGATGTTTGTTGCTTACTGGTGGGGATTGGGCTTCTAGTTATACCCATTACTCGAATAGTGAACATTGTACCTGATAATGAAGTGGCATTGTTTATCTGGGGGAAATACCTGAAGTTCGTTGTTTCACGCTAAGGAAATTGAAGATGCAGACACCCACAAAGTGGCTTTAACAGTGGAAAGTTTAATACATGAAAGAAAGAAGAGACAGCTTCCTCATGCAGAGGAAGGGGGCCCAAGTGGGTTTCTGAGTTTGGGGCAAGATGTGGTTGGTTTTATAGATGAGCTTCAGGAGGGAGTATTTGATTTATATAGGGTCCAGAGGATTGGTTGGACCAGGTGTGCTATTTACATAGCATGTGAGGCAGCTGGCCTTCCCACCCTAATCTTTTACTATGCAGATGGGGTCTCTACCTGGCTGGTGCCATAACACTTGCACACGTGGTGACAAAGAAAAAGGAGGAGAAAACCTCCATGTTGAATATACCTGGCTTTCAGGTATCCTTTTTGTGTTGGCATAGCTGCAGGCATTCACCTATGCAAGCTTCCACCTTGCTTATCTATGCTTGCAGCTTGACTTTTCAAAAAGACTGCTTTTTGTTAGAAAAGAAATGATTTGGGGGCTGCTTTTTTATTAAAAGAAAATTCCACTGAGATCTCTTCTACCCTTACTAACTGCCTAAATAACTCCCTTTTAGCTCCTATATCAATAGGTTATTTTTCAGTCCTCCCCATCTCCCACCCTCTCCCCTTCTGGAGTCCCCAGTGTCTATTATTTACATCCTTATGTCCATATATTTAGTTCCCACTTATAAGTGAGAAAATGTGTTATTTGGTTTTCTGTTTCTGAGTTAGTTCACTTAAGATAATGGCTTCCAGCTTCATCTATGTTGCTTCAAAGGACTTGATTTCATTCTTTGTTATGGCTGCATAGTATTCCATGGTGTATATATACCACATTTTACTTATCCAGTCAATCATTGATTGACACTTAGGGCAGTTCTATGACTTTGCTATTGTGAATAGTGCCAGATGAACATGTGAGTACAGGTGTCTTTTTTTTTTTTTTATACAATGATTTCCTTTCCTTTGGGTAGATACCCAGTAGTGGGATTGCTAGATTGAAGGGTAGTTCTATTTTTAGTTCTTTGAGAAATCTCCATGCTGTTTTCCATACAGGTTAAACTATTTTATGCCCATCAATACTGTATAAGCCTTTCCTTTTCTCTGCATCCTCTCCAACATCTGTTATATTTTGACTTTTTAGTAATAGCCATTCTGACTGATATGAGATGGTATCTCATTGTGGTTTTAATTTGTATTTCCTGATGACTAGTGATGTTGAGCATTTTTTATGTTTGTTGGTTACTTGTATGTCTTTTTTGAGAAGTGTCTGCTCATGTCCTTTGCCCACTTTTTAATGGTATTTTTTTCTTGTTGATTTAAGTTCCTTACACATTCTGAATATTAGTCCTTTGCTGGAGGCATAATACAAATGTTTTCTCCCATTTTGTAGGTTGTCTGTCTGCTCTGTTGATTTTTTCCTGTGTAGAAGCTCTTTTGTTTAATTAAATCTCATTTGTCTATTTGTAAAAATTTTGTTGCATTTGCTTTCAGGTCTTCATCATAAATTCTTTGCCTAGGCTAATGTCCAGAATGTTTAGGCCAATGTTTTTCTCCTAGGTTTTCTTCTAAGATTTTTTTAGTTGGGTGTGGTGGCTCATGCCTGTAATCCCAGCACTTGGGGAGGCCAAGGCAGGTGGATGACCTGAGGTCAGGAGTTCGAGACCAGCCTGGCTAACATGGTGAAACCCCATTCCTACTAAAAATACAACAAATTAGCCAGGCATAGTGGCGCATGCCTGTAATCCCAGCTATTTGGGAGGCTGAGGCAGGAGAATCGCTTGAACTCAGGAGGGGGAGGTTGAAGTTAGTTGAGATTGCACCATTGCACTCAAGCTTGGGCAAGAAGAGCAAAAACTCTGTTTTCAAAAAAAAAAACAGGAAACCCCCCCCCCCAAAAGTTTTTTTTTGTTTCAGGTGTTGTATTTAAGTCTTCAGTCCATCTTAATTTTTATATATGGTGAGAAATAGGGGTCCAGTTTCATTCTTCTGCACATGGCAAGCCATTTTTCCCAGCACCATTTATTGAATAGGGTGTCCTTTCTCCATCATTAATTTGTGTTGACTATGTCAAAGATCAATTGATTATAGGTATGTGGCTTTGTTTCTGGGTCCTCTATTCTGTTCCATTGATCTATGCATCTATTTTTGTACCAGTACCATGCTATTTTAGTTACTATAGCCTTATAGTATAATTTGAAGTCAGGCAATGTGATTCCTCTGGCTTTGTTCTTTTGGCTTAGGATTTCTTTGGCTATTTGCCCTCTTTTTGGTTCCATATGAACTTAGGATTTTTTTTTTTTTTTTTTTTTTTTTACAATTTTGTGAAAAAATGATGTTAGTAATTTGATAGAGATTGCATTAACTCTGCAGATTGCTTTGGACACTATGGTCATTTTAATGATACTGATTCTTCCAATCCATGAGCATGGGATTTTTTCCATTTGTGTTATGTATTTCATTCATTCATTAGTGTTTTGTAGTTCTCCTTGTAGAGATCTTCACCTCCTTGGTTAGATGTACTCCGAGGTAGTTGTGTGTGCGTGTGTCTATTGTAAATGGGATAGTGTTCTTGATTTGGCACTCAGCTTCAAAATTGTTAGTGTGTAGAAATGTTACTGATTTTGACATGTTGATTTTGTATCCTGAAACTTTACTTAAGTTGTTTATCAAGACTAGGAGTCTTTTGGAGGAATCTTTAGGGTTTTCTAGATATGTAGTCATGGCCAGTGAATAGAGATAATTTGATTTTCTCTTTTCCTATTTTGATGTCTTTTTATTTTTTTCTCTTGCTTGATTGCTGTGTCCAGGATTTCCTGTACTATATTAAATAGCAGTGGTGATAGTGGATATCATTGTCTGGTTCGGTTCTTAAAGGGAATGTTTGCAAATTTTCCCTGGCACAGTTTGCAACTTTTCCCTGTTAAGTATGATATTGGCTGTGGGTTTGTAAAACATGGCTCTTATTATTTTGAGGTGTGTTCCCCTGATGCCTAGTGTGTTGAGGGGTTTTATCATAAGGGGATGTTGGATTTTATTGAGTGCCTTTTCTGCATCTATTGATATGAGCGTATGGTTTTTGTTTTTAGTTCTGTTTATGTGGTGAATCTCATTTATTGATTTGCAAATATTGAACCATCCTTGCATTCCTGGAGTAAAACCTACTTGATCATGACGAATTATTTTTTTGATATGCAGCTGGATTCTGTTTGCTACTCTTTCATTGAGGATTTTCACATCTGTGTTCTTCAGGGCTATTGGCCTATTGTTTCCTTTTTCTGTTTTGTCTTTGCCTGATTTTGCTATCAGGGTGATACTGGTTTCATAGAATAAGTTAGGGAGAAATTCTTCTTCCTTGATTTTTCAAAATAATTTCAGCAAGATCAGTATCAGCTCTTCTTTGTACAGTCAGTAAAATTCGGCGGTGAATCTCTCTAGTCTTGGGCTTTTCATTGTTGTTGTTATTGTTGGAAGATTTGCTATTACTGATTCAATTTCATTATTCATTACTGGGCTGGTTCAGGATGTCTGTTTCTTCCTGCTTCAATCTTGGAAGGTTGTATGTTGCCAGGAATTTATTCATTTCCTGTGGGTTTTCTGCTTTGTGTGCAGAGAGGTGTTGATAGTCTCTGATGATTTTTTTTTTTTTTTTTGAGTCAGGGTCTCACTTTGTCACCCAGGCTAGAGTGCAGTGGTGAGATCTTGCCTCACTGCAACCTCTGCCTCCTGGGCTCAAGTAATCCTCCTGCCCCAGACCCCCAAGTAGCTGGGACTAAAGGCATGCATCACCATGCCTGGCTATTTTTTTTTTTTTTTTTTTTGTATTTTTTTTTAGAGACAGGGTTTTGCCATGTTGCCCAGGCTGGTCTCGAACTGCTAAGCTCAGGCAATCCATGTGCCTTGGCCTCCCATAGTGCTAGGATTACAGGCATGAGCCACCACATCCAGCCCTCTGGTGATCTTTTCTATTTCTGTGGTATCAGTTGTAATGTCACCTTTATCGTTTCTGACTATACTAATTTGAATCTTCTCTCTTTTTTTCTTAGTCTAGCTAACCGTCTGTCAGTTTTGCATATCCTTTCAAAGAACCAACTTTTGTTTTGTTGATCCTTTGTATCATTTTTTTGGTCTCAGTCTCATTTAGTTCTGCTCTGATATTTGCCATTTATTTTCTTCTGCTAGCTTTGGGTTTTGTTTGTTCTTGTTTTTCAGGTTCCTTGAGGTTCAACATTAAATTTTATTTGAGATCTTTCTGTCAAGATGTAGGCATTTCACACTATAAACTGTGTCTTAGTACTGCTTTTGCTGTATTCCAGAGAGTTGGTATGTTGTGTCTCTATTTGCATTCGTTTTGAAAATTTTTTGAGTTCTGCTTTAATTTCATTGTTTGTCCAAAGATCATTCAGGAACAAGTTGTTTGGTTCCCATGTACTCGTGTGGCTTTTTAGAGTTCCTTTTGGTATTGACTTTCTTCTTTCTTTCTTCTTTCTTTCTTTCTTTCTCTCTCTCTCTTTTCTTTCCCTTTTTCTTTCTCTCTTTCCCTCTCCTTCTCTCCCTCTCCCTCTCTCCCTCTCCCTCTCTCCTTCTTTTCTTTTCTTTTTTTCAATGGAGTCTCACTCTTATCACCCAGGCTGGAGTGCAATGGCACGATCTCAGTTCACTGCAACCTCCACCTCCCAGGTTCAAGCAATTCTTCTGCCTTAGCCTCCCGAGTAGCTGGGATTATGGGCACCTCCCACCACACTGGGCTAATTTTTTTGTATATTTTTAGTAGAGATGGAGTTTCACCATGTTGGCCAGGCTGGTCTTGAACTCCTGACCTCAGGTTATCCCCCTCCTTGGCCTCCCAAAGTGCTGGGATTACAGGCATGAGCCATCATGCCCGGGCTGGTATTGATTTCTAATTTTATTCTACTGTGGTCCAAGAAGATACTTGATCTCTGTTTGTTTTGTTTTGTTTTGTTTTTCTGAGACTTGCTTTAAGGCCAAGCACATGGTCAGTTTTGGGAAATGTTCCATGTGCAGATAAGTATATATATATTCTGCAGTTGTTGGATAGAATGTTCTGTAAATGTCTATTAGGTCCATTAGGTCTGCAGTCCAGTTTAAGTCCAGAGATTCTTTGCTGATTTTCTGCCTTGATGATTTGTCTAGTGATGTCAGTGGGATGAAGTCCCCTATTATTATTGTATTTCTATCAAATTGTTTTCTTAGTTCAAGTAGTATTTGCTTGATGAGGCTGGGTGCTCCTGTATTGTATGCATATATATTTAATTAGGTTAAATCTTCTTGTTGTTTTGAACACTTCAGCATTATATAGTGCCCTTCTTTGTCTTTTTTTTTTTTTGCTTTTGTTGGATTAAAGTCTGTTTTTTCTAATATGTTTTTTCTAATATTTCTGCTTGCTTTTGCATCTTTTCAGTGGAATATTTAGTCCATTTACATTCCAAGTTAATATTGATATGTGAGGTTTTTTTCTGTCATAGTGTTGTTAGCTAGTTGCCATGGAGTTTCAATTATGTAACTGCTTTATAGGATCTGTGAGTTTTGTACTTATGTGTTCTTTTGTGGTGGTGCATATTGCCCTTTTGTTTCCATGTTTAGAACTTCTTTGAGCATTTTTTGCAGGACTGGTCTACTGATGACAAATTTCCTTTGCATTTGTTTGTCTGGGAAAGACTTTATTTCTCCTTCACTTATAAAACTTGGTTTGGTAGGATATAAAATACTTGGCTAGCATTTTTTTTTTTTTTTCTTTAAGGAGGCTAAAAATAGGCCCCCAGTCTCTTCTGGCTTGTAGGGTTTCTGCTGATAAATCTGCTATCAGTATGATGGAATTTTCTTTATAGGTGATTAGACTTTTCTCTCTTGCCAGTCTTAGAATTTTTTCCTTCTTGTTAACTTTGGATAGTCTGATGACTGTATGCCTTGGTGAAGTTCTTCTGGCAATGTATCTTCCAGGAGTTCTCTGAGTGTCTTATATCTGGATGTCTAAATGTCTCCCATGGCTAGGGAAGTTTTCTTGAATTATTTTCTCAAATAGGTTTTCCATACTTTTTACTTTTTCTTTTTTTTTTTCTGGAATATCTACGACTCATATTTCTTGAAGGCCTTATTTTTAAAAATTCTTTTAAATTTTTGTCTGTTTAGTCTAATTAGAAGGGCCTGTCTTTCAGCTGTCAAATTCTTTCCTCCACTTGGTCTAGACTGTTGTTAAAGATTTCAACTGTATTTTGTAATTCCTTCAATTAATTTCTCATTTCCTAAAGTTCTGTTTGGGTTTTTAAAATGATGTCTCAGCTTTCATATCCTGAATTGTTTTTCTGATTTCTTTGTGTTGGTTTTCAGCTTTCTCTTGAATCTCATTGAGCTTCTGTAAAAATCTACTTTGATTTTTTTTTTTTTTTTTTTTTTTGAGACAGGGTCTTGCTGTGTCACACTAGGCTGGAGTAGTTTGAGTTCTTTATCTAGTATTTCAAAGAGTTCATTTTGGTTGGGATCTGTTGCTGGAGAGTTAGCATAATCCTTTGAGGGTGTTGTTTCGGTCTTTTGTTTTGTTTTGTTTTGTTTAAATTACTTTCAGTGTTGTTTCTCTGGTTCTTTCTCACTGGATAAGCTATCTCTCCTTATATTTTTTTTAACTTGCTTTCATTTGGACAGGATTTGTTTCTCCCTTGAAGGGATGTCTATAATGTATTTTTGTGTAGGGTGCTTTGGTTTTGGTTCTGGGTGCTTTTGGTGGCAGAGTCTAAGTTGCCTGGTTATAGATAGTTTTTGTATGGTGGCTTTTCCAAACACTGTAGCAGCAAGGTACTGGGCATATGAGCAGGCTCATTGGCTCCTGTGTGGCTGGGGTGGAGGAGGTGTTAGGAAGCTTATCTTATTCTCCACAGGGTTGCATGCTTGTGTCAGCAGATTTCCTATTGTGTTATTCCATTTAACCTCCAGGCCAGTAGGTGATGCTTATGGTAAGAGTCAGTTGTGGCTGATGCAGTTGGGTATATACTTGATCCTTCTTTACTGGGAGAAACCCTCTGTTGCCTCAGGCATGGGCTATGGAATGTACAGTGGTCTGAGCTCCCTGATAAGACCTGGAAAAGGGGAAAGATGGGTGGGACTAGACTGGGCAGGCCTGCCTACAGGTTCTCCAATGGCAGCAACAGGCACCAGCTCCAAGTGGGTGGGGGGTTTCCAGTGGGTGGATCTCCACTGACCCAAGTTCTCTGCATGGGAAAGAGGGGCAGTCTAACCTCCTAATCTAGGAGTGGGTGCTCCAAATGCCTGAAGATATGACCAAGCAGTGAGTGGTTAGAGCATGACTGCAACCAAGATCTGTGCACCTGAAGGGGTGGGATGGCTCAGGCTCCTAATCCAGGTGAGTGGGTGAGCCAAATGCCTAGAAATATGTCCCAGCAAGGAGCTGAGAAACTGCTGCTGCAACAAAGACATTGCAGGGGATGGGAGGGGTAGCTCAACCTCCTAATTCGGGGAAGCAGGTGTGCCTCAAGCAGTTACAGGTAGTTAAACAGGCATGAGTGGGGCAAGAAAGGGATCTCCTGCAAACCCACTAGGAATGCTGGGTGATGGTTTGGCAATTATTGCATTGCCTATCTAAAAGTGATATGTTGGCAGCTGGTGCCAGGGAGAGGCCATTTCCTGATGGTCCACACCTGTTGCCCTGAAGTGTTAACTGAATGCAGATGCCAGGGAGAAGCAGAAGGGCATGCATATTAAGAGATAAAATGGCAGAGTAGGATGTTCTAGGGGCACGCCACTGGAAAAAGGAAGAAAGCCTCAGATGGGCATACATACAACTTCCTAAACACACTGCATGTGTTCACCTCCCAAGCAAAAGGAGGGTGCTGTGCATGCAAGCAGCCCATTCTAAGGGAAGAGTCATGGGAAAGAGGTGAGCCTATAAAGTAGGATCACAGTTAAATGTCACACTTGACCTTCAGGTGCCAACTTGGGTCTCTTCCAAGTGAACTTTCCTTTCCTTCCTGTTCTAAAGCCTTTCTAAATAAACTTCCACTCCTGCTCTGCAACTTGCCTTGGTCTCTTTTTCTGCTTTATGTCCGTCAGTCAAATTCTTTCTTCTGAGGATGCAAGAATTGAAGTTGCTGCAGACCTGTATGGATTTGTTGCTGGTAACTCAGATACCTCCCACTGGTAACAAAACCAGATATAGATAAGCTGAGGGCAGGAGCAGAGAAACTGCTACCACAAGAGGGAACAGCAGGGGTGACTCAAACTCCTAATCCGTGGGAGTAGGTGTGCCAAATGCTTGGAGTTACATCTCCTTTGTGTGCGGAATGGGAAGGTGGCTTAAACTCTTATTCCAGGGGGCAGGTGCACTGAAAGTCTGGAGTTACATCTGGGTATGGAGCAGAGAGTGCACCACTGTATCAAGATCTGTGCACAGGAAGGGAGGGGCACCTCAGGCTCCTAATCTAGGTGAGCACATGCCTGATGGCCTGGAAATGTGTCCACTGGTGAAGAGTGAACAACTGCTGCTACAACAAAGTCTTTGCAGGGAAAAGGGATGGGCAGCTCAGGCTGCTAATCCAGATGAGCCAGTGCTCCACATTCCTGAAGATATGCCTCGGTGTGGGGGCGAAGAGGGCCCCGCTGCACCAAGTTCTCTACACAGTAAGGGAGGGGCAGCTCTGTCTCCTAATCCAGGCTAATGTGTTCTCTGAATGACTGAAAACGCTTACCCTGGCAAGGAGTGGAGGTACTGCTGGTGCAATAAGGTCTTTCCAGGAAAAGGGAGGAGCAGCTCAGGCTGCTAATCAAGGAATGTGGGTGCTCCAAATGCCTGGGAATATGCCTGGGTTTGGAGTGGAGAGAGTGCCACTGCACCAAAATCTCTGCACAGGAAGGGAAATGTGGCTTGGGCTGCTAAAGTTACTCTGAATGAGTTGGACTATGAGTGTACCACAGAGAATGCACCCCTGACACTGATGTCTTTGCAAGGAAAGAGGAATTTGACCCATTGCTCCCAATCCAGGCAAGACAGAGTGGGGTCCACCTCCCACTCCTTGTAACTGGTGGGGCACTCTTCCGACTGACCAAGGGAGCAGGATAGGGTACCCAGACACATGCAGACTGATTCTAGCTTGCAAGGCTGTCTCTGGTTTCGTTTCACCACCCAGGATAAACCTCAGCTTCAGTAACTCTCCTGCCGCTGCAGTCCTCCAGTCCTGCGGTGGTAGGGAACCCAATTCCAACGCCTAGTGCTGGGGCACTCGCCACACTCACTGCTCAATTCTGGCTGTGTGGGCCATTTCCTGCTCAGAGCATGTGCTCCAATCCCCAGCCAGCGACTAAAATGCCTGCAATGGCCCCTGCTGCCAGGTGGCCAGTGACTGACTTTGTATAAGCCAGGGTTAAAGATTGCGTCCTCATCTCAGTCCCAAGTCCGGGAAAATGGCTGCAGCTTTTCCTGGTGTCTCTGTCTCTTCGCCTCTCTCCAAGTTATCTCCAGGGTTTGAGAGAAACAAGTTATTCTCCCTCGGCCTGGATTGCACGGATCCCTAGTGGAAAGGTGAGTCACGGAAACTGGCTCTCTGCCCCCTCACGTACTGGAGTGTCAGTTTTATCAGCCAGAGACTATCATGGGGGCCACTTGTCCACCTCCTCCTCAGGATCTGGGGTGTCTTTTGCTATTCCCGTGAATTTCCGTGATTTTTTTTTTTTTCTCACGGAGTGGATCTTTATGCATTATTTTGCTATTTCCAAGTGGCTGAGGCACACCGTGTTGGGAAAATTCCATTATCAATTTATGCCATTAATTCCTTCCAAGTTCTTTTGGTGTATTTTGTTGTCTATCTCTACTTGGATGAGTTTGTCATTAAATCATCATTTTCAGTATATGCATTAAAGCATATAAACTAACACTTTAGTTGCATCCTACCAAGTCTTACATGCAGCTTCCATTTATTTAAAAATTGTTGATCTCTTACTATGTGCCAGGCATCCTTGTAGTTGTATGGGAAAGATAAAAATTGCTGCCCTTATGGAGTGGGAAGATACATTTTACAGTTAACATGTATACATACATGCACACATACATATATAGGGATAGATGCAATGGGAAAAAGAGAGTATATTAAAAAGCAGTTGGAGTTTAAGGGGTACAGTTGCTAAAGTAACAATATTCACTGTCATTTGAAGTATTTTCTAATTTTCAACATGATTTGACATTTCTAGAAGTTAATCCTTTCAATCCAAGCATATGGACATTTGGCATGTCTTGGATTATCTACATAATTTTTTAAAATTAAAAACATCTAAAAACTGATATTTGTACATATTAGTGGGGTAGATGTGGTATTTTGTTACATGCATAGAATGTGTAATGATAAAGTCAGGATACTTAGGGTATCCATCACCTCGAGTATTTATCATTTGTGTTGGGTACATGACGAGTTCTCTCTTCTAGTTACTTTGAAATACATTGTAAAGCAAATGTATACACTGTTAACTACAGTTACCATCTCTATTTCATAGGTGATTTCTAATCTTGTCTTATAAGGTGATTTCTCTTGTCTGAAAAACTATTACGGTCTTCAGTATTAAGTTTTGCTTTGTGGTCTACTATAATGAATTTTTGTGAATATGTTATTCCATGTGTATTTGGAAAAGTTTTACCTAATAGTCCAGTGACAATTTATTATATAATTTCATTAGATCCAGCTTTTAAATTTTGCTCCATTCTTATTTATATATGTATTCACCATGCCCGGCTAATTTTTAGATTTTTTTGTGACAGGGTTTCACCATGTTGCCCAGGCTGGTCTCAAACTGCTGGGCTCAAATGATGTGCCTGCTTCAGCCTCCCAAAGTGCTGGGATTACAGACATGAGACACTGCACATGGCCTATTACTATTCTTATGGGTTTCAGCTTCTCATTGTGAATTGCTTCATATATTTTGAGGCTGTTTCAGAGCTCTTATAATCCTGGTGAATTGCTCCATTTATCATTGTTAAAAGCTTACTCTTTATTCCAACACTCCCTTTATTATTTTACCTTAAAATCAATTTTAAGATAATTCCAAAGCAAAATCAATTTTATCTGATTGTCACTTCTCTTTTGATAGATTTTTAGTATATCTTTTCCAATCTATTTTTAACTATTACATCATTATGTTTAAGAAGTCTCTGTAAGCCTTTTTTTTTTTTTTTTTTTTTTTTTGATTCTCCTGCCTCAGCCTCCCGAGTAGCTGGGACTACAGGTACACGCCACCACGCCTGGCTAATTTTTTTTTTTTGTATTTTTAAGTAGAGACGGGGTTTTACCATATTGGCCAGGCTGGTCTCGAACTCCTGACCTTGTGATCCGTCCGCCTTGGCCTCCCAAAGTGCTGGGATTACAGGCGTGAGCCACCCGCTCCCCACCAAAGTGCTGGGATTACAGGCATAAGCCACCGCACCCCATGCCCGGCCCACATGTGGTCTTTAAACTTGCAAGTTTATGGTACTTATTGTAACTACTTAGATATTTGGATTTGTTACTTTGTGATTTTTTTCTTCGCTTCTCTGTTGCCTTTAACAGGGTTCATTTTATTACATGTTGTTTCTTCCTTATTTATCTAAATTTAACCTGATTTTTGCCTAATACACAAATACTTTCAGGTTTATACTGCTTTATCACCACAGCTGGACACAACTGGTTTCATACTGCCTTCTGGCAATTGCAGGATGTCCGAACTCTCTTGAACCTATTATTTCCTTACCTTTTAAAATGGTAAAATTTTGTGGATAAAATATTGGGTACTTACAATCAGACAATCACCTCTGAAAGGTTACAACTCTTACCTCATTAATCAGTAGGAACAGGGTTTTGATTTAAAGCAAAACTCTCTCTCATTCTTCCAAACTCAGGAGTTAGCAAAATGGGAATGAACTGCCAGTTATTCAGCCTTCTAGACTTTATTCGCATTTGTTTAAAGTGCATAGGCATATAAACACTCTTCTGGATTGAGGATCAAAATCCTTCAAATTTCCCAAGTTGTCCAACCACAAAAAAATTAAGCACCAAATGCTCCAGTCTAGACCGGGGACCTCAACCATTTTCTTATCCCAACATGCTAAGCTATTTGACACATTTTTATCAGGAACAGCAATTCTCAAAACTGAGGAGCTATTATCAGAATCACTGGGGCAGGAAGCTTCCGTTTGCCTGTTGAGAATTTCTAAAGTCTTAAAATTCATTTATTCCTGGGTTCTTCTCTAACAATACTTCCAACATTAGCAAAGTACTATTTTAGTTTTCAGAATCAATAGTATCTGAAGGTTTGAAAAATTTCCCAGGTTACTTAAAAACCCTCATTGCCAAGTAAATTTTTATAAATGAACTTGATGATCTGTCCACAGACCATCATCAAATCAATAAAGTTCAATAGGTGAAAATTAAACCTCAGGTGTGCAAAATTCATGGTTCAAGGAGTAAGACATATTTATTATAATTACACGATTGTTAACAATGTGTACTGCCATCCAAAAATGAACTACATTTATTGCTACTTTGTTCACTAGCATAAAGATGCAATTTACTTACATAGAAAATATTTTATATGCTTTGATACTGCCATGTGTAAACATTCTTATGGATATGTTTGTGAACTAAAATTGACAAATATATATTCCTATGTTACCAACTTAAGATCATAAACCATTCTCATGTCTGCTCATTAAAGCTAAAGGGTCTATTACATGTGAATCTCAATTATTTTTATAGAAACATCACACTTGATTACCATTTTCTGCATTTCAATGGTTGCTGTTTGTATTGAAAACAAACTGGGAAATTGAGAAATCAAATGTAGTACCTCTCTTAAAAAGAGGAATTGTTAACAAGTAGGAACTAAACTGCCAAAAGTTATTTTCCATAATGACTAGAGTCAGTCATTACATACACAAATTATTATTTATTTACTTTTTTCTTGAGATGGAGTCTTGCTCTGTCACCCAGGCTGGAGTGCAGTGGCGTGATCTTGGCTCACCACAACCTCTGCCTCCCAGGTTCAAGCTATTCTCCCGCCTCAGCCTCCCGAGTAGCTGGGATTACAGGTGCACGTCACCATGCCCCCGCTAATTTTTGTTATTTTTTTTAGTAGAGATGGGGTTTCACCATGTTGGCCAGGCTGGTCTCAAACTCCTGACCTCAGGTGATCTGCCCAGCTTGGCCTCCCAAAGTGTCAAGTTATTTTAATAATGGTTGGAGAAAAGAAAAGATGACCTGGATGCCATATTAGGAATACTAAACAATTCAGTAAACTCATTAAAAATTGCTTCTATTTGCTGTGGTATTAAATGACAATGGCTTTATCCTACCAAATATAAAAGCCACTTTTCATGTGAGTCTTTTTCCAAGACATTAAATCATAAAAGTTTATTTCAGGGAAAAAATACAACATTTTAAAGCTTCCTTTACCTAGATTTCCATTTCTATTTTTTTTTTTTTTTTTTTTTTGAGACAGAGTCTCGCTCTGTTACCCCCAGGTTGGAGTGCAGCGGCAGGATCTCAGCTCACTGCGACCTCCACCTCCCGGGTTCAAGCAATTCTCTTGCCTCAGCCTCCCGAGTAGCTGGGACTACAGGCACACACCACCACACCCAGCTAATTTTTTGTATTTTTAGTAGAGACGGGGTTTCGCCATGTTGCCCAGGCTGATCTTGAACTCCTGAGCTCAGGCAATCCACCTGCCTCGGCCTCCCAAAGTGCTAGGATTACAGGCGTGAGCCACTGCACGGGGCCTCTAATTACATTTTGACATCTACATTCCGGGTAGATTCATATAATTTTAAGAACATTTTAAAATACTCAAGTCCCCAGAAGCAAAAAATTTAGCAAACTCTAAAACAACAAGGAAGATGCACAACACACATACATAACCAGAGAGCAGCAAAGAATCAAAGGTGTCTAACAGCTATTTTGAATTTCTGACCCTTGTTATTCTGTCAAATTGATATTTGGATTAAAAATGAGGGACTTAATAGGCAATACACACAAAATTGACCTCTTTTGGTCCGGAATTAAAGTATTCCAAGGCCAGAATACAAAAAAAGAATCTACTCCAGAATGCTACTATTAAATTACACAAAGAAATAACATACCTTATTAAGTACGAATTTATAGCCAAAAAACCCTTAACAGGAAGAATAAGTATTAAAAAGGAAACAAAAAGTAATAAAATTAACTATCCAAGTGATTGGATTATCAGTAAAACTATTTTTAAAAAGCCATGAACAAAAAGATCTAAAGGATAATAAAAAATAACAAATACTTGAGAAAAATACAGTGATTATTTAAGAGTCTAGAATTGGGTAAGAGGATAAAGCAAGATAAAGGAAAGACAAAGATCATTTTCATTTATAGTTTATATGCTATAATGCAATTAAATTATTTAAAACATGTTGAATTTCACCAGTCTTTTTACAGGATAGGTAATTTTCAGGTGTCAATGACATTTCCCTAATAATCATCCTGTGACTTAGGGCATGACCGTAAATTAGAGATTCCAAAGCAAAGAGCATACTATTAATTTTTTTTGTTTGGATTTGTCCTTGCCTGACAGACTGAACCAAATGTACATTATTTCAATTAGCTTTGTTTCTTTGACTGGAGAGCTCCAAGTCATTTAGTAATGTTTTTCAGCAAACCTACTTTTTCTTTTAATACTTACTCTAACAATATGTTAGAAGTATCCTTAGGGATAAGGAAGATGAAAGAGCCATCACCCACTTAACACTGATCACTTCCATAGACATTTAGGTTTCTTCTTTTCTTCTAAGTGGTTTCAGTTTTTTAATGTTCTGAAAATTCCAGGTGCCCTTTTATTGTTTAGAATAATTACCTTTGAATTTAGAAAAAAAATTGTAATGACATCTGGCAGCATCATAAATCCAAAGCTGTTTTGTTAGAAAACATGAGTATATAAAAGAACATTGGCCAGGTGCGTTGGCTCACGCCTGTAATCTCAGCACTCTGGCAGGTGGATGTGGGTGGATCATTTGAAGTCAGGAGTTCAAAACCAGCCTGGCCAACATGATGAAACCCCATCTACTAAAAATACAAAAATTAGCTGGGCGTGGTGGTGGGTTCCTGTAATCCCAGCTACTTGGGAGGCTGAGGCAGGAGAATTGCTTGAGGCTTGAGCCCAGGAGGTGGAGGTTGCAGTGAGCAGAGATCGTGCCCTCCAGCCTGGGTGACAGAGTGAGACTGTTTCCAAAAAAAAAAAAACAAAAACAAAGTATTAATTTTCATGCATTTTAAATTAGAGAGGTGATAGTTAAACAGCTAAAGTTTCTTTTTGCTTGTTTTGGTTAAAAGCCTTGGTCTTTGATCTGCATTAAATTTTTGTTACTTTTTATCAAAAGAAATTATATGCTTCTTAAAATTATTTTATATTCTTGCTTTAGATTAAATCAAATGTTGGGCAAAAACCAAAAGATATAATGTTAAACCTGCCATCTTTTTTGATAAAAAGTATCTTCTGAAACTGACTGCTTTACAAAGATTAGTTTGCTAAGTGGACTGATTTTTGCAAAACATACTGTAGGTAGTATGAGGATAATATCAGAATTAAGCTTTATAAGCATATCCCTCTCATGCCACATGAAAAGTCATCAAGGGCTATTTAACCAGTGTTACCAGATTTTAAATGTATATTGATATGTACAATTAGCTGTGCCTCTCATTAACAGTTTATACAATAAAATATCACAAAAAATTCTGCTTACAGTTCAAAACTTTAGAAGTTTAACCACAAAATAACATTAACTTTAAAAGCAAAAATTTTTGGCCGGGTATGGTGGCTCACGCCTGTAATCCCAGCACTTTGGGAGTCTGAGGTGGGTGGATTACCTGAGGTCAGGAGTTCAAGAGTTCAAGACCAGGCTGGCCAACATGGCGAAACTCCGTCTCTATAAAAATACAAAAATTAGCTGGGTGTGGTGTCATGCACCTGTAGTCCCAGCTACTCAGGAGGTTGAGGCAGAAAAATCGCTTGAACTCAGGTGGTGGAGGCTGCAGTGAGCCTAGATCACCCCATTGCAATCCAGCCTGGGTAACAAAGCCATACTCCGTCTCAAAACAAACAAAAAAAATTTTGTAAACTTTTAAAAACTGAGAAAGTTATATTTTACCAATAACTTAACAATCATTTCTAAATCTATGATTTGTAAAATTAATGCAATAACTTTAATTGTGGACTACCAAATACCAACTATTTACTATAAAACAGAAAATCCTAATGGGAGAGGCTTATTATTTGTCAAATTTATGAAAGTGGAGGAATGGTTGTATGTATTTAGGGTGAAAACAAAATCAGTTAATTTGATTACTATATTCAAATGTCTACTACCTTTAATAAATATAGATTTTTCAAAACAGATAAAGATGGTCTAATTTGGATTAAGTGCTTTAACACTGACATTATGTTAAATTATTGAGCCCCAAAATTCTCTTTAAAGACTTCTATCATGGAATTAATCACAAATATACTAAAAATTGACACCTCCCTCCCAAAAAGTCTAAGAAACCTTTACTTCTTTTAGCTCTTAATATACTAAAAATTGACACCCCCCCCAAAAAAAAGCATAAGAAACCTTTGTTTCCTTTAGCTCTTCTTAGTAAACGTCTTGTTTTCTTTTTATGTTTTTGTTTTGTTTTGTTTTTGAGATGGAGTTTTGCTCTGTTGCCCAGGCTGGAGTGCAGTGGCGCGATCTCAGCTCACTGCAACCTCCGCCTCCTGGGTTCACACCATTCTCCTGCCTCAGCCTCCTGAGTAGCTGGGACTACAGGTGCCCGCCACCACGCCTGGCTAATTCTTTTGTATTTTTTAGAAGAGACGGGGTTTCACCGTGTTAGCCAGGATGGTCTTGATCTCCTGATCTCATGATCTGCCCGCCTTGGCCTCCCAAAGTGCTGGGATTACAGGCGTGGGCCACTGCCTTTCATGTGTTTGAGACAGGGCCTCACTCTGTTGCCCAGGCTGGAGTGCAGTGGTATGATTATGGCTCATTGCAACCTTGACCTCCCAGGCTTAAGTGATCCTCCACCTCAGCCTCCTGAATAGCTAGGACTACAGGTGTGTACCACCATGCCTTGCTAAGTTTTTATTTTTTTAGAGAAAGGGTCTCACTATGTTGCTCAGGCTGGTCTTGAACTCCTGGGTTCAAGTGATCCTCCCTTCTTAGCCTCCCAAAGTGCTAGGATTACAGGTGTGAGTCACCGTGCCCAGCCTTGTTATCCTTTTCAAAATCAAGTTTATCTGTTATTTCAATAGCCAAATTCTTTGCTGTGCTCTTTCTAGTTTTTTGGAAGAATTTTTGTTTTTTTTTGAGACGGAGTCTTGTTCTGTTGCCCAGGCTGGAGTGCAGGAGCACGATCTCAGCTAACGGCAGCCTCTGCCTCCTGGGTTCCAGCGATTCTCCTGCCTGAGCCTCCCAGGTAGCTGAGATTATAGGGACATGCCACCACGCCCGGCTACTTTTTTGTATTTTTAGTAGAGACAGGGTTTCGCCATGTTGGCCAGGCTGGTCTTGAACTCCTGACCTCAGGTGATCTGCCTGCCTTGGCCTCCCAAAGTGCTAGGATTACAGGCGTGAGCCACAGCGCCTGGCCAAAACTTAATAATTTTACATTACTGCTAAGGAATTATCACAAACTTCCGTTATATTATTTAACAATTGTTTTTTATAATCACAGTACAACTGACTATCAAGAGTTGGTTTCTAAAACCACAATTTACACTTTTCCACAGAGCCAAAGTATACTAATTTATATTAATCATTCCAAATATTCCCTACAAACTTCATTCTTATTTGCTTACCATAGGAAAACACTGTTTTACTATGCATCTTTTAAAATAATTTCTGAAATAATAGCTTTTTATTTTGAAAATCTTTGTCTAGCATTGCATATTTTAATGTAGATTAAAATTGGACTGAATTAGACTGTCTACCCAAAGCTGCATTAAAGAGAGCACTCTCTTTCATTAATGAATTAAATAAATACATTATAAGGCTAAATCGCTTTTGAAATCTTTTAAGTTGAATAATTGGGTAGAAAAAGTATATATATATTTGGATGTATATAAGTTATTAAATGAAGTGTTATATAATTACAAAAATTAGTGGTACTATCTGACTAAAACACAAAACTAAAAGTGACTTCAGAGCAGGAATGGAAAATGTCAGGATATACTAGAAAATTTACATGTATTAATAGAAAAGTTGTTCCCATATTTACTCCCAGGAAGTTTCTGAGGCATAGCTCCTAACCAAGTGAGTGGATGTTTTAACTCAAATAGAAGCTCTAAAGTCCCTACTTGTATTGTTACATATTTGCTTTCATTATCTTCATGTTTTTCTTGAAATGAATCTGTACATTCAACATACAAATAAAAAGCATCTATGTTTGTAAAAAATGTATTTCATCACCTATTGGATATACCTATTTCATTTTAAGAGAATTAAGAGAAAGTTTAAAGACTAGGAGAGTTTAAAAATATATTAAGTTTATATGATTTTTTAATGCAAAAAAGAGATTCTTCCCCTCAAAAGACGGAATAAAAATCCCTGCAAAATGCACTACTCCATACTCTCCATTAAGTGCTGACTACATTGTAGAAACAAAATCTCTCGTAGAGAACTAGTTGTGAGAAATAATGACTATCCCTAAAGATATTATACTCTCAATTTTTACAACTTAAGTCAATATTTAATTGTTCCTAATATAAAGATTTAGCTTTGGGAGAAAATGAGCCTTTTGAAATTTTAACCTAGGTCAATCTAGTTGATTGGCATTAAGGACATAAGGGCTCATATACTTGTCTATGCTTCTGTCTCTTGCAGGTTGAAACACCATTTCAGTCTGTTCCCATACTTAAGCAGTTTCAGGTCTCTGGACAGAAATTAACAATGTGAACAAGTTGGGTGATGAAGCACAGATAAAGTCCTTAAAATACATCTTAAGTTTACAGTCCCTTTTCGCATTTAATTTGTATAAGAAGCACCAAAACTGGAGCCAAGGTTTCAAAAGGTAATGTTAACAGCAGGAACTATAATTTAATCACACAACACTATGTAACATTCTACATTTTTGCCTGTTGATATGTAACATAGTTAAGTTTATTACAAACATTATTTCCTAAGACTTATGGTATAAGTGCTCCTTTTCAAGTATTACCACTTAATAGTGTTTAATCTACAAGGTAACATTAGGTAAATCAATGATAAATGTATATAATGCAATACACTGTGCCACTTCTTCCTACCCTGTGTTAAGGTATTATTAACAAAATCAATTAAGAAAAAAACAAGACAACTATTATAACTGAAACAAGGCTATGAACATCACAGATGCATGTCTGAGTAGATAAACAGCATTTCCCCTTAACATGAAAGTCATTTTGTCAGAGAGTCCTATATCTTTAGGCTAGCATTGTTTTAGCAGCAGCTAGTCTTCAGGACAAGATCAAAAATTGCAAGCGAAAAGACAACGAGTTACTCTGAGAAAACATCAATCCACATTACTAATAAAAGAAGCAAACTGCTGGTTTCACCTTAACATAAAATTGGGTGTGTTCCCTTTCACATGTGATTTAATTCATTTATGTGATGACAGCAAAGCTTTGGATTTCTGTGGTACATCAATGAGATGGACTAATTTGTTGAGAAAGCTCTTATTTGTTTTAATATTTAAATTGTAGCAATACAATAACTAGAAAAAGGTCAGTGCCTCCGTAGCTTTAAACCCCATCAATTTTCATTTGTTTTTCAAAATAAAGATGCAATTAAATCTATGCTTCTGCAACAATAATGCAATAAAGTATCCTTTCCTGAATAAAGGAATTGAGGTTTATCCCAGTAGAAGCTTTAAATAAGGCAGACTGTTGCCAACTATGTATCAATCCTGTATGTTTGATACATAAAATTATCCGGAAAGCTTAGATTGTCTTGTAAATCTAATTCGGCTAACGCTGCATATAAGCAGCAATGGAAATGAACAGAAGTGCACTCAATATAAAACACTTTTCAAAACTACTCCAAAAAACAAATGACAAAAGTGGTTAAGAACAATTGAGCATCTGTTGTGTGTACCAGATGTAAAAGATGGACCCCGTGGTTACTTGCACGGTTTGAATTAATGTGAAGGTAAAATTAAGACTTAGTCCACTTCCATCTCTCCAGAGGATTTAGTATGCTGTGAGCTGTCTTTTGTTGAATCTGATTTAGTTTCAGTTCCACTCTGTCCATCCATTGGGCCATTGTGTTCACTATTAGCTTTTGGTTTGTCTTCAGGAACTTCTGCTTTTGGTTTGGGCTTGTAAATGATGGGGTTACAGAAATTATCCAGTTCCTAAAGACATGAAGAAATTGATTATATTAAAACGATTACAGAACAAGTTACCATTAACTTTCTAAATTCCGCATTAACTTTCTAAATTTTCACATAATTCCCCCTTTCTGAATTTGCTCAGCTAGATAGCCAACTGTTTTCTTCAAATGCCTCATGAGAGATTTACCTTGTTTGTTAGTATATGTCTGTGGCAGTAAAAAATTATTGAATCTTAAACAATTATTTTTTGTACTTAACCTTTCTAAAACTTGTTTCTTTATAATAATTCAAATACAGTTTACTTTGGCAGGAATAATTTTTAATTCTTCCTTTAAATTACGTGTAATGCTTTGCTATGAGAATTACATCAAATAACACCTATTTCATAAATTGAAAATTTTCAACATTTATATGAAAACAATTCTAATAAATGGAATCATACAAATACATACACAAACGACATTTTTTTTTTTGAAAATAGCTGAGTAGCCTCTTCTGAAGGAAAAAGTGCCGTGAAAGTAAATTGGAACTTAATAATTTAAATGAAACAATGCTCTTCAATTTCCTTGCTTTTTACAAACAAATAGAAGACCACTATACAAACACTACTCAAATTTAAAAACCTTTGAAGATCAATGTCACAAAGATCGGGGTAGCGACGGAAATATAGGGATTAACATCTTAGGGGGAATGTTTTAGTTGCAAACTGCTCTTGTCACACTCCACATCTCATCTCATCTCATTAGGAGTAAAATATATATTATAGCTTATTGGCAAAACTTTGTTAGAATAAAAATATTGTTATTACTTACTTCATTATAAAAAATACCAGCTTTTGTTAAAAAAAAAAGAAAAAAATCACATATCCCAAAACATACTGAATGTTATTTTAAAAATCCCCTGGAATTCCATCTCCTACAAATTAACAATATTAACCTTTTGGTGGATATCCTTCTAGATGTATGTTCAGGCATACACATACATATAAACAAATCTATGAGCACACATATTTGTACAAATGAATACATTTAGGTTCTGTAATTTAACTTAGCAATACACTGTATACATCTTTAAACAGATATCTCTATATGTAAAATGCTATATTTAATGGCTGCATAGTGTTGTATGGATGCATCAACTTATTGATCTAGTTTCGTATTGATAGATATTTAGATTGCTTCCTTTTTTTTTTTTTTAATAGACAAGGTCTTGCTCTGTTGCCCAGCTGGAGTGCAGTGGCACGACTGTAGCTCACTACTGCCTCAAATTCCTGGGCTCAAGGGAGCCTCCTGCCACAGCCTCCTGAGTAGCTGGGACTACAGATATGCACTACCACGCCCAGCTAATTTTTGTATTTTTTGTAGAGATGGGGTTTCACTATGTTGTTTATGCTGGTCTCGAACTCCTGGGTTCAAGCAGTCCGCCTGTCTCAACCCCCACAAAGTGCTGGGATTACAGACGTGAGCCACCACGCCTGGCCAACATTTTCATTAGCAGTGTTTTTTAAATTGAAAAGTTTATCTCGGAATAAGATTTTACCATGGAAGTTTATACGCTTCAAACTAGGTCAAAGACAGACTTATACTGAAAAATTTTGTAATGAAGACTTAGAGGTCTCATCCAACCTATAAGTCTGAAATACTTAATCAGAAGTTGTCACATTGCTTTTATTTCATTCTGTATTACTCTTGAAGTTTAAAAACCAGCCTGGTATATGACAAATTAAATCAAGGGATACCCCATACCTAAAATCTTAAAATTTTTTAACTAAATAAAAAATTAGTCTTAAATTTCTAAGTTCTTCTGCAAGTTGATTATTTGCCAAAGTATGACTCTCATTAAAAATTTTAATACTTGAAACCATTAAAAAGGCAATTTCATAAACTTCTTACCTTTGACTTTGCTACTATTTCTGAAACTTTTACCACAGGATCTTGAGTGAGACTTAGTTTGTTCTGTGCATTCATCTTACTATTCAGCCAACTCATGGCATCATTGATACATTTTTCAACCTTTTCCATTTCAGTAGGATCCAGATGATCGTATCTTTCATCCTATTTAAAAAAAAAAAGCTTGACTGCATGTTAATGATTTTTCAGCTAGCACCAGTTTATTAGTAATTTCTACTTTAAAAATTTAGACTCTTATTGACTGTATATCTCAAATGTACTCATCTGAAGAAACCCCATACGAATAACACAGAACTGAAGAGAATGGGATAAAAGATAAGATCAGTGTGAGTTTAAAAAGGAAAGGCTCTCTGAAGAAATCAGGTTTGGGAAAGAATGACTACTAAGGAATACTCATGGAGAAAGCACTTAGCCAAGGAAGAAGTTGCAAGGAAATGGAATTTGTAAAGGAGAAATAAGGTGAACAAGGCATATAGCAAACTAGACACAAAATTATGAATATATAACAGAAAAGCATATTAAATTCTTGATTAGAAAAATGACAAAATTCTTTCTGAAAAAGAGAAACTGCAGCTGTCACATGTAATACACAACCAAGTAGTCATGGTTTAGATTAGTAGTGACAGAATCACAAAGAAATGGCAATGAACATATAGAAAGAGAATCTCCTGATGGATTACAGTTTGGACACAGAAGATAAAGGGAAAGAGAATGTAAGAACACTCCAAAGTCAAAGAAGTGGGAGGATGGTGATGCCATTTTTAAAACCATAAAGCTATATATATGAAGAAAAAAAACCCCAAACAAACAAATGGAAAACCCATAAAGCTTCCTCGGATACCCAAATCCTCCTTCTGCTTTTATTACAAATTATGCATCAATCATCTGACTCAGTTTCTAGGTCGCCACATTTTCTTGAATTTCTTCCTATGTCATGGATCACTTTTTAAGTTTCTTTTGCCAGTTCATCCTCATTCATCTCTCTACCCACATACTTTAAAAAAAAAAAATCTCTAGCCTGAACCTCTTCCCTTAACTCTCAACTCTATATTCAACTTTGACTTTCTATTTGTAAAGTTTGAAATGCTTATGTTTCAAACACCTGATTATGTCCCCACCTACTCTTCCCAGTTTTCCTCATCTCAGCAAATGGAAACTTCATTCTTTCGGGTCAAAATCCTTGGAGTAATTTTCAGCTTCTTTGTGATAGATTTACATCAAATCTATCAGGAAATCTTAAAAGCGTCTACCTTCAAAATAAATGCAAAAATCTAACCAATTCTTGGCTCCCCAACCCTACCATCTGGGTTCAAGCCTCCATCATTTCTTGCTGTATTATTCTAATAATGTCTTATTCTATCTCTCTGCCTCCAGATCCTTAAAAAAAAAGCCAAATGTTATTACTCCTGTGCTCAAAAACCTCCAACAGCTTCCTATCTCAGAGTAAAACCCAAACTTTTACAAGGGCCAACTAGACCCATTTATGATCTGGCAACTGCTACACTTACCCCTATTTTCAACCACAGTGACCTTGCTGTTCCTCCAACATGTTCTCCCCTTGGTGTTTTGCAACTGCTATTCTTTGTCTAGAGCATTTCTCTTCCAGTTATCACACATCTTTGAGTTTTCACTTCTTCATTTCTCTTAACATGTATATCACCTTATTAGTACACCTTTCTGACAAACCTCTTCCAACCCTGGCAGTCCTTTACTTTTTCTGCAGCTTTTTATTACTATCTGACATAACTTACAGTAATTTATTGTCCACCTTTCACTATTGAAGCATATTAAAAACAAGTTCAATGTTTTGTTTGACAATATAGTTCAGTCATCTAGAAAATAGCCTAGCACATAATAAAAACTCAAATGTTCGAGCAAAAGTGAAGTCTTGCCTTGTGTGGGATAATATCTTAAATGTGCATATTGAAGAAGATAGCTAAAGCCTGGGGAGCACTGTGACACTAGTAATTATACCAGATTTAAAATATTCTTGGTGTTTTCATTGGGTTGTTTCTTCCTTCTTTCTTTTTCATTATCCTTACATTCTATCTGTGCCTATAAGAACAATTTGAACACTGATATTAGCAGGCATATTTACAATCAATATCTGAATTTTTCCTTTAGGTTTGCTGGACTGCAGTTTTTGTTTCACAAAACTAAAAAATCTCTTATTTCTAAAATAAGTAACTCTTCTCCATTTTGTGTAGTGGAAAGCAGTATAGTTGCTGAGAATTTGTATATTGATGTCAGACTGGTTAGGTTTGAATGTTGATTCCATCATTAACTACTTGGGTAAACCTCAATAATTTGCTTAAGTATTTCCGTTTTCTTAATTGTAAAATAAAGATAATAGCATTAACTTTGTATAGGATATATCCTGGTGAGATAATCCACATAAAGTACTTAAAATTCATGACGTGCACAATAAATGTAAGCTATTTTGACATGCTTGAATATTTCTGGTGCTGGTCTCTTCTTCCTACTAATGCACGTTTAACATCAATGACAAAAACTAGGGATTACAGAGAATATTTACTTAGAGTAGGGATTAAAAAACTTGTCCCATTGGCTAAATCCAGCCACTGCTTATGATTTTTTAAATAAAAGTTTTTGGGAACACAGCCATGTCCATTAGTTTGCATATTGTCTATGGTACTTTTGTGCTACAGTGGCAGATAAGAATAGCTGTACAGACACAGTAAAAACTACAAAGCCTAAAATATTGTTTGTCTTTAAAAAAGTCTGATAACTACTGATTTAGAGGAAACAAAACAATAAGCTTAATTTTCTCAAATTTTACGGTTATATCTAAATGGAAGTATCATCTGTATAACTACATATTTGACACTGGAAAGATTAAGGTTATATAGATTTGAATATGTACATAAAAGAATAAAGCGTACAGGAGATTATGGATGACTAATGGACTGGAGGACAAAAAGCAACTAAAAGAAAAATAAGCCAAGAAACAAAATAAAGGCTAGCAGAGTCCAGTCTCAAAGAGGCCCATAATTAAAAAAAAGTCAAAGAGGTCCTCTTTTTCACTATATGAAAAACATAAAAATGAAATCTCTAAGAAGAAAACAATGGATTTGGTCACTGGGTTATTTTATAATGTAGTTTCAGGAAATTCTAAAAGATGAAAGCTACATACCTTTACTGTATTTCAAATGTATCAGAATCCTTAAGTGAAATTCTCCAATAAAAAAAAAAGTTTTAAGTTTGGTACACAAAGTTTCTGGAATTTGATAGATACTACTGCTATAGCTTTGTAGCTGAGAACTTTTAGATTTGCCCCATTCTATGTACCATGCACATGCCATCGTCACCAATTGGCTTTATGAATTCAATACCTTGTTTCTATAAGCTTCTATCACTTTCATGACAAGTTGGATCTTTTTTCCCAAGTCATTTAAGGCTTTTGGTCTCTCTTCATGCTCCATGTACTTCATTTGAATAGGCTGGCCGTATTTCTGTTAACATAAGAAATTTTTAAAGAAGAAAAATTTTTGAGTTTTAACAGAAAACTTTTATAGGGCCCTTATAGGATGATAAATAGGAAGAAAAGATGGACAGATAAAAATATATCCCCTCTTATTTTCGTGTATGGAAGCAAGTTACAGTAGCTACTTCCTCAATCCTACACAAGGATGCCTTCCACACACCTTATCTTTTTCTCACTCATTAAGATTACTTCTTAGCTTCTCAAATCCGATGTCTCAATCAAAACTTTAATTCCTTAAAAGCTGGGTGTTAAAACTTTATAGAACTATTAAAATAAGAAAACTGTAAAAACTATACTGCATGCAGAATTTGTAGATTTGAAACTTGGTATCAAATACTCAAAATCATAATATAACCCTCTATGTACAACATAATTACTGGGACTGATAATTATTATCAACTAAATATTATTTATATAATCAGTAAAATGTGTACTGTAGTATATGTAGGTTTTTCCCCTACATGTCTTGGATTAAGGAGTTTCTAAATGTTAAAACAGACTCTGTAGTTTTGGGAAGGGGAGAACATTAGAAGGATAAAATATTTTCTTTTAAATTCTTTATATACTTAAATAAAAATCGGCTTATTTTAGAACAGTTTTAGATTTACAGAAAAGTTAAAAGGAAATTATACAGAGAGCAAGCACCAGACGCTTCTCTATGCTTTTCTCTAATGTTAGCATCTTAGGGTACATTTGTCAAAACTAAGAAACTACCACTGGAGCATTACTATTAACTGGACTATGGTCTTTATTCAGAGTTCATTATCATCTGTTCCAGGATACCATTACTACATTTGGTCTATTCACGTCATACTTTTTATAGTTTAAATGTTTTTGAAAGGGAAGCAAGTACTGTATTTTTTTTTCATTGGGACAGGGTCTTGCTCTGTCACCTAGGCTGGAGTGCAATGGCGACAGCTTACTGCAGCCTCAAACTCCTGGGCTCAAGTGATCCTTCTGCCTCAGCCTCCCAACCTGGAACTACAGGCACATACCACTGTGCCTGGCTAATTTATTTTTTTGTAGAGATGGGGTCTTGCTTTGTTGCTCAAGGCTGGTCTTGAACTCCTGGCTTCAAGTGATTCTCCTGCCTTGGCCACTCAAAGTGCCAACATTACAGGTGTGATTCACTGCTCCTAGCCACCATTTTAAATTTTTAAATGCCATCTCAAAAACAGAAAAAGTAAAACTTGTGAAAACTTCTGTAACATTCATTTCTATGGCTACTTATATATTTGAAGCAGAAGAATCCATAATAGGAACTGCTGGGATTTCCAGTTATTTCTACTGGCCTCAGCTGCTTGGCTTGTGTTTCTTTTTTCTTTTTTTTTTTTTGAGATGGAGTTTTGCTCTTGTTGCCCAAGCTGGAGTGCAATGACGCAATCTCAACTCACTGCAACCTCCACCTCCTGGGTTCAAGCGATTCTCCTGCCTCAGTCTCCTGAGTATCTGGGATTACAGGTGCGTGCCACCATGCCCGGCTAATTTTTTGTAATTTTAGTAGAAATGGGATTTCACCATGTTAGCCAGGCTGGTCTGGAACTCCTGACCTCAGGTGATACACCTGCCTCGGCCGCTTTGGGCCACTGGGATTACAGGTATGAGCTACTGCACCTGGCTGGCTTGTGTTTCTTTTAGGGAGACAGGGATTAAAAACTACCATGAAGACATGGTAAAGCCTAGTTTTGCTATCATAAACTTAGGTTTTCTAATTATTTCCTTTGGAAGTATTTGTTGGCATGAAGGTAATTTTTTGCACAGTATTAACTTCTTTTGCACACCTTCCCCCACCTCATGCCTGTCCCAAGTTGTAAAGGGCCATCTTTTCCCATATTCTAAAAATCCTTGTTAATGTCATCATTTAGCATCTATATAATCCCTTGCTACTCAAAGAATAGTTCAGGGACCAGCAGCATCAGCACCACTTGGAAGTTTGTTAAAAGTGGGCCCACCTTGTATCTACTGAATCAAAATTTCCATTTCAATAAGCACCCAGGTAATTCATATGCACATTAAAGAACTGCTATGATCCATACTAAGAAGGAATGACTGAAAATTTCCTTCATCCTTCCAATATAAACGTGTTTTTTTTTTGAGATGGAGTCTCATTCTGTCGCCCAGGCTGGAGTGCAGTGGCGCAATCTCAGCTCACTGCAAGCTCCACCTCCTGGGTTCACGCCATTCTCCTGCCTCAGCCTCCAGAGTAGCTGGGACTACAGGTGCCCGCCACCATGCTCAGCTAATTTTTTGTATTTTTTTTTACAAAAAATACAAAACAGGGTTTCACCATGTTAGCCAGGATGGTCTCAATCTCCTGACTTTGTGATCCGCCCGCCTCGGCCTCCCAAAGTGCCGGGATTACAGGCGTGAGCCACTGCGCCCAGCCCAATATAAACTTTTAATCTTTTAAGGTACTTTTTCCAGATTTGGTAGCAAGTATGGAAGGTCTTTCCCTAAAATAACACCACTGACCTAAAAAAGGAGATTTTGCGGCCAAGTCTCTTGATTTGTGAAAGGACGTTAAAATTCAAGAGCAGTGACACTGCAAATACAACAGACCAGTGTGGTATTACTCCCTAACATCAGACAGTTAACAGTCAGAGGAGCAGGAGAAGAGGGTGACTCCTTTAATGGTCAAGATGATATACTTATCACTTCTTAAAGACATGCCAGTAATATATAGCTTGTGCAAAAGTAACACTCTGATCATCTATAAACATTTATATTTCAACATTATGACTATACAATATCTGATTTCAATTATATAGCATTGCTGGCTTCTCAAAATGCTTTTAAAATTAGAACATTTCCTCTTATACATTTCTGATTTAGTAATTTTTCACATACTTACTAAAAACATACAGATCCAGCAATCTCACTACGGTGTATATATCCAAAGAAAATAAAATCAGTATGCCAAAGAGATATCTACACTCCATGTTCACTGCAGCATTATTCACAATAGCCAAAATAGAGACTCAATCTAAGTGTCCATCAGTGAAATGATGGATAAAGAAAACGTGGTATGCATATACAACGGAATACTATTCAGCCTTAAAAAGAAGTAAATCCTGTCATTTGAGACAACTTAGATGAACCTGGAGGACATTATGCTAAGTGAAATAAGCCAGGCACAAAAAGACAAAATACTGCATGATCTCAAAGGTTGAATCTAAAAAAGGTAAGCTCTTAGAAGCAGATAGTAGAATTGGTGGTTATCAGGGGATGGTATGATGGAGAGCTACTGGTCAAAGGACACAACATTTGAATTAGACAAGAGGAGTAAGTCCAAGAGATCTATTGTACATCATGGTAACCACAGTTACCATATATACTTAACAATATACTGTATATTTGAAAATTGGTTGAGAGAGTAGATTTTAAGTGTTCTCCCCCACGAAGAAAGAAATGTATGTGAGGTAATGCATTTGTTAAATAGTTTGACTTAGCCATTACACAATGTGTGCATAATCAAAACATGTCGTACACCACAAATATATACAATTTTCCTCTAAATTAAAAAATTAAAAATTAATAGAACATACACTGTGCTCTTACACCCTAATTTTTAGAAAAAGTTACTGATTTATACTAACGTGGACTTTAAAAAAATTTACCTTTAGTTCTTGAAGCTTATCCACATAAACTTGTTTAGGTTGGTCCTCTCCGTCTTCATAAAGCCAATTTTCTGTGTCTTCCAATACTGCAGACAGTTTACTCAAGTCCTAGTAATATATTTGAGAGACACTAATTAAAAATACTTTCCTTAGAAATAAAAGTCATCATTGGGCTCAGTGCAGCGCAGTGCCTCATGCCTGTAATCCCAACACTTTGAAAGGCCAGGGTGGGAGGATCGCTTGAGCCCAGAATTAAGAGACCAGCCTGGGCAATATGGCAAAATCATATTTCTACAACAAATTAAAAAATTAGCCAGGCATGATGGCATGTGCCTGTATTCCCATCTACTTATGAGGGTGAGGTGAGAGGACTGCTTGAGCCCGGGAAGTAGAAGTTGCAGTGAGCTGAAATCGTGCCACTGCACTCCAGCCTGGGCGACAGAGCTAGATGCTGTCTCAAATAAATAAATAAATAAAAATTAAAAATCATGGAAGGACAGAATGTTTTTCAAGTATAAAATATTAAATTTCAAAATTTTCTAACTTCTTATTCAAAAATATGTTTTTCACCATACTTCTGCAACTTGTAAAAATAACTAAGAACCTTCCCCATATGGGCCCAAGATTGGCAACAATAACAACATTTGGTACATTTATTTATGTAATTTGTACTAGCATTCTCGAGTAAACCTTTAAATAGTCCTCACAAAAAATTAACAGAATTTAGACTTACTTCTGGAGTGATGAATTTTTCATAGACAGTGCCCAGCCTGTCTCTAAAATCATATACATATTCTTCAACGGCATTCTTAGCATCATTTCTTTCTTTCTCTAACTTATCTTGCATAATCATCTTCCCCTATTCAAAAAGCTTCAGATTAGTTGCCATAAGAATATGCATTAGGGAAATAGAAATCAAAACCACAAGATACCACTTCACACTCACTAGGATGATTACAATAAAAAAATAAGTATTCATGAGGATGTGGAGAAAGTGAAACCCTTGTACATTGCTGAGAGGAATGTAAAATGCTGCAGCCACCATGGAAAATGTTTTGGCTGTCCCTCAAAATGCTAAGCACAGAATTTCAATTTCACTCCTAGATACACCCACAAAAAATTGAAAGCAGAGACTTGAACAGATATTTGTATGTCAGTGTTCACTGCAGCATTATTCACAATAGCCAAAAAGTAGAAACAACCCAAATGTGCACTAAAAGATGAACAAATAAAAAAAGTATATAAACACAATGTAGTATTTTATTTCATTTTAAGAAGAAATGAAGTTATGATACGTGCTGAAACAAGGAATCTTGAAGTCATTATGCCAAGTAAAATAAGCCAGACACAAAAGGACAAGCATTGTATAATCCCACTTAACATGATTCTTATCTATTGATAACTAGGCAGTTCCCAAAGACAGAAAGTAGGGAACTGGGAGAAGGGAGTAAAATAAGTTATTATAGAGTTAACGTTTGGGGTGATGGAATTGTTTTGAAAATAGACAGTGGTGATGGATGCACAGTATGGTGAATGTAATTAAAGCCATTGAATTATACACTTAAAAATGGTTATAATAGCAAATTTCATGTAAAAAAATTAACGTAGTATACCAAAAACCACTGGATACTTTAAATGGGTTAATTATGATATGTAAATTTATCTCAATAAAGCTGTTAAAAAACAAAAGAAAACATAGCCTATGTCATTCTACATACTCAGATTAAAATCCTAGGTTCCCTATTTACTATGTTGAGATAGCAGGAAAATCATCTAAACATAAGTTTTCTTATCCTAAACAGACAGCATAATTCCATCTAACTCATAGGGCTGCTAATAAGGTTGAGAGAATTCATGTAAAATATTTAGTTCCGTGTTTGACACATAACTGGTAATGAATAAAAGCCTTGCGGGGGTGGATATGGTATAGTGGTTGTGATACTGAGCTTTGGAGAACAATCACCTGGATCCAAATCCAAAGGGTATTCTCTGATCCTGGGTAATTTAGTCTACTTGTGTCTCAGTTTCCTCACCTGTAAAATGTAGTTCTCTAACAGAACCTACACTTCATAGGTTTGAGGGTAAAAATAAAAAGTATTTATAGATGTTAGTTTATGATGAACAAAAGCAAAGAAATAACCTGAAGATTATAATACTTGAGCAAAATTTTCACTTTAATAAAAACACATGTAAATGTAAGAATCCCTTTATAAATTACAATGCATTCACATTTGTGAAGTGAAAATAATGAGACATTCAAAAGTTAAGAAAATCTCATTTTATATACAAAATTTGCCAAAACTGCACTTCCCTACAATTCATTCCTTTGGGAAAATTTTTCTCAAGACACACAAATTCCAAATTATTCAGGATCTCCAGGAATGCTTGCTTCACATAAAATGCAGCCTTTAACAATTATTAATGAATAGATGATATAGGTAGGTACTACAAAAGCAAGCATTGTAAAGTCAGAAGACTGACCTTTTAATGCCACCTGAGCTTGTAAAAATTAGGAACTACCACTTAAATGTAAACTTATAAAATATAAATTACTTCTTAAACAGACACTGGTAAAGAAACAAAACTCGTTTCCTCTAGAGACTGTAACTTAAACATGTAAATAGAAAAGAACATGTAAGAAAATGTCAAGAATGACAAAGATTTTTTAAAAAAATATTTAATGGATGTCAGAAAACTTTTTGAAGAGAGATATAATCTTTAAGGACAACACAGGAGAAGAGGGGAGCAGCTAATATTTCCCCATATGTGGTCTGCTGGGTGTCATTGTTAAAGACAGAATAAAAGGAAGAATCAATTTCAGAAAAGTCTTTCTCTATAGAAGAGGCAATACATGTTTTTCACACAACTAAGATGATAGCTACACAGTACATATGGCATTAAAACAACTCAGTATTTTGTAAAAAATAGTTTAGTAATCTCCTTAATATAATTCCTTAGGAGTTATAAACTAGTGCCCTAAATTTTGGAGATAATCATTCACTTCTACAAAATTTCAGAATAAACTACCACCTATTTCAGCATCAACTCAGATTTACATACCTCATTTTCAATGTAGCTGTTGAGAAGATCTTGGCCCAGTTGTCTACATAGGCTACTCTGGATTGGTAGATCAATACTTTTGATTTTTCCTTTTTTAAGTGTCTGATTTAATGGGTCTTGTTTGTCTGAGACAGCTGACTGCAAATCCGAAAGAGAAGTATAAATTTCTAAAATTAGCTTAAAAATAGATTTAAGAGGTAAAACAGAAAGTAAAATCAAAACGATTACGATCTGTTATATTTATTTTAAAGTACTACCTTAAGACTGATGTTATTTTGTAGTCTGTGTATGTTAAATCCTAGTTTCTATATTAAAAATATTGGGTTGGAAATGCAAAGCAAAACTGAGTAGCTACTTCTCACCCATTACAGTGGCTACAATAAAAAAATATAAAATAGTAAGTGTTAGTTGAGAGTGTGGGGAAACTGCAACCCCTCATACATTGTTTGCAGGATTGTAAAATGTTGCAGCCATTCTGGAAAACAGTTGGGAAGTTCCTCAAAATGTTCAAGATGACAATCTTAACAAAACAATGTTAACAAAAATGTTAAACAATTATGACCCAGCAATTCCATTCCTAGGTATATGCCCAAGAAAAATGAAAATACACACCCCCGCAAAACTTCTACATGATTGTTCATAACAGCATTATTCATAAGAGTAAAAAAGTGAAAATAACCCAAATGTCTATTAACTGATAGATGGATAAATAAAATGTGGTATGTATTCATACAATGCCGTATTATTTGGCCATAAAAAGGAATACTGATATATTCTACAACCTGGATGAACCTTGAAAACATTATGTTTGGTGAAAGCCAGTCACAAATAAGTACATACTGTATAACTGTACGTATATGAAATGTTCACAATAGGCAAATCTATTGCCTGTTCCCTGTGGCTGGCAGGGAGAGGGTTGAAGGGAAATGGGAAGTCACCACTAATAGATAACAAGGCTTCTTTTTGAGATGATGAAAATATTCTAAAATTGTGATGATGGTTGCACAACTGAATATACTAAAAACTGTACAACTAATTGGATGATTTGAATGATATGTAAACTGTATCTCAATAAAGCTGTTCAACAGTTAAAATTTTGAAAAATGTCAGAAAAAAAGTTTCCAGGTTTTAAATAACTTTAGAATCTACGATTTAAAACTAAATCTTTACAATCTCTGAGAAATGAATCTATTTGGCTAACCTGCATAGATTAAATTCTATGCAGGTTAGAAAAATCTGTTGAAGATGATAGCTTTAAGAGTTATAACCACATTCATCTGGGTGACTGGGGCAGGGCCTCTCCCTTCTGTCTTATTCTCAATCACTATCTTAGAAAAATAATTACTCTCAATAAATCATTTATCCTTTAACATTTTATTTTTGAAAGTATTAATTTTTACACATAGAAAAATATTTTATGATATGCAACAAAATACTTAGAGTGGTTAATTCTGAGATATAGAGTACAGCTAATATGTTTTCCTCATATAGCTTGTTCCATCTCATATTTTTCTGAAATGATTTTTTTCACTTAAAGTTAAAATTTTAACTTATGTATTCATACTTTAGAAATACAATGCAGTTATTGGTGAAGCATGAGAAATAATGAATTAAGGAAATAAGGTAAAGAATTCAGGCAATTTTATTGTTGGGCTCTTTGATAAAATTTCCTTTTTTTTTTTTTTTTAACTTTTAAGTTCAAGGGCACATGTGCAGGTTATATAGGTACACTCATGTCACAGGGGTTTGTTGTACAGATTATTTCATCACCCAGGTATTAAGCCTAGTACGCATTAAGGGGAGGGATCCTCTCCCTCCCTTCCACCCTCCCTCTTCCACCCTCCACCCTCCAGTAAGCGTCAATGTTTGTTGTTCCCCTCTATGTGTCCGTGTGTTCTCATGAGATGAAAAAAAAAGTTAATGAAAAATGTATCTTTTTTCCTACCAAAAAAGGTAATTTTGCTGATGTCGTTAGGGTTCCTTTTTAAAAAACACAACTCTTAATAAATCATTAAAGTATATTTATTCTGGCTATCAGCTTTCTATATTCTCTCACAATTCTAAGATCAAAAATATCAAGTGCGTTAAAAGAAAGCATTATAAAATACAATAATTCAAAATATCAATTTCAAAAAGACATAACTACAGAAAAAGTAAACCAAACCTTTGTTTTGGCTCCTGTATGATCAATTTCCTCTTCTGGAGTGTGTTCAGCATGACACTTTTGATGCCCTTCTTCTTCTTGATCAACCTGCATTTTATCCTAGAAAGAAAATACATAATTGATAATATACGCAGTGTCTTTTTTTCGTTTTAAAAATGTAAACTGCATCTTAAGAGTTCAAGCCTGTTTTGAAATGTAAAATGTAGAAACAGCTAAGTAGAAGCTCATTTTTCAAATGAGAATTGCTACAAATAAACAGATTAACAGGTAAGTAAAGTGAAAAGATCTATTTGATGCTATGGGATAAATCTTGTTTATCTATGGCTAAGTAATTGCAAAATACGTGGAAAATTGTTCTCAAGCCAAATTTACAAATCAAGATTCACAAAAGCTTACAAAAAAAGAGAACATTCAAGGGTGGGGGGCTAGGGGAGGGATAGCATTATGAAAAATACCTAATGTAGATGACGGGTTGATGGGTGCAGCAAACCACCACAGCACATGTATACCTATGTAACAAACTTGCATGTTCTGCACATATATCCCAGAACTTAAAGTATAATAAAAATAAATAAAATAGAGAACATTCAACTTGATATGAAAAATGTTTATAAATAACACGAGAAAATAAAATGAAAAAGATACAAAATCTATGAATTACACAAATACAATACTATATCTTTAAATTGTAAAATGTAAAATAATTAGAAATACGCACTTTGAGTTTTGATATAAATTAATCAAAATTAATCAAATTAATCAAAACTCAAAGTGGGTGTTTCTAAATTATTAAAAGGTACGCTTTTAAGATTTTTTTGTCTAAAAACCAAACTTTCTACCAATAAAATCTCCAAAATGAACTCTCCACTTGGCAAATAATCCCATATATATAATAGATTTTTTTGGTCACCTTCTTAATCCTATCTGTCACCATCCTCCTGAAGAAAGCTTGAAATGTAGGAATCGGCATAAGTTAGGTCTTCAACTACATCTAGAATTAAGCAAATCTGTAATACCCAGAAAGCTATCTTGAATAAAAGCTTATTTCTGCTAAAGAGGAGCTAATTTTTTTTTTTTTGGAGTTAAAAGATCAGTTATTCTTCGGGAGGCCAAGGCAGGCAGATCACTAGGTCAGGAGTTCAAGACCAGCCTGACCAACATGGTGAAACCCTGTCTCTACTAAAAATACAAAAATTAGCCAGGCGTGGTGGTGCACGCCTATAATCCTAGCTACTCAGGAGGCTGAGGCCGGAGAACTGCTTGAACCTGGGAGGCAGAGGTTGCAGTGAGCTGAGATCGTGCCACTGCACTCCAAACTAGATGACAGAGCAAGACTCTGTCTCAAATTAAAAAAAAAAATCAATTATTTTTGATATTTCAACTCCCCTGCCCTACCTTACAACCTCCCCAACCCTGTTGATAGGTAAGATAGGTGAAAAAAGTGATAAAGTGTTGAGTTATTAACTCTAATTTTTGTATTACTCAGAAAAAAATGCTAAATGGTCACAATGCCTTATCACTTAGAATTTTTATATTTATTCAAAGAGCTCTTCTATTGTTTATATATCTTTCACAGAGAAAAGGAAAATAAACCAGATTAAGTAGTTATTTCTAAAATTTCTTCATATTCAGAATCCAACTCTTCTGAATCATTTAATCCAGTTGTTAATGTATATTTCTATACAATATCGCTCTGTGTGTCATCAGGAGTATAAATGACCCAGCATTTGTTTAAAAGTTGCTCTAATATAGCCTCTAGTGTTTTCTTACAAGCCACTAACACCTATTCTACAAGACTTATGACTGTATCTTTTATCACAACCTGTTTTCAAACAACCAGGACTCGTATTCCTTCCTTGAATGCTCCTTAAATGGTTTGTTCACTAAAATGTCAAGAGGTTGCCAACTATCTAGTCATGCCACTAGGAATTACAACCGAGTTCACAGATGCACAGGTGATGAGAAGTATCTCATGACTATTGCCATGATCAACAGCAAATATAAGATGTTATCATTTGCAAGACTAAGATATATTTGAAAGCAGAAAATTACACATCTTAAAATGGATATGAAATGGTAATAAACTTAATTCTTTAAAATGATTTTAAGATGTTTATAGAAATCAACAGTGGGATAATTAATGGAAGTGCCTCTAGACTCTGACTTCCCTGATAGATTTTAAACTCCATGGGAGTTGAAACCATCTTTCTGTTTGCTGCTATGACCAAGCACACATTTTAGGTACTCACAGCTATTTGCTAAATAAACATAAAGCACTTAAGAAACAAATCTAGATACTATCATGAACTTTAAGGTTTTACCCGATTTGTCGCTTGATTTACCCTCTCAATTTCATTTTTTTTCCTGCTATTCCCCCATTCTCCACACCTATATCCTATACACCAACCACTCTTCTATTTGTTACAACAACAAAAAAGAAGGCCTTCCTGTCTCAGTGCCTTTCTATTTGTTATTCACTCTGCCTGGACAACTACCTATCTACTCCTTACCCTTAAGCTGCCTTTTGCATCTTTCAGACTAGCTTACCTGTTCCTTCCTAAGTGGTTTCCTCATCACTATCACATAATTCCCACTACGCATCCCCATTAACTTCCTTTATATTTATATGCTATCTTTTTGCTTCATGCCTGTCCTCTCCCACTAGACTGTAAGTTATAGATGGGTGGCAATCTTTTCAATCTTGTTTAATCACTGTATCCCTAGTGCATAGAAGAGTCCTGGCTACACATAAGCAAATATGTGGAATTAAAAAAATAAATAGAAGTAAATAAAAAGATAAAGAACCCAAATGGTCAACAATTGGGAAATAAACTGTGGTACATTAGTAAGATGAATAGCATATAGTTTCTTTGATCCCTGGGTTTTGTGATATAGTTTAAGATGTGGTAATTTTTTTTTTTTTGCAGACTATGTTGTCCAGGCTGGACTCAAACTCCGGCCCGAGCGTCCTGAGTAGCTGTAACTATAGGCACAAACCAAAGTACCCGGGGCTTGATATGGTAATTTCTTAGTAAGTACCCGGAGCCTGATGTGGTAATTTCTTAATAAGTACTCAGGGCTTGATGTGGTAATTTCTTAATATGCCCCTGCATTAAATTACACCTACAAGAGAGGTGTCAATTTTCTCACACATCATTATATTGAAGTCAGCAAGCTCTATTGTGATTTTTCGGGAAAATCAATGCTATTTTAATTTTGAATTAGAAAATAACACATACAAAAAGTCTTTCATAAACTGACCCTCATAGAAAAAAAAAAGGCTCCTGCTGATGTTCACTGGTTTATGTCTGGGCCTCTTTATCTACCTCAGAGCCAGCAATACCATCAGCTAGGATAGAGTAAAAAGAAGAACTTATTATCTTATTATTCCACCCCTTGAAATTTAAACAATTAGCTTCCAGAGTCTTTGAATTGGTTCACTTTTTTGAGGGGAAGGGGGGACTACTTTATAATGGTATTTAAGTCTTTAAACTTCCAAATACAGAATTAAAGAGAAAAATCCTAGAGAGAACCATTAAAAAGTGCACAGGCCGGGCACGGTGGCTCACGCCTGTAATCCCAGCACTTTGGGAGGTAGAGGCTGGTGGCTCACAAGGTCAGGAGTTTGAGACCAGCCTGACCAACATGGTGAAATCCCATCTCTTCTAAAAATACAAAAATCTGCCAGGCGTGGTGGCGTGTGCCTGCAATCTCAGCTACTAGAAGGCTGAGGCAGGAGAACTGCTTGAACCCGGGAGGTGGAGGTTGCAACGAGCCGAGATTGTGCCACTGCACTCCAGCCTGGGTGACAGAGCGAGACTCCGTCTCAAAAAAAAAAAAGTAAAAAGTGCACAGAATATTTTCAACACAGTGTATTCAGCATCATCGCTTTTATTAGCAAGGAAAAGGAAATAAACTACAATTTATTCAATATTTATTATATTAGTTGTAGTAGGGATTTAAAAGATTTAGGCTGGGCATGGTGGCTCAAAAAAAATTAAAAAAAAAAGATAATACATATATGAATGTGCTCACCAACAATGCCAAGTATATGATCCATAATGTTAGCTACCTTTTTCCTTTTGATTACATACATTGTAAAAGAAATATTAAGGAACACATCACCTATCTAGAAATTCCTTGTATGGGAACCTCAACTGCCTGCAAATGTTCTAGCAAGCCAAAAACTATCATAAGCAGGTAAGTCTCTGAGTAACCAAAGCAGATGCCATAAATCCATGCACTTTATTCACAGGTGAACCCACTTAGTTCACATACAGAAATCATCCTTTAAAGCTTGGTTAACTGAATTTCCAGCTCACAGACAAACAGAAGCAGCAAATAAGAACTGCCAGGGGAAGTACAAGATGGGTACCATAATATTCTTGTTGTATTTTCAGTTCCCAGGATTCACTAATATTATATAAAGAAAATTAAAGGTCTCAGCAGAAATACTTAAAAAAAGATAAATGAGCCAGGCGCAGTGGCTCACACCTGTAATCCCAGCACTTTGGGAGGCCGAGTTGGATGGATCAGGAGGTCAGGAGATCAAGACCATCCCAGCTAACACAGTGAAACCCCATCTCCACTAAAAATACAAAAAAAATTAGCTGGGCGTGGTGGCACATGCCTGTAGTCCCAGCTACTTGGGAGTCTAAGGCAGGAGAATCACTTGAACCCAGGAGGCAGAGGTTGTAGTGGGCCAAGATTGCGCCACTGCACTCCAGCCTGGGCAACAGAGCGAGACTGTCTCAAACAACAACAACAACAAAATAGATAAATGATTATAAACACCTGGTCTTAGAAGGCATACAAAGCACTTTCAATTTCAGTAAAAATAAATCTTAATGGATTAAATTTACATATCTAAGTTATTGTGGATTATAATTTGAAATATTAACTTTTCACCAATTATTATGTTAATTTATGAAAAACTGTACCTTCACTAACAGATAAAGACATTTCCTCTTCCTCAATTCAAATAAGAAAGCGATTACAAAATGATACATGGAAAGATTGAAAGAAAAAGCCACAGTCCTTAAATGAAGTAGTTTAAAGTCTAGTGGTTGAATTCTGATCAATTTGGAAGAAAGATGCATAGTAATTACTAATAAAAACAAAAAGCAACCTTAAAAAAAGGGAGAAACTGTCTTAAAATAGAATAAAAGAAAATCGCCTTTCGGCCGGAACCGCCATCTTCCAGTAATTCGCCAAAATGACGAACACAAAGGGAAAGAGGAGAGAGGCAACCCGATGTATGTTCTCTAGGCCTTTTAGAAAACATGGAGTTGTTCCTTTGGCCACATATATGCGAATCTATAAGAAAGGTGATATTGTAGACATCAAGGGAATGGGTACTGTTCAAAAAGGAATGCCCCACAAGTGTTACCATGGCAAAACTGGAAGAGTCTACAATGTTACCCAGCATGCTGTTGGCGTTGTAAACAAACAAGTTAAGGGCAAGATTCTTGCCAAGAGAATTAATGTGCGTATTGAGCACATTAAGCACTCTAAGAGCCGAGATAGCTTCCTGAAACGTGTGAAGGAAAATGATCAGAAAAAGAAAGAAGCCAAAGAGAAAGGCACCTGGGTTCAACTAAAGCGCCAGCCTGCTCCACCCAGAGAAGCACACTTTGTGAGAACCAATGGGAAGGAGCCTGAGCTGCTGGAACCTATTCCCTATGAATTCATGGCATAATAGGTGTTAAAAAAAAAAAATAAAGGACCTCTGGGCTACAAAAACAAAACAAAACAAAACAAAACAAAAAAACAAACAAAAAAATCTAGGGCAAGCTTCCAATTGTAATTAGACAAAAAATCTAATGCCATTAAAAATAATGCACAAAAATAATTCATGAGGAGCACACATAAAAAGATGAAAACGTTGTGTAATTAAATACAATAAAGTTCTCCTAAGATTCCTTCATCTATAGTATCCCCACAGTAAATTCAGGTCACATAACTCTTTAATAAAGTTAAAAATCTGTTTTGTTTTGTTTTGTTTTTTTGAGATGGAGTCTCGCTCTATCACCCAGGCTGGAGTGCAGTGGTGTGATCTCGGCTCGCTGCAAACTCCACCTCGCGGGTTCACGCCATTCTCCTGCCTCAGCCTCCTGAGTAGCTGGGACTACAGGTACCTGCCACCACGCCCGGCTAATTTTTTGTATTTTTAGTGGAGACGGGGTTTCACTGTGTTAGCCAGGATGGTCTCGATCTCCTGACCTCGTGATCCACCCGCCTTGGCCTCCCAAAGTGCTGCAATTACAGGCGTGAGCTACTGCGCCCGGCCAAAAATCTGTACTTTAACACTACTGAATGTACAGCACATTCCTCTACTTAACTGTCTCAGATGTCCCCCAAATAAACCCTGAAAAATTATTTATTAAGCATGTGTTTTCAATCTAAAAAGAATGTATAGTTCAAAATTTATCATTTTGAAGTGGTTTTATCTGTAAGCTAAAAATCTAGCCATAATAAAATACATGTTTTAATGGAAGTGAAGAACTTAGGAAAGAACTCCAGGTTCACCTGCTCCATGTAATACTATGAAAGATGCACCAAACTCTTAAAAAGTATGTGACAACGTGAAAGATGTAAAGCATTGAAAATAGTATTATTCCTTAATGCTTTTATCAAAAGACTTTACACAGATTCCCACAGCAGAAAATCAAAGCAAAACCTCAGAGAGTAATGTATTCAACTATTAAAGTCCCAGTTATGATTAAGATATACTGTATACACTATCTATTACAAGAACATTGAGAAAGAATTTCTACATACCATATTATCTTTGTTTTCATTTTTAAATGAAGTTTCTGTCTCCATTGGAGCATCACTGTGATCGCCTTCCAAATTTTGCTTCTCAATTACTGATGCGCTAGCCACACTGAAGATTCCATGGATGTTAACACGAACTTTAACCTTCACTTTGGAACTATCACCATCAGACTGTGGAAAAACATTCTGAATAGTGAAGCTCCCTTAAGGAAAAAAGAACTCCAATCAGTATGTGAGCCTCAGATTAACTTATTCAATTCATTGAATAATTTGGCTATCATCTTTAAGATGTTGGCAAATAATCATCTTGGCAATAATTATGATCATATCCTGATTGATCACTATGGGGCAGGTACTTCCCCCAGATTATCTTTTATAAACCATAACAAACCTGTTATTAAGTCAGGAAGCTTAAGTAACCTGCCCAAAATCATCAATGCTAGGAAAAAAAAAAAAAAGCACTGGGAATTTAACCATGGACAATTTGATTCAAAAGCAGTAAGTTATCTTATAATACTGCTATTCTAAAACCAAAATAAGATTCACTTTCTGAATTTGAAAACAAAATAGATTTTTTTTGATATAAGCTTTACAAATCATAACCATCTTGGTAATTCATAAATAAAGCAATTCCAATTTTTATTTTTCCTATAGCAAAATACCTGCAGAGATCATTATCAATGCTTTAAGAAATCTACTGATGTTTTATTTCTCTAAAGAAATCTCATATATATATTATCTATAGAAAAGAGAACATTAGGCAGTAAAATCAGGTAGTAAAAAACTTAGACGACTTTTTTATGGGTTAAATTTTGCCCCCCACCTGCTCCCACACTGTGCTTAGTACCTCAGAACATGACTATGTGTGTTTTGTTTTGAGACACAGTTTCACTCTGTCATCCAGGCTGTAGTGCAGTGGCATGATCATAGGTCACTGCAGCCTCAAACTCCCAGGCTCAAGCAATCCTCCCACCTCAGCGTTCAAGTAGCGGGGACTACAGGTGCATGGTACCATGTCTAGCTAATTTTTCTGATTTTTAGTACAGATTAGGTCTCACTATGTTGCCCAGGCTGGTCTTGAACTCCTGGGCTCAAGCAATCCTCCTGCCTCAGCCTTCCAAAGTGCTAGGATTACAGGCATGAGCCACCATGCTCAGACGTGACTGTATTTGGAGATATCTTGACTTCAGACTTCTAACCTCCAGAAATGAGACAACAAATTTCTACTGTTTAAGCCACCTAGCTTGTGGTACTTTGTTATAGCAGCCCTAGCAAACTAATATAATGTTCAATAATTTTACTGCTTTATATAATATCCTTGAAATATTTATAATATTTGTGCTGTCCCCTTCTTAGTCTATAAAGCAGTACATAGAAAAAAATTTAAAATTTGAAAATCCTTTTAAATGTTATAATTTCATTTTATATCTTCTGAAAAGTTCACTCAGTTAAAATGGATATTACAATCTCCTATTCTCACTTTCCTTTTTTTTCTATTATTTTTAATTGCATTTAATCACATCATTTATAAGGGAATATGTTTATAGAAGATGGTTAAGACTGGTTAGTAATTTATTCTTGGGGTTTGTTTTAAAGTGAGAAAGGGGGAAGTAGTTATGAGTTCAGAAAGAATATTTTAGGATGATACATGTTGACTGTAAACTCAAAAGGTACACTGACACCAATCCTATAAACAGCAAATATGGATGTAACAGATTTAAGCTTATTGGTTCATTTTTTAAAAGTACTCGTTTCTTTAAAGTTAAGTACTATAAATGATTCTTGGAAATCTACTGTGGACATGATATATTCAGTCAAACTTGCTAGGGGTTGGGGAATGTTTTTGTGACCATCCAGTTCAGAGTCTGATTACTGTTAAACAGCATTACAAAAAAGTTACAGTTACGGTACATAATCAATTTCTTGGACGATACAGCCTCCACAGCTCTCATCATCCTGGTTACCCTTCTTTCCGCTTTCACTTACACATTCCTTTAACAAACAAAAAATATCAAAGTTCACCAAAATTCTGAAAGTCACAGTTCATCTAGCACTGAATGACTGTAGCTTTGGCATTTGATATTACAAAGTCACTTTTCCATCACAAATATTTTCTTCATTCTGGGTCAAGGCGAGGTAAAACAGGAAGAATCAGGTTCCCAAATGCAGAGTCTTGAGTTATGAAGTATCCAAATGAATGTGCATGAGCATGCTGCAAAGCTGCCTTCTGCTGGGCTGCAATATACTGCGGCTCAGCGTGATCCCACAAGTCCTTATTAAGACAGGGTCTCAAGAGTGCAATGCTAGCTCCAGGATGATTTGTTGAAGACTGGTTCTGCGTAGGTAGTCTTCTTTTCTCTTTGTCCAGTTCTGCCAAGATTGCAACTTGTTTTGAAAACCTTGTCCTGAAGAGTTTGCTGCAATTTTCCTATTTTGTTTCAATTATGTGCAGTGGCAAATGGTGAGCACTTCACAATCACCTGGGATGCAAGAACTCCGGGACCGCCTCACCTTCCAATCGCCCTCACTTTCATATTAATCCAGTAATAGTCATTCTAGTTGTTGCCAGTAAACATTAAGTTTAAAATTAGAATATACCAATTAAAGTTAAGTTTTTCAGTAAAAAATAATTATCACACAAACCTTTCAGGACAGTTACAGAGCATTTTATTTTGATAGAGGGAGTCTCGCTGTGTCGCCTAGGCTGGAGTGCAGTGGCATAATCTCAGTTCACTGCAGCCTCTGCCTCCTGGGTTTGAGCAATTCTCCTGCCTCAGCCTCCTGAGTAGCTGAGATTACAAGTGTGTGCCACCACACCCAGCTAATTTTTGCATAGCATTTTAAATATAGAAGTAAAAATGAATTAGAAATATAGCTGTCCCCTCAGTATCCATTGAGGATTGGTCCCAGGTCTCTCTGAGGATGGAAGAACCTTTTATACATCATTTTGCATGTGAGTGAAATGGGGTCTCACTATACTGCCCAGGCTAGTCTTCAACTCCTGGGCTCAAGCAATCCTCTGGTAGTCAAGTCCCTTATTAAAAAATATGACATAGTATTTTGTGTATAACCTACATACAACCTCCCAAATACTCTTAAGTCTATATCATCTCTAGGTTAATTATGATACCTACTACAAAATAAATGGTATGTCAGTAGTTGTTACATGTAGTAATGACAAGAAAAAAAAAGTCTAGGCATGTTCAGTACAGACACTTGTTTTTCCTAATATTGGCTGAATGTACAGATGCCAAACTCATGAATACTGAGGGCCGACTGCAGTAAACCCTGCTGTCATTATAGAAATAAACTGAGCACTACAAATGCACATTTTTAAAAAGAGTATAAATATCTTTCTTTAAAAGTCCCATACTGGCTTAGCTGAAATGTCTATTTGTTTCCTTGATTCTAAAATAACACATTATTTATAAAAGGCCAAAATGTTATGGAGAACTTTTTTTTATCTTACCAATTCTTGCATCAGGATAAGGCACTTCATGTAAATTAGTATAAAATGCTTCTAGTTCAAATGGTTCCTTCTTGTGGAAAGTAATGACTTTTGAGAATGGGGCAGGATGGTTCTTACAGAAAACTTCACATTCCCTAAAATGGAGGGAAAGAACTCACTTAGAAACAAATAGAAAGTTGCCTATGAACCTATTTACTGAATCCATTTCATTCTTAATTCATTAGCAGCAACTGCAAAAATCTCTGCACAAATAAAAAGAAAAAACAATTACTGATTTTGCTCATTTGTTGCATTGCAACAGATTTATGGCTCAAAGTTTTCATAATGTCTATCATAATAACAGACAACTGTATACTATTAAAAAGAGAAAAATTACCTGAGAATATGTATATTTTAAGGCCAATGTGTATGGTTTTTTTCCCTCACATCTGAGGGCCAAGTCCTACCCATTAACTTCTAAAATACTTGCCACCTATTACCCTTTTAATTCTGGCTACCTTTAATAGAAACTTTTGTTTGCAAATAATTTTAAACCTATGAAAAGGTGCAAAATTAAAAATAGGACAAGGAACACTTGTATATCTTTTACCTAGATTTGCTACTTTACTCCATTTGTTTCATCATCTGAGTGCACACACTTTCTGTATATATTTTTCCTGAACCAACCGAGGGTTATACATACATTATGGTGCTTTACCCCTAAAAACGTCAGTGTGCATCCTAATAGGGATATTCTCTGATGCTTTACTATTCATATTTCCATCTTTTTTTCAGTTGATACAACAATGTCCTTTGCAGCATTTTACCCCTCCAATACAGGGAGTTTTTAAAACCTAATAGCAATTCCTATTCCTTAAATTGTTTAACAGAAACAGTTTATGACTATTTGTTATAGTGGCCCAGAAACCAATCTTTAATACTATATATCATCCTATTACTATAAGTGTGGAAGATTTTAAAATCTTGAATCCACAAACTTCTTACTCTATCCTAGTTTTCAAGAAACTACCAATACCTTCTACTTTCTTTTTGTAGTCATTAGGCTATATTTACTTTTCAATTTAGCTCCCCATACGTTTTCTTACAATTTTTTTCTGGATCACTTATACCTTGACACTGAAATTAAATTTTATAGAATAATGATTCTTGCCTCAAAATTGACATTATCTGGGGCAGACAGGTGAAAAATTATTTAAAAAGAAAAAAACTGACATTAACACATGCCATTAAAATCTTTTGCAAGACATTCAGATAAGGCTGAAAATCCATATTTTTGAAATGTATACAAAAATCTCATTTTCTTGGGGGTACTTATGTACAGAACACAGAACAAAATTTAAAAAATAACTTCAAAATGTAAACACATCATTATTCATTGTACAAGCTATACTTCTGAAAAGCAGGCAAGTAAAATATTTGAAATATAAATTTTGATTCTGGTAGGGAAGCAGGCTACCTAAATCCTGGGCAGTTCATGGAAAAAAATGTAAATGTTAATGCAAGCATGAAAATATTGTAGCTTATGACAGAGGGAAACATTAATTTAATAACTGCTTTTTTTTAAAAAATATCGGCATGTTCAATTAAAAGTACAGGAGAAAATGAGCTAAAAGAGGCAATCTCATGAAAGTTAATAGGAATATAAACCAGTATCCTTTTAGTGAATAATTTGCAAATATTACTCAAAATAATGCGCATTTTCTTTGGCTAAACAATTCCATTCCTACACTGCTATCTTACAGATATACCAAGCACAACTGAACAAGGGTTTGTGCACAAGGATGTTCTTACTAGCACTGTTTAAAATAGCAAAAATATGACTTAATACTGTATTGGTTAAATTTATTATGGCACATATAACTATTGAAAAAACAGTTACTGTCTGTTGACATGGAAAAATAAAATACAATTAAAAAAGCTAAGTTGCACTAGAGATTTATAGATAATTCTATATGTACCTAAGAAATGTATGATTTTATTTATTTATGGATAGTCAAAGAAAATGACTGGACAGATAAACTAGCTTTTAAAAATGTTTATGTCTGTAAAATGGGCTAAGAGAGAATATGACAAATGCAGGTCTTTTTTATACTTCTATACTGTGATTTATTTGAAAATGAGCCTTGTTTTACTTTTATAAAAAACATAAATTTAAAAATATGCCCAATTATGATTTATAGGTGATATATCATTTTTATATCTCTTTAATACATTATTTAAAAGTATTTGGCAGAATTTTAAGAAGCGTAAATTTCTCTAATTTAGAAAAGTAGGTTTAACTGGTTAAAGATTTATGACAAGCTCTAATCAAGGTTTTAAAAATAACTTACCCACTTCCATCTTCAAAAGAGGTCTTCCACCTTAATGTGATTGAATAGGGAACAAGGTCTGTTATGGAAAATTCACGCACTTTAAATGCTGGTGAGAGAATCGCACACTGAAAATAAGATGTATACCATATTTAAATCAACAAATACAAAACATACCCTAGGTTACTCTGATTGAACTGCTTAATAGAGTCCTCCTATTACAACTGTTACATTTTAAAAGTTATTGGTTTTTGGCAATGAGAAGTGAAAATTTTAAAGGGCCTGAGTACTCTTTATGTGACCTTATAAAAATTAACAGAATATCTTTACATCACCAAAAGGGATTTTAAATGGGCAGACTGCAATAATTTGTAAAATTAATATTCTTTCAGTGTCGTTACAGACACACTGTCCTATTATAGCTTAAAAACATAAATGGGAAAGACATAAGACTTATTTATCAGAAATAACTTCAATTTACTTTAGCTTATTGATAAATGGATGGAACAGATAACATTAAAAGGCCCCTTTGGATCTATCACTCATTTCTGGCAAAATACATATTCTAAAAAATAAAATAACAATTATACCTGCAATGCACATCCTCTTGCAACAGCTTCATCAGCATTTAATGTGGTACTTATGTCTTTAAGAAAGAATTTAGTGATTTGTTCTTTCACTGCAGGAATTCGTGTTGCTCCTCCTACAATTTCTATACTACTAATGTCTTCACGTTGTAAGTCTGGAAAATTTTTTTAATTGAGAAAAATGATAGTCTTTAAAAATCTCAACAGAAGGCTTTGTCGAGTACTTTTTTAAACAGTGGATTGACTTTTTACTTGTCAGAAAATAAAAGGGAAGAAAAATACAATTTTTAGAAAGATATAAAATTTAATAAATATTATTTATGTGACAGGCAATGCACTTGGTCCAACTTGGTCCAGATCATGGAGTGGCAATAGAAAGAGAAAAGCACTTCATGGGTTTTAAAGGAGCTCTTCAGAGTCCTTCAATTTTCTTATTTCTACCTCCTAAATCCCTATAGAAGATATTTTTAATTGATTACCAAAATCCTTATGAAAAAGCAATTATGTCCCCATTTCTACATTAATTTCATTTTAGAATCATCTATAGTTTATAAACACTTCCAAATAGAACTAGCATGAGTTTGTGTGTGTGTGTGTGTGTGTTTTTGTTCTGAGACAGAGTCTCACTCTGTTGCCCAGGCTGGAGTGCAATGGCATAATCTCAGCTCACTGCAACATCCGCCTTCCAGGTTCAAGTGATTCTCCAGCCTCAGCCTCCTGAACAGCTGGGGTTACAGGTGCGCACCATCATGCCTGGCTAATTTTTGGAATTTTAATAGAGATGGGGTTTCACCATGTTGGCCAGGCTGGTCTTGAACTCCTGACCTCAGGTGATCCACCCACCTCGGCCTCCCAAAGTGCTGGGATTACAGGCATGATCCACCGTGCTTGGCCAGAATTAGCATGAGATTTATGATATAAACAATAAGAAGATCCAGGAAGAATTCTCATAAACCCAGAATTATACTGCCTTACTCTTGTGAATAATGAGTTATAATCTCCTTCCCTAAAATAAGAAATATAAATCTTTTTAAAAAACAAAGTTTTAAAAATTTATTTTATCATTATCTACCCCCGCTAAGTAGGCATCATTATGGTACAGTTTTGATAGTCCAGTAATTTCCACTTACTAGCTTGTTCCATTACTGCTTTTAAAGGTGGTTCAACCCTGGCCAAAAGGGAAGCACACAGTTGTTCGAATTGAGCCCTGTGAGAAAATAAAATAAAATTCATTATTCTGGGATTAAAAGTTGAGCATATCTTCTAAAACAACAAACAAATCAGACGTGATCTAAACATTATAAAATAAGTAAACACTTTTCAAACTAAAAACATACGTGGTACCTGTTCATTTTACTAGAAACATCAAGGTCATTCATGAAACACTCAATGTTCAATGGAAGATCTGATGCATTTGCACTCATTAGCTTCTTTAGTTTTTCACATTCCTGATATAAACGCAACAAGGCCCGAGAGTTTTCTTTCACATTTATCTTATATTTGGTCTTGAACTCATCACAGAAGTAGTCTACTAAAGCCTCATCAAAGTTCCTGCCACCCAAATATGGATCAAAGGTAGTAGCCAAGACCTGTTTAATTGAAAAAGCAGAACTGTATTTTCAGAAATATAGATTCTTCCAAAAAAAAAAGAAAAACCTCTAAAACAAAAAAATGTAAAAATAAAAATGACTCTAAAAAAACTTGTCCAATCACAGGGGTGCTGAATTTGGAATCAGAGTTAAATTATCACTTATATTTAGTCAACATATTTCCTTATTCTGAATTTTCTACTTTATAGTTACAGATCCATATATCATAATTAAAAGAATTCTAATTCAGAAATAACTGAATTACAACAACTAAAGCCTCATTATCTCAGTCACTTGGTTCTACAACAGCACTGAACAGATAGACCAAAACCAAGTTTAAGAGAGCAAAGAAACAGTCCTAAGCATATAAACAAGAGCAAAACATCCAAGAAAAGCAGATTCAAAGATTAAATATAAAATACCATAATTGGTCAATTTACGGATCAGAAATTAGGCCTTTTGACTATTACAAAAAACAAAAACAAAAACAAAACACACACACACACAAAAAAAACACAACCAAAAAACCAACCAACAAAAAAACCAGGTAACAATTTAACAAGCTGGTTGAGCAACAGGCTTCCCAGCAGAAGAGAGTCATAGAAATTCAACACTATAGTTCTTGAAAACATAGGACCAAACATCTAGGCTCTCTCCCTAGGGTAAAATGACTACTTACAACAGTCACTAATAAAGAATCCTACTGTTGGGGTGGTTTTGCAGCTCTTTCATTATAAGGTGGGTGGTGGGGTGGTAGTATGGTGGTAAATATCACAGGAGGATATGAGTACAATCTGCGTGGAATGTCGCCCCACAGACTAGCATGGAGAATCCATGTATAGACCTCTCATGAAGTCTAGTATTACCCAAAATTAAATGCAAAATTATCTTGGTATATAACTAGTACAGGTGTGTATTTTGGGAAGAAGGGCTATAGCCTTGATCAGATTTTCAAACGGGTCTGTGATCTAAAAATCGTATTTCACTACAAAGTTACCTACTAAAAAGGAAGGAAAAAAACATTCTTTTTAAAGTAAGTTAATATGTAAGACTAAACGCCAAGGATTAAGTCAATATATACTGAAAATTACCCTATATTCAGTCTGAGTCATTTCCCTTTAATTTTTTGATTACAAAGATGCTATTATAGTAATATAAATTAAGACAGAATACTCTTGCAGTGTTGCAGTTTGTCTCCTAAGTAAACTCTACTCTGTGCATACTGGAGAGAGATCATAAGTCTGGACAAAAGAATCAATGTAAAAATGATTATAAATCCTAATTTGTAAGAAGCACATAGAAGTAAAATTACGATTAGAATGCTTGGATAGAAAGGTTTCTAAAATCAATGGGAATCATTTTAGAAAATGCTTCCTATAATTACATTTATGGATAAATAATTTATGCTTCCTGATAGATGACTTAACAACCTAACAATAGAAACAATAATAAAAATAGCTAATATATATTATAGCAGCTACCCTATGCCAGGCTTTCCAAGAATTTTGTACACATTAACTCATTTTGTCCTGAAAAATTATATGAGGTAGTTACTACTGTTGTTCTCAGATAAACAAACTGAAGATTTAGGGAGATTAAGTAACTTGCTTGAGGTCATAGTTTAAGGGGCAGAGCCAGGATTCGAACCCAGCTATTACGGTTCTTTAGTCTGTGTTCTTAACATATGTAAATATAACAAACCATGTGTTTACTTACTTTAAGTTTTCCTTTGTTAAAAGCACAAACCGAGACCTGATAGGCAGAATGTCCCACATCAATAAATACTACATTTCTTGGTTTCTCATCTAATGGGGGAAGATCCTGTTTATAAATTCCATACGCCAGTGCAACTGTATAAGAACAAAGAATTATGTTAATTCTAGCACAGTAATTACTTGGAAAACAAGAAATGTCACTTTGATACTGTACTTTAATATGCAGTATAGTAATACATATTATTATCTTCAAAGTAAATTAACTTTTCACAATTCGGTTAATAATGCTTTAACTTTATTTTTTCCTTACTCAACTATAACTCTGTAATAGTAAAGATTCGTAAAGCCATTAAGACATATTTAACCTCTGCCAAAAAGTTGTACTACGAAGTAACAAGCTTATAAGAATCAGTACACACACACACATATTTTTATATATATCAATTTTTTTTAAAGAGACTGTGTCTAGCTCTGCCTCACAGGCTGAAGTGCAGTGGTATGATCATAGTTCACTGCAGCTTTCAACTCCCAGGCTCAAGCAATCCTCTTGCCTTGGAGTTAAAAAAAAATAATGCTTTGTTAATAATTAGAAAAAAACTAGAACAGTATTTTGCTTATAGTGATTTTCAAATTGCAAAGTGCTCACCTGCAGTAGTTTCATTCATCAACCTTAAACAATTTAAGCCTGCAACCTGGGCTGCAGCCATCACAGATCTTCTCTCAGCATCAGTGAAAAAGCTAGGAATCTAGTATTTAAAAACAACAGTTAAGTATAATGTTTTACGTAAACATTTTGTCAACTGAAAAATATAATTACCCTAAAACTTATGTACAGTTTAAGGCAAATAAGGATGTTCTAACTAAAGAGGAAAAATACTAGTGTTTTATTTTTTAAGTTTGACAATTTCTATACCATAAAAATCTGACCTAAAGTATGAATACTAATTTAAAGTAAGGTAATATGGCAGAGTTGCCTAAGTTTTATTCGTCTAAATACTTCCTGTGTTAGTCTGATCTATTAAAAATATATTTGCTCATCTTTCATAATAAAAAACTGAAAACTCAAGAGTCTGAAAATGAGACTAGAGAAATATATTATGGTATATCCATATAATGGAATCCTATGTAGCTGTTACAAAGAATCAGGTAGATCTGAATTGTTATGGAATTCTATCTTTATTATGTTAAAAAAGGGCACATATAACATTACTTCATTATTGTGTGTATATACACCCAACCAGAAGAATACAGTCCCAACTGTTTAAAACAATTATATTTCAAAGGAGGGGAACTATATTGTAGGGAACTTGTGATAAATAGGAATTTCCTTTAACAATCACCAAATAACATTGAAAAAATATACATACATACATACACACACACATATATATGTATATAAAATTTTTTTTTCTGAAAGAGACTGTGTCTAGCTCTGCCTCACAGGCTGAAGTGCAGTGGTACAATCATAGCTCACTGCAGCTTTAAACTCCTGGGCTCAAGCAATCCTTTCGCTTCAGCCCCCTGAGTAGCTGAGACTACAGGTGTGTGCCACCATGCCTGGCTAGTTAAAAAAAAACAAAACAAAACTGTAGAGACGGGTCTCACTATGGTTGCCCAGGCTGGTTTGTAACTACTGGCCTCAAGCAATCCTCCTGCTTTGGTCTCCCAAAGTACTGGGGTTACAGACATAAGCCACCATGCCCAGCCCATTAAGTACATCTCTATTTAAAAATTAAACTCAGTCTTAAAATGTATAAAGATGTATGTATACACCCTAGTTTTATCAAACTGAGAAGTATTTTGACATATAGACCCATTTCTAAAAAGCTATTAAGTGTATTTACATATAAAACAACTTGGGCTCTTCCAGTTTTAAGTTTCAAATAAGTAGCTTCCTTTAATTTTATTGTTTTATGAATTTAGAAATTTCATTGAACAGATTAGCAACAGGAAAAGAATATAAATTTTGCTGATTTGGTATTATCCTCCTGACAAAAATCTAAGTTATCATGCATGGTTCATTTAATATTCATTGAGCACTTACAAACCAGGTACTTTTCTAGCTACCAGGAAAACAGTGCACAAACCAGACAAAATACTTGTCCCTGTAGAGCTTACAATGGGTCTACTGCACCAACCACAAAGTTAATAATGGTCAAAAGTTTGTATTAGTCTGTTCTGACATGAATTTCTGACACACAAGGAAAAATATAATTAAATAGAAATGGATTTGAATTTAAGATGAATCTTTAAAATTTGTATGATTCTAACATATCCTTTCAAGTGGCAGTATAACAATTATGAGCATGGGCTTGGGAATTAACTATTTGGCTCTAACACTATATTAGCTGTGCTGATTTTGGGCAAGTTATTTGACATCTCAGTATCCTAGTTTTTGAATCTGTAAAACTAGGGTTAATAATATCCCTACCTTATAGATTGCTTCTGAGATTAAATGGGTTAAAATGCCTATAAATAGTGCCTGGTCAATGGTAAACTCTATTATTTGCTATTACTAAATGGCTAGAAAATAAAATATTAAGCTCTAATATTTTTCTTCCATTAAAAAAATTCCAAATGCCTATGAAAAAAAATTGATTACTAAACTCACTGAAAAGTTCATCATCTGATTCTGTTTTTCTGATGACATGAGACTCTTGAACTTTTGTAGTCAAGTTTAATAGTAGGAATATATCAATTTAGTTAACATGTAGGTAAAGAACCAGTTAACAATGTTTAATGGGACCTCAAGAGATAAGACGGTAAATAATTTAAATGTTAAGAATCCTTAAAGATCTTTTTTTTCCCCTGATACACAACCTCAAATTCCCAACTAGAAATTTTCAACCTTTGCTATAAAATGTTAAGGTCCTCACAGGTGGGAAGTTAATTGCTATCTGAGAAGATTCTTAGGGATAAATCCCAGATAGCAGCAGTCACTAGTTACATAACAGTTTTTTAAGAGTCACTGCTCATCATAATTGATTTTATGGGAAATTCAATCCTAAACTTTAGCAAATAAGGCAGTTTTTTTAAAAAGAAAGTCAGATGGATTTAGGTTATTTACTGGATAAGGGCAGAAGGTGTAAGGGAAGAAAAATCTTTCAATATTACATTAATACACTGTAAAATATAATTCAAGGGTATTCATTACTGAAGTAAAACTTACTGAAATCACACAGTCAGCCACTGGTTTCTTCAAAGCATTTTCTGAAGTCTCTTTAAGCTTGGCTAACAGCATTCCAGTAACTTGCTCAATTGCAAAAGGTCTCTCTTCCTCTAAGTACCGCACCTAACACCAAAAGTTGGGATATTTATTAAGAGTCATTTGTTTATCCAACAAATATTCAGTGAGCATCTACTGTATATGTGATAGACATATAATGGGAAAAAGACACCCTTGCTCAAGGAAGTTTTATTCCAGAAAGATTGTCATTTTAGAATCATGATCCCATTAAAAACAGTGACTGTGTCATTTCTGAGGCTGTAGTATCTTACAGACAGTATTATAACCAAAGTGTTTTCAAAAGTGTAGTTTCTACCCTCTCAGATCCCCACTTCCCACAAAAACAATTTTTATAATTCATTTTCCAAATGTGACACAGCAAACAATGAAAAAGGAAAAGATCAAATAATCTTTCTTTTGAAAGTCAGAACTCTCCCTGGGTTTAAAATAAAAGCTTCAGTCATACAGTTTTGGGAAAAGGAAATGAGAACATCATTCTTTCAAGCAGCACAATGTGTTTATGTATATGAGTATGTATAAATATATATATCTAATGACATAAGATTTACTCTGAATCAGACCTAAAATTGATAAGCATTTGTTTCCAAACCTATTTACAAGTAAATTCAAAAACAAGTATTATGCCAAATTACTGCCTTTAAACCAGGGGTGCATAAAGAAATCAAGCAAACGGAAATAAGAGAAAATGAATCATAGTCTTAATCTGACTTTCGGAGGCATGATCATATAGTATTCTTTTGTATAAGAACATTCTATGTAATCCCAGGACCTTGGGAGGCCGAGGCGAGCAGATCACGAGGTCAGGAGATCAAGACCATCCTGGCTAACACGGTGAAACCCTGTCTCTACTAAAAATACAAAAACTTAGCTGGGCGTGGTGGCAGGCGCCTGTAATCCCAGCTACTTGGGAGGTTGAGGCTGGAGAACGGTAGGAACCCGGGAGGCAGAGCTTGCAGTGAGCCGAGATTGCGCCACTGCACTCCAGCCTGGGAGACAGAGCAAGACTCTGTCTCAAAAAAAAAAAAAAAAATTTTTTTTAAAGTTAGATGAAATAAATTTAAATAAATGTATAAAAAACAAATGTATAACATGCTTGAGGAGTTGCACATTGATTTTCTTAAGTCTTCAAAAGATGATGTTTCAAAGCTTTTTCTACTAGCTTACAGGCACTTACTATGAATGTATAAAATTATATCACTCAAAACTTTGGTTCTGCCTTTCTTTAAAAACATTATTTTGTTTTTCTCAGCCTATTCTCAAAGCCTGATCTATTAATTTTCACTTTAAGAAGTTAAACTACTTACAAAATTAAGTAGTTCAAATTTTAAACTGGAGTAGAATAAAACTGCTCTAGGTAACCATTAACTAGAGCTTATCATATCTAAAAGATATCTGAATATTATTTTTTATCTCAGTTGTTACTATCATAACCCATCCAGCTACTCACTTTAGTAACCTGAAAATTTCACCTAAAATATGGATTTACAATTTGTTCCCTGTCTTCAACTTCTCATGGTGTCTTCCTCAACTATTTTAACAGCCTCCTGTCTCCTTACTACGATTCATCATCCACCTTTTAGTCAGAACCCTCTTCTAAAAATGGAACTGTGTACATATCCATAACACATATATCAAGTCTAAAATTAGTTACTAAAAATAACTTTCTTAAGCGATAATTTGCACAGCATTAAGTTTATCCTTCTGAAGTGTACAATTCAGTATTCACAAAGCTGTGCACTGATCACCATTATCTAATTGTAGAACATTTTCATCACCCAAAAAGAAACCCATTAGCAGTCACTCTCTATTTTTCCTTCCCCTTAACCCTTAGCAACCATTAATCTGACTTTGTTTCTATGAATTTGTCCTACTCTGAACATTCTATATAAAAGGAATCATACAGTATGTGGCCTTTTGTATCTGGCTTCTTTCACTTGGCATGTTTTCAAAGTTCATACATGTTGTAGCACATACCAGTACTCCATTCCTTTTTATAGGCAAATAATATTCCATGTGTTAAGATATACCACATTTTGTATATCTGCTCATCAGTTGATAGAAACTTGTATCGTTTCCACTTTTTGGCTATTATGAACAACGCTTTTATGAACATTCATGTACAAGTTTTTATGTGTACATGTTTCAATTCCCTTGAGTATAAGCCCAGGAGTGGAATTTCGGGGCCATATAGTAGTTCCATGTGTTATGAGGCTAGTTTTTGAAAAAAATCAGCACAAACATGTTTTGGTTAACTAATCTACAACTATCTCAGAATACAAAATTAAAAATTCAGAATCCATCTCTTACTTGGAAGAAAAATATGCTTTAACATTTATAGTATAAGATTCTTCTAAATTAGAACTCATTAAACTCATTACAGCTATTAACATACTTTTTGGGTCCATTCTTCTGAATTAACATACTTTTTGGGTCTATTCTTCTGAATCCTATATACCTTCATTTTTATCCCCTAAAAATTATTCTCTTGAGTCTCAATAACCATTTTTTTCCTTGACAATAATAGTGTGATTTGAATGAAAAAATTATCTAAATTAGATCTCCTGGCATTCACTAAAATTATTACAAAAACTACTATCTCTTGGGTGTGTATGTACTGTATCTAGAGGAAAAAGGTCAAACTACAAATAGCAATATTATCACATTGGGTTTACTTAATTTGAAGATATGTTTGTAACCCTGGGAATATAAAGCTTACCTTAACTCCTGCACTTCCATTAGGCATCTTCTGCAGCTCATAGGGAAGCCTGATCCTTTCAGTTTGCACAATGGGATCATCAAATGATCGCCCATGAAGCTTTTTGAAGCCATGAATTGTATTTCTTACGTTCGTGACTATCTGTTGGCAGTAAACACTTGTATTTATCAGTTACCTAATAAATGCAAAATAAAATTCTATCCTAGTACTTGACAACCACCAAGTTTCTTTATCCTACACATCCAAGTTTAGGATTACAAATAATCATTCATTTTTTCTGGTTTCCAACTGATGGTAAAGTCATACAATGAGAATGTACACATTTTAACACTTGCCTCCCAAATTATCCACCTATCCTGGGAATGTTAGATTCAAAATTAATGTCTTCAGAAGAGAAAGAACAAACCTTTAAAACGTTTCAAATTACAAATATCTACAACTCATCTTTGGTTTTCCTCGAGCTTTTGCTCTAATGAATTAGTACGAGCTGAGCATCCCAAATCCAAAAATCTGAAATCTAAATACTTCAATGAGCATTTCCATTGTGCATCATGTTGTCACTTAAAAAGTTTCAGATTTTGGAGCATTTTGGATTTCAGGATTTGGGATGGTCAACCTGTATCATGCAAATATTCCAAAATCTGAAAAAATACAGAATCTGAATACTTCTGGTCCCAAGCATTTCTTATAAGGGATATGCAACCTGTATCTTTGATTATTTATTTCCACTTCCATTTCTGTGTTTTAATTTAAACTGGTTTATTATTGTCTAGGTTTTTTTTTCCTCTCCATATCTAATTCTTTGTGAAAATCTTCATGTACTACCATGTTGCTTCCATTGCTGCAGATTGCTCCTAGGCTAGTAAATTAAAATCCCTTCCATGTAGCATAGTGCTAAATGAAAGTGTCTTAATTTGTAAATGGCTTGCATTTTTGCAAAGCAATTTTTTCTTTAACTAGAATATGCAGTTCAAATTACAGAATATTACTGAGATCCAGTTGCTATAATCCTAGTGACCTTTAAAGCCAAACAGACCTTGATCTTCAATTATGAGATGAAAACTATAGGGATGCTGAATTACTATGTTGCTCTCTTTAGCTCCTTAGGAGAAATGACTTTAAAGGCTGCTTTTAGAGACTCTGATTATCTGTGACACACTTAGAAGGTCAGCCAGAATATGAGATATAAGACCCAGATATATATAAAATGCAAGAAATAATTGTTACGGGCTTTTAGTTCAGGGAGGTAATGAAAGTCCAAGGAAAATCAGTTTATAACATGGAATGTTAAAAGTCAACGTTCTAATCATAAAGATTTCAAAAGCCTAAAAATATAAATACTTCAACAAATTCTATGTAAATTAGTGGTAGCCACGTTGAGTTACTCTGGAAATTAGTTCTTTCATTTTTCCTACCTTATTTTACAAAGATGTTACTTACCTGTCATTGAAATGTATGTTCTAGACAGAATATCCCTCATTATTCTCTGGATGGTCACCTGAGGGACCATTCAGGGAAAAATTGATGTCACATAGTAGCACACCCTAACTTCACAACTAAAAAATATTTTTAAAAAATAAAATTCAAGAAATATTTTACAACCCAAAGCAAATTATATCTTAAAAAAACAAAACAAAACAAAACAAAGATGTAGTACCTGTCCTATTTTCCTCACTCTCTTATTCACTCTTAACAATATAACTTAAGGAACTTAGTTACCAGTATTCAGTTAATTCTTCCTGTAAGTCAAAACATCCACATTAACAATTTACCTGGCTCTTTGCTGCATTTCCAATGGCTCGAGTTCTTGATCCCAATGATATACAGGCCCTAAACCAGAAAAACAAAAAGTTTGTTCCATGGTACTTTTATATTATTGTGCTATTATTTTGCTTCTCCTTATACGAAAATGAATTTAAAAGGAGAAATATAACCATATATTATTTTAAAAATAGGTTATGCAAATCAAAAATTTATTTTAAAGTTTCCCTATATAATAAAATGGTGGTCAGAATAAATGTTACAATTTTTTAAAAAAGTCCTAATAGCTGGCAATACAATGTTGATCTCCAAAATTGTTTTTCAAATTACACTGATCTATGACCCATTAAAAGAAAACTCAACCGTGTTGACCAATGGATTTTCAGGGAAGGTAAACAGTTAAAAAGGCTAAATCCTGGCTTTGCCACTTAACCTTGTGGAAATTACATAACCATTGGGTGCTTCAGCTTCTTGTCTGGAAGATAGTGATAATATCTGCTCATATGGTTATGTGAGAATTAAGAGAATGGATATAGGTAAATGCTTTGAACAATAATTGGCACAGTAAACATTATGTAAATTCTTGTATTTTAATTACCACATTTAAATGCAATAGCATGGAATAACAACACAGAGCAAGCACAGAATAACATCTTCATCAAAATACCATTTAATGTTATGATTCAAGAAAATGTTTCTGTGATTTCAGTTATAACTACAGAAAACTACATTCAATCAAGAAATATTTATAGGCACTCCATGTATACAAGTCACAAGACCTGTCTTGGAGAATGTATAGTCTATTGAAAAAAAAATCAATAGAATATATAGAATTATGAATAATACTAGCAAAGAAGAGAATAATTACTTCTAGATAAGAGAGGTGACTTCTTGAATTAGGACTTGAAAGGAGGGAAAACATTTAATATCTATTTGTCTTGCAGAAATAGACATTCCTGATATATAGGTATGTAAGTCTGTTCTCCATATAGTAGCCAAAGTGATCCACTTAAAAACTAAGATCATGAAACTCTGCTGTTCTCTGATGATGAAATAATCCTCCAATGGTGCCCTATCTCACAAAGTAAAAGCGTGGGTCCCCCTAACAGCCAATAAGGCCTTTCATGGTCCGGTCCTTGGCTGCTCTACCCTGCAAATTCAATCTAGGCACACTGGTCTCCTTGCTATTTCTAGAATATGCCAAGCACCCTTTTGCCTCAGGGCCTTTGTAAATGCTGTTCTCTCTTTCTGAAGCGTTCAGAAAATACATCCATGTGGCTGGTGCTCTCACTCCTTTCAGGTCTCTGCTCAAATGTCAGCTTATCGGAAACACCTATCCTCACCATCCTATATAAAAAACATTCCTGCTCCTCCCCAACACATACCTCACACTGTTAATCCAATTTTATTTTTCTCCATAGTATGTATTACCATCTGATACAATTCATTTAGTGACTGTATCTCAGTACCAGAAGCCAGAACGTGAACTCTGTGAAGGCAAGGTAACAGGTATCCACTGCCTTGATCTGCACTATCTAATATGGTAGCCACAAGCCATGTGGTGCTAGTACAATTTCAATTAACTAGAATATTCAGTTTCTCAGGACTAGTCACATTTCAGGTGCTCAACAGCCACATGTGGCTAGCAGATATACAGAGAACTGAATATACAAGAACAAATATACAACAGAAAGTTCTACTGGATAGCACTAGCCTAGATCTTCTAGCCTAGATCTTTTTCTAGGACATAATAAAGCTACATAATGAATGGAATAATGGTTCCTAAGGTAATGCTCATTTGAGGACTAGAAGAATATAATTTGGACTCAGCCAGGGAGAAAACAAAAAGAATACAACTTGGCTAGTTTCATAGGACAATCTGATAAGATAGTATCAAGGCCAGATTATATAGGGTCTCAGGTGCCAGATTATAATCTTAAAATTTATTCAGTTAATGAGGATTAAATTTCAATGAGGATTCATTAAATGTTTCTGAATAATGGAGAGGACCCTACATACTGATACATAATACAAACTGGAGAGGCAATATTCCAGAGCAGTGCTTTCCAAGGGCTGAACAAAACACTGTTCTGCTGGGGACTACTGGATTTTCAGAGAAAGCAAACAGTTAAAAAGTTAATTTAGTCAATTTAACAGATGTTTGTTAATAATTACTATATGCCTGGCACACTGTTAGTTGCTAGGGATATAATAATGAAAGAAAACATGGTTTTGGCTCTCTTGGATCTCACAATGCTATAGACTCACACAAAAGAAAGTAAACTAGGTGCTATAACAGAAGGTGAACATGGTGCTATAAAAGTTTGTAACAGCAAGAATTAACCTAGAGGAGGAGAGTCAGGAAAGGCTTACCCAAGGAAATACGATTTTAAGGAAGAGTAAATGATGATGGGATAAAAGTGGTAGAGAGTTTGTTGGAGATCATATTGACTGTAGTGTTAACTGATGAGAGGAGAGCAAAAAGTTACCAGTAGTCTATATCAGGATGGTGACAGCTGGGACACAAGAAGAAAGAAGAGATATTCAGGAGGAAACTTAAAGGACTTGGTGACAGACTAGATCTTCACCATCCCATATGGTAGCCACTAGCCACCAGCCATATGTGGTTATTATGCACATGAAATGTGGCTAGTCTGAATTGAGATGTGCTTATATAAAGTGCAAAATAAACTCTAGACCATGGGTGTCCAACCGTTTGAATGCAGGGACTCTTTTGTCTGTGGTGGCAGATATCACAAAAATTATGCATGGACCTTTTTTCTAGCTCATCAGCTATCTTTAGTGTTAGTGTATTTTATGTGTGGCCCAAGACAATTCTTCTTCTTCCAATGGGGCCCAGGGAAGCCAAATGCTTGGACATCTGTGCTCCAGATTCTAAAAATTTAATACTAAAAAAGTAAAATATCTCACTTTAAAAATATTGATTATATATTGAGATAAAATTTTGGATATACTGAATTAAATAAAATATATTAAAATTAATCTCACTTGCTTCATTTTGCCTTTTTAATTATTGGAACTTTTTTTTTTTGGAGACAGGGTCTTGCTCTGTCACCCAGGCTGGAGTGCAGTGGCGTAATCTTGGCTCACTGAGGCCTTGACCTGCAGGGCTCAAGCGATCCTCCTATCTCAGCCTCCTGAGCAACTAGGACTACTGGCTGATTTTTAAAATTTTTTGTAGAGATGGGGTTTCACCATGTTGCCCAGGCTAGTCTCCTAGGCTCAAGTGATCCACCTGCCTTGGCCTCCCAAAGTGCTGGGATTACAGGTGTCAGCCACTGTACCTGGCTCTATTAAAACATTTAAAATTATCTGTGTAGCTCATATGCTTTTATTGGACAGTGCTGGACTAGAGAGTAAGAAGAGGCAAGTGACAATAATAATATCTAGGTTTCTAGTTGCACTCAATGAGACAGAAAATTTTCTAAGATACGTTTGGGGACAGGACAGTCACAAACTCTATTTTGAACATGTTAGGCTTGAGGTAACTTTGAGGCATCCAAGCAAATATATATTTAGAACTGAAATGTTAAAAGTGATGGTCAGATTAAAGAGGAAATGGAAGTTACTAGTCTTTAGTCATGATTTGGTGAAAAACAGGAAAATAAGGGTATAGCAGGAATCAGTGGCTTAGATGACATCTTCACATCTCTTATAAATAACTCCTTGATTCAACATATTCTCTGCCAGAGTAAAAATTTACATATCCAATTTGGTAATGTGTGGATGTTGGCATTCCATCCTAAAACTCATCTATTAGAGAAAATATGCGTTTGCCATTTCTCAGCCTACCTTATAACTCATCTTGCTCCCAACTCCATTATTTGGACACACTTTCAAATACTTCTAATTTTTCAATACTAGGCTACCATCACTTGACTACCCTGAAAATCTTATTTGTAGGTTGATTCTCAAGAGTTTAATTTTTGTTAGAACAGTAGAGCCAAATAAGATTCAGATTCAACTATCATTAAGCGCTGGTTCCTTGAAATGTGTTTCATACATGTATCGCTTCACAAAGAAAGCTAAACAGTTACCAGCATCAGATATTCTCTGAAGTTGAAAGCAGACAACTTTTAAAGTTAAAAAATCTGTCATTTAACCAGGCTTGGAAATGCCCAGTTTAAAATACAGAGAAAACCCATTTCATAAAGGCACCCTTCAAACTCCTTCGATTTTCTTTCACATACATGCCAGGATGTTACAATCATGAAATAAAAAATACCTGCCAAGTATTTTCAGAAAAACCCAAATAAATTAAACACCTATTTGCTCTCAAAACTTTTATATTAGTAATAGCAAGGGAAACAGACACATTATAATACATATTAGGCTGATGTAAGAGTTTTCACAGAAAAAGATACAGTTTATCCAAGTGTATACAGCATAATCTATATTATACTTTGTATTGATTATTTCGACTACTATTTAGAAATGTCATTTTATGGCTAAAATAAAGGGAGGGTTTTCTTTTCTTTTTTTTTTTTTTTTGAGACAGAATCTCAAAGTATTACAAAGTATTAATTACAGACTATAAATTAAAAGCACCTCCTCCATAATTCTACCTCTGAGAAGTATCTATCCATTATTAATAGTAGTTTATTGTCTTCCACACTACTTTTTCTCCAAATGTTTATGCTAATATGTTTTGTATGTATTTTTTATGAATTTTAAAAACAGAGTAAGATTTTTACATGTCCTTAACATAACTTAAAAGAATTACTGGCCAGGCACGTTGGTTCACGCCTATAATCCCAGCACTTTGGGAGGCCAAGATGTGAAGATGGCTTGAGGCCAGGAGTTAGAGACTAGCCTAGGCAATTATGGCAAGACCTTGTCTCTGTTGGAAAAAAATAAAATTAGTGTGGCATGGTGGCATGCACCTGTAGTCCTAGCTATTCAGGAAGCTGAGGTGGGAGGATCCTTTGAGCCCAGGAACTCAAGGCTGCAGTGAGCTATGACTGTACCACTGTACTCCAGCCTGGGCAACAGACCAAGACCCTGTGTCAAAAAAAATTTTAGGAATTATTAAAATAATGTTTTTAAAAAAGATAGTATTTCTTAAAAACTAGCTAAAATTAGACATTTATTGATGGTAGAGCAAAGATGCTTTCCTGTACAATAACTGCTCAACCAGGTAATTTGTTCCTTTCATCATTAACCTAGTTATGTATATGCCATCCTTACAACAATGGATACTGGAAAGACATTTGGGTTCTAGGGTCAGAGAGGTCTGAAACAGAATCCAATTCATTGTTTTACTAATTCTTGGCCAAGTGATTTAACTTTGCTTTAGGCTTCTTATGGAAAAAAAGATAGCTAGTATGATCAAACTCACAGAATTGTGATACATATGACAATGCTTGCTTAGCACATAGCAATCACTATTCCAATTTACCACATGCTTTAATTTGATACTTAATGACGATTCTTGGCTATCATTTTTTTCCCCATGTGTGAAACTAATCACCTTGGTATACTTAAGCCTGGGATGGAAATTCTAATCCCCATATCCAACTTAAGTAACAATACAGACATGTACCAGGCCTTTAAAAATGTGGACACTCAGTAATTCTACTTCTAGGAATTTACTTGAAGGATCAACAATTTAGTTACAAAGACAGTTATTGCAACACTGTTTACAAAGTATCATAAACAACCTGAATTGTTAGGCTACGGATTAAATTATCATGATTATACAGACACTACAACTGATAGTATAGAAATATGTACGTTTTACATAGAAAAAGGTTACTAAACATAGGCTGGGTGCAGGGGCTCACACCTGTAATCCCAGCACTTTGGGAGGCCAAGGCGGGTGGATCACCTGAGGTCAGGAGTTCGAGACCAGCCTGGACAACATGGTAAAACCCCGTCTCTACTAAAAATACAAAAATAGCTAGGCGTGGTGGCAGGTGCCTGTAATTCCGGCTACTCGGGAGGCTGAGGCAGGAGAATCGCTTGAATCCAGGAGGCGGAGGTTGCAGTGAGCTGAAAACGCGCCACTGCACTCTAGCCTGGGCAACAAGAGCAAGACTATGTCTCAAAAAAAAAAAAAGAAAAAAAGAAAAAGGTTACTAAACATGAAGTAAATACTTCCCCTTCCCTTTGAAAACACACACAGAAAACCATCTGGAGGAATTACAATTTTTAATTTCATCTTTTAATGTGCCAGTATTTTTTATAATGAGCACATATTATTATGTAATATTTTTTCAATAAGATGTTCAGGAAAATTATTTTGTCTCTTCGATTTATGCAGGTTAATTTCTCTCTCCCTCTTCAACTTATGCAGGAGATGAGAGGCTAGTATAAACACTCCAACTTTACAGAAGGTGAATCTGAATTAAATAGGTTAAATTAACTTGTCTTTTGTCCCTTAATTATAGGCCAAAACTTGGTTCTTTTTCATTAAATTGTCCTTCTTGGTTTATATGGAATCCTCTCAACTATAAGCAATCAAGTATGTTAATGAAAGAAACGTAAAATGTATGAATGCTGAAAACAACTAAATTGAACATTTCTTTCCTCTTTTCATAGGATCATTTTATAATGTATTCACATCTTAGAAAATATGTCACATTACCTTGATGTAAGCAATTGGAATATGAAAAACATTTTATTTGCAAAGCTAACATTTTATTTATGTGTGTTATTAAATACTGTGGTGTATTAGAGAAGTTAAAGGTTATCTAATAGTTACAATGCTTTTTGCATGATCGGTGTTGAATTGATGGATAAATGTCCTGAGGCCCGGAAGGGCTATGTTTTTCCTCAACAATTGGACCCACAAAGTAATACATAGTGTAAGAGCACTACACTACCATGAAGTACTTTTGTTCAGAAACAACAAAAGATACACTTCTGAGGTAAATGACAGTGCCCAGCCATGGAGAGAAGAGTTGCTGATGCAAGCTAAGTGAGAATATCCTTTCACTTTTTAAGAACTTTCTAGTTTAGATTAGGCTCATTAAATCTAGATATTACTATTGGCTTTCTAGCACACAAATCAGAAATATCACATTACTTCTCAACCACACAGAACCAGCGAATATGCCTAAGTACAGTAACAGAGAGACTTTTAGAAGACTCTAGAAGCCCACTTTTTAAAGAACTAAGTCTGGCCGGCCAGGATCTTTAAAGAATCAGAGGTTCACTCACTGCTAAAGAGATTTCTCAGCTTGGAAATGTAGATCGATCTTTCTTACTGTTCTGGTTTCTGATCTTTTAGGATATGGCTTTAAGGACTAAAAGAATGTCCACCCTACCTCTCAGTTTTTCCTCTATAGGTTGAGAGTCAATGAAGCCAAAGATTGCTCCCATTTTTAACCCCTACTCTGCTGAAGGTGGAGAGTGGAATTTCCGGTCTGTTTCTGGCCAAAGCCAGTATTTGTTGTGGCTTAATATAAAACCTTGTAGAGACGAATTCATTGACTTCACAGTTACTGTTTCGGCCTCTCACTGTGCATAAAAGCCAGAAAAAGATGTAAAAAGTAGAAGAGTTCAAACATTATTGAGGATTACCTTATCTATGCCCATGTATTGAAAACATAAACGTCCAAAACGTTTAAAATTTCAATAGAAGAAACATGTACATCTACGAAAAAAGGTATAAAACCTTCTAGAATCTTCTTGGAAAGAAATCAAAGCACAGACTGCTTCAAGTGAGCTACTCTTCAACATCTTTTTGCCATATTTTAAAGCTTTCCATAGAATAGTAAATGAGGCATTTAAAGACCATTGGACACTGACCTTGTTTTAGTATAGTTAAGGTATTATATTTTGGACCATTCAGAACGGTCAAATTAAGATGCCAAATTACCTTTCCATAAAAAGTAATATAGGTTTCATACAGTTGGTTTCCTCATAAAATTACCAGTAACAGCAGCAGCAGCTAGTTTTTCATATTTCAGAATTACTTCATTATATTCCTTGCCAACAAACTTCCCAGGCCAAACAACGGAACATGTGGAAACATGTTTCCATGACATAACGCCGCTCCTCCTAAGCCTTTCATTAAGCGTTCATAATAGAATCACTCCACAGTCATGTTTATACGGGACAGCTGCCCCCGACTCCGGCAATTCACTCTGCAGAAACACGCTTTTGGTTCGACCCAACCCCGCCGCATTCCAGCAACTGACGTAGTTACCAATGCACAAGGCCAGTGACTCCCATCCCGAGGCTCTCCCTATCAATGCACCATTGACCTGGCCCTGTAAACCGGCTCCATTACCTGCAGTTCTCAAGGGCACCGGGTTTTGTAAAACCCCACATGCCTCACTCCCCGCCCTTAAAAAAAAAAAAAAAAAAAAAGGCTTTCGGGGCCAGATGAACCTGCAATTCATCTCTGACGTGTGCAGCCGAAGCTGACTTTTTACTTTTCTGAGAAAAAGCTGTCACCCAGAGGGACGGGGAAAGGAAGGAGGGCAGCTAGCGCGGGGCCGATAATCCCACGTAAACCTCGTTAGAGGCAACCGGAGATCTTTCTCAATATTCCGGACGCCCAGGGGCTGTCCCACAGCAACCTCTTTCTCGCAAGCAAAAGAGGCGTTGGGGGACAGCGGCACGAGGAGGCAGGGGACGTGCGTAGGTACAGAAAAGAGAGCTGCGCAAACTAGTGCGGTCCCTCGTCCTTGAAGGAAAAGAAGCTTTCCGGGGCGAGGAAGTCCGACTGCCATCCGGCGGTCTCTAAGGACTGCGGTTGACGGGTTGCACCTGTCATCTCGGGGTTCGGCGCACGTTAGGGGAAAATCCGAGGAAGCGAGCAGACAGGACAAACGTTAAAGACGGGAGAGAAAAACGTTTCTTAGGGTCGAGGTGATGCTCAGCAGAGGCACTTACGGGGTACACCTGTCGCTGTACTCATTGGCGATGGTCTCGATGCCGCCACTCCTCGCGACAGCAATGTAGCAGTTGAGAAAGCCGAGGTCAATGCCAACCACAGACATCCCGCCGCGTGATGGTCGGGCTGCTGGTACTGAACCCTTCGGTACGGGAACCGTGTCCTCTTCTGGGCTATTGCTGCTGGGATTGCGACTCCTACCAGAAGCAAACGAGAGGGGACCCCAAGTCGCTAAGCAGAAAATCTAGGGCAGGGAGTCGGAAACCCGCGGAAGGAGCAGAGGCCGTCAGCGCCGCAGCCTGCACCGCGTCCCGCAGCCTGGGTCTTTCCCTACTGCAGTTCGGCCGCCTCCAACCGGCGGTTACTGGGACCTGCGCCTGCGCGCTCGGCTGCCCGGGAGGCGCGCGAGCCTCCGCTCCGCGCCCGAGCCAGCTCCGGGCCCGGACTTCGGCCGCTTCCGTCAGCACTCGGGCAACGGCTGCCCAAGGAGCTGCGGGTTCGAGAAAGATCTGGAAAATGGAGGCTGCTGAGCTATCCGGGGGCGGGAGAAGCGGGAAGGCGGGGCGGGAGGATCGGGGAAAGGAGGCTAGGCACATTGGCTTGCTCGCCCTCGCGCGCCAGTAGGACGTCGGGCTATCGGGCTAGGTGAGAGGCAGGCGACCGGCCGGCCCGGGGCTTTGCGAACGTGTTTTGAGGCACATTTTTGGGTTGCTTTGGCAACCGGAGGCGTGCTTGTCACGGCGGCAGGATGCTGTCCTGGCTGGCGGGCGCCGCCCCCTCACCCCCTGCCCTCAGAAGGGCTCGCCCGCAGGCCTCGCTTCCCCGAGGGGCCCATGTGCAGCCCGGCGCACCCCCCGTGTGGCTCGAGGCCCGCCGCGCCCGGCTCTGTGAGGTGGCGCGCATTGTCCCGCGTCCGCCGCTCCGCCCTGTCCAGCCCCGGGGGAGCTGCCGAGCCCGGGACAGACTCTTGTGCGAAAGCGGGATGAGCACATGTTAGGTTTTTTTCTTTTTTCATCAGCAGGATTTGAAATATCAAAAGTCAAACTTCTGTTAAGAAATAAGATCACACTGACAACTTTCCCTCCACGTACCTTTCCTCACACCTTTCTAAAAGATACTGGCCTCGCCGCTGACCCTTGTCTCTGGAAACCAGTTTTACAGGAAAGTGACCTTAATTAAGTGTGCCACTCACACCAGCCAAGTCTTTGCTTTAGCCTCTAGCCGCTGCCCTGTGGTCCTCAAAAAAGAGCCCAGTGTGGTCCAGCGCCCTCCCTCTTGGTTTGATCGGCATGTGTTGCCTGTCTGTAATTAACCAAGTTTTATGTTACACTTACGAAATTTGGCTGCCCTGTTGCTTTTCGTTCACTTTTACGTGTGTGCCCTGTTCCTTCTCTGCCAGTTCCTGGTCTGTTCCCTGTTCCTCCCCGTCCTCTTCATCTAGTCTCTGTTCCTTCTCATCCAATTCTTTGTGTGTTTTCCTGTTCCATTTTGGTAGCCATCTTGAAAACAGGCGTGGTTTTTTTTGTTTGTTTTGTTTACTAGATTCTTTAGTATTCTGATTATCCCTAGTTGTCCACTTCTTTAAAGAACTTAGATTTTTTACTATTAATAATGTTGCTACAGCAGCAGCAGCAGCAGCAGCAGCAGCAAGGGTGGCTATAGTTCCTGCTGCTGTTAGAATGAACGTGAAATCCATTTTCAAGGGCAATACTGAGGCAACTGGATTGTACAGTATTGCTTGGGCTCTGGTCTCTACATTGAAGAAATCAATCAGGCCTCTCTTCCCTTCATGAGCACTCAGGAGACGTGGAGCCTCTGGGTGAAGCTGCGCTCTGAGACACCGCAGAACTCGGCGTCCCAGCGGGCAGCTCATGAGCAGAACAGGGATTTGGCGTTGCCCTGCGACTGAACCCTGGGCCCTGGTCCCGCTGGGCGCCTGTGACTTCCACCAGTTCTCCTCACACACCTCTTCTGACATCGGCCACCACTATCTAGATTTATTCCAGAATATCCTAAAATTCTCCTAGTACAATTAATTTATCTAATTCCATTAGTTTATCCATGTTGTCTATACAACTTGAGGGTGTAAGAATGTTTTTTTTTCCTATTAAAAATACCACTTAAAATATCAAAGTAAAAAAGTTGAGGCCAGGAGCAAAGTGGTGTTATCATCACGTTCCTTACAATTACTGGCAGGACGTGAGAGTACCCAGTGGTTAAAACCATGACGGGCTTTGGGGTCACACAGATTTGGGTTGTAGTACCAGGCTTGCCTAACTTACTACCTGTATAACGTTTGGCAAGTTACTTAATGCTCCAAGCCACAGGTTCAGTCTGTTAAAATGAGGACAAATATGCCTACTGGGCTGTTTTTATGATTAAATAATGTAAGCACTGCATCAGTCCCTGGCACCAAACGGTCAATAAATGCTAGCTATGCTTAGCTGCTGAATGATCCTGATTCATGTACATTGGTCATGTATCCAGCAACCTTGCTGTATTCTCTTATAAATTCAAGTATTTGAAGAATTTCTTGGATTTTCTGTGTATAGAACAATATGGCCTGGGAAATAATGAATTTCTTCATTTTTATTTCTTCTGTTTCTTATTGTTTTGCCTGGATTATGTTGCTTAAGTGCTCCAGTAAAATTTTGAAAATAAACAGTAGTGGTTAAGCATCCTTGTCTTGTCCCTAACATTAAATACCTTTGTGTTTATGATGTAAGAAAGTTAACAAAATTATCTTCTATTCCTACTTTGCTAAGAGATTTTTCTCATAAAATCCACTCACACACCTGTAAGTGGATACTGAAACTTAACAAATGTTAACCATCATCTAATGACCTGTTTGTTGCCCTTTAATTTGTTAATACAATGAATAACGTTACTAGAGTTTTCTAACATCCTTGTATCCCTGGGATAAACCAGAAAGGCCGTGATGGTTCTGATTGTTTTGGCTTGTGATTATTTTATGAAGGATCTTTACATCTATATTCATAAATGAAACTGGCCTTTTTCTTTCTTTACTCTTTCTATTGGCGTCAAGATTATCGCCTCATAGAGGAAGCCAAAGGGGTTTCCTCTTTTTTGTTCCCTTCTGATAGTTTTGGTTAGAAAAGCCTGTAAACCGGCTGGGCGCGGTGGCTCACGCTTGTAATCCCAGCACTTTGGGGGCCGAGGCGGGCGGATCACCTGAGGTCAGGAGTTTGAGACCAGCCTGACCAACATGGCGAAAACCCATCTCTGCTAAAAATACAAAATTAGCCGGGCGTGGTGGCACATGCCTGTAATTCCAGCTACACAGGAGGCTGAGGCAGGAGAATTGCTTGAACCTCAGAGGCGGAGGTTGTGGTGAGCCGAGATTGCGTCATTGCACTCCAACCTGGGCAACAAGAGAGAAACTCCGTCTCAAAAAAAAAAAAAAAAAAAAAAAAAAAAAAGGGGGGGGGGCTGTAAACCATCTTAGCCTAGAGTTTATGAGGTTTATGATGAATGATTAAATTTCTTTAGTGGTTATGGTCTATGTTTTCTATTATTCTTGAATCATTATTGGTTATTTGTATTATTAAAAATTTACCATTTCCTCTGGGTTTTCAAGTTTGTTGGCACAAAGTTGATTATTCACTTCAAAAAATCTCTTCAGTAGTTATATGTACATCTTTTTCATTCTTAATATTCTTTATTTTAATCTCTTCCTTTTCTTGGTTCCTGTCAGTATGGTTTGTTAAAAGAACCAGCTTTTGGTTTTCTTGCCTGCCTTAATTGTCTTTGTTTTCTGTTCCATCTGCTCTTTGTTTCACTGTTTTTGTTTATTCCTTTTCTAGTTCATTAATTTTCAGTTTCTTGTTTTCTAATACATACACTTGAAGCTGTAAATTTCCTTCTACATACCATTTTAGCTATATTCCTACCTGAATTTTCAAAGAATTGAAGTTGGAGAGTAGGCAATGGGGATAAAATGAAACAGGTCAATGGTCACTGGTCTTGTTGTCTAAGGTGTTATCCGAGTTCGTTGTCTCACGACCGAAGGAGCGTGGATGCAAAGGGTGAGATAGGAGCGAAAGTTTAATAAGCAGAAGAAACCTCTGCACAGTGTAGAGGGGAGCCCTAGTGGGTTGCTGTTTTTAGAGTTGAATTCAAAAGCTTTTATAAGAAACTCCCCTCATCTCTGTAGCTGTTTGAGTAGTTTCTCTTATTAGTAGCTGTCTGTGCAACTCCCCTTATCTTATGTAGTTGTGGGTATGTCTCTAGGCAAGCACAAAGTGCCACTTCTCTTGTTTCTGTAACTGTGGGCTTAATTTAGGTAATCCCTCCTTCTCCCTGCAGAAGTTCCCATGGAGCCCACCGTGTACATGTCTGAAAAGGGGAGGACACTTTTTCCTGGGAGCCTGCCAATCACATAAAGAACAAAAGGCTTCTGTGCTGGACCCTGCCTGCTTATCTGTGCAGGTGCAGCCTGAGTTTTCCCCAGGCTGCTCTATTTTTGCCTATAGGTGTGATTTTGTAGGCAGGCTGCTTCTCTGATGACTAGCCTTAGCTGTGTACCTAACATTAACATTAGAGAAATGTCTTAGGTGCCTATGGGTTTGTTAATTATTGCACCCCAGAATTAAGTAGACTTATCTAGTCACAGTAATACACACTAATGTTACATTGGGGTCTTCTCCTATAAACTCATATCAAAGAGCAAGAGAAAAGAATGTGTGTAGGCTCCCAAGAAAAGTGAGAAAGAGGCTAAATTATTCTGAAATTCATCAAGATAAGTCACTCCTCTCACCAAAAAGTATGTATTTTTCCTTTCACAGGCAGTGTTTATCTAGGTCTACTAACATGTTTAACAATTTCTTTACTTTGTTGCTGCTTGCATTCAACTTGACTTCTTCTTGAGTTCGGTTCCTTTCAGCAAAGGCAGGGGTCCCCAATCCCCAAGCAGCCAACTGGTCAGTGGCCTGTTATGAACTGGGCACATGGCAGGTAAGCAGACGGCAGGCAAGCATTACCACCTCAGCTCTGCCTCCCAACAGGTGGCATTAGATTCTCATAGGAATGTGAACCCTATTGTGAACTGCGCATGCAAGGGATCCAAATTTCATGCTCCTTACGAGACTCTAATGCCTGATGATCTGAGGTGGAACAGTTTCATTCCGAACATCCTCCCCCAATTTGTGCAAAAAACTGTCTTCCATGAAATTGGTCCCTCATACCAGAAAGGTTGGGGACTGCTAAGCAAAGGTCTCTGAATAGTGAACTACTTTGTTTGTTTGAAAATATTACTGTCATGGAACTGTTTAATAATAACTTGGCTGACTGTAGAAATTTTGACAGTATTTTCCAATCTTTTGTCATCCATTATTGAGTGTAAATAATGTCCCTTTTTAAATAATGTTTGTCTTTTCTTTGATATTTTGCAATTTTATTATGTCTTTAATTGTAGATTTGCTTTTACTTATTCACTCAAGAGTTTTTTGTTAACCTGAAGACAAATGGATTCTTGAGATTCTGGAAAAGTATCAAACATTATTCTTTTGTTGTCTCTCACACCCTTTTTCAGTTTCTTCTGGATCTCTTATTAGAATATGTAAAATGTATTCAAACCACTATGACCTTTAGACTCTCCTTTGTCATGTTTTTAATTTCAAACACTGTGCTATTTCTAGATGTTTTTTCAAACTTGCCTGTCCTTTCATACTGTACTATTAAAAAATCTAATTACTTAAGAAGTCTGTCATTTTAAACATTCTAATTTTATAGTTTCTTTTAGTGTTTCATCACATTTTTAGTTCTTGGGGTGCTAATTCTGTTTGTGATGTCTACCACCTTTGCCACACAGTGCTTTGTTTTCTCGGTGACTCATCAGTTCATCTTCATTGAAGGCTACCTTTTCTGTAGGATTTTTTGTGGCCTAGGTTGTAGAAGTGTTTCAGAGAGGTTTTGTATTTGTTTTTGCCAATGCCCTGAGGGCTTCACTGGTCCTATAACAGTTATAATGGTTTGGCTTGGAGTTCCTGTATTATACGGATAGTTTAAATATATATATATGTGTTCTATACTTTGTTGTGGCACAAGCTTGTGGGGTTTTGATTTCTCACACGTGGCTTTTTAATTTTTAAAATTGTTAACCCCCAAACCAGAGACATCACAGGTGCGTTTTTCTTTCCTTATTCACTGTTGGGGTAGTTGGCAATTCTTTTCCACTATGATTTGTTGCCTATTTTTCTAGCGTCTCTTCTTAAATAAAACACTCTTTTTTAAGATTGTAGCTTTTTTTTCTTTAAACAGAAATAGGGTCTTGCTCTGCGGCCAAAGCTATAAGTCAGTGGCATGATCTTGGCTCACTGAAGCATCCGTCCCCTAGGCTCAAGTGGTCCTCCCACCTCAGTCTCCTGAGTAGCTGGGACTACAGGCATGTGCCAGCACACTTGGCTATTTTTTTTTTTTTTAAGAGACAGGGGTCTCGGTATGTTGCCCAGGCTGGTCTTGAATTCCTGGCCTCAAACCAGCCGCATGCCTCGCATCCTGTGCCTGGACCCAAGTTTGTAGCTTCATTGGACAGTTTGTGTGGTTGGTAGGCATGGTATGTTTCAGTTTCAACCGCCTACTCTACCAGGGCCCCAATTCCTTAACTCCTATCTACACATGTGGGTGTCAAAATCACCCTTAGTGTCTATTTGTTTCTGAAATCTGTGGGCTGCTACAATGTTAGCTCCCAGTTACTCTCCTGGCCTTGAGCATCTTATTTCTGACATCTCTTGATATGCTATTTCCCTATTTAAAACAATACAAAACCAAACCAAATCTTTTTGGATATATTTTATCCAGCATGTACTTGTGGGGGAGGGGCATCTGTGTCAGCACAATCTACCATATATAAAGTGAGAAAAGAGCAAAGGACTGGCCCCTGGAGAATACTAACATTTAAGAAGTGGTGGAAGAAAATGAGCCCTTCTGAATCTACATTTCGATCTATCAGCTAATGAGGAATGAAGGTATCAATTTCTTACTTGTATAGCATAATGTTTATATATGAACAAAGGAACTGTTTCAGAAAATTTAATGTGAGGGTACCAAAGTTCTAATTTTTACTAGAAAGCATCAATCTAGAGTAGGAATATAAAATAGCAAAAATCTCTCTAGGGGCTTTTGGCCTCTTACTACCCAGACAATGTCTGTTATTTTCATTCCCCCCTCCACTTTCTCTAGCATAACGTGCTGTGAGAAAACAATGTAAAATTCATCAAAATAAATGTAGTTTCAGTAAGTATAAATGACTACCAACTTAAAAGGTCATCTTGTTGTATGCAGGGTGTATTTTAATGAATCAAGAGAATGAAGCTCTGAGAATGGAATTTTAGGTATTATTTGGGGAGATAGTTTTAGGGCAGGAAATTAAAAATCCTATCTAATAAGACACTGTAAAAGATGCAGTACTCCAGCTCTCTTCTACAGAAAAAAAAAGATGCAGCACTAGTCATTTAAGATAAAAATTGTATATATTTTAAATATATTTTAACTATTCATTTTCCAGTGTTAAGATTTTAAAAAATAATTTCCTTATAAAATCACGTTATGATTTTGCTCACTATAAACTATCTCTCATTAATAACAGTTTAATGCAGTTTATACAGTTTTAGCTCTGTCCAGGATACTAAGTAATATTTTTACTTTTTGTTCTAACTATACATCTTTTAGGCTTCAAAGAATAGAATTGTCTAGCAATTTAGCGATTAAATTCCTGTTTGCCCTCTATCCATGCCATTCAGAATTTAGTCTTTTTTCCTCTATGCATGCCTCTGTACAAATGGAAAACTTTTATATTATCTTACTCTTTATATGGGAAACTATTCCTCATATTTGGTTATTTTAACCATCTTTCTTTGAACCATTTGATAGTGGAGCAGGAAAGGAAAATATTTTCTATTTTGTTCCTGTAACTCCATTATGTTGACCACTGCAAGAAATGATGTTTAGAGTTTGACTTTTTTTCCTCTTGAGGGATAACACCAATATATTTAAAAGTATGGTCTGTATTATTGTCCTTGAAATACGCTTTGTCCCTGTGCATGAGGAAGTTCCTCCACCCCATTTTGCCCATTCACAGCCTCAGAAAATCCGTCTATAGTTTATCCCCACTAGCTTAACATCCCTTTACTCATTAGAACGTTAAAAACTTGGGGATTTCAAATATACTGTATTCTACAACAGCTCTGAAAAGACAAACTCCTGTACAAAACCTTGGAATGCTGTTTATATCTGTCCACTGAGAAATACCTTTCTCTTTAGTTAAGCCAGTTCTGACAAAAATTTTGCTATACTCTGCTTACTAATAAAGTCAGAGTCAGGGAAAAAAAGACTCCTTTATAACAGTTAAGCTTCCTTTATTGTCAACAAAATATACAAACTAATTTTCCAGAGGATACCTTTTGTTCTAAGATATATTCACACTAGCAAGATTTTATTTATTTTAAAGATAAACATCAGCAGATAAGCCATTTTATTTTCCAGTTTCAGTTTTATAATGTCACTAAAGTCATTATCAAATTTTAAATGATCACATCTATAATCAAAGGCTGATACTGTAAATATTATACACAGTAATAACAACTGTCTTAGAAGAGATATAGAACAAAGCTTATTTGTGCCTACAGATATGATGACATCTATTGATAAGCTTTTAAGAAATATGTCATACCATATGACTTCAAAAGATGGGAAAACAGGTATATTAAATGAATAGCAATTTAAAAGATGATACTTTCATTTCCTAGATTTCAGCATTAATCTAGGATTATATGATTAATTTTTAATCATAAAAAGAATTTTAAACTAACAAATTAAAATACACTACCTATAATAAATGAAATATCACACTAAAATGTGTTTTAGTCTAAGTGGGAGGAAAATCCACATTTATCTGATTTTTAGTATTTAAATTCTTGAAAAAATGTGTGCTTTATTGCAGAACTAGCACTTTAACAAAATACAGACAATAACACTATCAAAATGTATGCAAATGGAAGCTATGTAATTTGTATGTTTAACAAGTTAAATCCATGTATTTCTTAATTTACTCTCCCGATTACCTACCACCAATATCAATATGAAAGAATTCTTTAATTTTATCATATAATACCAACACCAAAGCACCCCCTGTACCGCGAAGAACATTGGAGAAGGCGCCACGAAAAAAGGAACTGATTCCTTCATGTTGGTATATCTTCACAAAGCAGTCTAAGGTTCCTTCATATTGCCGTTTAGCCTCACCACTCTATACAAAGAAAGACAAAGGGTTTTCCATTATCTGAATATCTTTTATCTTAACACAGTCTTCTATTAGCACTAAGGATAGATAAGATAAACACTGTGTTGAGTAGCACTGTGTTAATAGGCATATATGGCTACTGTCCCTGGTGGTTAGAGAACATTCATACTTTTCAGGCACACTTGAAAACTGACCATACATTAGGCGTAACAAATGTCAAAGGATGTCATCACATAGACCATGATTTATCCTCTCACCACACTGCAATTAACTGAGAAATCAATAGCAAAATAGAAAAATACCATATGGGCTAGGTACGGTGGCTCATGCCTGTAATCTCAGCACTTTGGGAGGCCGAGACAGGAAGATCGCTTGAGCCCAAGAGTTTGAGACTACCCTGGGCAATATGGAAAAATGCCATCTCAACAAAAAATACAAAAAATTAGCTGGGTGTGCTGGCACATGCCTGTGGTCCCAGCTACCCGGGAGGGTGAAGTGGGAGGATCACCTGAGCCTGGGAGGTCAAAGTTGCAGTGAGCCATGATCACACCATTGCACTCTAGCCTAAGTGACAGGGTAAGACCCTGTCTCAAAACAAACAAAAAAGAAAAAAAAAAGAAATCATATGTTGGGATGTTAAGAAGAACACTTCTTCTCAGAAAATACTGAAAACCAAATGATAATTACAAAACCTCTTACCTAAATTTTTAAGATGCAGCTTGAGTTGTAATTTATAAGGAAATTAATGACCTTGAAATATTAGAAAAGGCTAAAAGTTAATGAGCAACCTAAACATTTTTAGACAAAGTATAAACCTAAAGAAAGTAAAAACAAGAAAATAACTGGCAGAAATAAAGGAAATAGAAAACACACACAACAGCATAAAAAAAGTCCAGTTAGGTCTCTGAAATACTTTGCTGACAGAGTTTGGAAACATTGTTTGAGGAAAAAAAGAGAAAAGGCCCCAAGATTATCAGAAATGGCAACGGTAACAAAAATGCAGATGATCCAGAAATTTAAGAGCAAGATGATATCATAAAAAACTTCATGACAATTATTTTTAAGTCATAAGAAATGGATAAATTCCTAGAAAAGTATAATTTACCAACAGAGTAGAAAAGAACTGGAATAATACTATAGTTGTTAAAAATTCAATCAGTTGTTGAACATCTTCTCATAAAGAAAACCACATGTCCAAAAGGCTTTACATGTGAGTTCTGCTAAACATTCAATGAACATTTAATTCCAGTCTTTCAGAAATTATTCTAGAGGAGAGAAAAAGTGGGATGACTCCTCAACATATTTTATGAGGCTCGCACAGACTTGCTACTGAAGTCATACTAGAGCAATACAAGAAGGAAAAATACAAGCCAGTGTCATTAAACATGGATGCAAAAATCCTGAACAAAACCCAGCAATCAAATCTAGCAAGTGCTACAGAATACAATACTTGCAAACTGGGTTTATCCCAGGCATACAAGAGTTAGCTCTAGAAAACAGATTAATTTAACACAATATGTAAACATATTAAAAGAAAAAAAGGTTTAATCATCTCAGCAGATATAGAAAGAACATGACTGCCATTCATAATTAAAAATTGTTGTAATCCAGGAACAGAAAGGAACTGTCATTACATGATAAATGATAATGACAAAAAACCCGGACAGTTAATATTAAATTATGTAACACTGACGTCATTTTCTGTATGATTAGGAACAAGATAAGGTTGCCAGTTACTACTTTGTAAATATAATACTGAATCCGGGGTCTCAGTGAGTACAGAAAGGCAAGAAAGAGAAATAAAAGGTGTAAGAATTGATAAGGAAGGAAGAAAACACTGATATTAGTTGCAGATTATATGCCTGTTCATGTAAATAAAAATTTGGAAGGTATGTACATACACATTCGTGTTTGTAATAGGGTTAACAAAGTGGTGGGATGTAAAATGAAAATACACAAAAATTAAGTAGTACTGTTATGGGCTGAATTGTTAAAATCATATATTGAAATCCTAATAACTCCCAGTACCTCAGAATGTGACTGTATTTGGAGATAGGGTCTTTAAAGGTAATTAGAATTAAATGAGATCACAAGAGTGAACCCTAAGCCAATATGACTGTCCTTATAAAAAGGGGAACAGGCCAGACGTGGTGGTTCAGGCCTGTAATCCTACCACTTCGGGAGGCTGTGGTGGGTGGATTGCCTGAGCTCAGGAGTTCGAGACCAGCCTGGGCAAAATGGTGAAACCCTGTCTCTACTAAAATATAAAAAATTAGCTGGGTGTGGCAGCGTGTGCCTGTAATCTCAGCTACTCGGGAGGCTGAGGCAGGAGAATTGCTAGAACCCGGGAGGCGGAGGTTGCAGTGAGCTGAGATTGTACCACTGCACTCCAGCCTCGGCGACAGAGTGAGACTCCATCTCCAAAAAAAAAAAAAAAAAAAAAAGAACAGAGGAGGAACCCTGTGAAAACACAGGAAGAAGACAGCCATTTATAAGACAAGGAGAGAGGTCTTCAGAGGAAACCAAGTCTGCTGACATCTTGATCTCAGACTTGTAGCCTTCAGAACTGTGAGAAAATAAATTTGTTGTTTAAGCAAACCACTTTTATAGGTGACACCAGCCCTAGCAAACTAATACACACACACATATAAGACTCATATTCCCATTTTTTTTTTCTGTACTGTTGTGAGATTAGGTTGCAGACATCATGCCGTTTATCCTTAAACACTCGAGTGCATATTTTCTTTTTCTTTTTTTTTTGAGACAGAGTCTTGCTCTGTTGCCCAGCCTGGAGTGCAGTGGCGCCATCTTGGTTCACTGCAAGCTCTGCCTCCTGGTTCATGCCATTCTCCTGCCTCAGCCTCCCGAGTAGCTGGGACTACAGGCGCCCGCCACCACGCCCGGCTAATTTTTTGTATTTTTAGTAGAGATGGAGTTTCACCGTGTTAGCCAGGATGGTCTTGATCTCTTGACTTCGTGATCCACCCGCCTCAGCCTCCCAAAGTGTTGGGATTACAGGCGTGAGCCACAGTGCCTGGCTCAAGTGCATATTTATTTTCTAAATATTGGGATATTTTCTTACATATCCAAAGTACAGTTATCAAATTCAGGAAATTTAATATAATACCACTGACCCAATCCATAGTCTACGTGCAAATTAATTTTCCATTTTAAAAAGTTTCTCAATGTGCTAAACTAGAGCTAGCTATAGAAAGAAAAGAAACACAGACATAAATGGAATAACTCTAAGTATTATCCCTAAGTGAAGTAATGGGTTAGTTTTAATCTGCCAGATTGCCTACTGGTCCTTCCAGGACCATTTTGTAGTCAATAAAAATGAGGATAATGATAGGAACTACACCTCAGTGTTTTGAGAATTTAATGAGTAAAAGTATAGAATTCTTAGGAGAGTATAAAGCATATAATAAGCACTATATTACTATTCTAGTTTTCTGACCTCATTATTTTCACTTGCCCTCATAAAACTTATGACCTGGCTATCCTGAACTACTTCTCAAGCCATATTTCTGTGTACAATTTTCCCCCTATGCTTAGAATGTTCTCTCACTGACTGAAGTAAGCCTACTCACTGAGATTTAGCTCTCTAGGAGACCACGTCTGATCATTTTAAGCATTTGGGCAACCCTCCTCTATGTATTCCTGGAACCTACACACATTTGTATTTAAACCATTAACTGTTGTCTTCAATATTAGACTACGAATTTGGGTGCAGATTTTGTCTTTTTCTGTCACCAGAGCTTAGCATAGATTAAGCATGCAAATATTTGCTGAATGGATGAATGTAATAAGTACAGGTTGGTATCCCTTATCTGAAATGCTTGGAATTAGAAGTGTTTTCAATTTTTTCAGATTTTGAAATATTTGCTTTGTATACTTACCAGCTGAGCACCTGAAATCCGAAAAGCTCCAATGGGCATTTCCCTTGAGCATCACGTTGGTGCTCAAAACATTTTGAATTTTGGGGTGTTCTGGATTTAGGATTTTCAGATTTGGGATGGTCAACTGGTAATAACAATAGAGATCAAATGTATCAAAAATTTGGTTTAGGGATTTATATTTAGAACATAAATCATTACAAACAAGTTTTTGTCCTTGGAGTTCAAAATTATTTGCTTTCTTAAAAATATATTACAATAAATAATGAAATATCTCAATGGCTTGTGACTGGGCTTATTCTACTTAATCTAATATTTCAGTTAAGATAGACATATTCATCCAATTTCTGCCATAACGCTCTACCTTCCAAGCAATATATGCTACAGGAATAGTAGGCATTTCTGTTTTGGTGGTAGGTGAGGAAGAAGCTTTGCTGGCTGATGGTTATTTTAGGATAGGAAAGAATATAAGACAGAATACATCATGTATTTATTTTAGCTAAGTAAAACAAATGACCTATGCCTTTCAGCCAACATTTCTCTTAAATTTGATTATACCTAAATATCAGAGATATTAAAAACTCAACTAAGCTTAGAAACAATAACATAAAATACCTGCATCATCATACGTCTTCTAACTGTGTCAAAGGGATAAGAAAGTATTCCAGAGCATGTAGTCACAACTTGAGCAATGAAAAAGGAGACAAGAAATGGAGTTTTCTTTGGCTTTGGTAATAAACCCTAGAAAAGAAAAATGTACCAAGTAACTATCCAAATTTCTAAAATATCTTAAATTCTTAAGTTAAAGGATAATTTTTATAAATATATGAAAGAGGGCCCAATTATACTTAAAATGCAATAAAAACGTTGGATTTAATAGTAGCAGATCAATAAAAAGTGGAATGCCACACATGACTATATTTCAAAGGTATATTTCAAAAATATAAAGCATATTTGCCATTATAAGAATTTGTTATTAATGCACATAAAACTAGGGAAGATAGCAGACATTGACAAAAAAGTTCTTCCATGGCTCTTCCTTGTGGGGTTGAAAAAAAGTGAAACAAATGTTTGCTTTTATCATCAACACATATTTGATGGGCAGCTTTAAAACTAGTGGAGAAATGTTCCTAAATTTCATAACTACTGCAGGTGATAACAAACTAGAGACAGGGTACACACATAACTTTTTTTGTGATTAAATAAACGTACGAGATCCTGTAATTTTCATTAATATAGCAGTCTAAAAAATACACTAAAAACTGATCTGTCCAGACAACAATAAAAATGCCATGCAACTACATTTATACTAATGAAAGAGTATAGTATAATTATTTATTATACTAACAAATAATACTGATATTAATTTCATTGCTTCCTTTTGGAAGCATTATAATGTAGTCATTAAGAACATGGATTTTTTTTTGCTTGCCTTTAACAAGTAAATTACTTAACCATTCCTAGGCTATTTACTTAACAATTCCTAGGCTATTTATCTTTAAACAAAGGGGGGATTTTATTTTTTTATTATTTATTTTAAACAACTAGAATTATCTTTATTTTCTTATTATTTTTTATTTCAATAGGTTTTTTGGGGAACAGGTAGTGTTTTGGTTACATGGGTAAGTTCTTTACCAGTGATTTCTGAGATTTAAGATGTAAAGTACTTTAAAAAGTTTCCTAGAACTAGGTAATAGCTAAAAATTGGTAGCCATTGTTACAATTTTTCTTTTTCCTACCATATGGAAGTGTTCTTAAAATCTGAAATGAAAAGGTAAATTGCAGAACAACCTGGAGAATACAACACAGAATCTAACAGTATCCAGTAGATAACCAAACTATAGTAGCATTTATTTAATTTTGGTTTGTCTCCTTCTCAAAATGACATTTTATTATTTGCATATAAAAAAGTGATAATAGGGTTAACATAAAATCAGAAAAACTGTTAGAAGATGCCTTTCCATATACCAATGATTTGATTATGATGTAAGCTTAATTAGCACATTTTTCATTTGCAATGTGATGTACAGTGAAAACACCTCAAAAACTTAGGTACATGCTTTATAACTAAAGTCAGATCCATACTGCAGTTATAATTTAATTAGGTTATGGCAAAATCATGATTAAGCAGAATTTCATGTCTCTCTTTTTTCATCACTGATTTTTATTTTTATAATTAAAAGTAACATATCTGCTGAAAACATTACTAATTAAATAAATGGAAACCATATATTTAATATGTCCAAGTTAAAGCCCCCAGATTACCTTAACTGTGTCATAAGCTCCAAAATAAGAGGCTCGGTACATAATGATGCCCTGTACTGAAACACCAAACCCTTGGTATAAACCAGCAATTCCATCTGATTTTGCTATTTTCATAATACAGTCACCTAAACCCTTGAATTGTCGCTCCTCAGGACCTAAAATAAAGCCATTTAAAATCTATTAGCAACATTATATATCCAATAAACACTTTAATCAAAATAAACCTTTACAGATCTAAATGATCTGAAATTTCCACTTACAAATCTAACAAAGAAGGCACAAATCAAAATCCTCCCATTCTTTTACAGATAATCAAGATTTCAAGTACTATCTCAAAAGAAATAAATGGAAAATATTAATCTCTCATGAAAACAATTTACTTCAAACAACCTGCCTTAAAGTATTTTATTAAAGTTACCAGAAGTTACTAATTTGAGGTTCAGAAAATAATTTGAAACAGGCCAGGTGAGACGGTTTATGCCTGTAATTCCAGTGCTTTGTGAGGCTGAGGCAGAAGGACTGCTTGAGGCCAGGAGTTCGAGACCAGCCTGGGCAACACAGTGAGACCCTGCCACTACAAAAAATAAAAAAATATTAGCCAGGAGGCTGAGGCAGGTAGATCACTTGAGACTAGGAGTTGGAGGTTTCATTGAGCTATGACTGTGCCACTGTACTCCAGCCTAGGCAACAGAGTAAGACCCTGTCTCTATTAAAACAAAACAAAACAAAACAAAGAAACACTTAGAAAGGAAAAACTTGGCAGGGCACAGTGCCTCATGCCTGTAATCCCAGCACTTTGGGAGGCTGAGGTGGGTGGATCACGAGGTCAGGAGTTCAAGACCAGCCTGGGCAAGATAGTGAAACCCTGTCTTGATTAAAAATACAAAAATTAGCCAGGCGTCGTGGTGGTCGCCTGTAATCCCAGCTACCCAGGAGGCTGAGGCAGGAGAACTGCTTGGACCTGGGAGGTGGAGGCTACAGTGAGCTGAGATCACGCCACTGTACTCCAGCCTTGGTGACAGAGCAAGACTGTCTCAAAACAAAAACAAAAACAAAAAACAAACAAACAAAAAAAAAAACAAAAAAACTCCAGGACTGTTGAAAAGCAAAAAGATAAAGCTAAAAACTAGTAAGGATAGTTTAAGATAGTTAACATTTCATATGAAGGGGTCATATTTTTCCAGTATTTTCTGGTTTTATTTTTCTTTTCCCTTGACCAAGAATTCCTTGACAATATTTTAAAACTATTATATATGTACAATGTAATCTTCCAAAAATAAACTAAATCTTCCTGATTTGAAAGAGAAAACAAAACTATGGAACTTAAAGCAAGATAATATTGAGTTATTTTTACCCTCTTATTAATAAAAATAAACTTTCAACTTCCAGTTAAATAGATGAAACTCACATTTTTATTTTTGCTCAAACTGCCACCCCTTCTGAGACATTTTCTGATCACTTATTTAAAACTGGTATCACTCTCTTCTAACTTTTTTCCCTAGCATTTATCATTAAGTGACAATATATTTTAGTCATTTATTCATTTATTATTACTTGTGTCCTCCACTAGACTCTTAGGTACATGAGGCATGAGCTCTATGTCTTACATGGGGGGTGGGGTGTGAATATGTGTGCATATATATACGCATATACACACTCACACACGCCCTGTATCTGCAGGCACCCTGTATTCCAGAAGGCACTCAATATTTGTTGAATGAATCTCTGTACCCTAAAGAAACTCTGTTACATTAATAATAATGAAATAAAACAGGTTTAAAGCCAGATAGGCCAATAAGAGAACATGACAGAATGAAATCTACAAAATTTTGCCAGATGGAGAGAATAGGGAGGAGTGGTAATTCACCAAATAGAGCAGAAAAAGCCGAACCTATTTTCTTACAGAGGAAGATACTGCTGGGAAGCAAGCCATTTGATCACAATAACCTCAGAAAGACTTAGAAATTAGAGGAACTAACTACTACTTCCAGAATGAAAGCAAAGGAGCAGGGAGATGCTCAATATCCACAACCTCACCCTGAGCAGCCAAATGACTTACTGTGCTGCCACCCACAGAACTGATCACAAGGCTCCAGATTTAACTGGGCCAGTTGTGTGACCGCTGCAATCACTCAAACACTGAAAAAAGACTCACATAAAGATATTTTACTGTGAAATATAAGATCATCAGGGATAGAAAGAAACTAAAAGAAAAAACATATACTAAAGGATTCGGAGTAAGCAAATTGGTATCTTAAGAGCAACATTAGAAACTAGAAGTCAGGGTAATATTTTCATAATTGTGAAGGAAAATAATTTTAAACTCAGACTTTTATATATGTCTTACCCTTTTTGAGAGGGTAAGACAAACACTTTTTTTAAGATATGTAAGAGCTCAATTTATTTTTTTTCACTCTTTCTCAAAAAGTTACCAAAGAATATACTCTACCAAAAACAAGGGTGTAATAACAAAAAAGGGAAGATGTGATATTTAAGTAAGGATAGAGGCAAAGGGACTCCCTAGGATGAGATTTGTGCATCTAACCTAGAAGGGAGCCATAGCTGAGATAGGACTAAGTGCATGGAAAAAAATCTAGGAAGGGCTTTCTAGGAAAAAAAAAATGGGACTAAGTTATAAGCAGTTTTTATGTTCACTTTTTTGTTACAACAGGCTTTCCCTCCTTCCCTTTTTTAAGTGAAAAGAAGCAAGTAATATACTTTAGTCCCTATGACTCCACCATTTGGTTGAGAACAAAGTTCGTAGACTTTATCTGGTAACACTATTATAGCACAATTAATGACAATAAATAACAGATGGTTCAAAATGCAAAGAAGGAAAAGTTAGTATTTCTAAAAATCTCATACCTTTTCCAATATCGACACCTAATCGGGTTCGGGCAAAATCTAGAGGATATACTACACATAAGGATGTTGCCCCAGCAGCTCCACCAGAAGCCAGGTTTGCCAAAAACCACCTCCAGAACTGAAACATATTAATTTAAAAGTGGTTATTAAACCACAGAATCTAACTGTTTAAAATACCTGGTAAATTCTTATTTTTATAAATGTTAAAACACCAGATTTATAAGCTACTTTTATAAAGTAAACATCTATAATAATGCATACCATGCTATCCAAAATATTTTCTTTTTATAGCCATATAGCTTTTGTTTCATGCAGTCTGGAAGACACAGTTTAGATGATGACATACTGAAATTCCAGGATATTTTAATGTTCTCCAGCAAAGCAGCCCAAATTAGCAAAAGAGGTCGCATAATCATCTCTTTACGCTGCATACTTTTTTTTTCCTTAATAGCTACATAATTCTTAATAATAGTGCTTGCTATGATTACAATGTCAGGCACATATGGAGGCTTTAGTTGTGCCCTTTTTCTGTGAAGGGTGAAGTAAGTAGTATTATGGCAAAAAACTGCAATTACTTTTTGCACCAACCTAAAATACTTCACGATGCCCCAGCTTCACTTTGTAATTTAAATAGAATTAAATTTGAATAGCTCAAAAATACGTATTTAATTATGTTCAAATGACAACATGGAGATTGGCAGACATCAATCATAATGTAGTTGTATGGCATTTAAGTTAGGTCTCACTGGTCTACTAGCTCACAAGAGCTATTGAAGAAGTATAATTACTTTTGATCAACATTTAAAATGTGCCCTCCCCAGGTTCAGCAAGATGCTTTTCAACATCTAGTGCTTATGCGAGAAGAAAGGAGTATCTGAATTGGAGCTGTTCTTTTTTTCTTTCTTGATGAGAAAGAAGGCAGATCAATGATTTTTGGCGTGGATAATCGTGTAATTTATAATTCAAACCAGGACACTTCTGATACAGAAAGTGGGAGCTATGAAAAAACGACAGGGGCAGGCACAACATATATAAACAGTATGGCCGATCTATGTAGTGATGGTAGGAAGGATAGAAATAGAGGGAGAAAGGCAGTAAGAATCTGCCCATGCTGAGTGACGATCCTGCATTTATGTAACAAAGCCTGTCCCTCCACAAGTAAGATTGAAAATAAAACAGACCCAGAAGAGGTAGTATGTATATAAGTATAAGTGAGTTTTGGCTGTTGTAAGTTACTAATTTAAAGTATTACTATATTGGTGTTTTTTTCCCCCCAGGCTGGAGTGCTGGGACTACAGGCACCCGCCACCACACTCAGCTAATTTTTTGTATTTTTAGCAGAGACGGGGTTTCACCATGTTAGCCAGGATGGTCTTGATCTCCTGACCTTGTGATCTGCCCGCCTCGGCCTCCCAAAGTGCTGGGATTACAGGCGTGAGCCACCATGCCTGGCCTACTATATTGTTAAAAGAAGAGGCACGGAGAAGAATCAGGAAGGGAGAAGAAGATGAAAGTCTGAGAGTTCTGAGGAAAAATAATCCTATTTATTTTTAATTGTTGACAGATACTGTGTGAAAAGACTCAATGATGCATCAAACAACAAATGCCCTGAGACCAAAGTTGTTTATAACAACTTGTCTGGACAATGAAGAGAGCTGGGAGCAGCTCTAGTCTTCCTCATTGAGGGCTGTGCTGAAAGCTGCTAAGGGGTGGCTGAGGAGCAGTTTATGCCCAGGCCCAGCTGAGGCTCATCCAGTCTAGTCACCTCAGGTGAGTTTGGGAGTTAGATTGGAACAAACTAGTGGAGCAAAAGCTTTAAGTTCTGAGTCCCACTCTCCTTATCTGTACCTTTTGGGTAAAAATAATTACCTCAAAGAATGAAGTGAAAATTCAGTGAAACAATATATATAGTAGGCACATGCTTCCCTTACCATTTTTTAAAAAACTTTTTATTTTGAGATAATTTTGGATTCACATGTATTATAAGGAGTAATATACAGAGAGACTATAAATCCTCCAACGAATTATCCTCAGTGTACTAAGCATATCTGTAGTACAAGAAATGGACATGATAAGGCCTACCCTATTCAGATTTTGTCAGTTTAACATGACTCAGTTGTGTGTTTATTCAGTTACACGCAGTTTTGTCACATGTTCAAATTGGTCAACAGTTCCATGAGAAGGATCCCTCATGCCACTCTTAAAATCACAGCCACTTCTCTCCCTCCTGGCAAACAGTATTCTTTTTTCCATCACTATAATTTCATCATCTCAAGAACGTTATATAAAAGCAATCAGAAAGCATATAACCTTTAAGATGGGCTTTTTCTACCTCAAAATCCAAAGTTGGTGCACATATCAAAAGTTTGTTCCTTTTTTGTATACTGATAAAATATACACAAGATTTACCATTTTAACTATTTTAAGTGTACAATTCAATGGCATTAAGTATGTTTGCAACATTGTTTAAACTTTGTCACTATTTCCAGAACTTTTTCATCATCCTAAACAGAACTCTGTAACTCATTAAACACTAACTCCCCATCTCCCCTCTCAGTAGTTTAACAGAGGTTAACCACCTATTAATCTATAATCTGCCTTCTGTCACTATGAATTTGTCTATACTAAGTACTTAAGTAGAATCATACAATATTTGCCCTATCAAAAGTTTGCTCCTAGACAAGAATGTCCACTCTCACCACTTCTATTCAACATAGTGGTGAAAGTCATAGCCAGAGCAATTAGGCAAGAGAAAGAAATAAAAGGCATCGAAATAGGAAAAGGGGAAGTCAAATTACATGAGTAATTTAACCTAGAAAACCCTAGATATGCCTCCCAAACCCTAAATATACCTCTAGACCTGATAAATGACTTCAATAAAGTTTCCAGATACAAAATCAACGTACAAAAGTCAGTAGCATTTCTACACACCAATAGCATTCAAGTTGAGACTCAAATCAAGAACTCTATCCCATTTATAGTAGCCACAAAAAAAAAAAAATAGGAATACATTTCACCAAGGAGGTGAAAGATCCCTACAAGGAGAACTACAAAACATTGATGGAAGAAATCATACATGACACAAACAAATGGAGAAACATTCCATGCTCATGTACTGGAAGAATCAGTATCATTAAAATGACCATACTGCCCAAAGCAATTACAGATTCAACAGAATTCCTATCAAATTACCAACATTAGTTTTCAAAGAATTAGAAAAAAGCATTCTAAAATTCATATGGAACCAAAAAAAGAGACTGAATTGCCAAAGGAATCCCACGCAAAAAGAACAAATCCATAGGCATCACATTACCTGACTTCAAACTATACTACAAGGCTGTAATACCCCAAACAGCATGGTGCTGGTGCAAAAACAGACACATAGACCAATGGAACCAAATAAATAACCCAGAAACAAGGCCACACACCTACACTCAACTGATCTTTAACAAAGTTGACGATAATAAACAATAAGAAAAGGACACCCTATTCAACAAATAGTGCTGGGGAAAATGGCTAGCTATATGCAGAAGAATGAAACTGGGTCCCTACCCTTCACCATACACAAACATTAATTCCAGATGAATTAAAGACTAAAATTAAATGTAAGACCTCAAACTAAAAAAATCCTAGACAAAAACCTAGGAAAAATTCTAAACATTGGCCTTGGCAAAGAATTGATGACTTAGACCTCAAAGCCAAATGCAACAAAAACAAAAATTGACAAATGGGACTTAAAAAGCTTCTGCACAACACTCAGTGGAGGAAACAGACAATATGCAGAATGGGAGAAGATATGTGCAAACTATGCATCTGACAAAGGATTAATATCCAGAATCTATAAGGAACTTAAATAAATTGACCAGAAAAAAACCAAATAACCCCATTAAAAAATGGGCAAAGGACATGAACAGACATTTCTCAAAAGATGACAGACAACTGGCCAACAAACATATGAAAAAATGTTCAACATCACTGATATGGTTTGGCTGTGTCCTCACCGAAATCTCAACTTGAATTTTATCTCCCAGAATTCCCACATGCTGTGGGAAGGACCCGGGGAGGGGAGGGTAACTGAATCATGGGGGTCAGTCTTTCCTATGCTACTCTTATGATAGTAAATAAGTCTCATGAGATCTGATGGGTTTATCAGGGGTTTCCACTTTTGCTTCCTCCTCATTTTTCTCTTGCCACTACCATGTAAGAAGTGCCTTTCACCACCCACCACGATTCTGAGGCCTCCCCAGCCATGTGGAACTGCAAGTCCAATTAAATCTGTTTTTCTTCCCAGTCTCAGGTATGTCTTTATCAGCAGCATGAAAATGGACTAATACACTAATCATCAGAGAAATGCATATTAAAAGCACAATGAGATACCATCTCACACTAGTCAAAACGGCTATTAAAAGGTCATAAAATAATATATGTCAGTCATGTGTAAAAAAGGGAATGCTTATACATTGTTGGTGGGAATGTAAATTAGTTCAATCCCCATGGAAAACAGTATGGAGATATCTCAAAGAACTAAAAATAGAACTACTATGCCATCCTATTACTGGCTATCTATCCAAAAGAAGAGAAATTATTGTATGAAAAAGACATCTGAACTTGTATGTTTATCTTAGCACGAATCACAATAACAAAGTCATAGAATCAACCTAAGTGCCCTACAATGGATGACTGGATAAAGAAAATGTGGTACATATACACCACGGAATACCATACAGCTTTAAAAAAAAGAATGAAATAATGTCCTTGGCAGCAACATGGATGCAGCTGGAGGCCATTATCCTAAGTGAATTAATGCAGAAACAGAAAATTAAATATTTCATGTTCTCACTTATAAGTGGGAACTAAACAGAGGGTACGTGTGGACATAAAGGTGGAAACAATAGACACTGGCAACTCCAAAAGCAGGGAGGAAAGTGGGGGAAGGGTTAAAAAGCTACCTGTTGGGTACCATGTTGACTATTTGGTTGATGGGTTCAACAGATGCCCAAACCCCAGCATTACACAATATACCCATGTAACAGACAGGTATGTATCCCCTGAATCTATTATTTTAAAATTTTCTTCCTTTCTACTGCTGAGTAATATCCTGTGATGTGATTTACCACAGTTTAATCATTTGCCTACTGAAGGACATCTGAGTTGTTTCTAGATTTTGCCTATTCTAAGAAAAGCTGCTACTGAACACCGTGTACACTGGTTTTTGTATGAACGTAAATTTTCATTTCTCCAGGATAAATGCCCACCCAAAAGGGTAAACATGCATCATATGGTGGGTGCATGTTAGTTTCTAAGAAATCGCCATACTTTTTTCCACAGTGGCAGTGCCATTTCACATTCCACCAGCAATATAAGAGTGATTTGGTTTCTCTGCACTGTCCAATTTGGTGTTATCATTATTGTAGGTATTTAGTGATATCTTATTGTGTTGTATCAATGACTTAAAAAAATTTTTCGGTACAATGGCTAAAAGTATCAATGACTTAAAAAATTTTTTAGTTGACAAATAATTGTATATATTTATGGGGTACAATGTGGTATTTTGATTTATATTGTTGAGTGGCCAAGCTAATTAACATATATATCACATACTTAAATTTTTGTGGTGAGAACATTTAAAACATACTCTTTTAGCAATTTTGAAATATACATTATTATTAACTACAGTCCCATGGTGTACAACAGAGCCCTAAAACTTATTCCTCCTGTCTAAATGAAACTTTGTACCCTTTGAGCAACATCTACCCATTCCTCATCCCCCCACGCTCCATCGACCTCAGAAACCACCAGTCTACTTTGCTTCTATGAGATCAAAATTTTAAAATTCCATATATAAGTGGGATGTACAAAGTCAGTAGCAGTATTTGTCCTTCTGCACCTGGCTTACTTCACTTAGCTAGTTATTCCATGTCACAAATGACAGAATTTCTGTCTTCTATAAGGCTGAGTAATATTTTACTGAATACATACATTTTCTTTATCCATTCATCTGCTCATGGACACTTAGGTTGCTTCCGTATCTTAGCTATTGTGAATAATGCTGCAATAAACAAGACTGCAGATTGTGCAGATATCTCTTCATCATGCTGATTTCAATTCCTTTGGATATATAACCCAGTAGTGCGATTGCTGAATACTGTGGCAGTTCTATTTTTTTTTTTTTGAGGTGGGGTCTTGCTTTGTCGCCCAGGCTGGAGCGCAATGGCGCGATCTCGGCTCACTGCAACCTCCACCTCCTGGGTTCAAGCGATTCTCCTGCCTCAGCCTCTCTAGTAGCTAGGATTACAGGAACACACCACCACGCCCAGCTAATTTTTGTATTTTTAGTAGAGATGGAGTTTCACCATGTTGGCCAGCTGGTCTCGAACTCCTGACCTCAGGTGATCCACCCGCCTCGGCCTATCAAAGTGCTGGGATTATAGGCGTGAACCGCAGCACCTGGCCCTATTTTTAGTTTTTTAAGGTACTTTTGTATTATTTTCTAAAGCGTCTGTAGTAATTTACATTTCCACCAACAGTATACAAGGGTTTTCTTTTCTCTCTAGTCTTGCTCATGCATATCTTTCATATTTTTGATAATAGTCATTCTAACAGGTATGAGGTGATACTTCAGAGCGGTTTTAATTTGCATTTCCCTGGTTAGTAATGTTCAGCATTTTTTCATGTACCTGTTGTCCATCTGTATGTCTTCGTTTGAGAAGTGTCTCTTTAGGTTTTTGGTACATTTGCTAATCAGGTCATTTGTTTTTATATTATGAAAGTATTTGAATTCTCTATACAGTTTTTATATTAGCCCCTTTGTCAGATTTTTTTTGGCAAATATTTTGTTTGCAAACATATTCTCCCAAGTCACGGGTTGTCTCATCACTCTGTTGTTTCCTTTCCTGTTCAGAAGCATTTTAGTTTGATACTATCCCATCTGTCTATAAGTTTTGCTTTTATTACTTGTGCTCTTAGGGTCATATCCAAAAAATCATGGCTCAGACCAATGTCATGGAGCTTTTCCCCAATGTTTTATGTTTCAGGTCTCATATTTAAATCTTTAATATGTTTTAATTTTTTTGTATATGGTGTGAGATGAGTCCAATTTCATTCTTCTGCATATGGACATCCCTTTTGTCAATACCACTTATTGAAGAGACTGTCCATTCCCCATTGTGTGTTCTTGGCTTCTTTGTCAAGAATCAACTGACCATAGATATGTGAGTTTACTTCTGGGCTTTCCATCCTGTCATACTGGTTGGTTGTTTTTATGCCATTTTCATGCTGTTTTGATTACTATAGCTTTGTAGCAGATTTTAAAACCAGGTGGTATGATAGCTCCAGCTCTGTTCTTTTTGTGGGTATTTTGTGATCCCATATAAATTGAAGGATTCTTTTTTTATTTCTGTGAAAAAATGCCATTGGAATTTTGATAGAAACAGCACTGCATCTGTAGATTATTTTGGATAGTAGGGGCATTTTAATAGTATTAATTTTTCCAAACTATGAACACATGATCAGTTTCCAGTTACTTGTGCGTTCTTCTACTAGTTTTATGTTTCAGGTCTTATATTTCAGTTTCAGTTTCTTTAATCAGTGTTTTAAACTTTTCAGTATATGGATCTTTCACCTCCTTGGTTAAATTTACTAAGCATTTTTTTTTAAAGCTATTGTAAATGTTATTATTTTCTTATTTCTTGTTAAGATAATTCATTGTTAGTATGTAAAATGTGACTAATTTTTGCATGTTAATTTTGTATCCTGTGACTTTACTGAATTCATTTATCAGTACTAACAGTTTTCTGGTGGTCTTTGGGGTTTTCTATATATAAGATCATGCTACCTGACAACAGAGACAATATTACTTCTTTCTGTCCATGTGCATGTCTTTTATTTCTTTTGCTTGTCTAATTGCTCTGGCTAGGACTTCTAGTACTTTGTTGAATAGAAGTGGTGAGTGTGTCTGGTTTGTGATCTTAGAGAAAAAGCTTTCAACTTTTCACTGTTGTATATAATGTTAGCTGTGGGCTTATCATATGTGATCTTTTTTTGTGTCGAGATACATTCCTTCTATGCCTAACTTGCTGTGTTTTTAATATGAAAGAATGAACTTTGTAAAATGCTTTTTCTGACATCTACTCAGATGCTGCTATGGTTTTTGTTAATACAGTTTATCACATGTATTGATTTGTGTATATTGAACTATCCTTATTTCTCAGGAATAAATCCCACTTGATCATAATAAATAATCCTTTTAATGTGCAAGTGAATTCAGTTTGCTAGTATTTTCTTGAGGATTTCTGCATGTTTGTTCACTAGGGACGCTGACCTGTAATTTTCTTTTCTTCTAGTGTCCTTCTCTGGCTTTGGTATCAGAGTAATGCTGACCTCATAAAATGAGTCTGAAGGTGTTGCCTTCTCTTCCATTTTTTTGAAGACTGTGAGGAGGACTGGTATTAGTTCTTAAATATTTGCCATAAAGCCATCTGATCCTGGGTTTTTCTTTGTTTGGAAGTATTTGATTATGGACTTAATTTCCTTACTCATTGATGGTCTGTTCAGATTTTCTAGTTCTTCATGATTCAGTGTTGATAAGTTGTATGTTTCTATGAATTTATCCATTTCTTCCAGGCTACATAATTACTTGGCATATAAATTTTCATAACTTATATGGCATAAAAATCCTTCAATACTCTTATGATCTTTTGCATTTCTAGGTTTCAGCTACAATGTCTCCTCTTTCACTTCTGATTTATATGAGACTTATTTTTAGTCCTAGCCAAGGGGTTTTCTATTTTGTTTATCTGTTCAAAGAACCCACTCTTAGTTTTTAAAAATCTTTTATCTCTAGTCTCTATTTCATTTATTTCTATTGTGATTTTTTTTTCCTTCCTTCAACTGATTTTGGGCTTAGTTTATCCTTCTTTTTCTAGTTCTGTAAGGTTTAACATTAGGTTATTTGAGGTCTTTCTTCTGTTGCTACAAACTTCCTCTTAGAACTGCTTTTGCTATACCCTATAAGTTTTGCTATGTTGTGCTTCCATTTAAATTTCTCTCAAGATATTTAAAAATTTTCCTTTTGGTTTCTTCTTTGATCCACTGGTTGTTCAGAAGCATGTTGTTTAATTTCCACATATTTGTGATTTTCCCTAAATTTCTCCTGTTCTTGATTTCTAGTTTCACTCCACTATGGTCAGAAAAGATAACTTGACATGATTTCAACCTCCTTAAATTTGTTAAGACTTGCATATATGCTTGTGAAAATGTGTGTTCTGTAGGTTTTGGATAGAATGTTCTAAATGTATCTGTTACATCTATTTGATCTAAAGTGCAGTTCAAGCTCAATGTTTTCTTATTTTCTGTCTGGATTATCTGCCCATTGTTGAAAGTACAGTATGCATTGCAGTCTGTCTCTCCCTTCAAATCTATTAATATTTGTTTTATAGATTTAGGTGCTCCAATGTAGAGTGCATTTATATTTACAATTGTTATATCCTCTTGATGAACTGACCCCTTTATCATTATGTAATGACATTCTTTGTTTTCAGTTTTTGACTTAAAGTCTATTTTGTATGATGTAAGTATAGCCACCTCTGCTCTTTTTAAATTTCCATTTGCCTGCAATATCTTTTTTTTATTATATTTTAAGTTCTAGGGTACATGTGCACAATGTGCAGGTTTGTTACATACGTATACATGTGCCATGTTGGTGTCCTGCACCCATTAACTCATCATTTACATTAGATATATCTCCTAATGCTATCCTCCCCCCTCCCCCTACCCCACAACAGGCCCCAGTGTGTGATGTTCCCCTTCCTGTTTCCATGTGATCTCATTGTTCAATTCCCACCTATGAGTGAGAACATGCGGTGTTTGGTTTTTTGTCCTTGCGATAGTTTGCTGAGAATGATGGTTTCCAGCTTCATCTATGTCCCTACAAAGGACATGAACTCATCATTTTTTATGGCTGCATAGTATTCCATGGTGTATATGTGCCACGTTTTCTTAATCCAGTCTATCACTGATGGACATTTGGGTTGGTTCCAAGTCTTTGCTATTGTGAATAGTGCCACAATAAACATACGTATGCATGTGTCTTTATAGCAGCATGATTTATAATCCTTTGGGTATATACTCAGTAATGGGATGGCTGGGTCAAATGGTATTTCTAGTTCTAGATCCCTGAGGAATCGCCACATTGACTTCCACAATGGTTGAACTACTTTACAGTCCCACCAACAGTGTAAAAGTGTTCCTATTTCTCCACATCCTCTCCAGCACCTGTTGTTTCCTTACTTTTTAATGATTGCCATTCTAACTGGTGTGAGATGGTATCTCATTGTGGTTTTGATTTGCATTTCTCTGATGGCCAGTGATGATGAGCATTTTTTCATGTGTCTGTTGGCTGCATAAATGTCTTCTTTTGAGAAGTGTCTGTTCATATCTTTTGCCCACTTTTTGATGGGGTTGTTTTTTTCTTGTAAATTTGTTTGAGTTCATTGTAGATTCTGGATATTAGCCCTTTGTCAGATAAGTAGATTGCAAAAATTTTCTCCCATTCTGTAGGTTGCCTGTTCACTCTGATGGTAGTTTCTTTTGCTGTGCAGAAGCTCTTTAGTTTAATTAGATCCCGTTTGTCAATTTTGGCTTTTGTTGCCATTGCTTTTGGTGTTTTAGATATGAAGTCCTTGCCCATGCCTATGTCCTGAATGGTATTGCCTAGGTTTCCTTCTAGGGTTTTTATGGTTTTAGGTCTAACATTTAAGTCTTTAATCCATCTTGAATTAATTTTTGTATAAGGTGTAAGGAAGGATCCAGTTTCAGCTTTCTACATATGGCTAGCCAGTTGCCCAGCACCATTTATTAAATAGGGAATCCTTTTCCCATTTCTTGTTTTTGTCAGGTTTGTGAAAGATCAGATGGTTGTAGATGCCTGGTATTATTTCTGAGGGCTCTGTTCTGTTCCACTGGTCTATATCTCTGTTTTGATACCAGTACCATGCTGTTTTGGTTACTGTAGTCTTGTAGTATAGTTTGAAGTCAGGTAGCGTGATGTCTCCAGCTTTGTTCTTCTGGCTTAGGATTGACTTGGCAATGTGGGCTCTTTTTTGGTTCCATATGAACTTTAAAGTAGTTTTTTCCAACTCTGTGAAGAAAGTCATTGGTAGCTTGATGGGGTATATGTGTATACTTAAGGCTAAAGTAAGCCTCTTATAGGCAACCGACTGTTGAGTCTTTTTAATCCCTTTACCACTATGTTTTTTAATTAAAAATCATTCATTTACAATTTAAGTTATTGATAAATATGGACTTACTATTGCCATTTTGTTAACTGTTTATTTTTTTGAAGTTCATTTCTTCTTTTCCTCCAATCTTGGTGTCTTCCTTCATAATTTGTTGTATTTCTGTAAAGGTAGGCTTTAATTCCTTTCTCTTTTTTTTTGTATTTACTAGAGGTTTTTAACTTTATGGTTATCATGGGGCTCACATAAAACACTTTATAATTACAATATTCTAATTTAAGGTGATTATCAACTTAAGTTCAACTGCACATAAAAACTCTATACGTTTACTTCTCCATTTTATGCTACTGATATCACATTTTACATTTATGTATACTGCATATCTGTTAAATATTATAGTTGTTTTTAATAATGTCTTCTGACGTTAAGGATTAAAAGTGATAAACACATCACCTTTACAGTATTAGAGTATTTCAAATTTGACAACATAAATGGTTCAAATTACAATTTTTGACTTTACCATGAGTTTATAAGGAAATAATCCCATCATGAGTCAAGGAGTATTTGGACTTCCAATGGTTCAACTTATGATTTTTGACTATATAATCGATTTATCAGGGCATTAAATGCATTTTTGACTTAATATTTTCCACTTATGAGTTTATCATGATGTAACCCTACTGTAAGTTGAGGAGCATCTGTATACCTTTACCACTGAAGTTTATACTTTCATATGTTTTCATGTTGTTATTTATTGTCCTTTCAACTTAAAGAATTCCCATTAGCATTTCTTGCAAGGTCAGTCTGGTGGTGATGAACTCCTTTAGCTTTTGCCTTGAAATGTGTCTTTAACTCTCTTTCATTTCTGACAGACAGTTTAGCCAGGTGTAATATTCTTGGCTGACATTTTTTTTTTCTTTTAGCACTCTGAAAATGTCATGCCAATACTCCTGGCTTGCAAGGTTTCCTTTAAGAAGTTCACCTATAACCTCACATGTGATTAATTCTTTCTGCTACTTTTAAAATTCTTTGTTTTTGACTTTTGGCAAGTTGGTTAAAATGTATCTCCTAGTATTCTTTATTTATTTTTAGACATGGGGTCTTGCTGTATTGCCCAGGCTTGTCTCAAACTCCTGGCTTCAAGCAATCATCCCACCTCAAGTATTCAGGATAACCAGAGTTATCCCAGCCTCCTCAGGATCTGGGATAACAGGAGTGAGTCACTGCACCTGGCTTTTTTTTTTTTTTTTTTTGAGATGGAGTCTCACTCTGTCACCCAGGCTGGAATGCAGTGATGCAATCTCAGCTCACTGCAATCTCCACCTCCTGGGTTCAAGCGATTCTCCTGCCTCACCATACCCAGCTAATTTTTGTATTTTTAGTAGAGATAAAGTTTCACCATGTTGGCCAGGATGGTCTCGATCTGCTGACCTCGTGATCCGCCCGGCTCAGCTTCCCAAAGTGCTGGGATTACAGGCCTGAGCCACTACACACCTGTGCCCATCCACACCTGGATCTTTTTAAAATTAATCTTGCTTGGAGTCCTCTGAGCTTCCTGAATCTGGACGTCCATACCTTTCCAAAGATTTGGGAAATTTTCAGACAATATTTTTAAAAATAAGCTTGCTTCCCCTTTTTCTTCATCGTGTACTGCCATAATTCACACATTTGTACATTTGATGGTGTCTCATAGGTTCCTTATGCTTTCTTCAGTCTTTATTTTTTTTCTCTAATTGGCTAATTTTAAATGACCTATCTTTGAGTTTGCTGATACTTTCATCTGCATGATTGCGTCAGCTGTTAAAGCTCTCTACTGAGCTTTTTCAGTTCTGTCACTGTATTCTTCAGCTCCAGGATTTCTGTTTTGTTTTGTTTTTTTTTAATGGTTTCAACTTCGTTATTAAAGTTCCCATTTTGTTCATGTATGGTTTTGTTTTCCTATTTTCATTCAGTTGTCTATCTTGCACCTTATTAAGATTCTTTAAGATAATTATTTTGAATTATTTCATAGGCAATTTGTATATCTCCATTTGTTTGGGGTCTGTTATTGGAGCATTATTAGTTTCCTTTGGTGATGCCCTGGTTGCCTGAGTCTTTGTTATCCATGTAGCCTTGTATTGGTGTCTGGATATCTGAAAGACCAAACTTTTCTTGCAGTCTTAGAAAACTGGTTTTGGCAAGTTAAAATCTTCTCCTGTTAGGTCTTTGGACTGACAGGACTGCTATATAGATAGCAGTTCAGTGGGGTTGGATCCAAGTCACATGGCTGCTGCTGGGTCCACAGTGGAGAATGGAGTTGGTGGGTCTCTAACCAAAAACTGTAGTGAGCACATATCCTATCTAGATCCTAGGTGAATTGGACTGTCTCAAGGACCTTGGTCTGTGAGTTGGTGCTAGGATGAGGGCCTGCACGTTTCATTGATTGTAGGCCTGTTACTAGGTGTGCTGATGGGTGTGGTTTCCTCCCAACTCTGGAACCACTTCCATTAGATGACGGGGTGGGTCCCTGGGAAGGGAGTACTGACTTGGTCCATGGGTGACAGGGGCTGGAACCAAGTCACAGGGTTGTTTTAGGACTGTTGAGACCGAGCTCTTTAGGCTTGTCTCTGGGGTCACGTACAGATGAGCCTCCTGGTGGGTTGTTGGGTGAGCAGGCATGCTCTCAGGCTGCAAATGAGAAGGGCAGGAGCTGATTTATAGGACTGTTTCAAGATCTATAAGGGACTGAGGTGAGTGACTCAGCTGGGAGAGTTTGTGCTAACATTGTGATTTATGGTAAACACCTGTTTGTCTATGCCTGAGGTTTTGGACTAAGCTGTATGAGTTTGATCTCTAGAAGGGGACCAGAAACTGTGTAGCTAAGGTCAGTCACATTCCACGCCTATGATACTGATCCCAAAGAAAAACCCTGGACACCAAGGCTTAGGTAAGCTCACTGTGGCAACACATCACGTGTTGTCATATGTTCTTGGGAAGTAAGTATTCTGTCTACATGATTCACTAGGACGGGACAACTATAAACTTGCACCTGGTTTCTCTAGGTCTCTTCCCTGCGTGCCTTTTTCCTTTGATTTTAATTGGAGTACCTTTGCTTTAATAAACCACAGTATAACAGATTTTCTAAGTTCTATATGTCCTTCTAGTCACTGACCCTGAGGATAGTTTTGGAGACCCTGACGCTGTGGAACTAACAATCTGAGTCAAGGGAAATTCCAATTATTAGAGCTGTCAGCTTAAGAGGCCAGAAACATTTTACTGAATGCCTGTCATAAAAGCAAGGTACTATGCTATGCATTTCACAAGTAATCTCATCTAAACCTCATAATAAAACTATGAGATAGGTATTATTATGCCCAAATTTTAGATGAGGAAACTAGGGATCAGAGAAATAAACTGACTTTTAAAACCTCATACAGTCACAAAGAGAATAAAATACCTAGGAATACAGCTAATCAGGGAAGTGAAAGATCTCTATCTGATATCTTCTCTGATTTCTATGAGCAGTGTTTTGTAATTCTCATCTTTCACCTCCGGAGGTGACACAAACAAATGGAAAAATATCCAATGCTCATGGACAGGAATAATTAATATCATTAAAATGGTCATATTTTCCAAAGCAATTTACAGATTCAATGCTATTCCTATCAAACTACCAATGACATTCTTCACAGAACTAGAAAAAACTGTTTAAAAATTCATATGTAACCAAAAAAGAGCCCGAATAGCCAAACAAAAATAACAAAGCTTAGAGGTATCATGTTACCCAACTTCAAACTATAGAACTGGGCTAAAGTAACCAAAACAGCATGGTACTAAGACAAGAACAGGCACATAGGCCAATGGAACAGAATAGAGAGCCCAGAAATAAAACTGCACATCTACAGTCATCTAATCTTTGACAAAGCTGACAAAAACAAGCAATGAGGAAAGGACTCCTTATTCAATAAATAGTGGTGGGATAACTAGCCATATACAGAAGATTAAAGCTGGACTCCTTCCTTACACCATATATAAAAATCAACCCAAGATGGATTAAAGACTTAAATGTAAAACCCAAAACTATAAAAACCCTGGAAGACAACCCAGGCAATATCATCCTTGACACAGGAATGGGCAAAGATTTCATGAAAAAGACACCAAAAGCAATTGCAACAAAAGCAAAAATCGACAAATAGGATCTACTTAAACTTAAGGGCTTCTGCACAGCAAAAGAAACTATCAACAGAGTAAACAGACAACCTACAGAATGGGAGAAAATATTTGCAAAGTGACAAAGGTCTACTATCTAGCATCTACAAGGAACTTAAATTTGCAACAGAAAAACAACCCCATTAAAAAGTGGGCAAAGGACATAAACAGACACTCTTGAAAAAAAGACATACACGTGGCCAACAACCATATGGAAAAGGCTCAGTATCACTGATCATTAGAAAAATGCAAATCAAAACCACAATGTGATACTGTCTCATGGTCAAAATGGCTACTATTCAAAAGTCAAAAAATAACAGATGCTGGCGAGGTTGTGGAGAAAAGGGAACACTTATATACTGTTGGTGGGAGTGTAAATTAGTTGGACCATTGTGGAAAGCAGTATAGTGATTCCTCAACGAGCTAAAAACAGAGGTATCATTACTGGGTATATACCCAGAGTAACATAAATCATTCTACTATAAAGACACATGTATGTGAATGTTCATTGTAGCACTACTCACAATAGCAAAAACCTGGAATCAACCTAAGTGCCCATAAATGGCAGATTGGATAAAGAAAATGTGGTACATATATAACATGTGATACTATGCAGCCATAAAAAAGTACAAAATCATGTATTTTGTGGGAACATGAACAGAGCTGGAGGCTATTATCCTTAGCAAACTAATGCAGGAACAGAAAACCAAATACTGCATGTTCTCACTTGTAAGTGGGAGCTAAATGATGAGAACTTATGAATACAAAGAAGGAAAAAACAGACATTGGGATCTACTTGAGGGTGGGTGGTGGGAGGATGGAGAGCTGCAGGAAAAATAACTATTGGGTGCTAGGCTTAATACTTGAGTGATGAAATTATCTGTACAAAAAACCCCTGTGACACGAGTTTACCTATAAAGCAAACCTTCACATGTACCCCCAAACCTAAAATAAAAGTAAAAAAACCTCATGTAGCTAAATAAGATCCAAATCTAAACCTTCCAATTCTAAGTCTAGGGAATTTTCTTGGTTACCTTTCTACCTGTGCCCCCTCACCCTGCCCCACCACCCTGGGCAAAGTACAGGGCAAAACATTCAATGAACAACTGTTAATAAAACTGTGAAAAAAGGGAATACAGAGCATAAAAGGAAATTTAAGGAGGCAGCAACAATGAAATGTTCCACAAAGACTTGCTTTTAAGAAACCTCCTAAGACAGCTTGGTTGGCTGAGGCAGGAGTGGGAGATGAGGAGTAATAGGGAGAAAAAGAGAAAAGATGAGGGGGAAGAGAGATTTTTTTAAGAGTGAGGGGAAGATCTTGGGAGTAATGTAGGTAGTATAGTGTATTGCATACAACAAAACAAATAGAAATCAGAATAAATAACATGTAGTTTATATGAGTAGGAAATTTTGAAATTGAGATTTTGTAACCAAGGGAGTAATTACTTCGAAAAAAAAAAGTATCCTTGCAATAATAAGAATTCTCTAGTTTAAATTTATCATTTTCCAGTTTTGCTCCATTTGGACTTCCTATACACTTTAATCTCAGCTAAATATATCTTTATTCTCAAAGAAGAAAGAATTTACTTCTTCAGGATATAAATTACCTCAGTAATAGGAACTACGTACTTGTTGATTTCTTTCTGCGCTTAAAATAAGCAGACAAAATGCCATGTTTCCCCAGTGCAAAACAGTGATAAGATGAAATTACATTAAGTATAATATTTATTCAAAAAATACTGCCTTGAGACAAAAGATCCTTTACGATTTTTATAACAATAAACACTTACTATTTTTTCCCACTACTGGAGCACATCCTCCCCAAATAAAACATCACAGTTAAGACAAATCTAACCATTTTAAAGAAAATTTTAGAGATAGTGAAATATATTTACATTGGATGGGAAATTTATATTGGACGGAAAATTTCTATATTGGAAGGAAAAAGTAAAAAAAATATATAATTACCTGTTTTTCTTTATTAACTCCAGACATGAATAGCTGCTTGTATTTGTCCTTAAAAGCAAAGTTTAGAGCTTGTGTTGGAAAATACCGAATAACATTTGCCAAATTGCCACGCCAAAAACTGAAGAAACCTACAGAGGGAAACATATAAATACATAAACCTACATTGTATTATTAAACAATTGCCATAGTTTTAGCAAATTTAGCTATATGAACTACCTAAAACATACCCTTTCTTATGAAAAAAATAAAGTTTTCTAAAATGTGTGTCTCCATTGAAAAATAAAAAGGCAGTGTTAACTATTGAACCCCATTCCATTTTTTAAAAAATTTCAAATAAAGAGCTTTGAATACCTAAAACGGAAAGTGATATCAGTTGAATATAGGGCTCTTTACTAGTAGATAAACAGAGCTCAGTTGTATTTCTCAGAGGCTAGTAACCCTTAGGCTTATTCCCAAATCCTGATGTATAACACCTATGGTGGTAAGGCTGTTACAAATGAGTATGATAGAATAAATCCACTTACTGATTTGTACACATACTTATGAGAATGAGAACAGGATAAAAGAATCTAAAGTGCCCTTATCTTTATGATCTGGAACCATTTTGAATGGGTGTTAAAATTTATCCAGAAAAGGGATCCATTTCAATTCCAGGCAGTTTCTAGAGAACTGAGGGAGAGATGGGAAGAAATCTTTGATGCCAGTAATCTCCCTACCTGAATTCTCCAGGGACTGACCAACCCATATAATTCATTGTGTACCCCTTAAAATTCAGAACTATCCTTATGATATAGAGCTGCCCTAGAGCATGGCAGGCTAGCTCTGCAATAGCCTTGGTTGTTTTCACTCGATTACAAATTGTAAGATGCTTTGGCCTTGCTGTTCTGAACAGGATACCTCTAGCACCAGTTCGGAGAATACCCAGAATCAGTCTTTTAAAAATAAAGATTCAAAAGAAAATAATCTCAGTTAACTGCGCTAGTGGTCAGAATTGAACAAAGTTAGATAAGTACATAGAGGGAAAGATAATTATTTGTTAAATAAGGAACATTAACCCTGTGGGAAAAAAATAATCTTGGTGAACCCAAGGCTGAATATAAAGTGATTACACAAAGACAATTCAGAAGCATATTTAATGGCAAAGAAATAATCTTCTCAGTACTCATAGCTGACTCCATCTTTACTAGGGTATTCAACATGTGATGGTAACAGCTACTACTTACTGAGCATTCACTATATGAACCAGTCACTGGCAAAGGATTTACATGTATATCATTTAATCAATTATGCTTATTATGTAGGTTCTCCAACAGCACCCATTTTAAGTATGTACAAAGTGAAACTTTAAAAAGTTTAAAAACTAGGCTAGGTGCAGTGGCTCACGCCTGTAATTCCAGCACTTTGGGAAGCCAAATTGGGAGGACTGCTTGAGCTCAAGAACTCAAGACCAGCCTGGGCAACATTGTGAGACCACATCTCTACAAAAAATTAAAAAAATAAATTAGCTGTGTGCAGTGGCATGTGCCTGTAGTTCCAACTACTCAGGAGGCTGAAGTAGGAGGATTTCTTGAGCTGAGGACGTAGAGGCTGCAGTGAGCTATGATCACACAACCTCATTCCAGCATGCGTGACAGAATAAGAACCTGTCTTCAAAAAAAAAGAAAAGAAAAAAGAAAAACTGTCTGAGGATTACTAGCCAACCAAGACTTAAAATCAGGCTTTCTGTCTGACTCCAAAACTCTACTCTAAGCTTGGATTTCTGGAGAAACATCACAGAAAAGTTCTAAAATTATAATAGATGAAGCTTTATTAAAAAAAGAAACTGCTGTAACAATTTTTGAATAGGAAGATAATTAAAAAGTTCACAAATACATGGAAATTAAACAACATGCTCTTAACAACCAATGGGTCAAAGAAGAAATGAAGAGGAAAATTAAATCTTGGGATAAAATGGAAACACAACATACCAACACTCACAGATGCATCAAAAGCAGTTAAGAGAGAAGTTTATAGCAATAAATGCATATGTATAAAGAAGAAAGATCTCAAATAACCTAATTTTATACCACAAGGAGCTAGAAAAAGAACAAACTAAGTCAAAAGTTAGAAGGAGAGAGATAACAAAAATTAGTGTTACCAAAATGCCAAGGGTTTAGTCTAGGTTCTGCTACTTATTGCACAGAAAACCAATCACAGAGACGATGAGTACTGCCAGGGAAGAAGGCTGTTTTGGGTGCTGTGTCTGAGGAGAACAGATCAATCTCAAATCCATCTCTTTCATGCACTAAAATTAGGAGTTTATATAGCAGAAAAGAAATGTAACTATGTGTGGGAAAGCAAGAATTAGGGAGGAATAAGAAGAAGGACTTGGTCAACAGGTAATCAATCAGGCAGTCATGACAGGCGAAGGGTTAGTGTCTCAATGTCCAGATGTGGTGATCTGGTAAGTTTCAGTTCCTTGATACTATCTGGGAGGCCCAAAGGTTGGTTTCCTGAGAAAGGAACTCAGATATGACAAATACGAGTTTCTCAAGTTTTAAGACTGAGAGGTCAATTTCTTGGTTTATTGATGAGAAACAATAAACATCAGTTCCATGGGCCAATTGAGCTGGTTTCAATGGCAGAAATAAATGAAATAGAGACTATAAAAATAATAGAAAAATATCAGTCAAACTAAGAGTTTATTTTTTTGAGATCCAGTGCTGGTTGGTATTTTATTAGAAGAAGATAAACAAAATTGACAAACCTCTAGCTAGACTTAAGAAAAAAAGAGAGGAGAGTCAAGCAAGTAAAATTATAAGTGAAAGAAAAGACATTACCACTAACATTACAGTAATACAGAGTCGTAAGAGATTACTATGAACAATTATATACCAAGAAATTAAATAACATATATGAAATTGATAAATTTCTAGAAACATATAATCTACCAAGTCTGAATCATGAATAAATTTCTGAACAGACCAACAATGATTGAATCAGTAATCAGAAACTTAACAATAAAGAAAAGCCCAGGACCTGATGATTTCACAGCTGAATTCTACTAAACTCATTTTACAAGGCCAACATTACCCCGGTACCAAAGCCAACCAAACTACTACAAGAAAAGAAAATTGCAGGCCAATATTCCAATGAACAAACATGCAAAAATCCTCAGCAAAATACTACCAAATTGAATTCAATATAATGATAAAAGGATCATTCACCACGATCAAGTGGGATTTATGCCTGGGATGCAAGGATGGCTCAACATGCACAAACTGGTAAATGTGATATACCACATTAACAGAATGAAGGACAAAAATCATATGAGCATCTCAAAAAATGCTGAAGAAGCATTTGACAGAATTTATCTTTATGTAATAAAAACTCTCAACAGATTAGGTATAGAAGCAATGTACTACAACATAATAAAGGCCATATGTGACAAGCTCACAGATAACATCATACTCAGTGGAGAAAAGTTGAAAACTTTCCTCTGAGATCAGGAATAAGACAAAGGGATCCACTCTTGCACTTTTATTCAATATAGTACCTTAAGTTCTAGCCAGAGTGATTAGGAAAAAGAAAAGTATCCAAATTAAAAAGAAGTTAAACTGTCTCTGTTTGCAGATGACATGATCTTACATACAGAAAACCCTAAATATGCCAACAAACTATTAGACTAATAATTCAGTAAAGTTTTAGGATATAAAATCAACACAGAAAAATCAATCACATTTCTATATACTAACAATGAACTACCTGAAAAAGTAATAAAACAGTATCATTCACAATAGCATAAACGAAACATTAGGAATAAATTTAACCAAAGAGGTGAAAGATCTGTACGCCAAAAAGTTTAAAAAACTGATGAAAGAAACTGAAGAGATCTCCAGGCATTTGGAGCACCCACTCACCTCGATGAGCAGCCTGAGCCACCCTACCCTTTCTGTGCAGAGATTGTGGTGCAGTGGGGCCCTCTCTGCTCCATACACAGGCAGATCTCCAGGCATTCAAAGAACCTGCTCACCTGCATTGGCGCCTGAGTCACCCCACCCTTCCTTTGCAGAGATCTGTGTGGAGGGGGCCTTCTCAGCTTCACACTCAGGTAGGCAGAGTACCTACTTGCCATGATCAGCAGCCTGAGCTGCCCCATCCTTCCTGTGCAGACATTGTGGTGAAGTGGGGCTGTCTCTGCTCCACAACCAGGCAGATTTCCAGGCATTCTGACCATCTGCTCTCCTGAATCATCAGCCTGGCCCATCCTTTCTCCCAGTAAATAGGGGTCAAGTACATATGTAGCTGTGTTTGCCTCAGTTGACTTAGCTGTACATGCTATCTACTGGCCTGTAGGTTGGATCCCATAGCCCAATATAAAACCTGCTGACATACGTGCATAGGGCTATAGAAGCAAAGTCAAAAGCCCCTGTCCAACATTGTCTACAGTTACACCCCCAAGGGTTATAGAGCAAAGTCAAAAGCCCCTGCCCAACACTGTCTACAGTTACACCCCCAAGGGAGGAGGGGGAAAGAGAAAAGAAAAAACCCCAATAATGTTACATAGAAAAAGAAAAAAAATCCTACCTGCATTAAAATGACTACAAAAGTTGGAAGCACTAGTGTCTCCAGTTGAGAAGGAATAGGGCAAGAAATCAGGCACCACAAAAAATGTGAATGTAATAACAACACCAAAGGATCACACTAGCTGTCAAGCAATGGTTCCTAGCCAAAATGGAAACTCAGAAATGACTAAGAATTCAAAGCATGAATTGCAAGGAAGCTCAATAAGCTCTAAAAGAAGGTTGAAAATAGACACAAACTTCTAGAGTAATCTGGGAAATGAAAGAAGAGATAAACATCTTCAAAAGAAATCAATGAGATCTTATGGAATTGAAAAGCTTACTTAAGAAATTTCAAAATACAATTAAAAAAATTATCAATTGACTGGACCAAGCAGAAGAAAGAAATGCAGAGCTTGAAGACTGGTCCTTTAACCCAGTTAGACAAAAATACAGAAAAAAGAATTTTAATAAATGAACAAAGTCTTTGAGAAATATAAGATTATGTAAAGCAGCCAAACCTACAAGTTACTGACATTCCTGAAACAGAAAAAGTAAACAACCCAAAAAACATATTTGAGGAAATAATTCAAGAAAATTTCCCTAATCTTTGTCCAGATACAAGAAATCCAGAGAACACCTGTGAGATACTGTACAAAATGAACATCAATCACCAAGGCATATAGTCACCAGAATGTCCAAGGTCAACACTAAAGAAAAAATCTTAAAGAGAGCTAAAGGAAAAGGTCAGATCATGTACAAAGAGAAACCCATCAAGCTAACAGTAGCCTTCTCAGCAGAAACACTACAAGCCAGGAGAGATTGGGGGCCTATTTTCAGCATTCTTAAAGAAAAATTCAAACCAAGAATTTCATATCACACCAAACTAAATTTTATACATGAAGAAGAGATAAAATCTTTTCCAGGCAAGCAAGTGCTAAGAGAATTTAGTTACCACCAGACCAGGTGACAAGCAATCCTTAAGGGAGCTCTACACATGGAAATGAAAGAAAAATACCTGCTACCACAAAAACACTGTTAACATAGCCAAGAGATCCTACAAAGCAACCACACAATATAAAATATGAAGAAACCAGCTAACAAATTCACAATATGATCAAAACCTCATATATCAAATATTAACCTTCAGTGTAAACCTCTAACCACCCCATTTAAAAGACAGAGTGACAAGTTGGATAAAAAACAAGATGCATCTGTCTGCTGTCTTTAAGAGACCAATCTCACATGTAATGATACCCACAGGCTCAAAGTAAAGGGTTGGAAAAGGATCATGCAAATAAAAAACAAAAAAGAGCAGGGGTCATTATTCTTACATGAGATATAACAGAGTTTAAACCAGCAAAAATAAAAAGGACAAAGATGTGCATCACATAATGAAAAAGGGTTCAATTCAACAAGAAGATTTAACTATCCTAAATATTTACATACCCAACATTTGGACCACCCAGATTTATAAAACAAGTACTTCTACACTTACAAAAAGACTTAGCCAGGGGACTTCAACACCCCACCAACAGCTTTAGACCATCAAGGCAGAAAATGAACATAGAAATTCTAGACTTAAATTCCACACCTGACCATTCGAACCTAATAGACATCTATAGAATACTCCACCCATCAACCAGAGAATTACATTCTTCTCTTCTACACATGGAACATACTCCAAGATTGACCACATGCTAAGCTATAAAGCAAGTCTCCATAAATACAAAAAAATTGAAATTATATCAACCATACTCTCAGACCACAACAGAATAAAAACAGAAGTCAATATCAAAAAGATCTCTCAAAAGCACAAATTATATGGAAATTAAACAATTTGGGCCAGGCGTGGTGGCTCACATCTATAATCCTAGCACTTTGGAAGGCTGAGCCAGGTAGATTGCCTGAGCTTAATTTGAGACCAGCCTGGGCAACATGGTGAAAGCCCATCTCTACTGAAATACAAAAAATTAGCTGGGTGTGGTGGTGCACATCTGTAGTCTCAGCTACTCAGGAGGCTGAGGAATGAGAATTGCTTGAATCCGGAGTGGGAATCGCTTGACTCTGGGAGGCCAAGGCTGCAGTGAGCTGTGATGGTGCCACCACACTCCAGCCTGGGGAACAGAGTGAGACCCTCTCCTAAAAAGAAAATTGAAATCAGCTGTTTAAAGGAAAAAACTAATAAACTGGTTTTTGAAGGCTATTTTACACATGGCTTTTTAACTATTAATGGCCACTTTGGAAATGGCTAATACAGCTGACTGGTATGAGATATTATGGGTTTCAGACTAGGAGTTATTAGTTATAATTCTGTAATTATGATTATATTGCTGAGTATATAAAAAATGAGTATAATATATAATAGCACAAGCCAGGCATGGTGGCTCATGCCTGTAATCCCAATGGCTTGGAAGGCTGAAAATGGATGACTGCTTGAGGCCAGAAGTTTGACACCAGCCTGGGTAACACAGTGAGACCCTATCTCTAAAAAAAACAAACCCCAAACAAACTTAGCTGCCATGGTGGCATGTGCCTGTGCTCCCTGCTACTGAGGAGGCTGAGGTGGGAGTTCTTGAACACCAAAACTGCAGGCTGCAGTTAAGTCACGATTGTGCCCTGCAGTCCAGCCTGGGCGATGGAGCAGGACCCTATCTAAAAGAAAAAAAAAAAAAAGAGTAGTACAAAGGCTTGTAACTTTGATTAGCGTACTGAACATAAACAGAAGGTTTTAATGATAAAGACATCTGGAAACTAACATGATGACCATGATGACAGAGTGTCAGATTTATGACTAAAGAGGTTTGCTAGTGTTGGCTGAAGAATGTGTTCCTTTGAGAAAAATTGTATTTGCACGAATAAAACCATTTGCATCAAAAGAAATGTCAATATCTCAATGGAAATTTACAAACAAATCCCTAGAAGTATAACAGGAAAACTGTTAAAGCAGTATAGCAGGCAATTCTTAATGGGTTAGGTCAGAAAAAATACAAAATCTCACACACATAAAATAGTTTTACATAGACGTCACAGAATTCTTGAATTCCCTGAAGCTCCAGGTGTCAGGTTAAGAACTCTTGTTTTAACCTCTTTTCCCATAGATCACACTAAAACATCTTATTCTTATTTCCTTCTTTGCCTCTGCTGTATGTTGCTGTTAGAAACTCCAATGCCCCTGCTAAGAGTACAACACAGGAGGAGCCCCTAAGTAAAATTCTGAATGCATTTTCTAACTATTTTTGGGAGTCAGGTTTCAGCGTTTTAATTCAACTCTACTTAGATATGCTATGCACTACATAGGTTCCAGTTCCCTTGGATAGATTACAAAAATCTACTCTATGCATAATGCAAGTTTATCCCAAATTATTTCATTTACAAATGAACATCTGGAGTACATGTTTATAAATTCAGGAACACACACATACACATTAGTTACAATTACTTGAGCACTAACTATGGTATAGACACATGTTGAATATTTTACATGCATTATCTTCTTTAATCCTCACAACTACCGTATCAGATAGGTATAGTTATTATACCAGTATACCACTGAGGGAACTGGGGCTGAGAAAGGTTAAATAAAAACTGTTCAAAGTTACAAGGTATGGGAAAGGCTGAGACTTGGTTCTAGGTCCATTCGACTCCAGGTCTAGAGTTATTGCACTTCTATTGCCTCTATATAAAAATCCATTCTGGATAAAACAGTATTTTTTGGTTAGAATAAAACAAGGTTAAAGCAGAAGTGATACAATGGCAGGAACGTTTTGACTCTCTAGTCATACAGAATAAATGGATGGTTTCTTAATACATATCACAAAATTGGTAGAGAAAAATATAGTGACGGTGACCTCTTTCTCCATTAAAAGTAAAATAAATAAATAAAAGTTTAAGTTTCTAATTCCTAAGAAAAAAATTTCTTCAAAATTTAAGAAGGATGAGAAAAACCTGCTCTGAACCTAATTTTGAACAAATAAATAAGAATTGAAATAAAAGTGACAGGAAAAAGTTACTGGGCCATTTATTGGCTGGCCTTGCCAAGAACAAGAATGTTAGGCATGTTTGGATATATAGTCTAAACCAACATTTTTTTTTTTTTTTGCAGGGGAGGTTCAACATGTTTTGATGATATGCCTATCAATTAAAAAAAAAGTCTGCATGACTTCCAAATAGTATACATTAATAAATTATATACCTTTGCAACTATACTACCATATTATGTACATCTGTAAAACATACTCAAAATATAAATTAAAGAATGAGATAAAGATTTTTCATTTAAAAACTTTTATTTGGTACCTCCTCCACAGCAGACACTTTGTGCCTACTGGGGACAGCACTAGGAACAATGTTCCTGATCTTATGGAGCTTACATCTTAAGAGGGAGGGACCAGGGAGACAGGTAGCAAATAACTATGTCTGTTAGCAATAAAAAACTGTAAACAAAAAAACAATATATGAAGATTGGGAATAATAAAAGGCTATTTAGACAGGGTTGTTAGGGAAACTTGAATGTTAGATGATATTAGAGCAAAGTTAAACATTTATTTAAAAGATGAAAAACAATATTTTCAAACATCTTGCTAATTATGATGTTTTCACACCATCATTTACTATTATCTCAAGGCACTGTTAGGGTGAAGTTCATTTTTAAGAATAGTATATAGGAATCTATATTTCAAATAGTCTTCTTGTCTCAGGTCCAATTAGACCGTCATTGTTTCTACACTGAATGTCATGTGAATGATGAAATAATACACCATTTCTTGGAGTAAATGGCATCAGCTATGTCTTTTTCTTGTGGTTCATCATTTGATATTGGTGTTACCCTTGATTTGGTTTTCATGGCAGAATCTTTTTCAAAGTTTTCTCCATGTTTTTAGGATTTAGTTAAAACCTGATAATAGAATCTATAAATCCAGTTAATTGGGCAAACATAAACAATAATATATTATTGAGGAAGGGTGCTTGTCATTCCCTCTACCCTGTGTAACTCCCACTCTTTTTTTCAGGATCCCTTAATGTCCCGTGATATGTAACTGACATTGGGCCCAAGCATAGGTGACAATGCCAATTTATATATTAAATATCAGTAAAATTTATTTTTGTTTTACTTAAAGTAAATATAAATAAAATACCTAATATTTTCTTCCCATACCCCAAAATAGCATCTTCAAGATGGACCCTAGGATATTAAAAAACCTCACTGTTCTAAGTCTTCAGAAAAATGGGTTTGGGAAAAGCTTAGATGAAAGCTGATAAACTCGTGACACGGAACTCCTAAAAGAGAAGAGTTTGGATAGGCTTGTAAAAATGAGACTGTATGGATTTTTTTTTTTTTTTTTGAGACAGTCTTGCTCTATACCCAGTATGGAGTGTAGTGGCACGATCTTGGCTCACTGAAGCCTGTGCTTCCCAGGTTCAAGTGATTCTTGTGTTTCAGCTTCCCAGGTAGCTGGGACTATAGGCGTGCGCCACCATGCCCAGCTAATTTTTGTATTTTTAGTAGAGACGGGGTTTCACCATGTTGGCCAGGCTGGTCTTGAACTCCTGGCCTCAAGTGATCTGCCCACCTCTGCCTCCCAAAGTGCTGGGATTACAGGCATGAGCCACCACACCCAGAAAATCAGTTCTTTAAAAGGCTACATTTACAATATACTAATAAGACAGTTCCTTTGATTAAACACATATTTACATATGTATATTTTGCTCAGTGAAAAACCAAAATGTTAATTGTGGTGACTTTAGCAGTGATGTTACTTTTTGCTTCTTTATGTTTTCTAATTTTCTACAATAATTATGCATTATTTGCATAATAAAGGTTTAAACAGTGTTAAATAAAAGTACACATACAAAGTTGGCAGGTGATAAAACCAACTAAAGAATATAATAAATCTTTAAGAACAACATAAGGATAAATCCAGAAGCTTTCATAAGCCAAGAAAAGCTTATAAAAAGTGTCAGAAACACTCAAAGTGATATTTAAAGCTATATTCAAGGCAAGAATGCAGAGATCTATCCTTGTAATGGAAAGAAAGTAGAGATAAGGTAAGAAACTAGAGAGCATCTAGTTGTGCATTCTGTGTTCATATCTCTATCTCCAGCTCATTTCACATGGCCTAAAGAAAGGAAAAGTTGTGAATAAAATTAGAGAAAACATAAAAACAATCTTCAGGACACCTGAGATGTGCATGTGTCTTGACTTTCAAAAAAGAAAGAGAAGGCAAATTGCAAGAAATTTATGTTTTAAAATAAGGAAGTTGGTAGGTCATGACCATACCAAAAATATAATAGTCAAGCTTGCCTCTACTTATAACGATTCAGTTGTAATTAACTGCATATTGACATTTTGAAATACGTCAAATAAATATGTGTACAAGTATACATACAATCATCATAGATTCAATAGCTACAAATACAGATGATACAGGTTGAGCATCACTAATCCAAAAATCCAAATTTCTCCAAATCTGAAACTTTTTGAGCACTGACATGATGGGCAAAAGAAATGCTTATTAGAGCATTTCGGATTTTAGATTAGGGATGCTCATGTGGTAAATATAATGAGAATATTCTAAAATCTGAAAAAATTAAAAATTCCACAACTTTTGGTCCCAAGCTTTTCGGATACTCAACCTGTATAAATGATGACCAAATACTATAAGCAGAGTTGCTGACATGAGTTTCTGCAATGATGAACAACTCTTAGTAAACTTCTGAACAGAAGAAAGTACGATCTTTTTTCTACTTCCTTATATGGTAGCTGCATTACTGGAATCAGTGTATACTAAAATCATGCCCCAGACAATGTGTTTATAAGTAAATCAGAGTTAAGTTATTTCTAGGCTTAGAGAAACATAAACAGGTTTCACTGCTACACGAAAATCGAAGAGGAGATCTAAAAGTCATTCAGGTTGCGGGATAAATCTTCATCATGTATGACTGGCCCGCATATAGCAGCAGGACGTTTAACATTCCTGGCCCTTGCCTTTCATACCATTGTAACGTACGATTACACTCCTCTATCTTTGTGCTAAATAAAAAAAAATTGCCCCACAAGTTTCCAAAATTGCCTCTAGATGGCAATAGTATCCTTGTTGTAAATTACTGATCTCTTAGCATAGGATACACCATGGTACCTTCATAAAGCTTTATATATAATAGAAAACATCTTCAAGTTCTACTTATGATCCTCTCATCTTGGAACTTAAAGCAAGGACCAGGATACATCTGAGAATGATATCAACTTACAAGGGCCATATTGAATACGTTTAGGTTTAAATATTGTGAAAAACATTTAAAATATGAAATAAATTAGCACTAGTCAGCCCTATCTGACCAGAATACTTCATTTTACCTGACAAAATATTTGAAGCAGAAAAGCTAATAATAGAGAGGCCCCTACTTCTCTTCAGAAGTCTTAGAATATAAACAAAGAAGAGACAGGTTCCTTGCTTTTCCTGAAAAAATCTTGGGGGAAATGAGAAGCTTGCTTTAATTAAATGAATGAGTGGAGAGAGGCAAACTATGAAAGACCTGAGCTTAGCTCCCAGATGATGCATTAAGTTTCTACCCCTGACCCCATATACTCCACGCCACAGGTCTGGAAGAGTTGTAACCACATCCCTAGCATTCCTAGGGTACAAGGTGCTTTTTTAAATGGGACAGTATCTGGCCCTAGAACAGGACTAAAAGAAAGGTCTGCACTGGAGTTGAAGCCACTTCATTTCTTGAGAATACACAATAAATGTCTATTTCTTTTTAAAAGATCATGCAGATTTTTCTATTGAATCCAACTATATGGGTGGATTATATAAAATATCTGATAAACTTACCCCTTTAGCTAACTTGGGAGCCATTTTGCAGCAATGGTTCACAAAGCACTTTCGTTATTTCTTTAAATCATTCCAATATTAATAGAAAAAATCCATGATGAACAAAAATGAAATTTTAAATAAGGACAGTGCTTGATGCAAAAAGAAAAACTGGTAATACTGATCCCATCTTTATTTTAAACTTGTATATATTGTGTTCGTTATGAATTTTTTTGCATGACTTGATTTTTAAAAGATTGCATTAAAATAGTTTAAAGTTTTTTTTTTTCCTTCTGTTTTTAGGAGTGGAGGTTTAATAGAAAAAATAAAGAGAAAGGAGAACAGCTCTCTCTCTAGTGAAAGAGAGGGGCTTCGGAAACGGAAGGACCCTAAAGTTTTGTTTGTTTTTTTGAGACAGGGTCTCACTCCTTCATCCAGGCTGGAGTGCGGTGACGCGATCTGGGCTCCCTGAAACCCCCGCATCAGGGTTCCCCAAGTAGCTGGGACTGCAGGCGTGCGCCACCACGCCCGGCTAATTTTTGTATATTTAGTATAGACTGGGTTTCGCCATGTTAGCCAGGCTTGTCTAGAACTCCTGAGCTCGAGCTCAAGTGATCCGCCCGCCTCGGCCTTCCAAAGTGCTAGGATTATAGGCGTGAGCCACCGCGCCTGGCCTTAAAATACTTTTTATTTTGATGACTGAGGGTTGGGTTTTTTTTTTTTTTTTTTAGCGCCCCCTTGAATTTTGGGCAGAACGAAGTACCCCCCTTGGTCTTCAGTAGAATAAGCAGAACCTCTTTTCACTAATAGGTTTCAGAGTACTGGTAAGCCCTAGTGCTCCCATATTTGTACTTCTCTTAGACATACTATTTCAACAAATATACATATAGATTTTGACACAAGGTCTCCTCTGTCGCCCATGCTGGAGCATGGTGGTGTGATTATACCAACAAATATTTAAGCAACTTAGAGCACTAGTTATAGCAGAGTGCCTAATGGCATCTCCCTCAATCCTGGGAGGTCACCACTTTCCTTCTGGACCTGGCACAGGTGCACCAAGGTGTAAATCGCACTGCAGATTTAGAGAAAGAGAAGGCAGTGGTCTCCCCGGTACCAGGACTTGGTCAGGACCAACGCGGCCCTGGAAAAGCAGAGCCTGTTAGGTTCAGAAACTAAATTCTGGAAGGGTAAGAAGCAAATTCATCACCGACAGCTGTAGCTGTGGTTGTGGGGCCCACAATCATGCCCCTCCCAGCCACCCCTCTTCTCTGGGAAGCTGACGAGGGCGCCGGGAGAGGCTGTCGGGGCGGCCTGCCTTTACGCACCCTGCTCGCGAGGAATTCGCACCAGGCAGTCCACCATGCCTTTGTACCGCGCCTCGGGGCTGATCTGCTTCGACGACGCCTGCACCTGCAGCAGCAGCTTCACCCGCTCGATGGGCGCCACCGCTGTCTTGGACACAGCTGCCGCGACTCCGCCGGCCAGAAGGTCCTTCCCGAAGGACGAGGCGTCAAACAGCCGCTTTTCTGCCTTCTTTTTCGCAGGCTCACGATGCATGATGGAGAAGGATATAAAAACCGGCAGCAGTGGCTAAAAATGAGTACGGGAGCTACGATGAAGGGAAGCGGAAAACCGCTGCAGCATCGTACTGGCGAGAAGATAGCTCTAGGTACGCTGGGAGAGCGGCGCGCCGGCGTGGCGCGTGCGGAAAAGCTGCGCAGGCGTTCCAACGGCCTCCAGCCACGTGACGTCTGACACGTGACACCTGACACGTGACTCCTGACACGTGGCTCCTGGATGCGCGGTGACGCCTGCGCACTTCTACGAGCGGAGCCTGGGCTTTCTGATGAGGGAGGGGTCCGGAGGCGGTGAGCATTGAGCAAGAAAGGCGAGGGAGAGCCAGTTCTGTGTGAAGAAATTTAGTAGCTGAGACTAGGCCAGAGCAGTAAACCAGCGGTGTGAGATTAACAGAATTTAGTTTTAGTTCCTAGTGTTACCCCCTTCACTTTCTTAATCGCTTTAATCCGTTACGTTTTTTTTGACCAGAGATGGTTCCTTTGACCTTTCTTGGCATCTTAAAAAAGACAGTCTTACCTGTTGTGTGATTCAAGTGATGTTCCCCTTAAATTTCACCCTATGTGCCTGTTAATGCTTCAAATTCCCTTGGAAATTGCTTTAATCTGTTCCTTTAATTAAGTAGGGATCCTTTGTCTAGTCACTTTCTGTGTCGTTTTGATGATTGTGCCCCCATAGCATAATACATGTTCCTCTTTTTCATATTGTATTTAAATTGATAATATCCAGAGCAGTGGTTCTCAATCCAGACTGCACATTCAAGGGGATGAGGGGTGTTTTGTTTCGTTTTTCAAACTGATGCTTGGGATTAGGCCCTGCACATTAAATCAGAACGTCTAGAAGTGAGGCCTGGCATCAGTATTTAAATTCTCCAGGTAATTCTAATGTTTGAAGTAATTTAATTCTAGGGTTGACGGCCAATGACCTATCTAGAAGAGTAGTTCACAAACTTTTCGATTGCAGGACCCCTCTTTTTCACTCTGAAAAATTATTGAAGGCCAGGTACCAGTAATCCCAAAACTTTGGGCCAAGTCCAGCCTGGGCAACATAGTGAGACCCCTCCTTTACAAAAAAATAATAGCTGGGTGTGGCTGCACAAGCCTGTAGTCCTAAGTATAGCTACTTAGGAGGCTGAGACGAGAGAAATGCTTGAGCCCTGGAGTTGTAGGCTGTAGTGAGTTATGATCTCACCACTGTGCTCCAGCCTGGGCAACAGAGCAGGACCCTGTCTCTTAAAAAAAATTATTGAAGACACAATGAAGCTTCTGTTTTTATTATGTATATTGGCATTTACCACTCAGAAATTAAAACACGATTTAAAAATATTTAATTCATTTAAAATAAAAATAATCCATTACAGGATAGCGTAAGTACGACTTTTAAATAAAAAATGTAGTAGAAAAATAGTATTGTTTTATATTTTTGAATCTCTAATGTCTGATTTAATAAAAGACAGCTAGATTCACATTACTGCTTTTGCATTCAGTCTGTTGTGATATCACACATGTAGCCACTGGAAAACTCCACTGTTTATTCAGGACAGAATGAAAGTGAAAAAGGCAAATAATAGTATCATTTAAGAAAATACCTTTGACCTCATGGTGTTCCTGTCTCCGTGACACAGAGGGGTTTTCTAAACTGCACTTTGAGAACTCATTTAGAGGAGGTTGGCAGATTCAGGTTTGACTTCTTTCGGCAAAAATACTCAGTAGAGGTACGTCTAGCCTGTACATAACATTTATCTTTTTCTTCCACCTCACTTTTTTCACTTAACATATCGTGGAGATCCTTCTATAGTAGCATTTAATATATCCCTTTTTACAGCTCGTTTGGTGGTTTGAAATAAATGGAGATCCCATCTTATCACCTCTTACTCTGTAGGACCTGCAGAGCCTTACAACACATCTATAAAATGTGAGATGAGTTTTTAGCTTTTTTTGAATGTTAGGTTCTAATTTTTCCTTTGTCTTAAGTGTGTTATAACCCTTCTACTAGTACTTGTCACTAGTAAAAAACCATTTAGGTCAGAAGGATTCCAGACCAGGAATGTTGTCAATATTTTGATTACCTCACATAAAATCAGTTGGCAAGTCCTACTGATATCATATGTTTGGTGCTACTTCCTTTCCATGGTGGCTTATTCAACTTTTTTTTTTTGAGACAGAGCCTCGCTCTGTTGCCCAGGCTGGAATGCAGTGGTGCAATATTGGCTCACTGAAACCTGGGTTTCAAGCAATTCTCCTGCCTCCGCCTCCCAAATGGCTGGGATTACAGGCATCCACCACAACACCCAGCTAAGTTTTGTATTTTTAGTGGAGACAGGGTTTCACCATGTTGGCCAGGCTGGTCTCAAACTCCTGACCTCAAGTGAACCACCCGCCTCGGCCTCCCAAAGTGCTGGGATTACAGGCATGAGCCACCACGCCCGACCGGCTTATTCAGCTCTTAACTGGGTTTTCCAACTCGAATCTCTGTTTCTCTCTTTCACATGCAGCAGCCAGATTAATGTGTCTAAAGCATTAATTAATTAATTCTTAGGCTTAAACAAAATTGAAAGTCTTTCCATTGCATTGACTTCAAAATCCTTTGTCAAATTCATTGTAAATTCATTAAACAATTGGCTTTTTATTAGCAAACATCTGAAAAATGAAAGGTTTCATTCTCCTTCAAGGGAATTTGAAGCATTAGCAGGCACATACGGAGAAATTTAAGGGGGAAATTACTTGACTCACTACAGGTAAGAGTGTCTTTTTAAGATCCAGGAAAGGTAAGGGAACCATCTCTGAGGGCAGAAAGGAAGTGTTCTGCTGCTCCCCAGGGCAACTTTCTCTTTCTACCCTCCTCTAACATTTGATTTGATAGCTGACAATGTTTATATCATATTCCTTTATGATGTCAAGCTTATTTCTGACATGTATTCATTGATAGAAGACAGACAAAAGTGAAAGTGTCAACTTAAAAATGTAGCTTTGTTAACCTTTTAAAAAACTTTTTGTTGAGACAGGGTCTCACTCTGCACCCAGACTGGAGTGCAGTGGCAAGATCATGGCACACGGAAGCCTTGAACTCCTGGGCTCATGTAATTCTCCCACCTCAGCCTCCCAAATAGCTAGGACTACAGGCAAAGACCACCATATCCAGCTAATTTTAAAAATTTTTTGTGGAGATGGGGTCTCCATATCAAGACAAGCCCAAGCTTGTCTTGAACTCATGGACTCAAGCAGTTCTTCCGCCTCAGCCTCTCAAAGTGCTGGGATTACAGTAGTGAGTCACCGCGCCCAATAGCTTTTTAACCTTATTAAAAGCACTAAATCAACTCTTCAATAGGTCGGAGCTGAAACTGAGTAATTTACTGCATTGATTTTACTTACTGATTAGGGAAGGAAAAAAATTCTAGTGATTTATGTTAACATTAAAAGTATAGAGTTTCTGGATCTTTGTTCTGTTCACTTTGCTCTCCGGAGAAATCAGCATGATTAGTTTCCTCACTTCAGGTCTGCAGTCAGCTCAGCAGCCCTTTCCTTGGTCACCCTGTCTGCCACATCTTACATCCCCTTCTCTTGCTTTACGATTTTTTCTCTTAGCATTTACATATTTTACTTATTTATCTTGTCTGTGGTATGCCTCTCCCATTGGAACATAAACTCCATGAGGGCAGGAATTTTTAGCTGTTTTATTCATTGCTATAGCCTCTGCCTCCACATCAGCGCTTGGCACAGGGTAGAAATGCAATAAATACATGTTGGATGAATGCATGAAAAGGCAATACAACTGCAAACAAACCTCCAAAGCAGTTTTATTTAAAACTATCAATATAGTATAAAAGTAGCTTTAATTACATAGAATATAGAAACACAACTGCAAAATTAAATTATTTCATACAGTTTTGGTGCATAAAGTTTCAATAACATTTAATAATTTAAAAATATCCAAAGTATAAATTCTTGTTCTGAAAACTGTTTATTGATAAATGATTTTTCTCAGCTTCTCCCCAACATTTTGTACAGAAGCAGGTATGATTTAGCTGACTACTTGGTTTTTCAACCAATGGATATTTAATAATGATAATAATAAATGGTAGCAGTAGTAGCTAACACTTTTATAGCATGTAATATGTGCCAGGCACTGTTTAGAGAGAATTAACACGTACAATTATGTCCAAAGCAGAAAAACCTAGTAAATTGGTTTCACAGCTTTGCCCATTTGTATTAGAAATATAAAAAAGCAGGTATTACAAAATGCTATCTTGCCGTTATACAGCATCATCAATAGTCCCTTGGCACAAATAAGAAACATTCCCTTACTAGGTACACTTCTCTGGCAAGACAAAAACAAGAGCTAAAGAAAGGGGAGAGGGAGAGAAAGTAAGAGTCTAAAATGTAATTTTGGGGGGCTAAAACATATGATAATGAGACAGTATTTGATATTTTAAAAAATGCTAGCTATATATAGTTTTTCACATTAATAGTTGTTGGTGGAAGGGAACATTTGCATGATACTAATAAAATCCAATTTAACAACGTTTCTATGTCTTCTAAAGCATATTTCTAGGATATCTGCACTGTCATCCTGTCCCCCTTTATTTAATAAAGTAACAGGCACTTTATTGTCTGATAATCAGTTTGATGTTTCAGGTGTGATTCTGAACATATTTGGAAAAATAGGCAGCTAAGTTTGCCTACAGAGCTTAGTTCAATATCCATTTAGAAATGAAAAAATAAGATGTGTGATTTTATTTCTTAAAAATGCAGTGCCTCTTTAACATGGAAATTACAGTGCACATCTACGATACAGCAAATAATTTTCCTTTTATTAAGATCAGTAGTCTGCTCTGCCTTTTTATTTCCATTATTGAGCGATGGTCTCATGTTTCTCTGACACCAGGAAAGCAGTTCAACACATCAAAATTTCATTAAATGAAACAAAAAGTCCCCTATGATAAAACCCTACCTTAGTTCAGTTTGTATGAAAACCTGAGGTGATCAACAGCTACGTTTATTCATAATTATCAGTATTAGAAGTAGTTCATGGTATTTTCAGGGAAATATCCAGAAATTTAAGACATTTAATAAATTGTTTTAACCAAAGTGTCTTAATACATATATATGTAAATAAGCAGTCCTAAGACAGCAGTTGTGAGTCAAATGGTAGCATATGACAATATTGTGATCTTAAGGGGAGGGTATTTCGAGCTTTTTTGTTTTTTAAACAGAGCCTCGTTCTGTTGCCCGGGCTGGAGTGGCAGTGGCACGAGCTAGGCTCACTGCAGCCTCTGCTTCCCGGGTTCAAGTGATTCTGCCTCAGCCTCCCAAGTAGCTGAGACTTCAGGCACCTGCCACCATGCCCGGCTAAATTTTTTTTTTTTTTTTTTAGTATTTTTAGTAGAGACAGGGTTTCAACATGTTGACCAGCCTGGTCTCAAACGCCTGACCTCAAGTGATCTGCCTGCCTCAGCCTTCCAAAGTGCTGGAGTTACAGGTGTGAGCAACTGTGCCTGGCCTCAAGCTATTTTCTGTAGCATTTCAGGAACCAAGGTTTTTTACCCTAATTTGAATGCCAAAATTAAGGCCCACTAGTCACTAATGGGACAAATATGTAGTGGTTTGCAACTTAAATGCTTAAGTGAAAATCTCTCAAACTGTGACACAGTGTTAATAGTGTTTCTTTTAAGACCAAATGACTCAAATGGTACACCCAGTGTTTTGCAGTTAGTTTTGACGAAGCTGGACAGCTCATATTTAAGATGGAAAAATGTAGAGACCGATTTTAGATGTGCTGGTATAGCTTGTATTCAAAGCTTAAGACCTGGAGAAGAAACAGCTCAGTGTTGGAATGTCTTGGGGGCATCGAACCTCTAGGAGGATCTACAGGGTAAATGTCAAGTAAAAATGCAGTATTGATGTTCTTCCTTTCTCTCAATCTACCAAATTCTCCCAGCCAAAGAAAATTCTCCACCATTAGTTTCCTTTTCCAACTAAAGGTCAAGTAAACTATTGTTCACTAAAGTGTTCCCCCTTTGAAAAAACCCAATGCATAATGATCTATATTTCTAAGATAAAAGTTAGTGTTTTTTTTTTTTTTGAGACGGAGTCTCATTCTGTTCCACAGGCAGAAGTGCAGTGGTGTGATCCTGGCTCACTGCAACCTCTGCTTCCTGGGTTCAAGCGATTCTCCTGCCTCAGCCTCCTAGGTAGCTAGGACTACAGGTGCGCACCACCACGCCCAGCTAATTTTTGTATTTTTAGTAGAGATGGGGTTTCACCATGTTGGTCAGGCTGGTCTCGAATTCCTGACCTCATGATCCACCTGCCTTGGCCTCCCAAAGTGCTGGGATTACAGGCGTGAGCCACCACCGTGCCTGGCCAAAAATTAGTATTTTATAAAAGAAGTCACCATAGAATTTTAGTTAACTTTTTCAGTGTCTTTAACATGATTTAGTTTTAAAAAAAATTTACATGCAGCTTTCCTGAAATTCATGAATTATATAAAATGCATGTGAAATATACTTGAATGTGATTTTTTTTTTTGAGACAGGGTCTCACTGTGTTGCCCAGGCTAGAGTGCAGTGGCATGATCATAGCTCACTGCAGCCTCAATCGACTGAGCTCAGGTGATCTTCCCACCTCAGCCTCCCAGGTATCTGGGACTGTTAAAAGAGAGTGCTACCACATCCGGCTAATTTTTGTATTTTTTGTAGAGATGGAGTTTTTGCTATGTTGCTCAGGCTGGTCTTGAACTCCTGGACTCAAGTGATCCACCTGCCTCAGCCTCCCAAAGTGTTGAGATTACAGGCGTGAGCCACCAAGCCCAGCCGCTGAATGTATTTTAACAAAAACAAACAAACAAAAAATAAAGTTGACAAATAGTTTAAAAAATACATATATATACACACACACATATATATATATCCTAGTCAAAATCGAGCTTACCTGAAACTTAAAAGAGAATCAAATAAATAAAAAGTAAGTTTAATTTTCATCTTTCCCCTTTTCCCCACAGTGAGGTATGTACTAGGATAGTTAAATTAATGAAAAGTATCTGATAAGGAATAAGTACTTGGACATTACTAATTTAGGAGGTGACCAACATGCAAGAGGCAAAAAAAAAAAAAAAAAAAAAAAAGTAGAACAGAGAGCCCAGATGGTCAAAGAGAGGCAGCTCTGCTCTGCAGCTCCCACCAAGAAGGAAGAAAACTGTGAGTAAACTCTGCATCTTCAGTTGAGGTACCGAAGTTCTCTTATTGGGACTGCTAGGTGGCTGGCATGACCCACGGAGAGCGAGCAAAAACAGGGTGGAGCAAGATCCCATCCAGGAACTGCACGCAGCAAAGTGAACTCCCTCCTCCAGCCAAGGGAGATGGTGAAGGATTTTGCTTCCCCTCCCTGAAAACCAGGCTTTTCCCACAGATCCTTGCAACTTGTAGATCAGGAGGTTCCCTCCTGAGCCAATGCTACCAGAGCTTTGGGTCCCAAGCACAAATCTCTGCTTGGGTGGGCAGCCGCTTTGAGCAGGCACTGAGACACTGGAGTATTTGCATACTCCGGCTCTGGGAACTCCCATGAGGCAGGAGATCTGTCCACTCTCATGGGGAGGGGGCTGAAGCCAGGGAGCCAAGCAGCCTTGCTCTCACAGAACTCTATAAGCTAAAACCCACTGGCTTGGAATCCTCCCTCACCAGCTAGAAACTGCCTAAGACGACTGAGTTCTGGAAGTGGGGAAGGAGATGGGGGAGAAGGGAGGGGAGGCTGCCATCACTGCGGCTTCAATTGGCCACTTTCCCTTGCTGCTAGCGCCAGCGAGATGGGGTGGAACCCAGATTCACTCCTCTTCACTGGACAGGGCCTCCCTGTGGGAATCTCAGCATCCCCAGCCAGGGGTTTATGGACAAAACGCTGATAACCCCGAGAGGAGCCCCTAGGAGGAAGGATGGCTGAAGTATCATGGATCAGTGATCTTAGTCTTCTCTGCCTGCTGGCTCTGGAGAGTCAAGGCAGTCCAGATGAGGGGGATTCCCCCCAGTGTAGCACACCCACCCTGTCAAGGGGCAGACAGACTGCTTATTTAAGTGGTTCTCTGACCCCGCTCCTCCTGACTGAGACCTCCCAACAGGAGTCTCCAGACACTTCATACAGGAGCATTCCGGCTAGCATCAGGCCAGTGCCCCTCTGGGACAGAGCTCCCAGAGGAAGGAGCAGGCTGCCATCTTTGCTGGTCTGCAGCCTCCACTGGTGATATCTCCTGGAAGATGAGAGACCCAGGCGAATAGGGACTAGAGTGGACCCCAGGCAAACTGCAGCAGCTCTGCAGAAGAGGGGCCTGACTGCTAAAGAAAAACAGAATGCAACAACATCAACAAAAAAGACACCACAAAAACCTCATCCAAAAGTCAGCAGCCTCAAAGATCAAAGGTAGATAAACCCATGAAGATGAGAAAGAATGCAAGGATATGGAAAACTCAGAAAGCCAGAGTGCCTCTTCTCCAAAAGATTGCAACATGTCTCTAGCAAGGGCACAGAACTGGGCTGAGGCTGAGACGGATGAATGTCAATCATCCATCCAAGATGGGAAATAACGAACTTCACCAAGCTAAGGGAATATGTTCCAACTCACTGCAAAGAAGCTAAGAACCATAATAAAACATTATAGGAGCTGTTAAACAGAATAACCAGTTTGGAGAGGAACGTAAATGATCTGATGGAGCTGAAAAACATGAGAACTTTATAATGGAAACACAAGTATCCATAGCCAAATAGACTAAGTGGAAGAAAGGATATCAGAGTTTGAAGACTATCTTGCTGAAATAAGGCAGGTAGACAAGATTAGAGAAAAAAGAATGAAAAGGAATGAACAAAACCTCTGAGAACTATGGGATTATGTTAAAAGACTGAACCTACGACTGGTAGATATACCTGAAAGAGACAGAAGAATGGAACCAAGTTGGAAAACACACTTCTGGATATCATCCAGGAAAACTTCCCCAACCTAGCAAGACAGGCCAACATTCAAATTCAGGAAATCCAGAGAACCCCAATACAATACTCCATGAGATCAACCCCAAGACACATAATCATCAGATTCTCCAAGACTGAAATGAAGGAAAAAATGTTAAGGGCAGTCAGAGAGATAGGCCAGGTCACTTATAAAGGGAAGCCCATCAGACTAACAGCAGACCTCTCAGCAGAAACCTTATAAGCTGGAAGAGGTTGGGGGCCAATTTTCAACATTCTTAAAGGAAAGAATTTCCAACCCAGAATTTCATATCTGGCTGAACTAAGCTTCATAAGTGAAGGAGAAATAAAATCTTTTTCAGACAAGCAAATGCTGAGGGAATTCGTCACCACCAGGCCTGCCTTGCAAGTGCTCCTGAAGGAAGCACTCAATACGGAAAGGAAAAACTGTTACCAGCCGCTACAAAAAACACATTGAAATACACAGATAAGTAACACTATGAAGCAAAAACATAAACAAGTCTGCAAAATAATCAACTAGCATCATGATGTCAGGATAAAATTCACACATAACAATATTAACCTTAAATGTAAATGCACTAAATGCCCCAAATAAAAGACGCAGAGTGGCAAGCTGGATAGAGTCAAAATCCATCAGTGTGCTGTATTCAAGAGACCCATCTCACATGCAAGGACACACATAGACTCAAAATAAAAGGATGAAGGAAAATCTACCAAGCAAAAGGAAAACAGAAAAAGGAGAGGCTGCAATCCTAGTTTCTGACAAAGACTTTAAACGAACAAAGATTAAAAAAAAGACAAAGGCATTACATACTGGTAAAGGGGTCAATTCAACAAGAAGAGCTAACTATCCTAAGTATATATGCACCTAATATAGGAGCACTCAGATTCATAAAACAAGTTCTTAGAGACCCACAAAGAGACTTAGATTTCCACACAATAATAGTGGGAGACTTTAACACCCCACTGTCAATATTAGATCATCGAGACAGAAAATTAACAAAGTTATTCAGGACTTGACCTCAGCTCTGGATCAAGTGGGACCTGATAAATATCTAGAGATCTTTCCACCCCCAAACAACAGAATATATATTCTTCTCAGTGCCACATGGTACTTACTCTAAAATTGATCACACAATTAGAAGTAAAGCACTCCTCAGCAAATGCTAAAGAACTGAAGTAATAACAAACAGTCTCTCAGATCACAGCGCAATCAAATTGGAACTCAAGAGTAAGAAAGTCACTCAAAACCACAAAACTACATGGAAACTGAACAACCTGCTCCTGAATGACTCCTCGGTAAATAATGAAATTAAGAGAGAAATCAAGAAGTTCTTTGAAACCAATGAAAACAAAGAGACAATGTACCAGAATCTCTGGGGCACAGCTAAAGCAGTGTTAAGAGGGAAATTTATAGCACTAAATGCCCACATCAAAAAGCTAGAAAGATCTCAAATCAACACCCTAGTATCACAACTAAAAGAACTAGTGAACCAAGAGCAAACAAACCCAAAAGCCAACAGAAGACAAAAAGTAACCAAAATCAGAGTGGAAATGAAGGAGCTAGAGACATGAAAAACCCTTCAAAAAATAAATGAATCCAGGGGCTGCTTTTTTTTTTGAAAATATTAACAAAATAGACTATTAGCCAGACTAATAAAGAAGAAAAGAGAGAAGAATCAAATAGACACAATAAAAAATGATAAAGGGGATATTACCACTGATCCCACGGAAATATAAACAACCATCAGACAATACTATAACAGCTCTGTGCAAATAAACTCGAAAATCTAGAAGAAATGGATAAATTCCTGGACACATACACCCTCCCAAGACTGAACCAGGAAGAAGTTGAATCACTGAATAGACCAATAACAAGTTCTGAAATTGAGGCAGTAATTAATAGGCTACCAACCAAAAAAAGCCCAGGACCAGATGGATCTACAGCTGAATTCTGCCAGAAATACAAAAAGAAGCTGATACCACTTCTTCTGAAACTATTCCAAACAAATGAAAAGGAGAGACTCCTCCCTAACTCATTCTATAAGGCCAGCATCATCCTGATATCAAAACCTGGCAGAGATACAACAAAAAAAGAAAACTTCAGACCAATATCCCTGATGAACATCAATGTAAAAATTCTCAATAAAACACTGGCAAACTGAATCCAGCAGCACATCAAAAAGCTTATCCACCACGATCAAGTTGGCTTCATTCCCGGGATGTGAGGCTGGTTCAACATATGCAAATCAATAAACTTAATTCATCACACAAACAGAACTAAAGACAAAGACCACATGATTATCTCAATAGATGCAGAAAACACCTTCAATAAAATTCAACATCCTTTCATGTTAAAAACTCTCAATAAACTAGGTATTGAAGGAACATACTTCAAAATAATAAGAGCCATTTATGACAGACTCACAGCCAATATCATACCGAATGGGCAAAAGCTGGAAGCACTCCCCTTGAAAACCAGCACAAGACAAGGATGCCCTCTCTCACCACTATTCAACATAGTATTGGAAGTTCTGGCCAGGGCAATCAGGCAAGAGAAAGAAATGAAGGGTATTCAAAGAGGAAGAGAGGAAGTCAAAATGTCTTTGTTTGCAGAGGACATTATCCTATATCTAGAAAACCCCATTGTCTCAGCTAAAAGCTTCTTAAGCTGATAAGCAACTTCAGCAAAGTCTCAAGATACAAAATCATTGTGCAGAAGTCACCAGCATTCCTATACACCAATAACAGGCAAGCAGAGATCCAAATCATGAATGAACTCCTACTCACAATTGCTTCAAAGAGAATAAAATACCTAGGAATACAGCTAACAAGGGAAGTGAAGGACCTCTTCAAAGAGAACTACAAACCACTGCTCAAGGAAACCAGAGAGGACACAAACAAATGGAAAAATATTCCATGCTCACAGACAGTAAGAATCAATATCATGAAAATAGCCATACTGCCCAAAGTAATTTATAGAGTCAATATTATTCCCATTAAACTACCATTGATTTTCTTCATAGAATTAGAAAAAACTATTTTAAAATTTATATGGAACCAAAAAAAGAGCCTGTATAGCCAAGGCAATCCTAAGCCAAAAGATCAAAGCTGGAGGCATCACACTACCAACTTCAAACTGTACTGTAAGGGTACAATAACCAAAACATCATGGTACTGGTACAAAAACTGACACATAGACCAATGGAATAGAATAGAGAACTCAGAAATAAGATTGCACATCTACAACCATCTGATCTTCAACAAACCTGAGAAAAACAAGCAATGGGGAAAGGATTCCTTATGTAATAAATGGTGCTGGGAGAACTGGCTATCCATATGCAGAAAATAGAAACTGGACCCATTCCTCACACCTTATACAAAAAATTAAGATAGAATAAAGGCTTAAATGTAAAGCCCAAAACTATAAAATCCCTAGAAGAAAATCTAGGCAATATCATTTAAGACATGAGCATGGGCAAAGATTTCATGATGAAATCACAAAAGCAACTGCAACAAAAGCAAAACTTGACAAATGGGATCTAGTTAAAGACCTTCTGCACAGCAAAAGAAACTATCATCAGAGTGAACAGGCAACCTACAGAGTGGGAGAAGATTTTGGCAATCTATTCATCCAACAATGATCTGATATCCAGGATCTACAAAGAACTCAAACCAAGTTACAAGAAAAAAAAGAACCGCATTAAAAACTGGGCAAAGGACACGACACTTCTCAAAAGAAGACATTCATGCAGCCAACAAACATATGAAAAAAAAGCTCAATATCACTGATTATTAGAGAAATGCAAATCAAAACCACAATGAGATATCATCTCACACCAGTCAGAGTGGCTATTATTAAAAAGTCAAGAAATAACAGATGCTGGCGAGGCTGTGAGGAAATAGGAACGCTTTTACACTGTTGGTGGGAATGTGAATTAGTTCAACCATTGTGGAAGACAGTGTGGTGATTCTTCAAAGATCTAGAACCAGAAATGCCATTTGACCCAGCAATCCCATTACTGGGTTTATACCCAAAGTAATATAAATCATTCAATTACAAATATATATGCACACATATGTTCATTGAAGCACTATTTACAATAGCAAAGACATGGAATCAACCCAAATGCCCATCAGCGATAGACTGGATAAAGAAAATGTGGTACATACACACCATGGAATACTATGCAGCCACAAAAAGGTATGAGATCATGTCCTTTGCAGGGACATGGATGAAGCTGGAAGCCATTATCCTCAGCAAACTAATGCAGGAACAGAAAACCAAACACTGTAGGTTCTCACTTATAAGTGGGAGCTGACCATGAGAACACATGGACAAAGGGAGGGGAACAATGCACACCAGGGCCTGTTGTGGGGGTAGGGAGAGTATTAGGAAAAATAGCTAATGCATGCTAGGCTTAATACCTAGGTGATGGGTTGATAGGTGGAGCAAACCGCCATGGCACATGTTTACCTATGTAACGAACCTGCACATCCTGCACATGTACCCCAGAACTAAAACTAAAACTAAAATAAAATAAAAGCACATTTTACTTAAGAGGTATTTTTGAAACCTCAATGCAATCATCTCATTTTACATGAAAACTCTAAGCTTAGAGAGGTACAAAAACTTGCTCATGGTCATAGCACTACTTAGTTACAGCACCTGGTCACCTGCTCCCAATTTCATAATCATTTCATCAGATATCAGTATGAATTTTGAGAAAAATAAACAACAAATTGGGTATTTTTCAAGAATAAACATTTCCTATATTAATCTGATATAAAAAACACTTCACATTATTTCAAACTAGTCAATAAATTAACATTATATACCAAAATAGCAATAAGTTAACAATCCCTTCTTTCACATTTTAATCAAGTATATTCTCAAAAGTCTTACAATATTACATTAAGATTTAATGTATCAAATCCAACAGCATTTCATCTCAGTATTTAACAATATTATGTTCAATATTGAATAGTAAAAAGAAGCTAAACTTTATCTCTTTGTGTATTGATTTCAGCAATTCTGACAGTATTTGATCCTCCACGCACGTGTTTCTACGCATCAAGAAAGCACGGCTACAAGGTTAACCCAAAGAACAATTTAAAAGCTATTTCAATGGCAATTTCTGTGACTGAGTCATGAAAACAGACATAAAGTTCTTGAGGTTTTGGATGAAGAAAAAGTCTCCTGCAGAAGAAAAGAACACACTCATTTCAGAAATTAAAACAACAACAAACAACAAAAACTCTAACCATCCAATTAATTTAATTTTTGTTTCTGAAAGCATCAGTAGTAAATTTAAAATCCATGAATCTAAATCTATACTAGGGAGAAAGCAGCTAGATTTATTTCTAAATAAATAATATATGCCTTAGGTCAATTAGTTTTTATTGCTCTAGAGTGTAATAATCCTATTTTATCAACATGTATTATGATACCACTCAGTTTTTAAATAGCAAATCTAGTTATTATAATAAAGGCAATAGCACTAGCATTATAGGCACAATAGTTATTAAATATTTTATTGCTCTTTACTTTCTAATGTTTAATTTTTATTAAAACATTAAATATATGGTAGCTTTTTTTGGCAAATAGAACTGAATTGGAATTAACATTGAAATTTTGTTTGGTTTTCTTAAAGAGTTAAAATTCAAATCCATTTAATCAATATTAATGTATACAAATTGATCTATTTAAACTGGAGATAGTTCTGCCTGATTTTCTTAAATTTCTCTTCTGCATAAATCTGCATTATCAAAATTCAACATCTTTTGATTCTTTCTATTCCAATTGTCATGAATGTAGTTAACACTCGACTGAACAGCTACATGTGTGCCTAACTGGTCTTCTCATTTCTAGTATCTCTCATGTGCACATCATTCCATTGGCGCTCCCAGTTTAATCTTCCAGCAGTACAACTCTGATTACACTACATGGAATTAAGCTTAAACTGATGTTCCCAAGCCTGCTTCACATGATAATCACAAAGGAGCTTATTAAAAATACAGATTCCCACTCTCACAGATTTTGATTTAGTAGGTCTGGGGCCCAGGCATCTCAGATTTTAACAAGTGACTTAGGTGATTCTAAATCCCATGGACTAGCACATGGGAACTTCTGCTTTGGATAATGTCTGTAAAGTGTCTGTCATACAGCTTAATACTACATGGTATGTGTCCACTACCCCTATTCCCAACTAATTCTGTGCCCTTTCCTCCACCAACCTCAACTCCAACTCAGATAACCTTCTGCAGTGGTCCTAACTTAGGTTCCCAACTTGATCTTTCACTTAATCTTTGTATATGCCATTCCTCTACCATCCTGGCAAACCAGTCTGTTCACTGCTGTGCTGTATAATTTCCACTGTTTGCATCTTTGTTCATTAGATTTTGCCCCCTCCTCAGAATTCCTATAGTATTTGGTTGTATCATCAGATTCATTTTACTTATATGTATACACACACACATATATAAGATTTCTCTCTATATCTATAAATATAGATATATAAATATATAGATATTTGAGCATATTTCATAATTCTTCTGCTAGATATAAGGCCCTTAGAGGCAATGACTATGTCTCTGTGTTTGCCATACCGCCCACTGCCCACCCACCCCACCACCAGTTTCACATTTTGCCAGGCACAGTCTCACCTACTCAGCCATCACATATTTATCAAGTGACTATATTATGTGCCAGGTACTGTTGCAGGTGCCAGTGGTGGACAAGACAGATACAATTCCGGACCTCATGAAGCTGATATTGTAATGAGGGTGCGGGGTGGAGAAGGACAAGAAAATAAACAATAAAAGAGTCATATAGAGAATAACTGAGTAGCCACTTTGATGAGGGAAAGAGATAATGGATCGTCTCTGACAAGATGACCTGTTAGCACTGGTCTGAATATCAAGGATCCAGAAGTGCAAAGGTCAAGGGATAGAATATCCCATGCAGAAGGAACAACAGAAACAAGATTTGATTGGTGCTCGTGCAGCTGGTGCACAGTGGATGGAAGAGGAAGGAGACAGGAGATGGAAACAAAGGTGGGCAGGGTCCTGACTGGGCATGGTCTTGTGGCAGGGGGCAGAGAGAGGGGAAGGGAAGAAAAGGGAGAGGATGGTAAGAGGGAAAGAAAGGAGAGAGGGGGAAAATGAAGGAAGCAGGGGAAAAAGGGAAGAAGAGAAAAACTGGAATTATTCTTTCAGTGTATTACTGAAATTTAATTTTGTAAGATAATTTTCAATAGAAAAATACTTGGGAGGGATTTAAAGGAGATACTTAGCAAATAAAATAAAATATATTAAAATAGTATAGCTAGATAAAAAATTCCATGCCTACATTTTAAAATGTTAATCTCCTTTACCACTTTTCTTTCACTTTTCTAACACTTTACTTTCAAATACTTTTTTTTCTCACTTACCCTACTACCCAGTAAGCCATAACTGGTGGTGCTTTTTTCTGATCAGTCCAGTTTCCAGGTGAACATTCAAACAACACACCATGTTCTTTAACAGGGTTAAGAGAAGACACCGACTTTGCAGAATCTGAATGGTCTCCACTATTTAGTCCTTTCTTTTTCTGTAAATTAATAAGTATTGTTAGTATTAACTGGTATTACCAGTGTTACTTTAAAATGTTTTCACAGAGTAATCTGAATTGGCTGATCCAAATACTTCAGTGCCTGCAATGACATTCTTCTTATCTGCAGGAAAATTTCTACTCTTCCTCAATACTTAAATACCATATCCTAAAAGAGACTTCATGGATAAAGTGTCCCTTGACTTTTCTAGGGAACACTTTGTTCACAGGCCTATATTATTAGTATGTATATTATATTATATTAGCAGTTTATAGATCTGTCTTCCACAGTGGAAGATAGAAAATTATAAGCTTTTTTCCCCAGGGAAGAGACAATATGCAATCTTCTTTGTGTGTTTTAAAACCAGCAGTGCCTGGTTCATAATAGGTGCTTAATAAATGTGTTCTAAATGAACAGATAATTCTGTAATAAATTGAAAAATATATATTTAAAACAGTATTTTGTCTTCCTTTGATCCATAATCTCTAAATTTCATACTGATTAAAGCATTAGCAAAACAATGACTCATTTGGACTATAAAGACTTCTTATAAGTTTCAGGCCAAACAGTGGAGTGATCCTTGATCCTTTTCTTTCCTTCATAGCTTTTATCTAATCCATCAACAGATCTTTTGGTTTGCCCTCCAAAATATATCCAGAGTCCAGAAGCCATAATCATTTCTTGCTTTGAGAATTTTGAAAGCCTCCTAACTGGTCCCTGCCTCCACCCTTGCTATTCTGTTTCCTGTTCTACCCACAGTAGCCTGAGTGATCCTTTAAAAAAATTACGGATCATGTCCCTTATTTGGGCAGAACTGTTCAAGAATGTATCATCTCTTTCAGAACAAAGCCCAAAGTCCTTATCATAGTCTATCCAGCCATGCATAAGCTGGCCCTGCTACCTTTGTGATCTCTTCTTCCACTTTCTTCTCACTCAGTCTGCTCCAGTACTCTCCCAGCCCCTGGGGGATGGTTTCAGGATGAAACTGTTCCACCTCAGATCATCAGGCATTAGAGTCTCATAAGAAGTGGGCAACCTAGATCCCTTGCATGGACAGTTCACAGTAGGGTTTGCACTCCTATAAGAATCTAATGCCGCAGCTGACCTGACAGGAGGCAGACCTCAGGCGGTAATGCTCTGCAGCTTTGCATTTGCCGTTCCCCTTGCTGGAAGCTCTGTCCCCAGAGAGCCACATGGCTTGCTCGCTCACTTCATTCAGGTCTGTGTTCAAGTATCACTTGACATGATCAGAGAGACCTTTCAAAATAGTCACTCCCACCTCTAATCCTTACCATGTTTTATTATTTTGCTTGACACTGATTCTTCTCAGCATACTATTTTCTAATTCTTCTCAGCATACTAATTCTTCTCAGTATAGTAATTTCTAATTCTAATTAGAAAATAGGCTTCATGAAGGAAGGGACTTTGTTTTGTCCACTGTTGTATCCCACGTTCCTAGAATAGTGTCTGGTGCAGAGAAGGTACCTCAATGTTTAAATAAGATGGGGAAAACTAATTTATATTACTAAATATTATCAAATAAGTAAATGAAATATTCCTTTATAACATTTATCAGTTAATGTTAAAAAGGGAAATAGGAGCATAAGAACCCAAAGCATACAGGAATATATGGTCAAACACAGTATTTTTACAGAATAACAATTTCTGAGGACTCAAAAAAAAATCCTATAAGACATAGAATTTTACTGCTGAATGAACCTGGAGAGATGATGTAATTCAGCCCACTTGCTTCATAGCTAAGGAAATAGGAGGTGAGGCTCAGTCCAGGATTCCTTATTCCTTGTCCAATGTTCTTCCACTTTTAAACCCAAGTTCTTCACAAATTTGGCATCCCTAACACATGTATTGCTATATACATTACAACCATTTTCAGAGAGGTTTTTTGGCTGTATAACATCACAAGTAAACCTCTGTACGTTTTATCCTTTTCAAGAAATCAACACCTATCTTTTCCTGCCATTTAAATAATCTGATATTGTAATTGTATACAGCATTATTATTTATTCAACAGATAACAACATTCAATGAAACTTCATCCTGGATAGAAAAACAAGCAAGCAATCAACCAACCAAATGCCAAAAAATTTGCATTAGTCTTGTGTCTATAGCTGTACCTTAACCCAGCAGTCCCCAACCTTTCTGGCATTGGAGACCAATTTCTGGGGGAGGGATGGTTTCAAGATGAAACTGTTCTACCTCAGATCATCAGGCATTAGATTCTCATAAGAAGTGCACAGCCTAGATCCCTCACATGCACAGTTCACAATAATAGGGTTTGCACTCGTATGTGCTGCTGATTTGATGGGAAGCAGAGCTCAGGCAGTAAGGCTCCCTGGCCCGCCACTCACCTCCTGCTGTGCAGCCTGGTTCCTAATAGGCCACAGAGAACTACTGGTATGTGGCCCAGGGGGGTTGGGGACCCCTGCCTTAATCCATTATATTCCAAAATACCTTATACTATTGGCTAAATACTCAAAGAATTATCAGAGTTATTTTAGGAACCAATTGGTAGATATTATTACTCAAGTAATGGTTGAGTCACAGATATCAAATATGGAAGGTTAATTTACATTACAAACGACTGTATTTTGCTTTGCTGTAGAAAACACAGGTCTACCATATCCTGAAAAGTAACCCAAGACATCAAATTCAGTATAAAATAAAACCTTGAAGTACTGTGAGTATAATTGTTTTGGCACCCATGTTAGATTGAGTGACTATTTAAAAAAACTTAATGAAATGAAAACAATGCTGGGCATATTGATTAGATAACAGAGTGCTTAGAGATCTGGAAATTAAACTGGCAGAAAACTGTATTTATAGCAGTGCCCTACCTCTTCCACCAATGTCTGTTGGAAAACTGCACGAATGGAAAGACAACACTGATGGAAATTCTTTATTAGCTGAGGGTGGATAGAGCCACTTAGCTGTGCCACCTCTTCAAGGGTAGGAGTAATAAAGATTCCTTGCACTGTTTCTAAGGCAACATAGTGGAAAAGTGTGTTCTCAGGACCAGATGTCAGTCTTAAAAAGAAAAAAAATCAAAGAGAAGAAAAAAGAAATTTTAGTAAATTTTAAAATATTGGTTCATTTTGAATTTAGTAGACTTCTTATAAGCTTTTATCTGCAATATAATATTACTAGTATAATTAGGGATGGGAAACTGGGCTAAACATTTAATTCCCTCTTCATCCATAACTGAAGTACAAGCTAGGGTTATTAATTCCCTTAATGGAGGCAAATACTACATGTTATGCAAGGATAAGTAAACCTCAATTCATTTGCAAGTAACTTAATCATTCCTTTGCTAAACAACCCAAATTGACTAACTGTCTCTTTTTCCATGGTTGGTATTAAATAATTCAGCTGGTGTCTGGCCCAGATAGCTATAAGCCATAAATAAGATATCAGTCTAGGGTAGACCACATATAAAAATACCTTCCAACAAATTAAATACATTTAAGTTAGTAGCATTAAAGTATTTTACCATGATAGTCAAACTGATGTTCCTCAAGAACTACTGGAATGCAGAATGGGTAGGACTTAGTTACTGAATGAGATGTTTTATATATTATTTTCAATATATATATTGTATTTTACAAAGATAGGTGCATAAAAGGTTAGGATAATATATTACATCCTGTTTTATATCATGCTTTTAAAATGAACTACATCATATAAAAACATCTTTGCATGTCGATAATGAGAATAAACACACATCTTTGGCACCTTTTAAAATAGGAGAGCCTATGATTTACACCACATGTGAATTTATGTTTAAACCATTGAACTTGAAAAAAGAGTCTCCTTTTACTAGAGACAATGCCAACACAATATACATATTTTTAAAATTCTGATATGGAGTTAATAAAATTTCAGAGCAATAGTTTTTGTTAAATGGAAGACTAGAGTTTTGTGAAGGTACTTTTGGGTTCCATAAAAGGTTTGGTTCCAATTTATTTGCCTTAAAATCATGTTTAACTATCAAAAAATTAAACATTCATATTTGGAGGCATTAAATACTAAAATTTAACACATCAGATTTCTAATATATTATTTTATGCAGACAAGTTACTTTGTTTTTGTCTTGACTTGAGAAAAAAAGAATTTTCTAACAACTTTGTAACACATATATTTGAATTTACTGTAAAGTGTTTCAGTGATTAAGAATGTGGTAGCTCTGTACTGTGTGTGTGTGTGTGTGTGTGTGTGTGAATTCTATTAGAACATGTCTAGTTGTTCAAATAAAAGTATGCAATTGAGTTTATTACACCAGTTGATCCCACACATGATGTCATAATTAAATACCTGCCAAGGCACAGGCAGACCTGCGTGTCACCACATAATAAGTGCACAAGAAGTGAATATATAACATTTCATATTATAATAATTACAGACAGTTTAAGTTGCTAAACATTCTCTCCTCACTCAGTTTCTTTTACCTCAGAATTCCCTACTCAATGAACGTTTGAAATTATACCTATTTTCTAAAGAGAGTGTTATGGGACCAGTTCCCTGGGACCCAAACTCTGAGAGTGAGGTATGCCGGGAGGAAACTTATTAGGAAGTACTCTTGGGAAAAACAGCTGTAGGGGTGTAGTGACTGAGCAGGATTGAGCAGAGGGAGAAGATGAACTGTGCTGCAGCGGCAACAAGTCTCAGCCGATACCACTGTGTACTCTGAAGCTTGGCTGGCCTTTCAGAGTTGTCTTCAATTTAGGCAAGGGGCCAAGCCTTTGTACTCACTTATTTATTAGTCATTAGAAATGGGCTCCTCCCAGGGAGGAATGTAACCTTAGCTGAGTCAACAAGTTTCCGTGTAGGACACGGCTAGGGGAGTGACAAGGCTAGGGGAGCTGTGAGGCATTAGCAGCCACCATTCTCAAGTGTTGGGAAGGAATACCCTGAGCTAAGGTGTAACTGGACAGCACACCACTGCATCCACTAAACACTCTAAAAAATAGTAAACTCTAATTTAAAAATTATATTAAATATACAAAAGGGAGGTTACCTGTGGACAGATAAAGGGGGACTTTCACATTTTGAAATATTACTTTGTGTGTTTTTCTCAGTACTAATATGGTCATTTTCCTAAATGTGTAATGAAATATTAAAGAAATACCACAGATATTACCTTTAATATGTAAGATATATCAGGATTACATTTGCTGAGTAAAATACATGTTATAAAATTGTACTTTCTCACTGTAAAACTTCCTGAGTTTAAGTGAACAAGAATAAGAAAGTTTCTTACTTCACTGTGTTATATATTTCTAATTCTTTTTCTGGAAGGTCCTTTTTCAAGTTTCCCAAATGAAATGGATTTGGAAAAGTAGACTTCTTTTTAGTGACCTGAAAAATATAGTTAAGTAGATCAGTTTATATCTAAGAATGGAATCATATAGCAGAAACAATTTAAAAATTAAACATCCTTCTGAGGGAACTACTTACCATTTGCAATGCTTCCTTTAAATATTTTTGATGCTAACTTGTACCTCTTGGCTTATCCATGGCTGACAGGGATCCCAGGGTCATGTCCTGGGAGGGCATGATGGTGTTCCCTGAAAACCTCCTACCAGAGCCATTACCAAATTTGTATGTATGCATACTTGTCTCCCCTCCCTAGACTCTGCACTCCTCAAGGTCAGGGGCTGTGTCTTATTCATCTCTGTATCTCATTTGTGTAGTATGGCCCTTGGCACTTAGTAGGTATTCAATCAACATTTGTTGAATGGCTGAATCTTAAAGGTTAACTCAATTTCTCTTAGGAGCTATTCATGGCTTGGTAATTCTTTAATCTGTCCAAATCTTTTTAGACTATTTCCTACCAATTCCATCGACTGTGATAATAGGTATGGTACTGATGTAAGTACTTCCAAATACACCCCACTTACGGGTCCAAAAGTATTCTATTGTTTGGTATGAGGAGATTGCATCTGGTTATTTATGCCATGCTACTAGCATTTCATATTTTATTTGTGCTCCTTCTCAGACTCCTCATCTGGTGTCACCTCCATCCACCCAAATGACAAGTTTCAAAAATGTTTTGAAAGATGACAGCATCACTAGAATAAGTTCAAAGCCTCCCAGGGTGAATGTTTTGATAATCATTTGGATATTTTATGGTATTTTCATGGGAAAAAATTAGGAAAAATGATCTGAAAAATGAACATCCTCTTTAGAGTCAACTTTTAAATCTTTAAGTGTTACAAAGGTTCAGATTTTAAAATCTATAAAAATAGGATAATACACACAGAGACATGCACACACACACACACACACACACACACACACACACACACACATTTAGGGTTCTGATTCTCTTTGCTGAATATTTCATTGGCTATTTAGTCAGATCAGCCCCCAATAGGCCCCACAGCTTGGATGCTCTCTGTTGTCATTGCAAATAGGGAAGAGATGAACACGGAAATTGAGATTAAAGTTTTCCTATTTCTAAGTGCTGTTAAACAGATATGAATGTCAAGGGGCTCTTATCTTATTACTTGATATTTCTCTCTCTCTTTTTTTTTTTTTTTGAGACAGAGTCTCACTCTGTCACCCAGGCTGGAGTGACAAATCATGCAGTGGCACAATCTCGGCTCATTGCAACCTCTGCCTCCTGGGTTTAAGCAATTCTTGTGCCTCAGCCTCCCGATGCATTTGGGATCACAGGTGTGCACCAACATGCCTGGCAATTTTTTTGTAATTTTATTAGAGACTGGGTTTTGCCACATTGGCCAGGCTGGTCTTGAACTCCTGGCCTCTAGCTATCTGCCACACCTGGCCTGATATTTCTTTTTCTTTTTGGTTCAAAATCATTGGTTTGCCAGCAGTGACTGAAATAACCACCATGTCAAATGAAGAATGGTATGCCACTAAAAAAAATGTCTTGCAATTATAAAACAAGAACATACACACTTGAATAAGCACACACCTTAAGCAAGGTCCCACTTTCTTCTAAACCATCAGAGCCCTGAGATTCTCTTTGCTTCCATACTGCATCCGGTGTAGTATGGGGGCTAAAGCCATCATCTTCTCCACCTTCACAACCATTGTCAGATCCTCCACTACTACAGGAAGGACTAGGCTTGCGTGTCTTTAAGGAATAGTCACCAAAAAGCGTTCTTCTGCATGTTGGAGAAGTTGCTACTTTGGAAGTACCTTGTAGCCTACTGAGAATAGGCGAAGTGGTCAAGCTATCTGTTTTTTCACGTGATCCAGTAAGGAACCAGTCAGCACAAGACAAACAGGGGACTGGAGAAGATGCTAGCCGTTCATCTATGCGAGAATCTACTCCATCCAGCTGGTGAAGAGTTGTTTTGACTTGATCCACATATACACAGTCTGGTCCAGGACTCCCAATAGCTTTGGATGCGCAACCTCCAGCTTCTAATAGTACACATAGCATATAATGTTTCTATAGGGAAAAAAATTACAAAAGTAGGTTTAGCTACTATGAAAATATTTACATAAAATGTGCATGTATAAACTTATAAATATCAAAGACATAGAGGCATATGGCATAATCATGTGATGATTATTAAAAATTCCTCCGTCATCTTTCCTTTTTGGTTATTATCAATGCTTCTTGATCCCAGTTGAAAACAATCTTACATTGCCTTATCTTGATATACCATCAAACCACTTCTTTTGAGACACAGAATTCCCTAAGATAGCTGTCAAGAGCCTCAGTTACTGGAAGTCCTTTCATCTACAATTGCATATTTATTCTGTTTCTGATTCTATATTATTTTCATGTCTCCCTCTATCTCCCAAAACAAGCCAATGGATAAAACCACTATAGAAAGGGGAACAAAAGACTTTAAAAACCTGCTAAAATATTTTCTTAGATTTTATTAATATTTGTCCATGAGTATTAAATGGATGCAAAAGAAAAGGAATAAGGGGGCATGTAACATTTCCTTGAATACTGATATTAGACATACTAATAATTTTACATGAGCATGTTTGTATATTTATTTAGACAGTCAATAGATACCTACCTACCGCTGCATCCCTCAACCCCTGCCGAAAAGAAAAAAATAAAAGAAAAGAAGAAAAATCCTAAGAAAGAAGCTGAGGTAAACTTACCAAGCCAACAACTAGCAAAAAATATCTTCCTCCAGGTTCCGGAAAGACTTCAGTGCTTGAGTCTGCCAAAGGTCGGAGGTGATGCTGAGGAAACACTTCTCTCCATATTATCAACTGACCAATTCTTTGTTTTGCTGCTAAAGGCAGCAGGCAATAGTGGCGACAGTATACGGCAATATCAATAAGATCATCCTTGGGCAAATGACTGCATATCAAATAACCCTTGAATTTAACCACAAAGAGCAAAAGTGTACCAGTGATATAAAACAATAGTCCCATAATATTTCTAAGAGTTTCATAGACACTTCTTCCGTTGGTTTAGAATATTCTAGTTTCAAATGGGGTAAATGAAGATACAGTAAAAGTAAATGTTTCTTTTCTTGAGGTCAAAGTAGAGCTCAAATGATAACTTAAGGTGTACCGACAGGTAGACTTCAGCACAAAGCAAGATCCCTTCTGCACAGCATAGCTTCAGTATTTGACAAAATTAGAAAAGAACTGAATTCTGAGAATGGAAAGTCAAGAAGCAGGGGTCATGACAGAGACTTTTCACTGTGCACCCTTCCCTATTGCTTCTTTGTTAGATGTGTTTTATATTGTGTTTAAAAATCCTTTTTTAAAAATAAAAGTACTTAAATTCATTTGATGCTTTGCTTTACATGGACATGAACTAAATGTTATATAAGATTTATTTAAAAGATGTAGGTTACTATTATTTTTTTTTTTTGAGACAGAGTCTCTGTCACCCAGGCTGGAGTGCAGTGGCACGAACTCAGCTCATTGCAGCTTCTGCTTCCCGGGTTCACACCATTCTCCTGCCTCAGCCTCCTGAGTAGCTGGGATTACAGGCACACACCACCATACCCAGATAATTTTTTTTTGTATTTTTAGTAGAGATGGGGTTTCACCATGTTAGACAGGCTGATCTCGAACTCCTGACCTCTGGTGTTCTGCCTGCCTCGGCCCCCCAAAGTGATGGGATTACAGGTGTGAGCCACCATGCCCACCTGACTTTTCAACACAGGATAAAAAATACACTCTTTCAAAAGGAAATCCAGAAAAATATTAGTCTTCTCTCTTACAAACTTGGTTCTTTGAGTATTGCTTCTCCTGTGTGCATTTGTAAATACTTTATACATGCTTTAGAATGCAATGAAACCATAAATATTTATTATATTTACAAGTATGTAGATGCAAATCTTGTTTTAACGTCTTAATCTGGTCAGGCATGGTGGCTCACGCCTGTAATCCCAGTACTTTGGGAGGCCAAGGCAGGAGGATTGTTTGAGCTTGGGAATTGCTTAAGCCCAGAAATTGGAGGTTGCAGTGAGCTATGATTGTACCCTGTACTCCAGCCTAGGTAGCAGAGCAAGACCCTGTCTCTAAAATAAGAAAGATCTTAATCTTATGGTACCTACATTTGAAAGAAAAGAGATAAATGTATTTTTCATGTTTGTAAAAGTTTTGAAAATTTAGTTCTGTTTATACAGCAGCTGGACATTTAGACTTCAAGCTTCAACTTACCTTGTAAAATAGAGAAGACCCCAAAATTGTATACAGCCGCCTCATGTCATAGTAATCCTCGGACTGGGGGAAAAATTCATAGTGGATTTTATATTTTTATTTTTTTGTGATAAAAATTCCAATTAAGCTATAGTAGTTAAAATGAAAATTATATTCTTTAGTAACTAAACTTTTCATAGTGCCATCTTTAGAAATCAATATATCAGAGTATTAGGATGAAATACAATATGCATGTTTACTTCACTGAGAACAACCTTATTTTTCATTCTTTTAAGACGTTTGATTAGAGACCTTAAGAACATAAAATCTGTCACTCTATGAGGGATTTCCTACAACACATCTTTTTAGGACAAAAAACTTTTACTCTACATCATCTACAGTATCCAATATTACCATAAGCTATTTTTGAAAGCACTAATTGATGCAACCTATTTGCAAGCAACTGAGTGGTATGTAAAAAAAATTAAGTATATATACCCTCTGAGTAATTCTACTTCTAGAAATCTACAGGAATACTCAAGGAGTGGAATCATGATTTTTATATAAAAAGTTAACAGTTGGATTATTTGTAATATGGAAAAATTAGAGATAACATGAAATTCAACAATGGAGGAATGGCCAGCAAAACTAGATATACCACAGAATATCATACATATGTTAAAAAATATGATTGATCTATATGAGCAGGCATAAAAGGTTTTAGGATACACTGCTCAGCAAAGAAGGCAAGCTGCAGAACAAAATATACGTTATCATCTGATTTTTGTTAAAAATAGCATCCTCACCAACTATATACATGTGTGTTGGTTTGTGTGTGGGAATGTATGTATACGGAAAAAGGTCTGGAAGGATACATTCCAATCCATAAGAGCAGTTACACCTGGGGATGGAAGTGAGAGAAAGGGATAAGCGAAGGTATTTGCTTTTAATAACCATGCTTGGAGCTTCACCCCGTACACAGCTATTACTTTTATAAGTTTTTTTTCTTTTTAAAAAACCCAATGAAACCTAAAGAAAACTAAAAACTGGAAATAACCCAGCCATTCCTCAATTGGGGAATGGATAAACAAATTGTGATACATGTATATGATGGAATACTACTATTCAGCAATATTAAGGACTGAATTGCCTGTACAATAGTAGGAATGAATCTTAAATCCATTTATGCTAAGTTAAAGCCAGACACAAAAATTACCTACTGTATGATTATTTATTTATTTAAATTCTCAAGACACATGTGGAGTGTCTGGTTTATTCAAAGGGGTTGTCAGAGGCCTGACCATGGAGCAGGAACCAAATAGTTGGGAACTGTGGGGCTGAACAGGGCAGGGATGCCCAGGTATGAGAAGGTAAAAGGAGGTATGCTGAGCAACCAGAGCAGCATTAGGGCCAGGCTGAGCAGGATGATTCACTTTATATGACATCCTGGAAAAGGCAAAATCATGGGGACAGAACACAAATCAGTGATTGTCAGAGGTTGGGGGTTGGAGAGGGGTTGACTACAAAGGGGACAGAAGAATTTACTGAACATAAATTATACCTTAATAATATTTTTTAAAAACTAAGGAAAACACAGCATTAGGATATAAGATTAAATCTTTAATCTAATTTTACCAAAAAGTGTAGAATAGATCCTTATTTTCATTTTTTTAAAGGCAAAATTCAATGTGAAGTGTTCTGTGAGTTTTGACAAATGCATATAGCTATGTAAGTGCCACCAAAATCGAAATGTAGAACAGTTCCCTCAACACCTCCCTACACCAACTTTTTTTCTGAGTAGTAGTCCATTCCTGGATATACCAGAATTTGTTTTGGTATTCACACGTGCTGATGGACAGTTAAGTTATTTGAGTTGTTTCCACTTTTTGGCTATTACAAATAAAGTTGCTTTGTATACAGGTCTTTGTATTACATATGCTTTCAGTTCTCTTGGTTTAAAAAGATAGGAACAGACTGGTTGAATTATATGGTAGGTATATGTTTAGGTTAAGAATTTGCCAAACTGTCTTCCAAAGTAGTTGTACCATTTTACATTCTCAATTTATCCATTTTTTCTTTTATGAATTATGGTTTTCTTTCTTTTTTTTTTTTTACTGTATCTAAGGAATCACAATAGATTATTTTTTAACCATAGAAAATATTGTTAACTCCACTGCTCATTAAAAATAGTGTTCTATAAAGGCAGGAATTAGATTTTTAAATTAAACATTTTGGATGTAAGTTCCAAAAACCAGATATTTTAATACTTTAGATCTGAACTGCTCCTAATAGTTAATATCCATCTAAACATTTTCCATTACTCAAAAAATTATGAGCCATAAGAGTTTACCATGCCTAAATTTCTATTATTTTTACAGACAAAACACCCTTCCATTTGTTTAGGGTGTTTGTTAAGACTCAGTTACCCTTTCAAGCTAACATTCTCCTCCCACTTCACTGGCGATCTTCTTGAGAATAATCCACACCTCATGGCTTTTACCTCCTTACTTCCCATTTACTTTGTAAAAGAACTTTTATTACTGAGAATTTTAGCATATACAAAAAGGGAATTGTATAATTAGTTCCTGTATAGCCATCATCACCCAGGTTTAACTATGACCAGTCCATGGCTTATCTTGTTTCATCTGTATCATCATCTTCCCTTCCTCCTGCTGAATTATTTCAAAACCAATCCCAGATATTATATCATTTCATCTGTAAACACTTCAGAATGTATGTATAAAACAGAAGGAATCTTAAAATACATATAATCATACCATTATCACAATATAAAGAATTATTTTCATCTAATACCCAGTCATTAGTGTTTACTTTCCTTGAATGTATGAGACTCATGAATAGATTCAGCCTCATCTATGAGATTCGTTGTCTCATAGATGTTTTTAAAAGTTTGTTTGAATTAGGATCTAAGAAAGGACATACATACACTTGGTTGATAATATTCAGTCTCTTGTAACTGAGATCTCTCTCAACTTCTCTCCCTTCTCCCCCACCTCACGTCAACCTTTTCTAATTTATTTGGAGAAGAAAGTGTCCTGCAGTATTTGCCAGTCTGGATTTTGCTGACTGCAACCCCTCTTCCAAAAATGGAGTCACTTAACATGCCTCCTTTTCAGTGGTATTTCCTATAAGTTGGTAGTTCAATCTTGAGGCTTCGTCAAGCATATTTTATAGGTGGTCTGTGTGCTTCCATCAGGAACGACATATTATCTGCTGTTTTTCTGTTTGCGATATTAATAGCTATTGATGACCATTGCCTAGATCCATTAATTCATTGAGGGACTGCAAAATGGTGATATTCCAATTCTGTCAGTCTTTCTTGACATTTCAGTTAGACTACTTTCATAAAAAGAAGCTCTCCTTCACCTCTGTTTGGTAACCTTGACATATGGTTTAGACAAGAAAGGCAGGATAAATGTCTGATTTTTCTTCATTTAACAGTTTTCACAAAAACAAGTTAGTGCCCTCATATTCTCCAAAGTTGACTAGTAAGTTTCCTTTTTTTTTTTAGTATCATTATGCACTCATGAACTTATACATATCTGATGTGTTTCAATCTGTTGTAGGTATTTCCTTATAGATGTTCAACAGGGAGCCTCTTCAAGTTGTCTCATGACAGTTTGAGCTCTACTATAACCCTACTAATTTTTGGAAAGCTTCCTGAATTTCTGATATGACAAGATGTTCTCAGACTTATCTTGTGCATTTTCAGCCCCAATTTTGAATGAGCCAATTCTTGAGGAGTCCTGGTTCCTTATGGTGAGAAATGTTATTTATACACCATGGTCTGGGTATTAGTGGTACTTATCGCTACTGCGATGGTCACTATTGCTAGGCCTTTTCATTGGACATAGCTAGGAAATACAATAATTAAAAGATTAAAAACGATATTGAGACTTCCAATTTAAGTACAGCTCTACAGGGTTCTTATTTAACTTAATCAGTATTACATCTATATTTATTTTCCTCAAAAGCTTAGTTCTTAGTGACACCAGTGTAATTAATCATTTTTAATCCCATAATATACATTATGTAACAACTGTTTAAACTCAGTAGAAAATCCTAAGGCAAGCAAAATAGATTTTGTCACTGTCAAAACAGAGGCCTAATGTGTATTTCAAGATTATTATATATCCACCTGGTAAATATTTAGAATAATGACTGGTATACAAAATAATAATTCAACATTGAGCCTTTTATAAAATCCACTCCTTCCCTTACCAGTTCTGCAAAATCTGCAGCCTCCAAGTCACTTAATGCCATGTCTAATTCCATCTATGTTAAAAAAAAAAAGAGTAACATAAACATTTGACTCATATTAGTTACTTTTTTAGTAATGGCCATATAAAAAGTGCTTAATTACTACTTGAAAAATTGAGTATCTTTCTCTTTTGTGTTACTTAGGAAATGTCTCAAAATGGAACATATTGTTTTTAAGCTTTGCCACTGTAAAACAGTTTACTTATTTAACATATTGTTTTTAAGCTTTGCAAATATAAAACAACTTACTCATTTAACATAGCATATTTCATCTAAATCTCAATAACTGCAAAATGGTCTTCACATATATTCAATGCATAGTAAATTTATGAGCTTCAAAAGTTGCTTTCCAGTTTTAAGTTAAAAATTAATTTAACCCTTTTGATTTCATAGAAGAAAATGAAAATCAGTCTTAAAGTAGCCAACTTATTTTGAGTTGTTCTTGATTCTCCATTTCTTGTATATTACTCAATAGTTGGATTCTTGAAAAATATCAACATTCTTCCCTGTCTTTCTCCTGGACACAATGTTTTGCATTCAAGGGTTGTCAATCTTTATTCCTAGATTAAAACACGAAGGCAAGTGTTCCTCTGGAATCTGGCACAGTTCAACTACCCCACAGAGTTATTAGAAAAAAAATCTCTTACTTAGGATTTGGGTTTTGTTTCTATGGAAATTGCCTGAACTCTTTCATGTATCACCTTTGTTCTTCTTTGAAGCATTCCAAATTTAAAAACAGAATAAATTTAATCTGAAGTTTAATCTGTAATACAAATATATATATAAATGAAAACTATCGGCAATTGAATTTTGTGGCATACATGCTATTTGTGAATAAGAATCCCTTTTTTCTTTTTTTTTTTTTGAGACGGAATCTCGCTTTGTCGCCCAGGCTGGAGTGCAGTGGCGCGATCTCAGCTCACTGCAATCCACCTCCCAGAGAATCTTTTTTTTTTCTTTAAAGGCCAAGGCACTCTCTGCAGGACTGTTTCAAACACTAACTGTGTCTTACTGAGATGACAAAAGCTTTTGAAATATTAGTCATGCCTTTCAATGCTTTTCACACGGTATGAGTTATTACTCATTTGTGACCTACATTTTTCTGCATCTAGCAAATACTTCAGGTTCCCTTTTTTTGTGGCTATTAGTCTGTCTTGTGAAAAACCACACGACAAAAAATTACCAATTTGTGGTATTTGATCTCAGAAACTGTTCAATGAGTTGCTATTCCTGCTACTAAACTCTACAGGCTAATTAATATACAAGATTAATATATATGTTTGTTTATATTCCTTAAACGAAAACATACAAATATCTTTTCTCTTAATTATTTCACTGTACCCCAGGAAAATATGATTGAAAAAAGAATATCAAAATGAGGAAATTCTCAAATACCTGGGAAGAAAAACTAAAGTAAGACCTCATCATATACTAAACCTGGAACAAATAAGCTTTTTGCAAGTTAAAAATAACTATTTAGTTTGTTTTTAAAAATAAACAAGCAAAAATAACTATTTCCACCTAAAATTGCCAGGCATGTTACCTCACACACGACTTTTTTTTTTTTTTTGAGACAGAGTGTCCCTCTGTTGCTCAGGCTGGAGTGCCAGTGGCACAATCTTGGCTCACTGCAACCTCCGCCTCCTAGGTTCATGCCATTCTCCTGCATCTGCCTCCCGAGTAGCTGGGACTACAGGCGCCCGCCACCACGCCTGCCTAATTTTTTGTATTTTTAGTAGAGATGGGGTTTCACTGTGTTAGCCAGGATGGTCTCGAACTCCTGACCTTGTGATCCTCCCACCTTGGCCTCCCAAAGTGCTGGGATTACAGGTGTGAGCCACTGCAGCCGGCCTCACACACGTTTTTAACTAGATTTCTTTTGTGGACATAGTTTCACTCTGGTTGCCTAGGCTGGAGTGAAATGGCATGAACTCGGCTCACTGCAACCTCTGCCTCCCAGGTTCAAGTGATTCTCCTGCCTCAGCTTCCCAAATAGCTGGGATTACAGGCATGCACCATCACACCCAGCTTATTTTGTATTTTTAGTAGAGACGGGGTTTCTCCATGTTGGTCAGGCTGGTCTTGAACTCCCGACCTCAGGTGATCTGTCCGCCTCAGCCTCCCAAAGTGCTGGGATTACAGGCATAAGCCACCATGCCTGGCCTTTAACTAGATTTCTTAAGGCATTAAATTCCTTAATATTTTCCATTAGAAGATACATACTCAATAAATCCTACTATTTTTAATACAATGAGAAATCTCAAGAGAAATGGAATCAACCTAAGTGTTCATCAACAGATGAATGGATAAAGAAAATGTGCCATATATACATAATGGAATACTATTTAGCCATAAAAAGAACAAAATCCTGTTATTTATGACAACACAGATGAACCTAGAGGGCATTATGTTAAATGAAATAAGCCAGGCACAGAAAGACAACTACCACATGATCTCACTCATATGTGGAACCTAAAAAAGCTGATATCACAGAAGGAGAGAGTAGAATGGTGATTACCAAAGGCTTGGGTAGTTAGGGGAGAGGGTAAATGAGGAAATGTTGGTCAAAGGATATACAATCACAGATAAGAGGAGTCAAATTTAAAAATATATTTAGAACAGGTAAGCTTACAGAAATGAAAACTATGCAAATGATTGCCTGGGGCTGGAGGGGTAGGGAGAAGAAGAAATTGGGAGAGGAAAGAGAGAAGTAAATAATAACTATGAATGGTCACGGAATTTCTTTATTAGATGGTGAAATGTTCTAAGATTGATTGCGGTGATGGTTAGGCAGCTCTGTGAACAGACTAAAAAATGTTGGATTGTACATTTTAAATGGGAAAATTCTATGATATGTGAAATATCTCAATGAAGCCATTAAGGAAAAAGAACTTGATTAAGTTCACGTAACTACTGTTCAAGCTGAAATTTTAAAATACACTGAGTAGAGAATCTTGACTATTAAACTGCTGTGCTATACTGCCTTAAACGAAGTAACTGGCAATTTAAACGGATAGGGCTTTACTGGTCTAAAACAGTGAGGTTTAATAATTTACTCTCATGTCTCAGAATGTTTCAGTATAAAGTGAAGGTCTTAAAAATATTTTGAACTAAAAAAATGAAATCACAACTTATCAAAACTTATATGGTGCAGCAAAAGTGGTGCTCAGGGGAAATTTATAGCATTAAATGCATATATTAAAAAAGAAGAAATATCTAAAATCAATAATCCAAGTTTCTATTTTAAGAAACTAGAACAAAAAGCAAATTAAATCTAAAATAAGCAGAAGAAAAGAAATAATAAAAATTAGAGGAGAAATCAACGATGTTGAAAACAGGAAAGCTGTAGAGAAAAATCAATGAAACCAAAAGCTGTTTCTTTGAAAAAAATCAATAAAACGTATAAGCCTCTAGCCTAACTAAGATAAAAATAGAGAGGACACAAATTACTAATACCAGAAATGAAAGCGGGGGGGCATTAGTACAGGGTCCATGGACATTAAAAGGATAGGAGAAGAATACTGTAAACAACCCCATGCTCACAAATTTGATAACCTAGATGGAATGGACAAATTCCTTGAAAGATACAAGAAGAAACAGATACTATAAATTGGTCTATACTTATTAAAGAAATTGAATCAATAATTAATCAACTTGCAAAAGCAGAATGCACCAGGTCCAGATGGGTAGACTGGTGAATTCTACCAAACATTTAAGTAAGAAATTATACCAATTCTCTCTAATTTCTTTCAGAAGACAGAAACAGAGGGAATACTTCTTAACTCATTCTATGAGGTCAGCATTACCCTAATACTAAAACCAGACAAAGACATTATTAGAAAAAAACAAAAAAAACGACAGGCCAGTATCTTTCATGAACATAGATTCAAAAACCCCCAATAAAATATTAGCAGAGGGAATCCAACAATGTCTAAAAAGAAATATACACCACAGCCAAGGGAGATTTATCCCAGGTATGCAAGGCAGGTTTGACATTCAAAAACCAGTTAATGTAATCCATGAGATCAATGGGCTTTAAAAAAATCACGATTCTATCAATATATGCAGAAAAAGCATTTGATAAAATCCAATACCCCTTCATGATAAAAACTCTTAGTATACTAGGAATAGAGGGAAACTTCTTTATCTTGATAAAGAATATCTACAAAAACCCTACAGCTAACTTCATACTTAATGGTGAGAAATGAGATATTTCCTAAGATCAGAAAGGGGCACGGATGTCCCCTACCACCACTCCTTTTCAGCATCACAGTGGGAGGCCTAGCTAATGCAATAAGGCAAGAACATGAAATACATGATTGGGAAGGAAGAAATAAACTGTCTTTGTTCATAGATGACATGATTGTTTACACAGAAAATCTGAAAGAATTGACACAATCCTATATATTACAATTTTCTATATTAACCCTGTATGCTGCATCAGTATATAAGGAGCCTCCACCTCCCAGATTCAAGTGATTCTCCCACCTCAGCCTCCTGAGTAGCTGGGACTATAGGCATGTGCCACCACACCCGGCTTAATTTTGTATTTTTTGGTACAGGTGGGGTTTCATGATGTTGGCCAGGCTGGTTTTGAACTCCTGACCTCAAGTGATCCACCCATCTTAGCCTCCCAAAGCGCTGGGATTACAGGCATAAGCCACTGCACCCAAGCATAGAAGTCAATTGCTTTCCTATATACCAGCAATGAATAAGTGGAATTTGAAATTAAAAACACAATACCATGTACCTTAGCACTCCCCAAAATAAAATATACTTAGTTATAAATTTAACAAAGTATATACAATATCTGTATGAGGAAAACTACCATACTCCGATAAATGAAATCAAAGGAGAACTAAACAAATGGAGAGATATTCCATGTTCACGGATAGGAAGACTCAATATTGTCAAGATGTCAGTTCTTCATAACTTGATCTATATATTCAATGCAATCCCAATCAAAATTCCAACAAGGTATTCTAAAGTTTATATGGAGAAGCAAAAGACCAAGAACAGCCAGTACAATGTTGAATGAGGAGAACAAAGTCTGGGGACTGATACTATCCTACTTTAAGACTTAATATAAACCTACAGTAATCAAGACATTGTATTATTGGTGAAAGAATAGACAAATATGTCAATGGAACAGAGAGTCCACAAATATACCCACATAAATACTGTCAACTGATCTTTGACAAAGGAACAAATACAATGTAAAGAGCAAAGATGGTCTTTTCAACAAATGGTGCTAGAACAACTGGGCACCCATATAAAAAATATCAATCTAGACACACACCATACACCCTTCACAAAAATTAACTCTAAGTGTATCATATATCTAAATGTAAAATGCTAAACTATAAAATTCCTAGAACATGGGAGAAAATTTAGATGACACTGGGTATGACACTAACTTTTTAGAGACAACACCAAAACCACAATCCATGAAACTGATAAGCTAGACTTCATTAAACTAATCCAGTTCTTTGAAAAGATATATAAAATTGATAGACCATTAGAAAGATTAACCAAGAAAAGAGAGAAGAGCCAAATAAGTTCAATTAGAAATGAAATGGGAGATATTACAACTGATAACACAGAAATACAAAAGATTACTGAAGGCTACTATGGACACCTTTATGTGCATAAACTAGGAAACCTAAAAGAGATGGATAAATTCCTGGAAATATACAACCATCCTAGATTAAACAAGGAAGATATAGGATCTCTGAACAGACAAATAACAAGTAGCGAGATTGAAATGGTTATGGAAAAACTGCCAACAAAAAAAGTCCAGGACCAGACAGACTCACAGATAAATTCTATCAGACATTCAAAAAAGAATTGGTACCAATCCTATTGACACTATTCTGAAAGACAGAAAAAGAGGGATCCTTCCTAAACCATTGTATGAAGCCAGTATCACCCTAACACCCAAACCAGGGAGGGACATAACAGAAAAAGAAAACTACAGACTGATATCCCTGATGAACATAGGGGCAAAAATCCTCAACAAAATACTAGTGAACCAAATCCAATAGCATATCAAAAAGATAATCCACCATGATCAAGTGGGTTTCATACCAGGAATGCAGGGATGGTTTAACATACATAAGTCAATAAATGATACACTACATAAACAGAACTTAAAACAAAAATCACATGATCATCTCAATAGACGTAGAAAAAGCATTTGACAAAATCGGGCATCCTTATATGATTAAAACCCTCAGCAAAATCAGCATACAAGGGACATACCTTAAGGTTATAAAAGCCACCTATGACAAACCTAGAGCCAATATTATACTGAATGGGGAAAAGTTGAAAGCATTCCTTCTGAGAACTGGAACAAGACAAGGATGCCCACTTTCACCACTTCTATTCAACACAGTACTCAAAGTCCTAGCCAGAGAAATCAGACAAGAGAAAAAAATAAAGGTCATCCGAATAAGTAAAGAAGAAGTCAAACTGTCACTGTTTGCTAATGATATGACTATATACCTAGAAAACCCTAAAGACTCATCCAAAAAGCACCTAGATCTCTAAATGAATTCAGCAAAGTTACAGGATACAAAATTAATGTACACAAATCAGTAGCTCTGCTATACACCAACAGTTACCAAACTGAGAATCAAATCAAGAACTCAACCCCTTTCACAAGAGCTGCAAAAAAATACTTAGGAATATACTGACCCAAGGAGGTGAAAGACCTCTACAAAGAAAACTACAAAACACTGATGAAAGAAATCATAGACAACACAAACAAATGGAAACACATCCCATGCCCATGGATGGGTAGAATCAATATTGTGAAAATGGTCATACTGCCAAAAGCAATCTACAAATTCAGTGCAATTCCCATCAAAATACCACCATCATTCTTCACATAACTAGAAAAACCAATCCTAAAATTAATATTTGGAACCAAAAAAGAGCCCTCATAGCCAAAGCATTACTAAGCAAAAAAAATTTGGAGGCATCTCATTACCCACCTTCAAACTCTAATATAAAGCCACAGTCACCAAAATGGCATGGTATAAAAATTAGGCACATAGAACAATGGAACAAAATAGAGAACCCAGAAATAAAGCCAAATACTTACAGCCAACTGATCTTTGACAAAGTAAACAAAAACATAAAGTGGGGAAAGGACATCCTATTCAACAAATGGTGCTGGGGTGGTTGGCAAGCCACATGTGGAAGAATGAAACTGGATCCTGATCTCTCAGCCTTATACAAAAATCAACTCAAGATGGATCAAAGACTTAAATCTAAGATGTGAAACCATAAAGATTCTAGAAGATAACATTGGAAAAACCCTTCTAGACAATGGCTTAGGCAAAGACTTCATGAACAAGAACCCAAAAGCAAATGCAACAAAAACAAAGATAAATAGATGGGACTTAATTAAACTAAAGTTTCTGCATAGCAAAATAAATAATCATCAGAGTTAACACCCCACAGAGTGGGAGAAAATCTTCACAATCTATACATCTGACAAAGGACTAATATCCAGAATCTACAAGGAACTCAAACAAATCAGCAAGAAAAAAACAAACAATCCCATCAAAAAGTGGGCTAACGAGATGAACAGACAATTCTGAAAAGAAGATATACAAATGGCTAACCAGCATATGGAAAAATGATCAACATGACTAATGATCACAGAAATGCAAATCAAAACCACAATGCGATACCACCTCACTCCTGCAACAATGGCCATAATAAAAAAAAAATAGATGTTGGTGTGGATGGGGCAAAAAGGGAACACTTTTATACTGTTGGTGGGAATGTAAACTAGTACAACCACTATGGAAAACACTGTGGAGATTCCTTAACTAAAAGTAGATCTACTGATTGATACAGCAATCCCACTAGTAGGTATCTACTCAGAGGAAAAGAAGTCATTATACGAATAAGATATTTGCACACATGTTTATGGCAGCACAATTCGCAATTACAAAAATATGGAACCAGACGCCCATTAATCAACGAGTGGATAAAGAAAATGTGGCATATATATATATATACCATGGAACACTATACTCAGCCATAACAAGGAACAAAATAATGGCATTTGCAGCAACCTGGATGGAATTGGAGACTATTATTCTAAGTGAAGTAACTCAGAAATGGAAAACCAAACATCATATGTTCTCACTCATATGCGGGAGCTAAGCTATGAGGATGCAAAGGCATAAGAATGATACACTGGACTTTGGGAACTTGGGGGAAAGAGCAGGGGGTGGCAAGAGATAAAAGACTACACATTAGGTACAGTGTACACTCCTTGGGTGATGGGTGGACCAAAATTGCAGAAATCGCCACTAATGGACTTATTCATGTAACCAAACACCACCTGTTCCCCAAAAACCTACCGAATTAAAAAAAAAATGGGCCAAAGGCCTTAACAAACACTTCACTAAACAAGATATTCAGAAGGCAAATAAGCACATGAAAAGATATTCCACATCATATGGTCATCAGGAAAATGCAAATTAAAATAACAATGAGACAGAACTAGACACACAGTAGAATGACCCAAATCCAAAATACTGACAAAACTAAGTCCTGACAAGGATATGGAACAACAGGAACTCTCATTCATTGCTGGTGGGAATACAAAATACAGCCAGTTTGGAAGACAGTTTGGTAGTTTCTTACAAAACTAAACATTCTCTTGCTATTTGACCAAGAATTAATTGCCCAAACATGGGAGCAACCAAGATTTTCAGCGAATGGATAAATAAACTCTGGTATACCTGAACAATGAAATACTATTCAGCATTAAAAAGAAATGAGCTATCAAGCTGTAAAAAGACAAAGAAGAACTTAAAAGGTATATTACTAAGTGAAAGAAGCCAATCTGAAAAGACTACATACCATATGATTACAACTATATAACATTTTGGGAAATGCAAAACGATGGAGGCAGTGAAAAGATCATTTGTTTCCAGGGGTTAATGGAAAGGGAGGGATGAAAGAGAGGGATAGGCAGAACACAGAGGATTTCTGGGGCTGTGAAACTACTCTGTATGATACTAAAAGGATGGATCCATGTCATTATAATCTGTCTAAATCTATAGAATGCATACCACCAAGAATGAACCCTAATGTAAATGATGGACTTTGGGTTATTATGATGTGTCAATGTAGGTTCATCACTTATAACAACTGTACCCCTGTGGTGGGGAATGTTGATAATGGAGAGGCTATGCATGTATGATGCATGGGGGAAGGGGGTATGTGGGAAATCTGTACCTTTCTCTCAATTTTACTGTGAACCTAAAACTGCAGTAAAAAATAGAATTAAAAAAACTTCAAATGTTATTGTTGTTCAAATTTTATATTAATCAAATAGAGCTTTAGACTACTTCAGCAAAAGGTATCTAGCTCTCTTCCCAAAAGTATTGTTCTTAATCTCCTAACTGGACTACAAAATGTAGAAAACATCTAAGCCAGATCCTCACTGTTTCCTGTGTATTAATTTCACCTGCTCAACTTGACTGTGAACATCTAGAGGTTTTTCTGGATTCTGCAAAGCACGGCACAGACTTGAGCAACCGGCACAATGAACACTGATCTCCACACAGCAGTGTTAGACGTAACAAGGATAAAAGCAGCCAAAGCATTGGCAAGATAAGCAACAGCTATGGTTTAAGGCAATGAATTAAAAATGTATACCAGAATTCACACAGTGATTTCTTAATTTGATATTCTTTTAGGGTGAAATAAAGAAAAGCATATAAGTCTTTTAAAGAAATATATGCTAAATTAACAAAAATCTCAATGAAAAAGAGGTAGCCTTCACATGGAATCTGTAAGCCCCAAATAGACAATACTTTAGAACATCTTAAACTTCTTCGAGGGAAGATAATATTTAATGTATCTAAATTCTAAACACACTGCCCCTAAAACATTAAGTACCTCTACTATCACAGAAAGAAGGGACTATATATTTTGAGGGAAGAGGTTTCTTTAATGAAGAAATTCTGACAGTGGGGCAAGAACCTAAGTAATGGCCAGGTAGAATGGCAAGCCTCATGAGATGGTACCTTCTGACTCATGAAGTGGGCATGGGCCCTGTGACTGAGGATAAAAGACCCCAGAATGGGCATGAGACAGTCTTTGGAACCAGGGTCTTTCTCTTTTAAAGGTAAAGTTATCTAGTTACTTTCTATGTTTCTATCTATATCAAACACTTATATCCTTCCCTTCCCTTGCCTCTTCCCTCTCCCTTTCCTTTCCCCTTTCTTTCTCCTTTCCTTTCCTTTTTCCTTTTCTCTTCCCTTTTCCCTCTTCTTTTTCCTTTTCCTTTCCTTTCCTGAGATAGGGTCTCACTCTGTTGCCCCACCGTAGTACAGTGGTGCAATCATAGCTCACTGCAACTATGATTGAGTGGGGAGCCCAACTCCTGGGCTCAAGTAATCCTCCCACCTCAGCCTACTGAGTAGCTGGAATACAGATGTGTGCCACCATGCTCTGCTAATGTTTAAAGTTTTTGTGGAGATAGGGTCTCCCTATGTTGTCCAGACTGGTCTTGAACTCTTGGCCTCAAGTGATCCTCCCACCTCAGTCTCCCAAAGCACGAGGATTACAGGCATGAGCCACCATGCCCAGCCAATGCTTATATATTCTTATGAAAACATTAGGTAGAATTATATATCTCATACTTCTTAGTTTTTTATACAATTTAAGAAAATGGTAGGCCAGGTGCCATGGCTCATGCCTGTAATCCAGCACTCTAGGAGACTGAGGCGGGCAGATTGCTTGAGCTCAGGAGTTCGAGACCAGCCTGGGAAACATGGAGAAACCTGGTCTCTACTTAAAAATACAAAAATTAGCCAGGCATGGTGGTGTGCATGTGTAGTCCCAGCTACTTGAGAGGCTGAGGTGGGAAGATCACCCGAGCCTGGGATGTGGAGGCTGCAGTGAGCTATGATCACGCCACTGCACTCCCACTCCAGCTGGGGTGACAAAGCAAGACCCTGTCTCAAAAAGAAAAAAAAAAGAAAGAAAGAAAGAGAAGAAAAAGAAAGAAGGAAAGAAAGAAAGAAAGAAAGGAAGAAAGGGTAATTATTGTCCTGAAATATCAAAAGACCAGGCAGTTGATAGAGCTAAGGATAAAAAAAATACCAGAAGGCAAAGCATCTTTTGAACATGCTCTAACAACTCATCTCCTTTCAAATAGTAATTGTATAATAATGCTCCCATAACTACAACTACAATGTGCCAGGCACAATTCTAAATACTTCATGTATAATAACTCATAAATCTTCCATGAAGTAGGGACTATTATTTCCTCCATTTTACAGATGAGGAAACTGAGCAAAGTGATTGATACATCAATTTAAATAACTATTAAGCTGTCAAAAAGGCATTTATTTGATCATACATTGTAGAGTCTTATGAAGAGTAGGAACTTGAATTAGGTTTCTACTGTAACATAGCCTAGGTTTCTTCATGAGCAGAGAAGTGGCTATGGCATAATGCCTCATTTAATACTAATACAAATGCTGTAACTAAATAGATTATATGGTGATCTACACTGATGATCTAGGTTTACAGATATAACTAAAATCATATTGATAATTCTTAACCGTCATACAGTTTTACTATTGGTATGCGATCCATGGGACAAGCCAAAAGCTAATCACATATGTTCATGTAAAAAAAGATTTTGGTAGACTAGTGGACTTTGTATTTTAACTGAGAATACTGTTAGTCAACCATGTCATCCACTTTTTTTTTTTTGTACAGAAACATAATTCTAACTTGATAACCTTCCATTATAAAATCAAAGTCACAAAATTCCAAAGTAAGACACACCATTTAATTATGATTTCTGAAAAGTAGTCCCAGCTTGGATAAAGCTTAAATTTAAAAGTAAGAGGAGAGAGCTAATTTCTACTTATAAAGAATAATGTCTCTTTCTGGGTTTATTGCACTGGACCTCCTACTTTGTCAACCAATTGCCTCTTTAATTTTTAACCATAATTCCAAAAATAACAAAAAGTCTACGAAAAAAAGAGAAGATACAAGATTATAATAAGGCACCTGGTTCTGGTTCTGCTTTATAATACCTAAGATTACCTTGATTTCCAGTGGAAGTGTGAGCCACCGGACTCCAGGGAGGTTGTCTAAAAGTACTGCACCGGAAGCATCGTACTGCTGAGCACTGGGACTGGCGCTGGAATGCAGTTTCGCAGGCTGAAGTGCTCTTTGAAAGAACAAGTTAAAAAAATGATCCAAACGAGGAACATTCTCAATCTGGCAAAAGGCACTGGAGAAATAAGAGCTGTAAGTTAGAACGACATATGGAAATGGTGGTCATTTTTTGTGTGCTCCTAAGGGAACTGGATCTTTCCCAACTACATAGGCTATCTTCCTCGCTCCTCTCTTCCTTCAATAGAATTGCTGCTAGAATGTTACTGATGGACTGTGTAAAGAAATTCACCCTGTCCAAACTTTTTACCCTACTCTCAAGTGTATCAAGTAGATGGCTCTATGGAAGAACCACAGGGCTAACACAAGTGACATATTTATAACAGAAAGGGCTGAAGTACCCTTTTTGTAAAAAATGTAGGTTGTTTTTACCTCTGACTGTCTTTTAACCATTTACAACTCCTGAAATGGAGTGGAATGATAAAGAGATTTTGAACTTTGTAATAGAACAGATCTGGCTTATCACAGCTCTTTCTAGGCAGCTATCACAGGCAAATCACCTAACCTTTCTCTAACTTTGGTTTCCAACTCTGTAAAAACAGGGTTAATACAATCTAGCTCATATGCAGAATGCCTAGAACATAACAAGCATAAGTTCTTATTATGCTTATTATTTACTGGTAAACAGTAAGTACATAACAAGCATAAGTGATTTCCTCCCCTCTTTACTACTGAAGGTATAACATTAAAGAACTCAAAAAACAAAATGACAGAAAAAACCGAAATACTTGGTTTTAGCCATATAAAAGTAACACAGCATTGGCTGCAAGCATTTATTGGAACAGCTCACTGAATGACAAAATAGCAGGTACATATGCTATCGGCATATCAAAATAATTATTTGCTGATTTATCCAACAAATATTTGAGTGACTACTACATTCCAGGCACTATTCTCATTGCTGGAGGTATGGCAGTAAAAATATCAAGACAAAAGACAATGAGCTCCCATGAAGCTTATGTTCTAACGGAGAAAGACAGCAAATGAACAAAAAGTAAAAAACACAAATTCATATAAAGGACTATGCAGAAAATAGCACAATGTGAATGGGTGGTGTGACAGATTGGCTATTTTAGGTTGAATGGTTGGAGAAGAATCTCTGAGAAAGGGCATTTGAGCTGATATTCCAATGTCAGAAAGATCCAGCAAGAAGAAAAAGTACAAAAGCCCTGGGCTGGGGAAAAGCTTTGCCAGGGTGTTTGCAATACAGTGCAAAGGAGGCACGTGTGGTTTGATATCTGAAGTCAGAGGGGTAGGTAGGAGCCAGATAATAATGTAGAAAGATCACGCTGCTATATGAAAATTAGTTTAAGTGGCAAGAATGAAGGGAAGGAGACCACTTAGGAGGCTACTGTAGTGTGTGAGAGATAGCAGTGGCTGGACAGGGCAATAGTAAAGATAAAGAGAAATGGACAGATTGGAGATTTTGAAGACAGACTGATCAGGACTTGCTGATGAATTAGTTGGGAATGGTGAAGGAAATTGTTATAGCTTTAATTTGGTCACAATGTTAAACTATTAGTATATAGTCAGTTTTCTGTGGCTCATAGAGAATTAACCAGCTCACAACTTTAAAAAGATAATCAAGTCTCTACACTTTTTGGTCTTTTTGTAATTTTTCACAGTTGGCCCTTAATATCTTTCATAATCAGAAAAAAAGTTCTTATAAAAAATTATTACAAAATGTCTATTAATAACATCCTGGATTCACTGTGCTTCTTGGTTTTAAGAACTCAATGGATCTTCACATTTATTATCGTAGTTTGCTCTTTAAATTCTCACTTGAAGTACAAAAGAGTTAAATTTGCTGCCATCAAAAAGATACTTCCACTATCAATGGAGGATAAATTTCAAGATGAAAGAGAAATTAGGTCCCTCTGTCCCCAGTCTACTCTAATGGAATTTGTAGGACAACTCCAATGGACTATTTTCATGTATGAAAATCATTGCAAAAATTTAATCTTTGATAATCTCTGGTTTTATGAAAACAGAAAGCTTCAATTAGGGCAAAATATGGCAAAGTTTGCTTCTGTTGAGTAAACTTAAAGAGGCAGTTCATAACCACATTCTTACTCTTCATTGGTTAAAAATTTCCTTATTAGTAAAAGGTAAAAGCACTATTTATGGATGCCCAGCTCTTTGTAGCTCACTTATCTGGAAAATGTTGGTAAGCAATCAGGTTTGACAGGGATGTGCCTCCTCAGCAGTTCCTCTAGAGAACACTGCAAACTAGATAATTTTTGCAGATGACACAATCACAGAAAATTCCTTCATGATACTGTGAGAACAATGAGAACAAAGATCCACTATAGATAAACAGAGAGCTGATATCACTATGGTTTGGAAAAATGTATAAACTGCCTTTGGATTTTTGTACTGATATACTCCTAAGGCTTTAAACATAAAGATACCATTTTAGCCCTCAGAAATACAAGAACAAAAGTCACTAAGAGAAAAATCGATTTCCCATACCCAATTTCATGTGCTCAAATGTTAAATGTTACCTCAAATTTCTGCCTTCCAATCAAGAAGGTTAAAAAAGCAAGAAGCAGAAAAATATGCATAATAGCATACTTTTATTAAAAAGGGAGTATGTATATTTTTATTGTATAGAAAATATATGGAAGGACACGAACAAAACCAGTCAATACCGTCTCTACTGTATGTCTTTTAAAATAATAGTGCATAAATTTTTTACTACAGAAATTTTTTTGAGAAAGAAGCATATTTCAGGATAGTGAATTTGATGGTCTTATAAGCAAAGAAAAACAGAAAAATGTATTTTAAGTCTTTCTCTTTTCTGTATCTGTTATGAAGAAATACTCTTACATTTGCCCCTACAGAAATATATCAAATCAGAACACAGTTGTGGTTATATCACTAATTCACTAAGAAATTTCACTAAAGTCATATATGAGACCAAAAAGGAAAAAAAAAAAAAGGAAATGAATCAAATGAAAAACTGTTTACTGTTGTAACATAAAAGCCAGTAATAAAAGATGAGAAAATAAGAAGAGGAAGGAGAAAAAGAAGGAGGTGGAGGAATAAGGAAAGAGAAAGGGGGAAGGAAGAGGAGGAGAAGGAAGGAGGAGGAGGAGGAAGAGGAAGGAAGAGGAGGAGGAAAGAGGGGAGGAGGAGAAAAGAGACAAATAACTAACCTGTCAAGCAAGAAATGGTCTTAAATGCAAAAGATGACTTAGAATCACATAATTAAAACTCAAGATTCAATTTGAAGAAGTACTTACCTATCTAAAGAACCATACATAAATTTTAAGGTTTGGATGACATTTTCTATCATGTTCCTTAGACGAGGAAGAGGAACTCTAAAAAAGCAAAATTACACGTATTAATTTACAACATAATCAAATGACATTTATCTAAAAGAAGTAGATCATCCTTGAATTTTACACATACGGAATGTGAAAAGTATGTGTGTCAACTCTGAGTAAAGCTGTATAAAATGGTTGCTTTCGATGACCATTGATCACTTTATTCTAGATTTAGTTCCAGCATGAATCTAACAGGGATTTTATAACACCATTTATTTGTAAATCATGTAACTGTCTCTAAAGTTCAGTTTCTTCATCTGTAAAATGAGGCCAATAGTCACCAAGCCCTTCTCAGATTGATTCTGAGGATTAAATGAAATCAGTGCAAATAAACTAGTTTTTACAAGACCTGGGCCCATAAAAAGAAATGCTAAATTCTTGACACTTTTTAGTATTACCCACATATCAACTGGGCCTCCAAATCCTGTGACAAAAACACACTCTTAATTGAAATGGAGAATGGGAAGAAAGCAGGAGAAAGGAAATAAAGAAATGGACTTATATTTTCTCATTGAAGCCTTGTAAGAATTTTATAAGGTAGCTCTTATTATTCCCATTATACAAATGAGTAAACAGAAGTCCAAGAAATTACGCAATTTCTGCAAGGGTAGAAAGGGAGTAGAGCCTGCCAGTGAGCACTTATCTTCTTAGACCCAAAGTTATTCTACCACTACCCCACACTGTCCTCCTGGTTAGGTTTCCGCTATTCACTGCAGCCATCACGGGAATGTGATCTTCCCATCTGAAAACACATGTCCCTCGATCATGTGCCCCACCCTAAATTCTGTGGGATAGCACTTTTCTCACCCTGCTTATAAAAGGCATAGAGGTGAGGAGGGAAACACGCAGTCTATGGCACTGAGAGGGATGAGGAGAAAATCCCAGGGCTGTGAGTTCAATTACAAAGCACTTGCAAAATGTTGGTGATACGAAGACATGTAAGTTGACACTGAAGAGGTGCTTATGCATGATCTCTCCATACTCTATTTCCAAGTTTGAATAAATGAGAATAATACTACCTATCTTTTAGTTATGTGAAATGAGATAGAAGAGGGAAAATAATCTGGAACAAAGGGTTGGTGTGAGCATTTAAGAGAAGGGTAAAGAGATGGCTCAAGCTTACTTTTCACTGGAAGCTCAGGAAAGAGAATAAAGGGGATCTTCAAATTAATTCTAACTTATCAAACCAAGTTCTTTAGGAGAGGAATGACATAAATATTTAGGGAAGATGGCCTCCCTTCCCCCACCCTGATTAATAAAAGATTGAGAAATTGGCTAGAGCATCCATCATGTGGCACAACCTTGGTCCGGAGCTCAGCAGTGACAGTCCTTTGTTGGCTTCAGGATACAAACTCACCTGGAAACTGTCTCTGCCTAGCTGATTCGGCTGGTGTCATCAGAGTGTGGTTGAACAGCCTTTGCTCAGTTCCTTATCCAGGTCTGCCTTTCCTCTCTCTAACTGCCTATGCTACCTTTATCTCACTACTGTATTCTCTTTCTTCTCTTTTGCCTTTTGGGCTGCTACAAAAGTCTTAAAGAGACATGTTTTACTCTGCTGCTACATCCTAAATCATCTCATCCTGGATGTTCTCCAATCCTTGTAAACCCATAATTTATTTCTTTTCTTTTATTTATTTTAATTTTTTATTTTATTATTATTATACTTTAAGTTTTAGGGTACATGTGCACAATGTGCAGGTTAGTTACATATGTATACATGTGCCATGCTGGTGTGCTGAACCCATTAACTCGTCATTTAGCATTAGGTATACCTCCTAAAGCTATCCCTCCCCCCTCCCCCCACCCCACAAAGTCTCCAGAGTGTGATGTTCCCCTTCCTGTGTCCATGTGATCTCATTGTTCAGTTCCCACCTATGAGTGAGAATATGCGGTGTTTGGTTTTTTGTTCTTGCAATAGTTTACCGAGAATGATGATTTCCAATTTCATCCATGTCCCTACAAAAGAGATGAACTCATCCTTTTTTATGGCTGCATAGTATTCCATGGTGTATATATGCCACATTTTCTTAATCCAGTCTATCATTGTTGGACATTTGGGTTGGTTCCAAGTCTTTGCTATTGTGAATAGTGCCGCAATAAACATACATGTGCATGTGTCTTTATAGCAGCATGATTTATAGTCCTTTGGGTATATACCCAGTAATGGGATGGCTGGGTCAAATCGTATTTCTAGTTCTAGATCCCTGAGCAATCGCCACACTGACTTCCACAAGGGTTGAACTAGTTTATAGTCCCACCAACAGTGTAAAAGTGTTTCTATTTCTTCACATCCTCTCCAGCACCTGTTGTTTCCTGACTTTTTAATGATTGCCATTCTAACTGGTGTGAGATGGTATCTCACTGTGGTTTTGATTTGCATTTCTCTGATGGCCAGTGATGGTGAGCATTTTTTCATGTGTTTTTTGGCTGCATAAATGTCTTCTTTTGAGAAGTGTCTGTTCATGTCCTTCGCCCACTTTTTGATGGGGTTGTTTGCTTTTTTCTTGTAGATTTGTTTGAGTTCATTGTAGATTCTGGATATTAGCCCTTTGTCAGATGAGTAGGTTGCAAAAATTTTCTCCCATTCTGTAGGTTGCCTGTTCACTCTGATGGTAGTTTCTCTTGCTGTGCAGAAGCTCTTTAGTTTAATTAGATCCCATTTGTCAATTTTGGCTTTTGTTGCCACTGCTTTTGGTGTTTCAGATATGAAGTCCTTGCCCATGCCTATGTCCTGAATGGTAATGCCTAGGTTTTCTTCTAGGGTTTTTAATGGTTTTAGGTCTACCATTTAAGTCTTTAATCCATCTTGAGTTAATTTTTGTATAAGGTGTAAGGAAGGGATCCAGTTTCAGCTTTCTACATATGGCTAGCCAGTTTTCCCAGCACCATTTATTAAACAGGGAATCCTTTCCCCATTGCTTGTTTTTCTCAGGTTTGTCAAAGATCAGATAGTTGTAGATATGCAGCATCATTTCTGAGGGCTCTGTTCTGTTCCATTGGTCTATATTTCTGTTTTGGTACCAGTACCATGCTGTTTTGGTTACTGTAGCCTTGTAGCATAGTTTGAAGTCAGGTAGGGTGATGCCTCCAGCTTTGTTCTTTTGGCTTAGGATTGACTTGGCAATGCAGGCTCTTTTTTGGTTCCATATGAACTTTAAAGTAGTTTTTTCCAATTCTGTGAAGAAAGTCATTGGTAGCTTGATGGGGATGGCATTGAATCTGTAAATTACCTTGGGCAGTATGGCCATTTTCATGATATTGATTTTTCCTACCCATGAGCATGGAATGTTCTTCCATTTGTTTGTATCCTCTTTTATTTCATTGAGCAGTGGTTTGTAGTTCTCCTTGAAGAGGTCCTTCACATCCCTTGTAAGTTGGATTCCTAGGTATTTTATTCTCTTTGAAGCAATTGTGAATGGGAGGTCACTCATGATTTGGCTCTCTGTTTGTCTGTTATTGGTGTATAAGAATGCCTGTGATTTTTGTACATTGATTTTGTATCCTGAGACTTTGCTGAAGTTGCTTATCAGCTTAAGGAGATTTTGGGCTGAGACAATGGGGTTTTCTAGATATACAATCATGTCATCTGCAAACAGGGACAATTTGACTTCCTCTTTTCCTAATTGAATACCCTTTATTTCCTTCTCCTGCCTAATTGCCCTGGCCAGAACTTCCAACACTATGTTGAATAGGAGTGGTGAGAGAGGGCATCCCTGTCTTGTGCCAGTTTTCAAAGGGAATGCTTCCAGTTTTTGCCCATTCAGTATGATATTGACTGTGGGTTTGTCATAGATAGCTCTTATTATTTTGAGATACGTCCCATCAATACCTAATTTATTGACAGTTTTTAGCATGAAGGGCTGTTGAATTTTGTCAAAGGCCTTTTCTGCATCTATTGAGATAATCATGTGGTTTTTGTCTTTGGTTCTGTTTATATGCTGGATTACATTTATTGATTTGCATATATTGAACCAGCCTTGCATCCCAGGGATGAAGCCCACTTGATCATGGTGGATAAGCTTGTTGATGTGCTGCTGGATTTGGTTTGCCAGTATTTTATTGAGGATTTTTGCATCAATGTTCATCAAGGATATTGGTCTAAAATTCTCTTGTTCGGTTGTGTCTCTGCCAGGTTTTGGTATCAGGATGATGCTGGGCTCATAAAATGAGTTAGGGAGCATTCCCTCTTTTTCTATTGATTGGAATAGTTTCAGAAGGAATGGTACCAGTTTCTCCTTGTACCTCTGGTAGAATTCGGCTGTGAATCCATCTGGTCCTGGACTCTTTTTGGTTGGTAAGCTATTGATTATTGCCACCATTTCAGATTCTGTTATTGTTCTATTCAGAGAGTCAACTTCTTCCTGGTTTAGTCTTGGGAGGGTGTATTTGTCGAGGAATTTATCCATTTCTTCTATATTTTCTAGTTTATTTGCATAGAGGTGTTTGTAGTATTCTCTGATGGTAGTTTGTAATTCTGTGGGATCGGTGGTGATATCCCCTTTATCATTTTTTATTTTGTCTATTTGATTCTTCTCTCTTTTATTCTTTATTAGTCTTGCTAGCGGTCTATCAATTTTGTTGATCCTTTCAAAAAACCAGCTCCTGGATTCATTAATTTTTTGAAGGGTTTTTTGTGTCTCTATTTCCTTCAGTTCTGCTCTGATTTGTTATTTCTTGCCTTCTGCTAGCTTTTGAATGTGTTTGCTCTTGCTTTTCTAGTTCTTTTAATTGTGATGTTAGGGTGTCAATTTTGGATCTTTCCTGCTTTCTCTTGTGGGCATTTAGTGCTATAAATTTCCCTCTACACACTGCTTTGAATGTGTCCCAGAGATTCTGGTATGTTGTGTCTTTGTTCTCGTTGGTTTCAAAGAACATCTTTATTTCTGCCTTCATTTCGTTATGTACCCAGTAGTCATTCAGGAGGAGGTTGTTCAGTTTCCATGTAGTTGAGCAGTTTTGAGTGAGTTTCTTAATCCTGAGTTGTAGTTTGATTGCACTGTGGTCTGCAAGACAGTTTGTTATAATTTCTGTTCTTTTACATTCGCTGAGGAGAGCTTTACTTCCAACTATGTGGTCAATTTTGGAATAGGTGTGGCGTGGTGCTGAAAAAAATGTATATTCTGTTGATTTGGGGTGGAGAGTTCTGTAGATGTCTATTAGGTCTGCTTGGTGCAGAGCTGAGTTCAATTCCTGGGTATGCTTGTTAACTTTCTGTCTCGTTGATCTGTCTAATGTTGACAGTGGGGTGTTAAAGTCTCCCATTATTATTGTGTGGGAGTCTAAGTCTCTTTGTAGGTCACTCAGGACTTGCTTTATGAATCTGGGTGCTCCTGTATTGGGTGCATATATATTTAGGATAGTTAGCTCTTCTTGTTGAATTGATCCCGTTACCACTATGTAATGGCCTTCTTTGTCTCTTTTGATCTTTGTTGGTTTAAACTCTGTTTTATCAGAGACTAGGATTGCAACCCCTGCCTTTTTTTGTTTTCCATTTGCTTGGTAGATCTTCCTCCATCCTTTTATTTTGAGCCTATGTGTGTCTCTGCACATGAGATGGGTTTCCTGAATACAGCACACTGATGGGTCTTGACTCTTTATCCAATTTGCCAGTCTCTGTCTTTTAACTGGAGCATTTAGTCCATTTACATTTAAAGTTAATATTGTTATGTGTGAATTTGATCCTGTCATTATGATGTTAGCTGGTTATTTTGCTCGTTAGTTGATGCAGTTTCTTCCTAGACTTAATGGTCTTTATAATTTGGCATGATTTTGCAGTGGCTGGTACCGGTTGTTCCTTTCCATGTTTAGTGCTTCCTTCGGGAGCTCTTTCAGGGCAGGCCTGGTGGTGACAAAATCTCTCAGCATTTGCTTGTCTGTGAAGCATTTTATTTCTCCTTCACTTATGAAGCTTAGTTTGGCTGGATATGAAATTCTGGGTTGAAAATTCTTTTCTTTAAGAATGTTGAATATTGGCCCCCAGTCTCTTCTGGCTTGTAGAGTTTCTGCCAAGAGATACGCTGTTAGTCTGATGGGCTTCCCTTTGTGGGTAACCCGACCTTTCTCTCTGGCTGCCCTTAACATTTTTCCTTCATTTCAACTTTGGTGAATCTGACAATTATGTGTCTTGGAGTTGCTCTTCTCGAGGAGTATCTTTGTGGCATTCTCTGTATTTCCTGAATCTGAATGTTGGCCTGCCTTGCTAGATTGGGGAAGTTCTCCTGGATAATATCCTGCAAAGTGTTTTCCAGCTTGGTTCCATTCTCCCTGTCACTTTCAGGTACACCTATCAGACGTAGATTTGGTCTTTTCACATAGTCCCATATTTCTTGGAGGCTTTGCTCATTTGTTTTCATTCTTTTTTCTCTGAACTTCCCTTCTCACTTCATTTCATTCATTTCATCTTCCATTGCTGATACCCTTTCTTCCAGCTGATCGCATCGGCTCCTGAGGCTTCTGCATTCTTCACGTAGTTCTCGAGTCTTGGCTTTCCACTCCAGCAGCTCCTTTAAGCACTTCTCTATATTGGTTATTCTAGCTATACATTCATCTAAATTTTTTTCAAAGTTTTCAACTTCTTTGCCTTTGGTTTGAATTTCCTCCTGTAGCTCGGAGTAGTTTGATCGTCTGAAGCCTTCTTCTCTCATCTTGTCAAAGTCATTCTCCGTCCAGCTGTGTTCCGTTGCTGGTGAGGAGCTGCGTTCCTTTGGAGGAGGAGAGGCGCTCTGCTTTTTAGAGTTTCCAGTTTTTCTGCTCTGTTTTTTCCCCATCTTTGTGGTTTTATCTACTTTTGGTCTTTGATGATGGTGATGTACAGATGGGTTTTTGGTGGGGATGTCCTTTCTGTTTGTTAGTTTTCCTTTTAACAGACAGGACCCTCAGCTGCAGGTCTGTTGGAGTTTGCTAGAGGTCCACTCCAGACCCTGTTTGCCTGGGTACCAGCAGAGGTGGCTGCAGAACAGCAGATTTTCGTGAACCGCGAATGCTGCTGTCTGATCGTTCCTCCGGAATTTTGTCTCAGAGGAGTACCCTGCTGTGTGAGGTGTCAGTCTGCCCCTACTGGGGGGTGCCTCCCAGTTAGGCTCCTCAGGGGTCAGGGGTCAGGAACCCACTTGAGGAGGCAGTCTGCCCATTCTCAGATCTCCAGCTGCATGCTGGGAGAACCACTACTCTCTTCAAAGCTGTCAGACGGGGACATTTAAGTCTGCAGAGGTTACTGCTGTCTTTTTTTTCGTCTGTGCCCTGCCCCCAGAGGTGGAGCCTACAGAGGCAGGCAGGCCTCCTTGAGCTGTGGTGGGCTCCACCCAGTTCGAGCTTCCCGGCTGCTTTGTTTACCTAAGCAAGCCTGGGCAATGGCGGGCTCCCCTCCCCCAGCCTCGCTGCCATCTTGCAGTTTGATCTCAGACTGCTGTGCTAGCAATCAGCGAGACTCCGTGGGCGTAGGACCCTCCGAGCCAGGTGCGGGATATAATCTCCTGGTGTGCCTTTTTTAAAGCCTGTTGGAAAAGCGCAGTATTGGGGTGGGAGTGACCCGATTTTCCAGGTGCCGTCTGTCACCCCTTTCTTTGACTAGAAAAGGGAACTCCCTGACCCCTTGCGCTTCCCGAGTGAGGCAATGCCTCTCCCTGCTTCGGCTCGCGCATGGTGCGCTGCACCCACTGTCCTGCGCCCACTGTCTGGCACTCCCTAGTGAGATGAACCCAGTACCTCAGATGGAAATGCAGAAATCACCCGTCTTCTGCATCGCTCACGCTGGGAGCTGTAGACTAGAGCTGTTCCTATTCGGCCATCTTGGCTCCCACCTCTCTCTTTTTTTTTTTGAGACATTGTCTTGCTCTGTCACCCAGGCTGGAGTACAATGGCAGCATCACAGCTAACTGCAACCTCTGCCTCCAAGGCCCAAGCAATCCTCCCACCTCAGCCTCCCAAGTAGCTGGAACTACAGGTGTATGCCACCGTGCCTGGCTCATTTTTGTATTTTCTGAAGAGACGGGGTTTCACCATGTTACCTAGGCTGGTCTTGAACTCCTGAGCTCAAGCAATCCGCCAGCCTTGGCCTCCCAAAGTGCTAGGCTTATAGGTGTGAGCCACTGCCTGGCTGTAGAGCCATACTTTCTAAACAACTCCTTCGTTCTTCATAATCGAAACCCAAAGGACAGTCTCTGAGAAGGGTTCAGTATCCTATTTTAGACAGAAAAACACGTATTTTTCTCTTGTGTGGCTGGTTAAAGAGTGCCCTCATCTAGTATATGTCACAGCGCCACTATCCCCCCATGTAAAAAGATTTGAACCCCACATTTATGGTGGATTATATTTCTTTCTGTCCAGAATTAAAGTTACCTTCAAAACATAAGCATTTTGATATTTTTCACTGTAGCCATCTTTGGAATTCCTGTTTGTGATGGTAAAATAGGTCCACAAATTCTTTGATACTCTTCCCCTCAAGAAGTGAGGCTTAATTCCTCTCCCCATGAGTGTGGGCTAAGCTTAGTAACTCAATTCTAACAAACAGAATGGTGGAAATTACAAATATTGTGGAAATGGCAGTGTATCACTTTTAAGACTAAGCCATAAAAGGTCTTGTAGCATCCCCCTCTTTCTGTCTTTTGGCTCGCCGCTTTGGAGGAAGCCAGTTGACATGTTATGAGGATACCCAAGCAGCTACATGGAGAGGTCCATGTGGCAAGAAACTAGGCCTCCTGACAATGGCCATGTGTGTAAGCCACTTTGGAAGCAGATTCTCCAGCTCCAGTTAAAGCCTTCAGATAAGTCTATCCCTGGCCAACACTGGATTGTAACCTCAAGAAAAGACCTTGAGGCAGAACTACCTGCTAGGTTACTCCTGGATTCCTGAACCACGAAAACACCTTTGTGTTAATAAATGTTTACTATTTAAGTTTAAATTACCCCTATGTTTTTGGGAATGATTTGTTACACAGCAATAAAAAATGAATACACTGCTATATAATGAAGGAAATCTGGTTAACAAATTCATTACTAATAAAAAATAGTCATATTCACGTTCAGATTGGCTAGATAATGCATCTTTCTGGTACATCTTTTTCTTTCTTGGGAAGCTTGAAGCAACATCAAGAGAAAATTTATCTCAACTGGTATTCTCTGAAGTTGTATCCATCACATATTATAGTATTTATTTTGATATTTGATTCCTATTTTGTAGACCATATGCTATGATTCTACAGACCAAAGGAGAAAACTAAAGTGTGTTTAATTACTTAATAAAAGTTGTCTGAATACTTTTTAAAGTAGGCAAAAGTCTAAATTACAAGTTTTAAAAACCATTGAACAGGAACATAACACTATTATAATAGTAGTTAAGTCTATCTCTTTAGGGCCATTCTCTATACTTGTAGTCTATTTCTCCCTTAGTTTTCAATGTCCTATGACGTTAGGGAATCAATGTTGTAGAAAGAATTCAGACAGACCCACATTCAATTTCCAATCCTGCCTCTTGCTGATTATGCGAGCTTTGGCAAGTTACTGAACCCTCTTTTGATTTTACTTTCCTCACATGGAAAATGGAGCCAATAATCACTAAGTACGTCTGGAAGTGATTTTGAAGATTAAATGAGTTTAATAAATATAAAGTACCTAATGCAGTCCCTGGAGCACAAGGTCAGTTTATTATAATGTCAATCCTGCTTTTACCTCCAACTATTAAAATAATGTATACTTCAAAATACTCACAAAAAAGTTAACAGGGAGACCATGATAATATAAGATGTACCATTAGAGAAGTCACTTTAGAGTTACATATACCTTATTTTGTCAAAGATGCTCAACATCAGGGCAAAATACCCTTCTGCTGACCCTTAATTCTCCAAAACCTCCAACAGTAAAAAACTGTAAATGTGCAAAATCCAAATCACAATGTTGTCAAAAATTTAAGCAGAGGCAGAGCTCATCTCTCAGCCACCTCTCTACTGACCACAAAAGAAGCAAGTGTATTGACAGCCCCACCCTTACTAACTGGCCCAGCTGAGGCTTCATGGCACCTTTCTGCATTATTCATACCAAACGAACACAGGTAACTAATTTACTAGTGCAATAGATCTTTAAACTGTAAAACTGTTCAAGGAGTTTGTCTTTTGACAAAAATGTAATAATTTTAACAAAACAAAAGTTAACATTATTTTGAAATGATTTTAAGGTAAGCAAAAACCTCAACTTACTCTTCAGCAGGCAGGCCAATTAGCAACAACTTGTCAGATTCTTTCCAGTAAGCCACATGAATTTGTTTTCCATTTAAAAGGAGGGATGAGCTAAGAAACAATAAATTCAAAATAAGGTTAGAATACCTTTAAATGTCATAAAATTACAAGTATAATTCATAAAAGATTGCATATGGTATGATTTAAGAACTACATACTTAATAAGTGATTTCTTTTCATATTCCTGTCACATAAAAAATGCAAGGAATTATATGACAGCAAAAATATACTCCAACATATTAAAAAAAATAAAAATAAAAATAAACAGAAAACTCTAGGCCAGGCTGGGTGTGGTGGCTCACACCTATGATCCCAGCACTTTGGGAGACCAAGGCAGATGGATCTCTTGAGGTCAGGAGTTCGAGAACAGGCTGGCCAACATGGCAAAACTCTGTCTCTACTAAAATTACAAAAGATAGCCTGGTGGGGTGGTGCATGCCTGTGATCCCGGCTACTAGGGAGGCTGAGGTATGAGAAGTGCTTGAACCCAGGAGGCGGAGGTTGCAGTGAGCCAAGACTGTGCCACTGCACTCCAGCCTAGGTGACACAGTGAGACTCTATCTCAAAGAAAGAAAAAAGAAAACTCTAGGCCAAACAAAAGTAGACCTATTATAGAAAAAAAAAAAAAGTTGAAATTCTCTTGCTAACATTAAGTGACTAAATATAATTTTTTTTTTCCAAAAGAAAGCTTCAAAACTGGGTGCAGTGGATCATACCTATAATCCCAGCACTTAAGGGAAGCTAAAGTGGGAAGATCACTTGAGCCCAGGAGTTTGAGACCAGCCTGGGGAACAAAGTAAGACCACATCTCTTAAAAAAAAAAAAAAAAAATTAGCTGGGTGTAGTGGAGTGGTCCTGTAGTCCCTAGCTACTTGGGGACTGAGATGGGAAGATCACTTGAGGCTGGGAGGTCAAGGCTGCGGTTAGCCATGATTGCACCATGCACTCCAGCATGGGTGACAAAGCGAGGCCCTGTCTCAAAAACAAAACAAAAAAAAGCTTCATCTCAGTTGGTTAATTTAACAAATATTTTGTGACTGCCTATTTATGAAGATGATTTGCTAAAGAAAGGAAGATGTAGTCCCAGCTGAGATGACAATCAGTATGGGACACAAATATATAAACAAGTAACCAAAATGTAAGTCAGATTTAAATGTGTTCTCAAGGAAACTTTTGGGGTGATGAATGTATTCACTGTGTTGATAGTTTCAGGGTATACACCTATGTGAAAACTAATCAAATTGTACATTTTACATACGTTCAGTTTACTTCGTTATACTTCAGTGAAGTTTTAAAAATTTAAATATGTTCTAAAAAGAGAAAGAATAATGAACTATGATAATAAAGAGAACTTAAGTGTGTGGAATTTAAAATATAAATTATAAAATAAATTTTTTCACATAGAACATTGCTTTTGTCTTAATACTTTTAGAAATGCATACACTTTTAGACAAATATTAGCCTCTTGTAGTATACTAATATTACTATAGTTTAAAAAGTGTGTATGCAACAAAAGATACACACATTGCTAAGGAACCCCTAAAATAATTTCCATATTTATTACCTTCTTAAAAAAGTTTTTCTAGCTGTATTTACTGCTTTCCACAATTAACCCATATCTCACGGTTAATAACAAAATCTAAATATTAGGTAAAATAACATCTATTCTTTACAGTAGAAAAAATAAAGGCAAAAAAAAAAAAAAAAAAAAGCAACACCGCACAGAGAAACTTAAATTTTCTTTCTAATGAGACTGAAAAGGAGGAATGCACCTCCTTATGCTAAATGAAATGCACCTCCTTATGCTAAATGAAATGCACCTCCTTGTGCTAAATGAAAGAAGCCAGTCACAAATAGCCACACATTATATGATTCCATTCATATGTAATATCCAGAACAGGGATATCTATAGGAATGGAAAGTAGATTAGCAGTTGCCCAGGGGTTGGGCTGGCTGAGCTAAAGGGTATAGGATTTCTTTCTGAGGTGAGAAAAATGTTTTAAAATTGAGTTTGATGAGGGTTGCGCATATCTGTGAATACACCAAAAAGCATTTACTTGTACACTTTAAAATTTATTATTTGTATATATTTAGGGGGTACAAGTACAGTTTTAATAGATGGATGTTGCATGGTGGTGAAGTCTGGGCTTTTAGTGTAACCATCACCTGAGGAGTGTACATTGTATCCATTAAGTAGTTTTTCATTTCTGACTCCCCTCCCGCCCTTCAAAAGCTCCAGTGTCTGTTATTTTACACTCTATGTCCATGTGTATACATAATTTAGCCCCCATTTATAAGTGAGAATATGTAATATTTGACTTTCTGTTTGAGTTGTTTCACTTAAGATAATGGCCTCCAGTTCTATCTACGTTGCTGCAAATGACATGATTTCATTCTCTGTTATTTATTCCATTTATTTATTTAATTTACTCCATTTATTTATTTGTTCTTTTTTATTCCATAGTATATACATACACCACATTTTCTTTATCCAGTCATCTGTTGATGGATGCTTAGATTGATTCCATTATCTTTGCTATTGTGAATAGCACTCATAAATATATGAGTGCAGGTACCTTTTTGATATAATGATTTCTTTTCCTTTGGTTATATACCCAGTCATGGGGTTACTGGATCAAATTGTAGTTCTATTTTTGTTTTTTGAGAAATCTCCATACTGTTTTCTGTAGAGGTTGCACTCATTTACAATCCCACCAGCACTGTATAAGCATTCCCTTTTCTCTGCATCCTCACCAGCATCTGTTATTTTTTGACCTTTTAATAATAGCCATTCTGACTGGTGTAAGATGTTATCTCATTGTGCTTTTAATTTGCATTTCTCTGATGATTAGTGATGAGCATTTTTTCATATGCACGTTATCCATTTGTATGTCTTCTTTTAAAAAATGTCTGTTCATGTCCTTTGCCCACTTTTTAATGGGGTTATTTGTTGTTTTCTTGTTGAGTTGTCTGAGTTCCTTATTTAGATTCTGGATATTAGTCAGTTGGTGGATGTGCAATTTGCAAATATTTTCTCTCATTCCGCAGGCTATCTATTGACTCTGGACTATTTCTTCTGCTGTGTAGAAACTTTTCAGTTTAATTAAGTCCTACTTATCTATTTTTTGGTTTTGTTGCATTTGCTTTTGAGGTCTTACTAATGAATTATTTGCCTAGGCCAAAGTCCAGAAGAGTGTTTCCTAGGTTTTCTTCTAGCACTTTTATAGTGTCAGGCATTACACTTAAGTCTTTAATCTAACTTGAGTTCATTTTTGTATATGGTGAGAGAGATGGGTTCAGTTTCATTCTTTTGCATATGGCTATCCAACTTTCCCAGCACCATTTATTGAATAGGGTGTGCTTTCCCCAGCGTACATTTTTGTCAACTTTGTCAAAGGTCAATTGGCTATAGGCATGTGGCTTTATTTCTGTGTTCTCTGTTCTGTTCCATTGATCTATGTCTATTTTTATGCCAGTACCATGCTGTTTTGGGTTACTATAGAAAGCCTTGTAGTATAATTTGAAGTCAGGTGATGTGATGCCTCCAAGTTTTGTTCTTTTTGCTTAGGACTGCTTTGGCTATTCAGGCTCTGTTTTGGTTCCACACCAATTTTAGGACTACACATGCACTTCAAATGGGTGAATTGTATCACTTATGTACTATATCTCAATAAAGATTTTTAAAAAATAAAAAGAGGCCTGCAATATGCTTTTATGAACCCAAATTTATAAACTAAATAGAGCCTCCAGTACTACTGTATTGAAAATAAAGTTTGTATATACACTATATTAAAGTCACATAGTTAAACATGACTTTTAATTAGTTAAAATATAAAATTCTTCTGTCTATTGCCTTGTAGATTCTACCTCTTTTAAAATCATAGAAATGTCATTTCTACCTGAATATGGGGGAAAAAAAGTTAAAGCCTAGAAAATCCAACTTGATATTTTCTCAGTATTACAGAGGCTGTTGAACTTTGAGATAAAATTTCCTTGTAAAGTCTAAAATTGTTGAAATAATAAGGAAAAAAATTGTTTATAATTCTTAGATTTATTTTATGAAAAAAAACACAAAACCTAAAAGCTTTGAGCCTCTTCCTCCCATAAATTAACTATGGCATTTCAATGTCAGGGCTTAGTAAATCAATGGAATGGGTATTTGACTCTATAATTGACTATATTAAGAGTTCTAAATATAAAATTATTTGACATCAATTTTGCTCATCCATCATTAACTACACTGATGATGAATGCATCTGTCCTATTTGTCTATTTTTGGTTTTGCTGCATTTGCTTTTGAGGTCTTAGTCATGAATTATTTGCCTAGGCCAATGTCCAGAAGCATTTTTCCTAGGTTTTCCTCTAGCATTTTTATAGTGTCAAGTCTTCCTTTTAAGCCTTTAACCTAAATCAAGTTAGATTAAAGGGACAAATGGGAGCTAAATAATGTGTACACGTGGACATAGAATGTGGAATAACAGACACTGGAGATTTTGAAGGGTGGAAGGGTAGGAAAATTCACAGATTATGAATAGCCCTCCTAAAGAACATTCTGTATTTTTCTATCATTGTTGTAAGAACAGAATATGTCCTAACTATATGACCAATTTTGGTGTTCAGTCATTCTTGCCAATTCTGTTTGCCACAAAGGTATTGCCTAGGAAGTTAACAATCAAGATAGAAACATGAAAAAGCTGAGATTCATAATAATGCCATGCTTAAAAGATACATCTTCATGAAGAAATAATAAATATAGGCCCAAGTGTTTTTTAAAATGTGCCAAAACACCCAGATCTACAGCTGTGTTGAGAATCTACACTTCAAATAGATGACTGGTAGAAATAACTTAGATGAAGCAAAAATCTGCAGACATTCTGCAGAGCTCGTTATCTATAATGTATAGATATATACGTGTATATACATACATTATAGACTATAATGTATATAATACATACATTGTAGATACAAGTATATTTGTATACCAGATACTTGTTTTAGCATTTTGTCAGGGTGAAATAAAAGAACTTGAAAAAAACAGAATTAAAGCTAAATAAAAATTATTACCTAGTAACTTGTGTCCCAGTTACGTTTTCCAGCATGTCACAGAGTGTGAGAAAAATCCCTCTCACACTTTTAAGTTTCTGAGATGCTTCAGACATTGGATAATGATAAAGAATTTCCTGCTGTTAAATGAAACAAATGATCAAACCACCCAATTTTCCAACCATTATCTTTGTCAGGGCAAGTTCAAACTTTGTATTAAGAAAAGAACAAAAAATGAATCCTTTCAGCTTCAGTGGGAGTTTTGTTCAAACACAAGGGGAGAACTATGCTTGGAATTTTAACACATTAACTAGCATGTAAAATACTACACTTGAAAATAAGTTAGAGACTGCCGAAATTAGTCATAATAACAAATAATATACTAAGTAGGATACTGATTAATTTACATTACAATTCATTTAAAACAGTTTTAAACTTTAATCTCTTTAATAATAACTTATAATACTAATTTTTTATTATAGTTTGTTAATACTATACAGTTATTCTCGTCCCCTGTGGTTACATAGCTACACAGGTACCATAAGTAACTATTAGGAGTCTTTAAATTTAATTACTTTTATATTACTTTTTAAAAGACAATATTCAACATTTTTGGTGAAATCATTAAATCCAAGCCAAGACAGCAATTAAACTTACAAAGTGAGAATACAGAACTAAATTATAATATAGATAATAAGAAAAAAGTGTCACGATATTATAAAATCTTATTTGTCAAATTAGAAACACTGTGTATACCACAAACTAATCTGAATTCAAACTTTAAAAGAGCATATTTTATTTTAAATCATGGAAAATACTAGACATACAAGATAATTCACAAAATGCTTTATATTTTTCTGTTTTCAAGAAGAGCATGTCCCGGGAAACAGATAGTTTTTACAAAATAAAATGACAAACTTCAAAATCAGGATGTGCGCTGTGCTAATACTTTCATACAAAGAGATGAACCATTCTGTACCTCATTTTTTGTTGTTACTTAAAGCAACATTTATTTCTTTCACAAGGAAAATTAAAAGCAGGCAAAATGAAAATGTTAAGAGAGGAACCATGAAGAATTCAGAGTGGCTTCCAGTTGCCCTGTTTAATGACTGTATCCATAAATATTAATATTGCCACTATTGAAAACCCAAACTCCTTAAATAGTATCATATATTTTCTCTGGTTCTCCAGCTCTCTAAAGAGTATTATATATCTTGCTGCGGTCTCGCTATACAATAAATAATTACATGATATGGTCTCCATGTCTTGCCAACTTTTACATTATGACAAATATAAATAAATTGGAGACATCTGCTTTTTATACTTAGTAAGCACATTCAATATATGCAAATTGCTATAGAATATGCTGGCCAAATACACTCTGCCTAACAACTGAAATTGTATTGCAGTAATTCTAGTGTAAAAAGGTTAAAAAACATTATTTTATATCTAGAAATTAAGTTAAATATCAGTTAAGATCTTCTGTTGTCTACTTAATAGATTTAAATCTTGGCCAATAAATAATTTTTTTGCATTTAGCCAAAATACCACACACTACTTTAAACAAAAAAAAACCCCATATACTCTTTGAATAGTTTTTCGAAATCTCCAAGCTTATGGTCTTTACATTTTGAAATCTTGTGACTTGAAGAAGATAAGCTTTTATTAAATATGTAACTCACAGAAAACAAAATGACCTTATGACATTTTGTTATAAATTAAGCCATACCAGTTAAAAAAGGTCTTTTGAGAAGGTCTCTATTCCAGTCATAAAAGCCTCACTATTAAAGACCTGGCAAGCTCTATGGTTCCTAACCAATTTAATTAGCTGTATTTTTAAGCACTTATTAGTAGCATGCATTTGCAGTAGCTTCCACTCTGTTCAATAAGAATAAAAGCCTCTCTTAATTACAATGTTGATACAGGGCTGGCAACAGACAGAAACCTGTTCTTTTGAGAAACATCTACACACTTTCCCATGGAAAGAAAGGCAAGGATGACAAAAGGTCTTAGCAGTATCTTACTCCAAAACGACTTAGAAAGATTCAGGATGTTATCATCCCAGAAATTTGTTGTATGTTTTATATAACAAATGCTTAAATATTTCATTTGTTTTAAAAATATAAAGGATCAGTACTACACACAAGAAATTAGAATTATTAACTCTAGGTCTGCATGTATTTTTCAGAACACAGAAAATAAAAAAAATGTGTCTAAGTAAATTCCTTCTTTGCCATTTTGATTATTCACTAAATTTTGATATATGAAGCAACACAAGGAAATGCATCCTTTTGGATAAAACAGCTTTAGCATTGAGAATACAGACTGGAAGGATTTCAAAAAGAAAGAGATACAGATTAGTTAAAAACATTTTAAATCTCACTTCTGTTCAAAGCATTATGTTTGACTAGATGCTCTGAGAGACCCTTGCGCTGTAAAACCAGATCCATGGCCAGAACATACTTTTCAAATTGCTGACATGCAAGAAGCAGACAGGTTTCCAAGGACAACCTTCTAACTTCCTCCATTACTGCAGAGCCAGTTAGGGTCTCTGCTGGGAGTGTTGAGTGGTGGGCAGAAAGACAGAAGCAGGGCTGTCCCGAGGGCTGATTCCCACGACAGCTTCCATCAGGACACTGAGTACTGGGCTAGGAACAAGGTAGGTGAGCTGAGCCTAGAACCACTGTATTAAGCCCATACCCTCAAGTAAGGCTGAAATATCCTAGGTCAGTGGCAAAAGCAGAAGAAACAAATTATCTCTGGAGGAGAGCATCCCCTCATTAGAATGACAAGACTCCCAAAGATAACATCAAGCAATAAGTTTAGTCAAAGATCCCCAAGGACATAAGAAGGCAAACCATTGCAAGTGAGAATCCTCTTAGGACTAGAGCTAGTAGAATCTAGTAGATCTAGAATAGAGTATAGAGTCTACAAGTATAGAGTCACAAAGATGAGCAAGCAACAAGAGACCACCGGGGATATCATGGCAGATTTGAAATGTTGATTAAGCACTATTCAGAAACTTCTAAAAATAAATATATAATTGTTTAAATAGAAAACACAATGGAGAGATTAAACAACAGTTTGGGCACAGAATACTAAAAGCTGAACAAACACTAGAAAAGGCATATTCCTTACAAAGGAATGATAGACTGACAGTAGACTTCTTAACAGCAATAATAGAGGTCAAAAGACAAAGGGATACTATCTTCAAATAGATTAGAGAAAATAACTATCTACTTAGGTGGCACAAGCAATCCCACATATTCACTTGATCTTCTTCCTGGCCACACAGGAAGGCTACATTTCTTACTTCCTTGCATATGGATAGACCATGTGACTAATTCTACCCAATGGAACATGAGCAGAAATGATGTTACTTCTTTCAAGTCAGGTCTCCAAAATGTCCCATGTGATACTGCCTGCCTTCTCTCTTCTCTCATTGGCCAGCTAGATGCAAAGGATCTAACAGAGGACTCCCAAGCCCTTGGGAATAATAGGAACACTAGAAGAAAGGCTGGAGTCACTGAGCCACATGACCAGGAACAGTTAAATGAAATGAGATCTAAATTTTCATCATGTTAAGCCACTGAGACATTAGGATTGTTTGTTATAGCAAGTAGCCTACCCAGATGAATACAATCTAGAATTATCAAGCTACCTTTCAGGAAGAGGTAAAAGAAGACATCATCAGATAAATAACAACAAAAAGAATTGATCACCAACACACTTTCACTAAAAAGAAATATTTAAAATATGTTTTAGGAAGAAAATAATGATCCAATAAAGACAGTTTCCGATGTAAGAGGATGATGAGTAAAGAAAAAGTGAGGCACAATTGTAAATTTAAACTAGGTACAGCTGTATGAAATACATAATATTTATATTAAAAACAAACATATAAATATATGCAATATATAATTATATTTATATATATCATTTATATATTGTATAATATATACTTAATTTATACATTTTTTGGTGTATAAAATGTAATAATAATAAGTAGTAGTAGTATAATTATAGATGATGGAGAAAAGAGATAGCACTAAAATATTGATGACAATAGCACATGAGTAAAGGAAGGGTAACTGAAGCTAAGGTGTATTAAGGGCTTTGAATTATTTGAAAAGGGGTTAAGATAGTGTTTCACTTTAGAATCTGTTAAGACAAACATCATGTTAAATTTTAAGTGTAATCATTTAAAAAACAGAAAGAGTATATAGCAAGAATAATGATACAAGCAACGAAAAATAGATAAGAAAAATATCACAGAAAAAGCAGTTCCAGTAGAAATTTTTAAAGAAGATAGCAGAAATGAATTCAAATATATCAGTAATCTCTATAAATGGACTCACTGAGTTTGTCTGTTAGAAGACAGAGACTGCCAGATTGGAAACAGGCTGCGTGTAAAAGATATGTCAAATACATAAAGACACGGACTGAGAAAAAGAAAGAAAAAAATTCAAATACTTATAAAATAGAGCTCTATGATATTAAATATTATTTTTAAAACGTTAATGTTAAAAAAGGACTTTAAGACAGAAACAAACTAGGGTGGAGAGAATCATATCATGATGTCAAAAAGTTTAGTTTTCTCCATGAAGATTTAATAATTCTAAACATTAATGCACCTAACAAAATTGTCTCAAAATATATAAAGCATAAATATTTAGAACTGGAGGGAAAAATGGACAAATCCTCATCAGAGGGGGAGATTTCTATATCTTTCTTAATTATGAATAGGCAAAGCAGACAAGAAACCAATAAAAGATAAAACTTGAACAAAACAATTAACAGCCTCAAAACATTGATGTTGAAAGGTAACCTGGTATCAAAGAAAGGGCATAGAATTTGGAAACACTTCAGCTTAGATAGAAATTGTCAGTTACTAGCTATGTGAACTTAAACATTTTACTTATCTTTACTAGGATTATTTCCTTTACCTGCAAATAAAAATACCAAATATCTGATATTATGCTAGACAAAAAGTAGGTATTCAGTAAACATTGAAAATGAATTTAAAAAATAATATGTAAAACATAAAAACTATTTACAACCTATGGAAGAAAGTTAATGCTACATCCCCCTGCATTAAAAGCTATTAATAGCAGGAGGGGATTGATTGTAACAGAGCACAGAGGAAATTTTTTGAGGTGATAAAAATGTCCCATATCATGATTGTGATACTGGTTACAAAAGTGTAATATATTTGTCAAAACTCATCAAATTGTACACTTAAAATTGTTGAATTTTATTATGTATAAGTAATACTTCAATGAAACACATCAAAAAAAGCTAAAAAGACCTTAGCTTCTAAGTTAAAAGATATTGCAACTATACCTTCCTCTTTTTTCTTTTCCTACAGAAATAACTGAATAATTTGTTTTCATTTTAAAAACATTTGTGGTATGAAATATTCATATTTATAATAGAGTATTAGATACACAATTTTAAAGAAAAACAGTTAATTCATTTTTGTCTCTTGCTTAAATCAAATATACTCACTATTCACTGGGAATACGATAAAAGGTCCTTACTTTTTCCTTTGGACTTTTGACTAAACTTATTTCCTTTGGACTTTTGAGGACACTCACCTCTTCCTTTGAGGTTTCTGAGTCGAGCTGTAGTGTGAGATACATAATGATATGAGGAGTGTTTAGGCCGCTCTGCTGGATATCTTCAACCTCTTCTCCCCAGAGAAGCTTGACTAAATCACTTGTGTTGGACTGTGTCTTTTTCTGTCTTGGTTGGGATGTCTCCCTTTTCACAGCATATGCATTTTCAAATGTCAGTTTCACCTTTAAAAATTAAAACAATGTGTCGACTTTTTGACAAGGGAAAATCAGCTGCAGTTTTCACAATGAAGGATCTGTGCATGTACATACACCCAGGTATGTACAGTATATATAAATCATCCTAGAGTGAGGGCTCCTGATGGCTGGGGCTGCGTATTCTATTTATATTTGTATTTTCGGCTCCTAGGAGAGTGTCTGATACATATTACCACAAATATTTGTTGAATAAGAATGTATAATGTTCTGTATAAAATTCATTTAATTAAACATAATCATTGCAGTCTAAATTGTTGACTATAAAAATAAGAAAGGCCATCAAAAACCAGAAATTAGTATGATCTGATAGTGCAAAAAGAATAACACCACAATATGAATGCCGATAGCACTGGCTTATCTGGGAAGATAGAAGGAAGACATTCAGCATTAAGAGTGACTTCACACAACCAAAGTTAACTCTCCTTTCAAATAAGGTGGTATTTCAAATATTCTTCTCTCAGACATTCTTTCTGGTTCTTTAAAACAAAGGCCAAGGAAAGTAAACGCTATCAACATGCTGGATCTTAGACCAACATGGCTCTAAGAAGATTATCAATTTTATCAAGACAGTTTTAATTTCATGGCCTGATGTCAAGATTGGTAAGAGTCCAGAATGTGGCCATTTTCCACAGATATGGAAAGGTAGCCTCCACTTCTCAATTACCTAACGGTTCTGGTACTGGTCTGTGGCCTGGGGGTTGGGGACCCCTGGTGTAAGAGGATGCCCTTATTCTTAGGAGATACATGCCAAAGTACTTAGGGATGAAGTATTAAAATTACCTATCCTTGGAAAAGGAAATATTTGTCTAGATACCAATTGGTCAAAGATAACTCGTTCATTTCAAAGAAGTACCAAAATTGGATAGCCACACATAGAATGAAACTCTGTCTCTCACCGTACACAAAAATTAACTTAAGATGGATTAAAGACTTAAATCTAAGGCCTGAAACCATAACAATTCCAGAAGAAAATGTACTCTTTGGATACTGGCATAGGCAAAGAATTTATGACTAAGACTCCAAAAGCAAATGCAACAAAAACGAAAATAAATAAATGGGACCCAATTAAACTAAAAAGCTTTTGCACAGCAAAAGAAATAATCAACAGAGTAAACAACCTACAGGATGGGAGAAAATAGTTGCAAACTACGCATCTGACAAAAAAACTAATATTCAGAACCTCTAAAGAACTCAAATCAGCAAGAAAAAAGTAATCCCATTAAAAAGTGGGCAAATGACTTGAATAGACATTTGTCAAAAGAAGATATACAAATGGTCAACAAACATGAAAAAATGCTCAACATGACTAATCATCAGGGAAATGCAAGTTAAAATAAAATGAGGTACCTACCACCTTACTCCAACCAGAATGGACATTATTAAAAAGTCAAAAAACAATAGATGGAGCAGACGTGGTGAAAAGGGAACGCTTATGCCCTGCTGGTGGAAATGTAAATTAGTACAACCTCTATGGAAAACAGTACGAAGACTTCTAAAAGAACTAAAAGCAGATCTATTATTAGATCCAGCAACCCCACTACTGGGTATCTACCCCAAATTCCTTTATCTGAGAATGAGGATTTAGGAGTACCCAAAAGAAAGTATATGGAAGCCTTTGGTGGTGTTCCCTGGAAATTTGAGAACTCTTTGGGGAATTCCTGAGTACAGACTTTGTGACAGATAGATGGGAGCTCTGAAGATTGTCCCCTGGCATTGGGCTTTAGGAAGGAGCTCTGAGTGGAGATGTGTGAGCGGTACAGAAGGGGAGAAATCAAATCAGAGGGAGCATGAGATGAGTCACATCCTAGAGAAGCAGGTGTCACAGATATGAAGCTGGAGTGTCTATGAGAGTTGTGCATAAGAAGTGGTGACAAGAAAGCGGGTCCTCAGAGAAAGAAACGCATCTCAGAACAAGGAAGGCATCTTTCCCAGCTGAGATTCTTATGGGTGGAGAGGTCAAAAGATAGGGTGCAACCTACCAAATATAAAAAAGGGAAATTTTTAAGTCTACCAAAAATAGACTTAAAAATTCACCAATTTTCTTCAGGCAGCAGCAACAACCTCAAATTTAAGATTGGTTTGCTATGCTTGGTGAAAAACAACATACTTGAAAACTAGTGTTATACTTGGCAAACAACATCATTTATTTTCTGTGGTGCAAGGACCTTTTTGTCTCACCACAACAAAAACTCAAACAAAAACACACACCACCGAACCATCCATTAAAATTCCTTAGGGAACTATTTCAGCTACTATTCTTCTGATTTAAGTAAAGTTGGCTCCATAATACAAATAAAATTATACTTTAAAAAGACATTTTTAAAAGCTTACATGTTAAGTAGCTACAAATGTCAGGAAATCTGGTTGCCTTGATAAAATGGTAAAGGGTGAGACAGATAACCAAATTAAGAGTTAAGTGCTATTTTAAAAAATAGGTTGATATACATAAATATTAGGGATATTATATGTTTTATAGGGAAAAACTTTTATTAAATGATACTTAACGTAAGTTAGTTTACATGAAGCTTCTTATAAAGGGTTTTCTCTTATTACTCTGTGAGACTTTAACCTGGTACAAGGTTCAGGATCCTTCGTGTCCTATGTCCCTCTTCTTTGTGTGGTTTGCCCAGCCTTTCCTCAGACCCAAGGACGCACTCTCTATGACTCATCACTTCCAAAGTCTTGTCGCTTTGTCTTTTCTTTCTACTTCAGTCTTTAGCCCATCCTATTTAAAAAGCAACGTCTCTTCCAAACAAAGAAATCATCTACCAAACAAAGAAATCCTCTGATTCCCCTTTAGCTACCATCCTCTTCACAGATGGGAGCTGGGGAGGCTGTGAGAATCTGCAGCAGCTGTGGAAGCTGACCAGTCTGTCACCTCTGCTTCAGTCTGCACCGTCTCTCCCATCATCTACACTGCTCTCTGCATGTGTTGTCCTTTCCCTGTTGGCTAACAGCTGGCAGATGATTTCAATACTCCTTAGTCAAAATTCTGAGGGAATCGAGTCTGACTGGCTCAGCAGATTATCTCTCCTCCATCCTCTTCTCTTCTTGGGCCACCTCACTGAGTGACTCAAGACAAAACTTGGAAGGCTTCTTGGACTTCTCTCTCTCCTGTAGAAAATATTGTCCTCTTTCCTTCCTCTCTGTCTTAAATCTAATCTCCTCCTCCTCCATCCCCGGTCAATAAAGGCTCAGGCCTTTATCATCTCTCTTCTGGACTACTGCAAACCCAACCACCTGGTTTCCCGACCTCCTGTCTTGCATATGCCTCCCCCATCCAGAGTGATATATTCCTAAAATGCAAATTTGATTTGCATGTAAGTCCTGCACTTTAAAATGTTGATATAAATGGTTACTTCTGGGTTCTGAGAATAGATTTACAAATATTTAAAAAAATTTACTAGTTTGTTTTCTAATTTTTCCACAGTATATGTATCATTTCTGTGTAACAAGGAAATAATAAAAGTTAAAACATTCCACTCAAGAATCATTTCCTTTAAGAAGCCTTTGCCCCTCTCCTTTAGGCCTAAGAACTACCTGAGAGAGAAGAGTCCAAGACTAATAATCTTCAGGCTGTTCTCCTAGAAAAGGAGTTAGGTTCCTCCAAAGCTCTAAAAAAGCCAGATATGGCCCAGTACTAAATGAAATCAGTCTTGGTCATCTGCAAAATTTAGACCCAAGCTCCCGGATAAAGATGGGAAGAGACGATGTACTACAAGCATGATTATGTACCTGTTAAATGAATGAGAGCACAGAGCTGCAGAAACGGATCAGGGTCACAAAAGTCAACAATTAGATGGGTATTTGCACCTTTGTTCTTGTTATTTAAAATTTCGAAAACCTCTTTTTTAAATCAACATTTTATTTTAGAAATTTTAAAACTACAGAAAAGCTGTAAGAAGAGAACAATGATTGCCCATAATCCCACACCTAATGGCACTATTGCTCACATTTTGTCACATTTGCTTCATTTTGTCTCTTCTCTCTGGTCTTCCTTTCCTTTCCTTCCATACTCCTCTCTTCTCTGTATGTATTTTTTAAGTTTCTTGGCTGAACCTGCAAATTATTTGCAGGTATTTTAATACATTGTCCCTAAGTACTTCAGCAGGTATCTCCTAAGGATAAGGGCATCTTCTTACACCAGGGGTCCTCAACCCCTAGGCCACGGATAGGTACCAGAACCATTAGGAACCAGGTGGCATAGCAGGAGGTGAGTGGCCAGTGAGCGAAGCTTCATTCATATTTATAGCCACTCCCCATCACTCACATTATTGCCTGAGCTCTACCTCCTGTCAGATCAGTGGTGACATTAGATTCTCCCAGGAACACAAAACCTGTTGTGAACTGTGCATGTGGGGGATCTAGGTTGTGCACTCCTTATGATAATCTAATGCATGATAATCTGTCACTGTCTCCTGTCACCCCCAGATGGGACCATCTAGTTGCAGGAAAACAAGCTCAGGGCTCCCACTGATTCTACATTATGGTGAGTTGTATAATTATTTCATACTAATAGAAATCGTGCATACAATAAATGTATACTTGACTCCTCTTGCATGTTTAACAAGGATGGATTAATTGTGGATGGAACTGGTCCAAAATATTTAAATCCTAATTTCTTTCTCTCCCTTTTTCTTCTGCTAAGTGTGCACAGTTGAATTTGCAAAGGTTAATTAAATATAAGTATAATGTGATTCTGCTGTAAACATAACTTTTCATATTTTTGAAGAAAGAATAGACATGATTGAACTCTGGCAATACTGGAAGCACACCTGCAACCAACATAGGCAAGAAAAGGGGATCCCTCACTCAGGGATAATACATAGCTACTCCACTTGGGGGAAGCTGACTCACTTGTCAAAATACTGCAATTCTTCACTACTAATCAATAAGTAGCTGCTGTCTGAGCACCCTGAAGTACCCTAGTACCCTCTGTTGGACCTCCCCACATCTAGTGACTAAACTGGGTAACAGTACAACCTACTCTAGCACCATGGCTGGCTGATGTCCCCCTGATTGTTACTATTTCAAACACCACCCCATCTCCATCTACATCTCGCTATCCATTCCTAGGCATTGCTGGTCTCAGCTACCATAGTTATCCCAGCACTTTCATTTTACATTTCCAAAGATAGCTAAATTTACAGAGCATCTGTGTGTGTGTGTGCATGCGCACACATACATGTGCATACAAAGTATGTTTAAAACAAATAAATGGGCATTAGGGAAATCTTGTTTCCCAGAAAATAAGGAATTTCATCATGTGCCTTATTATTTCAGAATCTCAAATCAGATGCAGCTGAGATTCTGATTTATCAGGGATTCTATTCTTCAACCTGACCAATCCAAAAACGACTTCATCCTCTCACTGCCTGATGGGTCCTCTGTCCCACCAGTCTCCAAACTTTTTGGCACCAGGGCCTGGTTTCATGCAAGACAATTTTTCCACAGACCAGGGTTGGGGGACGGTTTCGGGATGATTCAAGCACATTACATTTATTGTGCACTTTATTTCTATTATTATTATAATAAATTGTAATATATAATGAAATAATTATACAACTCACCATAATGTAGAATCAGTGGGAACCCTGAATCTGTTTTCCTGCAACTAGATGGTCCCATCTAGTTGGGGTGATGGGAGACAGTGACAAATCATCAGGCATTAGATTCTCATAAGGAGCATACAACCTAGATCCCTTCCTTTCATGCACAGATCACAATAGGGTTTGTGCTCCTAGGAGAATCTAATGCCACCCCTGATCTAACAGGAGGTGGAGCTCAGACACTAATGTGGGCGATGGGGAGCAGCTGTAAATACAGATGAAGCTTTGCTCGCTTGCCCACTGCTCACTTCCTGCTGTGGAGTCCAGTTCCTAACAGGCCACGAACCACTACCAGTCTGTGGCCCAGGGTTTGGGGACCCCTGCTCTAACCCATATAAAGCATATCATCTTCCCTATCCCCCCAAAAAGAGAACGCTAATTCCTGATGCTATCTAGAACGGAGTATTCATGGTATACTCTGTTACCAAAAGGTATAGCACTTGCAAAATACCCCTAATAACTGAAAAACATCATCTACGATACACAATGTCAATGTTTAGGGTATCAAAATTACTTTTTATAAAATAAATTTATTTCTATCTACAAGGATTGAAAAATAATTCGTTAAGTAGCCAAACAAAAGTCCAGGAGAAAAGCTTAATCAAGAAACTTGTATGATTTGTTTTTAAAATAAAATCACATTGGAAAAAAAAAACATTATAGCAACAGTGATCTTAGTAAGTCAGAGAATAGAAAACTCCATGACTATTTAAAATGACTCTTCTAGGAACTAGATTGTCACAAGCATATATGGTAGTTATAATGGCAAGTTTGCAATTATGTATGTTTTCATTACTGTTGCTGTTACTGCTTTATGTAGAATTTTACTTGTAGATATTTCTCTCTTTTTAGAATAATCTCCAAAAGCTAATAATATTAGCAAGAGCTAAATTTTCTTAAATAGGCAAGTATCAGTGTAACTCATCCATTATACATGATACTTTTCAGAAGCTTAAAAAGGAAAATAGTGCACGATATATTTATTTTATGTAACATCATAAAATATAGAAAAAGAATGTCCATACCTGCATAGGTCCAGGAATGCAAGACAGAACTCTCTCAATGTTTTCAGTAGTAACATCAACATCATTTACAGCAACAAGGACATCACCTGAAACCAGAATAACAATAAAAGATAGTTTTATGAATATCTAAAAACCATAGAGGTCTAGAATTGGAACATTAAACAGCTACTCTGACCTCCTCAAAGTACAGTGAGAAATGTGGTGCAGACAAGCAGGAACTTGTCCAGGTTTATACAGCTCATTGGTGGCAGGGCTACTCTCCTAACTTTACTCTTCTTAATCTATAATACTGCCCATTATTGCACCATAAATAATACAACCTATGAATATTAAAAAAATAACTATTTTTATTCTTGATACAATTGGGAGAATTATGTAAACCCAAAGAACAAATGGAAAATTTGTTAGCATGAACCAAATACCGTACTTGACAAAATTGAATCTAACCACTTAGACCCACAGTAAAAACAAAACAAAACAAAACAAAAACCCAGCTGAAATTCTAATTAAATCCATGTGGCATATCATAACACAATATGCTATGGTATTCACTTCTGTTATTGATCTATGTCTACACACAGTTCTTTTCTTCAAAGGCCCCAACCATATCAAAATACACTGCATGTTTGGTAAAAATTTCCTTTTCCGTGTACTTTAAAAGAAATGTGTAGGTTTTCCAAATCTGATAATAAAATAAATATCAGTGTTAAAATGGAAATTTACTTTCAGAACATAATTAAAGATACTATCAAAATACCAGTAAGCTATATTAATAGAAATATAGACATACCAAAGTTATTTTTCTCATCATTCCTAAATATATTATTAGGAAATTGATGAAATAATTCATATTCATCCATTCATTTAACAAATATTTACTGAGCACTTAATGTGTGCCAGGCACTATTCTAAGCACTAGAGACAAAGAATTGAACAAAGACAAAATCTCTACTCTCAGGGAGCTTAATATTCTTTGGGGAAGATGGATAATAAACATGTATACAGGTTAAGTATCCCAAATCCAAAAATTGAAAATCCAAAATGCTCCAAAATCCAAAACTTTTTGAGCACCAACCTGACCCTCAAAGGAAATGCTCATTGGAGCATTTTGGATTTGGGATTGTCAGATTTGGGATGCTCAACAGGTAAGTATAATGCAATATTAAAAAAAAAAAAATTGGAAGCAGTTCTGGTCCCAGGTATTTTGAAGAAGGAGTACTCAACCTGTATATGTAGAATCGTGTTGGTAGATAATTCTTCATGAGTCTCATGTTTCTGTACATCTTACAAGCCGAGGCATTGAGAGTCTTTGTTCTAGACTGTCTTTTCAAAGACGTTCGTGTAATGAACAGCCTTGGACAACAGAGATATGTTTCCATCCTGAGCAAAGGTCAAGCTTGTTTACTGAATGGTATAATAAGGTCAATGCTGTGCTCAATATCTTATTATTAATAACTGTTCTTTATAAAAGATTGGTGTTCCCTAAGTTCAGAGTTCCTTTCCTTTAAGGCAACCCATTATTAGGCATCACTTGGCCATCTGTAGGGTTGGCAAACAGATGAAAATGTTGCCACTGTAGGTACTGCTATTCCTCCTTTTTTTCCTTCCTCTCCTTGATACTCTATTGAATGAGAATGGGGTTAAGTGCAGAGTAAGCAGGAGTAGTTTCTTAGGCCAACTGTGAAGGCTTGAACTAGGTTTAGATGCTCAAGAGATACAACTCAGATGGGAGTTTTGCAAGCATGGGCACCAAGTCATTATGATGGTTAACTATTACAGCACTTTGGACAAACTTTTCTTAAAAGTAAGAACTTGCAGACCAAAATAAACTTTCAACTTGAAGTCCACTTGGAAAAAAAAAAACACAACAAGATGCCTGTTCAATTTCTCCTATATAAGAGATTAAAAAAAGTACTATATCAAATTACTTATAGCTGTAGTGATTAAAAAAAATAAAGGAATGATGGACACAGTATAGCTGTGTCAATGTAAAATGAAACCACTTTTGGACTATCCTAATGATTAGTTCTGTTGTCTATAGTTATCCTCAGGGCACAGAAATAGTAAAAACATTTTAAATTTGTTACTTTAAACTAAAACTCCATTTGATGATGTGCCAAATGACTTTTTTCTCCAAATCCTAATGAATACATTCCTGTAGCTGAGTGTTATAGGAGTATTATCTAAAATTATCAAGTCTAACAAACCTCTAAAAAGAGGAGACGGTTCATCATAAAAATATATGAAAATAAATTCTGAAAGCAAGTGTAGTATACCCAATATTTTTAAATGTTTAGTAGAAAATTTTCCCATTCTATGAAATAAATATTATATCCACTTCTCATTCTCCCAGACATTTGTTTTCCTCTACTGTTTCTGAACACTTCTGTGAAGTGACTCAGAGATGGCTGGCTTCCCGGACATCGCACCTTTGCAGCGGACATCCTAAACTCCAGGAAAGGTCTTTCTCCATAAGTACACGGGAGTCATTAATATGATCTGTCCCATTTCAAAGGCTAAAAGGGAATGAATTATATGATTGGTTTGCATTGTTAAATAAGAAATGGCCTGGGTATAAATATGAGAAAATTTTTATTAAGAGATATATTTAAGAACCAAATAAAATATTTTAAAAAGAGATCAGTTTATCACAGTTCCTCAATGTAAAGTTAAATTATGTGAGAAAAGCCATCAATTTCTCAGTATATACTTAACATCAAACAACATATGTGTACTAAAGGGCTACTACATAAGGCACCAAGGGCTATGAAAATATATATGCAAAAGTTTGTTTACTGCTGTGTTTATACTATATATAAAATGAATATACAACTTAAATTATTTTTGACAAAAGATTATTGTATATAAATGTAGGAAAAGGGAGGATATATATCAAAATGTTGTCTTTGGGTATATGGAATTTTTCTTTTTTGCTTAATTGTATTTTCTAAATTGTCTACAATGAACGTATATTATTACCATCGCAAAAAGAAAAAAACCTCATATTTTACCAAAAAACCCCCCACTGAGGTAGGCAGCATAATTGCCCCCCAAAGATGTCTATGTTTCAATCCCTGAAATCTCTGAATATGCTACCTTACACAGCAAGAAGGACTTTGCAGTTGTAATTAACTTAAAAGATTGGAAGACTGTCCTGGATTATCCGAATGATCGTCAGGTAAAGATAAAGGTCTTTATAGGAGGAAGGCAAAAGTGTCAGGGTCAGCATGAGAGAGACTGGAAGTTGCTATGCTGCTGGCTTTGATGATGGAGGACAGGACCACAAGCCAAAGAATGCAGGTAGCCTCTGAAAGCTGGCCAAGGAATGGGATTCTTCCCTGGAGCCTCCAAAAGGAATGTAGCCCTGTGGACACCTTGATTTTCATACAAGAAGACCCATTTTAGATTTCTGACTTACATTATTGCAAGATGATAAATCTGTATTGTTTTAAACCACTAAGTTTGTGGTAATTTGTCACGGCAGCAATAGAAGATGAATGCACTAGCCTAGTAATACAAAGCAATCTTTGTGATGCACCAAAAAAGGAATCACAAATGCTAAAAAGCAAAGATGGACACACAAGGCGTATCTGGAGGTCAGTTAGGAAAAAAATAAATCAGCCTTGCTTGTTAGAGGTGGGGATTTATGGATAGAAGGAGTGGCACATATGTATGGGACAGAAAAATGAGATCAAATTGTGAATTGAAATTGATCCTTTAAATTAAGCCAAATTTGACTTCAGGGAAAGGGAATCTGGTTTTTGAAAAGCAGTTACTATACTGCCATTTTATACATTCAAAACTCAATGTTTTCTGCCAATGCATTTACTAACAATAAATTTTGTTATTTTTTTTTTGAGTTTCAATCTCAACTCCTCGTCTATAATATGTGGGCACCAAACTAGAGAGAATTAAGGCCCCTCCCAACCTACCATTCTAGAAGTCCCTGAATAATGGTACCAGCTTGTTTTTGTGAAAACTGTTAAATGAAGAAAAATCAGACATTTATCCTGCCTTTCCTGTCTAAACCATATGTCAAGGTTACCAAACAGAGGTGAGGGGGAGCTTCTTTTTATGAAAGTAGTCTAACTGAAATATCGAGAAAGACTGACAGAATTGGAATACCACCATTTTGCAGTCCCTTAATGAATTAATGGATTTAGGCAATGATCATCAATAACTGTTAATATCACAAAAAGAAAAACAGCAGATAATATGTTGTTCCTGATGGAAGCACACAGACCACCTATAAAATATGTTTGATAGGCCTCAAGGTCTAACTACCAACTCACAGGAAACACCACTGAAAGGGGGGCATGTTAAATGAATTCTGGCTCCTTTTACAGAACAAAAAGAACAAACCATAGAGATATTTACTTCTATCCTATCATTTCACAAGAAGGAAAGTAGAGGACCCAAGAGAATGTAAGTATGTATTAGCCCCTGTTCCAGTCATCTATTGTTGCATAATAAGTCATCCAAACAATTTTTTTTTTTTTTTTGAGACAGAGTCTCACTGTGTTCCCCCAGGCTGGAGTGCGGTGGTACAATCTTGGCTCATTGCAACCTCTGCCTCCCAGGTTCAAGTGATTCTCGTGCCCCAGCCTCCCCAGTAGCTGAGATTACAGGCATGCACCACAAGGCGCAGCTAAGTTTTGTATTTTTTAGTAGACACGGGGTCTTGCCATGTTGGCCAGGCTGGTCTCAAACTCCTGGCCTCAAGTGATCTGCCCACCTTGGCCTCCCAAAGTGCTGGGATTACAAGTGTTAGCCAACACGCCAGGCCTATTCAAATAATTCTGAGGCTTAAAACAACAACAGTTGGCCAGGCACGGTGGCTCACGCCTGTAATCCCAGCACTTTGTGAGGCTGAGGCGGGTGGATCACCTGAGGTCAGGAGTTCAAGACCAGCCTGATCAACATGGTGAAACTCCATCTCTACTAAAAAATACAAAAAAATTAGTCAGGCATGGTGGTGGGTGTCAGTAATCCCAACTACTCGGGAGGCTGAGGCAGGAGAATCGCTTGAACCCGGGAGGTAGAGGTTGAAGTGAGCCGAGATGGCACCATTGCACTCTAGCCTGGGTGACAACAGCAAAACTCTGTCTCAAAAATAAATAAATAAATAAATAAAATAAAAAATAAAAAAATAACAACAACAATAATTTATCATCTCTCCTGGTTCTGGGGTTAACTGGGGTCAGCTGTGTTTCTCACTTGGGATTCCTCATGCAGTTACAGCCAGATGGTGGTTGGGGCTGGAGTCATCTTAAAGGATTCTCACTCACATCTGGTGGCGAGGGCTTCAGTTGGGGCTATCAGCAGGATCACTGGTGTCTTGACCTCTTCACACAATGGTGACTGGGTTCTAAGGGCAAGTATCCCCAAAATAACCAGGCAGAAGCTGCATCACCTTTTATGATCCAACCTCTTAAGTCACATGGCACCAATTAAGCTGTAGTCACTGGCCCACCCAGATTCAATGACACAGAGCACAACTCTCCGTGGGAGGAGTATCAACACTACATTTTAAGAAAGTGTGCAGATCCTGTTGAGATCATTCTGGAACACATACTTTGTCACAGATGCCCTTCTTACAAGATTCCATATGATCCTCCTTGTAAACCCCTATGATGACACTTATCAGACAGTGAGGAGCCTGCCTGCCTATCTGTAACCCATCTCTTCCACTAAAACATAGCTCCTTTCAAGAAATAATTGGATCAGTAAAGTAATCTTTGTATTCCTGGCACTTAGCAGATGCTAAAAAAACAAGCTGTCAAATCAGTGAACAAACAAATGAAATTCAGATTTAAAGTTGGAAATATTTGTAAATGTATCTGTAAATGTTCTTCATTTAAACCTCTTATGCTAGATAAACTTAAAAGACTGTCAGCTTTTAGAACTGTTATTACTTTTAAATTTTAGTAATAATATATCCTCAAATTTGACTCATTTATCTTTAAGTAATTAGATTGCTACTAACTCAAACATTGTATCTAACAGCTTAAAATTTATCAGCAACACAAAATGTTCATCTTAATATATATTCAGAATAATTTGTGGGTTTATTTTTCTTGAAAATTGGTGGGCTATTTTATGACAGATATATTTTATGACACACGCCCTTAAAAGGAAATTTATGTATAACACCACTGTTGCTAAATATGCCAAATGAAACAGCTGAAAACCACTCCAAGAACTTAGTGTACTCAAGTGCAAACATACAATTTAAAAGTATTTTTATTCATAAATTATATATTTTTGTATCCTGTTACTGGATATAGCCATTCAAACCTAAATTATCACTCTATGATCAATGTTTTTTTTCTTGTCAGCAAATATAACCAAGATGAAATAAAATTATATAATTCAAAACTTGAAAATTAGGTAAGCTATTTCTTGGCCTGAACAAGGCACACACATATTCAACACACTGAACCAGTCATTTTAAGAACACTGTGCCTTGTAGTGCACCATGTGTAACCATTTCTCTACTGTACCAAATGTCATTAATCAGTTCTTTATCTGTGGAGACTGTATATAATTGTTTTGATCACATTTCCCGCAAGGTGTCATCATTAATCATGATCTCTGTAAACAGGGATGGATGTGTACCAGCAACACTTACCAATGAGTACCTGACCGCTCTTCATAGCAGATCCCCCTGGCAGCAGGCCATGGACCACAAGCCTCTCTCCATCACCCTGCTTTCCGGTTCTTCTCCAGCTCCACTTGGTCTGATGAATAATTCCAACCAGCACTTCCAGAAGCTTGAGCTGCTCTTTGGCTTTGATAACAGTTAGCTTTTTGGGGTTTACATAAGCATTCACATCTTTGTACCGCTGTTGGACAATGACTCCTGTCTTCTCATTGGACTGATGCTTTAGAATGGATACTGGTCCATTGTCATTGCTATTTTTTTTATTGCAGCGCTTGGGTAAAAGTCTTTTCCTTCTTAAAATTTTGGTAAACTGCTTGAGTTTGGGTTCATACTTTTTTCTTTCTTTGTAATCATCTTCAATGATAATCTCATTTTCACTGAACCTGACATGGTTCACAGTTGGTGTCTCAGGAAGGAGGCTTTCTTCTTCATCCTCAGTCAATTCCAAATAAAACAGCTCTCCATTTTTCTGCACACTGTCCAGCCATTCAGGCTCAAGACCACTATGAAAGAGAGAAAAGATAATCTTAATAGCAGCCCAATATATAAAAAAAAGGTATGTCATCCTGGCATGGGGGTGAAGGTTGGGGCTGGGGAGCAGGAAGATGGGAAAGGGTGAAACTTCTTTATTATTTCAAATTATCCTTACTATTTCTAATTTATTGTGAGCCTCAACATTATTTCATATAGGATGCTTTTTTTGTAGAGCTTTGAATAGGAGTTGGGGGAGAAGGAATCAAAAAGGCATAGAAATAGAAACGAAAACCAATGAAAAGAGAGATGGTCCCCTTATAGACTCTATGAGTTGAAAAAAATTAAATCAACCACTGTGTGGTTACTGCTCACTTTAAACAATTTCACTGAATGATAATTTGCATTAGCAGTTGATTATGCAATTATATCCACAGAAGCATGCCATTTGGAAATTGTACATGAAAATCTATTACTTGCATAGAAATTATTTAGGATGGCTGTCAGGTTAAAATGAAAGCTAAAGCCAGCTTTAACAGACTTTTATATAAGTTTTCAAAAAAGAAACATTCACTTCACCATGAAATAAATCTGTCCTGAAAACAACCCATTTATAATCACAGTTAATATAGTAATGATCACTTTACTGTCTATAATTTCCATAAAACTCCTTTTTATGAAAAATTGTAGTAGAAAAAAAGCACATATTACATAATTCATCGTGATTATAAAAAATATTTTTAACTGGGAAGTATGCCACTGGAAAAAAAAAACAAAATTACTGCTATTAAAATGATTGAAATAGCATTAAGGAGCAAAAATACTCATGGTAACAAACCTAAACTCTACCCTGTTCAATGTTATGAACAGTTTACCTTTCAAACTGCTATTCTTTAAAGTGAAACTAGTAATAGTGGAAAAATTAACATGTAGAGAGTCTTTTCAGAAACATGAGCTGTAATATCCTGGCCTGAAAGAGTATAATTTGTGTTGTAATCATTAAATCAGATAGAAGACATTTCTGTTCTCTGCAGTGTTTATTAGCAACTCCAGTTCTCTTAACTTAAAAGTCAAATGTCTCTTTCTAAACACTTTGAAAATTAGCCCCCAAAATATACTATTCTATTACTCAACTCAAACTAACCACTGCCCTGGTCTGTGGCTGGTCATTAATACAGAATTTTCAGCTACATATGAGTCATTTTAAAAAATGCCTAACAAGCTGAAAATATCAAAACTAACATTTCTTTGGGACTTGTTGGTTCCCAGTGTGTGGCACTGTCATAGGCACTAAGCCTCACTTATTGCAGATTATTAACCAAATATCGCTTATTTCAACCATACCTATCTGTACCCACAGAATCAATATTTAAATAACTATGCAGTTCTACTCTTGAGAATCTAAATAACTATATCCCCACCATAATCATTTAGTAACAAAGCTACCTTAATTTTAATTGCTACAGTGTAAATACCATGATTGCACATTACTTAAAAACATATGTATCAATTTAATATATATATATATATATATCAATTTAAACAATGAATAAAGTGTATCAGCCTTATTATCTCACCCTTTTAACCTGGTAAGTTATTTGTATTAGAGATATGTAAAAGAAACATCTTTTCCACTTACTAAATATGAAGATGATTCATTTCAATCTCTAAAGTTTGAATGTGAAATCACTTTTGGTTATGATTCAAAGATCCATGCACGTGGGGGCCAAGGGGATAGCATCTTGGCATTCAATTGTGGAGCAATTAAACAGCGCCAGGAACTATGGTAAGTACCAGAATTATAATGACGAGAATGTCAGTTCCCGCCCTTGCTTAGTAAAGAAGAGAAAGTGAGAAAGAATTCATGACAGTACACAGGGTAAGTACAAGATAGAGGCATACAGGAGAGTCACCCAGCTTAGCCATACAGGAAAGTCACCCAGCTTAGCCATACGGGACAGTCACCCAGCTTAGCCTAGCTGGAGGTTGAGGGGAGATCAGGGAGACCCCAGAAATCAGTTTGAAAGGATAAATGAGGGAGGGAGAGAGGTGGGGAGCTGAAGGGAAAGATGTGAAGAGGATTTCAAACAGGAGTAACAGCATAAGCAAAGACCTGAGGATAGTCCCCATGGCCTAGACGGAGAACCACTGGCAGTCTGCAGTTGCCAGAGTAAATGCGGAAGGTGGGGAATGACAGAAGTGGTCAAGCCCCAGTTTTGCCAGGCTTTTTAGATCACCCTAAGGGGTTTGGCTTTTGTAGTGCAGGTAAGAAGGCATCAACAAAGAGTTTTAAGTAGAGAGTTTACGTGTTAGATATCCCTGGATAGGTCTACTTTGGCAAGTAAATCGTTGGTGGATTTGAGGTGGACAAGACTCAAGGCAGGAGGGCTAGTCAGGGGGCTGTTTCAGTAGCTGAAGCAAAAATGACAAATAAAGCAATAGTAGAAGATATGGAAAGTAGGAAAAACATGTGAGAAACTCTTGAAAATCACCAGAACTTTGAGACTGATTAGGTGGGGAGAGAGAGAGAGAGGGATTCATGTTGACTAGATTTCTAGTTGGTGACTATACTTTCATGCATCCTTTTGTGAGTACCCATGTGCAGACTCATTGTAATACATGGGAACACAATCTTAATACTTCTCTTACTATCTCTCTCTCACATGAACACTGTTAAAAAATCCATGCTTTATAATCATATAAAAACACATATAGGGTTATTCTGTCACTGTTTTGAAAAAGTGGAATCATTATATATGTACCTATATAAAGTACATATATAATTTCTCACTTAACAATACAGCTTAGAAATCACTTTATAATTTCTTTAATTATATAATTTCTCACTTAACAATACAGCTTAGAAATCACTAGTGGCTGCATAATATTCAATATCAAGGATGTAGGACATTTGGTCATTCACCTACTGATAAGCTTTGTGTTCAGTTCTTGTTTTTCCACCACGAAGTTATAGGAACCATCAATATACACGTGTGTGTGTGTGTATATATATATATATATGTATCTTTACCCAAAAGACTATACCAATTTATATTTTCACTAGCGATGTGTGGGATCCACTCTCTTAATGTCTAGATTTCTAAATATACATCATTTTAAGAAGAGAAAGACACTTTTTAAAAAGAGGAAGAAACTAAAAGGAAGATAAAGAGGTAGAGACAGAGAAGTGTACATAAGAGACCCCACACAGAAGGGCAACTTATACTGAAAAGCAAGTGAACTGAGAAATCATGAAGAGCTGAGTTCAAATTTTGTTCTATTATGATTTTAACCTTTCTAAGATCGACTGATTGATTGCTTTAGTTTTCCTCTTCTTGAAAATAGATTATAGCTACCTCACAGGACTCTTATCAATAGAAAATACAATAATGTTGTTCCTGACATGGTTAAGTTCCAAATAAATATCAGTTCCCTTCCTCTTGCTTTTACTAGATATAACCCTTGTGTTTCTGTATTTTTCTAACTGGCATTAAATGAAGGTGTCTCTAATGATCTCAGTTTGCCAGGTTTCAGGGTAGGTGATAGTGACACAAGAAGCAAAGCTAGGCACTGCCTTTAAGGACCCTACAGGTCAATATTCCTGGAAGGTTCTTTATTCCTACTCCAGAGGAATAGTTCCGAGTTAGATAAGCATCAAGAGATTGGTCGACGGGTACAAAGTTACAGTTAGATAGGAGAAATAAATTCTGGTGTTCTATTGCACAGTAGGGAGACTATAGTTAACAATATTATAGTGTATATTTCAAAATTACTAGAACAGAGGATTTTTGAATGTTCTCATCACAAAGAAATGATAAACATATGAGGTGATAAATATGCCAAATGCCCTGATTTAATCACTATACAATGTATACGTCTATTGAAACATCACATTGTACTCCACAAATATGTGTAATTATTATGTGTCAATTTTTTAAAAAGAGGATAAATGATTAGTGTATTAAGAAATTTTAATAGAATTCTAATGACTGTTGTCCCAAACTAGTTCTTCTAGCCCTGTTAGAAGAAAGGGGATGTGTTAACAACAACAACAACAAAAAAAAAACACAAAAACCTAACCTTTCATTACAACTTCCCCAAATTAAAGAAATCAATACATATAGATAATCCCCACTCCAGGAGATGAAGTTTAATCCCTCCTCCCCTTGAGTATAGACTTAGTGACTATACTCTTCCAGAGAACAGAGTATGGAAAGAGAAAGATAGTAACTTTCCAGGGAAGAGACCTGGCAGACACTACCTTACATAACCAAGTGATCAAGGTAATGAAAAACAGGAAAGGACTAAGAAATTGTTACAGACCAGAGGAAACTAAGTAGACAATACAATATTCTGGATTGAATCCTGGAATAGAAAAAGAACATTAATGGAAGAGTGGTGAAAGCCAAATAAAGTTTGGAGTTTAGTTAACAGAAATGACCAATGTTCATGTCTTGTTTTGACAAATGCATAATAGTTGTGTAAGATGTTAACATCAGGGGAAACTGGGTGAAGGATTTATGGGAAGTCTGTACTATCTTTGTAACTCTTGTGTAAATCTAAACTTACTCAAAAATAAAAAGAAAATTAATGGAAGGAATTAAATCTAGCAGTTTTAATTCAGATCTTTGTAGTACATGGGTCATATTTCAGTACTAATATAAATATGCCTTCAAAATTTTCTAAGACCTTATAGTACAAGCTGCATAATTATTGTGTAAATGTTTTTCAATTTTCTTTCAATGAGTCTTATTTTGTTTATTCTGCTTTGCTTTAAGCAGAATAAGTGTAAGTTTATAGCCTGCCAGCAACGTTTTAGGGCATTTTAATTGGTATTCAAGGCCCTAAATGATGTGATAAACAGGAGTAGAGCCCTTCTTCCCAAAGAAAGACTTGTTAATTTGCAAATAAGCAAGTTCACTTACATAAGCTGTAACATAAATATATTAAAGAAAATGAACTTCAGATAATGCTAATAATTGTCTCATTCCTGACGTATTCAAAAATATCTAGGTCAACACTAAATCTTTTAATACCCCTCTAATAGTTATTTGAATCTCTCAGGTCTTTATTTGCATTAATGCCAGCATTTTTCATCATTTGCAATAGTACAGCAATTTCCTTAACTACCACAAGAAAGGAGTTATAAAACAGCCAGCCCCACTGGCACATTTCCTTAGTTAAGGAAAATAAACACTTGTTACTATTCCAAATCTGTTATAGTATACTTTTTTCTTTTTTTTCTTAGTGGGCAAAGCACAATGCACTTTACCGAAGTGGTCAACACATATAGTTATGTGGTGCTAATAGGTATAACAGGACAATTCTAGGAACAGAGAAAAACCACACACAATAAAAACACTGTAACAAATTAATATGGATTCTATCCGGCACTTATTCAGTAAGCACTTGCCTGCCTATGCTTTTCTGTGTTTTCTTTTCTGTGTTCTGTCTACCAATGATATCTAATTTTCACTCTTGATGGTCTTCTGATCATTTACTAAAGGAACACCATGAATTTCAATCATTAAAATGTATGCTGGATGATATAGCAGCTTAGGGGTAGGGAGTCTCAGATGAGCTGAAGCTCTTCTTGCTAAGCAACATTAGAATAACTGTTAAGCATGTCAAAGAAGGCAAAGGGATCAGTCAATAAATGCATAACTGTTCATTCACTGCAGGTAATACATTTCTACATCAGGAACACATCTAATAGTGACTTCATTCCCCGGGTCACATTTCCTACCACCTGCCCCCTCAGCTAAACAGGGCATTCCTATGCATCACTAAATTAGTGATACAATCTAACCCTGGCAGGACAAAAGTCATACATCAACAAAACATTTTCTGATAGGACTTTACTGTACTTTTAAAGATGTCAGATGGGACAGAGAGCTAATCAAATGGCTGAAATGCAAGTGCCAACACTCAGGAATAAAGACTGCTATAGGACTAGAGTACAGGATGGAGAGATAGTCTAAGAGAGACCAGAAAAGATTCTAGGAGAAGGTAGAACTTAAGTGGGACCTTGAATGATTTTGACAAGTAGAGATAGGAAGAAAGGGTATTTCAAACAGAGAGAACAAAGTACATAAAGGTGTAGGTGTGAAAGCAAGTGGTCAGTTTGAGAATGAGTGGATAATCATTTTCAATAATGAACAGGGAGATCAATAGAAATGAGACAGGAAAGACTTGGGACAGATCTAAAATTTAAAAATCATCCTAAGGAACCTAGAATTTATTTGGAAGGCCACCAAACTTTTGAGTAGAGTAGAAAAATGATTTAGAAATGTGTTTTAGAAAGCAAACCGGCAGTGGTATGGAAGAAAGACCAGAAACAGGAGAAATCAGAGGCATACAGATTAGTTAGGAGGCAACTCCGCTGGTGCATGGGAAACAGGCAAGAGGCAAGAGGCAACCTTTTAAGTAAGGCAGTGCCTGTGAGAATGGAGAAGAGAAAACCAGAGAAGGAAGTCAATAGTACTGGAGACATCAGATCTGAAGACAAGAGTAAGGAGATAATGATGTCAGTAAATGAGATGGGTAGCCTTAGAGGAGAAATGGAAGACAATGAATTCTCTTCACACACTGAGCTGGAAGTAGAGATGACAGCAGGGTAATACCATTTTTCATCATAAACCTAGTTATATACCATGTGCCTTTTTAATCTGTATTAAATTAAAAGTAGAAAGGAGTCAGGGTTCAGAGCAGAAGAAAAAGTAGGAAATACTATCCTAAATTGGATGTTAATAGTATGGCATCATGAGTCTAAATGAAATATTTTGATTCTTCACAAGTAGTATGTTCCCATGTTAAAAATTCAAGAAAGAGAGGAAAGTCAGCATTTCTACACATCATTGAGTTGGGGATATGATGTAATTCTGGCAGAACAAAAACCACAGACCAGCAAAATATTTTGTGTTAGGGCTTTGCTGTACAGATTTTTTTTTTTTTTTTTGAGATGGTGTCTCACTTTGTCACCCAGGCTGCAATGCAATGGTGCGATCTCGGCTCACTGCAACCTCCGCCTTCTGCGTTCAAGTGATTCTCTTGGCTCAGCCTCCCGAGTAGCTGGAATTACAGGCGGACACCACCATGCCCGGCTAATTTTTTGTATCTTTAGTAGAGATGGGGTTTCACCATATTGGCCAGGCTGGTCTCGAACTCGTGACCTCAGGTGATCCGCCCGCCTCGGCCTCCCAAAGTGCTGGGATTACAGGTGTGAGCCCAGCTCAGAATAGGTCTTTAGTGTACAATGGTGATAGGGCTTCACTGTACAAAAAAAAAAGAACTTTTTTTTTCTTCAGACAAAATTTTGCTGTCACCCAGACTGGTGTGCAATGGTGTGATCACAGCTCACTGCAACCTTGAAATCCTGAGCTTAAGTGATCCTCCCGCCTCAGCCTCCCAAGTTGCAGGACTATAGGCACGTACCATCATGCCTGGCTAATTTTTTTATTTTTTATTTTAGAGATGGGGGTCTCACTATCTCTCTGAGGCCGGTTTCTGACTCCTGGTGTCAAGCAATGCTCCTGCGTTGGCTCCCAAAAGCAGGATTACAGGTATGAGCCACCATACCTGGCCGAGAGATGAACTATTAATGGGGGCAACAACATGGATGAATCTCAAAGTAATTATGCTGAATAAAAGAAGGCAGACAAAAAAGAACATTCATACTGTACAATTCCATCTTTATGAAACTTTAGAAACTACAAACTCCTATAGAGTGACAAAAAGCAGATAAATGGTTATCAGGAGAGGCATAAATGGACTTAAGTAGGTACATGGGGAGACTCTTAGGCGAGATGGATATGTTCATTTTCTTGACAGATGTATACATGTTAAAACATCAAATTGTACATTAAAAATATGTGCAGTTTTTTGTATATTAATTATCCTTCAATGAAGCTATTTTTAAAGTCCCAGAAAAAAATTTAAAGGACATACCTCCCTTCTCCAGCCAATCCTTGTGTTTTAGGTGGAAGTTCCTTAGCTTTAACAGCTAATATCTCATTTAAAATGATTCCTGTTTCTCTCCATCAGCCAGTTTTAAAACTGATGTAACAACAACAAAAAATTCACTTTGAAAAATTAAAAATCCAAGTCACAACATTGACAAACTCTCTGTAACATGAACTAGGCATATTAGCTGGTAACTTGGCATTGTTGCAGGTGAATGTGTGATTTCTGTTATCTTAATGCTAAAACTAGCTAATGGCTCCCTCAACCCAACCAACTCACCAGTATTATCTCTGAAGCCTCCCAGGGTACGTGCCCATGTGTCAACTTAAGACATACTGCAGCAATATAAACTCCTATTCTTTAACAAACCTAAAACAAACCTATTAAAAGAACTCTACCAGAATTTACCATAATGTAATTTTATCTCAAAGATGATAAACTTTTAAATTCTATATTGACAATCACATACAGCTCAGGTACAAAGCATGTATGAAACAGTAACTTCTAAAAAGAACACGCAGGTAACTAAAACCTTGAAAATTCAGGATACTTTATGTGAGTCAATATGCAGTACAACTTCCTTAGTAAGCTTCACATAGTCCATGAAATACAATAGGAAATTCATGTCTTTGCTTTAGTGAGAAAGACTAAGGTTGGCATTCCTGTACCTTTGATTAAAGAGTGGTTCTGTACAAATTGGGAAGGCCACTGTTTGTAATGATGACTGCAGCTTAGGGAAGTAAACATCACCATAAGGGAAGAACCGAACATAAGCCTTCCTGGTAAGTTCAGCAAATTAACCCTCATGTCCTACAAATCAAGAAGGGACAGACTTAACATTTGAAACTTGGTAGGACTTGAAATACAGACCAGCAAAACATCTTATGATAGGGATTTTCTATACTTTTATTATTAGGAGGATAAAGACACTAGAACATGTGGCGTGATTAGTGACATGTGAAAAGCTTAATGATCATTTTTTAAAAGCTAAAATATAACATATATACATGTATTTTGAATCATGAAATACTTTTATTCTTTTAAGTGACAAGTTCTCCTATCACAAGGTGCTCAGATTGGTCATTTCCTAGGAAACAAAGTTCACTATTTTAATCCCATCAAAGTCATGGTGGCCCATTAGGTATCAGGCGTCTTGAATTCTCACACTGACAACACTCAGCTGTGCAACTATACATGAATTATAGATTCTTTCTGGGCTAAAAGTATGTGGCTTTAAAATGTGGAGAAGCCAAGAGTTTGAGTCTTACACTGTCTATGGGTTCACATATCAAGACCAAATAAGGTTCTATGTAATTCATATTTCCTTCCAGCAGCCTTGTGTAATAATCATGAATTTAAAAAATTTTTTTAATGCCTACAGCAGATTACAAAAAAATACGATATTTTAAAATTTGTTTAAGTCTTCAAGAATGTATTAAACAGGTTTCCCCACCATACTTTTAAAGGCAATGATAAAAATCTTTTACATACTGATAGGTAAAAACAATTGCCAAATAACTGTTGCTCCTACATACATATAAATGATTTGTAACTGTTGTTCCTAAATACACATAAAATGTCATCCTAAAACTGACCAGGTATGGTTGTCCATTACTGGGTTAGTTGACATTTTGGCACCAAAACTTTTTCACGATTAGTCATTCTCTTCAAGCTACTGCTAGTTGACTTTTCTAAAGTTCTTAATCCATAGCAGTAAGGGGTAGATTTTTCTTAAAAATGAAGTAGCACTGAATACTGTGAATCAAAATAACCTTTTCATGGCATTATTAAGAAAGTGAAACCTTTAGGTATCTGTATTTTTAAAAATTAAATTATGACGTAAAATGGAAAACAAGAAAATCATGGAGATGCATAGGAAAATACAGCAGAAATATCCAGAAGTGCTGAGAGGTTGTCCTTGATGGTGAGACTATGGGTGGGCGTTCCTTCTGTTATATAGCTATTCATTTCCATAACAGAAAAAATCTACATAAATTTAACAACTGCCTTATAAAACGCGTAGGGTGTCTCTCCACTCCAAATACTAAAGAGATTAAGCCACAAAGGTCACACCAAAGAAGCAAGAAGACACTGCGATCGGAACAGAGTTTTTTGAACGCTGTTACAGATATATCCTCCTATGGCCTAGACAGAGCCCATGACCAAAAAGAGGAGATTCTCCTCATCTAAGAATCATTAAAAAAAAAAAAAAAAAAACCTACAGTAGCAAAGAATGGCATTGTCATTTCTGCTCACACCACCATACAATGGAACGTGGTGCAATTAAATCCCACTTATTATAGAACCCCAAATACTCGACTCCAACCACCCCAACACCCTTGCAGTTCCCCCAGCCCACGTGTATATTCTCTGGATTGAAGGGATGGGCTTAATTGTCCCTCTTTGAAAACCTTACTCATAATCGCTACTCGCTGAGGAATATGAACCCGAGTCGCTGACCCGATCTTCAAAATCATAGTCCTCATCTTCTTCTTGTGAAGAGGGGTCTCCAGGGAGCTTGTCTGAGCTCGGACGCGAATCGCACGAAGCCACAGAGGCCATCGTCAGGAATGCAATAGCTACGAGTGGAGTAATTCAAATGTCGCAGCTACAGCTTGCTGAGGCCGCCATGTTGCCTCTGCTTGGGGAGGGGCAGAGGCCATGTGACCACCAATCCTTAGCTGCATTGGTGGCAGGTCGCGTTGCCAGGGAGACGGAGAAGCCTCCCAGAAGAAACAAGGAGAACAGAAAGCAGCCAATGGGCTGAAACTTCGAGGAGGGCTTCTCGGTTGGAAGGCTAGAAATAGCTAAAACTTCACCGCTTACGCTCCCCGGAACGCTCTTCCTTAGAGTAGCATAACTTGTTAAAACAGGCGGAGATCCACTGGGTTTCTCACCTTTTTCTTCCAGTGCTGGATATCCAGTTTGCTCTTTGTCCTGTGTTTCTAATGCCTAACAGCTGTCGGTCAGCCTGGATTTCCTTCGAGGTGAAGGAAACCGCATTTTACCTTTCCTTAGGACCTCATCCGTGCAAGTAATGGACGCTTTTAAGCAACGCGATCTAGGTGTTAATGTAAATACGCTCCATTGTTTTATGGGTTTCATATTGTTTCGCAATTGCAAACATTTTCACGGTTATCCCACGTGGATATTGTAGAGTGCCACAAATGCGTGGCAATCCTGTGGAATCAACTTCATGTTCATTTTCTAACTCAAAATTTTATAATCTAATTAAGTGTTCTCATTACTAAAGTTGGAAGTGTAAACAGGTAAAATCTACCTGTTATTTATGAATACCTATATCAAGTATTTTTTAAGTACAAAAATAACAGCTAGCATTGATTGAGAGTCAGCTTTGGCTCTGCTTACTTTATTCATATACAATGCTGAGCATTCACATACTATGAAGTAAATATTTTCTCTATATTAAATAAGGAAACTAAGCTTTAGAGAAGTTATGCATCTTACTAATGGTTACATGGCTAGCAGTCAACAAAGTCAACCAAGAAATGAACCTAAGTCAATAACCATTACATGAAATTTCCTCCCTCAGAACCCAGTAATTCAACTATTAGATATCTACTCTGAGAAAGGATGCAAATTTATAAAATTTGTAAAAGAGAAAAGCTGAAAGCAATCTTAAAATGTCAAATAATGGGGGAAAAGTTAAATATATATAAAATATGATGATTATGATTTTAACTAGCATGTATTCAAAGAGTAAAGCATGGAGGAAATGTTCATGTTGCAGTGTGTAAAAAAAAGGATATAATGTTATTTTATGATCTAAAAGGCTGGGTGCTGGGGATTCTCTAATGGGCAATTATAACATAGTGATAAGTATTACAATAAATACAAGGTTCTAATGGAATATCCAGAAAAAACCAAAGTAGTATACGTGGGGCCATGACAAATTTCTTACAGGAAGTATTAATTTATATTGTTATTATGGCATGGTTCCAACAGAGAAAGAGTAATGGGAGATGAGTCATCACATGGCCGGTATGGGTATATGCACGGAGAACTCAAAGGAACCTGAATTGTAGCTGTTGCAGGGGCAGAAAAACTCTACCTCCATCTTCTTAGGGTCCCAGCTGGGCCTGAGAATTAAACTTACCTAAAATAGATTAACAAAAGAAAAGCAACTGGAACTTGTTATACAGATGTTGAGGCCCTGCTCCACATCAGCAGGATCAGAATCTCCAGGGGAGGGGCCTGGAAATCTCTATTTCAAACAAGTGCCCCCTGTGATTCAGCAAACTTGGGGAACTGCCCTAAATTTTCTCTCAGTTCTGTGCTTCACATATACAGGCCAACTGGCCATTCCCTGAATAGGCTGGAACCCACTCCCACCTCGCAAATTTGAGCCTGGCAGACAGACCTCTCTCCTTGCTCTAGAATCCAAGTTTTACATGGCAGGGGAGCCCTCATAAAGAAATGAAGACCCAAAGAAGCAGTTAGAGTCAGTTAACTTATATACTGGATTGGACAAAGAATAGTTAGTTGTGAAGAAGCAACTAAACTAAATTGGGAAGCTTAAAAGATAAGTTATTTTAACAAGGTCTGTACAGAATTCTCTTGGTTTCACTTCTATGCCCTTGAGAATAAGAATGTTACATTTTTCTAGTATAGGGAGGGTGTCTTTCACATGGGAGCTTCATCTTTTGCTTTTAAGAAGCAGCACAAAGGTACTTGCTGTTTTTCAAGTGTATTAAACTTAAATGGCCAGGATAGTATATTCTGCCTTCCTCACAGCCAAACAAGCTGCAGTATGCAGCTTATACTTTTAAGCTGAAGTTTAGTTGTATTTACATTAACTGTACATTACATGTACAAATATACATTAAACTATGTACATTTGAATTTGTATATTACATGTACAAATGTACATTAAACTATATACATTTGAATTTCCTAGGTTTTATGGTTTTGTTTTAATTTCTAAATGTGTTTTTATAGTGTTATAACAGCGATTACATTTTGTAATTTATTTGTATTAATTCATAAAATTGTTTTCATCTTATATAGGAGCTATAAAGCACAGTTTATACCTCATTTATTTAAAATTATAATTAAAAAACTTAAGTCATCCATGGAAATCCACAATAGTTTTTCCTTAAAAGAGGTCTATATGTTACTAAAGTTGAAGAACAGGAGGAGGAGTTTGTAAAGGGGTAATGGGCAAAAGGAGTGTCAGAGGCATTTGAACCAGAGCGACTCCATCTTGAATAGGGGCTGGGTAAAATAAGGCTGAGACCTACTGGCCTGCTACCCAGGAGGTTAGGCATTCTTAGTCACAGCAAGATAGGAGGTCGGCACAAGATACAGGTCACAAAGACCTTGCTGATAAAACAGGCTGCGGTAAAGAAGCCAGCCAAAACTTACCAAAACCAAGATGGCTACAAAAGTGACCTCTGGTTATCCTCACTGCTCACTGTATGCGAATCATAATTAGAGTACAGTGAGCAGTGAGGATAATGAGCATTAGTTGCTAAAAGACACTCCCATCAGCATCATGACAGTTTACAAATGCCATGGCAATGTCAGTAAGTTATCTAATATGTTCTAAAAAAGGGAAGACCCCTCAGTTCTGGGTACTACTCGCCCCTTTCCCAGAAAACTCATGAATAATCCACCCCTTGTTTAGCATATAATCAAGAAATAACTATAAGTATACACAGTCAAGCAGCCCATGCCGCTGCTTTGCCTATGGAGTAGCCCTTGTTTTTTCCTTTACTTTCTTAATAAACTTGCGTTCAATTTACTCTATGAACTTGCCCCGAATTCTTTCTTGGGTAAGGTCCAAGAACTCTCTCGGGGTCTGGATTGGGACCCCTTTCTGGTAACAGGAGGTCCTTGAGGTGGTAGGAGGGGATAGCATCCAAGGCACAGAAGGAGGGATATGACCTCCCTGGACACCTCTTCCCTAAAACTAGAGGAAAGAGCCAAAGAAGGGTGCTGGTGTGGATGGTGACTTGCCAGTTTCAGGCAGGAAGCTGAGGCAGTCTCCATGTGACAGTGTTTATCGTCTGGTAAGTAGGCTGCAACCTTGCCAGCTGAAAGTGATGGAGGAAGTAATGGGGTCAGAAGTTTGAAGAAAGTGGAGACAGGAAGGAAGGGAAACAAATATTTCCATTAGCACTGAGATCCAACAAAAAATGTATTACTTTTAAAATCAGAGAAACAATATTATTTTAAAAAGCTGGAGTAACTATACTCATTATTTTGAGTTTCATGGTAAAATATACATGCTTACTTTCACCACAATCTTAAACATTAGAAATGATTTAAGATTCCATTTCAAAATAAAAAGTGCTTTAGTTACCTCTTTAATAAGTTAACCTTTCCTTGTTTTAAAAGCAACTTATTGGAAGTAAAAAATAAAATAAGAAATTAAAAAAGGACATTTACAAATTTTAGGAAAATATCACATTTTCTTCCTACAAATTTTTCATCAATTTTTTTTGTAAGCATCTAATAGTTTCATACCCTGCCTCATAAACCTTGCATGGCACCTCCTTAAATAGAGAACAAAGTCCAAACTGTGTAGCTTCTTTTAAATTTTTTTCTCCAATTCTACAAACAATTGAACACCAATTCAGAATTAAATGGTTTATTCCATGTTACATCGTAAGTTAATCAAGCTGATCAACTTGTCTATTCAAAAGAATCAACTGGAGCTTGTTATACAGATTTTGAGGCCCTGCTCCACATCAACAGGATCAGAATCTCCAGGAGAGGGGCCTGGAAATCTCTATTTTAAACAAGTGCCCCCAGTGATTCAGCAAACTTGGGAAACTGCCCTAAACTTTCCCTCAGTTCTGTGCTTCATGCATACGGGCCCACTAGTCATTCCCTGAATAGGCCGGAACCCACTTCCACCTCCTGAATTTAAGCCTGGCAGACAGACCTCTCTCCCTGTTCTAGAATCCATCATCCACGTAACCTTGAGCAAATGACCTCCACAAGCTTCACTTTCCTTATCTGTAAATTCAGAAAATGGTACTTACTTCACAGGACTGTTTGGAATCTAATGAGTTAATGCATGTAAAATACCTAGCACATAAAGCATCAATAAAAGAGCTATTTTATCTCATTTACTCACACAGTTCTCTTATTGTGGAATGATACTTACCCAAAATTCATTTGTTGAAATACTACACCTTTCTTCAAGATCCAATTCAAACAGCACCTTTTCCCAAAAGCCCTCCTAGACACATCTCCTACCTCAGTAAGAATTCCTTTTTCTACTCTTTCCTCATAATCTATCCCATAAAATTAGGTTATAACTAATATCAGTCTGTCTTATATCTAAATTAAATAGGAATACATCTATCATTGCCACCAAATGACAATCTCCTGGAGAACCTGACTGGGTCTTTTTTTTTTTTTTTCTCTTCAGTCTTTCACTTGTCACAAGGTTGAACTGGAGCAAAAAATGCCACATGAAAGGATACCTGCTAGGACGTTAGCTATATCTCTGAGTTACGTTAACTCCCTTGGCTAATTTACTTCCATGTGTTAGTTAAATGGATAAAAGTGAGCAACAACAAAATTTACCACTTCGCTTTATTTTTCATCAAAGAAGAAATAATAGCAATCATTTTTATCCTTATTTTAATTTTCAGGTTGTAGTATCAATTAGTCATATTTCTAAATTTACATATCATATTTCTACTAACCTTACTAATATTTAATAAGCTTAGATATTTTTGAAAGGATGAAGAAAGGAAAGGAATAGGATGCCATTTTCAGGGCCTTTATAAGAATATTCTGTATGTTTCATAATTAGCAATTGCAAGAAGATTTAAGAGATTTAGACTGGGGTATATTTTCATTTTCTCTTTTCCACTACAAAATGACCAGCCATCTTCTGAAGCCCAAATATGTTTAATTTAATGCATATGAGACTTGACATCCTTATTTCCATAGATTACCATCTTGATTAGGCAAACAATACAATTCTGACATAAAATACACCAGATAAGGACATAATTAAATATTTAGTATCGTTAGCAGGTTCAGGAGCTCTTTCTCTAGTAGTAATAGAAGCTAGCAATGAGAAGTAAATGAAAATAGGGCCACATGAGGTCATATTCATTAAAAATTTAAACTACAAGGTAAAAATTATGTAAGAGTTTTGTTAGAAATTAATATTGCCTTAATTGTGAACACAGAAATAATAATACTTTATGAACTATGTGGTAATAATGACAGCCATAATTGTTTTTAAAATATGAATAAATAACTTGGTAGACCAACAAAATAGCATTTTAGAAAGTGAGACTTTATTATGTAGAAGATTTCAAATTTCAGAGTTGATATATCAAAATAACATTTCAGCAATCCTAAATGTACAGAATTGCATTATGGTCTAAAATTCTCATTTCCCTCTATAAAAGTTGAATTACTTGTTAAAATGCATACAACTTACCTGCAATAAGACCATATATTCCACATTTGAATAGTAATGGAATACAGATGAGAATCCAGAAGCACAAGTGAGACTAAAATAGATGGCACAAAGCTCAAGCCCAAAACCCAATTCATTTACTCCTATTTCTTTTCATTTTATATCTTCATTTACAAATTATAACAAATTTGGCAAGCTGTTCTACCACTATAGATCAATAGCTGCCAATCAGAAGGAAAGAAGGCTCCCTTAAAACAGGAATACAACAACCCTGGAAAATGTTGATGGCTGACAATCTGCTGATGAAGAGGAAAGTAGAAAACAAAAGGCAGACATGAGAATTAACAAAAAAACATAGTTTATAAATGACTGCCAAATGCCTTAAGTAGCACCTAAAACAAAAAAATTCACAGCATTGTTGAATCCTACAATAATTTGACATTGACTGTTAAAAACACTTGATAATCTGTAAGTGCCATGCATTCTCCAGTCAGGGGATCCAAGTTCTCATCCTGATTTTGGCACCAGTAACCAAGTGGAAGTGGACAAAGTCAGTTTCCTCATCTGAAGGCAGCAATAAGAATCTCTGCCTACTCTATAGGGTTGCTGAAAATCAAATGAGATAACCCTTGAAATCTAATGCCTTATACCTTAAGAAACAGAGCAGTGTGTACTTTATACTATATTTTCAAAAGCTGTTTTTTTAATTATTCATTTTAGTTTTTATTTTTAGATCTTAAAAAGATATTACATACTCTTTTACTAACAGGAATATTACTTAATTGGGCATAGCCCCTGAGAATTCTGGATAGTTGCGGTATTTTGAATTTGCATATTTTCACCTTTGGTAAGAGTATGAAATTTGGGTCGTCAAAAATTTTGAGAATCACCTCTAGTTCACTCTCTCCATTGGCTTAGGGGTCAAAAAACCAGCACTCTAGCCTGGACCAGCACCATTCATTAGCTATTAGGCCTTGGGCAAAGTCACCAGGCTGAATCTTCTCAGAATCTTTAGGAACTATCATTTTGTGTTTTGTTTTAGTTTTTTATTATAGAACAGTTGTTACCATAATCCCTTATATTTGACAGAACTTTAGTTTTATAAAGCACTTCCATATCATCAGAAATTCACACCAACACCTTGTGAGGTGGGTATTATCCCTTTATATTACAGAAAGAACAGGGGAAAATACAAATAAGTTAAAAGTCTTGCCAAGTCACACAACTACTGTGCAACAGAAAATTCGGACTCCAAGGAAATGATTAATTTGCAATAGTATTGTGCATATGTTTTTTTTTAAATTGCAAAATACTGAGTATTAATAGTATTGTTTGGTTATTTCTTATAATCAAGATGACACAAAAATAACTTAAGTAACTGAGAAATACAATACTGATGCTTTTCCTTGACTCAGACAACTTATGTGTAACTTTTTTCAAAAAGCAGAATAGTTAAATTTATTTTGCTGAGCTATTGTTATTTTACAATTGACATTTTGCAGTTAGCACCTCATGCAGAGAAAAGTTTGCAACTTTGCTTTAATTTTGGTTTGGCTGAAGTATCTTTTTCAAAAGCACAGCAATTTAATGCTTTACATTTAGATGACGAGTTAGTGGGTGCAGCGCACCAGCATGGCACATGTATACATATGTAACTAACCTGCACAATGTGCACATGTACCCTAAAACTTAAAGTATAATAAAAAAAAAGAAAAAGGAAAAAAAAATTAAAATTAGATCAAAAAAATAAAAAAATAAAAACCATATTTGCAATGGAAAATATACAAGTAATTTAAAAAAGGACACACTCACAAGACTTACCCTTTAAAGTAAGACGTTAAAATAAAAGTCTGTTATTTTCTCTTAATAACATGGCTACTAGTCTCTTGAATGCAATTGCCAAAATTTTGTATATAATTTACAATGGATGTTTTAAAGGAAAAACATACAAGTTTTGTAACAGTAATACTTTTAAAATAGGCCATGCATTGATATAGTTCATGAGAACTATGATAAGTACAAGTATGATTTAAGGGTTATCAAATCTCCCTAATTTCTATAATATTATGCCTAAACAAATCTGTATATAGACAAGCAAAAGACATTTGATTAGATGTGAACTTGTGTGAAATACAGATGCATTAAATTAAAGAGAAACCTCTACAGATGTCTAAGTTTTTTAAGTGCCTGTTTGAAAACATTAAATAATAAATAACCACTAATAAGAGTAATGCATTGCAGTAGCAAAAAGATTTTCGTATAATGTTAAAAAGAAAGCACTGTTAGCCATGAAACTGACAAACACATTTATAGTTCCAGATTCCATTGGTTCCTCCAGCATATGGGAACAGTTATTTGTAATTCAGATAAAGTAGCTTTTCATTGTAATACTGAGCAGGTTATTCTAGAAATATTCCACTACTTCCGAAATAATCACCTCAGTCTTGATGACTATAGCTTAAACATATTCTTTTGCCTGGTTTATTCGGACAGGTTTGTGCTTTGGATCTGAAACCCTAAAGTGTTCATCAGTTTGAAATTTTTTGGCACTTGACATTTAAAACATGAGAAATATAAAGAAATTCTGTTGCAGCAAGGTCTTAAGCTTTTAAAATTAGCACCCCTCCCGGCTTTACAACAAAGTCATGCTGTGAATGAGTTTTTAGTTAATGCTTCTTGGGATTTATTCCTGGACTATAATTTTATCAAATGCAGGGGGAATTGTCTTTGGGAATTTAGCAGAATATCCTTTTCACCGCTCGTTTAATAATATTTTATTTTATATGGCAGGGGCTCTTTGGGGGTTGGGGGAAACCAACTGCAGAAAATTGCAGGTTTCAGAAGACAGCTCTGAAATCGCAGACACCCAATTTCTCCCTTGCACACTGTCTTTCTTTTTTACTCACACTTCCAATAGAACAGGATTTCTACAGCTCATATGGTTTTGTACAAAGACTTAAAAGGGCCACTTGAAACGTTTACAGATGAGAGGGCTCACATAAACCTCCCCCTGACAGATATTTACTAAGCGCCACTTACTCTTTCTCGCCACAAACGTATTCAAGAGATACTTTAGATATATTTCTAAGAGTTCTTTTTCCCTACAACGTCTTATGAAGGCCAGGCCTTCCTAGAACTAAAGCAGCATTAACTGCTTGGTATTTCATCCATCCTCTCTTAAAATTGAAAGACAATTTGCTCTTCATGTGGACTATTTCTTTCTCTTCTATAAACCCATCACTGTAACCACAGGATTTAATATTTGTTAGTCTATTTTGCATAAAGGATAAGGTTGGACGAAAGTACCAGCAGTTAAAATTAATGCACTAGCAGCTTACAGAAAGTTAGGGTTCTCATTCTTCCTAGAGAAACTCTTAAATTTCTTTTGTGCAGTTGTTGGTGTGTGGGCGCAAGCGCATGCGCGCGCGTGTGTGGGAGGGGGGTGGGGTAGAATTAGGTTTGTTAGAAAAGAAGCTCTTTTTGATTCCAGTCACAACTAAAGTTCAAACAAAACTCTTAGCTTGCTGGAAGAAGCCTGGAGGTGTTAAGGGACAGCTTCGCTTAATCTTTCTTTCTCTTCTTCCTAAGGTAGCGTTTTCCGGAGGAGATGGGTGACCGGGACCCGCGGGGGGCCGGTCTCGGCAGCGGGACGGGGTGGATCGCTGGCACCCGATTCTGGAAAGGGTGGGGTGCAGGTCCTAACGGCCCTTCGCGGCCAGCGCCGCACTAAGGCGAATCCCAAGTCAGATGCTTCCAGAAAGACCCCAGAAAGAAAAGCGGCCCCTCCCTCACCAACATTCCCGGGGCAAGAGGGCGGTCTCGCCCCGCGCCCCGGGGCCCTGCACTGACCTGTGTAACAGGACACGCTGCACTGAGTCCAGGTCCTCCAGGCTGTGGGGGGCAGGTTTGGGGATGCTGGACCTGCCCACCTGAAACATGCCCACTGGAGACTCGCTACAGGGGCGGACGACAGGTCACCCAGGTCCCAGCCCCGGCTCCCGCCGAACCGCCTGGCCCCCGCACAGCTCCGGCCGCCGCGGGGAACCTGGAGGTGCCAGCCTCCGACGCGCGGAAGCCAAGCGCTGAAGGCGGTGGTGTCAGCGACGGCGGCCCCTCCTTCGCCCGCGTGCTCCCCTGCCGGTCTCGGAGCCCGGCGCACTGGCGGGCGGCGCGGCCACTCCTCGCTGTGGGGGCCCGGGGCAGGTGGGGGCTCTGTGGGCCGCCAGCCCCACCAGGGCTCGCGAAGTCCAGGCTGCCCGGTCTTCCACGTCTGGGTTTCTCCGGTGTCTTCCACTGGCCCAACACACAACCCGTCTCCGGCGCTGGGGGCGAGCCGTCGAGCGCCTCCGGACCCCGCCGCCTGGCGCTGCCCTCTTTCGCCGCCTAGTGCGGGATGCAGCTCTTCACCCTCCCTTCCAGGACAGCGAGGCCGCCTTGGCCAGGGACACCCGCGTCCAGGCGCCGCCCCCAGTGTAGGAAACTACCACCTGCAGCTTCTAGCGCTGCAAACAAGGGAGGAGTGGAGGAAACTCTCAAGGGCCTCTGAGGCTCTGGATGCTCTGTGGAAGACCCGAAAACGAGTGGGGAAGAGGCAAGGTAGTTGTCTGTTCTTGGTGGGAGTTTTAATTCAGCCTAAAGAAGCCATATACATTCATCCGTCCGTGCAAATGTGTATTACCACTTGCTATGTGACAGGCCGAGTTCTAGTCTTTGGAGGTACAAGAGTGAATAAAAGGTGGACTCTGACTTGTCTAGTGTGGCTTTATTCTCTTTTGGGGGGATTTATTTGCTTTAAAATATACTTGACCCCAGGAGACAGTCTCTACTCTAGGGCATTAGGTATTTCAGTGAACTATTCTATGGCCTGCGGTCAAAGAGAAGACAAAATTAGCGTGGTGGTTTTTCCATCGTGGGAAAAGTGACGCGTGTGTGACTTCTTACTGTAGACTGTCCCTAAGTCAGAACCTGCCAGAGTGGTAAGGGGAACCACTGAAGGAGAATAAATGGAGAAACTGGAGCGTAATAGTTTAAAATGTGAGCTACCATAGGTTATAGATTACAGATTAATGATAAATGGTAATAGATTAATTTTAAACTTTAGGGTAATTAGCTGGGACTTGGCTACTTACTGTAGGACCTCTAAATGTCATTATCTGCAGATCTTTTCTCTTAGGTCCATTTCTCCAATAAGGGATGTCTTTCTGGCTGCCAAGTGGGTTAAGAGGGTGAATGATGGAGGCCCCATCTCTTAGCATATAGACTTTTACTTAATTCCTCTCTTTTCAGTAAGTTACCTTACCCCTGGTCTACACTGTACCTGTGTTCTTGAGTCCACTGCATCAAGAATCTGAAAATGTTCATGTCTTTTGATTCAGAAATTAACCCCAAGGAAATGATAAAAAGTGAGGGTCGTAATGTTCGTTGCAGTACGTTATTACAGCAAAAATATGAAAGGTATAAATGTCCAAAATTAATATAACTACCTACATAGATTAAAGTTCATTCATACAGTGATCTAATATATATTTATTAAAAGGAAGTTTAAATAAAATGCTTAATGGCATAAGAAAATATTTATGACTTAAACTTTAGTAAATATTCAGGAGACAAAATTGTGTATTCAGTTTTTTGTTGCTATGTAAAAATTGGGAAATTGATTGGATGGACACACACCAAATCTTAAAAATGATTATATCTGGAAGTAAAATTATGAATGATTTTTTTCTTGTAGTTTTCCATGTTACATTTTTTACAATAAATATATATTATTTTTATAATCAGAATGTATTCAATCCATTGTGGGAATGTAAATGTGTGAAAAGAATGATTTATAGTCCCACTTGGGAGGCTGAAGTGGGAGGATACCTTGAGCCTAGAAATTCAAAACCACCCTAGGCAACATAGCAAGATCCCCCTCTCTTAAAAACAAAAAAACAAAACAAAATCCAGATTGATTTGAAGAATAGTTGGTGGCAACTGAATTTGTGGGTAATAATTTCCAATTATTATCTATTTCAGATTACCATTCTCAGATATACATAAGTGGTTTTGCAAAATATTTTATCATTTAAGGGTACAAGGGTAGCCTACATTTTAAAAAAGGACCATTACAAATCTTTTATATAGAGAATGGTTATTTTGTAAATCAGATATTTGCTGTTTTTTTACTATAATAATTTATCTTTTGTTTGAAACTACTACATAAGTTTTCCGTCTGACTTCAGATTTTGTGAAAAGTCCATGTTCTCACTTACAAGTGGGAGCTAAACATGCTGTACTCATGGACATAAAAATGGCAGCAATAGACACTGGGGACTGCTAGAGGGGGAAAGGAGGGAGGGGAGCAAGGGTTGAAAAACTAACTGTTGGGTACTATGCTCAGTACCTGGGTGGTGGGATCATTCTTATCCCAACCCTCAGCATCAGGTAATATACCCAGGTAACAAACTTGCACATGTACCCACTGAATGTAAAATAACAGTTGAAAAAGAAGTCAGTAGTAAACATTAAAAATGTTTTGTGTGAAAAGTTTATGATGTTATAAACCGCTATTCAATTACGTGTTCAAAATAAATCTTCATTTACATACGTTTTCTTAAAGTAGGATTTATCTATAGCTACTTGTGGGCAAGAAAATATTCTATACTTTCAAATTTATTCTAGACAATGACAACTTATATCTCATAACAGAATAATTCATTTAACATGGAAACTTTTACCACTAAAAGATTCTCACCATGTTTTTATGTTTGTATATTAATTGGATTGTTTCAATCATTCTTTCCTTATAGCAACTTATAAGGAAAATAAGATAAAATATTTGCAACATGTATTTTGAGATGAACAACCTGTACAGAGGGAGAGGTTGATGATGCAAAAGAAAAACGAGATCATTGGTACTGCCAAGTCCCAGAGTTAGGAGAAAATGGTATATTAGTGCACAACTGGAGGTCTCACCTTGGACTAGAAGAGGCACACTTCATTATTATTATTACCATAATTTTCTGCATTTCATAGTAGAGATTTTTAAATAAAAATTGACAGCTACCAGAGAAATCAGGACAGAGCCATACCTTTTCACTAATTTTAGGTGTCCTTATCCTTTCTGACCTTTATCAATAATGGTTTCCATAATGATTTTTAGACTTTTGCCTTAGAGAAATAAATACCTTTATAAAAAAGAAAAAACCCACCCTAGTTTTAGGCTCATAGAATATTGGTACTATTTTTTAATGCATCATGAATTAACTGATCTCCTCTAATAGATTCTAAAGCTTTTTGAGGTCAAATGATGTCAAGAGGCTTTAGAATCTATTAGGTAGTACATGATTTGACCTCAAGCATCCATATATGTTGAGTGACTGCATCCTGTATCATGGTTGCTTCTGAAGGTGAAATCCTGGGTCAACTCAATATTGACTTGAAGTTTGAGAGAGCTGTTTTCACTGGCTCGCTACAGGGTTCTATACTTGACCTAGTTCTATTTGATAATTTAATTAATGACTTTAGTGAAAATAGGGAAGGTATGCTTGCCAAAATTGCAGTGGATGAAAAATTGGAAATGTGTTGGCTCTTACAAAATTTCTGGAGTCTGGAAACCCTAACTCGAAAAGGAAAAGGTATGTGTGTGTATTTTTGCACATATTTAAAAAATAATTATAATAGATCAGGAAAGGAAAACAAGCAAGCTTAGTAGCCATTCAAGCATAAAAGATGCAGGCAAATTATTGAATTGCAATATGAACAGTGTTAAAGTGGCTACCATCGTACACTACTGAAGTACCATATAAATTTCTGTCTTCTGTGTACCAGATTTTAACAAACACATTGTTGCTAGAGGAGTGGATTAGGATCCATCAAACCCACCAATCTGTCATAAATCTCCTGTTTTTACTTTCTTCTGTGGTCCATCACCCTCTTGGAAATACTTGAGCATTGCTACATGAAAGGTGGTTAGGAAAAAACTCATTCAGTAGAATTGTCTAAGAATTCTTGACACATCATTTTTTTCTTTTTTATACATTAAGGGGTATGTGTGCAGTTTTGTTACATGGATATACTGTGTAGTGGTGAAATCTGGGCTTTTAGTGAACCTATCAACCAAATAGTGAACATTGTACCCAATAGGTCATTTTTAAATCCTCACTCCTCTCCCACTCTTCCTGCTTTTGGAATCCCTGGTGTCTATTATTATCCTGTCTATGTCCATGTGTACCTGATGTGGTTTGGCTCTGTGTTCCCACCCAAATCTCATGTTGAATTGTAATCCCCAATGTTGGGGGAGGGACTTGATGGGAGGTGATTGCATCATGAGGTTGGATTTCCCTTTTGCTGTCCTCGTAATTGTGAGTTCTCACGAGATCTGGTTGTTTGAATGTGTGTAGCACTTACCCCTTCACTCTCTCTCTCTTGCCAGCCATGTGAAGACCTTGCCTGATTCCCCTTTGCCCTCCACCATGATTGTAAGTTTCCTGAAGCCGCCTCCTCAGAAGAAGCATACACAGCCTGCAGAACTGTGAAGTGATTAAACCTCTTTTCTTTATAAGTTACCCAGCCTCAGGTATGTCTTTATAGCAGTGTGAGAACAGACTAATACAGTATCCATCCCTTAGCTCCCACTTATAAGTGAGAAGTTGTGGTATTTGATTTTCTGTTTCTGAGTTACTTCACTTAGGATAATGGCCTTCAGCTCTACCCATATTTCTGCAAAGCACATAATTTCATTTTTTATGGCTGCATAGTATTCCGTGGTGTATATATACCACATTTTCTTTATTTAATCATCCATTGATTAACACTTAGGTTGATTCCATGATTTTGCTATTGTCAATAGTGCTGTGATAAAGATTTGAGTCCAAGTATCTTTTTGATATAATGATTTCATTTTTTAAAATAGATATCTACAAGTGGAATTGCTGGATTGAATTATAATTCTATTTTTAGTTCTGTGAGAAATTTCCATACTGTTTTCCACAGAGATTTTACTAATGTACATTTTCAACAATAGTGTAAAAGTATTCCCTTTTCCCCACATCCTTTCCAATATCTATTGGGTTTTTTTTTTTGACTTTTTAATAATAGAAATTTCTGGCACATCTTTGAATTTTTTTTCTCTTTTTCCAACTTCTGTCTCTAGGTATACATGGCAGGCAGGGGCCAGATTATATACACTGCCTTGAAGATTATGGTCTTTATCCTCAGTGCAACAAAATAAAGTCATTGAAGAGTTTTAAGTAGAGGACTGACATGATGACATGGTGAGCTATTTTAAAAAATTCACCCTGGTTTGCTCTATGAAGAATGGATAGCCAAGAATGAGTCTTAGTTGTTGTTGTCATTGCCTTTAGAATTGAGTGAGTCTTGAAGGACAGCAATATTTAATGGCAGGATAGAAGAATATATGCCCGGAAAGGACACACAGAAGTGGCCAGAGAAAGAAAGGACTTAAATCACGGAAGCAAAGGGAACTTAATATTTCCGCTGGAAAGTCAAGGATGATGAAGCCTGAAATATGTCCTTTGAAGTTAGGCACAAGAAGTTCATTAGTGAGTGCTGATTGTATGGAGTAGTGGTGGTGGGGAGATGTACTGAGACAGCTGGGAGAGTGAGTTGGAGGGGAGGAAGTGCAGGCAAAGAGCAGAAATAGCTCTTCTGCAAAGTTTGCATCAGAAGAGAATTAGTTATGTGTTAACATGGTGTTAAGGCAGATTTCTTCCTTCCTTCTTCTATTCTTCCCTCCCTTACCTTATTATAATGTCAGAGGCTTGAGTAAGGTTAAAATAACTGTGAGGATAATCTATTAAATAACTGAGAGGAAGAGGCTGAGCATAAAAAGAAGAAAAATGAGTTGTCTTACAGAGAAGAGGGGATACTGCTCTGGTATCCTGTGGACAACAAATCAGGGCAGGTGTGAAGGTTTGTAAGTTAAATGGTTGAAGATGGAGTCTTCTAGTCAGGGGGCATTATGGGTTGGTTCATGTCCCCTCGAAATATACATGGCAATCCTAACCCCTGGTACCTGGATGTGACTGTATTTGGAGGAGTATCTTTACAGATGTAATCAAGTTAAGATGAGGTCACACTGAATTAGGGTGGGTCCTAATCCAATATAACTGGTGTCCTTATGAGAGAGGAGAAGAGAGACATACACACACAGAGGGAAGTTGATGGGAAGGCACAGAAAGACAGTGACATAAGACAGCAGAGGCAGAGATCAGAGTGATTCATCTATAAGCCAAAGAATGCCAATGATTGCTGCCAGCACCAGAGGCTAGGAGCAGGCATGCCACACATTGTTCCCAAGAACCTTCAGAGAGAGCATGGCCCTTTCATCACCTTGATTTAGGGCTTCTAGCCTCCAGAATTGTGAAAAGATAAATTTCTGTCATTTTGTGCCACCCAGTTTGTATTAATTTGGTATGACAACCCTAGGAAACTAAGACAGCTGGATTCTATTTTTGGGTGTGTAAAATGGGAGACAAGATCATCTGCTAAATATGAGAGGGCAGGTAGGGGGTGGAGGTTTGAAAACAGCATGGAAAAGATCACACTGATGTAGTGAGAGGAAGACAGGGCTGACCAGTGTAATAAATGTAAAGAACTTGTCTGGCATGTTCAGGGCACTGGTCAGCAGGATTTCTAAAATGGCCCCCAAAAGACATTCTACCCTAATCCTCAGAACCTGAGAATGGGCTGAGGTATCAATCCTGTAATGATCTGATATTATATGGCACAGCTGATGTTAAGATGGGGAGATTATCTTGGTGGGAGAGATCTAATTGCATGAGCCCCGAAGAGCAGAGAGCTTTCTCCAGCTGATGGCAAAAGAGGAAGTTAGAGAGATGCTCTTGAGAAGAACTCTGTGGGACATTGCTGATTTGCAGATGGAGGGGCAGCCTCTAGAAGCAGAGAGTGGCCCCTGGCTGACTGCTGGCAAGGGTACCTCAATCCTACAACTACAAGGAACTAAATTCTGCCAACAGCTTGGATAAGCTTGGAAGAAGATTTTTCCACAGATCCTTCAGATAAGAGGTTAGTCCTGCTGAATCTTTGGTTTTGCCATGTGAAACCATAAACAGAGAACCATGTTGAGCTTGCCTGGACTTCTGGCCTACAATATGTTGAGCTAGTAAATGAGCGTGTTTAAGACTGCTAAGTTTGTGGCAATTTTTTAAATGTAGCAATGGAAAACTGATACAGGGTATTTTCAGGAATGGTGATGGCCAATGGACTATGAACAATTCCACCCAGTAGGCCCTGTGGATGGAAATAATCTCTAGCAGTGCTTGGCAGCTCTCATGCAGACATAATTTCCAAGACACCATATTCTTCTGACTATAGTTCTTTTGCATTTTTTGATTCCTCTTCTCCCAAACTCTAAAGGTTGGAGCTCTCACCAGAAGTCACGTATCTAGTAATTGCCTTCAAACATCTTAAAGGCCACCATGTGGAACAGAGATTGTCTTATTCAGTATATATTCTGAAGTTAGAATTAGGACAAGTAGACTTTATATGAAGGCAGATTTATACTTACTGTATAATGCAAGTTGGGCTTTTTGAGAAGCTGACTCTGAGATAGAGATTTCCATATAGGAAGTTTATTGATCACAATAAACTTAGGATCAATAACTATAGGGGAGTGAAGGAAGGACTGGGCAGAGGGAGCTGTTGAGTGATAATGCAGGCTCAACAAAGACCTCAGCTGATCCCATGTGCTTCAGATGAGATGGTCCCTCAGAGTTGTTCTGAGTTGAAGCAAGAGGGAAAGGTCCTTGTATCCTCTTAACCTGTCATTTAAACTAGAAAAGAGGCATAACCTCGGGCAAGATAATTATCTTCAGCTGAAGGAAGTTATTGGTGAGGAACTCAGCTGAGAATCACAGCTGTCAACATTCCCAGCTGGGTGGAAGAATGAATGCTTGCCTCCTAAAGGCAGGGATGAGAGGGGCGGAGATCAATGTGCTCCACAGCATCTAACACGATATAAAAGAAGACGCACCAGTGTGATGGGGCTCTATGTCACTAAAGGGGTTCGTCAGTAGAGGTTGCAGGACCCCTGGCAAGGATGTTGCACTAGTGGAATCTAGTATTGAACAGAAAAATGAAGTGGAGTGTGAGTCCTTAGAGAATTTCTGAAATTCTTTTTATTCTCTGGCATTTCCAGTGGCTACAGGTGTCCATTCCAACACTGGCTCACCCTTGCAGCTTTAATGTAGTGACCATTTATGAGCTCTCTGCCCTAGGAAGAAGATATAGCATGAGTCAAAGTATGGAATGATATATTAATACTTGACTGCCCTTGACACATTGGATTTAATTGTGTTCTTCTACCCTCAGGACAGTACATATGTAGTCAGGAAAGTTCTCCAGGTGGCCTTGGACTGGCCCAGTTCTCCCTCCTTTCTCACATGTAGTTCTCAAGAATAATTGTAGAATGTGCTGGGAATGCAGTAGCCTGAGATAAGGAGGAATTGGCCACAACGGCTCAGTCACCCCTAGAAACAGAATGCCCTCCAACACTTTAGCCCAGTGCATCCTGTAGCTGCCAGGGTATAAAACCCAGAATGGGCTGCTTCCTGGGGTCCTTCAGCTGCATTTTAAGTGGGGCACATGGAGATGAGACTCCATCAGCCTTGGGTAGCTTTCTTGAGTCTTGGGGGACTGGCTCATCGTGAATCCTAGGCTTTTGTTGTCCTTTGCTGACTATCTGTGAGTAATAAATCTGCTTCATGTAACTTCTTTTTTTTTTTTTTTTTGAGATGGAGTCTCACTCTGTCACCCAGGCTGGAGTGCAGTGGTGCGATCTCGGTTCACTGCAGCCTACACTTCCCGGGTTCAAGCGATTCTCCTGCCTGCGATTCTCCTGCCTCAGCCTCCTGAGTAGCTGGGATTACGGGCACGTGCTACCACACCCAGCTAATTTTTATATTTTTAGTAGAGACGGGATTTCGCCATGTTGGCCAGGCTGATCTCAAACTCCTGACCTCAGGTGATCTGCCCGCCTTGGCCTCTCAAAGTGCTGGGATTACAGGCATGAGCCACTGCACTCGACCTGCATGTACCTTCTTAACATGTGTGAGTGTTTTGTCTCACTGGGCTCCCACAAGTAGTACAGGTGCAGCCCGGGATGCAGTGGGCTGAAATAATAACTAGTGCACAGTGAAACTGCTTTGCACATAGGAGGTCTAGATTTTTAAAATTATAGAAATATCTTAATCTAGTCATTACTCCTCTAGAAAGAGTAACTTTCTTCAGTTTTTATAATTGGCAGAGCAGGCTTCTCTATTTCTATTTACACATCATTATTTAGGAGGAGTCTTTTAGCTTAAAAATGGGTTAGAGCTATTATCAATTATCTATAAAGAGTTTTGTTTTTTAGTTAGGTTCAGCTTTCTGAAGAATTTGAGAATCCATCATTGCACTGGAAAATGGAACAAAAAGTCTACTTCAAAGGACCTTGCCCACAAAAGACACCAGAATGGTGGGTCATCTGGCAGGGGGAGGCTGGAATATGTGGGAGGTGAGGTAGGGGCTGAGAAGGAATACGGAAGACAGAGCTTCTGGGTACACACCAGCCTGTGTAATGTAGACGGGAAAGAAATGTTTTTTACCTGCTGAACTCTGTGCTCATGATAGGATTCTGGTAAGACTGTTCTTTTTGGTAATGTTCTATATGTGTATACTCTTCCAGACATTGAGAGGCATAATGGCAGGGTTATAACTATTTAGCATTTCTGACTTTTCCTCATGCATATTATTTATTTAACAAATATTTAATGAATATTACTAAATGCAAATCACTATATCATCCATTAAAAATGCTTTTAATGTCCTGTATCACTTGGTTCTTGTTCTATCTTCCTAACCAGATGAGGCATCTTGTTAGATTTTTGGCATCCTCCAGGGTTAGGGATCGTGGCCACTTTCTCAGGAGTTAGTTTTCAGCTCTGATGTACCAAGCTCTGCCCTGTCTCAGGCTGTCCCACTGCTTATACCACCACCATCTGATACCCAATTGATAAACTCTTGCCATTTCCTGGACCCCTGAATGCATATTCAGGTGTTTTTATCCTTAGCATTGAATAATAATATGTGTGTGGAGTGACAGATAAATAGGATGATAGGCAGATATGTAGATAAAGTTGTATTTGCTTGGGGCAGGGCGCGGTGGCTCATGCCTGTAATCCCAGCACTTTGGGAGGCCGAGGCAGGTGGATCACTTGAGATCAGGAGTGAGACCAACCTGGTCAACATGGTGAAACCCCGTCTCTACTAAAAATACAAAAACTAGCCAGGCATGGTGGCATACACCTGTCATCCCAGCTACTCGGGAGGCTGAGGCGGGAGAATCACTTGAACCTGGGAGGTGGAGGTTGCAGTGAGCAGAGATCGCGCCGTTGCACTTCAGCCTGAGTGACAAGGTGAGACTGTGCCTCAAAAAAAAAAAAAAGTTTTATTTGCTTGGATCCAAATGCTTTCTGTGTGCAAACCCTTACAACAAAATAGGCGGAAAGGGCTCTTTCCTTGCTCTATTCTCTCTGGGGCCTGGCATATGCCTCCCTCTTCAGGAGCTGGAAATTCGTTAAATGGCATAGAGCACCAGCGGTGAAACCTCTGACTTCTTCATTTGAAAGATACAACTCAGTCTTAGAGTACGGGAGTGTGTTTTGAACATTCAAGTGGATGCTGTGTGTTTGTGTGAGCTGCTAACAGTAATGCTGTCTCATAATGCATGGTATCACCCTTCACTCTCCTTTTAATGGCATCACACAGATGAAAGGTAAGCATAAGAATGTGTAAGAACCTGTGTAGGAGGTAGGAATAGACAGTGAAATGCTACAAAGACACGGTGCCTTTGTTAAGTGTCTTTTATTTTGTCGTGGTCCAGATATAATTAATGACACAGTGAAGTTGTAAAAATAAGGATGGTGTGTTCACATAACTGAGAATTAAGGAAGTGAGAGGAAACCTAAGAGGAGATAAGGCAGTGGTTGCACAAAAAATCAGTGTTCTGACCTTTAATGGACTAAAGGGAATTTGGTAACTTTAAGCAAATGCCTTCTATAGGGGAAAGACAGCACAATTTATTCAAAGTTATCGTGTCTGGCTCATATATTAATTTTGGGGGCATATATGAATAAGGATGCACAGAAACAATAGACATAATTTGTTTTATCATTCAAAAAGCCTTTCACAAAATTTTCCATCAATGTTGCAATGGGAAAAGATGAAGCGGGTAGACAATTTAAAAGGTGTAAAAAGTCTTAGAGACATAAAATGAAAAGTCTCTGGGAATAGAATTGTGATCAATAGAGGCCTCCAAAAGGAAAGGTAGAACTGGATGGGTTTAACAACTTATAAATACTGGAAAGTCAGAATAGGCAGTGACATACTTGAAGATATTGCTTGTTGCTAAGCTATTTTGGGAATTTTAATGACTATGGAATAAACTGGTAACTACACGAATAGACAAAAAAGGCATATTAATTTCAGTGATTGAAAATATATGAAAAATTAATCCAAATTAGATTTATCTATGTGTTATCAGTTATGGACCAGGTGAAAGACCTGAAAATCAGTTAAGGTGTAATCTCAGTGTGGACAGCCTAGAAATTCAAGATTTTAAACAAAATGTTGATACAAAATAAAGGTTATCATCTACCCTAGGTCAAAGTCATGTGCTCTGATAGCAAAATTCCATGCATAGTTTTAATAGACTCCATAATAAGATAAAAAGAAAATAGGAAAATGTTTCCAAAGAGGTAATTTAAATGATCCTAAAAATGGGTGGGCTGAATGTTTGTAAGAGATCAGGAATACAGGTTGGAAAGATGACCAGGGAATGTGATTTATTAATTTTTTCTCAACTTTTTAATTTTGAAAAATTGCCAACTCTCAAAGAAGTTGAAATGAACATCTATATGCCCTTCACCTAGAATTCATCAATGAGCATTTTTTACATTCATAATCTCTGTTTTTCCAAATTCTTTGAAAATAAGTTGCGGAGGTCACATTGTTTTTTTCCTAATACTTCAGCATCTGTTTCCAAAGAAAAAAGACATTCTGTTATGTAACCACAATATTATTATCACAATATGACTGACACGTTAGTGTTATCTAATAAATGGTCCACATTTTCAGATTTCCAAATTTTTCAATAATATTTTAGTTATTTTTTTAAAAAAGCTAGAAGCCAATCAATAATTATTTGTGCATTAAGTTGTCATGTCTCTTTAATCTTTCATTTTAAACATACTACCAGTCCTTTTTTTTTCTGGTTTTGGTATTGACATCTATGAAAAGTCTAGGCCAGTTGTTTGGTAGAATAGGCCACAATTTGGATTCTTAAAAATATATATATATACTGGGTCTCTGTCACCCAGGTTGGAGTCCAGTGACACGATCTCGACTTGCTGCACCGTTGCCTCCCAGGCTGAAGCAATCCTCTCACCTCAGCCTCCCCAGTAGCTGGGACTACAGACATGTGCCACCACACCCAGCTAATTTATTTTGCATTTTTATTAGAGATGGGGTTTCGCCATGTTGCCGAGTCTGGCCTTGTACTGCTGGGCTCAAGCGATCTACCTTGCTTTCCACAGTGCTGGGATTACAGATGTGAGCCACCATGCCTGGCCCATGATGTGGATTTATCTTATAGTTTCCTTATGACTGTATCAGGTTAAACATGTTTTAATATGAATAATACGTAGGTGATATTGCTTTCAATGCATCCCTCCAGGTTGCATATAATGTCAACTTGCCTCATCATTGGTAATGATGAGTTTAAGCACTTGGTTAAGGTGGTGTCTGCTAGATTTCTCCACTGTAATAGTAACTTTTCCCATTTGTAATCAATAAACAATCTTTGGAGTGATGTTTGGAGTCTGTGTTCCTCAATAACTTTTTAACTAAGAGTTTTGGTGTCCATGGAAGATTCATATCTATTTTCTCATTCTCTCATTGCTTTTATATTATTAGCTGGCATTCTTTTAACGATGAACTCCTTCTACCTTTTTAAAGGATCACTGTTGCCTTGCAGATTCTTTTTCTATTTAATGTGTTAAAATCCATTCCATAGTTATTCTTTTTGATGCTTAAATTGTTCTGACTCCAGTGGTCCTTTGAACATCTCCATCAATTTTTCAGGATTCTTTTGCTTTCCGACACAATACAATATTTCAAATTCACCTTGAACTTTCCTTGCTCCAAATTTGTAATCAACTGTTTATCAAAGAAATTCATTAAAAATTATTTATGTATTTATTTAAAAGTAAGGAGTGGTATTTAGACACCAAGATCTGGGTGTTGGGAGAGACACAATTCTGTGCAGATCTCTCACATTTCTGTGCACCTTGTGAGGGAGGGAGTCCCAGCTCTTTGTTCTGGACTCCTTTTTCCAGGGTGTTTGTGAAGTGAACAGCTTTGGAAGACAGAGATAATGTCTTTCTCCAGAACAAAGGCCAGGTTTGTTTACTGTCCAGTGTAATCAAGATAATGTCTCTCCGGGGCAAATGTCAGACAGCCTTCCCATTCTACAAGATTCGGCTAAGTTCAGGGTTTCTTTCCTATAACAGAACCCATTGCGTGTGCAGACGTCACTTGGTTCTTTTCATGTTGCTCTGTGGGAATTGAGGTTGGAGAACAGGAGCAAATGCTGATACTCTGGGAACTCTATTTCCATGAATAATAAAGTCCTTTGTTGCTGACCCAGGAGTTTCTTGTGTTCTGCTGGCATTCATGAAACTGGCAGGCTAGCTTGTCAGGTTTCAAGTAGGATAAAATCTCAGACTCTGTACAGTTCTTGACACTGGGGAATGGGTGTGTTTACTGCTACTGATGTGTCATTGCTTCCATGCCTTTTCAATGGAGAAAACTAGGAATATATTTTTAAAAAATCACAAGTTGATACTAACAACTCCTATTTCAAAACAATGCCATTAAGTTCTTCCTCTCCTTCCCCTAATCCATATTTACATCTCCCTTCTCCAACAGAGAGAGCCCCAGTTCCTAAGAATATCAATATATTCACACAATTGCTCTTTCCTGCATTTCATATAAACTGGGATTAGAATTATTATGCTAAAGTCATTATAAGTTCAGTAGTTGTTTGCAGTTTTTTGTCCTTACAGTATATCACACCCAAGATGCAGTCACATTACTGTACTGTAAAGATACTTCAATTCTCTTTTTTTTCTGATTATGTTACCAATTTGGTATTGTTCTGACTCCAGTGTTCCTTTGAACATCTCCATCAATTTTTCAGGATTCTTTTGCTTTCCAACACAATACAATATTTCAAATTCACCTTGAACTTTCCTTGCTCCAAATTTATAATCAACTGTTTATCAAAGAAATTCATTTTAAAAATTATTTGTGTATTTATTTAAAAGTAAGGGGTGGTATTTAGACATCAAGATCTGGGTGTTGGGAGAGAGACAATTCTGTGCAGGTCTCTCACATTTCTGTGCACCTTGTGAGGGAGGGAGTACCAGCTCTTTGTTCAATTTTAGACCTGCATAACACTGCATCTTGTTTATTCAACCAGGTTCCTATGCATGGGCATTTTGATCGTTCCTAATATTTTACTATTATCAGTAATGCCATATTGAATAACCTGTTGTTTTGGGTGAGGTATACCTTCAGGGTAAATTCCTAGAAGTAAAAATGCTGGAACAAAGAATAAATGCACATGCAATTTGCTAATACCCTCCTAATAGATTACATCATTTTGTAGTGCCATGTAAAAAGTTTGAGAGTGCCCTGTTCATTTCTCCTTAATGGTGTGTATGGAAAAGCTCCTGAATTTTTGCCTATCTGAAACGTGAAAAATTGTGTTAGTATTTGGCATTTCTAATTATATGTGAAATTATGCATCTTTTCATGTGGGGGGAAATTGGTGTGATTGTTATACATATGCATATGTCAAAGCTCATCAAGTTAAATATTTTAAATGTGTGCCACTTATTGTATGTCAATTGTAGCTAAATAACACTTTTTTTAGTTTAAAAAATTAAGGAGTGAAGAGAGACTAAAACCCCAAAAGAAAAATGAAAAGACAGGAGCAGGCAGTTAAAAAAGGGACAGAGAAATAAATACTCTTTAATGATATGCCTTAAAATTATGGCATAAATTTAAATTTTTAAAAAATTTCTTTCTGTGAAACTTAACAGGAAAATTACAGTGTATGCTGTCTCAACCCAAGATAACCAAATACTTTTCACAGATAGAAAAAAGATCATTTGAATAATATAAATATAGGTAATAAAAACAACTTGAAAGTAAATAAACAGGTCATACATAAAATGTAACATGATGAAGATTTATTATATTCTCCAAAGGAGGAAGAAATGGCTTGATAGTGGGTGGCGAAGGAGGATGTGGGGGGTTGGGGAGTCATTCTTTGAAAGGTGCATTCTTTTCTTCTGCATGATCTTCATCAATTTTTTTGACTTTAGGGAGATCACAATTATTTGCACTCAAATTACACTTAAAAATAAAGTTTATAGGCCGGGCGCGGTGGCTCACGCCTGTAATTCCAGCACTTTGGGAGGCCGAGGCGGGCGGATCACGAGGTCAGGAGATCCCAGACCATCCTGGCTAACATGGTGAAACCCCGTGTAGTTCCAGCTACTCCGGAGGCTGAGGCAGGACAATGGCGTGAACCCGCGAGGCGGAGCTTGCAGTGAGCCGAGATCGCGCCACTGCACTCCAGCCTGGCCGACGGTGCGAGACTCCGTCTCAAAATAAATACATAAATAAATAAATAATAAATACATAAAAAGTAAAGTTTATAACAGTTAAGACCGCCTTCAAAGAAAAATACAGGGTAGACATTACAGTGCTTTGAAACACACGGAAATAGCTAATGTGTAGCGCAAACTGCAGAGCATAGATCTGTTGGCATAGGTCCACACGGAAAAATATTTTTGGACCATCCAGACGTGGAACTCAATTCAAATTTGCTCCATTTTGAAATTTCCTGACTAGAAATGTATTGAGTAAAATGGTGACTGTCTTTTTCTAAAATTGTAATATTGAAATATCACTTTTTACAGTAAATCTACTTAGCATGTTTTTTTGGGAAAGGTAATTATAACAAGAAAAAAAACCCCCAGATAATGTGAAAGGCAGTATAACTTTGTAAGAGGTGCGATGGTAAAAATGTCATTGAAATCAACAATCATTATATAAACTGAGCTTGTATTTCAATGTTACTATTCTAATGGATAAGAAAAGCTGAAATTATCATGTCTAAGTCAGTAGTTTACTTTGGTAGAGGTACTGATGATTCATCAAATATACTGCTCTTGTAGACACTAAACACTTCTAAGTCTGGTTATCACATGCTTTCTTTCATGTTTTAACTCAGAACCTTGATTTATGCTTTCCATTGTTTTTGGATAAAATCCAAATTTCCTAATTCTGTTGAAAGAGCCTCCACAATTTGGTTCTCACAAATCTCTTCAGGTCTTTTATTTTCACCCTTCCTCTAGAGCTCTGTGTTTTAGCTATGTTGAAATGCTTTTACCTTCTAGAATTTGACCTACTTTATCTCACCCAAAGGCCTTTTAAAACCTGTTTGCTCACATTAAACACCCTACCTTTTATCCTGATTTGATGGTTACACAATATATACATGTATCTAAATATCGTGTGGTACCCTATAACTATGTAAAATTATTATATGTCAATAAAAATAAAATAAGCATAAAAACCCCAACCCTGCCTTTTGTTCTTTGCCTCATTCTCTCCTACTGAGGAGTCTCAGCTTAAATTTCAATTATTTGGAAGGTCTTCCATGTCCCCAGATTAGGTTAGCCCTTAGGTTCCCTTGCTGGGTGCTTCCAGAGTACTGTGTATTTCCTTAATTACAATAGCTTTTATTATAATGCTTGCTTCATTGAATGCCTTCTGAACTTTCAAGGGCAGGTACTATGAATGTCTTATTTATTCCTGTCTCTTCAGCATATAGCAAGATCTCTGTAAGTATTTCTTGGATGGATGAATAAATAAAAATGTATACAAACTATGCCATTAAATATACACTTTTAATATACTGTTGTCAACTCTGTCAGTTAAAAATTGGGGGCTTTTAACCCTATCATTAACATTTTTATTACAAAAATATATTTATATTTATCTGTTTCTATTTCCCTGCAATGAGAAGGACAGAATTCTGAAGCATAGACACAGAATAAATAATGCCTCCTTGCTGTTACAATTTACTTGGAAAAAGCATGTCTACTTTATAAACATTGTTATTTTTATCCTATACTTTCTGATTGGCACAGGACAGATATTAAAAATATTATACTTTATAACCTGAAACGTGTTTTTTAAACTTAATTTTTTTTTGCTTTTTAAATATATATATTTTCAGAAACTCATTGCTTGCTAACTGAAACCTGTTTTAAAGCAATACATTTTCTATAGAGAAGGTATTTTGGATAAAAAGAATGATGACGTAGCAAGTTAGAGATTTGGGAGAGCATTTTAAGTAGTTCAATTTGTTTAATTATTGAATATGAAATTTAAATCACATTTTACTCTTTCCTTTAAAAGTATACAGATGTTTAAAACAATATTATTAAAAACTTTATTTTAGATATTTAACAGTATTGGAATTGGTTGCTTTATATTAACATTGCAGTTTTAGCTAGTCCATGGTATTTGGAAAAAAATCAGGTTTACAATGGTGATAAATATAATGCAAAAGTCTTAAAATGATTTAAAATGATGACTTAAGAGTTGTGAAATAATCAGCCTAAGCCTGTATTAAATTAAGAAAAATTTCCTCTTTTAGTTTTGAAAAGCAAAAGGGCTCCACCTGGTGTTGAATGAAACTATAGACTTTTTAAAATGATTTGATGATTTTACATTTTCTAAAAATTGAAATTCAAAATGCTTTTCTCGATTTTCTGTTTATAGTAATGCTATTGATATTGTTCCAAAATTACACGGACTTAGTTCTTCTATGAAGTAATTAATGTATGTCTGATAAAAAATGTTTCCTTTAACATTTTAAAAGATTTTAGAGAAACTTCTCTCATGCACCTTCCCTTCATCCTATCTTTGGCAGGCATGAAAATGCACCTCACAGACAGAGCACCCAGCTGCTGTGCTTTGAAGTCAGCCACACCTCCCATTCATTGCTGTTACCAATGGACTGACTGAATGCTGTGGCGATACTGAGGCCGTCTTGGTCCTGGAAGACAGGTGGGGCTCCTTTGTCCACCGCTTAGGCTGGAGTACTTCCCCATGGCTTTGACAAACAATCCTTAGACTGCAGAGTAGTGTAGGATTCTTCCATTCAACCTTCTCTCCCTCATCCTGGGGTCAGACTTCTATGCAGTCCGACAGCTGTCCCAGCCTTTCCTAGCTCCTTCTTTATTTCTTTTTACACAGGCATTTCCCACTATTAAAATCCTGACATATTTAATCCTGTCTTTGTATCTGTTTCTCTGAGGTCCTGGGCTAACACAATTTCCCTTCTGGAACTTTTATGAAAAATGAGCAAGTGGAGACATTGATCTTATTTTCTAATATCTGGGTGATCTTCTATTTGGTTCTTATGCATTAAATTAGATTTTGAAATCTTAAACTCAGGTCCGGGTCTCTTCGAGCTTTGCTAATTAGTGCATGGTGTGGAAAAGTTCATGTGTCCTATGGAACCACTTGACACTTTGATGCTCCATGGCATCAAAGCATGAAGAATGAAATAAAATGGTATAATTATTCTGTATTTTAACTATAAGATCTCAAAGGATGTTATAGTTAAAATTCAAAATAATTATACTATTTACATGATATAACTATATACCATATAAGGTATAAGGGCTCTCTGTGATCCTTTAATTCTCCAGGATCTCAGAGAAACAGATGCAAAGACAGGATTAATAAATATAAATAAATTTATATAATAAAAATAGTAAAGATAGGGCCAAAAGCCTCCAATTTTTAACTGATAGAGTTGACCAAAGTATATTAAAATAATATACTTAATTACTTAATTTAGTCAGCATGTTATTGTTTGCACTAGTCACAAGGGCTTTTGGACAAGAGTGATGATAAATCAATGCAAATCCAACATTGCTTCTAGAAAAATGCCTTCTCATGCCTGTAATCCCAGCACTTTGGGAAGCTGAGGTGGGTGGATAACCTGAGGTCGGGAGTTCGAGACCAGCCTGACCAACATGGAGAAACCTCATCTCTACTAAAAATACAAAATTAGCCAGGTGTGGTGGTGCATGCCTGTAATCCCAGCTACTCGGGAGGCTGAGGCAGGAGAATCACTTGAACCTGGGAGGCGGAGGTTGTGGTGAGCCGAGATCATGCCACTGCACTCCAGCCTGGGCAACAAGAGCAAAACTCCATCTCAAAAAAAAAAAAAAATTTTTTTTTTACTGATGAAGAGAAGGACTTTAATGTCACTTTTTACCCACACAACAAATCATATTTAGTGTTATTTTTCAATATTAAGTGCTGGTGATGATGCAAATGCATATTCAGATTTGTTGGCTCTCATTGAAATGGGATATACATTATTGGAGTATCCTAGAGAATAATCAACTATGTGAAGTGAAAGACACTTCAGTTCCTGATAGAAAGGCAGTAAGCACCAGTAACTTGCGATTTCTGGAAACTGCCCAGGGATCTTGTGTCATTCCATGTGTTTGGTTTGCTTCTGTCTCACTGATATTTACACTAAGAGGTTAATGCAACTCTAGGAAAATAAAACTTCAGATTACTTTGTAGTATAAGAGAATGGAAAGAAACCATAGCCTGGGAGGTAGAATATTTGCATTTGAGTCTTGGCTTCACTTACCTTGGGTAAGCCACTTACCTTCGTTAAACTTCCCTTTCCTTATCTGTAAGATGGGGCTATAATTCTCTGACTCCCATTCACATGGTCATAAGGCTTAAATGAAATAACCCATTTGAGAACACTCAGTAAACTAAAGCACATTGCATTTTTAAGGTTTATATAATCATAGTTTAATTGTATTTCTAATAAAATTATCTGCTAAAAATGTAAGTAGGTATTCTGATCTTTTATAGGAATTTTGACATTTATAGTACATGTAAAGATATTTAAGTAAAAATTTTCTGAAACAACTATTTAAATAAACAAATATGTTTTAAAATAGATCTTATTTTGCTTTGCTTCTTTCATGTAAAATACATAGATTATTTACTAATAAAGACAAAGATTATAACTTAGCTACCTTTTGGTAGGTTAAAAATGGAAACAAAACTAAGTGTAAATTTGAATTGCATGAAAGATCTGGAGAGACAGAGAGGTTAATTCTCTCCCTTCAATTTTTGAGGCAGTGGTGGAGGAAACACATTTTTATAGAACCTGACAATTAAAGCACAGAATGAAAGAAGACATCTTTGTTTATCTGTAGACCTGAGCAATGAATAATATTTTTGTTTTAATTTTTTTATTGTGCTCTTTTATAGGTTTTCATGAAAGTAAATTAATAATGTAACATCTCCACAAATTCTGTTTTAAAACTATAGCTGATAATGTTCTTACATGATAAAATATTGTCCATAAATTATTCATTTGTAGTTAAAATACAAAATAATTATTCCACTTAATTTTGTTCTTCATGCTTTATGCAATCATTTAACTGTGATAAGTATAACACCGTTATTATGAAGTAGTTTAATTAGGCATCCTTATTGTGGTTAACTTAAGCAAAAAGAGGAAAAAAATGAGCTACTGATATTTCACACAGACTCCAAGGAAAAGCTGAACATCTAGGCCTTGGGAAGTGCAGGAACAGGAGGCTCTGAGGTCTAGGGAGAAACTTTTCATCCCCTCTTTGCTCTGCCTAAGATACTCCTTAAGTTAAAGTCTGGGTAAGGTTGCACTCTGAGCCCATTCCTTGGTCCTGAAGAAAGTAAAATACCTTCCGTGAAATGCTAGTTTTGTGCAATACAAGAGGGGTGGTCCCCAAAAGAAAGTGAAGGGATGCTGGGCAAGAAAATAACAGATACTCACTACTTGATGTAGTCAACTCAAATATTTTCCAATGACTTTTTTCATTTGTGACAGTTATAATCACTTTCCTTAGTTTCTAAGATGACATGCACTATCTGTTAAGTCATGACAAGCTCAGATATTCACCAACATGGTTTTTGATGTTCGTTTCTTCTCTCTAAGCAAATGCTGCACTAGATAGACCAGGCACTGGTGCTTATCACTGAGGTATTGGTATTTTTTTGTTCTTGGGATTGTATATTCTTGAAATGATTGCTGCCGTGTAAAGTTAAGTCAAGGCACACTGGAAAATTGCAGGCTTGGCGAGTGTCCAGGTAAATGGTATTCTTTACTGCTTCCCTATGGCCATTATTAATAGGATGACTTGAGCAGAGGCAGCAGATGCCCATGGGAATAGTGTTTTATCTTCTAGAGATAGAAGCTCTGTGTATGCATGCTCATGGACAGGGCACAGGTATGGCTTTTGGGACAAAATATGTGTATTTGCTGCTTTGAGAATGACTTCTTCTTTCAGAGGCCAATGTGGGAGGATTGCTTGATCCAGGAGTTCGACCCAGCCTTGGAAACATAGCAAGACTCTGTCTTTACAAAAAATAAAAAATGAGCTGGGCATGGTGGTGTGCACCTGTAATTCCAGCTATTTGGGAAGCTGAGATGGGAGGATCCTTTGAACCCAGGAGTTCAAGCCTGCAGTGAGCCATGATCGCGCTGCTGCATTCTAGCCTGGACGACAGAGCAAGATCCTGTCTCAAAAAAAAGAAAAAAAAAAGACTTCTATGGGTACTTTAGTTTAGAGTTAGCTAGAAAATTAGTACTAGAAATGAGGCATGATATATGTTTCACATCTGAAAAACTCTCAGGAAATCTCTGATTTCTATCACCATTATGTATACATTACAATAATATCTGTTGTTTAGATTGGACAATATGTATTGCTACTCTTATTTTTTATTACATTTGAGACATTTTACATATTCAGATTCTGTTTTTTATAATTTACTTTTTAAATAGTTATAAAAATATTTAAATATATAATTTATCTTTCTGTTATTAAAACAGATATTCTAGCAAGAAACACTAGAGGGCATTCACTGCTTTGTTCAAAGACATTGGTCCACTTTATATGCAGCTGTTCATATGTGATGCAATTTGTTAATATGCTTGAGAAATTAAGTATGAAAATTTTCATTTTCTAAAATATCTCAGCATATTATTGAATACTGAAACAACAAAAACCAAAAAGTGGATAAGTAGGTCACAGGGCACAAGAATATCGAATTTTTCATATTGGAAACAAATCTTTAAGTAATCTTTAATGTGACTTAATTTTCCTTAAAATAAGTCAACAAATAATACAAAATATCAAGTTTTTAGCATTTCTAGCGCACAAAAAAGCTTGATATAATTTTAGACTTACCTTTATTTTAAACGCACCTGGAATTTAAAAACACAAATAAATTATGTAGAAGCATCAATGAGTTAAATCATTCATTTCCCAATTGTCATTTTATTATAAGATATCACTGAAATTATCCTGCTTCTATTTCCATTCTCAAGTTTTCTTATTACACTTACCTATCCTTTTGCTGTCTATTCAATTTAACTTATTCATGCATTCAATTCTCTTATTGGGCACATTCTCTATGCATTGCTTTGGGTTTGTAATTCTCAAAATACTGTGTGTATGCTACAACAAAATATGCTCAAATAATTTGAGTAAGAACAAATCCTCATGAACTATAGAGATGACAGAAAGAAGAAGTAGATTTTTTAGCCTCAGTTTCTTTTTTGATAGGTTTACTTTATTTTATATTTTATTTATTATTATTATTGTTTTTTTTGAGACACGGTCTCACTCTGTTGCCCAAGCTGCAGTGCAGTGGCAGGATCTCAGCCTGCTGCAACCTCTGCCTCCTGGGGTCAAGCAATCCTTCCACCTCAACCTCCTGAGTAGCTGGGGCTACAGGCATGCACCAATACACCTGGCTAATTGTATTTTTAGTAGAGACAGGGTGTTGTCATGTTATTCAGGCTGGTCTTGAACTCTTAGGCTCAAGCAATCTGCCTGCCTCGACCTCTCAAAGTGCTGGGACTACAGGAGTGAGCCACGGTGCCCTGCTGATAGGTTTATTTTAGACTGGACATCTGGCTAAATATTCTTATTGGCTTAAGTTTAGACCAAACTATGTAAAATAATCTGAACAATTTTATAGATAACTTTATAAAACCACATGGCTTAACGAAAACCTAAAAAAGCAAGTGTTTTCTTAACATTTTTACCCCTAATTTTTATATTTATATGTGGAATTTTAAAAAATGCAAGTATCACAAATATGAATCTTAGCATATCTCTCCCCTGCCTTCACGAACCCATTTTTAGATAAAATTATCTAATAAAAGTTAAGTAAATTTTGGCCCGGTGCAGTTGCTCACGCCTGTAATCCCAGCACTTTGGGAGGCTGAGGCAGGCGGATCACGAGGTCAGGAGTTTGAGACCAACCTGACCAACATGGTGAAATCCCGTCTCTACTAAAAATACAAAAATTAGCCAGGTGTGGTGGCATGCACCTATAATCCCAGCAACTTGGGAGGCTGAGGCAGGAGAATCACTTGAACCTGGGAGGTGGAGCTTGCAGTGAGCCGAGATTACGCCACTGCACTCCAGCCTGGGCGACAGAGCGAGACCCCATCAAAAAAAAAAAAAAATTAAGTAAATTTAAACTATAGGTATGAAATCCTTTAAAAAGTATAAGTGCTGTATAAATGTAAGCAGCTGTCATTTTGGGGTTTAAATTTTGACTTTGGTATTTATCAGCTCAGTGTTTTCATCTGTAAAAATGAAAACGACAACTCATTTGATGACTTTCCTCCCTTTTTGCGTCAGTACTTTCCTGAGAAATGACTATCTAGCTGATGGATCGTGTCTAGGTACTGCAGAAGGTGGGGAACCATATGAGGGGCAAGAAAGAAAAAAGCAAGGAAAAAAACCACATGAAATTTAAAAAAATTATAGAACCGTAGGAATGAATTTTTCAATTGTAATGTAACACTACCAACCTAAAAAGATGACAAAAAAAATTGTGAAGGACGATTTACATGTGTTTTACGTCACTACCCTTACTGTATCTTGGTTCTCAAGATACTGTATGAGTTTTCTGTTTTACGGGTTTTTCCAACACATTTTGAAACTTTCACTGGCTTCTTCTAATCCGCACTGTTTGTGATCTGTCTCCTATGTTATGTCAGTGTGGGATTAGGAAATGCAATAATAATAAATTATATTAAACATAATTAGAAAAGCAAATCTATTAGCATTCCAAAAATATATGACTTTTGGAGTATTCTTTTTTTTCTGTTTGTAGTTAGCTTTTTTAGTGTAAAGATAATTAGGAAGTTTCACTAATAAACTTGCCCTCTTTTGATTGTGCAATTAGCTCTGAGACAGCAAAGTTCAAATGGTGTATCTTTTTTTTTTTTTTGCAAACAATGACTCTGTTTTAGAGTCAGTGCTTTTGTTCAAATATTGTAGAGGTCTTTTGGTGTGGGATAAGGGTGTATTCTGGGAGGTAGCTGGTGGTGACATCAAAATCAGTAGGAGCATATATTGTTTTAAGAAGCACATTTCAGCTTTGAACAATGAGAACACCTGGACACAGGTTGGGGAACATTACACACCGGGGCCTGTCATGGGGTGGGGGGAGGGAGGAGGGATAGCATTAGGAGATATACCTAATGTAAATGACGAGTTAATGGGTGCAACACACCAACACGGCACATGTAAACATATGTAACTAACCTGCACGTTGTGCACATGTACCCTAGAACTTAAAGTATAATAATAAAAAAAGCACATTTCATTGTATAATTACTTTGATGTGTTCTTAATCATTTTACATTGAAAGTTTGAATAACATTTAAAAAGGGCCTGAGATTTTTAGATTTATTAGAAAGAGGCAGTAGGTTTAAAAGAAGGTTGAAAGATAGAAATTATTGGGCAGCTACTTTTGGCACAAAATGATCCTTTGTTTTGCAAAAGGAAATCTTGTACTCCAAGATTCCTGGATATATAGCACATCATTTGATCTTTAAAAATTTTATTTACCCACATTTTGGAGGGACTATATTTACTTTGGAAATAGGGCACATCTAGAAATTTTTTTTCCCCTTTAATTTTGCTAATATGCTGAGCAACTCCTAGTTCTGATAACTACCAGAGAAAGTGAGGAATTTAGGGTAACAGCATTCACCGACAGGGGAGCTTCTGTCACAGAATCCTAAGAGTCTCTGGGACCTTGAAAAAGTGAAAGAAACTTTCATGTCACCATAGTCCTCACAATCCTGCAGTCCATATCTAATTGCTTCCACTGACATTTGACTGCTCCAATATTTTGTCTTCCGCTTAAGCTATCGACATTATCTGGAACCTGCCTCACCCTCAGCCTGCCTGCCTGACTCTTCACTGTCAAGAGGCCTTGCTACACACAGTTTCTTTAGCTTTCTCCTTTTTTCCCTCAAAACATTCTATCTTGTAATCCCCTGATCAAAATCTTCAGAGACCCACTTGCATATTTCAAACTGAGTATGTATCCTTCAGCCTGGTATTTAGGACCCTCTATAATTGGCTGTCTCTATATAACCTCTCATGACTTATTTTATTCTCTACACTCAAGTCAAACTCATCAATTTGCTTTTTTTTTCTTGAAAATGTGCTACATTTTCTCAACTTTTCACATTTTCTCTTGCTGTTCTATTCACCAGGAATACTTTTTTCATTTTCATCTGTAAAAATTCAAGCCATCTTCAAGATACATCTAGATGCCAAGTTCTTGGTTAAGCCCTCCCTGTTCTCATTTGGAAGTCACATCCCTTTCCCCCCTGAACTATGCACTCAGCTTATGCCTTTACCAGGTCTTATATTAAGACCTACCTTATATTAAAGCTATTTTATATTTTTCTTGAATTCTGTTCTTGAGGACAGAAGAGTATCTTAATCCAAGTTTTGTCTTGTTTTTTTGAGACAATCTGGCTATGGTGCCCAGGCTGTACCACAACTCCTGGGCTCTAGTTATCCTCCCACCTCAGCCTCACAAGTAGCTGGGCCACAGAGGTGGTGTATAGTATTATTTTTTCATGCAATGTCTAAAACAAAGCTTGACCCACAGTAAGTGATCAACAAATATTTGTTCAGGCTGGCCTGGGCAAAGCAGTGAAACACTGTCTCTATAAAAAAAAAAAACAAAAAAACAAAAAAACAAAAACAAAACAAAAAAAATTAGCCGGGCATGGTGGTGTACACCTGCAGTCCCAGCTACTCAAGAGATTGAGGTGGGAGAATCTCTTCAGCCTGGAAGGCAGAGGTTGCAGTGAGCCGTGATCGTGCCTCCGGCCTAGGCGACAGAGCGAGACCCTCTCTCAAAACAAAAACAAACACACACACACACACACACAAAACAAAAATAAAATATTTTTTGAATTATTTTCTGATAATGTGGGGTGATTTTAAAGATTGATTTTCAACATAACACAGTTCTGGAAACCATATTATAAAATAGATTGTTATAAAGTAGCTTATGTTTTGTATTGGAATGATATAATTCTCAGGGGCTTGATATGTGCCTGATCATCAATTTTGGCATAATATTACCAACAATATGTTTTAAAAAGCGAGACTTGGCCAGGCATGGTGGCCCACGCCTGTAATCCCAGCACTTTGGGAGGCCGAGGCGGGCAGATTACCTGAGCTCAGGAGTTTGAGACCAGCTGGCCAACATGGCAAAACCCCTTCTCTACTAAAAATACAAAAATTAGCTGGGTATGGTGGCGTGCGCCTGTAATCCCAGCTACTAAGGTGGCTGAGGCAAGAGAATCGCTTGAACCTGAGAGGCGGAGGTTGCAGTGAGCCGAGATCACACCATTGCGTGATCATGCCCATCCAGTCTGGGTGACAAGAGCGAAACTCCGTCTCAAAAAAAAAAAAAAAAAAGGGCAAGCCTTTAAATTCAATAACTCTCAACTCTCAATAGTCATTTCCTCAGACTGTAAGTATAGTGTTGATTATATAGTGTTTTGAAACTGGGCAGAATCACACAGAATCACCTTTTCCAAACTTCCTCAGTTTATGAGATGACAAAGAGGTTGAATGACTGCTCAAGGTTTTACAGCAGATTAGTGGCAGAACAGTGATTAAGACTCAAGTTTTCCGATCTCAGTTAAATAGCTTCTTCAGGACTTTATCATATCTCTTTAATAAAGTTCACGATACGAGTTTAAATGTACTTTACCTATTTATTATACCAGGTTCTATGACAATTGCCTTCAAGTGTAAATATAGCTCATAAAATATTCCTACGGACCTATTCCTAGGGTCTCTGAATGTGTCTCCTCAGAATTCGTATGTTGAAACCTAGTTACCAAAGTGCTGGTATTAGGAGGTGAAGCTTTTTAGAGGTGATTGGACGAGTGCCCTTGTAAAAGAGACCCCAGAAAGCTGCCTTGCCCCCTCCACCATATAACACAGTGAGAAATTGGAAGAGGGCACTTACCAGAACCCAGCCATGCTGAAACCATGATCTTGAACTTCCCAGCTTCCAGAACTATGAGAAATAAACCTCTGTTGTTTATGAGCCATCCAGTTGATGGTATTTGTTATAGCAGTATGAATGGACTAAGACACTTACGTTGTGTTTTTCTTATCTAAATGTTATTTTAGTTTAATATAGTTGTGTATTGCTTAACAATGGGAATGCATTCTGAGCAATGCTCTGTGAGTTTACCATTGCATGAACATCATGGAGTGTATGTTCACAAACCTAGATGGTATAGCCTACAACATACCTAGGCTATATAGTATAGTCTATTGCTCTTTGGCTACATACCTGTATTGAATACTTTAGGCAATTAAAACCACTGTGTATGTAAACATAAAAAAGGTACAGTAAAAATATGGTATAAAAGGTAAAAATGGTACACCTGTATAGGGCATTCACTATGAATGGAGCTTGTAGGACTGGGAGTTGTTCTGAGTGAGACAGTGAGAGAGTGGTGAGTGAATGTGAGGGCTGAGGACTTTATAAACACTGTACCCTTTGGCTACACTAGATGTATAAAAAATATTTTTCTTTCTTCAGAATGAATTATCCTTCACTTACTGTAACTTTTTTTTTACTTTATATGCTTTTAAATTTTTTAAATTTATGATCTCTTTTGTAATAACACTTAGCTTAAAACACAAACACATTGTACAGCTGTGAAAATATTTTCTTTCTTTATATTCTTGTTCCATATGTTTTTTTCTATTAACATTTTAAAATTTTTACTTTCTAAACTTTTTTGTTAAAAATGAAGACAAAAACACACACATTAGCCCAGGCCTGGACCCAAAGCGCTCCATGGCCTCTACAATATTCATGCCATCTTTCACCTTGCTAAAGACCACATGCTTGCCATCCAACCACTCTTGGCAGTGCAGATGAAAAACTGGGAACCGTTTGTGTTGGGTACAGCATTTGCCATGGACAAGATGCCAGGACCTGTATATTTTAGGATGAAGTTCTCATCAACTTCCTCTCTGTCGATGGACTTGCTACCAGTACCCCTATGGCGTGTGAAGTCACCACCCTGACACATAAACCCTGGAATAATTCTGTGAAAGCAGGGACCCTTATAACCAAATCCTTTCTCTCCAGTGCTCAGAGCACGAAAGTTTTCTGCTGTCTTCGGAACCTTGTCGGCAAACAGCTGGAAGGAGACGCGGCCCAAGGGCTCGCTGTCGACAGCAATGTGGAAGAACATGGTGGGGGTTGACCATGGTTGATAGTACGGGGCTCCTGGCGGCGGCGGCATCTGCAAAGCGTCATTTTCCAGATTTTCCATAGTAAACTATGCATTAAACTCACTCCATTGAACATTCTTTTAAAAAAAAAATCCAACTATGGAGAACGGTACTGTCATGAATCTAGGCCTCCCGAAATATAGGCATCTTGCCCTCTCTTCTTTTCTTGAAGACTTGGTGTAGAAACAGGGAGGAGTGATAATATTTATAGTTTCTATTTGTTCTAACAAGACATCGTTGAACTCTCAGTGGCTAAGTGCAATGTAGGCTTTTTTTTTTTCCGCTCATATCACAGTCTACAGCAGGTCAGGAAGCTTTTCTGGTCAACTCTTTTCTCGGTGGTGCTTTAGGGATGTGAGCTCTTTCCTCAGTGTGGTTCTGCCATCTTGGAGTACTTATGTCCAGCCCCATAGACAGTGAAAAGAGAGAGTGAGAGAGAAAGGAGAGGAAGAGAGATTGACAGACGGATTTGAAAGAGAGGTTGACAGAGACAGAGGTGGGAGAGGGAGAGACTGAAACAGAGAGAGAGAGAGAGAGAGAATTAGAGATTGTGTGAGAACTTTTTTAAGGACTAGATTTAGAAGTGGTATACATCTTTCTACTTTGCTTCTACTTACATTCCTTAGTCCAGAGCTAGTCACATGAGTCTACCTGTGTGTCCAGAAGGAGCAAATAATTTGATGCATACATAGTATTGTTCTTGCCATAGTATATAGATAGATAGAGATAGATACATAGATACACAGCAATATACAGAGATAAAGAGATAAAGGCTTTAAAAATAATTGCAGATTAATTAATTAATTAATTAAATTGAATTTTTACTCTTTCCTATTGCCTCATTGATATGGTTTGGCTCTGTGTCCCCAACCACATCTCATATCGAATTGTAATTCCCAGTGTTGGAGGAGGGGCCTGGTGGGAGGTGACTGGATCATGGGGACGGATTTCCCCCTTGCTGTTCTTGTGATAGTGAGTGAGTTCTCATGGGATCTGGTTGTTTGAAAGTGTGTGGCCTTTCCCCTTCCCACTCTTCCTCCTGTTCTGCCTGTGAAGAAGGTGCTTGCTTTTGCTTCACCCTTCTGCCATGATTGTGAGTTTCCTGAGGCCTCCCCAACCATAAGTCCTGTACAGCCTGCACAACTGTGAGTCGTAGGCTTTAGTCATAAATTACCCAGTCTCACTTTCTTTATGGCAAAGTGAGAACAGACTAGTACACTTGTTAAGTGAGTATCTTTAGATTTCTGGTATAGAAAACAATAGAATAATGAGTAAAGAATTTGAGAAATGAAATACAGCTTATTATTAGTTTGAAGAAGAAGAGCAGAATACCAAATAGCAGGGTTTTGTGTTTAGGTTTTAAATGAGACAATGTATAAATTAAGCTTAAATCATATCCAGTAATGGATTTATTGAAATCTGTAGCCAGAAGAAGAATCGGAAGTTAAACAAGTTTCTTTAAAAAATAAACACAAAACAAGGCTTAAAGCCAGCAGGCTTAAAGTTGCTGTTGATAACTTGCTGGGGCAGTAGGTAGGGTGGGAGGAAACCCTGATTTGTAGCATTTGATGATTTCTGCAGTGTAAATGTTTCCACCAATGCCAAGCTTGAAAAATTAACTAACAGTAAATAATTAGCCCTCTAAGCCAGAACTAGCCAGGGGTAGCACACCACTCCTTAAACTCTACTACCACAATCAAGCCCAGGAAACACTTTCTATGTTTTACTGTGCAGGTAATTAATGGCCACCACAGCTGCCCTCTCCACCTCCACTGCCACAACTGCCACATATTGGTGCTTACAATGGGCCATGCCCTGTGCTAGGCATTATGAAGATGATCTCTTCAAATCCTCATAACTATGCTTTGAGGTAGGTATTATTAATACTACTTCCATCTTACAAATGAGAGAACTGAGGATTTGACTATTCCAAAGTCAAATAGTGAGTAAGTAGCAGAGCCAGGATTAAAAACATATATAAATCTTAATTTAGTCTAAAACTAGAAATGCTTCGAAGCTAGTATCTGTAGCAAATATCTTGCCATCTGGGGAATAAAAAGTTAGATTTAGGAAGCTTCTAAGGGGGATTTCTGAGAAATATTCAAAGAACAAAAAGCTGTCATTTGAGACTCATACTGAGTCCTATTGCTCTCAAACTTTAGCTGGCATTGAAGTGTTATAAGTGCTCTTAATATATCACTTTTATTTTAGGTTTTGAAAATATTTGTACAGTACAGGCATATTTTATTTTATTTTGCTTTGCTTTATTGCATTTCACAGATAGTGCAATTTTTACAAATTGAAGGTTTGTGGCAACCCTATGGGGACCATTTTTCCAACAGCATGTGCTGACTTCATGTCTCTGTGCCATATTTTAGTGATTCTTGCAATATTTTAACTTTTTCATTATGATGATATCTGTCATGGTTATCTGTAATCAGTGATCTTTGATGTTACTATTATAATTGTTTTGATGCACCATGAATCACACCCATAAACAACAGTGAATGTTAAGTGGTAAATATTGTGTGTGTTCTGACTGCTCCACCTACTGGTCATTCCTTCATCTGTCACCCTCTCCTTAGGCATCCCTATTCCCTGAGACATAACAATATAGAAATAGGGCCAATTACTAACTCTACAATAAGTGTTCAAGTGAAAAGTGTGGTAGCAAATCTCTCACTTTAACTCAAAAGCTATAATTGATTAATCTTAGTGAGGAAACCATGTTGAAAGCCAAGATAGGCCAAAAAGCTGGGCCTCATGCACCAAACAGCCTAGTTGTGAAAAGAAAAGTTCTTGAAGGAAATTAAAAGTGCTACTGCAGTGAACACATGAATGAGAAGAAAATGAGCAGCCTTGTTGCTGATATGGAGAAAGTTTGAGTTGCCTGGATAGATCGAACTAGCCACAACATTCCCTCAAGCCAAAGCCTAATCCAGAACAAGGTCCTAACTTTCTTCAATTCTAAGCTTAGAGAGGGGAGGAAGCTGCAGAAGAAAACTTGGAAGCTAGCAGAGGTTGGCTCATGAGGTTTAAGGAAAGAAGACATCTCCATAACATAAAAGTGCAAGGTGAAGCAGCGAGTGCTGATGGAGAAGCTGCAACAAATTACCCAGAAGATCTGGCTAAGATAATTGAAGGTGTCTACACTAAACAATAGACTTTGAATGTAGACAAAAGAACCTCCTGTTGGAAGATGTCATAGGACTTTCATAGCTAGAGAGAAGTCAATGCCTGGGTTCAAAGCTTCAAAGGACAGGATGACTCTCTTATTAGGTGCTAATGCAATTGGTTACTTTCAGTTGAAGCCAATGCTTATTTATCATTCCCCAAATCCTAGGACTCTTAAAATTATGCTAAATGTGCATTGCCTGTGCTGTATAAATGGAACAACAAAGCCTGGATGACAACACATCTATTTACAGCATGGTTCACTGAATATTTTAAGTCCACTATTAAGATTTACTGTTCAGAAAACAAGATTCCCTTCAAAATATTACTGCTCATTGACAATGCACCTAGTCCCCCAAGACTTCTGATAGAGATGTAGAAGGAGATTAATGTTGTTTTCATGCCTGCTAACACAACATCTATTCTGTGGCCCATTGATCAATGAGTCATTTTGACTTTCAAGTTTTATTATTTAAGAAACATGTTCTATAAGGTTATTGCTGTTATAGATAATGAGTCCTCTGATGGATCTGAGCAAAGTAAGTTGAAATCTTCTGGAAATGATTCACCATTCTACATGTCATTAAGAACATTCATGATTCATGGGAGGAGGTCACAATATCAACATTAACAGGAATTTGAAAGAAGTTGATTCCAACTCTCGTGAATGACTTTGAGGGGTTCAGACTTCAGTGGAGGACATAAATGCAGATGTGGTGGAAATGTCAAGAGGCCTAGAATTAGAAGTGAAGCCTGAAGATGGGACTAAACTGCTGATATAACTTTAACAGAGGAGGAGTTGCTTCTTAAGGGTGAACAAAGAAAGTGGCTTCCTCTTTTGTTTTTTACAGTTTTATTTATTTATATTTATATTTTCAGCTGTTCTTTTAGATTTAGGGGTACATATACAGGTCTGTTATCTAGGGAATATTGTGTGATGCTGAGATCTGGGGTACAAATGATGCCATCATCCAGGTACTGAGCACAGCATCCAATAGTTAGTTCCTCAACCCTTCACCCCACCCTACCTCCCTGCCCCCAGTAGTCTCTAGTTTCTATTGTTGCCATCCCTACATTCATGAGTATCCAGTGTTTAGCTCCCATTCGTAAGTGAGAACATGCAGTATATGCTTTCCTGTTCCTGTGTTAATTTACTTACGATAATGACCTCCAGCTGCATCCATGTTGCTGCAAAGGACATGATTTCATTCTTTTTTATGGCTGCATAGTATTCCATGGTGTATATGGACCACATTTTCTTTATTCAATCTACTGTTGATGGTCACCTAGACTGATTCCATGTCTTTGCTATTGTGAATAGTGCTGTGATGAACATATGAGTGCATGTGTCTTTTGGGTAGAAAGATTTGTTTTCTTTTGGATATATACCCAGTAATGGGATTGCAGAGTTGAATGGTAGTTCTGTTTTAAGTTCTTTGAGAAATCTTCAAACTGCTTTCCGCAGTGGCTGAACTAATTTACATTCCCATCAACAATGTATAAGCATTCCTTTTCTCCACGGCCTCACCAACATCTGTTGTTTTTTGACTTTTTAATAATAGCTATTCTGACTGATGTGAGATGGTATCTCATTGTGGTTTTAATGTGCATTTCTCTGATGATTAGTGATGTTGAGCATTTTTTCATATGTTACTGGCTGCTTGCATGCCTTCTTTTGAGAAGTGTCTGTTCATGTCTTTTCCCTGATGTTTAATGGGGTTATTTGTTTTTTACTTGTTTAATTGTTTAAGTTACTTATAGATTCTGGATATTTTACCTTTATTGGATGTGTAGTTTATCAGTTCTTTTTCCCTTTCTGGAGGTTGTCTGTTTACTCTGTTGATAGTTTCTTTTGCTGTGCAGAAGTGCTTTAATTTAATTAAGTCCTACTTGTCAATTTTTATTTTTGTCGCAATTGCTTTTGCTAACTTACTGATAAATTATTTCCCAAGGCCAATGTCCAGAATGGTGTTTCCTAGGTTTTCTTCTATGATTCTTATAGTTGGGAGTATTACATTTAAATCTTTAATCCATCTTGAATTAATTTTAGTATATGGTGAAAGGGAGAGGTCCAGTTTCATTCTTCTGCATATGGCTAGCCAAATATTTCAGCTCCATTTATTGAATAGGAGTCTTTTCTCCACTGCCTATTTTTGTTGATTTTGTTGAAGATCAGATGGGTGTAGATGTGTGGCTTTATTTCTGGGATCTCTGTTCTGTTCCATTGGCTGTTTTTGTATCAGCACCATGCTGTTTTGGTGACTGTAACCTTATAGTGTAATTTGAAGTTGGGTAATGTGTTGCCTCTGGCTTTCTTCTTTTTACTGAGGATTGCTGTGGCTATTCTGGCTCTTTTTTGCTTCCATGTGAATTTTAGAGTAGCATTTTTTAGTTCTGTGAAAAATTACATTGGTAGTTTGATAGGAATAGCATTGAATTTGTAGATTGCTTTTGGCAATATGTCCATTTTAACAATACCGAATCTTTCAAGCCATGAGCATGGATGTTTTCCATTTGTATATGTCATCTTTGAGCAGTGTTTTGTAGTTCTCCATTTAGAGATCTTTCACCTCCTTAGAGGTATTCTTTGATATTTTCTTTTGTGGCTATTATAAATGGTTTGATTTGGTTCTCAGCTTGAATGTTATTGGTGTGTAGAATTGCTGCTGATTTTTGTACATTGATTTTGTATCCTGAAACTGTACTGAAGTCATTTATCAGTTTCAGGAGCCTTTGGTGAAATCTTTAGGGTTTTGTACATATAGATTTATATAATCAGTGAAGAGAGTTAGTTTGACTTCTTTTCCTGTTTGGATGCCTTTTATTTCTTTCTCTTGCCTAATTCCTCTGGCTAGGACTGCCGGTACTATGTTGAATAGGAGTGAGAGTGGGCATCCTTGTCTTGTTCTAGTTCTCAAGGGGAATGCTTCCAGTTTTTGCCTGTTCAGTGTGATGTTGGCTGTGGGTTTGTCATAGATGGCTCTTATTATTTTGAGGTATGATTCTTTGATTCCTAGTTTCTTGAGGATTTTTATCATGAAGCAACGTTAGATTTTATTGAAAGCTTTTTCTGCATCTATTAAGATGATCATATGATTTTTGCTTTTAATTCTGTTTCTAATTAAGTGTTGAATCATATTTATTGATCTGCGTATGTTGAATCAGTCTTGCATCTCAGGAATAAAGCCTACTTTTATTTATTTATTTTTTTTTTTGAGACAGGGTCTTACTCTGTCATCCAGGTTGGAGGGCAGTGGCATGATCTTGGCTCACTGCAACCTCTGCCTCCTGGGCTCAAGTGATCCTTTCACCTCAGTCTCCTGAGTAGCTGGGACTATAGGCATGCACCACCACACCTGGTTAATTTTTTTTTTTTTTTTGTAGAGACAAGGTTTCACCATATTTCCCAGACTGATCTAGAACCCCTGGACTCAAGCAATCTGCCTGCCTCAGCCTCCCAAAATGCTGGAATTACAGGCACGAGCTCCCATTACTGGACTGAAGCCTACTTTTTGATCTGCTGCTGAATTTGGTTTGCTAATATTTTGTGGAGAATTTTTGTGCTGATGTTCATCAAGGATATTGGATTATAGATTTCTTTTTTAGTTGTGTCTTTGCTAGGTTTTGGTATCAGGGTGATGCTGACTTTGTAGAATGAGTTAGGGAGGAGTCACTCCTCCTTCATGTTTTCGAATGGTTTCAGTAGAATTGGTACCAGCTCTTCCTTGTACATCTGGTAGAATTTGACTGTGAATCCATCTGGTTTGTGGCTTTTTTGGTTGGCAGGTTTTATTTTATTTTGTTTTTTTGAGACAGGGTCTCACTCTGTCAGCCAGGCTGGAGTGCAGGGGCACTATCATGGCTCACTGCAGCCTCAACCTCCTGGGCTTAAGCAATCCTCCTGCCTAAGCTTCCTGAGTGGGGGTTTTTTTTTTAAAATTACTGATTCAATTTTGGAACTTGATATTGGTCTGTTCAGGGTTTCAGTTTCTTCCTGATTCAATCTTAAGAGGTTGTGTGTTTCCAGAAATTTATCTATTTCCTCCATATTTTCAAGATTGTGTGAATAGAGGTGTTCATAATAGTTTCTGAGGATCTTTTGTGTTTCTGTGGGATTGGTTGAAATGTCCTTTGTCGTTTCTGATTGTGCTTATTTGGATCTTCTCTCTTTGTTAATCTAGCTAGCAGACTATCAAAATCATGTTTATCCTTTCAAAGAACAAAGTTTTGGTTTCATTGATGCTTTGTATAAAGTTTTGGCTCTCAATTTATTTCAGTTCTGCTTTGATTTTAGTTATTTTTTTTTCTTCTGCTAGCTGTGAGGTTGGTTTGTTCTTATTTTCCTGGCTTCTCTGTGTGTGGTATTAGATTGCTAATTTGAGATCTTTCTAACTTTTTGAGGTAGGTGTTTAGTGCTATAAACTTTCCTATTAGTACTACTTTTGCTGCATTCCAGAGATTTTGGTATGTGTGTCTCTGTTTTCATTTATTTCAAAGAAGTTTTAGATTTCTGCCTTTTTCATTGTTTACCCAAATGTAATTTAGGAGCAAGTTGTTTAATTACACATGTAATTGTGTGGTTTTTACATATCTTTTTCGTATTGATTTCTATTTTTATTCCACTGTGGTCTGACAGTATGGTTGGTATGATATTAAGTTTTTTTGAATTAATCGAGACTTGCTTTATGACTGAGCATATGATCAATCTTGGCACATGTTCTGTGTGCAAATGAAAATAATGTATATTCTGTGGTTGTTGAATGGAGTATTCTGTAGATACCTTTTAGGTTGTATTGGCAAAGTGTTGAATTTAAGTTCAGAATTTTTTTTTTTTTAGTTTTCTGCCTTGATGATTTGTCCAGTGCTGTCAGTCTGGTGTTGAAGTCCCCTATTATTATTGTGTGGCTATCCAAGTCTTTTCATAGGTCTAGAAGTAGTTGTTTTATGAGTCTGCATGGTCGAATGTTGGATGCATATATATTTAGGATAGTTAAGGCTTCTTGTTGAATTGAACACTTTATATAATGCCCTTCTTTGTCACTTTTTACTCTTGTTGGTTTAAAATATGTTTTACCTGATATAAGAATAGCTACTTCTTTTATTTCTTTTCCATTTTCATGATAGATCCTTCTCTAATTCTTTACTTTGAGCCTGAGTATTGTTACATGTGAGATGGGGTCTCTTGAAAACAGCAGAGGGATGAATCTTGATTTTTCATCCAGCTTGCTAGTTTGTACCTTCTAAGTGGGGCATTTAGACTGTTTACATTCATGGTTAATATTGATATGTGAGGTTTTGATTCCATCATGAAATTGTTAGCTGGTTGCTTTGTTGTTTCTATTGTGTGGTTGCACTACAGGGTCTATGGGCTATGCACTGAAGTATGTTTTGTGGTTGGAGGTTTTTTTTTCACTTTGTGTGTGTGTGTGTGTCCATGTTTAGCACTCCCTTAAGGATCTCTTTTTTTTTTTTTATTATACTTTAAGTTTTAGGGTACATGTGCACATTGTGCAGGTTAGTTACATATGTATACATGTGCCATGCTGGTGCGCTGCACCCACTAACTCGTCATCTAGCATTAGGTATATCTCCCAATGCTATCCCTACCCCCTCCCCCCACCCCACAACAGTCCCCAGAGTGTGATATTCCCCTTCCTGTGTCCATGTGATCTCATTGTTCAATTCCCACCTATGAGTGAGAATATGCGGTGTCTGGTTTTTTGTTCTTGTGATAGTTTACTGAGAATGATGATTTCCAATTTTACCCATGTCCCTAGAAAGGACATGAACTCATCACTTTTTATGGCTGCATAGTATTCCATGGTGTATATATGCCACATTTTCTTAATCCAGTCTATCATTGTTGGACATTTGGGTTGGTTCCAAGTCTTTGCTATTGTGAATAGTGCTGCAATAAACATACGTGTGCATGTGTCTTTATAGCAGCATGATTTATAGTCCTTTGGGTATATACCCAGTAATGGGATGGCTGGGTCAAATGGTATTTCTAGTTCTAGATCCCTGAGGAACCACCACACTGACTTACTGCCACAATGGTTGAACTAGTTTACAGTCCCACGAACAGTGTAAAAGTGTTCCTATTTCTCCACATCCTCTCCAGCACCTGTTGTTTCCTGACTTTTTAATGATTGCAATTCTAACTGGTGTGAGATGGTATCTCATTGTGGTTTTGATTTGCATTTCTCTGATGGCCAGTGATGATGAGCATTTTTTCATGTGTTTTTTGGCTGCATAAATGTCTTCTTTTGAGAAGTGTCTGTTCATGTCCTTTGCCCACTTTTTGATGGGGTTGTTTGTTTTTTTCTTGTAAATTTGTTTGAGTTCATTGTAGATTCTGGATATTAGCCCTTTGTCAGATGAGTAGGTTGCAAAAATTTTCTCCCATTTTGTAGGTTGCCTGTTCACTCTGATGGTAGTTTCTTTTGCTGTGCAGAAGCTCTTTAGTTTGATTAGATCCCATTTGTCAATTTTGTCTTTTGTTTCCATTGCTTTTGGTGTTTTAGACATGAAGTCCTTGCCCATGCCTGTGTCCTGAATGGTAATGTCTAGGTTTTCTTCTAGGGTTTTTATGGTTTTAGGTCTAACGTTTAAGTCTTTAATCCATCTTGAATTGATTTTTGTATAAGGTGTAAGGAAGGGATCCAGTTTCAGCTTTCTACATATGGCTAGCCAGTTTTCCCAGCACCATTTATTAAATAGGGAATCCTTTCCCCATTGCTTGTTTTTCTCAGGTTTGTCAAAGATCAGATAGTTGTAGATATGTGGCGTTATTTCTGAGGGCTCTGTTCTGTTCCATTGGTCTATATCTCTGTTTTGGTACCAGTACCATGCTGTTTTGGTTACTGTAGCCTTGTAGTATAGTTTGAAGTCAGGTAGTGTGATGCCTCCAGCTTTGTTCTTTTCGCTTAGGATTGACTTGGCGATGTGGGCTCTTTTTTGGTTCCATATGAACTTTAAAGTAGTTTTTTCCAATTCTGTGAAGAAAGTCATTGGTAGCTTGATGGGGATGGCATTGAATCTATAAATGACCTTGGGCAGTATGGCCATTTTTACAATATTGATTCTTCCTACCCATGAGCATGGACTGTTCTTCCATTTGTTTGTATCCTTTTTTATTTCCTTGAGCAGTGGTTCGTAGTTCTCCTTGAAGAGGTCCTTCACATCCCTTGTAAGTTGGATTCCTAGGTATTTTATTCTCTTTGAGGCAATTGTGACTGGGAGTTCACTCATGATTTGGCTCTCTGTTTGTCTGTTGTTGGTGTATAAGAATGCTTGTGATTTTTGTACATTGATTTTGTATCCTGAGACTTTGCTGAAGTTGCTTATCAGCTTAAGGAGATTTTGGGCTGAGACAATGGGGTTTTCTAGATATACAATCATGTCATCTGCAAACAGGGACAATTTGACTTCCTCTTTTCCTAATTGAATACCCTTTATTTCCTTCTCCTGCCTAATTGCCCTGGCCAGAACTTCCAACACTATGTTGAATAGGAGTGGTGAGAGAGGGCATCCCTGTCTTGTGCCAGTTTTCAAAGGGAATGCTTCCAGTTTTTGCCCATTTAGTATGATATTGGCTGTGGGTTTGTCACAGATAGCTCTTATTATTTTGAAATACGTCCCATCAATACCTAATTTATTGAGAGTTTTTAGCATGAAGGGTTGTTGAATTTTGTCAAAGGCCTTTTCTGCATCTATTGAGATAATCATGTGGTTTTTGTCTTTGGCTCTGTTTGTATGCTGGATTACATTTATTGATTTGTGTATATTGAACCAGCCTTGCATCCCAGGGATGAAGCCCACTTGATCATGGTGGATAAGCTTTTTGATGTGCTGCTGGATTCGGTTTGCCAGTATTTTATTGAGGATTTTTGCATAAATGTTCATCAAGGATATTGGTCTAAAATTCTCTTTTTTTGTCGTGTCTCTGCCTGGCTTTGGTATCAGGATGATGCTGGCCTCATAAAATGAGTTAGGGAGGATTCCCTCTTTTTCTGTTGATTGGAATAGTTTCAGAAGGAATGGTACCAGTTCCTCCTTGTACCTCTGGTACAATTCGGCTGTGAATCCATCTGGTCCTGGACTCTTTTTGGTTGGTAAGCTATTGATTATTGCACAATTTCAGATCCTGTTATTGGTCTATTCAGAGATTCAACTTCTTCCTGGTTTAGTCTTGGGAGAGTGTATGTGTCGAGGAATTTATCCATTTCTTCTAGATTTTCTAGTTTATTTGCGTAGAGGTGTTTGTAGTATTCTCTGATGGTAGTTTGTATTTCTGTGGGATCGGTGGTGATATCCCCTTTATCATTTTTTATTTTGTCTATTTGATTCTTCTCTCTTTTTTTCTTTATTAGTCTTGCTAGCGGTCTATCAATTTTGTTGATTCTTTCAAAAAACCAGCTCCTGGATTCATTAATTTTTTGAAGGGTTTTTTGTGTCTCTATTTCCTTCAGTTCTGCTCCGATTTTAGTTATTTCTTGCCTTCTGCTAGCTTTTGAATGTGTTTGCTCTTGCTTTTCTAGTTCTTTTAATTGTGGTGTTAGGGTGTCAATTTTGGATCTTTCCTGCTTTCTCTCATGGGCATTTAGTGCTATAAATTTCCCTCTACACACTGCTTTGAATGTGTCCCAGAGATTCTGGTATGTTGTGTTTTTGTTCTCGTTGTTTTCAAAGAACATCTTTATTTCTGCCTTCATTTCGTTATGTACCCAGTAGTCATTCAGGAGCAGGTTGTTCAGTTTCCATGTAGTTGAGTGGTTTTGAGTGAGATTCTTAATCCTGAGTTCTAGTTTGATTGCACTGTGGTCTGAGAGATAGTTTGTTATAATTTCTGTTCTTTTACATTTGCTGAGGAGAGCTTTACTTCCAACTATGTGGTCAATTTTGGAATAGGTGTGGTGTGGTGGTGAAAAAAATGTATATTCTGTTGATTTGGGGTGGAGAGTTCTGTAGATGTCTATTAGGTCCGCTTGGTGCAGAGCTGAGTTCAATTCCTGGGTATCCTTGCTGACTTTCTGTCTCGTTGATCTGTCTAATGTTGACAGTGGGGTGTTAAAGTCTCCCATTATTAATGTGTGGGAGTCTAAGTCTCTTTGTAGGTCACTCAGGACTTGCTTTATGAATCTGGGTGCTCCTGTATTGGGTGCATATATATTTAGGATAGTTAGCTCTTCTTGTTGAATTGATCCCTTTACCATTATGTAATGGCCTTCTTTGTCTCTTTTGATCTTTGTTGGTTTAAAGTCTGTTTTATCAGAGACTAGGATTGCAACCCCTGCCTTTTTTTGTTTTCCATTGGCTTGGTAGATCTTCCTCTGTCCTTTTGTTTTGAGCCTATGTGTGTCTCTGCACGTGAGATGGGTTTCCTGAATACAGCACACTGATGGGTCTTGACTTTTTATCCGATTTGCCCATCTGTGTCTTTTAACTGGAGCATTTAGTCCATTTACATTTAAAGTTAATATTGTTATGTGTGAATTTGATCCTGTCATTATGATGTTAGCTGGTTATTTTGCTCGTTAGTTGATGCAGTTTCTTCCTAGTCTCAGTGGTCTTTACATTTTGGCATGATTTTGCAGCGGGTGGTACCTGTTGTTCCTTTCCATATTTAGTGCTTCCTTCAGGAGCTCTTTTAGGGCAGGCCTAGTGGTGACAAAATCTCTCAGCATTTGCTTGTCTGTAAAGTATTTTATTTCTCCTTCGCTTATGAAGCTTAGTTTGGCTGGATATGAAATTCTGGGTTGAAAATTCTTTTCTTTAAGAATGCTGAATATTAGCCTCCACTCTCTTCTGGCTTGTAGGGTTTCTGCCAAGAGATCCGCTGTTAGTCTGATGGGCTTCCCTTTGAGGGTAACCCGACCTTTCTCTCTGGCTGCCCTTAACATTTTTTCCTTCATTTCAACTTTGGTGAATCTGACAATTATGTGTCTTGGAGTTGCTCTTCTCGAGGACTATCTTTGTGGCGTTCTCTGTATTTCCTGAATCTGAACGTTGGCCTGCCTTGCTAGATTGGGGAAGTTCTCCTGGATGGTATCCTGCAGCGTGTTTTCCAACTTGGTTCCATTCTCCCCATCACTTTTGGGTACACCAATCAGACGTAGATTTGGTCTTTTCACATAGTCCCATATTTCTTGGAGGCTTTTGCTCATTTCTTTTTATTCTTTTTTCTCTAAACTTCCCTTCTCGCTTCATTTCATTCATTTCATCTTCCATTGCTGATACCCTTTCTTCCAGTTGATCACATCGGCTCCTGAGGCTTCTGCATTCTTCACGTAGTGATCGAGCCTTGGTTTTCAGCTCCATCAGCTCCTTTAAGCACTTCTCTGTATTGGTTATTCTAGTTATACATTCTTCTACATCTTTTTCAAAGTTTTCAACTTCTTTGCCTTTGGTTTGAATGTCCTCCCGTAGCTCAGAGTAATTTGATCATCTGAAGCCTTCTTCTCTCAGCTCGTCAAAGTCATTCTCCATCCAGCTTTGTTCCATTGCTGGTGAGGAACTGTGTTCCTTTGGAGGAGGAGAGGTGCTCTGCTTTTTAGAGTTTCCAGTTTTTCTGTTCTGTTTTTTCCCCATCTTTGTGGTTTTATCTACTTTTGGTCTTTGATGCTGGTGATGTACAGATGGGTTTTTGGTGTGGATGTCCTTTCTGTTTGTTAGTTTTCCTTCTAACAGACAGGACCCTCAGCTGCAGGTCTGTTGGAATACCCTGCCGTGTGAGGTGTTGGTGTGCCCCTGATGGGGGGTGCCTCCCAATTAGGCTGCTCGGGGGTCAGGGGTCAGGGACCCACTTGAGGAGGCAGTCTGCCTGTTCTCAGATCTCCAGCTGTGTGCTGGGAGAACCACTGCTCTCTTCAAAGCTGTCAGACAGGGACATTTAAGTCTGCAGAAGTTACTGCTGTCTTTTTGTTTGTCTGTGTCCTGCCCCCAGAGGTGGAGCCTACAGAGGCACGCAGGCCTCCTTGAGCTGTGGTGGGCTCCACCCAGTTTGAGCTTCCCGGCTGCTTTGTTTACCTAATCAAGCCTGGGCAATGGCGGGCGCCCCTCCCCCAGCCTCGCTGCCGCCTTGCAGTTTGATCTCAGACTGCTATGCTAGCAATCAGCGAGACTCCGTGGGTGTAGGACCCTCCGAGCCAGGTGTGGGATATAATCTCGTGGTGCGCCATTTTTTAAGCCCGTTGGAAAAGCGCAGTATTCGGGTGGGAGTGACCCGATTTTCCAGGTGCTGTCCGTCACCCCTTTCTTTGACTCGGAAAGGGAACTCCCTGACCCCTTGCGCTTCCCAAGTGAGGCAATGCCTCACCGTGCTTCGGCTCGCGCACGGTGTGCGCACCCACTGACCTGCACCCACTGTCTGGCACTCCCTAGTGAGATGAACCCGGTACCTCAGATGGAAATGCAGAAATCACCCGTCTTCTGTGTCGCTCACGCTGGTAGCTGTAGACCGGAGCTGTTCCTATTCGGCTATCTTGGCTCCTCCCCCCCAAGGATCTCTTGTAAGGCTGGTATAGTAGTAACACATTTTCTTAGTTTTTCCTTCTCTAGAAAATATGTTATTTCTCCTTTGCCTAAGTAGTTTAGTTTGGTGAGATATAAAATTCTTGGTTGGAATTCCTTCTTTTTTTTTTGAGACAGAGTCTCGCTCTGTCGCCCAGGCTGGAGTGCAGTGGCGTGATCTCAGCTCACTGCAAGCTCCGCCTCCTGGGTTCACGCCATTCTGCTGCCTCCCGAGTAGCTGGAACTACAGGCGCCCGCCACCACGCCTGGCTAATTTTTTGTATTTTTAGTAGAGATGGGGTTTCACCATGTTAGCCAGGATGGTCTCGATCTCCTGACCTCGTGATCTGCCGGCCTCGGCCTCCCAAAGTACCGAGATTACAGGCGTGAGCCACCACGCCCGGCCGGAATTTCTTTTATTATCTTATTGTTTTTTGAGACAGAGTCTCACTCTGTCGCCCAGGCTGGAGTGCAGTGGCACTATCTTGGCTCACTGCAACCTCTGCCTCCAGGGTTCAAGCAATTCTCCCACTTCAGCCTCCAGAGTAGCTGGGACTACAGGCACATGCCTCCACACCTGGCTAATTTTTGTATTTTCAGTAGAGACGGGGTTTCACCATGTTGGCCAGGCTGGTCTCAACTCCTGACCTCAAGTGATCCGCCCCACCTCTGCCTCCCGAAGTTCTGCGATTACAGGGGTGAACCACCATGCCCAGCTGGAATATCTTTTCTTTAAGAATGCTAAAAATAGGCCCTCAATCTCTCCTGGCTTGTAAACTTTCCACTGAGAAGTTTGTTGTTAGCCTGATGGGGTTCCCTTTGTACCTGATCTGACCTTTTTTTCTAGCTGCCTGTAAGACTTTTTCTTTAGTACTGACTTTGGACAATCTGGTGAATGCATGCCTTGGTGATGTTCTTTTTGTAAAGTATCTTATGTGTATTCTCTGGATTGTTTATATCTGAATGTCTACCTCTCCAGCAAGGTTAAGGAAATTTTCTTGAATTTTTCCCCCCAAATGTGTTTTCCAGGTTGTTTCCTTTATTTCTCTCAGGAATGCCAATACGTCGTAGGTTTGGTCACTTTACATAATTCTATATTTCTTGAAGACTTTGTTCATTTTTTTAAAGTTCTTTTTTTATTTATAGTTGTATGACTGGGTTAGTTAAAAAGACCAGTCTTCAAGCTCTGAAATTCTTTCTTCTGCTTGGTCTAGTCTATCAATAAAACTATCAACTGTATTTTGAAATTCCTTAAGTGAGTTTTGCAGCTCCAGAGCTCTGATTGATTTCTTTTGAAACTGTTTATTTCTTCCATCATTTCCTGTATTGCTTTAGAAGTTTCTTTGTGTTGTTTTCAACCTTGTCTTCAATCTCATTGAGCTTCCTTACAATCCATGCTTTGAATTATTTATATGTCATTTCTGAGTTTCCATTTTGTTCAGGGACCATTGCTGGAAAGCTAGTGTGATTCTTTGGTGGTGTCACTACATTCAGATTTTTAACGGTGCCAGAATTCTTGCATTGGTTCCTTCCCATCTGGATATGCTGGCACTTCAAAATTTTGTAATTATTTTAGTGCAGGTAGAATTTTTTCTTCTTTCCCTATGATACTTTTTGTTCTTTCCTTTTCCCTTTCTCCTTCCTCCCTAAAGGGTGTGGCTGTAGAGAATGCAGGATAGGGTATTTTGACCTTGCAGCCTCATGCACTTCTCTTGGCAGCTTTAATATTAGGCTGTGCAGTTCAACCTACAGGCCAGTAGATGGTGCTTATAGGTAAGAGCTGGCTGCAGCCAATGAAGCTGGGTATATACCTGGTCCTTTTTTACTGGGAGATGCTCTCTGTTATCTCAGACAACTGGCTGGTTTGTGGAATGCACAGTAGACTGAGCTTCTTGCTCAGCCCTGAGAATGTGGGGGTCAAAGTAGTTTATTGAGATGGAATTTACTCCTGGTAAAGAGGCTGTGAACATTGTTGAAGTGCCAGCAAAGGATTTAGAATATTTCATAAACATAGTTCATAATGTGGCAACAGGGTTTGGGAGGATTGCCTACAATTTTGAAAGTTCTATTGTGGGTAAAATGCTATCAAACATCATTACTGGTAATAGAAAAATCTTTCATGAAAGGCAGTGTCAATTCATACAGCAAACTTCATTGTTGTCTTTTTTTTTAATTTAAAGGAATTTAATTTAGCAATGAATGATTCATGTATCAGGCAGCCTCTTGAGCTAGCGTAGGTTCTGAGACTCCCCACTGTTGTCATTTTTTTTTTCTTTTGAGATGGAGTTTTGCTTTTGTTGCCCAGGCTGGAATGCAATGGTGTGATCTTGGCTCACTGCAACCTCTGCCTCCTGGATTCAAGCGATTCTCCTGCCTCAGCCTCACGAGTAGTTGGGATTACAGGTGCCCGCCACCATGCCCAGCTAAGTTTTGTATTTTTAGTAGAGACGGCAGTTTCTACCATTGTTGGCCAGGGTGGTCTCGAACTCTTGACCACAGGTGATCCACCTGCCTCAGCCTCCCAAAGTGCTGGGATTACAGGTGTGAGCACCGCGTCCAGCCCCCATTGTTGTCTTATTTTAAGAAATTGCCACAGCCACCCCGACCTTCATCCACCACCACTTCGATCAGTCAGCAGTCCTCAACATCCAGGCAAGACCCTCCACTAGAAAGAAGATTATGACTTGCTAAAGTTCAGATGATTGTTAGCAATTTTTAGTAATAAAGTATTTTAAAATTAAGGAATGTGCATTGTTTTTCTAGACATAATTCTGTTGCTCACTTAATAGACTACAAAATAGTATAAAGGTAACTTATATGCACTAGGAAACAAAACAGTTGTGTGACTGACTTTATTGCAATATTTGCTTTATTACGGTGGTCTGGAACCAAACTGGCATATATCTTCAAGGTATGCCTATATATGTTTCTTTAGTTCTTTTTGTTTTTATCCAGAGGATTTTTATGCATAAAAAAAGATTCGTTCATTCAGCACATTTACTGTTGTCTGCAGATCATGACTTTTGGCATATCAGACATTAAAACATGTCCACTTTACCTTGCGTGGACATGTTTTAAGTAATTATAGTTCTGTTGACCTCACTTTTGCATTTCAGTTCTAAATTTCTCACCCAGTTACATAGCTGTTCGTGGGCAACATGGGCATTTCCAATGTGGTGAGATACTTAGACTCCCTTAACTGTGTCTTCCCGTTGGCTACCTAAGTTGCTACTCTGGAAGAATCACATTTATAAATCATCTTGTGGCATGTCATTTAAAAATTTTTCTCATTATCTTATGTAGATGGAGAAACCTATTCATTTCATAATAATTTCGGATGCACAGAAGCATTAACCTTAGAAGAGAGAAGTCACCTTATAATAGTTCAATTCTTTTGTTTGAGGTCAGTTTTATAGTTAGACTGTTGAAAACCTTGTCCTCAAATCTGTGGTTATTCTTATGTAGTGTAGTAGAGATGCAGTAGCATATGTGACCTGAATATGTAGCCAATTGTGTACACTCTGTGGAAAGACAGTAAACTGATTAGGTCTTGCTCTGATGGTAGTATCCTGTTAAATTTTCTAGAATAAGAATGATACATGTGACATTTTAAATATCAGCTTACATATGCTTCATCAGTGTGCAATTGTTATTTAATTATTATAGCATTTTCTTATCAATCTAAAGTCATTTAAATAATTCTTTATATATGAGATTAGAAAATATCTGAAGAGATTATAAAGAATAATCGATAAACCATAAGGGATCATATAAGACAAAATGAGTCTTATTTATTTCAAAGGAAGGAAGGAACATTTAAAAGGTTGTGTCTGTTGGCCGGGCGCAGTGGCTCATGCCTGTAATCCCAGCACTTTGGGAGGCCGAGGCAGGTGGATCATGAGGTCAGGAGATCGAGACCATCATGGCTAACACGGTGAAACCCCGTCTCTACTAAAAATATAAAAAATTAGCCAGGTGCAGTGGCGGGCGCCTGTAGTCCCAGCTACTTGGGAGGCTGAGGCAGGAGAATGGCATGAACCCAGGAGGCGGACCTTGCAGTGAGCCGAGATCGCGCCACTGCACTCCAGCCTGGACGGCAGAGCAAGACTCCGTCTAAAAAAAAAAAAAAAAAAGATTGTGTCTGTTGAGGGTGGTGTATATGTATATATGCACATAGGTGTGGGTGAAATTCTTTTCTCAAACATGTTTTATATTACATTATGAATGGAGCTGAGTCTTTTCAAAAAATCAATCCAAGAAGAGAATGGTATCATAGAAGTCTTTAGATTGCCTGGAAAATGAAGTGTTAGTTGAGACAATTTGCACAAATGCCAACACTTTTGGGGAAGGATTTGGACCAAGTCTTGGTATACTTTGTTTAGCATACAAATGGAACAAATGCCACCAATTTTGCTTCTTCTGAGTGTAATTTTTCTTAACTTAGCCGTAAAACAGGTCTTCAGTCAAACATGATTTTAGCAATTTGCTCAATTTTAGACTATGTGAAATCAGTTGGCAAGTAGGACATCATCTAAATATTTTAAACATCATGGAGAAAGTTATAACAAAAACCCAACGGTAATACTATTGTGGCCTTTTTAGTTGGGTAAGCATTTTGACCTAGTGTGTATACTTCTGAAAATATAACTGTATCAGTCAGGGTTCAACCAAAGAAGCAGAACCAATGGGAGGTATGTATTAAGAGATTTACTGTAAGGAATTGGCTTATGGGTTGTGGAAACTATCTATACGAGTCCAAAATCTGTAGGGCAGGCTGTCCACAGGTGAAATTTCCTCTCCAGGGAAGCCTCAACTCTGCTTTTTAAGGCCTTTCAACTGATTCAGTCAGGCCCACCAGATTATCTAGGATAGTTTTCCTTATCAAAGTCCATTGATTATGGACTTCACAGTCACAAATACAAAATGCTTTCCAGCAACACCTGGATTAGTGTTTGAATAACGGGACTGTAGCCTAGCCAGGTTGACATATCAAAAGACCATTACACTAACCTAAAGAAATAAGCATAAATATAGAAAAAGCTTTCTGTGCAAATCTGTTCACTTTTGTTAAAAACCTTGGAATTGTAAAATATTGAGTAATAGGCAAGTAGTTAAATTATGATACATTTATATGAGAGACATGTTATTAAAATAATGTTTTTAAATTACATAGAGGATTTTTAAAATTTCATAAGGTTAGCTAAAAATTCAGGAGACAAATGTGTGATTATTATTTTAAACATTTTAATAGAAAAATGAATATTCAGCAAAATGTCAGAAAAGATATCTTTGGGTACCTTTGGTATCTTTGGAACAAAAATTACTGTTCCAAAAAGTAGTGTTTTCTACTTTTTTAGAAAATTACTGTTCTAAATTTGTAGTGTTATGAATTTTCAAAATATCATGCTAAGGACATTTTAATTTCCATTAAGCCAGTTGATTTTTAAATTTTTTTTCAATAAACTTGTAAGGTTGTTATTAAAGATGTTTAAACTTCTATGCCATGTCACTATCATAAATTAGGGCAGGAATACACCACTTGCCTTGTGCCCTTTTAAGAAAGGAAGAGAAAATATAGGTCTCAAATTCATAGGAATTCTTTATTACGAGTAAAAAATTCTCTGGCTAACTTATTTGTAAAATGTTTTCTAGCTTTAACAAACTTTAATAAAAATAAAACTTTAATAAAAGTTCAAAGTTTGATGAATTGTTAAGTATATTCTTACTTATTAGAATTTACAAAGAACTTCTTGAAACAGATTATGTTATTGCAAAAGTGATCACATAGAAAGGTTGTGTATACTCCTTTGGGATAGTTGTGTTTCTTTTTTTTTTTTTTTTTTGAGACAGGGTCTGGCTCTGTTGCTCAGGCTGGAGTGCAGTGGCATGATCGTGGCTCACTCCCAGGCTCAAGAGATCCTCCCACCTCAGCCTCCCAAGTAGCTGGGACTACAGGTGCACACCATCACACCCGGCTAATTTTTGTACTTTTTGTAGAGACAAGATTTTACCATGTTGCCCAGGCTGGTCTCAAACTCCTGAGCTCAAGCAATTCGCGCACCTTGGCCTCCCAAGGTGCTGGGATTACAGGTGTGAGCCACCATGTCCTGCCTGTGTTTCATTTGTAAGTAGAAATAGACAAAATAAAACCATATACTCTGTATTATCTCAACTATGTATGAACTGTATGTGTGTGTGTATGTATGTGTGTGTGTAATACAACAAATTGTTAACAGAGATTACGTATATGTGGTGAAATTATTATTTTTTTTCTGTATTTTCCAAACATTTTCTAACGTTACTGTTGTGATCATGCAAACAAACTTTAAAAGTAGTCTTTAAGTGGAATAAAGAGAGTGACTAGAGACATATGGCATTTGCCACCACCCCCATCCCCCAAGAAAGGACCACGGCAATGAATAAACAGCTACGATTTGACAGGAGTCTGAAAGGGAGAGTGCTGCAGTGCAACAGGTAAGTGAACAGATGCCTGTGGTGATTAAAAAGCGCAGGAGGGCAGCATGGAGACACTCGATCTCTGCTGCTCCATCTTCCCAGGCTGGATTGGCCCAGAGGTAGGAGGGACTTCCCTTGTGGGAAGAAGGTAAGCAGAAGAACCTCACGAGCCCTCGTTGTTGCAAACACCTACAGTGCTTACTACAAGAGATCCCATAGTCTTCACAAGCACTGAGCCCAATTTAGGGAGCTGCTAGGAATTTACGCAGCTACATTGCTCCAGATGAAGAGCACAAAGTGTGCACTCCCAATTCCCGCCTTCACTCTCAACCCTTGTGACCTAAGCTGCTGCAGTATGGTGCCATCTTGAGACCAGAGCCACTTCTGGAGTGCGCCTTGCTCTGGGAGCCAGTAGCCGCTGAACATCTCCAGCCATGAGGCTCTGTGTCTCTTCCACTAAGACCACATGGTGGTATAGAGCCACATGGGTGACTGCAACGACGTGACCCTGGCTGCATGGAGCCTGGGCCCAGGACAGGCTGTGGCTCTGGTCCTGCATGGCCAGGAAACCAACCTCTGTTGGATGTGGTGGCTTACGCTTGTAATCCCAGCACTTTGGGAGGTCGAGGTGGGCAAATTGCTTGAGCTCAGGGGTTTAAGACCAGCCTGGGCAACACACTGAAACTCTGTCTCTACAAAAAATACAAAAATTAGCTGGGCATGGTGGTGTGCACCTGTAGTCCCAGCCAAAGAAACAGTCTGGTAGACCTGCCCAGGGCAAACCCGCCCTTCAGCTGGCCAAACTGCCATGCACCCTCCCTCAAGCAGGAGTGGCCTCCGAGCTGTCTAGCAGCTAAAATGCCCCCAACTCCCGGCCAGTAGAGTGGCTATGTTTCTGTGCTCAAGACCTGAGAAACACTTCAGTTGGTCCGCCCACAGCCGATACACTCCCAGGCCTGCATACAACCTATGCATACAATGGGTTGGCAAACTTGAGCTCTGGCTTACTGGGGTTGGGGTCACAGGGCTGTTACTCCGGCCTGTGGTTAGGGCACATGGCTGTTCAGCCAGCCTAGAGGTGTGTGTGCCAGGGATGGGCCCACAATGCTGTTTCTCAGGCTCTGGACACTGGCACATGACCACTCACTCACTTGTGGACATGGGCTGACCACTCCTTCACTGGTCAGCTGCCAGCTGACACACTCCTAGGACTGCCCAGCAGCCCTGCACCTGTGCCCAGGACCTGAGAAACATCCTGGAAGTCCATTCCTGATAGACCCACTCCCAGGCTGGCCAAGTAATCATGTGCCTGAGCCCAGAGCCTAAGAAACAGCCCAGTGGGCCTGCTACTGGTAGACAAACTGTACTACACTGCCTCCACAAATGCGCATAGTCACTGAAACACTTGCAGACATCACCAGTATGGTTTATAGCTGAAGAAACTGCACAGAGATACTATATTACTTTGTCTACCTAGAACCAAAGCCAGTGCACTCCACCCAGTTGACACATCAAGAGTCACCTATAGGAATACGTCTTTCTCCACAAAACCTGCTAAATAAAATTGGAAGAGGTGACTCCTTCACCAGATGCAAAAAAAAAAAAAAAAAAAAAAAAAAAAAAGGACATATCAAACATGAAAAAGGAAGAAACATGTCACCTTCATAGGAACACAATAATTCTGCAATAACAGACTCCAGCAATAAGAAAATATATTAAACACCAGAAAAAAAATTTGTGTTAGGTCATTCTTGCACTGCTATTAAGAATACCTAAGGCTGGGTAAGTTATAAAGAAAAGAGGTTTAACAGGCTTACAGTTCTACAGGCTGTACAGGAAGCATAGTGCCAGGATCTGCTTGGCTCCTGGAGAGGCATTAGCAAAGTTACAAGCATGGCAAAAGGCAAAGGGGAAGTTGATGTATCTATCACATGGCAAAAGTGGGAGCAAGAGAGAGAGTGGGGAGAAGTTGCCACACATTTTTAAACACAAAATTATTGCAACTGTTTTGTTTTGTTTTGTTTCATTTTTGAGAAGGAGTCTTGCTCTGTTGCCCAGGCTGGAGTGCAATGGTGCAATCTCTGCTCACTGCAACCTCAGCCTCCTGAGTTCAAGCGATTCTCGTGCCTCAGCCTCCCCAGTAGCTAGGATTACAGGCCTGCGCCACCACGCCTGGCTACTTTTTTGTATTTTTAGTAGAGACGGGGTTTCGCCATGTTGGCCAGGCTGGTCTTGAACTCCTGACCTCAGGTGATCTGCCCGCCTTAGCCTCGAAGTGTTGGAATTACAGGCGTGAGCCACCGTGCCCGCTGCAACTGTTTTTATTAGCTCTTTGGGGCCTGCGGGACTCCCTTGGGCAGAGGTCCGGCTGAGAGATAGGCCACGCCCTTACAGGACCAGCCTGTGGAGGGAGGCACGCCGAGGTCCCAAACCAGCCCGCAAACCTGTGTGACTCAGCTCTCTCCGTTTTCTGAGAGTGTGGCCTCCTCCTCTCTAACTTCCAGCGCTGGGCATAGATCCCGGCTTGACACTGCCAAACCAAGGGTGGCAGACCTGGGGGAATAGGACTTACTCTTGGTCCCCTCCTTCAGACCTAGGGAGTTGAGTTCCAGGTGTGCTGGGGAATCCAAAGGGCTCCCTAGCTGCCAGAATGCACTCAGCTGGAGCAAAGCACCCATGCTGGGCAGCAGAGGCTGCACTGCGTACACACTCTTTTGGGGCAGCCAAGCAGGAGCCCTGGGAGGGGCTGGCGGGCAGGTGGGCTTGCAGGGCACACATGCCCTAGTCCAACAGGGAAGCCAGCACTGCTTTCTCCATGGTGGTTAGCTGGGGCCAGAACTTCTCAGAGGGAGACGGAGAGCCCCGGGGATGGACACTTACGGCCTGGCTCTGCTGGAGCTGTCCTGTGCACAAAGGTCCCTGGCTCCATGCCTGCTATATGTCTGTCTTCATTTAATCTCCAGGAAGATCCCCCTATACCAGCTCAAACATCTGTGAGGACTGTGGGGTCCCCTGCAGCTAGGATCCCAGAGGTCCATGGTGAGAGTAGGCATTCCCTCAGTTCCTTCACTGACTCATTCCCCAGGAGTCAAACCCAGCCCTAGCATTCAGGCACTCCACATGCGGTTCCCAGCTTCCTCCCTCTTCAGCTTCAGCATCTGTATCTTTTCTTCGTCCACATTTGGCATTTTCTCTCCAAAGATCTGTTCAAATTATGTTGATTTGGTTGAAATACCGTTGTCTCTCCGTAGGAGCAGCACTTCCCGCCTGCATCTAGTCGGCCATCTTGCCAACCCTCCCGGAATTCTTGGAAAAGGAGTCTTTCTGCCAGATGCTGACCTTTCTTCATGCTAGTAGGGTATATAATAAGGTAGTTTTTCAATTTGAGACGCATATCTGAAAAGAGTTCTCTCTCCAAATTTTCCTTGGAGTTGAAATTAAATTTATAACACTTGCCTGAACTATTACAGCAATATAAACTTAATACTTCTTTGTCAACCTAAAAATTTAGGAAGAAAAACAAGACATTTTTATCATGTATGAAGACAAAAATGGTTGTATTCCTATGTTATGGGTTAGTCACTATCTTCATTTAGCTCAAGGTGAAGAAGACTGAGAAGAAACGTCAAAACCCATTTCCCCCCCGTTTTCCATTCAAAGGGGAGCAAGCAGTCCTTCTAAGGGGAGAAGCCAGCAGGACTCCCTCCAGGCAGGCTCAGAGGAGACAGGATTCTATTTCTTCTTAAAGACCCACAGCTCACATTTTTCTCTTTTTAGCTACATAGCTGGACACAGAATCTTTAGAGTTGAGAGTCTTTACAAAGCTGGCTGGGTAGATTTCTGGCCCCGCCTAATATCTTCTGTCCTCCTTCACTTTCCAGGATCAGTCAAACACATGCCTGAATTTAAAATGTTACCATCAGTTGAAGTAGCTAAGGCTCCTAATTAATGTGTTTATTAGACACATTTCTTAGAAAGGGATTAATAGATTTCCTTTTATTCCTTGATTCACTCTTCATGAATATTTCACTCTTTCGTTCATTCATTCAAATGACAAATATTTACTGAGCTTCTACTGTGTGCCAGGCATACATCTAGACTCTGGTGATCCAGGTAGTAATAGCAACAACATCTTTCTCATCATGGAACATAATTTATAGTGAGGGCCATGGACAAGAACAGACATGTATGTAATACATGGGTGATATGATTTGGATATTTGTCCCCTCCAAATCTCAAATTGAATTTATTTTGCTCTAATAGTTTAAGCAAGTGTTGTCATGGGGGTGGATCCCTCATGAATGACTTGGTGACCTCCCCAGGGTAATGAGTGAATTCTTGCTGTTAGCTCACATAAGTACTGGTTATTTAAAGGAGCCTGACATCCTTCTCTTGCTCCTACCCTTGCCATGTGATACATCAGCTCCCCCTTTGCCTTCCACCATGATTGTAAGGTTCTTGAGTCCTCACCAGAGACTAAATGGATGCCGGTGCCATGTTTGTACAGCCTGCAGAACTGTGAGCCAAATATATCTCTTTTCTTTATAAATTACCCAGTCTCAGGTATTCCTTTATAGCAATGCAAAATGGATTAACACAATAAATATTAAAGGTATGGGGATAGAGAATGATATCATTGTGGTCTGGGAAAGCCTTTCTGATAGGAGATGTGAGTGAAGTGTCGGGGAAAGCTATGTAAATATGTATTGGAAAGGCATTCTAGGAAGAGAGAACAAGTGCAAAGACCTTGAGCTGAGATCGTGCGTGGCCTGTGGAATATCAAGGACAGTATTGAGGCTGGAGAGGATTGAGGAGAGAGAGTACTGAAGAAAATGAACTCACAGAGGTGGCGATATGAGATGAAATTTGCATGTGTGTTTCTGTACCTCCCTGGGTTAAATGAAAATTGAGGGCTCAGTTTTTAGATATGGTGATATGCATTTAACTGTGATGATTGTATTGATCTGAGAATAGTTCACAAGTGAATAAAGTATATATTTTAATTTCAAGTGTTTTGATTAAATCTTTAATGTAGGTGCAAATTTTGTGTTTGCACAGTATTTTATATTTAATATACTTTAATTAGAATTGAATTAAAAGAAACTGTAGTAATCATCAAGTACCATCTTTTTATTTCATAGATGAGTCAATTGTGATCTAGAAAGGGTAAGTAATCTTATTAAGAGCATAATCATAGCTATAGCATTCTGTGTCAAGCACTATGCTGAGTGCTTTACACACTTGATCCTCACAGCCGCCACATGGGGTGAGCATTATGGTCCCCATGGGGTGTGCCCTAATAAGTGGCAGAGATGTTCAAAGGCAGCTGCAACCTTCCTCTCTGCTGACAGTGTGACTGTTTTTAAGAGAGGCTCTCTGAATATTCATGGTTTATGTTTAGACATGAAAAAAATTCCAGTATCTAGGCTGCTTGAGTTTTGGGACAAAGCCTTCTGTATTTCCTTTGCTCGACTCCAAAGCCCAGGTTGTTGACTACTGTGCTGTATTGCTTCTAAGTGATAATGTTCTAAGTTGATAATTGGGATAGTTGGGTCTCAAGCCTCAAAACAAACCCTTTATATTCCCAGTTTGGTGGTGTCTTCAGGATACCTCCTCTCCCTAATTCTTTGAGCAAGCGCTAGATCATACAGGGAGGTAAAGGGGTGTTAAAACCCCCCTGTTAGGTGTTCCTACTGCCATAGCCCTGTCTTCAGGTCCCCAGGTCCCCTGACCGATCCATCCCTCAGTGATTGCTTGAATTTTGGTCAAGGTCTACTTCACCGTTTTTACATGCCCTAAATTATTTTGCCATGTTGGTCTAGGAATATTTCCAAATTAAACTGCGCAGAGATTAAGGAGAATAATTCTATCAGCATTTTTTTTTCTAAAGAGTTATGGACTAGGGGAGAAATGTGGAGGAAAGACAGAGCACATTTAATGGTGTAGACCATACTGTTCTGCCAGAAATTCTTCCTTGTTTTTAATTCTTTTCTTCTCTCCAGAGACAGTGTTTTAAAGAACATTCAGAAGGAAGACATAAAGGGCTAACATCTTTGGAGAAGATAAATATGTGTTATCTGAGAAGAATAACCTGAACCATCATTTGCAAATGACATAATAATCATCAAGAAATGCTGAAACCAAAGAATAGTGTGTTATTAAGTTCCACGGTTTTCTTTGAATTTTTGCCATATCTTTGTTTTGTTTTCCTTGTGGGAGAAGACCATTATGCACATATCCCAAAGGATTCTGGAGAGTTGGCTTGTTCTGTTCTCTCTCCACACCTGGCTAAATACTCTTTGGCACTATACAGCTTGGGTAAGATGTGGATTTATTGACCAACAGGCTGGGGATGACTGTGTCAAAGGAATACATTCAATCATTTTTCAGAAAGCTAAATGAGCAGGAGGATTCCAAAGACTTAGGAATCTTAAAAATTTGAAAATTGACTTAGCAAAACCACATCCAAAAATTTATATCCAGGAAGTAGTGGAACAAGTAAACAAACTTGCAAATGCAAAGGTGTTCGTTGAAGAGTTATTAAGAATAGTAAACATAGGAAGTACCTTAAACATATGGGGGAATTTTAAAAGTTTTAAAAATTAATTATGAGGCTGGGCATGGTGGCTCATGCCTGTAATCTCAGCGCTTTGGAAGGCTGAGGTGGGTGGATTGCTTGATCTCAGGAGTTTGAGACCAGCCTGGCCAACATAGCAGAACCTCGTCTCTACTAAAAATACAAAAATTAGCTGGGCATGGTGGTGCATGCCTGTTGTCCCAGTTATTTGGGAGACTGAGGCAGCAGAATCGCTTGAACCTGGGAGGTGGAGGTTGCAGTGAGCTGAGATCATGCTACTGCACTCCAGCCTGGGGGACAGTAGTGAAACCCTGTCTCAAAAAAGAGAAAATTAATACATGGTTCATTTATTGAATGGAATATTATTTAACCATGAAAAACTAATGTAGATAGATATTTGCTTGGATGAAGAAATTTCATAGTATATTGTTAAGGGACAAAGCAGATATTTTACGTATTATATATTTACAATAGAATTCAATTGTGGTATTCTTTGGACAATTAGACATAATTTTTCTTTCTGATCATCTATGATTTTAACTTTTTCTACAGAAAAACTAGGACTAAAAAAGTTTAATCAACACGAAACACACATATTTAAAAGTGTCTCCCATAAGATGTTCTCATTTCCTTTCATCCAAATAAGATGGCATTTGTATGTGTAGAAATGAAACGCTGTTTCTGAGAAAATTCTCTAGAATCTTAGTATTTAAATTAAGGGAGAGAACTTTAAAAATAAAAGTAGTTATGTCACTTCTCTGCTCAAAATTCCCCAAAAGCTCCACATGTTAAAGCTACAGATTTTTAAAACGACCAAGAAAGTCCCACCTGAGCTGACCCTTCATTGCTTGTCTGACTGCATCTAGTATTTTCCTTCAGCTCACTCTGCTCCAGCCACACCCCCTGCTGTCCCTAGAACTCTCTAGGCTTGTTTCTTTCCTACGGCTTTTGCACTTGTGGATCCCTTTGCCTGGAATGCTGTCCCCCCAGATTCTGCCTAACACTATCTCTTTCAAGTCTTTGCTCAAATGTCTTCTTAATGAGGCCTGAACCTTTATTGTACTTAAAATGGCAACTTGCCCATTTTTCTCAGTACTCCTGATCTTTCTTGTTCTGGCTTAGTTTTTTTCTACTGGACAATATAGTATTACTTCAGTAGGGAGTCTAATGATGATCATTGTATTAAAAACACTCCAAATTCCATGAATTGTTTGGTTGACAATAAAGAGGTTGATTAACTTCAGATTTTGTTAATTACGTATGTTAAGTTTCTGGGGAGTCATAAGAAAATAGAAATAGATTATATATTTTTCAAGCTTTTAGAGGAGAATAAAGCAAAGAAGGGTCAAAAAATCAGTTAATCCAAAGAAGTCAAGGAAAAAGAAATAAATGTAGAAAAAGCAGGATAAAATGAAAGCACAAAATACATAAATAAAAAATATGTTTTCAATAAATATAAATTAGTTAAATTCTCTATTTAAAAGCAAAACATTGTTATACTGGATCACACACACACACATACACCACACACACACACCCCCCCGTAACGATACCAAAAAGTTGAAAGTAAAAGGATAGGAAAAGATAGGTAAATATGTGTGAAATGAAAGCTGGTATAGCCATATTACTGTTGGACAAATAGACTTGAAGTTTAAACAGGGTGAAAGAAAACCAGTACATAGTTAATTTAAAAAGAATTAATTTATCCTTCCTAGAATAATAACATAACTTTACATACAAAAAGCAAAAATTAATAGAACTGCAAATAAAAATTTTTATATTTACTATGTATCCACTGTTTATCAAATTGGTAAATATCACCTTGGAAAATTTTAATGGTCTTCTCAGCAATTTATAGATTAAGCCAACAAAAAAATTAGTAACAATATGGAAGACTTCAGCAACATAATTAGCATGAACTAATTACGTTAATCTAATGAACTTATATAGAAAGTGGAACCCTGCAATTGATGTAGATCCATTCTTTTCAAGTTCATGTGGATCATTTACAAAAACGGACTAAATTCCAGGCCATAGAGCAATAATTCAAATAATTAATATGCTATAGATCATATTTTTGTTTCTCTCAAGACAATTATGTTAGAGATCAATAAGATGATACAAGATAAAATAAATTCCCTATATTTGGAAATTAAAAAAACCCCAAGCCTCAAACACTTGTATTATAAAAGAAATTTAAACATTATTGACCTAATTCAGTCTCTTTAGAAATTTGAACAAGCACAGTAGAATAAACATAATAAAGTAAAAAGAAGGAAATAATAAAGATAAGAAGGGGATTAATAAAATTAAAAATGAGATATAATAAAGAGAATAAAGAAGTAAAGAAGTAAGATATAATAAAGAGAATAAAGAAGTTCATTGATAAAAGAAGATATAGTAAAGAGAATAAAAATAAGATTATAACAAAGAGAATAAAAAATAAGATATAATAAAAAGAATAAAGAAGTTCATTAGTAAAAGGAGGAATCACCCTGAAAATGAGAAAGATTTGATATGGAATAAGAGAGAATTTGTGGTTAAGTATGTGAGGCGATAGATATGTCAATTAAGTTGATCTGATCATTCCACAACATATAATATATAAAACATCACACTGTACCCTACAAATATATGCAATTATTATTTGTTAATTGAAATGTTTTAAAAAAGAAAAAAAAAGAGAACCTGTGGGAAACTTATAGTCTTAAATACTTGTATTATAAAAGAAGAAATTTAAATATAATTGGCTTAATCCAGTCTTTTTAGAATTAGAATGAGCACAGCAGAATAAACATAAATAAAGTAAAAGGAAGGAAATAATAAAGATAAGAGAGAAATAAAATTAAAATAAAATACAATAAAGAAAATAAAGAAGTCAAAAGTTGACTCTTTGAAATACCAGTAAAATTACCAAATAGATGGCAAGATTTATATTAAAAAGAGAAAAGCCACAAATAAACAAAATAAGGAATGAAAAAGAGTACATAAATACAGATGCAGCAGACATTAAAATAATTTATGCCAGTAAATTTAAAAACCAAGTGGAAAAACTCCTAGAAAAATGTTAACCCTAATTGACTTAAGAAAGATTTAAAAACCTGAATTCTATAACCACTAAAGAAATTGAATCAGTGGTTCTGTATCTTTTCACAAAGAAAACACCAGATCAGAGAGCTCTTCTGCTGAATTCTAGAAAACATTCCAGGAAGACATAATATCAATAAGAAAATTATTTCAGATACTCTCTATTTTATGTTGTAAGAATGGTACAGTTTTAATATCAAAACCAAACAGAGTAAGAAAAGGAAAATTGCAGATCAATCTCATTCATAAATATAGATATAAAAATTCTAAACAGAATCAAATTCAGCAGTGCACAGAAAAGTAGATTGCATCGTTATCAAGTTGGGTTTATTCCAGGAGTGCAAAGATTATTTTCTGTTATTTTTAAGTATCTTTCACCACATCACAGATGAAAATATTAACCCAAAAATGAATGTATTGATAAATATGCTTATATTAAAATTAATATCTGCTTATCAAAAGATACCTTAAACAAAGTGAAACACAGGATTCAACTTGAGAGAAGAAATTTGCAGCATATATAATTGACAAAGATTTTTACTTAATATGCAAATTATTTTAAAAAATCAATTAGAGGAAGTCAGGCAATCCAACAGAAAAATGGGCCAATGATATGACCAATCACTGCACAGAAAAGGAAACAGAAATGAATACAAAATTGTGAAACGATACTCAACCCCATTTGTAATCAGGAAAATTCATATTAGAACTACAATGAGGTACTATGAGGTTTATACTTATAGTGGCAAAAATTAAAATGCATAATATCAGTGGTTGCTGAGGATGTAGATAAAGCAGAAACTCTTATACACTGATGATCAAAATATCAATTGGTACAAAACTTTGGAAAATTTGGAATTGTCTGGTATTGCTGAAGATGTGTAAATCTTACAACCTAGCAATTACACTTCTACTTTCATACTTAGGAAAAACTCTTGCTCTTGTGGATCAGAAGACACACATAAAAATATTCATGGTTGCATTGCTTATGAGAGCCCCAATCTAGAAGCAACCCAAATGTTCAATGGCAGGAGACTAGACAAACACATTGGGGAATTCATACTGTGGAAGACCATGCTGAAGTTGAAAATGAATGAACTACAGCTACTCACATCAGCATGGATGAAGCTCACAAACAAAACATGGAGTGAAAAAACAAGTCGTAAAAGAGTAGAAACAGAATGAAAAAATATAAAAAACAGGCAAAATTAAATAATATGTTTTAAGAGTAATAAAAATATGTGGTGAAGTATTAAGAAAAGCAAGGTAATGATAAACACAGTTTAGGATTGAGGGGAGAGAGGTGAGATGGGGCAGGACTACCAGAGGCACAACTCCAGGGCACTCTTAGCACTATACGATATACAGATGATGATCCTTGGAGTTAGGAAGCACAGTGGTCTTTTGGGAGGGGATCCAGGGACTTCAGCAAAAATGGCAATGTTCAGGTTTTTAAGCTGTGTGGTTGATTATAATATATGCCCTTTTGTAAGTAAAATAATAAAATAGAAATAGAAGTGTAAAAAACCTTCAGATAGTGAATGTGAGTTCTTGTTCCAGCTCCATCTCTAATATAAAAACTATGTCATCTTTGGCAAGCCAACTTAGCCTCACTGAGCCTCATTTTTCTTGTTTTAATAAATGGTTATAACAAATCCAGCCTTACCTATTTTATAGGATTGTGTGAGGATCAAATGTACTTTAAAGCATTTTACGTGTTATTAATGAAATGACATATTCATGTGCAACACTTTTCCCACATGTGAATTCAAAGGTTTATCTCTCCAAACTTAAAGGTTTATCAAACTCCAAACTTAAAACCCACACGATGAAAGGTGAGGGTGATTAATTTAATCGTACAGCTTTTCTTCTTCCAGTTATAGTGTTCTGTATCGTTATTAGCCAAAGACTGTCTAAAGCGGTTAGCAGCCATGATGCAGCTGGCCTTGGAAAGAGTATTGGCCTTGGAGTTAGAAAACTTAGTTTTGAATCTTGGCTTTGTCACTTACTAACTGAGACGTTGGCAGTTTGCTTCCTACCTATGCTCTTTGGTTGTTGTATCTGTAAAATGGTGGTTTTATTGCCATTGTTCTAAAGGGGGAATTGAAATATTTTCTTTTCTTGTCTTTTTTTCTTCTCTTTTCTTTTCTTTTTTTCTAGAGACAGGGTCTCGCTGTCACCCAGGCTAGAGTGCAGAGGCATGATCATAGCTCACTGCAGCCTTGAACTTGGGCTCAAGAGATCCTCCTGCCTCAGCCTCTCAAATAGCTAGGATTACAGATGTGTGCCACCGTGCCGGACTAATTTTCTTATATTTTGTAGAGATAGGGTCTTGCTGTGTTACCCAGGCTGAAATATTTCCCTAGGAGATGGCAGGGCTCCCCTTCATTCTTTGCATCTACACAGGGTGCATGAGAAGCAGCAGCAGCCCAGTTTTCTTACCCGGGTTAGTCAGTCAAGGTAGCGGTAGGTTTTCATTACGGCGAGCACACCCAACCTGAATGTTTTCTTCTGTATTGTCTGTTCATTTGCAGACAATAACCTATTCTGCATTTTTTTTTTTTTTTTTTTTTTTTTTTTTTTGAGATGGAGTCTCGCTCTGTCACCCAGGCTGGAGTGCAGTGGCGCGATCTCGGCTCACTGCAAGCTCCGCCTCCCGGGTTCACGCCATTCTCCTGCCTCAGCCTCCCGAGTAGCTGGGACTACAGGCGCCCGCCACCACGCCCGGCTAATTTTTTGTATTTTTAGTAGAGACGGGGTTTCACTGTGTTAGCCAGGATGGTCTCAATCTCCTGACCTCATGATCCGCCTGCCTCGGCCTCCCAAAGTGCTGGGATTACAGGCGTGAGCCACCGCGCCCGGTCACCTATTCTACCTTTTAAGTTTTGACTTGCTTGTGGACCATTTGTGAGGCAGTGAACACATGCTTCTCTTAAGAGAAGCTGCTTCCTTCTTTTTTGTCCTTCTGCACCTCAAATTCCCTGCAAAGCAGCAAACAATACAAACACGGTGATTACTAGGGCTTTTGATTGTAACATGTGTTGTCATGTTGTATAATGCAGCAACCTAGAGCGGGTAAAGTTAACGAGGCTTGTTCCAATTTCATTAGGGCTTTTATGTGCTACGGGCTAGTATTAGTAGATTGCATTATTTTGATGATTAAATCTAGAGGCATATAAAAAATTAAGCTTCTTATTTTGAGATAATTGTAGATGTACATGCATTTTAAGGAATAGTACCGAGAAGCCTTTGTAGCCTTTACTTAGTACAATATCACAACCAATCCAGTCTGTCTTATGCAGATTTACTTGTACTTGTGCGTGTGTGCATATTTAGTTCTGTGCAATTTATTATCACATGTGTAGGTTTATATATTCACACCACAGTAAAGACAAAAAATAGTTCTATCTCTACAAGGATCCCTTGTGTTTCCCCGGTTTTTTTTTTTTTGAGATAGAGTCTCACTCTGTTGGCCAGGCTGGAGTGCAGTGGCATGATCTCGGCTCACTGCAACTTCCACCTTCCGGGTTCAAGCGATTCTTCTGCCTCAGCCTCCCAAGTAGCTGGAACTACAGGCATGCACCACCGCGCCTGGCTAATTTTTGTATTTTTAGTAGAGATGGGGTTTCACCACATTGGCCAGTCTGCTCTCAAACTCCTGACCTCGTGATCCACCTGCCTCGGCCTCCTAAAGTGTGTTGCCCTTTTATAACACTCTTCTCCCTCATTCTAATCTTTGGCAACTACAGATCTATTTTCCATTTCTATAATTTTGTCATCTTAAGAATGTTATATAAATTGAATCATATACTTTGTAATCTTTGGAGATTGGCTTTTTTTGCTAAACATAATTCCCTGGAGATACATCCATTGTTGGATGTAGCAATGGTTCATTCCTTTTTATTGCTGCAAAGTGTTCTATGGTATGGATGTACCACTGTTGGTTTAAACATTTGTCCATTGAAAGACATCTGGGTGGCTTCCAGTTTTTGGCCATTATGAGCAAAGCATTTATAAACATGAATGTAAAAATTTTTCAGTGAACATAAGTTGTCATTTCTCTAAGATAAATGCCCAAGAGTACAATTGCTGGTTTGTATGTGGTTGCATGTTTAGTTTATGAGAAACTGCCAAACTGTCTTCCAGAATGGCTGTACCACTTTCATTCCCACCAGGAATGTAGGAGTGATCCAGTTTCTATTGTTCCTTGATAGTGTTTGGTGTTGTCACTATTTTATATTTTAGTGATTTTGGTGGGCATATAGAATTATCTTATTATAGTTTTAATTAGCATTTCACTACTAGCTAATGATGTTGAACATCTTATCATGTGCTTATTAGCCATCTGCATATCCCCTATGGTGAAATGTCTTTTACGTACTTCCTAACTGGATTTTTAAAAGTATTGAGTTTCAAGAGTTCCTTATACATTATAGATACTAGTCTTTTCTCAGATATGTGGTTTGAGAATACTTCCTCCTAGTCTGTAATGTGTCTTTTCACCTTCTTCAATGGTCTTTGGCAGAGCCAAAGTTTTTAGTTTTCGTAAAGCATCTAATTGATCAGTTTTTCCTTTCATGGATTGTGCTTTTGGTATCAAGTTAAAAACTCTTTGTCTAGTCCTAGATCACAAGGATTTTCTCTTATTTTTTATATGATTTTTCATAGTTTTAGGTCTTACATTTAAGTGTTTGATCCATTTTGAATTAACTTTTGTGTAAAGTATGAAGTTAGATCTAGGTTCACTTCCTTGCCTACACAGATGTCCTATTGTTCCAGCATCATTGAATTAATTTTGCACGTTTCTCAAAAATCTGCTGGGCATATTTGTGTTGGTCTGTTTCCATTTTCTTCTATTCGGTTTCACTGATCTATGTGTCTATCTCTCTGCCAATACTGCATTGTCTTGATTACTATATCTCTATAGTAAATCTTAATATTGGGTATTAATTTCCAATTAAATAGGTCATCTTTGATTTCTTAGAGGTATTTTTACTGATAATTCTAAGTTGATTCTAGTGCTCAGAGTACCTCACACTGATTGGAATTAGAATATAATAGTACCTCTTTTGGGCAATCCCATCACATTATGGGATAAAATGCAAGTCAAAACATCTATGACCTTATCAAGGTCTATGAAATTGATAAAAGCAGTTTGCAAACCATTTTCCATGTATGTGGCATATGGGTATATAGTAATGATTGTCAATAGCACTTATATTAGTAGAAGTATGATATAAAAGTTTTTAAAATTTAGTTTTTCATTCATTATTTTGTTGATTGATTTATATGGACCTTGGAGCCAAGAGTGAATGTCTGAAAGCATACACTGTAGGCATCATGGCAGGAATCCTGTGTTTCCTGCCCCAAGTGCTTTCCAGAGGCAAAGCTCTTGTCCTGTGTTTGCCAGTTTGCTGCTATGTATTCCCAAAGAGACTGGAAACCACATCAAAGTACCAGTATATTTCCAGTCCTTGGCACATGGCCTGGCACATAAGTAGATGGTCATTACACTTTTTTAAGGTATCTAGCAAGTCACACTATTTCGAGATTCATTTTTGGTTCTTTTCCTCTTTTATATGCTGGATTAGACTTTGTTGAGTTCCCTGTGTTATTTAAAGCCATCTCTATCCCTCACTTCCTAAAATTTCATACCCTCCTGGTTTATCTTACTTTTTGACGTTTTCTTTTATTAGCCTTTTATTGTGAATATTCTTTTAACTCTATTCTTGGGCCTACTTCATTTTGCTCCCTTTCACACTGTAGGGTATATATTACATTACTTTGCCTATGAAGCACCTTTTCCTTTCAAAAATTGCCTCTCTCCCATGCCATAGGATTATGATGTGGCTCTCATTCCAAACCAGGCTGGCCAATTAAAAAAATTCCTATTTTTGGGTGGGCGCGGTGGCTCACACCTGTAATCCCAGCACTTTGGGAGGCCGAAGTGGGTGGATCACCTGAGGTCAGGAGTTCTAGACCAGCCTGGCCAACATGGTGAAACCCCGTCTCAACTAAAAATACAAAAATTAGCTGGGCATGGTGGCAGGCACCTGTAATCCCAGCTACTCAGGGGGCCGAGGCAGGAGAATCACTTGAACCTGAGAGGCAGAGGTTGCAGTGAGCCAAGATTGTGCCATAGCACTCCAGCCTAGGGACAAGAGCAAGACTTCATCTCTAAAAAGAAAAAAAAAAGCAGAAAGAAAAATTCCTATTTTTTAACATGGTGTTCAGTCTAGGAATGGACACATTGTCAAAGCAGGGCTAATCAGAGTTCACTTGAAGTTTTTATATCAATGCTGGGGAAGACAGGGTCATCTTTTAGTCTGGGATGATAAACTGAGATTCAGCCATTCAACAAATGCTTATTGAGTGTCTGCTCTGTATCAAGCACTGTGGGGGACTCTGAATGACATGAATCAGGAGCTGTCCATGGCCATGTTTGCTGCCACAGGGAGAGGAGAGGGCCTACCTGAGAATGAAGCTAACACAGGGAAGAGTGGCTTCAAGGGATAAAAAAGCATAACAATCCTCAAGACCTTCTGTGAGCATCTGGATCCAGGTGTGCCTGAAGCATATACTGAACTTACAGTTAAGGAGAAGCCACATAATTACATTTTTTTTTTTGAGACGGAGTCTCGCTTTATTGCACAGGCTGGAGTGCAATGGCGCAATCTAGCTTCACTGCAACCTCGGCCTCCCAGGTTCAAACAATTCTCCCACCTCAGCCTTTTGAGTAGCTGGGATTACAGGCATGCACCACCACACCCGGCTAATTTTTTTGGTATTTTTAGTAGAAACGGGGTTTCACCATGTTGATCAGGCTGGTCTCTAACTCCTGACCTCAAGTGATCCACCCACCTTAGCCTCCCGAAGTGCTGGGATTATAGGTGTGAACCACCACGCCCGGCCATTATTACAATTTTCACTCAGACTTTGTCATGGAGTAATACACGTGCCAAATCCTAATCATTTTAAAATCTGAATCTTCAGTTCTATTGGCTAGCACTTACTTTTTTCCTGGATATCTATTGTCCCCAGTCACTTGAATGTGCCAATAATCTCTAAAATGAAATGTACCCAGAAGTAAACTGATTATCATAATTTACCAGAATATAAGCTCCATAAGGTCAGGAACTCTGGCTTGCTCACTCTTACATCACAGTGCCTACAACAGTGCCTGGCACATGGTAGGAGCTCAAAAATATTGTTGAACAACTAATTAAGAACTCTCAGAGGCCAGTTATGGTGGCTCACGACTATAATCCCAGCACTTTGGGAGGCTGAGGTGGTGAATTACTTGAGTCCAGGAGTTTGAGACCAGCCTGAGCAACGTGGTGGAACCCTGTCTCTACTAAAAATACAAAAAAATTATCTGAATGTGGTGGTGTGTGCCTGTAGTCCCAGCTACTTGGGAGGCTGAGGCAGGAGGATCACTTGAGCTTGGGAGGTTGAGGTTGCAGTGAACTGAGGTTGCGCCACTGGACTCCAGTCTGGGTGACAGGGCAAGACCCTGTCTCAAAAAAAACAAACCAAACCAAAACAAAAAAACCCTCTCAGATTATTATTACATATTTCAAATTATCTTTAACAAGTGCTTTTCTTTATATTAGCAGTTCTCAAGAATGTTGGAATATGGTGGTTTGGGAATGAGTTTATCAGAATCACCCAAGAAACTTTGTTAGGTAAGAATGACTGCTTGTTAGAGTTATCTTAGACTTTAAAAAATATAACAAGTAAAAAAAAAAAAAACTTATGAAAAAACTCTCCAGTTTCACAAATCCATGTTAAATCATTTCACAAAGCAAAGGAAAAATATTATAAACCTCCTAGTTTTTCAGCTTTGTAAATATTTCAGTTCTCTTTTGCTGTAATCTTAAGCCTCCCCAAAGCTTAGTGGCTTAAAACAATGACTATTTTATTATATTTCATGACTTTTGGAATGCAGGCAGGGCCATGACTAGGTGGGTCTTCTTTTCCGCGTGGAATTAGTGTTGACCACTTGGTGGTATTTGGCTGGTGGATGAGCTGTGTATATGGTGTAAGAACAGATCACATTTTTTAACACCCTTTTCCTCTAGAAGATAGTTATTTTCAGTAATAACATGAAATGAAATTAATAACAATAATGCCCACAGGAGAAATAGAAAAATTGAAAAATTCTTTTTTATTAAACTTTATATACATAATCATACCTGTTTTACAAAAAGAAAAACACACTGCACTACACTGTAGCCTGGATGATAGAGTGAGACCCTGTCTGTTAGAAAAAGAAAAAGAAAAAGAAAAAGAAAGTAAAATAGTACAGTACCAAGAAAAGGAAAAATGCACAACTATGTATTAACTAGTTGTTCTATTTAATCTGCATAGTTTGAACTTTGATCCTTTTTGTTCCAGTCTAGTATAATAATATTTTAGATAATAATTGTACAGTAACTAGTTAGTTTTAGGAAAGCTGAAAAGTCTATAAAAGATTTAATTTAGGGAATTGTTAAATTGTACTACTCATGTAATATTTCATTTTCTTGCTTTATTATTTAGATTTAAAATAATTAATTAAAATAGAATATGTTTTAACTTTTAAAAATATTATTTAAACTCAGCAAACTATTTAATGTATAAACTAAAATTTGCACTTACCAAACATCAGTATTACACCTTGTAATTTACACCTTGTTTCACTGTTTTAGATGTTAAATACAAATTAAAACTCTAAGTGGTCAAGTAGAATGAGAGTGTTGAAGACACTCAAGGTCTGTTTCTTTGTTTTTGCAACTACTGTGCTATTATTGTTTGACTCTCACACAGCAATGCAGGAATATGTGCTTACAGGGGTAGCAGAATGAACTGTCCACAGCTGTCCACAATGTTCCCACAGAGAGCTTGAAATAAGCATGTTGCTGAGGCTGGATGTGTTGGGGGTAAAACCAGGAGTTCTCCGAATTTACTTCCATGCAGAATATAATGTTTATTAAAGAATAGGTAACAAAAACGTGCTAATCTGAAGTGTACTTGCATATGATTAAAACTTAACAATGACCACAGCGGTTGTTTAGAAATTAGGCCAACGAAATATTTTTTCCAGGTAATAATAGTTTACCACTGACATTGTTTAGAATTGCCAGCTCATGGTAATAACAAAAAGCAGACCAACTTTTTGTCCATTTTATTATTGTTTTAAAAGTCCCTACATATAGTGAACCCATTTATTGGCTGCTTCTGAAACAGATTGGTGCACTCTAGTTTTGGAAGATCCAAGCTTTCTGGGGCCTTTGCAGGGGTTGTTGGGAAGTTATGCCCAGTCAAGACCATCAGTTGGCACACCTGCTTGTGGCCTCTGTAGCATGGAAGGCTTCTCACATGGTAGTACAAGGTTCCCAGAGGTACCATCCTAAAAGATCTGGGCAGAAGCTGCAAGGTTTCTTTGACCTAGTCTTGGAAGTTAGACTATTACTTCCTGTGCACTCTGCTGGTGTGATGGTTAATACTGAGTGTCAACTTGATTGGATTGGGGGATGCAAAATATTGTTCCTGAGTGTGTCTGTGAGGGTGTTGCCAAAGGAGATTAATGTTTGAGTCAGTTAAGGCAGACTCACCCTCAGTCTGAGTGGGCACAATCTAATCAACCGCCAGTGCGGCCAGAATAAAACCAGGCAGAAGAATGTGGAAAGACTAGGTTGGCTTAGCCTCCCAGCCTACATCTTTCTCCTGTGCTGGATGCTTCCTGCCCTCAAGTATCAGACTACCAGTTCTTCAGCTTTGGGACTTGGACTGGCTTCCTTGCTCCTCAGCTTGCTGATGGCCTATTGTGAGACCTCACCTTGTGATCGTGTGAGTCAATACTCCTTAATAAACTCCCCTTTATATATACATCTATCCTGTTAGTTCTGTCCCTCTAGAGAACCCTGACTAATATAACTGGTCAAACAAATCACTAAGATCAGTCCAGATTTAAATGTGAGGGAAATTACAGCCTCCACCTCTCAATAGGAGGAGTAGCAAAACATTTGTAGCCATCTTTAACCTTCTAGAGGTAATGTAAATTTTTATTCGGGGATTATACCTCCTATCATCTTTGCATTTATGTTCGCTCCTCTCTCTCCTTTACCTCTTATCCAATAAGTATTCAAGTCTGCTGCTTCTTCCTCTGTCAGGCCCTTAGAATTTATGAATTGATTAGTGTGACTTCTGGATTTCTGATTTTATTCCTTTCCTGTTTTTATTCATTTATTTGTTCATGTCTCAAAGGCCCATTTGAGGCAGTAAGCAGCAGAGCTTAATATAGGCGCACAGGCTCTGGAGCCATCTGACTAGGTTCAAAAGATAGGTATTTAACCTCTCTGTACTGTGGTTCCCTCATCTGTGCACTGAGAATGATGATAGTATCTATCTTATCCACTGTGTGACATTTAAGTGGCTTAATAGGTATAAAGCTCTTACAACAATATCTGTCACATGGCATATCCTTAACAAATGATAACTATTGTGATTAGTACATATCTTGATTTGAGATCATGCAGAAGCACCTTCCAAAACAAAGATTTGAGTGCAAGTAGTTTATTTGGGAGGTGATCCCAGAAAACTCTATAGGGAAGTGAGGATATAAAACAGAGAGGGGAAGGCAGCCAATAAAGGACAAGTTACCGGCATGGGAAACTAGAGCTTAATCCACCAGAAAACCTGGGAGCCAATGTAGAACATACATTTCACAGGGAGTTTGCCCAAGGGTCAGGGAAACTGGGTAATGTCACCCATCATTGGAGAAGGACTCTCTCCAGCATGTGTTAATTCCCTGATACTTCTTTTTTTGCTGTGTGAAAAAGTCTTTAGACAAGGAGATATAGAATCTAGCAGGTGGAGGTCAGGCCATGGGCACAGAAATGATAAGGCCCAAGGGCACCTAGCAAGGGCAGTGATGGATTCCACAGACCCTATTATTTATCTTCCAGGGATTATGAACTGGGTTCTTCTTATGGGCTTGTCACTTGAAAACTGGCCAAATATAGTATAAGCTTGGAGGGAGAAACAAGTAGCAGAGGAAGTAGAAGTAAGAAATGAGCATGTGGCAGAGCCAATGATAATTGACTCTTATGCCCAAATGGATCTTTTTTGCATTCTCAAGGCCTCTCATGACTTCGGCTTTCTGTATTTATCTACTTTCTTCCTAACATGTTCTTTTATTTTCCCTCCATTTAGCAAGGCTGAGCTACTTACCATAGCCTACATGAATTGTGATCATTTCCACTATAAATGCAGAATGACAATATTCTACATGCAGTGAGTAGAAGGAGAATTACTCCTTTACCGGCCTGGCACATATTTATGCCTACACTAATAGTCTGCAAACTGCACAAAGCACAGATTTACCTCAAACTGTATTCATAAATATTGAGGAAGTTGTTGTAATTACAAACTATAGTACTTTAAAATCTGATCTAAGTTTGCAAAAAGTCATTCAAGACTACTGATCAGTTACCCTGTGATTCGAACATGCCATTCAGTTTCTCTGGAGCCTTCTCTGAAAGCCACACAACAAAGGTAGGAAGCACACTCAGAAAAGTCTTGAGGGAAGGGCACGGCATTTGGCTTGTATTACTCTGGGTTGATCTTGGATCTGACCTGTTACTGAGGAACAGAAAAGGTTTAGTGTAGGGCTGGTTTTCATAAAAGGAGGCTTCCATCTCCTACTGGAGTTATTTGGGCTGAGCCACACTAGGAATGTTTTTGAAGTGGTATGCTCATTAAAAAATAAAAATCAGAAGAAATAATAAGAGTAAAGCATTGCAAATTACTTCTGTTTATTTACGCAGTGTGTTACCACTGTGCTGGCAGAGGTTTTATTTGTTCAGTTTTGAACCAATCCTCTGAAACCAGAGCTAGCCTCATCAAATGTTCAGTCAGCAAGTACTTGATGAGTGTTCAAGGAATCTACCACAGAATGTGAGGAGCGTGTATGAAAAACCCAAAAACACTGTCCTGGAGAAGTTTATAGTTTTATAGGTCAAACTAATGCATAATCAAAATAAATATATAGTTGTAAATGCAGTAATTACTGATGTGTATTTAGGGAGAAGGATGGATAAGAACCAAGTTACTGGGTTGAAGAAACACTAGAATGAAATGGTGAAAACTGCAAAGACGTTTGTTCTTGACTTAACCTCTTTTTCCCTGATTTTTTTCTCATTTAAGTTCTAAGGAAGACTATGACTACAGGTTGATGGACAAGATATTTCGGAGGCTTTATGATTGAAAGATCCTTGGTGAAGTGCAGACCAGTGCTATTCAATGGGACTTTCTGGGATGACGGAAATGTTCTGTGTAGTCCAAAGCCATAGCTACTAGCTGTTATGGGATCACTGGGGTGTCGCTTTTCTGGCTGGAAACCTCTGTAGCCAGTGGCGCCTTTGCCAGAGTTCTGCTCAGGCCTGCTGGGCTCATTTTGCCTACTCGACCTGGCAGGCTGCGCTCAGCTCATGCTACTGGCCTGGATCCTACCACCTGCCAAGGGCGAGTCAGGCGTGGAGTGGTAAGCGGTGTGTGAACGAGTGTGCGATTTAGCCACTGCACAGTCATGCGGGCTGCTGCGGTGGGGTGGGCAGCTCCAGGTGCTGGCATGGGCACCGGCTTTCAGAGAGTCTGTGGCCAGACCAGGTGCACTGCAGGCAGCTTCCACGGCTGGCACTGGAGAACGCAGTGACGCCCAGAAGCTTGGAGATGCCAGAAACTGCAGGGCCCCAAAGAGGGAGTCACAGCCCTGGCTTGGGGAGCTCCCAGGTCTGGGCTTCCTAAAGGGCTGCAGCTCACCTCTTGTTTTTTTGGCCCACATGTGGCAAGCAAGGGGCATGTTTCAGCCCTGTTTGTGTCACAGGTTGTCTTTTAGACTTGCCATTTGGCAGGTCCTGAGTTCTTGTCTTGCAACTGGGAAGAAGGAGGTATGCAGACAAGTAAAGGGTGAACAAGATGAAGAGGAGCTTTATTGAGTGATATAACAGCTCAGAGGAGACTCACAGGGGGCAGCTGCTTTCTGCAGCCAGGGTGTCCTGTTGAATGTTCAACTCCCAGCCGAGAGGGTAGCTCCTCTCTGCAGGCAGGTTGTCCCAACAAGTGTTTAGCTTCCAGCAGAGAGGGTGGCTCCTCTCTGCAGCTGCTCACCCCATTGTCCGTCCAGCTCTGCCTGAGCCTGGGGCTTTTATGTGCCTCAGAGGGAAAGAAATGCATGCTGATTGGTCTGTGGGCTGCTATGGGTGGGCCTGAAAAAGGCATCACAAGTTCCCACTCCAGTCTGTGGGACTGGTTGCCAAGCCCCCAGCCTTCAGGCCCTCCCTGGCTTGAAGGTAGGGCTTCACTGGGACTGCCCCCTTCCACCTGGGTGCCTATCTGCCTCCTGCCACCATCCATGGTGCCCAGGCTGCTCATGCCAATGGGCACCTGCAGGCCAGCACTGAGCTGCCCTCAGTGTCTCCCCTTGGCTTCCCCCCAACCCTATGCTCATTGTTGCCCAAAGTCAGGAGTGGGCTGAGGCAGCAGGGAACTGGCAGGTTTCAAGTGTGCTGCCCTGAGTGTGTGCACACCTGGATAGGCTATGACAGTGCCTGAACTCGGCCCCAACCCCACTTCAAGATTGGAGAGTGTGCCAGGAGCAGAGAGAGGCCAGGTGGAGGGAGCAGACACCCCCAAGCCTGCAGGGGCAGGAGGGGCCTTCCCAGGCCCCCCAGGTTGCAGAGTACAGAGATGCCCACATACTGCACCTGGGAGGGCAGGGCTCTTTCACCTGCTCTATGGAGCATGCAGGGAGCCCCAGCCGCACTTCCTCGCAACCTGGGGTGGGGTCTCCAGGTCCTCGCTGGGCCCCTCTCTGCCCACCCCTCTTTGCCAAACTTATGCTGCTCCCCTGCTGGCGGGCAGCTCTGCCCAGTCCCACTGTGGCAGCCACCAGGGTGGTGGGCTCCAAGGAGACTCCTGCTTGTCCCTGGCTCCTGCTGGCTTCATGGAGTGCGGCACCACCCCAGGCCCAGCTCCACCTCATTCCAGCACCCTCCCCACAGTGGCTGTAGGCAAGAGTGATGAGAATCCAGAGTGGAGGAGGCTCTGGGCCTGGGGATAGGTCCTGCCCTGCCACATGAGGGTAGGAGTGGCACAGCCAGCTGCTTTGGGCATGTGAGGCACAGGGAACCTACACCGCCATTGCTGATCCCACAACTGCTCCTGCCACCACTGCTCACACCTCCCCACTGCAGCTGGCACAGTGGCAGCAGCCAATCCTGACAGCCTGCCATGCCATCATAGCCACATGTGGGTAGTGAGCACTTGAAATGTGGTTAGTGCAACTGTGGAACTGAATTTTTTATTTAATTAAATTTAAATTTAAATAGCCACATGTGGCTGGTGACTAGTATCTTAGGCAGCACAAGTCAAGACAATACTTTCTGTTGAGAATTACCCACTTCCCAAACAGTAAAAACTGGAGGAACAGACAAGAACAAAGCTGGTGAGAGGCTATGCAGCTCAGGTGGCAAAGGCAAACTTGAAGGCTGCTGTGGGTGTAATGAAGGTCCGTGTATCAGTCCGGGCCCAGTCAGGAGAAACCACCCAGTTACTTATTTATTTTTGTTGAGGCAAAATTGACATAATATAAAACTAATCATTCTAGAATCAATAACTCAGTGGCATTTAGTATATTTACAAATGTTGTGCAACTACCACTTTTTTCTAGTTTCAAAATATTTTCATCACCCCAAAAGAAAACCCTGCACTTATTAAGCAGTTGCTCCACATTCATTCCTCTCTTTAGCCCCTGGAAGGCACCAATCAGCATTCTGTGTCTATGGTTTTGCCTATTCTGGATATTTCATATAAATGGAATCATACAATATGTGGCCTTTTGTGTCAGCTTCTTTCACTTTCTGGCAACACTATTTGTAATAGCCAACAGGTGGAAACAGCCCAAATATCCATTAATGGATGAATGGGAAAAAATTGGGGTACATACATATAATGGAATATTATCCATTGAAGGATGCTTGAGGCTGGTTCTGAAAGTGTTGGAAGAACCACAAACTGGATTCAACCACTGCTGTGGGAAGGTACTGCTGCTGTTACTGAACTAGGAAGTAGGAAGACAGCCAATAGAACTAACAGGAAGTGGACAGGAAGGATCATGTCTCTTTTCCCTACTGCAGCCTTACAGTCTGCCCCCCTGTTAGAAAAGCCTGACAGCAGTCAACTGGCAAAGCAGACTGTGGTTTGCAGAGTTCCAGCCCCAGCATCACAAATCAGAGTAAAGAGGGAGTAGTTTGGGAGCTAAGAAACAATAATTAAGAAAGGGCATAGTCCATACAAGAAAAGGACTCTGGGCTGTACTGATAGAGCTTGGGTGTGTAAGGGGGAATGCCGAGATCTCAGATACAGTTTTTTATAACTTCATGGAGTTTCATCCTTACTTTATTCTTTGCTAGATGTAAGAAAAGGATCTACCTGGCCAGTGTACATTGAAATGTAATGTACTAATATATTTATATACTTGAATTTTCAGGTAATTTTTTGTTCTTTTCCAGACTGTAAAAAGAAGATGTTTACTGGAAGCTTGTAGTAAAGTTAGAGTAGCTCTGTTCCAATGTTTGACCATTCAGAGAGGAGTCATACCCTTCTTCACTTCGCAAGGTATCTCTCACCTTCATTAAAAAAATTGAAATATAATCCATGTCTTGCAAAACTTACCATTTTAATGTATACAATTCCGTCGTTTTTTAGTTTTTTTCATAAAGTTGTGCAACTATCGGCACTATCTAATTCCAGACTATTTTAATCATCCCCAAAAGAGACTTAATACTCATTAAGCAGTCATTCTCTATTCCTCCATTCTCTAGCTCCTAGCAACCACCAATCTGCTTTCTGTCTCTGTGGTTCTGTATTCTGGACATTACCTATAAATGGGATCACACAATATGTGGCCTTTTGTATCTGGCTTCTTTCATGTAACATGATGTTTTCAAGGTTGCTCCATGTTGTAGCATTTATCAGTACTTCATTCCTTTTTATTGCTAAATAGTGTTCCATTGTGTGGAATATCATATTTACTTCATTCACTCATCAGTTGATGAACATTTGATTGTTTCCACCTTTTGGCTACTATGAATAATGCTGCTATGAATATTTATGTACAAGTTTTTATGTGAACATGTTTTCATTACTCTTGGGTATATACAATGGAGTGAAATTATTGGGTCATATAGTAACTTAATGTTTATCAGATATTTTGACAGATATAGTTTTCAAAATTTTAGCTCTATTTTTCTACTATTTAGGATATCTATGTTTTTGCTGTTTTTTTCCTTTGGATGTTTTGGTAATTCTCTTCATATTTTTTTTTTCTTTAAAGGAAATAGCACAAGATATATATATATCTTAAATTATATATGTAATTTGATTGATTACAAATAGAAATGCAAAAAGTACAATGTAAACATGCCTCTTAAACTTCCTCTTTAATCTCCAGTGATAACCACTACTACAGTTTTTTGTGTTTCTTTTATCCCAGTTTTTATCTATGTATTAACACACATATATGAGTATCTATGTCTATGTATATCATTTGAATTTTTTATAGTAATAAAATCTGGTTTTATGTAATGTTCAAAAGTTTTCTCACTTAAATCTATATACCTATTAATTCTTAGAAATCTACCTCTTTCCCGGTTTCTCTTCTACCTCTCTGACCACTCCTTCTCTGTCTTCTTTGCAACCCTTACATATGGGAGTACCTTCAGGTTCAATCCTAGTCTCCTCTCGCCTCTTCCCTCTCCTCCTTTTCTTTCCTCTTTTATTCTCTGTCTGTCTCTTTTTTCTTTTCTCATGTGATATTTTCTCCTTACAAGATGTCATTCACTCTCACAGTTTCAATTGCCCTTTTATTTTATGACTTGCAAATTTTTATTTTCAGTCCAGATCTCTCTTTTACATTTCAGGTTTGAGTATCCAGCTTCTCACTTGATATTTCCATTTCAATTCCATCATGTTCTCCCCTCACAAATCTGTCCTCCGTTTGTGCTCTTGCTTCATAGAATCCAGTTACACATCCATTTAATTTTACAAACCAGACACCCATTGCTCCTGGCAATCCTTCTCTTTAACTTCCCATGTTCAATCCAGTTGATTAAATCCAAATTCTGTTCATCTCCTTACTATCTCTCAAATCTGTGGGGAAAAGCAAGAGAGATCAAATTGTTGCTGTGTCTGTATAGAAAGAAGTAGACATAGGAGACTCCATTTTGTTCTGTACTAAGAAAAATTCCTCTGCCTTGAGATTCTGTTAATCTATAACCTTACCCCCAACCCCCTGCTCTCTGAAACATGTGCTGTGTCAACTCAGAGTTAAATGGATTAAGGGCGGTGCAAGATGTGCTTTGTTAAACAGATGCTTGAAGGCAGCATGCTCCTTAAGAGTCATCACCACTCCCTAATCTCAAGTACCCAGGGACACAAAAACTGCGGAAGGCCGCAGGGACCTCTGCCTAGGAAAGCCAGGTATTGTCCAAGGTTTCTCCCCATGTGATAGTCTGAAATATGGCCTCGTGGGAAGGGAAAGACCTGACCGTCCCCCAGCCCGACACCCGTAAAGGGTCTGTGCTGAGGAGGATTAGTATAAGAGGAAGGCATGCCTCTTGCGGTTGAGACAAGAGGAAGGCATCTGTCTCCTGCCTGTCCCTGGGCAATGGAATGTCTCGGTATAAAACCCGATTGTATGCTCCATCTACTGAGATAGGGAAAAACCGCCTTAGGGCTGGAGGTGGGACCTGCGGGCAGCAATACTGCTTTGTAAAGCATTGAGATGTTTATGTGTATGCATATCTAAAAGCACAGCACTTAATCCTTTACATTGTCTATGATGCAAAGACCTTTGTTCACGTGTTTGTCTGCTGACCCTCTCCCCACTATTGTCTTGTGACCCTGACACAACCCCCTTTTCTTTAAGCACCCAGGAATGATCAATAAATACTAAGGGAACTCAGAGGCTGGCGGGATCCTCCATATGCTGAAAGCTGGTCCCCCGGGTCCCCTTATTTCTTTCTCTATACTTTGTCTCTGTGTCTTTTTCTTTCCTAAGTCTCTCGTTCCACCTTACGAGAAAGACCCACAGGTGTGTAGGGGCAACCCACCCCTACATCTGGCGCCCAACGTGGGGCTTTTCTCTAGGGTGAAGGTACGCTCGAGCGTGGTCATTGAGGACAAGTCGACGAGAGATCCCGAGTACATCTACAGTCAGCCGTACGGTAAGCTTGTGCGCTCGGAAGAAGCTAGGGTGATAATGGGGCAAACTAAAAGTAAAATTAAAAGTAAATATGCCTCTTATCTCAGCTTTATTAAAATTCTTTTAAAAAGAGGGGGAGTTAAAGTATCTACAAAAAATCTAATCAAGCTATTTCAAATAATAGAACAATTTTGCCCATGGTTTCCAGAACAAGGAACTTTAGATCTAAAAGACTGGAAAAGAATTGGTAAGGAACTAAAACAAGCATGTAAGAAGGGTAATATCATTCCACTTACAGTATGGAATGATTGGGCCATTATTAAAGCAGCTTTAGAACCATTTCAAACAGAAGAAGATAGCGTTTCAGTTTCTGACGCCCCTGGAAGCTGTTTAATAGATTGTAATGAAAAGACAAGGAAAAAATCCCAGAAAGAAAGGGAAGGTTTACATTGCGAATATGTAGCAGAGCCGGTAATGGCTCAGTCAACGCAAAATGTTGACTATAATCAATTACAGGAGGTGATATATCCTGAAACGTTAAAATTAGAAGGAAAAGGTCCAGAATTAGTGGGGCCATCAGAGTCTAAACCACGAGGGCCAAGTCCTCTTCCAGCAGGTCAGGTGCCTGTAAGATTACAACCTCAAACGCAGGTTAAAGAAAATAAGACCCAACCGCCAGTAGCTTATCAATACTGGCCGCCGGCTGAACTTCAGTATCGGCCACCCCCAGAAAGTCAGTATGGATATCCAGGAATGCCCCCAGCACCACAGGGCAGGGTGCCGTACCCTCAGCCGCCCACTAGGAGACTTGATCCTACGGCACCACCTAGTAGACAGGGTAGTGAATTACATGAAATTATTGATAAATCAAGAAAGGAAGGAGATACTGAGGCGTGGCAATTCCCAGTAACGTTAGAACCGATGCCACCTGGAGAAGGAGCCCAAGAGGGAGAGCCTCTCACAGTTGAGGCCAGATACAAGTCTTTTTCGATAAAAATGCTAAAAGATATGAAAGAGGGAGTAAAACAGTATGGACCCAACTCCCCTTATATGAGGACATTATTAGATTCCATTGCTCATGGACATAGACTCATTCCTTATGATTGGGAGATTCTGGCAAAATCGTCTCTCTCACCCTCTCAATTTTTACAATTTAAGACTTGGTGGATTGATGGGGTACAAGAACAGGTCCGAAGAAATAGGGCTGCCAATCCTCCAGTTAACATAGATGCAGATCAACTATTAGGAATAGGTCAAAATTGGAGTACTATTAGTCGACAAGCATTAATGCAAAATGAGGCCATTGAGCAAGTTAGAGCTATCTGCCTTAGAGCCTGGGAAAAAATCCAAGACCCAGGAAGCGCCTGCCCCTCATTTAATACAGTAAGACAAGGTTCAAAAGAGCCCTACCCTGATTTTGTGGCAAGGCTCCAAGATGTTGCTCAAAAGTCAATTGCCGATGAAAAAGCCCGTAAGGTCATAGTGGAGTTGATGGCATATGAAAACGCCAATCCTGAGTGTCAATCAGCCATTAAGCCATTAAAAGGAAAGGTTCCTGCAGGATCAGATGTAATCTCAGAATATGTAAAAGCCTGTGATGGAATCGGAGGAGCTATGCATAAAGCTATGCTTATGGCTCAAGCAATAACAGGAGTTGTTTTAGGAGGACAAGTTAGAACATTTGGAGGAAAATGTTATAATTGTGGCCAAATTGGTCACTTAAAAAAGAATTGCCCAGTCTTAAATAAACAGAATATAACTATTCAAGCAACTCCAACAGGTAGAGAGCCACCTGACTTATGTCCCAGATGTAAAAAAGGAAAACATTGGGCTAGTCAATGTCGTTCTAAATTTAATAAAAATGGGCAACCATTGTCGGGAAACGAGCAAAGGGGCCAGCCTCAGGCCCCACAACAAACTGGGGCATTCCCAATTCAGCCATTTGTTCCTCAGGGTTTTCAGGGACAACAACCCCCACTGTCCCAAGTGTTTCAGGGAATAAGCCAGTTACCACAATACAACAATTGTCCCCCGCCACAAGCGGCAGTGCAGCAGTAGATTTATGTACTCTACAAGCAGTGTCTCTGCTTCCAGGGGAGCCCCCACAAAAAATCCCCACAGGGGTATATGGCCCCCTGCCTGAGGGGACTGTAGGACTAATCTTAGGAAGATCAAGTCTAAATCTAAAAGGAGTTCAAATTCATACTGGCGTGGTTGATTCAGACTATAAAGGCGAAATTCAATTGGTTATTAGCTCTTCAATTCCTTGGAGTGCCAGTCCAGGAGACAGGATTGCTCAATTATTGCTCCTGCCATATATTAAGGGTGGAAATAGTGAAATAAAAAGAATAGGAGGGTTTGGAAGCACTGATCCGACAGAAAAAGCTGCATATTGGGCAAGTCAGGTCTCAGAGAACAGACCTGTGTGTAAGGCCATTATTCAAGGAAAACAGTTTGAAGGGTTGGTAGACACTGGAGCAGATGTCTCTATCATTGCTTTAAATCAGTGGCCAAAAAATTGGCCTAAACAAAAGGCTGTTACAGGACTTGTCGGCATAGGCACAGCCTCAGAAGTGTATCAAAGTACTGAGATTTTACATTGCTTAGGGCCAGATAATCAAGAAAGTACTGTTCAGCCAATGATTACTTCAATTCCTCTTAATCTGTGGGGTCGAGATTTATTACAACAATGGGGTGCGGAAATCACCATGCCCGCTCCATTATATAGCCCCACGAGTCAAAAAATCATGTCCAAGATGGGATATATACCAGGAAAGGGACTAGGAAAAAATGAAGACGGCATTAAAGTTCCAGTTGAGGCTAAAATAAATCAAGAAAGAGAAGGAATAGGGTATCCTTTTTAGGGGCGGCCACTGTAGAGCCTCCTAAACCCATACCATTAACTTGGAAAACAGAAAAACCGGTGTGGGTAAATCAGTGGCCGCTACCAAAACAAAAACTGGAGGCTTTACATTTATTAGCAAATGAACAGTTAGAAAAGGGTCATATTGAGCCTTCATTCTCGCCTTGGAATTCTCCTGTGTTTGTAATTCAGAAGAAATCAGGCAAATGGCGTATGTTAACTGACTTAAGGGCCGTAAATGCCATAATTCAACCCATGGGTCCTCTCCAACCTGGGTTGCCCTCTCCGGCCATGATCCCAAAAGACTGGCCTTTAATTATAATCGATCTAAAGGATTGCTTTTTTACCATCCCTCTGGCGGAGCAGGATTGCGAAAAATTTGCCTTTACTATACCAGCCATAAATAATAAAGAACCAGCCACCAGGTTTCAGTGGAAAGTGCTACCTCAGGGAATGCTTAATAGTCCAACTATTTGTCAGAATTTTGTAGGTCGAGCTCTTCAACCAGTTAGAGACAAGTTTTCAGACTGTTATATTATTCATTATATTGATGATATTTTATGTGCTGCAGAAACGAAAGATAAATTAATTGACTGTTATACATTTCTGCAAGCAGAGGTTGCCAACGCAGGACTGGCAATAGCATCTGATAAGATCCAAACCTCTACTCCTTTTCATTATTTAGGGATGCAGATAGAAAATAGAAAAATTAAGCCACAAAAAATAGAAATAAGAAAAGACACATTAAAAACACTAAATGATTTTCAAAAATTGCTGGGAGATATTAATTGGATTCGGCCAACTCTAGGCATTCCTACTTATGCCATGTCAAATTTGTTCTCTATCTTAAGAGGAGACTCAGACTTAAATAGTAAAAGAATGTTAACCCCAGAGGCAACAAAAGAAATTAAATTAGTGGAAGAAAAAATTCAGTCAGCGCAAATAAATAGAATAGATCCTTTAGCTCCACTCCAACTTTTGATTTTTGCCACTGCACATTCTCCAACAGGCATCATTATTCAAAATACTGATCTTGTGGAGTGGTCATTCCTTCCTCACAGTACAGTTAAGACTTTTACATTGTACTTGGATCAAATGGCTACATTAATCGGTCAGACAAGATTACGAATAATAAAATTATGTGGAAATGACCCAGACAAAATAGTTGTCCCTTTAACCAAGGAACAAGTTAGACAAGCCTTTATCAATTCTGGTGCATGGCAGATTGGTCTTGCTAATTTTGTGGGAATTATTGATAATCATTACCCAAAAACGAAAATCTTCCAGTTCTTAAAATTGACCACTTGGATTCTACCTAAAATTACCAGACGTGAACCTTTAGAAAATGCTCTAACAGTATTTACTGATGGTTCCAGCAATGGAAAAGCGGCTTATACAGGGCCGAAAGAACGAGTAATCAAAACTCCATATCAATCGGCTCAAAGAGCAGAGTTGGTTGCAGTCATTACAGTGTTACAAGATTTTGACCAACCTATCAATATTATATCAGATTCTGCATATGTAGTACAGGCTACAAAGGATGTTGAGACAGCTCTAATTAAATATAGCATGGATGATCAGTTAAACCAGCTATTCAATTTATTACAACAAACTGTAAGAAAAAGAAATTTCCCATTTTATATTACTCATATTCGAGCACACACTAATTTACCAGGGCCTTTGACTAAAGCAAATGAACAAGCTGACTTACTGGTATCATCTGCATTCATAAAAGCAAAAGAACTTCATGCTTTGACTCATGTAAATGCAGCAGGATTAAAAAACAAATTTGATGTCACATGGAAACAGGCAAAAGATATTGTACAACATTGCACCCAGTGTCAAGTCTTACACCTGCCCACTCAAGAGGCAGGAGTTAATCCCAGAGGTTTGTGTCCTAATGCATTATGGCAAATGGATGTCACGCATGTACCTTCATTTGGAAGATTATCATATGTTCATGTAACAGTTGATACTTATTCACATTTCATATGGGCAACTTGCCAAACAGGAGAAAGTACTTCCCATGTTAAAAAACATTTATTGTCTTGTTTTGCTGTAATGGGAGTTCCAGAAAAAATCAAAACTGACAATGGACCAGGATATTGTAGTAAAGCTTTCCAAAAGTTCTTAAGTCAGTGGAAAATTTCACACACAACAGAAATTCCTTATAATTCCCAAGGACAGGCCATAGTTAAAAGAACTAATAGAACACTCAAAACTCAATTAGTTAAACAAAAAGAAGGGGGAGACAGTAAGGAGTGTACCACTCCTCAGATGCAACTTAATCTAGCACTCTATACTTTAAATTTTTTAAACATTTATAGAAATCAGACTACTACTTCTGCAGAACAACATCTTACTGGTAAAAAGAACAGCCCACATGAAGGAAAACTAATTTGGTGGAAAGATAATAAAAATAAGACATGGGAAATAGGGAAGGTGATAACGTGGGGGAGAGGTTTTGCTTGTGTTTCACCAGGAGAAAATCAGCTTCCTGTTTGGATACCCACTAGACATTTGAAGTTCTACAATGAACCCATCAGAGATGCAAAGAAAAGCGCCTCCACGGAGATGGTAACACCAGTCACATGGATGGATAATCCTATAGAAGTATATGTTAATGATAGTGTATGGGTACCTGGCCCCACAGATGATTGCTGCCCTGCCAAACCTGAGGAAGAAGGGATGATGATAAATATTTCCATTGGGTATCGTTATCCTCCTATTTGCCTAGGGAGAGCACCAGGATGTTTAATGCCTGCAGTCCAAAATTGGTTGGTAGAAGTACCTACTGTCAGTCCCATCAGTAGATTCACTTATCACATGGTAAGCGGGATGTCACTCAGGCCACGGGTAAATTATTTACAAGACTTTTCTTATCAAAGATCATTAAAATTTAGACCTAAAGGGAAACCTTGCCCCAAGGAAATTCCCAAAGAATCAAAAAATACAGAAGTTTTAGTTTGGGAAGAATGTGTGGCCAATAGTGCGGTGATATTACAAAACAATGAATTCGGAACTATTATAGATTGGGCACCTCGAGGTCAATTCTACCACAATTGCTCAGGACAAACTCAGTCGTGTCCAAGTGCACAAGTGAGTCCAGCTGTTGATAGTGACTTAACAGAAAGTTTAGACAAACATAAGTATAAAAAATTACAGTCCTTCTACCCTTGGGAATGGGGAGAAAAAGGAATCTCTACCCCAAGACCAAAAATAATAAGTCCTGTTTCTGGTCCTGAACATCCAGAATTATGGAGGCTTACTGTGGCCTCACACCACATTAGAATTTGGTCTGGAAATCAAACTTTAGAAACAAGAGATCGTAAGCCATTTTATACTATCGACCTAAATTCCAGTCTAACAGTTCCTTTACAAAGTTGCGTAAAGCCCCCTTATATGCTAGTTGTAGGAAATATAGTTATTAAACCAGACTCCCAGACTATAACCTGTGAAAATTGTAGATTGTTTACTTGCATTGATTCAACTTTTAATTGGCAACACCGTATTCTGCTGGTGAGAGCAAGAGAGGGCGTGTGGATCCCTGTGTCCATGGATCGACCTTGGGAGGCCTCGCCATCCGTCCATATTTTGACTGAAGTATTAAAAGGTGTTTTAAATAGATCCAAAAGATTCATTTTTACTTTAATTGCAGTGATTATGGGATTAATTGCAGTCACAGCTACGGCTGCTGTAGCAGGAGTTGCATTGCACTCTTCTGTTCAGTCGGTAAACTTTGTTAATGATTGGCAAAAAAATTCTACAAGATTGTGGAATTCGCAATCTAGTATTGATCAAAAATTGGCAAATCAAATTAATGATCTTAGACAAACTGTCATTTGGATGGGAGACAGACTCATGAGCTTAGAACATCGTTTCCAGTTACAGTGTGACTGGAATACGTCAGACTTTTGCATTACACCCCAAATTTATAATGAGTCTGAGCATCACTGGGACATGGTTAGACGCCATCTACAGGGAAGAGAAGATAATCTCACTTTAGACATTTCCAAATTAAAAGAACAAATTTTTGAAGCATCAAAAGCCCATTTAAATCTGGTGCCAGGAACTGAGGCAATTGCAGGAGTTGCTGATGGCCTCGCAAATCTTAACCCTGTCACTTGGGTTAAGACCATCGGAAGTACTACGATTATAAATCTCATATTAATCCTTGTGTGCCTGTTTTGTCTGTTGTTAGTCTGCAGGTGTACCCAACAGCTCCGAAGAGACAGTGACCATCGAGAACGGGCCATGATGACGATGGCGGTCTTGTCGAAAAGAAAAGGGGGAAATGTGGGGAAAAGCAAGAGAGATCAAATTGTTGCTGTGTCTGTATAGAAAGAAGTAGACATAGGAGACTCCATTTTGTTCTGTACTAAGAAAAATTCCTCTGCCTTGAGATTCTGTTAATCTATAACCTTACCCCCAACCCCCTGCTCTCTGAAACATGTGCTGTGTCAACTCAGAGTTAAATGGATTAAGGGCGGTGCAAGATGTGCTTTGTTAAACAGATGCTTGAAGGCAGCATGCTCCTTAAGAGTCATCACCACTCCCTAATCTCAAGTACCCAGGGACACAAAAACTGCGGAAGGCCGCAGGGACCTCTGCCTAGGAAAGCCAGGTATTGTCCAAGGTTTCTCCCCATGTGATAGTCTGAAATATGGCCTCGTGGGAAGGGAAAGACCTGACCGTCCCCCAGCCCGACACCCGTAAAGGGTCTGTGCTGAGGAGGATTAGTATAAGAGGAAGGCATGCCTCTTGCAGTTGAGACAAGAGGAAGGCATCTGTCTCCTGCCTGTCCCTGGGCAATGGAATGTCTCGGTATAAAACCCGATTGTATGCTCCATCTACTGAGATAGGGAAAAACCGCCTTAGGGCTGGAGGTGGGACCTGCGGGCAGCAATACTGCTTTGTAAAGCATTGAGATGTTTATGTGTATGCATATCTAAAAGCACAGCACTTAATCCTTTACATTGTCTATGATGCAAAGACCTTTGTTCACGTGTTTGTCTGCTGACCCTCTCCCCACTATTGTCTTGTGACCCTGACACAACCCCCTTTTCTTTAAGCACCCAGGAATGATCAATAAATACTAAGGGAACTCAGAGGCTGGCGGGATCCTCCATATGCTGAACGCTGGTCCCCCGGGTCCCCTTATTTCTTTCTCTATACTTTGTCTCTGTGTCTTTTTCTTTCCTAAGTCTCTCGTTCCACCTTACGAGAAAGACCCACAGGTGTGTAGGGGCAACCCACCCCTACACAAATCTGCCAATTTCTCTCCATTTCCACAGACATGGTGCCAGTGTTTCACCTGTTCAGTTTCCTATCTGGTCTCTACACATCCACTTGGGCTGCTAACCAAATCCTTCTCCTCAATGCAGCCAGAATTATCTTTTAAAATTTAAACTAGATTGTGTTACTTTTCTACTTAAAGCCTTTCAGTGGTTTCCCATGACTCAGAGTTTTTAGTCTTGCTCTACTTACCTCCCTTTCTTCATCTCCTGGCACTTTCCCAGCTCCTGGGCTTCAGCCACACCTGTCACCTTCTGGCTATAGGGACTTGCATATGCTGCTGTTTCTGACTGGAATGTTCTTCCCTTTCTTTTACCAACTGACCCTAAATCAGTAATTACCTTCTCAGTGTAAGTCTAGATCGGGTTCCTTTGTGTTATAGGCCCTTATACAATAGTGTTTCCTTTAGACTTTTAGTTTGTTTGTAGTTATAAATTTATTAGTGTGCTGATTTGAGTCCTTCCAACTATAATTGTGTCTTCTTTCGAGCATCTTTTATCCTCAGTACCTCAAACAGTCCTGGCACAAATGACTGTTGAAGAAGCAACTGCATAATATTACGTAGTATGTATATACCATAATATATTTCATCAGTTTCTTACTGAGGGACATGTAAGTTGTTTCTACATTTTCTGTATTAACAAATATTTTGTATAAGCCTTTAAAAGCCTAGTTAAGAACATGATATTTTTCCTCTCATTAGATGTTCATGAAGTCAAGTGTTTTGAGAACAATGTTAGTACAGCCTGATTGCTTTAACATTTTCTTGCACTACAGAAGAAACAAAGCAGTTATTGTATATTAATAAAAGTTAAACTATTTATTTACACATGAATAGTACCAAATGTGGTAAGAAAATCAATAACTGTAGTGAATGAGAATAATCAAGAGAAAGAAATAACAGGAAAATATAAACATTTTATTTTTAACCAACAAAGATATATACTTTATTTATTTATTTTTGATTCAAAGTTTGAGTAATCATTGCCACTAAGTTCTTGGCATGAAACCTACTTGTTATCTTTTCATGGGATGGCCACAGCTTGCAGGCTACCCGTATTTTCAATCTTGTTGGGATTATTTTGACTTAACTAGGTTAAAAGTATACACAGGACTACATCCAAAACTATGAAAACTCATAAAAGAGTAAGGCAACAGATATTAAATTAGAACATCTATTTTCTTTGATTTAGATATCCCTATTTTGGGGACTTTATCTTATATGATAGAAGCACCAGTATCAAAACACATATATACAAAGATATTAAACCAGCATTATTTGTAGTGGCCAAAATGTTGGAAAAAAACTGTATGTTCACAAATAGAGTGATTGTTGGATTATTCATAGAACAGTTATACTATGCGTTGATTATGCAGTTATTAAAAATACATTTGAGGTAAATCTGCTAATCCAGAAGGAGATCTGTGATCTATTATGTTTTGGAAAATTCTCCAAAACTTAAAAATAAGGCAAAAAAGATGATCTTAATATCCTGCTATAACATTTTCTAACAAGCCACCGTAAAGGTCATCTAGCTCTCACCATGGGAAAAGAGACGGTTTCACTTAAATTTTAAAACTTGGTAAAGCTAGAGGTTAACTTGCAGAAATCTAATAAGGTGAAATTTTTTTTTGTATAGTAAAAATAACTCCAAATGTTATGATTTTATTCCCCTGTAGGACAGTGGTCAATTTTATATTTAATCTAGCAGTTTTATTTAAGGTATTCTTTTTTTCACTGTTAATATGAATATAAATTCAAGTTTCTCATTCAAATTGAATCAACCTCATTCTGCTAGTTTCCTCATTAATGAGTCAAATAAAATTTTGACATGTGCCCATTACTATTTGTGTGGGACTTTATTATTATTATTATTTACCAATATGAGAATTAAGTTTCAACGATTATTAAATGAGAAAGGCAAATTGCAGAGTAATGTGTATAGATTGTTTATACAATTGTATTAGTCTGTACTCATGCTGCTAATAAAGATATACCTGAGACTGGGTAATTTATAAAGGGCTTAATTGACTCACAGTTCAGCATGGCTGAGGAGGCCTCAGGAAACTTACAAACATGGCAGAAGGGGAAGCAAACACATCCTTCTTCATATGATGACAGGAAGGAAAAGTGCTGTGCAAAAGGAGGAAAAGCCCCTTATAAAAACATCAGCTCTCATGAGAACTTACTCACTATCACAAGAACTGCAGCATGGGAGTAACACCCCCATGATTCAATTACTTCCCACCAGGTTCCTTCCAAAACAAGTGGGGATTATAGGAACTACAATTCAAGATGAGACTTGGGTGGGGACACAGCCAAACCATATCATTTGGCCCCTCCCAAATCTCATGGCCTCACATTTCAAAACCAATCATGCCTTCCCAACAGTTCCCCAAAGTCTTAACTCATTTCAGCATTAACTCAAAAGTCCATCTGAGTTAATGCTGAAATGAGTTTCAGCATTTTCAGTTAATGCTGAAACTCATCTGAGACAAGGCAAGTCCCTTATGCCTATGAGCCTGTAAAATCAAAAGCAAGTTAGTTACTTCCTAGATACAATGGGGGTACAGGCATTGGGTAAATATATGCATCCCAAATGGGAGAAATTGGCCAAAACAAACCAGGTGCAGGCTCCATGCAAGTCTGAAATCTAATAAGGCAGTTGTTAAACCTTTAAGTTCCAAAATGATCTCCTTTGACTCTTTGTCTCATATTCAGGTCATGCTGATACAAGAGATGGGCTCCCATGGCCTTGGGAATCTCCACCCTTGTAGCTTTGCAGAGTATAGCCCTTCTCCCAGCTGCTTTCATGGGCTGGCATTGAGTGCCTGAGGCTTTTCCAGGTACATGGTGCAAGCTGTCAGTGGATCTACCATTCTGGGGTCTGGACGATGGTGACCCTCTTCTCACAGCTCCACTAGTGGAGCTAGTGCCCCAGTGGGGACTCTGTGGGGGCTCTAGACCCCACATTTCCCTTCTGCACTGCCCTAGCAGAGGTTCTCTATGAAGGCTCCACCCCCGTGGCAAACTTCTGCTTGGACATCCAGTCGTTTCCATACACTCTCTGAAATCTAGGCGGAGGTTCCCAAACCCCAATTCTTGATTTCTGTGTACCCACAGGCTCAATACCAGGTGGAAACTGCAAAGGCTTGGGGCTTCTACTCTCTGAAGCAATGACCTGAGCTGTACCTCAGTCCTTTTCAGCCATGGCTGGAGTGGCTGGGATGCAGGGCACCAAGTCCTGAAGCTGCACACAGCATGGGGGTCCTGGGCCCAGCCTAGGAAATCATTTTCCCTCCTAGGCCTCTGGGCCTCTGATCAGAGGGGCTGCTGCAAAGGTATCTGACATGCCCTGAAGACATTTTCCCCATTGTCTTCCCCTGGAGACATTTTCCCCATTGTCTTGATGATTAACATGCAGCTCCTCATTACTTATGCAAATTTCTGCAGCAAGCTTGAATTTCTCCCCAGAAAATGGGGTTTTCTTTTCTATCACATAGTCAGGATACAAATTTTTCAAACTTTTATGCTTTGCTTCCTCTTGAACACTTTGCTACTTAGAAATTTCTTCTACCAGATACATTAAATCATCTCTCTCGAGTTCAAAGTTCCACAGATCTCTAGGGCAGGGGCAAAATGCTGCCAATCTTTTTGCTAAAACATAGCAAAAGTCCTCTTTGCTTCAGTTCCCAACAAGTTCCTCATCTCTATTGGAGACCACCTTAGCCTGGACTTCATTGTCCATATCACTATCAGCATTTTGGTCAAAGGCATTCAACAAGTCTCTAGGAAGTTTCAAACTTTCCCACATTTTCCTGTCTTCTTCTGAGCCCTCCAAACTGTTCCAAACTCTGCCTGTTATCCAGTTTCAAAGTTGCTTCCACATTTTTGAGTATCTTTACAGCAGCAGTCCACTCTGTGGGTACCAATTTACTGTATTAGTTCAGTCTCATGCTGTTAATAAAGACATACCCAAGACTGGGCAGTTTATAAAGGAAAGAGGTTTAATTAACTCACAGTTCAGCATGGAGCTGGAGAGGCCTCAGGAAACTTACAACCATTGTGGAAGGAGAAGCAAACACATCCTTTTTCACATGGCAGCAGGAAGAAAAAGTGCTGAACAAAAGGGGGAAAAGCCCCTTAAAACCATCAGATCTCATGAGAATGAGCTCACTATCATGAGAACAACAGCATGGGGGTAACTGCCCCCATGATTAAATTACCTCTCACTGGTTCTCTCCCACAACACGTGGGGATTATGGGAACTACAACTCAAGATGCGATTTGGGTGGGGACACTATTTCAACAACCGTACAAAAAAATCTTTATTCATACGTCTGCAAGAATGTATGTTTGTGCGAATGTACGCATGGAAAATACACACAAGAGAGTTAACATCACTCCTGTTACTTTGAGAGAGAAAATGATATTCAATGGAAATTATTACAATTATATATATATATTTGTTGTATTTTGAGAATTACTTAATAGTTAAAAATTATAAAATTATAAATGTTAAAAATTATAAAAAAGACAATTAAATGGGGAAACCCTCTTAAAAGATTTTGTGACAATTTCTAATCCATTGTTTATTCTCATAGTGTGTTCAATATACTCACATTAAAAAGATTTTATTTTCAAATGAAAAATTATTCCACAAAATTGGCATTGTATTTTACCAGCTGCATCTACTCATGCTTGTATGATTGCTAAAAATAGCCTGAAATTTATTAATATACTTTTCTCTTTCACTTTTCTGAATATATAACCTTTGGTCTATTTGGTCTATGAATTCATTTACTTGAGGTGAGGAAGGAGAAAAGGTTATGGAAGGAATATATCTCCTCAATTCAAATTTGCTCCAAGATTATATTCTTGTAAGCCTGTGTAAATATACAGAGGGTTTTCTAAATTCCTTTATTCTCCCACTTTTGCATATCAAGAAGCAAATTTGGAGCACTCAATTCCTAGAGCAGAGGAGGTGCCATTTGCGTTGCCATCTAAGCTATGAGTCTTTCTTCTCTATGGCAGGGAACATATGGTATAGAAGGACCACTAGATACCACCTGTGCAGACAGTTCAAATTACTGAATTGGACTAGAGTTTAAACAAGATTTGACGTTTAGTAATCTTTTCCTCTCCCACCTAGGGGAAAACCATATAACTACAGGCAAAGTGAAGGAGATACATTCTCTCTGTAAACTTGGCCTGAGGTGTGGATTAATTTGCAATGCCTTTACATTTTTGTGTTATATACCCAAAGGCTGGGGATGTGTACAGTGTGGAAAAGTTGGAGGGGCTTGGGGTTTGGAGTCAGGCTGATGCATTAAAATTATGTGTCCTTTAGTAGGTAACTTATTTAACCTGTAAGAACCTTAGTTACTTGTCTGTAAAATAATAATGTATATAACATGCCTAGTACAGTACTTGGCACAAGTGGGCCATCAGAAATAGTGATCTTCCTGTCTATCAGGGTGAGATGTCAAACCACTTAATTCTGGAAAGAGTCTATAAAAAAGCTCCTTTGCCAGTATAGTGCATAAGTTTGGATATTGCCTATTACTGTTCCTTGGCTCAGAAAAACCCCCACTATTTAATATTTAATAAGACATTTATAATGGTTGCCACCTGCTTTATTAACAGAATGTTTTCTCTCATTAGAGTAGATGAGAAGAGCTGACTATACTCAGGGGAATGGGTGTGTCCTGCTAAAATCAACAGGAATTTGTAAGGGAAAGTCCACTGGGATAATAAATATGTGTGACTGTGGTTTTGGTGGTTTGAAAATGTGTGAGGAAGCTCTTTTATAGGAATGTCTGATAGTTATATTGGCATAGACAAAGGAAAGCTGAGGTTTGAAAAATGATTTAGAGAACGTGGGCAAAGTAATCTTTAATGGGTAGTTTGTATTATATAGATTGCCTGGAAGATGGACAGTGATAATTTTCTATTTTCTTTTGCCTGTGTAGCTGAAGTGCTCACATTTCTATTGCCTAAATAAAGATTCATCAGTGTGAGAGGATTATAGCTTTCTAAGGAATAGTGCTATGAAAAACTTAATTAGTGTTTTATGTAGCCACTGATTCTTTTGATAGACCCTGAGGCATATTTGGACAAATTGGCAATGTTTAATGAAACAATGGAAATGTTTAGTAAGCCAATCAGGTTAACATATGAATAATGGTTCACTTTATAAAGGTTTTATTGATTTTTGTTAAATGACCTCCAGATGTGTTTGCATTTTTTCCATAACTTATTACAATCCATATTATAATATTTATAAATAATACAGAGAATTCTTTGGAGATGATGCTATATAGAATATATTGATCTACACCAGATGGCATTAGGTAAGAGGCAAATACTGTTAAAGTTAAAGGCCTGTGTGGTGTAGGATTTGAAGCAATTCTCAAGCAAGTTGTAAAATACTAGATATGTAAATTTAAAAATCTACATCATTTCTAAAAGGAAAACTTTTGCAAGCTTAATCAAATTCTCATCTCACATGTGTGAGACAGCTTTTTTGCTGTTTAAGTTAGGAAATGCTACTGCAATCTCAAGCCTACTATTGATTCTATAACTTGAATGGTAAGTGACAAAGTTTGCAAAGATCATTTTCCTAAGCTGCTAGACAAACATTTATAGGAAAAAAGGGCTTGTTTTTGTGATTTTTTTTACATTATGTAATAACTGAAGATGCAATGCAAAGCTTATAGTGTATAATGTATATGTATATACATCCATACACAGATCCAGACACATATATATGTATGTCTGAATATATATATTCTGTTTTCAACTTAACTTCACCAGTTGAAGTGGTGAAGTTAAGTTGAAAACAGCATAAATGTAGAAGAGAAGAATCTCACCTAAAAAGAAGGAACTAATTTAAGCTGTCTATAAACATAAAGGTACTAAAGTTTATTATGATAAGTAATTTTTTTGAGATGTTGATTGATTACAGTCAAGGAGAATGAATAAGAAAAAAGAAAAAAATGCCTTTCTGCAGTAGCATAATTGACAGAAAACAAACCTAGAAAAGCTCCATTTTCTCTTTCTTTCCTTTTCTCTTTCTTTCTTTCTTTCTTTCTTTCTTTCTTTCTTTCTTTCTTTCTTTCTCTCTCTTTCTTTCTTTCTTTCTTTTTCTTTCTCTCTCTCTTTCTCTCTTTCTTTCTTTTCTTTCTTTCTGTTTCTGTTTCTTTTTCTTTTTCATTGAGATGGAGTTTCGTTCTGTTGCCCAGGCTGGAGTACAGTGGCATGATCTCGGCTCACTGCAACCTCCACCGCCCGGGTTCATGCAATTCTTGTGCCTCAGCCTCCCAAGTAGCTGGGATTACAGGCACCCACCATCACACCCAGCTAATTTTTTTGTATTTTTAGTAGAGAGGATGTTTTGCCATGTTTGCCAGGCTGGTCTCGAACTCCTAACCTCAGGTGATTCACCCGCTTCAGCCTCCCAAAGTGCTGGGATTACAGTTGTTAGCCACCGTGCCCGGCCTCCATTTTCTCTGTAATGTTTTGTAACATTTGTAATGCTCTGCCAGTTCCTCTGCAACAAATACTGAGTGCCATTTCTGGAGATGTGGCTCACTTCATTTCGTGAGGTTCATTCATAACGAACAGTCTGACCACTTAAAAAAATTCTGTACCTGTAATCCCAGCGCTTTGGGAGGCCAAGGCCAGTGGATGGATTGCCTGAGGTCAGGAGTTCAAGACAGGCCTTACCAACATGGTGAAACCCCATGTCTACTAAAAATACAAAAATTAGCTGGGCATGGTGGTGGGCACCTATGATCCCAGCTACTCGGGAGGCTGAGGCAGGAGAATCACTTGAACCCTGGAGTTGGAGGTTGCAGTGAGCCGAGATCGCGCCATTGCACTCCAGCCTGGGCGGCAGAGTGAGATTCCATCTAAAAAAAAAAAAAATTCTGCCATGTGTTTGTGTTTTCATTGTTACACTTATGAGACTGATATGAAATCTGTACAGGTACCAGGTAAATTCTACCTCAGTGAACATTACCATTAATGCCACTTAAAAAAAAAATAGAACAATACTAAACAAGTGAATGAATTCTGAATGGACAAATACAAATAAAGGGAATTATAAAGCCCTCCTATTGTATATGTGATATTTGATTTTGATTGTCATACTTAATGCTGGGTTAAGATATTTTCAGGCTTAAACCTTATAATGAAAAGAAGTAATTGTTCTGTGTGTGGAAGAAAGGTGTGATGTCAGCTCACTTTGGCTTCTCCTCTCTGCATCCATCATGATTGTCCAAGTTGCACCCTCATCATTTGTCTGCTAAACCGTTTCTGTAATTTACTACGCGGTTTTCGTGTTGAACAGCCATTGTTCTCTGCAATTTGCTATGTACAATATATTTGAAAGGATCACCTGATGATTTATACCCTGAGATGGGTTCTTTAGTGAGGTGTTCCCCAAGAGCCTTGGAATCAGATTATACTTTGGGGGCACAACTTCAATATTATCGCAAAATGATCAGACCATAAGAGGCCAAGTAGGTAAGCCAGATGTCACTGTAACCTGATTGTGGTTGCATCCATTCACTTAGAGAGTCCTCGTCGGTCATGAAAGCTAGAAAAAGGGTAGTGAAAGTGGGCAACTCTGTTACTGTTGAGGAGAGATGGCCTGTTGGCCATCAGGTATTCTTGTCCCATTGGCAAGATTATATCTGCTGTAGAATTGAGTGCCACAACTTTTTATGAGATACTGCAATGGCTCCACCTTGCTGATGTGATGAAGCGCAGGCTCTTTACATTTGCCTTCCCCTTTCCTTCCTTCTGACTCACTTGTACTGGTTTAGGCATCACTTCCTCTAGGAAACTCTCTCCTACTACTCTAAATGCTCTCCTCTTTGCTCTCATGACATTCTGGCACTTAGCACAGTACGCTGCAATTAGACTGTATGTGCCCAGCCCTCTCCTGCACTGTTTGCTTTTCAGAGACAGGGGAGAGGGACTGTGCATACAAGGCCAGGGAGTGTGTCTTATTTATTTTTATCATTAAAGCTCAGCACTAGGTGATGCCCCCCATTTATTGTGTTTTAACTGTTGTATTTGCTTTCCCACCAGCAGTAATGAGAATAATTATTGCCCTAAGCCTTGCCAAGAGAGTGGTTGCTTTAATTTGCATTTCTTCGATCACGAATGAGGATGAAAATGTTGTCATATATTTAAGGGCTATTTTTATATCTTTTTTCTGGTGTGTGTGAATCATCCGTTCATGTCTTTTACCCATTTTTCTGTCATGTTTTTGAGATTTTATCTCTTAACCTTTAAGAGTTACTTCTATATTAAGGATATTAGTTCTTTATCTGTGACATATATGATACAGATTTTTTTTCTCAGTTTGTCAGTTGATATTTTTTTTTTTGCTAGGAGTAGTTGTTGATTTTTAATGTAGTCAAATGTATCAATCTTTTAAAAACTGCTTCTGTGTTTTTAGTTATGGTTGGAAATTATCCCTTACAGGTTAATGCAGAATTCAACCATGTTTTCTAGTACTTGTATGGTTTTTTTTTTTATATTTAGATCTCTAATCCATTTAGAGGTGTGTGTGTGTGCGTGCGCATGTGTGTGTGTTGTGAGGTGCAAATTTAATTTTGATTTTTCTCAGATGGTTAAACAGTTGTTCTCACTCCATTTATGAAAAAGTCAATTTTTGTAGTGGTGACTTGAGATGCCATTTTTATCATATACTGAAGTTTAATATGTACTTGAATCTATTTTTAAAACTTCTATTCTGTTTGACTAGTCTGCCTATTTATGTACAATAGCACATTATTTTAATTATAGCAGTTCTATAGTGTTTCAATGCCTGGTAGGGTTAGTCATCCCTTCCTCCATCAGTTTTTATTTTTTGTGTTGTGCTGTGTATTCTCTTTGTTCATTTTTCTACATGAAGTTCAATATTGTATTGTATAGTCTATCAATAGTTACATAGAAAGCTTGTTGGTATTTTTATTGAGATCACATTAAATTTATAGATCAACTTAGGGACAGCTGACATTTCGAGATGTTGAGTCATCATGTTTTTCTATTTATTTAGCTATATTTTATATCTTCAGAAGTGTTTTAAAGTTTTTCTAATGTAGTTTTTGCATATTTCTCGGTAAATTTCCCCAAGTATATTAACTTCTTGGTTGGTATTATAAATGAGCTTTTCTCTTTATTTTTTTGAGAGAGTCTTGCTCTGTTGCCCAGGCTGGAATGCAGTGGCATGACATTGGCTCACTGCAACCTCCGCCTCATGGGTTTCAGTGATTCTCCTGCCTCAGCCTCCTGAGTAGCTGGGATTACAGGCGTCTGCCACCACACCAGGCTAATTTTTGTATTTTTAGTAGAGATGAGGTTTCACCATGTTGGCCAGGCTGATCTCAAAATCCTGGGTTCAAGTGATCCACCCACCTCGACCTCCCAAAGTGCTGGGATTACAGGCATGAGCCACTGTGCCTGGCCACCTTTTCTCTATTCTTATATCCTCTAACTGATTATTGATTATACATATGAAGGCTATTAATTTCCATATGGTAATGAAATGGGAGAGTTCCCTGATCCCCCTTGCAGGATGTATGACAGGAGTGTGGCTCGTCTGTTCAGCTTCTGTGCTCTCAAACCCCTTACAGGATGGGGAGCAGGCAGACAGGCAGGGGCAGGAGCTGGGGCAAGTGTTTTTGGGCTCCATCCCCATGGTAGTGTCTAGGGGTATGTGCCTGTAGCTCTTGAAGCCCCAGTAGGCATGCTACAGTGTTCTTTTAGCTTTGCTGTCTGCAGATGGCTTAAGTGTTACCAGCTCTGTGCCATCTTGGTACTCAGGTTCTTGTCTGGTGTCCAGGAAGAATCAATTCACATAGACAAATTGAAGAATGGTAAATGTGGGGGATTTTATTGCTGCATGGAGGTGGCCCTCAGCAGTATGGATGTGGAGCTGGAAAGGGGATGGAGTGGGAAGATGATCTTCCCCCGGAGTTCAGTTGTCCCGCTGCCAATCTCCTCTCTGACTGTCCCCAGCCGAACTCTTCTCGATGTTCAGACACTCCTTTTCTTTTCTCCTTCTCTGTGGTGCCACTCTTCTGTTCCTCTGCTCTTCTGCTCATATACTTATGGAGCCTGGGGTTTGGGGTTTATATGGGTATAGGATGGGGGGTGGGGATGATGGGCCAAAAGGCAACATTTGGGCACAAAAACAGGAATGCCTGTTTCCATTTAAGGCTGCAGTTTTCCAGGCTTGAGGGTGGGGCCTTTGCTGGGGAACTGCCCTCTTCTACCCAGTATTTCCCTGTCTCCTGTCCATATCATTAATTAGTAACATTTTGAATAGAAATCCTCAATAGTGTAAAAATAATATATAATTTCATTGAATACAAAGCTTGAGATATATTTTGGGGAAACTCGAAAAACTAAATTTTATCTGAAATAAGAAATATGTGAAAATATCCAGGAAATTTCTTAAAATAAATTTTAATGAAGGTATCACTTATTAAAATATGTTATGAATCTTTAACATTTAAAATATGTAGCTATATGGGATAAAGCAGGTTTCAGATAAAGACTGAATTCTTTACATATAAAGAAAGATAATTTATGATGAAGATGTTATTAATTCTACTAAGGAAAAGATAAAACTAATGAATTATGTTAGGAAACCTGATGATCACTTGGAAAAAAAGCCAGATTTCTTTTTTTAGTCTCTGTACTTAAATGAATTTAGATGCATCAAATTATAGATTGTTCTTGCACTATTGAATATAGATGCATCAAAGTGTTACTTACAAAAATTGAAGGCTTAAGAATAGTGAAGAAAATATAGTTGGATATTTTTATGATTTGGGAACAAAGGAAACCTTTCAAAGCATCATACCCAATCCAGAAAGCATAAAGGAATACAGTCAAACATGCGCTGTAAGGCAAAAACCAACCAAACAAAAAACACCATCAACAAAACCCCCAAAAGGTTAAAAGGTAAATAGGCAGGTTAAAAGGTAAAAATATTGGCAACATATATACTAATATGGACCAGGAAATAATTTTATCTTTGAAACTTTAGTGTTTAAAAGTATAACTTTCTCTATTTAAAATTCAATATTAGCACAAATTTTAATTTTCTTCTTTGGCAATGAAACATTTAATCTAGTCATTTCCCAGTAAACTTAGTTAGATGTAGTAATTTTTCAGGGTTCAGCGTTTTCTGTGTCAACCTAAAGTGAGCAACAGAGACACTGATCTTCCAGAGCAAAGAGTTTATTCCAGAGTAGCAGGAGATTGCAATCCAGGATATGCATGCTATGATGGATCATAGGTGCATCCAAGGAAGGTAGGGTAGGGGAAGGCTTTTAAGGACAGAAAGGTGAAGTCCACAGAAGCTGTTTTGGAACAAGACTATTGGAGCTTGTTGCAATAGTTGGCATTAACTCATTGGCAGAGACATTGTTAGGCAAGTGTCTTTGGGCAAGCAGCTCATATGGAATACTGCAGTTTTAAGGAATTCCTTGCAGAGTTCCCAGCATAGATATGCATGTATGAGGACCCCTTTTTCATGGCCTCCAGCTCCCTTTTGTTAGGGCTTCACATCAGTGACTCCATTTTGATACTGATAAGTTTTTTGTCTAATCTATATACCTCCCTTCTTGTGCCCCCTCTCCCTAAATGGCAGTTGTATTCCAGGTGGTTAACATGGTGCCTTGGCATTGGTAGAAGGAGGAAACTGGTCCAGTTGTCATCTGCTGGGGTCTGATAATATGTACTTTGCTTTATAGCCTCTATCCTTACTGCAGCTGCTGTTCACGTTTTTGCCTCTGATATTTTTGCTTCTGCCATGACATGTGGCTTATATAATCAATATCCTATCTGGTGAAGGCACATTTCTGACCTAATATGGCATCTCGTCTGCTGAAACTCTCTCAGCTATTTCCTTTTTCTTTTTCTTTTCTTAGACGGAGTCTCGCTTTGTCACCAGGCTGGAGTGCAGCGGCGCAATCTCGGCTCACTGCAACCTCCGCCTCCCAGGTTCCAGTGATTCTCCTGCCTCAGCCTCCCAAGTAGCTGGGACTACAGCTGTTGCCACGATGCCCAGCTAATTTTTGTATTTTTAGTAGAGATGGGGTTTCACCATGTTGGCCAGGATGGTCTCGATCTCTTGACCTCGTGATCCGCCTGCCTCAGCCTCCCAAAGTGCTGGGATTACAGGCGTGAACCACCACGCCTGGCCTCAGCTATTCCTTTAGCTATACAAAACTTGAGGGAGTGTCTTAGGCTCCTTTTATTTTCTTTTTCAACTTTTATTTTAGAATCGGGGGGTACATGTGCAGGTTTGTTACCAAGGTATATTGTGTGATGCTGAGGTTTAGGGTATGACTGAACCTGTCAGAGAGGTAGTGAGCATAATACCCAACAGGTAGTTTTTCAACCCTTGTTCACCTCCCTCTCTCCCCAACAGTAGTCTGCAGTGTCTTTTGGAGTCTCTTGCAAGCATACTTTCCTTTCTTTCCTGTTCTGAAGCCTTTTAAAATAAACTTCTACTCCTGCTCTGAAACTTGCCTTCGTCTCTTTTTCTGCCTTATGTCCCTCAGTTGAATCCTTTCTTCTGAGGAGGTAAGAACTGAGGTTGCTGCATACCTGTAGGGATTTGCTACTAGTAATTCAGATATCTTCCACCAGTAACAATATCAAGTGCCTATTTTGGAACTCCAAGTCAGGAATTTGATTTTTGTTTCTTCTTCCTATTCACCAGTTCACTGAAACAGTAAGTTTTAGTCTCATGGTCTAGCTTTAACAGTGGGCAGCCCTTGAGGTAAAGGCAATTTCCAAAATGTAAAATAAAAACCAACATTGTTTAAGTATGTTGCTAATTTTTAAATAGCTCTTGCAAATTGACAAGAAAAAGATAAACCTGCCAATAGAAAAATGGACCAAAAGATAAAGGTGTTATTTACAAATGGAGAAGTGCAGATGGCCAATAAATATATAAAAAACAGAGGTTCCACTTTGCTTGTAACCACAGAAAACACACATTTATCAAGATGTCATTTTTTTGCCCATTTTATTGAAAAAGGAGAAAAATATAATAATGTCTACGTTGGAAATCGAGTACAGGAAAAGGACTCTACGTAGTAAAATCTGGCACTTCTTAAGAGAGCAGTTGGGAGTATGTGGCAAAATGTATAATGTGTATATCCTTTATTTTATATCTACAAATGTATTCTAAGGTTATAATCTGGTATCTTCACAAAGGCATATATTTGAGGAGCTAGTAATAGCACTGCTTATAATAATGAGAAATTGGAAATAACCTAATTACCTATTGTAAGGAGTTAGTTAGATATGTTGGTTACAGACAATGGGACATTATATAGTATGGAATACTTCACAGTGTGAAGGAGCAAAACATAATTTTCTGTCTGTCCTAAATTCCTGGCTTGGACGTCCTGTAACAAAAGACAGATTAACAAGAGAAAAACAAATAGAAGTTTATTAACAATGTCCTCATGTGTATACCTGTGCAACTCATGTTTACATGGGACATACCCAGGGAGAGAGATGACTTAGAATGCAAGCTGAACTACCATCTTTAGCTAAATACAAGAGGATCTGGAGGAGGCCAGTTATGGGGAGGTGGCCAGGAAAAGTATGGTAAAAAAGAAGTTAGGCACAGTGGCTCATACGTGTAATTCCAGCACTTTGACAGGCCAAGGTGGGAGGGTCACTTGAGCCTAGGAGCCTGAGACCAGCTTGAGTGACAGCCAGACCCTGTCTCAAAAAAAGGAAAGGTTTGTTATGCAGATTTAAATGAGGGCCCTCTCCCTTCGTAAGATTTTACTGTGATTTTACTTCCTTTACTGGTACAGAGAGGGAGACACCTCTACAAATGGAGATTTCTTTTTTAAATGTAAATTTCCCTTACGAAAGGGTAACCTCTACTCTGTTTTCAGAACTTCTCCTGTGTGTGTCTGCTATTTCTCAGAATAATCAGCTCAGAATAATCTTTATGCTAAAAAGGTATATTTTGGGGTGGCACATTCTGGTCTTCTACTGTCATATTTTGAATGGCATATTCTGGTCTCCTACAACTGCTACTAAAGAAATGATACATAGCCACATTTAGTGACAGGGAAAAATATCCATGATACAGTGGAGTTATAAAGTAACAAGTGTAGTATTAGAGATCTCTTCATACAGACTCAGAGATGCATAACCTCAGTGGGTCCCATTCACATCCTCGTGGAAATCCTGTCATTTGTGACAACTGGGATGTGAACAGTGCCTCAAGAATTTTACAGTGTGGCAGCCCTGATAGTTTGATGCTTTTTTTAATAAAAAATTCTATGCATATGTAAAGCAAGAACTATTTCTATGCATACATAGAGAGAGAACTAATTCTACGCATATGTAGTGAGAGAACTAATTGTTTCTTTAAATGATGGCCTCAGAATTCTCTGAAATGATTGTGCTAGATAGGTGTGCTTGGTTATGAAGATATGGCTCCTTTTAGCATAGTTGTGATGGGTGGGGAAGGGATAGAATTCTTCTTCATAAGAAACTAAAAGGAATTTTGGGACTAGATGCCAGCCAGAGAAGTTGGAAGAGGGTTGCCCAGCAGCAGGGAGTAAGTGGAAGATATAGTACAGTGAAAATTTCCTTGGAGTAGAAAAGGCTTAGGAAATTTTTGAAGGACAGGATGTATAAGATGGAATTTTCCATAGATTGCTTTTCTCTGCTGCCCACACTGTCTTAAGCATTAGCCGCTTATGCTACCAGACAACCTTCATTAGGAAATACTCTTCTTCAAAGTGAAGTGACAGGGCAGTGGCCAGCTGGGTCTCTATGCAGAGCTGGTGAAACGCAGAATGGAGGTGGAGAAACAGAGCATTTAGGGTCAGAGTCAAAATATACTTGATTTTTACAGGTGCAAGGACTTTAGCTAATGTTTGGGTTAGATATTCATGAACATTGCTCAACAAAATAAAAAATAATTTTTTTTCTGGTGGCAAAATTTGGGGTAGTTTTTTACTCCTGTTTTTAATATCCTTCTGAACTATTTACAATAATCATAATTATTTTTTAAATTAGAAAAACGTGATCTTTTCTTTAAAGTAGCACAATGATGTGAATATACTTAATGCCATTAAACTATGCTCTTAAAAATGGTTAAGATGGTAAATTCTACGTTATGGTGTATTTTACCACAACTTAGAAAAAAGGACACATTAATGTCACAAAACCATAGATATTCTCCACAAATCCTTGTAAAATAGAGAAGAAGAAAAAATAAAAATGAAAACAAATGTACTATCATTTTTCTAGGGTAATTGGATGACTCCTGAAATTTCCTGTATAGTTTGCTTCGGACTATTGATACAGTAGGAGTGAAAAAAATGCCCTGAGGAGGCATGAAAATGAACAATTAAAAAGCCAGTGTGCATTACAAGGAAGGCATCTCATGGTTTTTGCTTTACAGTTTTCACGTTTTGTTTTCGTCCTTGCCACTGCCTTCATATGTCTAAAAACTGCCACCGGGGGGCAGGAGTGTGCCAAAGTCGGGCAATGTCAGGTGCCTGAAACAGCCAGGTTTGGGGTTTCTATTCAATTTCCTCACGGAGGAATTATTGTTCCTTTGTTCTTATTATACAGAATAAGAGATGAAGGCACATTTTCCTAATAATTAATGATGTTGAGCATCTTTTCATATTTCCACTGGCCATCTGTGTGTTTTGGGAGAAATGGCTGTTCAAAAGTCCTTTGTTCATTTTTTTTTTTTTTTTTTTTTTGAGACGGAGTCTCACTCTGTCGCCCAGACTGGTGTGCAGTGGCACTATTTCAGCTCAGTGCAACCTCTGCCTCCTGGGTTCAAGCGATTCTCCTGCCTCAGTCTCCCGAGTAGCTGGGATTACATGCACGCACCACCACACCCAGCTATTTAATTTTTTTTAGTAGAGACGAGGTTTCACCATGTTGGCCAGGCTGACTTCAGGTGATCTGCCCACCTCGGCCTCCCAAAGTGCTGGGATTACAGGTGTGAGCCACCGTGCCTGGCCCCTTCGCTCATTTTTAAATTGGGTTATTTGGTTTTTTTGCTATTGAGTTGTAGGAACTCCTTATATACTTTGGAGATTAACCCCTTAAAAGATATATGGATTGTAAATATTTTCTCCCATTCCACAGGTTGCCTTCATGCATAGATTGGTTTCATTCTATTGATTGTGTCCTTTGCTTTGGAGAAGCTGTTTAGTTTGATGTAGTCTCACTAGTCTATTTTTGTTTTTGTTGCCTATGCTTTTGGGGTCATTTCCAAGAAATCATTACCAAGTCCAATGTCAAGAAGCTTTCTCCCTATGTTTTCTTTTAGTAGTTTTACAGTTTCAGGCTGTGTTTAAGTCCTTAATCCACTTTGAATTGATTTTTGTGTATGGTGTGAGATAAGAGTTCAATTTCATTCTTCTGCATGTGGATATCAAATTTTCCCAACACCATTTGTTGAAGAGTCTGTTCTATCCCCACTGAATACTCTTGAAATCCTTGTGGGAGATAATTGACTGTATTAGTGTGGATTATCTCTGGGCTATTTTGTTCTATTGGTACGTATATCTGTCTTTATGCCAGTTCCATACTGTTTTAACTACTGTACACATTTGTCATACAATTTAAAATCAGGAAGTTTAATGCCTCCAGCTTTGCCCTTCTTCCCTCAGGATTGTGTTGGCTATTCTGGATCTTTTGTGATTCCATATGAATTTTAGAATTGCTTTTATCTACTTCATTAAAAAATTGGGATTTTGATGGGGACAGCATTGAATTTGTAGAGTGCTTTGGGTAGTGTGGACATTTTAACAATATTAAAGATGTCATCTCATATATGTTAGGATGACTATTATCCAAACAGAAAAACCTCACAAAAAACAAAACAACACTTCTACGCTGTTCGTAGGAATGTAAAATGGCACAGCAGCTATGGAAAGCAGTATAAAGATTCCTCAAAAAATTAAAAATGAAAATGGCATATGATCTAGCAATCCTACTTCTAAGTACATGTCCAAAAGAATTAAAATGTGGATCTTGAAGAGATATCTGCACCTCCATGTTAATTAATTGCAGCACTATTCACAACAGTCAAGATATGGAAACAACCCAAGTGTTCACAGACAAATGAATGGATAAAGAAAATGTGGTCTATATATACAGTGGGAGGTAATTCAGCCCTAAAACAAGAAGGAAATCCTGCCATCTGTGACAACATGGATGAACCTAGAGGACATGCTAAGTGAAATAAGCCAGACACACAAAGACAGATATGACATGATTCCACGTATATGAGGTATTTATAATAGTCAAATTCATCAAAGCAGAGAGTACAATAGTGGATGCCAGGGGCTGGGGTGGGGAAAGGGAGAGTTCAATTGATATAAAGTTTCCGTTATGTGGGAAAATAAGTTCTAGAGATCTGTTGTATAATATGGTGCCTATAGTTAACAGTATGGTATTGGGCACTTCAAAATGTATTAAGTGGGTAGATCTCACGTTAATTGTTCTTACCTCAGAAACAAAAACAACAAAAATGAAAACAAAGAGACATAAGGAAACTTTGAGAGGTGTTAGATTTGTCTATCACCTTGATTGTAGGATGACATCATAGGTATTTGCATATGTTCAAACTCATCAAATTGAACACATTTACTTCACAGGATGAAATAAATAGTTGGCAACCTAACATTATGTGAGTAGCCAAGGTAGAATTTAAACACTAGTGTCTCAGTCTACTTTCTGTTGCTTATAACAGAATACCTGAAAATGAGTAACTTATAAACAAAAGGAATTTATTTACAGCTTTGGAGGCTAAGAAGTACAATGTTGAGGAGCTGTATCTGGTGAGGGCCTTCTTGCTGGTAGGGACTCTGAAGATTCCTGAGGCAGTGTAGGGTATCACATGGTGAGAGGGCTAAGCATGCTAGCTCAAGTCTCTCTCCTTTTTCTTATAAAGTTAATTAATCCATGAATGGATTATTCTATTCGTGATGACCAAGCCCTGATGAACCAGTTACCTCTTAAAGGCCCCACCCCTCAACATTGCCACATTAGGGATTATATTTCAACATGAGGTTTGGAGGGGACAACTGTTCAAATCATAAGAACTAGTTTTGATAATCCATTGGTAGGCTTTTTAAGAACTATCCTGAGTTTATAGCTATGATCTATACATTATTCAATGTTTAACAACTTTTTTTATTAAAGGCAATAAATTAAGAAAGCTTTAAAGAAACAAACACACAGAAATAAAATAGGGGTACAAATGTCTACTTAGTGTATGCCATGATAGAAGCATCTGAATTAATGTGAGAAAGTCATAAATAGAAGATAAAACTTGAGGAGAACAAATTAGGGTTTGCTTGTTAATTTGCCTATTTTGTTTCTTTCAGAGATTTTCCTTGTGAAAACCTTGGTGGTGAAGGGCAGGAGAATATGCTACCCCCAGAATTCGACTTTGGCATAAGGATTATCTTGAGCTGAAGAGAATTGAGAAGAAGCACAAACAAGAAAAGCTGTCTGCCCTCTCCCTATTTGCCTAAAATCAGGAAATAAATATACAAAGATGTACCTCTTTACCTCTCTACCAGGAAGGACAAAGTTTGATCAGTGGAGATGACTTTAGACCCTTATCAGCCTGGAGATGGCACAAGAGAAATCTATACAGCAAATTTTACCAACTGTTCTACCTACTACTGGTTTCCCATATAATTGTCTTTCCACAATATGCCACATCTAGACACTCAAAGTCCTTTTCCTTTTTCTTGTCACTTCTCTGAAATTGTATTGTACTTTGTTGAAGATGCTATATAAGCTGAAGTTCTAAGCCATCTTTTTGAGAGTTACTCTTTCCTTTAGTTCTCTCTCATGTATATATGAAATATACATGTTAGTGAACTTGTTTGTTTTTCTCTTGTTAATCTGTCTTTTCTTGCAGGAGGTCCAGCTAAGGACTCTGAAGAGTAAAGGTGAAATTGTTTTCTCCTCTCCTACAGTGGATTTTGTCTTTTTCGTGCAGAAAGTTGCATTAAAGATGGCAGCAACAGTCACTCAAGATGGTTTATATCCACAGATAATTTCATTGATTGGAGCAAAGTTTTTTCAAGGATCATTGTTATGAGCTAAACTATGTTCCCCTCAAATTTATATGTGGAAGTCCTAACCCCTAGTACTTCAAAATGTGACTATATTTGGAGACAAGCTTTTCAAAGAGAGAATTAAGGCAAAGTAAGGTCATCAGAATGGACTGTAATCTCACATAACTGGTGTCCTTATAAGAAGAGGAGATTAAGACACAGATATACATAGAAGAAGACCATGTAAAGACACGGGAAGAAGATAGTCATTTACAAGCCAAGAGGAAGAGCCTTCAGAAGGAACCCTGTCAACACCTCTGTCTTAGACTTGTAGTCTCCAGAACTGTGAGGAAATAAATTTCTGTTGCTTAAGCCACCCAGTTTGTAGTACTTAGGTATGGCAGCCCTCGCTAGCAAGCTTACATCAAGATGACACATGAGGCTTGTGAAAAATGACAGATCTATGCATGATTGAAAAAAGAAAGGAAAATATTAAAGAATCTGTCTCTACTTCTAGTTTCTTCTGAGAATAGTTAGGATACAATTTCTGTCAAAGGATGGTACTGACCTTGTGTAATTTTCATTCTTCAGGAACTATAATCACATTACCATGTCAGCAAACCACACAGATTTTTATTTTGTCTAAAAAAGCATGATTTCCACTCTTTGGAATAATACTGTTAATTATACACAAAGATAAATCTAAAAGACAGCGCCACATTGACTGTGGATTCTGAAATTCCCTTTATTACATTTATTCTTGGATTCTCAGACCAAACCTTGGGACTCAGACCAAAGAAATTTTGGTTTAATATGAAGATTTCTTAAAGCTCTGACCTAACAGGTTTATAATTATATTTTCTTCTTGTGTATATCCCTAGATATACAAACAGAACATCTTAAAACTGCCTGATCCAACAAATATTATTAGTTGATTATTCAAGGCATGATGATTCCATTATTTTTGGCTCTTTTTTATGGCATGCTAATGTTCTCTATATCTCTTCTTCATGGCTTCTGTTGTTTCCTCTTTTCTTTTCCCACCTCTCCTTCTGTCTCCTATTTTTTTTCTCCTTGTCCCCTTGTATGTGGTACAATTTCTATAATCCAACTCATAAATCCTTGTGCTAATTCCACTCTCAGTAACTATTAAGATGGAATTCCACACGTGTCACAACAAATATCCACATGTGACAAGCAATTAGTGATACTACTCTCTGAATGCTTTCTCTTTTAGAAGTGTAAATTTACATAAAAAGTAAAGCAAAAAAACCCCAAAAAACAAAAAACAAATGTTTGCTTATAAAGCGTGTAGTATTTTTTGCATGGTATTAATTTTACAACCACCCAGTAGGAGAAGAGGAAAGAGAGTTCATCTTAAGCGTTTTCAAAGGGTTTTGTAATGTTGTTATAAATTTCTCTAAACAAAGTTAATATTAATTCTTTCTAATATATAATAAATTTTGACTAGAATTTGTAGAACTCTAAATCCTTTTGTCCTAAATTATATACTATGGACTTAATGAAGTTGTTTTATAGCAATGTTCTATAGAGATGATCTCTAAATTTAGTACTTGCTGAGAACAGTGATATGAGTGACTAAATTTATCTTTATGAGAAGGAAAGAAAAAAGGAGAAAAGACATTTTGAGAAGAAATGAAAGAGGACAGGCATTGTGACCCATAGAAGTTAACCTCCTCCTCATTGAATACTGGGGACATGGAGCCTAGGGCCTGAGAGTAGATGCCAAGGCTGAATGACTATTTGAACCCAGAAGGTGCAGGGAGATAACAACTCAGCTGCTGTGAAACAGAGATTTTATTTGCTTGGTTCCATTAAGCAAATCAGAAAGCTGGCCCTGTGACAGGACTGAGCTACTGACCCCAGATGAATGAGGTCAGCACATGTATTTCAGCTCTGGGAAAGTTGGGAAATGGAAAAAAAAGCAAGTAGATGCCAACATTCTTACATGTGAGGGAGATTCCCCGTTGCTGGCTTGAAGATGGAGAGAGTTGGTGTCCAGGACCCTAGAACAACTTCCAGGAACTGAGAGTAACCCCTGGCCAGTAGCCAGCATGAAAACAGGAATCTCAATTCTACAACTGCAAGGAACTGAATTTGGCCAATGGCCTGAATGAACTTGGAAGCACTTTCTTCCTCAGAACTTCCAGATAAGAACTTAGCTGGTCTAACAGCTTGAATGTGAGACTCAGAGCAGAGAACCCATTTGAGCAACTCTGGAACTTCTAATTTATACAACTGTGAGATAATAAATGGGTGCTATTTTAAGCTGCTAAGTTTGTGGTAATTTCTTATGCAGCAATAGAAAATTAATATAGTAACATAACATTGAAAATGCTTTCTTTAAGATATATTGGTGTCCATAAATTAGCTTCAAACTGGTTCTTCATTTTACCAACTGTTTGATCTTGGGTAAATTAAGGAATCCTTCTGAATCTGTCCTGTATAGACAAAGGAAATAATGACTACTGCCTTACGTAGTTACTATATGAAGTGAATTAATGTTAATGAAAATTCCTATCATAAGAACTTATGAACACAAATAAGAAAACAGACGATGGAGTCTACTTGAGGGTGGAGGGTGGGAGGAAGGAGAGGAGCAGAAAAGATAACTATTGGGAACTGGGCTTAATTTCTGGGTGATGAAATAATCTGTACCACAAACCCTTGTGACATGAGTTTACCTATTTAACAAAACTTCACATGTACCCCTGAACCTAAAATAAAGTAAAAAACCCCCCAGAATTCCGAGCTGTTTTCCTGGCATGTGGTAGACACTCATAGAAGGTTTATTCTTTCCTTCTTTCCCCTCCTCTTCCCACAGGCTATTCATGTTGTCTAAAAGTCTTCAAAGAATGTTTAGGGTTTCTCTAGGCGGGTCATTTAGACCTGTTTGAAATGCTTGTTCCCTGGTGCCTTTGAAAACTGGCACAAGACAGGGATGTCCTCTCTCACCACTTCTATTCAACATAGTGTTGGAAGTTCTGGCCAGGGCAATTAGGCAGGAGAAGGAAATAAAGGGTATTCAATTAGGAAAAGAGGAAGTCAAATTGTCCCTGTCTGCAGATGACATGAGTGTATATCTAGAAAACCCTATTGTCTCAGCCCAAAATCTCCTTAAGCTGATAAGCAACTTCAGCAAAGTCTCAGGATACAAAATCAATGTACAAAAATCACAAGCATTCTTATACACCAATAACAGACAAACAGAGAGCCAAATCATGAGTGAACTCCCATTCGCAATTGCTTCAAAGAGAATAAAATACCTAGGAATCCAACTTACAAGGGATGTGAAGGACCTCTTCAAGGAGAACTACAAACCACTGCTCAAGGAAATAAAAGAGGATACAAACAAATGGAAGAACATTCCATGCTCATGGGTAGGAAGAAACAATATCATGAAAATGGCCATACTGCCCAAGGTAATTTATAGATTCAATGCCATCCCCATCAAGCTACCAATGACTTTCTTCACAGAATTGGAAAAAACTTCTTTAAAGTTCATATGGAACCAAAAAAGAACCCGCATCGCCAAGTCAATCCTAAGCCAAAAGAACAAAGCTGGAGACATCATGCTACCTGACTTCAAACTATACTACAAGGCTACAGTAACCAAAACAGCATGGTACTGGTACCAAAACAGAGATATAGATCAATGGAACAGAACAGAGCCCTCAGAAATAACGCCACATATCTACAACTATCTGATCTTTGACAAACCTGAGAAAAACAAGCAATGGGGAAAGGATTCCCTATTTAATAAATGGTGCTGGGAAAACTGGCTAGCCATATGTAGAAAGCTGAAACTGGATCCCTTCCTTACACCTTATACAAAAATTAATTCAAGATGGATTAAAGACTTAAACGTTAGACCTAAAGCCATAAAAACCCTAGAAGAAAACCTAGGCATTACCATTCAGGACACAGGCATGGGCAAGGACTTCATGTCTAAAACATCAAAAGCAATGGCAACAAAAGCCAAAATTGACAAATGGGATCTAATTAAACTAAAGAGTTTCTGCACAGCAAAAGAAACTACCATCAGAGTGAACAGGCAACCTACAAAATGGGAGAAAATTTTTGCAACCTACTCATCTGACAAAGGGCTAATATCCAGAATCTACAATGAACTCAAACAAATTTACAAGAAAAAAACAAACGACCCCATCAAAAAGTGGGCAAAGGATATGAACAGACACTTCTCAAAAGAAGACATTTATGCAGCCAAAAAATACATGAAAAAATGCTCACCATCACTGGCCATCAGGGAAATGCAAATCAAAACCACAATGAGATACCATCTCACACCAGTTAGAATGGCAATCATTAAAAAGTCAGGAAACAACAGGTGCTGGAGAGGATGTGGAGAAATAGGAACACTTTGACACTGTTGGTGGGACTGTAAACTAGTTCAACCATTGTGGAAGTCAGTGTGGCGGTTCCTCAGGGATCTAAAACTAGAAATACCATTTGACCCAGCCATCCCATTACTGGGTATATACCCAAAGGACTATAAATCATGCTGCTATAAAGACACATGCACACGTATGTTTATTGCGGCACTATTCACAATAGCAAAGACTTGGAACCAACCCAAATGTCCATCAATGATAGACTGGATTAAGAAAATGTGGCACATATACACCATGGAATACTATGCAGCCATAAAAAATGATGATTTCATGTTCTTTGTAGGGACATGGATGAAATTGGAAATCATCATTCTCAGTAAACTATTGCAAGAACAAAAAACCAAACACTGCATATTCTAACTCATAGGTGGGAATTGAACAATGAGAACACATGGACACAGGAAGGGGAACATCACACTCTGGGGACTGTTGTGGTGTGGGGGGAGGTGGGAGGGATAGCTTTAGGAGATATACCTAATGCTAAATGACGAGTTAATGGGTGCAGCACACCAGCATGGCACATGTATACATATGTAACTAACATGCACATTGTGCACATGTACCCTAAAACTTAAAGTATAATAATAATAATAAAAAAAGAAATAGCACTTGAACAAAAATTTAATATTCTCAGCAAGGCCATTTTTATACTTTCTGCAGAAAGGGTACACTTGCCAGCAGTTTTGCTGTGGGAGTACACCCAACGAAGGAGACAGGGTCATTTATAACCTGATGCGTCCACCCTACTGCTATGTCTGGTTTCCACTGGCTGGAATGGGACCTCACATTCTGTATTTGTCCTGATTGGCTAGCAACTTAGAACTTTTTAAAAGAGGCAAAGGCAGAGGAGAACAAAGGAATGAGGAAGTAACTTGTGGAATGCTGAGAAAAGTAAAAAGACCTTCAAATAAGGAAGAGGAACAGGCTGTGACCTAATGCTTGCTTGGACCAGTATAAGCATGCCAGGGCAAATATTTAGGCTAAATTATGGGAGCTAAGAACATAAAGTACATTGATTTCTTTATTATGGCTAGCAGATATTTAAGAATGTTAGCACAGGTATTTGAATACATTTTGCTCCTAAGAGAAATTACTATTTATTCCTAATTAGAGGGGGAGAAAAGTCTTTGAAGAGGAACCTCTACTTTACTTTTCACAGACCCTTTCAGGGGATTCTTGAAGTCCAAACTATTTTTGGAATGATACTGAGATGATACTGGCATTTTTCAATTTTATTCTTTCACTAGTGTATAGTGGAGTTTTCCAGAGACTACGTTACTTATAAGATCATAACAGAATGCAAAAACAGACATGAGAAACTAAATGTATTCTATTAATCCAGACATTAAAGAGATTTGTAAAAATCTGAAACAATAATAATCTTCTAACAAAATAGTTTTGTTTTGGAAAATATAGTTATTTTTAAAAGTACAAATGTTACTTATGTTAACATGCAATAACGTTTATTATATTTTTAAATGAATTAATGAAAAATTGAATTTTCTTAGTTTTAATTTCCAATATAGTAAATATTAATAGACAAAGGCTTTTTGGTGTCATCAATAAGTTTTAGGAGTACAAAGGGGTCCTGAGACCAACATATTGTGCTTTAGCAGAAGACTGATTATTTTCCTGTAAGTGTTCATCTTCCATGAGGAGATAAAAGGTGCTTAGGAAAAGAGTTCTATGGAAGACTAAATTTAGGAAGCACTGCTATGTATTCACCTCTACTCTATCCCTTAAAGCATATATTAAAGGGCTGGGAAATCACAATAACCCAAATACAGTTAGAGTTTGCTTAATTCAGCATTTCACTAATTTAAACTGCTCTTGACTATCAAGTTAAAATCTTAGCAGGAATTATTTTACCAGCAAGGGAGGTTGAGATGCAGTCTCAGATTGTGAGAGAGTAATTTCATTTTAATGGCATCAGAAAGGAAAAAAAGGACATTCATAATAAGAAAGGTAAATTTTCCTAAAGTTTTTTTTTAAAAAAACAGAATGCCTATGGGGAGATCAACAACTTCCGGATTACAGTTTGCAAATACTTAATCCAGGAGTCATCTCCACTTTATTTCACTTATCCTGTTCTGCCCCTTCTTCTATGCTTATTAACTGCTTACTTCTTTTTTGCACACATATTCCACTTCCCACTGCCTGCCTCTGCCATTTTAAAAATAAAATTTAAGAAGATATTGGTTCTTTCTTTCATTTCTTTTTCTTTGTTTTGTTTTTCTGTTTTGAAAGAGCAATCATTGCTTCTACAAAACATTTTTCTAAGCCAAGTATGTTCTTGCAGAAGGCAAAGAATGGCTGGGGGAAGGGGAAATGTTAGTTATTACTGATTGTCTGCTAATTCCTTGTACCCAGTTGCATCCTTATGATGATCCTTCCTCTCCAGACTGCCTGGGCCTCAGATTCAGAGCTGTCATTTCTCTGAGGAAAGAGGGCCCTAAATGACCAGCCACCCCAAGCACAGGGAGCCCAGGCCGCAAGGGTGTAATGAAAGGTGTTAAATTCTTTCTCTTGTTCTATTTCTGTAACACCTCAATTCTGTGACATGAAAATCTCCCTCTCTAGCTTAAAATAGTCTGTAAAGAAATCCACAAAGCTACAAATCATTAAATATTGCCCCCAGCTGATTGCCAAGGAGCCTAAACATAACAGAGAAGGGTACTGGGAATTTGAGAAAATTATTGCAGAGGAGAAAAAAAAAGAGAATGAAAGCAGCAAAACCTCAACTGGTGATTGGGGATTAGGGAATCAAGGGGGAGATATTGCTTTTTAAATGGGGAAAGACTATTTTGAGAAAGCCTTCAAAGGAGTCATGATACTAGCAAAAGAAGTCTGGAGTGGAAAGCACTTGAGCAGTTAGCAGAGCTTTTGGCCATATTATCTTCCTTATTATGAATAAACTTTTCTTTCTTTCTGATTTCCCTGGAGTCTCACTGTTTTTCACAGTGACTGGTCAGATCATTCCAGCTCAGATTTTGATAGTCAAGAACATTTTAAAATGGGGCTGGTCCCCTTGGGCATTTATATTTCAAGGTTGGGGAAAAAGGATTGAAGTAACAGATCCATAGACCCAGAGGCCTGACAGTGTGGTTGTGTAAAATTGTCGGTGTCGGTGTCTTGGGCTCAGGAGATTCCACTGGTAACCTCTCAAATGTTGTCTCCACAGGAAGGACCTAACCAACTTAGAAGGTTTATTCTCATGGTATGTTTCTGTTACTTTTTATTGTTTGACTTACTCCACTGTTAAAATAATTAATTGAGAGGTGAAGGAAACTGGAATGTCATCCCCAAAATATGCCTCTGTGAAATAAAATTATTTTTGAGTTGAAGGCAATTAAAAAGCAGCAAATGGAGGAAAAGTTCTATCTTCTTTTTTTTCTGCCTAAAGGCAGGATATAAATTCTTCTTTACTGAAGACAACTGTGACTCCTATCGGCCCAGACAGGGTACCAGAGGAATCTGCAAAAAAATCTTAATTCTATTAGTTTGGTCCCGTATATTTATTTGCCTTCTCACAGTTTCCCACCTTTGGAAGCCTAAAACTCCTCCCTTTGTCCTGTTATTCTCCACAAATTCATTTTCCTGTTGAAAATGCTGTATCAGTTGGAGTTCTAAGCCTTTACTTTGAGTAACTTTTCATTGAAGTGTCTTCTGCATGAGGTGTGCTGCACACATTAATAAACTTTCCTTTTTCTCCTATTAATCTGTTATTTGTTACAGGAATCCATTCCAACTCAGAACTTATAAGGGTTGCAGAAAAAATATTTTTCCTCCCCTACAGAGGCTAGTAGCCTGAGGTTGCTCCAGAGCCCTTGGTTCCTACATAAGCAAACCAACACCAAGTCAGTGTAAATGGTCATATTCTAGGAAAATGAACCTTAAGCTTGACCAATCAAAACCCACCAACTAACTTCTAACCAGGGTCTTTCCACTACTTGAGCTTAAGCAATTAGAAACATCAACTAACCTCAAATTAGGACTTTCCACTGGAATGATCCAAATGAGGCTAGTGTTCCACATGAACCAGTCAAATATTTTCTTTGACTGCTTCGGATTTCAGCTTATAAAAGCCTTCCCTTTCCACTTTTTTGGTGGAGCTCATGAAACACTTCTGGTTTACAGCAGCCCAATTCATGAATCACTGTCTGCTCAAATAAACTCTTTAAAATCGCAATGTGCCAAATTTTGTTTTTAAACATCACATATGCTTCCTAATAGCAGGGCTTTATATCTGCTGGGCTCATTGCTGGAGTTTTACCATTGCATGGTGCATTTGCTACTTATACCTAGGTGTGGCCCTTGCTAAGATCTCAGTGAGAATCTCAATAGATCCTTTTTCATATAATGAGAAACAAAGTATTCAAAAGCTAAAGCAGTTGTCAATATATGTAAGATTAATGATTTCCATTTTTTAGTTGGTCCTTCAGAAGTTTCATTATATATGTAAAGTGCTCAGAAACAGGTATATATGAAAGACTGAAGATATAATATTTCTAGGGTATAGTAGAAACTCTGGGAGATTGGTTCCATATCCCATACATTAAATAGCTGAAAAAGGATTCTCAGATAAGAATATGTTATTTTCATCTTGACCTTTCTGATAAGAATTTTTGAATCAAAGATCAATTATCTACTGATTTCAAGTAATTTGGTAGTCAGAGTGTATCTTCTTCATATTTGTAAAAGATGTAATACCTCAGAATATGTACAAAATTCAATTGATGTTGTTTAGAAACTGATATTAACAGAAGAACTAGAGTAAAACTCATTGTACTTTAAGACCAAAATTATGAGGTCATATACTAATGTTAATGTAAATTTTAAATTCTAGGATTCAAATAAAATATGCTTAAATTGATGGTGTTCTTAAAAAGATCGATCTAGCTGCTAATGGATTTGTTTAGGATTAGTCTTAGGGAAACATGAAGGACATTCAAATTTGTCATCTTCTGCTCTTTGATTAGTGCCTACTTTTCTTTAGGAACTAGGCTTTCCAAGTCAATTTTTCTTTTAGCCCTAGAGATTTCATTCATCTTTTTTGTATTATCCTACAGGGTTAGGAGATTAGGTACATTTATTTTATGATTCTTCTCTGAATGGATTTAAATTCCTTTACTTAGAAGCTACCCCTTCAGGGAACCAAGAGGGCTTATCTTTGCTGGCCATATGGGTTCCTGTGAACTCTCTTTTACAGGATGAAAGCAATTTACATTCCAGTAATGCTGAGCTATAGTGTGTGTTTCCAACATGTGTAATTTTGCAGTTACCTTTTCCTCTGTCTAGGATGTCCCTTCCTAGCAGTTAAACTCTTTGTTCATTCTTCAAGACCCTGTTTATGAATCAATTCTTTGTGAAGCTTTTCTTTTTTATCTTTGCCTTTCTCATTCCCTGCCCCTAATCCTAGGCCAAAGTTGATCAGTTTTTTTCTCTAGCATCTCTACTTCATGGACATATCTACATTATTACATTAATCATACCTGATTGTGGCCATGATGTTAACTCTCCTTGTTTTGTTTTGCTTTCTGGGACTAAGGTTGTTGTTCTTTCCAATTCCTGTAAGCTGAACCCCTGGGTCTCCACACATATCTTTAATAATAAGTTATATGGAATAATAACAACACATCTCTTTAATAATAAGTTATATGGAATAATAACAACAAATATTTTAAAAAGTGCTTATTACCACATTTGATCAATTCTGAGAGTCACATATGCTCCCCTGCCCCATATTTAAACATCTCTAAAAACAGGATGCATTTTAAAATTGATGAAGTCTTAAGTTTGATGAAATACAATATATGCCAGCCACTATATTAATTTCATAATATTACATTTCATCCTTAATAATCCAGTATGGTAAAGTACTATTAATATTCTAGTTTATAGGTGAGGAAACAGAAGCTTAGAGGGATTAAATAACTGGCTTAGGGTCACATAGCTAATAAGAGGCAGAACAAGGACTGAAACTTATGTATGTATGGCTCCATCATCCCTGTTTTTAATCGTTGTGCTTGGCAGGAGTGAAAACAATGAAAGAAAACTGACATTTTTAGGATCTTTATTATGTGCCATCCACTGTGCTAAGTCCTTTACATACTACTTTCCAATTTATTATCACAAAAACATTGTGAGGTAATCACTGTAATCTTTATAGACAAAGAAACTGAGGCTCATTTTAGATAGATGATTTAAAGTTACATAGTTGGGGCTGGACATGGTGGCTCAGGCTTGTAATCCCAGCACTTTGAGAGGCCAAGGTGGGAGGATCGCTTGAGCCCAGGAGTTCGAGACCAGTCTGAGCAACATAGCAAGATCCAATCTCTACAAAAAATACAAAAATATTAGCCAGGTGTGGTGGCACGTGCCTGCAGTCGCAACTACTCAGGCGACTGAGGTGGCAGGATCACTTGAGTACAGGAGTTCAAGTCTGCAGTGAGCTGTGATTGCATCACTGTACTCCAGCCTAGGTGACAGAGTGATACCCCATCTCAAAATGAATGTATGAATAAATAGATAAATTCACATAGTTGGGAAGTTCTGAAGCCAGGATTTTAACCCAGGTCAGGTGGGTTTCAAAGTTGCTTTTACCATAATTTTAGCAAACAATCCACTTTCAGTCTAAAGGTCACTACCCATTGATAGAGGCAATCTGAACTGAACAAATGCTATAAAAATTAATTTCTAAGATGGCAAAATTAGACATTAATTTCTTGTATGAGAATCTTAGAGTGTCTTAGACTCTAAGCTTTCCTTAAAGATAAAAGAGGGTAAGTACCAGTGATCACTCTGCTGATAATCTGTCCTATAAACTAGTCTCAGGGGTGTTTGCGGACCTGCAGAGTGAAGATAATGTTCTTTAGCCTCCACTGCCTCACCCTGTACTTTAGCAATGTGTAACAAGGTGATAAAATAGGACTCTAATTTAGCTGTTCCCTGCCCTGTAGCTTTGTGTCAAAGTACATTGATTTGGAATCATAAACTATGTTTAACCGATATTCCATTTATTAAACTGCTTGATTTATGGCCCTATGGGCTTGATCTTATTAACCTGCTGATTTAGCCTGGGATACACTATTAACCCATTGGATATTCCATTATGTGTGATGCTTATCATTTGCATTTATTTTGTCTTTCATGAAGAAATATCCTGTTTTAGTCTGTTTTGTGTTGCTGTAACATAATACCTGGGACTGGGTAATTCATAAAGAAGAAAAGGTTTATTTGGCTTATGATTCTGGTGGCTGGAAAGTTCAAGATTGGACATCTGGTGCAGGCCTCTGGCTGCTTCCACTCATGGCAGAGGCAAAGGGGAGCTGGTGTGTGCAGTGGTCACATACTGAGAGAATAAGTAAGAGAGGCGAGGGGAGATAACAGGCTCTTTTAAACAACCAGCTTTCATGGGAACTAATAGAGTGAGAACTCACTCATTCCAAAGGAGGACATTTATCTATTCTTGAGAAATCTCCTCCCCTGTGACCCAAGCACCTCCTGCTATTCTCCATCTCCAACACTGGGGAGATCAAATTTCAACGTGAGCTTTGGAGGAGACAAACATCCAAACCGTAGCATACCCTTTCCCCCTTTTTAAGGGAAAAGCAAAACTAGTCATGAACTAGTGAGTTGAGTTCATTGCAAGAATTCAAATACATAGTGTTTATGTATATTCAGCCCTTTCAAAGAGTATAGCATGTGAATATAGCAATGGTTTTAATTTTTACCTGTGTGAATTTTGACATGTAACCAGAGTTAATGAATTTAAGTATAGTATTCTAAGGTAGTGGCTCACAAAATGTGGTCTATAAAGTATTAGCCCTAAGAATTGACTTTTCCAAAATGGGTTCTATGGTCAAATTTAGGAAATAGAGCAAAGCTATTCCTCCGTTATAGAGCTTAAGATCAGTTTGTTAAAGCTCTGATAAGTCTGGCTATAAAGAACTCCATTAAATTTTATTTAACCCAGTGATCCCCAAGCTTACATGAACATGGAATTTGTTTCTTGCTAAGCCTGTTTGCTGACTTCTCACAGAACTAATGTTCCCTTAATGCACTTCAGGGTATACTGTCTGTGACAGAGACTGCAGTCATTCTCCTTTTCCTTTTAGTAAGACAACCCTTGAATTTTAGCTAGGCACACAGCTTAACAGTTGTAGACCAGGTTTTCCAGCTTCTTTGCAACTAACGTGGCTATGTGAATAAGTTTTTGCCAACAGAATGTGGGCAAAAGTGATGTAGGCAACTTCTGGGTCACTTCTGTAAGAGGAAGTACTTGCCACTCTGCTTTCTATCTTTCCCCATTCTTGCCAGCTAGAGCACAGATATATGCTGGTGACTCAACTTTGACTATATGGCCAGGTCAACACTTCAGAGGATGTGGAGTAAGAACATAAAATGACTTTGGGTCCTGGATAATGTTATGGACTAGCCATGCATCTCTGAATTGTTTCATGGAAGAGAAATAAAATTCCAGTTTGAACCATTGTGGTTTGGATGTCTTTGTTACAGCAGCTTAACTAACCTGTCACTACTCACTGCCCTAGAATTCTCTAGGAATTTTATGCTTGGGTTAACATAAACTTCCTGAATTTTATTGGCTTTTCTTAATAAATGTTTTTAACGAGTGATAGAGAAATTCCACATGCTTTGGAGGAAGCTAAAAATTTAGGTTAAAAAGAAATTTAGAGTGAAGCAAAGTTGTAGACTTAGCATTAAAATATTAAGAACACTCAAATCATGAAATATTTGCCTAGAAGGAGCCAGGTTAAAGACTAGACTTTCTAATGAAAGAAGATGAGGATTTAAATGACTCATGTTATGTATAGCATCATTAATTCTTCTAAGTGTGTTTATACATAAATGTCTCAAGCTACTGAAATAAATGAATGATTATTAGCTTTAAAAAGAAAACCTTTGGGGTTTTCTGTGTCTGCTCAGTATTTTATTTCAAGGCTTATCCAAGACTTCTAATAGCAGACACACTGGCAACAATGTCAATTCTGACCTCAGTCAAACATAATAAGAGAGAGCAAATTGTGTTTTCTTCAGAAAAGAAAACCACAGCATATTTTCCTCCTGGAATAATTCGATTTCCTTTTACTATAGAAAGTCCAGAAAAAAATGGCTGCAAATCTACCATAAGCTCCACAAGTTGAAGCTGAATGTCTGTGATTTTACTTCCCATGATGACTTTCCTACACTAATGCTCGACTTTCTACTTCAGGGCCCCTGATTACTAGATGTGCTGCAAGATCTTAATGTAACTAAGCATGCTTGGCTTGGCTCTGCTTTGGGGCAATGGCATCTTGCCTGCTTCTGTGATGAATGTGTCTAGAGCTTTAGCCCTGAAAACTCCAATCTCCAAGGAATAGTCAATTTTGTCTTTGACATTTATGAAGGACACCTGTGTAATGTCTGACCATGGTCTGAATCCTTGTATCTCCACATTTATCATGGTACCTGTGTTTAGCTGCAAGCCTAGCAATGAAAAGGGGCAGTTTACTAATTGGGAATCATAACAAGCTTTGACTTTTTCATTGCAACGTCTGTGAAGCAGTATGATATTTGATTAGTGTCTAAAACCTTCATTTCATTTACTACCAGAAGCAGATCAAATTTCAGATTCTTTTTGCTGGCATTAGAGTCAAGATAAATCTTTTATAAGAGTATACAGGAATTCCAAAGAAAAAGTAAAACCAATGATTTCTTAGATTTTCCTTGTTTTATGTTGAGTTTCTTAAAAATGAAAAGGAATTGTTTCTTGGGAGAAAGTTAAAAACCACTTGCGCAGAATGAAAAACAGAAAAGGAGCCGTGATACTTCATATTTCTAGACTTCTGAGGGCTAATTTGATTCATTTTCTGTTCCATATTATCTAAAGATTACAATATAGTTTTTTGCAGATTATCTTGTCTCTAGAATATTCTTATTCATCTATCAATGAAATCCAAAGACACCTATGGGAGATTATTCTTTAAAGGATTCACACTTAGTCACTATTTACAAAACAAAAAAGCACTTGTCATCTACCTTATAACCTTATAACATCTCTCTCTCTTTTTTTTTTTTTTAAGATGGAGTCTTGCTCTGTCACCCAGGCTGGAGTACATTGGTGAGAGCTTGGATCATTGCAACCTCCACCTCCCGGGTTCAAGTGATTCTCCTGCCTCAGCCTCCCAAGTACCTGGGATTACAGGCATGTGCCACCATGCCTGGCTAATTTTTGTGTTTTTAGTAGAGACAGGGTTTTGCCACGTTGGTCAGGTTGGTTTAGAACTCCTGACCTCGACTGATCCACCCCCCTCGGCCTCCCAAAGTGCTGGGACCACAGGCATGAGCCACTGTGCCCAGCCTATACCATCTTTTAAGAAGAAATTTATGAGTCTTTGGGGTGCATGTGCTATAAAAATGCAAAATCATGGTAATAGATGATGTAAAGATAAAAAGGTTTCTACGGAGTCCCTTTGTAAAAGAAAACAAAAGCATGGGTTCCACTCAATATTGATGACAGGATATACCTGCCTCTGTCCCAGACTGCTAATTCTTCCTTTTTCTTTTTTCTTTTTAAATAAGCAAAAAATTCCAATTCCACCATTCCATTCCTGAAATGAGTTCTTAGCCCAATTCAGATTGCAGAATTCCAAAGAACATGGGTCACAGTTGTGTAGCTTTCTTGGTGAAGAGTCTTAGTGCAGCATCACCTGTGAGTAAATGCTTAACAAACAGGTTTTTGATCATGATGTCTTTTTGATTTTAGAAAAAAAACTATTCTTTCAATGGAATAACTTCCAGTTGCAACTTGTTAAATAAACTGGCCAGCTGCCTGAAATCCTTTCTGAAAAGAGGTACAATTTATTCAGTAAATAAAATGAGAGATCCACTCATCAATGCAACTCCTTTGCATTCTTTAACATGACTTCAGCAGAACACCATGTTAGGCTTGTGTCGTCATTTGTGTAACGCTCAAATTTTACTGACTGTGTGAGGCTTAGCCTCCTGAAAACTCCCTGCTAAGTATATTTTAGGGTATGTTTAGGGGATCTCTCCTATGCACTCAGAAATAGCCTTTCTGCTCGATGATGTCCCTATCTGAGAAAGACATCTGGGAGTGGTTGCTGCCTGTTGTCACTATACTCCTGGACCTCTAAAGCTGCAAACTGGAGGGACCAAGGAGAGTTGCATATCCTGCAATCAACATTGGCCCAGAAAGAAGCTGTGTTCCACACAGAAAATGTTTTGCCAGCTGGGCACACAGAGGTCAGCTTAGACTGTGTCTCCTATGTTCCTTTGGGAAATAGTTTTTTCTGTTTTTGTCTGTAGCACCTGTCTCCTTAGAGCTCAAACAAGAGTCTGTGAGGTCTGAGCAGGACAGCCACCATCCTGTTCCCCTCAAATCTCAGATATCTCCTGCAGAGTGCCTTGAAAAGTTCTACTCCATGCAGCCACCTTCTCCCTAGGCAAATCGGTTTGTACAGACAACTGTAGGTTACCACTACCTCATTAGACATGCCCAGACTCTCTGAATCCCAGCAGAGGAAACAACTTAGGCTGAGACCAAAGCCCAAAGCCCCTGTACATGCTTAACAAAAATGCACACAAAATACTGTGAAATATAAGGTCTTTCCATGAAAAATGTCTCATATTAACTAGGTTTGTACACGCACGCTTCATTTATACTCCAAATAAATTCCTAGGCTCCATATGGCCCAATCTTGGCTTAATGCCACATTAAAGAAACTCACTCTAGCAACCAGAAGTGATTAAAAAGTAATTTCCATATTTATTGGGGCATCCTTAACTGCATTAAAAGAGCCACAAGTTCGTAACCCTTAGTAACATTTCTAGAAGCTCCTTTTCTTCTTCTCCTCTGTTCTCTCACATCCTTCAGCACTCCTGATGCCTCTGTTTATGCTAAGCCCCCGATATCCTCTCTCCCAAACTTGCCTCCATGTCTTTTACTTTTTCTTCCTCTTCTCTTCATTTCTCACCTTTCCAGTTTGTTCTTCTTTATCTTAAAACCTGGCAATTTCTGGCAAAACTGAACTCATCTTAATGAGTCCGAATTAATGGGCCAAAATGTCAGGGAAGTTAAGCAGAACAAGATAAGACCCTTTTTAGTGAGCAGAAAATGGGGATACATCAATAATTTTTGTTCCTATTATACATTCATCAAACATCGATTTGGTCCCTATTATATATAGCAGGCCTTATGGAGACTGAGAACAGAAGTAAATAAGACATTGTGTCTAACTTCAGGATACTCAAGTTTAGTAGAGGATAGAGGCATATAGACAAATGATTATAATTAGTGAGGTGGGCAGAAAACCTGGGTTAGATGTTAGACTGTGAGTGTGATGGGCTTCAGGATATGCTACCCCAAAATATGGCACCTTGGCACATTGAATATTTTCAGAAGGAATTGGAGAAACAGCACGTGCAGGAAGGTCTCTCTGACCTTGCCCCACTCTTTTCCTCTGAAACAGTTCATAAAACCCTCGTGTGAGAAGTGCCTTCCTAGACCCAGAGGAAAGGAACATCTTTATCTCCAAAGACAGAGACACAGAGAAGAATCTGAACAAGCAGGCCTTGCTAAGTTTCTCTCAGTTCACTACCATTAGATTGTACCCTTTTTGGCCTATCATATTTCTACACAACTCTCCGTTCTTCATCAAACCTCATGGAAACATGAAGGACACTCAAAGTTTACATCTTTTGCTCTTCTGTTAGTGCACACTTTAGCATAAAAATACTCATGTTTTGTCAGGTCTTCATTTCCTTATGAAGACTCCTGTGTCATGTAAAACTTACATTAAGGACATTTGTATGCTTTTCATTTGTTAATTAGTCTTTTGTTATAGGGACCTTAGCCATAAACCTGGCTAGAATGTGGGTAGAAAAAAACTATATTTTTTCTCCTTTATAGGTGACACCAACCTTGGGTGGGCCTCAGTCATAAACCTTGAGGTTTAGGGCCTCAGCCATAAACCTTGCTAGAATGGAGGTAGAAAAAAACTATATTTTTTCTCCCTTATAGGTGACACCAAGCTTGGGTGGGCCAATAAAGGTGTTGCGAAGAAAAACTTTTCCCCACCTACTTAAATTCAGTGACTGTGGGTCTGTGAATTCAACTGACAAAAGACAGATTAACAGGAGAAAAGGAATACAGATTTATTAATATTTTAAATGTGTATGGGAATCATAGAAAAGAAATAAAATTCAAAAAGTGGCTAACATATATATAAGAAAGGTATATAACTTACATACCCTTCTTAACAAATGAAAGAGGGTTTGGGCTTCAAAGGACAATAGACGGTGGGAGAATGACTAGGAAATGTATCTGCCCTCCCCTTATTTGCCTATTCTAAATTGCCTCAAATAATCCTTATGCCAAAATGGTATATTTTGGGATGGTGTATCCTGATCTCCTTCAAAGCCTTCACAGAGAAGACCTTGACCGCTAAGAATAAGTTGTAGTTTTTCAAGTGGGTAGGCAAAGTTTCCTTAAGCCAGGTACCCAAGAATTATCCCAGAGTCTTCCCACTCCTTTATCCTCCACAAATGCTTCTAGCACTCATGGCCTAGTAAGCCTATCTGTTTAATATCTCTTTTATCCATCTCTTTGTGCCCATCCACGTTGCTATTGTTTATGTTAGTGTACCTATCACTTTGAAAGTCTACAACTGACTTCTTGCCTAAATTTGGTACTTTTTGAAAATATTTATCGTATTACCTTTAGTCTAAATCATTAGTTTTCAAATTTTTTGGTCTCAAGACATTTTTACACTCTTAAAAATTATTAAGGACCTTAACAAACTTTTGTTTGAATGCGATAGAAATATTTATAAGAAGTTAACACTGAGAAATTTAAAAATTAAATAAAAAATTTAAAAATTAAATCTCATTTTTACATATCAACTGTCAGGCCTCTGAGCCCAAGCTAAGCCATCATATCCCCTGTGACCTGCATGTACACATCCAGATGGCCAATTCCTGCCTTAACTGATGACATTCCACCACAAAAGAAATGAAAATCGCCTGTTCCTGCCTTAACTGATGACATTATCTTGTGAAATTCCTTCTCCTGGCTCAAAAGCTCCCCTACTGAGCACCTTGTGACCCCCACTCCTGCCCGCCAGAGAACAACCCCCCTTTGACTGTAATTTTCCTTTACCTACCGAAATCTTATAAAATGGCCCCACCCTTATCTCCCTTCGCTGACTTTTTTTGGACTCAGCCCACCTGCACCCAGGTGATTAAAAGCTCTATTGCTCACACAAAGCCTGTTTGGTGGTCTCTTCACACAGACGTGCATGAAATTTGGTGCCGTGACTCCGATCGGGGGACCTCCCTTGGGAGATCAATCCCCTGTCCTCCTGCTCTTTGCTCCGTGAAAAAGATCCACCTACGAACTCCGGTCCTCAGACCCACCAGCCCAAGGAACATCTCACCAATTTTAAATCGGGTAAGCAGCCTCTTCTTACTCTCTTCTCCAACCTCTCTCACTATCCCTCAACCACTTTCTCCTTTCAATCTTGGTGCCACCCTTCAATCTCTCCCTTCTCTTAATTTCAATTCCTTTCATTTTCTGGTAGAGACAAAGGAGACACGTATTATCCATGGACCCAAAACTCTGGTGCCGGTCACAGACTCTGGAAGACAGTCTTCCCTTTGTGTTTCATCACGCAGGGACGCCTGCCTGATTATTCACCCACGTTTCAGAGGTGTCTGACCATGCGGGGATGCCTGCCTTGGTGCTTCACCCTTAGCGGCAAGTACTGCTTTTCTGGGAGGCAAGAACCCCCCAACTCCTTCTCTCCATGTCTCTACCCCTTGTCTGCTTTTCTGGGGGGCAAAAACCCCCAACCCCTTCTCCTTCACCCTTAGCAGCAAGTACCGCTTTTCTAGGGGGCAAGAACCCCCCGATCCCTTATTTCTGCACCCTGACCTCTTATCTCTGTGCCCCAATCCCTTATTTCCATGCCCCGACCTCTTATCTCTGTGCCCCAACTCCTTATTTCCATGCCCTGACCCCTTTCACACTTTTCTGGAGGGTAAGAACCCCCAAACCCCTTCCCTCTGTGTCTCTACTCTCTCTTTTCTCTGGGCTTGCCTCCTTCACTATGGGCAAACTTCCACCCTCCATTCCTCCTTCTTCTCCCTTAGCCTGTGTTCTCAAGAACTTAAAACCTCTTCAACTCACACCTGACCTAAAACCTAAATGCCTTATTTTCTTCTGCAATGCCGCTTGACCCCAATACAAACTCAACAGTGGTTCCAAATAGCCAGAAAACGGCACTTTTGATTTTTCCATCCTACAAGATCTAAATAATTCTTGTCTTAAAATGGGCAAACGGTCTGAGGTGTCTGACGTCCAGGCATTATTTTACACATCAGTCTCTCCCTATTCTCTGTTCCCAATGCAACTCATCCGAAATCTTCCTTCCCTCCTGCCTATCCCCTCAGTCCCAACCCCAAGCATCGCTGAGTCTTTCTAATCTTCCTTTTCTACAGACCCATCTGACCTCTCTCCTCCTAGCCAGGCCGAGCTAGGTCCCAATTCTTCCTCAGCCTCCGCTCCTCCACCCTATAATCCTTTTATCACCTCCACTCCTCACACCTGGTCTGGCTTATAGTTTCTTTCCGTGACTAGCCCTCCCCCACCTGCCCAGCAATTTACTCTTAAAAAGGTGGCTGGAGCCAAAGGCATAGTCAAGGTTAATGCTCCTTTTTCTTTATCTGACCTCTCCGAAAATCAGTTAGCATTTAGGCTCTGTTTCATCAAATATAAAAACCCAGCCCAGTTCATGGCTTGTTTGGCAGCAACCCTGAGACGCTTTACAGCCCTAGACCCTGAAAGGTCAGAAGGCCGTCTTATTCTCAATATGCATTTTATTTTATTACCCAATCTGCTCCTGACATAAAATAAAGCTCCAAAAATTAAATTCTGGCCCTCAAACCCCACAGCAGGACTTAATTAACCTCGCCTTCAAGGTGTACAATAATAGAGTAGAGGCAGCCAAGTAGCAACATATTTCTGAGTTGCAATTCCTTGCCTCCACTATGAGACAAACCTCAGCCACATCTCGTGCACACAAGAACTCCAAACACCTGAACCGCAGCTGCCAGGGGTTCCGCCAGAACCTCCTCCCCCAGGAGCTTGCTACAAGTGCCAGAAATCTGGCCACTGGGCCAAGGAATGCCCACAGCCTGGGATTCCTCCTAAGTCATATCCCATCTTTGTGGGACCCCGCTGAAAATTGGACTGTTCAACTCACCTGGCAGCCACTCCCAGAACCCCTGGAACTCTGGCCCAAGGCTCTCTGACTGACTCCTTCCCAGATCTTCTTGGCTTAGCAGCTGAAGACTGACACTGCCCAATCGCCTTGGAAGCCTACAGGATCATCACAGACGCTCTGGGTAACTCTCACAGTGGAGGGTAAGTCCATCCCCTTCTTAGTCAATACGGAGTCTCCCCACTCCACATTACCTTCTTTTCAAGGGCCTGTTTCCCTTGCCTCCATAACTGTTGTGGGTATTGACGGCCAGGCTTCTAAACCTCTTAAAACTCCCCAACTCTGGTGCCAACTTAGACAATAGTCTTTTAAGCACTCCTTTTTAGTTATCCCCACCTGCCCAGTTCCCTTATTAGGCCGAGACACTTTAACTAAATTATCTGCTTCCCTGACTATTCCTGGGCTACAGCCACACCTCATTGCCACCTTTTCCCTCAGTTCAAAGCCTCCTTCACATCCTCCCCTTGTATCTCCCCACCTTAACCCACAAGTATAAAACACCTCTACTCCCTCCTTAGTGACCGATCATACACCGCTTACCATCCCATTAAAACTGAATCACCCTTACCTCGCTCAATGCCAATATCCCATCCCACAGCATGCTTTAAAAGGATTAAAGTCTGTTATCACTCGCCTGTTACAGCATGACCTTTTAAAGCCTATAAACTCTCCTTACAATTCCCCCATTTTACCTGTCCTAAAACCAGACAAGACTTACAAGTTAGTTCAGGATCTGCACCTTATCAACTAAATTGTTTTGCCTATCCACCCCATGGTGCCAAACCCATATACTCTCCTATCCTCAATACCTCCCTCTACAACCCATTATTCTGTTGTAGATCTCAAACATGCTTTCCTTACTATTCCTTTGCACCCTTCATCCCAGCCTCTCTTCGCTTTTAGGCTCAGCAAATTACCTGGGCTGTACTGCCACAAGCCTTCACAGACAGCCCCCATTACTTCAATCAAGCCCAAATTTCATCCTCATCTGTTACCTATCTCGGCATAATTCTCATAAAAACACACGTGCTCTCCCTGCTGATCATGTCCGACTAATCTCCCAAACCTCAATCCCTTCTACAAAACAACAACTCCTTTCCTTCCTAGGCATGGTTAATGCAGTCAGAATTCATACACAAGAGCCAGGACCGCACCCTGTAGCCTTTCTGCCCAAACAACTTGACCTTACTGTTTTAGCCTAGCCCTCATGTCTGCGTGCAGTGGCTGCCACTGCTTTAATACTTTTAGAGGCCCTCAAAATCACAAACTATGCTCAACTCACTCTCTACATTTCTCATAACTTCCAAAATCTATTTTCTTCCTCATACCTGACTCATATACTTTCTGCTCCCTGGCTCCTTCAGCTATACTCACTCTTTGTTGAGTCTCCCACAATTACCATTGTTCCTGGCATGGACTTCAATCTGGCCTCCCACGTTATTCTGGATACTACACCTGACCTCATGACTGTATCTCTCTGATCCACCTGGCATTCAACCCATTTCCCCATATTTCCTTCTTTCCTGTTCCTCACCCTGATCACATTTAGTTTATTGGTGGCAGTTCCGCCAGGCCTAATCTCCACTCGCTTGCAAAGGCAGGCTATGCTATCATATCTTCCACATCTATCGTTGAGGCTACCACTCTGCCCCCCTCCACTACCTCTCAGCAAGTCGAATTAGTTGCCTTAACTCAAGCCCTCACTCTTGCAAAAGGACTATGTGTCAATATTTATACTGACTCTAAATATGCCTTTCATGTTCTGCACCACCATGCTGTTATATAAGCTGCATTAATGCCTCTTTAATAAAAACTCTGCTCAAGGCCGCTTTACTTCCAAAGGAAGCTGGAGTCATTCACTGCAAAGACCATCAAAAGGTGTCAGATCCCGTTGCTGTAGGCAAGGCTTATGCTGATAAGGTGGCTAGACAAGCAGCTAGCTTTCCAACTTCTGTCCCTCACGGCCAGTTTTTCTCCTTCATATCAGTCATTCCCATCTACTCCCCTGCTGAAACTTCCACCTATCAATCTCTTCCCACACAAGGCAAATGTTTCTTAGACCAAGGAAAATATCTCCTTCCAGTCCTCACAGGCCCATCCTATTCTGTCGTCATTTCATAACCTCTTCCATGTAGGTTACAAGCCACTAGCCCATCTCTTAGAAACCCTCATTTCCTTTCCATCCTGGAAATCTATCGTCAAAGAAATCACTTCTCAGTGTTCCATTTGCTATTGTACTACCCCTCAGGGATTGTTCAGGCTTCCTTCCTTTCTTACACATCAAGCTCGAGGATTTGCCCCTGCCCAGGATTGGCAAATTGACTTTACTCACATGCCCTGAGTCAGATAACTAAAATACCTCTTAGTCTAGGAAGACACTTTCACTGGATGGGTAGAGGCCTTTCCTACAGGGTCTGAGAAGGCCACTGCGGTTATTTCTTCCCTTCTGTTAGACATAATTCCTCGGTTTGGCCTTCCCACCTCTATACAGTCCGATAGCAGACCAGCCTTTATTAGTCAAATCACCCAAGCAGTTTTTCAGGCTCTTAGTATTCAGTGAAACCTTTATATCCCTTACAGTCCTCAGTCTTCAGGAAAAGTAGAACAGACTAATGGTCTTTTAAAAACACACCTCACCAAGCTCAGCCACCAACTTAAAAAGGACTGGACAATACTTTTACCATTTTCCCTTCTCAGAAGTCAGGCCTGTCCTCAGAATGCTACAGGGTACAGCCCATTTGAGCTCCTGTATGTATGCTCCATTTTATTAAGCCCCAGTCTCATTCCAGACACCAGACCAACTTGGACTGTGCCCCCAAAACTTGTCATCCCTACTGTCTTCTGTCTAGTCATACTCCTATTCACCGTTCTCAACTACTCATACATGCCCTGCTCTTGTTTACACTGCCGGTTTACACTGTTTCTCCAAGCCATCACAGCTGATATCTCCTGGTGCTATCCCCAAACTGCCACTCTTAACTCTTGAAGTAAATAAATAATCTTTGCTGGCAGGACTATGCTGAACCTCCTTAGGCACTCTCTAATTAGATGTCCTGGGTCCTCCCAATTCTTAGACCTTTAATACCTGTTTTTCTCCTTCTCTTATTCCGTTTAGTTTTTCAATTCATACAAAACCGTATCCAGGCCATCATCAATAATTCTATTTTTTTTTTTTTTTTTTTTTTTTTTTTTTTTTTTTTTGAGACGGAGTCTGGCTCTGTCGCCCGGGCTGGAGTGCAGTGGCGCAATCTCAGCTCACTGCAAGCTCCGCCTCCCAGGTTCACGCCATTCTCCTGCCTCAGCCTCCCGAGTAGCTGGGACTACAGGCGCCCGCCATCACGCGCGGCTAATTTTTTGTATTTTTAGTAGAGACGGGGTTTCACCATGTTAGCCAGGATGGTCTCGATCTCCTGACCTCGTGATCCGCCCGCCTCGGCCTCCCAAAGTGCTGGGATTACAGGCGTGAGCCACCGCGCCCGGCCAGTCATCATCAATAATTCTAAATGACAACTGTTTCTTCTAACAGTCCCACAATATCACCCCTTACCACAAAACCTTCCTTCAGCTTAATCTCTCCCACTCTAGGTTCCCACGCTGCCCCTAATCCCGCTCGAAGCAGCCCTGAGAAACATCGCCCATGTCTCTCCATACAATCCCCCAAAATTTTCACTGCCCCAACACTTTACCACTATTTCATTTTATTTTTCTTATTAATAAAAGAAGACAGGAATGTCAGGCCTCTGAGCCCAAGCTAAGCCATCATATCCCCTGTGACCTGCACATGCACATCCAGATGGCCGGTTCCTGCCTTAACTGATGACATTATCTTGTGAAATTCCTTCTCCTGGCTCAAAAGCTCCCCTACTGAGCACCTTGTGACCCCTACTCTTGCCCGCCAGAGAACAAACCCCCTTTGACTGTAATTTTCCTTTACCTACCGAAATCTTATAAAATGGCCCCACCCTTATCTACCTTCACTGACTCTCTTTTCGGAGTCAGCCCACCTGCACCCAGGTGATTAAAAGCTTTATTGCTCACACAAAGCCTGTCTGGTGGTCTCTTCACACGGACGCGCATGAAATCAACTAATAACGTTTTTATGAAAATATATTTTATAAAATAAAATTTAATGAAAAGTGTGGCATTGTTTTTTTCAAATCTTTGTTATGTGTGTTTTAATAGAAGACAGATGAATTATTTTACATTCAGTCTATTGTGATATCACATGTCATGTAGCCTCTCTAAGCCTCCATGGTACACTCATAAGAAAATGAATGTGAACAGTATTACTGTGAAATAGTTTTGACCTTGCAAACATTCTAAAATGGTCTTGGGGACCCCAGGGCTTCTTGGACTACACTTTGAGAACTGCTGCTATACCTCTTTCTCAAGTACTAACCTGATTATGTTTTGCATCTGCTTAAAAGCTTTCAGAAACTCCCCTTTGCCTACAAAATAAAGCAAATGAAAAAGTGGGAAGATTCTAAGGTCACTCCTAAGTTTTGAGCTTAAGTAGTTGAATAATCAAAATAGAGAATTAGAAAGAAAAAGCATGCTTTTCACAGTAATGAAGTTGATAAATTCAGTTTTTTAAAGGCATGTTTTTTGAGGTAAGTATAGTATACAACAAACCATTCAGAACACTTAATGGCTTAATACGACATTTGTTTATTATTTCTTGTAAGACTGGGTTGGCTGACCAAGGTATGCTGATCTTGACCAGCTTGCTCATGTTTTTGATGTCCATTGGTGGATTGGCTAGGACCTGGCTGGAGCCTGATTAGTATGCCTTCCTATAATGTATTTGAACATTATTTTTTGAATTCTATTTTTAATTTATTATTTGTATTTTGGAGTACCTTACTTTACTTTGTATTGTTTTCTTAGTGGTTTTTCTAGGCATTACTCTCTCTCTCCCTGTGTATATATATATGTAATAAATATATATAAAGGAAGCACAGCCTACAGGTGTTGTGTTACCATCTTAGGAAAAGTGCTGAAACTTTATTTCCATTTAAGTCCCTTTACCTTGCTCACTTTTAAAACACAATTGTCAAGTATTCCCTCTACACACATTGAACATCACGTCAGATGGTGTCATATATTTTTAACCCTCTAATATGATATAATAAATTCATGAAGAGAAGAATAGTAAATGAAAATTCATGATATAAGAAATTCATGAAGAGAAGAATAGTAAATAGAATATTTACCCATATTTTTGTCCTTCTAATTTTTTCTTTCTGAAGTTTCAAGTCTTCTTCTCTAATCATATCTTATCAGTTTGGAGGGCTTTTTTAGCCATTCTTTAAGGGTTGGTCTGCTTATCACTATTAATTTTTTTAGTTTTCTTTCTCCTAATAATGTTTTTATTTTCTCTTAATTCCTGAAAGATGGCTTCCCAGATATGGAACTTGAGGTTGATAGTTTTATTTCAGCACTTGAAAAATGTTGTGCCACCCTGTCCTGGCTTCCGTGCTTTCAGATGAGAAATCTTCTGCATTAGAATTGGTGTTCCCTTATGGGGATGTGGTAATGTGTTGTTTCTCTCTTGTTGCTTCTAAGAATTTTTTTCTTTGTCTTTACTCTGTGTTCATTTTTTTATTTGTGTATTCAGAAGTCGATGATATGTCTTGGGATAAATGTGCTTGAGCTTATCCTACTTGGGGCTGGCTCAGCCTTTTGAATCTGTATGTTTATGTCTTCTGCCAAATTTGGAAGGTTTTCAGGCATTTTTTTCTTAGAGTATTTTTTGTTAGCCTCACATCTTTCCTCCTTTCCTTCTTAAAACTTCAATAATACAAATGTTGTATATTTTGTCAATGACTCACAGGTCTCTAAGGCTCTGTTCATTTTTAGTCTATGTTTTTCCTGTTGTTTAGATTGAGTATATTCTATTTAGATCTGTCCTCAAAATCACTGATTTTATTCTCTGTCGTCTCCACTCTGCTATAGAGCCTATCCAGTGAAGGAGTTTTGGTTATTATTTTTTTCAGCTCTAGAATTCCCATTTGGTTCTTTAAAAAAAAAAAACTTCTATCTCTTTGCTGAGATTTTTCTATTTTTCATTTATTTTGAGAGATTTCATAATTGCTTGTTGAAGCATTTAAAAAAAAATGATGGTGACTTTAAAATCCATCTCAGATAATTACGATTTCTGAATTATCTCAGTTTCGGTGTCAGTTGATTGTCTTTTCTTATTCAAGTTGTGATTTTCTTGGTTTGCAATGATGAATGATTTTTCATTGTATACTAGACATTCTGGCTATTATGTTAAGAGATTCTTGATCTGATTTAAATCTTCTCTTTTAGCAGGTAGTTACCCTGTTTAGGTTTAGCATGTAGCTTCTGGTTTACTTTTGTGGATTGTTGTTCAAATGCAATTAGTTTTCAGAGGACTTTTAATACTATTTTGTTTTGCTTTGCTCTTCCTGTTCTATTTGGGTTCCTATTTGGGGCCTGCCGGTGGCACCTATGAGGTAGAAGTTGCTTCCCTGGGCCTCCCCCAGTGTCATTAGGTGGGCAGTGGGGGGATGCTGGACCTGCAGTATGGTGAACATTCCACCTGGCCTCCTCTTCATTCACAGTGCTAGTAAACTTCCTGTGCTCAATCTCTGCTGGTTCTTTCGTAGGAGGAAAATGCCTACTGAGGCTGCTTTCTGCAACTGGTGGAGGGTCAGGTGATATCACATCTAGGTCACTCTTTTCTACTGGCTGGAGGGCCAGAAGACACTGGCAGTCTCCTGCTGTGGTGTGGAGAGCTGGGAGACCCTGGGCCTGGGTTGTCCTCCACCACTGGGTGGAGGGCTGGGAGGTATCCTGTTTGCTTTTAATGTTCCTCCTCTGTGTTCTTACAATGCCCTGCATTGTAATATGTATTTATTACATTACATATTAAACATTGAACTTTTTACAGGCATGGACTACATCTCCAATATTTAAACACAATGCCTAACATGTTGCAGGCTTTCAATAACCGTTTGAGGAATGAATGGATGGTGGAGCTTGACACTCCAAAAAGGAGGCTGACAACAAGAAGCCATTATAGACTTTTGAACTCAGTTGTGACATGATGAAAGTTGTGATCTAGGAAGATTATACTGTTATTATGGATGTAGTAAAAAATAAGGTGGGCTGACTCATCTACCAGGTTGATAACTACTTTTTTCCCTCCTTCCCAATACTTGGTGTTTGTCACATAAACACAATTTTATAGTTTGGAGAGTAAAACCCATAGACATATGAATCAGTAAAGTTACTAAATTAATGAAAAAAATGAACTATCATTCAAATATTCTCAATGAAAGACTTAATATGCAAATGGACAACGACAAGACTACATATGACAATACAACTCTGAACCACATGCCCAGGAAGCAAAACTACAACCTTTGCAGCAATTGGACCAGAGCGGTCAGGGCTTAGCCAATGATGTCCAAGCTTCCAGATAAAGCAACAGAAGGCTTCCAAATAAGGATCAATCAGAGAAAGTCAAATGTGCTCTCCAAATCAATGATATAATTTGCTTTACTTCTAGGTAGCCCAACGCCAGCTTCCCCATGACAACAACCTACAATAAGGGGGTACCTGAGCCTTTTGGTTCACTATAAATCTTTCCCACTTTGTGGCTTGTCTTTAAGTCTTTGCCAAATGCAAGTGATGATGACTGAGTCCCTTGATTGGCAAACTCTGAATAAATAGCCTTTGTTTATTCTCATTTGAGGGTAGATGAAATGGTCTATGAAGGTCTAAACTAGAGTAGCTATTATTGAATATAACAAGCACCATCCTGAACAATGAGCTCTCTAGACACCTTGGGAAGCTGCTTTATTGAAGTTGCTTTATATAATCTAGAGAAGTTGTTGGTGAAGAGCTATAGTGCATAAATCTGACCTCAGTTGTCATGGCTCAAAATCATTTATAGTTGAATAAATCATTGAAGCATTGTTTTTATTAACTTGCTATCCAATATTTCACTCCCTGGAAGCTCTGCCCTTTGGTCTGGCATTAAGTTCTGTTGATTTGTAAATTAGTATGTCTTTCAGATTTTGCTTTATGCTCTGTCACATTGCCACTATCTTTGCCCATGTTTTCATGATCTCATAAACAGCAATCCTCTATGGATCCCTTTGAACCTCTTTCTGTTCTGAATCACTGTGTATGCTATGCTAATCTTCTGCTAACTCCCATCTTAGTAACTTCCTCAAGAATGTACCTATTTGTATACTTTAATTGGTATTTGTGTCTTGCATAATATGGCTCCTCTAAAGCCAATCTAGCAATCTTGTGTCCTCCTGCTCTCCTACATATTCTGACTTCCTATCCACATAATATTTATTTCCACTTTTGTGCCTTTGCTCATTCTGTTGCTTCATCTGCAATGCCTTCTTTATTCCTTTTCATATATCCTTGTTTAGCCCATTTTATAACTCTCATTTTGTCCCTCAGCAGCCTCAGTCCTTGTACCTTCTACTATGAGCTTACGCTGTGAACTGTGTTTTACTGTATATCTCCAGACTAGAGTTGGCCAGAAGTGAGGCTGGAGGAGATTTGGAAAGCAGAAGTGAAAGCAGCAGCCATTATACTTGGAAAGTTATCATTGGTTAGAAGCAGTGAAGACAGATGCCAAGTGCCATGAGATTCCAGTTCATCTCCATGCTTCACCACTCCACTTCCAGCTGTCCTTCCCAGCTGCTGGCCCTCATGACCAACAGCAGCTCCTGGCCCACCACCAACTCTGTGAGTTGCTGTAAACTTACAGAGGTGGTAGCTGCAGGGTCAACAACCTTTTGGAGAGTTCTACAGCAGCCCCCTTCACAGTACAACTCAGCAATGGGATGAAATTGTCTCCTAGATTCAAATATGATTGAGGAGTAGAGTAGTGGGTGTTTTTTAATGTACCAACTGGCATCTAACACCTGGTAACATATTCTGTGATCTTTTTCTTCCTCACTTCTCAAGGACTTCTTATTTTGGGGGCCAAAAATTTTATTTCATGTTATCAAGTATGCTCCCTTACTCCTTATTTCTGGTGTGTATGCCAGACTCTGAATTTTTTTTTTTTTTGAGACGTAGTTTCTTTCATGTCGCCCAGGCTAGGGTGCAATGGCAGTGATCTTTGCTCACTGCAGTCTCCACCTCCTGGGTTTAAGGGATTCTCCTGCCTCAGCCTCCTGAGTAGGTGGAATTACAGGCACCCACCACCACACCTGGCTAATTTTTGTATTTTTAGTAAAGACGGGGTTTTTTATGTTGGCCAGTCTAATCTCGAACTCCTGACCTCAGGTGATCTGCCTGCTCCACCTCCCAAAGTGCTGGGATTGCAGGTGTGAGCCACCACGCCTGGCCTGAATTTTGGTATTTTAAAGAAATTCTTTTTTTTTTTTTTAAATTTAAAACATCCTTTCACTTCATGTACCTTACTAGCAATTGACAGCAAGGACTATGCTACAGATTTATAGAAGTTAACTTGTGAACTCAAAAGCTTAAGATTTTGCCTTTTTTTCTTTCTGTATCTGCTCTAACCCAAGGGTAGTTCATATAGAAAGCTGTTGGTGCTGCCTCAGTGTTGAAGGGACAGTACTGGAAAACAACAGATACCTTGGCTTAATGTCTCCCAATATTATCTTGACACACAGGAATAAAATTGAAAGCTTTTCAAGGAATGAATGGATTCTACGTCCTTTCAGTAATGCTATTTTTTTTGCAAGTAGGCTTTTGATAAAAGTTGGTCAGTAGCCAATCTGGGGCTGCATTTTCTGGCAAGGAGCCTAAGTTCCTGTGTTCTGTGTTTCTGATTAAGAGCAGATCTGTACACTTAGAAATCAACCGAGCAAAGCCATATGAGCAGAAGATAGGTTTGACATTCTCTTACAAATATTGGAAAATTAGCTTCTTTGCCTGAACAGATGATCACCAAATCTTTGTCTTCTAACAAAAAGCATTTTTTTGAGAAAAAAAAATATTCCACTTTCTGCATTTTTTTCTTTATGATTTTATTTCCGTAGAGAAAGGATTACTGGAGATAACTGTTCTGACTTCTAACTCATATAGGTTTTAGATCTCCCAGTACCCCAAAGTCTTGAAATTACTTTTTTAAAAGCAGTATCATACAAGAATCTTAATTGAAATTACTTTTTAATTAAAACTGGGAGTCACATTTGGTATGTTTGGAAAGCATGATGTTTCACACTCTCCAAACATGTAGTTAGGTAAGTCGATAACAGAGAGAGCAGAGATTTGAGAGCCTCGAACAATGAAGAAAAAACATTAAAATACAGTGCTAATTTCTGTAGCACTGTTTTCTAAGAAACTTCTCGGCTTTTCTGTGTTCCTCTGTGCAAAGAGGGCCCATCAAATAGACAGTTGGGACGGTTGCACAACATTGTATACGTAATTAATGCCACTAATTTTTTACTTAAGAATGGTTAAAATGACAAATTTTTTGTTATACGTATTTTACTGTAATAAAAACAACTCAAACAATAAAGAGGGCACATCTACACATAGAAGAGTCTTGAATAAACTTGAGAAGGCCAATGAATTGGTGATTTATATGATGATAGAAGGAATAAGCAGGATACTATTCACAAGAAAAGAAGGATTTCTATATACTACTGTTTTATGAGCAAGGACTGATTTTTAGGTTACTAATTTGGAGAGCTAGGCTGATTTTCCTTTTCTTCATTTCTTGTTTGAAGGTCCTGATGTTTATAGACTTATAATTCATTCATTTATTTATTGATTGTTTTCTGTCCTCAGAAAATACTATGTCGAAGAATACATTATCTTTTCTATTTTAGGAAAGAATATAATAACTTAAAAATAATGTACCTAAAAAGACTATGATATGAAAATTACATGAAGTCAATAATCTTCATGGTTTTGAATATGTTGAACTGTCATAATCTGAGATTTCTAAAGGAAAGACTATCTTTTTAAACATTCATAGTGTTCATTTCTTTACATTTGTATTTTTATTTAGTAATTTATTATAATCTGAGACAAACTTTACTTATATCACACAGGTAACTTTATAATGAATGAAAAGTCACAAATATGACACAAAGCTTTAAAGTATACCATATTATTTCTGCAGACATAAACTTTACCTTAAATCAATATCCCTATTGCTCCATGATACCTGGATACAAAATGTTCTAATTTTATATAATTAAAAATGCATCACCATTTTGATTATCTGGAGATGCAACTACTATATCTTTTAGAAAGGAGTCTATCTTTGTTTATAGCAATAAAAATAATAAAATAATAAAAATACTACTTGTATTTTTTAGTTGGATTTAATGTGAAGTTCTGAGACTCTGTGGCTGATGTCTTTTGAAAATCTTGATCTGCCAATTCCATAATATTGAGCTGTGTTAAAACAGATAAAAGAAGGTGGAAGGTTAGAAAATTATCTGTAAATGAGAACTGAGTGTTCAAACTATTTGAGTTAATAAAATTCAAATATTAGAACAATCACCTTTTTTTCCTTCCTGAATAAGTAGCAGGTTTTATTATTATTCCTCTTGCTCAAATTATCTAGGCTATTTTTATCTTCTACTTCAATCTTCTAGGGTAGACATCATTATGCAGAAGGTACACATACACACCACCAATGGAATATTCAAACTTTATTCTATTGTCAAGATGTGGTTTGTAACAAACTTGTTGATACGATTTTATATTTTCTTCAGACATCACTCTGTGGTAAACCAGGTTTTTTGGCCACAGCAGTATCCCCTGCTAAGAGCTAAATAAGCCATAGTATTGAGAAGTCTGCCTGGAATTTGGCTGTTTAATTGTTTTCATGTGTTTGCATTAGAATGGGTATGAACCCGTAACTAGTCAGCTGTACAAAGGTCAGGGTTGGAATCCAGGTCCTGTTCTCATAGAGCTAAAACAGTCCCTTAGCAGCCTGATTTCCGAGGAGTCTTTTTTTCTTGGGGAAATAAACTATTGCTTTGAAGGCAAATAAAGTTATTTCAAGAAAAAACGCTCTCTCCACCTCATTTATACTTATACTTTCTCTTTTTTCTTGCCATTTCTTTAGAGCCCTGCAAGAATCCAAGTAAATAAAGCTAAACCTTCACTACTGAAAACCAGCTTCTAGGTAACTCATGTATCATACACCTTATATCCTTGCATGGATTCCCCAAATCTAGTCTCTGAGGTAGGTATATTATACCATATACTATTATACAAGCAAGGAAAGGGGCTCAGAGAGAAGTAATTTTCTAAAGATCCCAGGGAAAATATGTGATCCGGTAGGAATGTGAACACTGGTGTTTCTGACTCCAAAATCTATGGTCTTCCTACTTTGAGGTTGCTGAATTATATGTTCACCTGGACCTATGGTTGTGTGTTGGCATAGGACTTGCTGGAGATGTTAGCATGGAAGACCTGTAGTATGGGAACTATTTTCCCCAATGCAAATTAAGACATATAAACATACTTATGAGACACAATGATTAGAATTGAACTGTTCCAAGAAATTCAGAGTATGTTCCATTCCAGAAAAGATCACTTTATTCAGAGGCAGAGACGAGATATTTGTATTATGTGATCATGTCTGTTCGGCAGTGGTAAATGCAAATGTGGTTTTGTTTGGATAGTAGAAGTAGGTTATGAAGGCCTGCTTCCCCAAACTGCCACAGAATCATGAATTACACTTTGTACGATGGATGGGTCCCTCTTTCTAGGGAGTACTGTATTGTTTTATTCACACTTCTTTAGTGCAGGAGTGAATTATGTGTGGATGTATGGCACTCGATGTATTAAAGTGTTCATTAAATTTTATTTCCATATAGTTATCTTTCTCTTAATTATGTGTTATGGCAATATTTATTGACATTTGAAGTGTTAGAATCACTGAAAATATAATCTTCAAAATTGTAATCATGTTAACATATGATACAGAGAGATAAGGTTAAATTGAAAAGAGTATGGATTCCATTCCAATAATACAAGTAATAGTTTTCACTAGATTTAGTCAATGTAAAAAATGTTTAGAAAAAGATAAAAATGATTTTTAACCCCATCAACCAGATATGACTAATGATGTTATTTGGCATGTTGATAAATTTATTTAAAAGACAGCTTTAATGTGTATGACAAATAAGGGAAGAAATAAATGTTTGATATTTAATACCATTCATTGTAGAGGAACTAAGGTATATAACAGCACTATATTCTAGCATTTCTTGGCAGAATAACAAAATAATTATATTTATAAATATACATTTTCAAGAAAAGAAAGTGTGGTTTCCATTTAAAGTATACACTGAAAGCCTGATTTCATTTAGCAATCAGGATTATGAATCCATAATCTTGAAGTCATGGTAAAAACATGGCCCCTTCCCCCAGCCCCAACGGAGATCCTGTTCCAATGACTAATGGTGTATTTTACTTCTTGCCTAAAAACAGCTAGAAAATGAAACCATACAGAACAAAGTTGAAAAGTATAATTATGTAGCAGATTATATTTTCAAAAAATGGTTGCAAAATAAATCCTGTCCTGCTTCCCCATTAAAAGGTGGAGTTTAATTCTTTCCCTCATCTTGAATTTGGGTGGGATTACAACTGCTCCTACAAATAGAATGTAGTTGAGGTGACTTTGCATGAATTCTGATACTAACTCAGAACAAGCCATAAGATTCTATCTGGCTCTTCTAGGATGCTTCCTCCAGAGGAAGTCAGACTATGTATGATCAGCTGCCCTGGCACTGCTGTGCTGTGAGGAAGTCCAAATTAGTCCACATGGAGAGACCACATAGAGAAGCGTAGAATCTGCATGGACAGAGAAACATTAGCTGTCATTAGCCTAGCTGATTCAGCTGTCCATTGTTCCAGCTCCACCTACTGTGGACTGCAAATGAGCAACTCTCAGTCAGAACCATAAGTGGAACCCTTTCTGAATTTCTGACCTATAGAAATAATGAAAGATAACAATGATAGTTGTTGTTTTAAGTGACTACCTTTTGGTGTGATTCATCATGTAGCAGTAGACTAATGGAGCAGATTTGATGCAGAAATGGAGTGCTAACATAACAAAACCTATGGGCTTGTCCACTGGGCAGTGGACAGAATCCTTTAGAAGAGACTTAGTGAAATCCCAAAGCACCTAGGGAGGGTGTCAGTGAGAGCTCGAAGGATCTTGAGGAGAGTGTTAGCAGAAGCCTAACAGATCTTGAAGGCTGTCTGTGAGGGCTTAATGCAAAGTGAAGAAAATGTAACAGGAAGTTAGAAAAAAGAGAACCCTTGTTATGTAGTGACAGAAAACTTAGCAAAATTCTTGCCTGTATGAATGTAGAACATAGAACACGTGCCTAATGAACTCAGCGGTTCTCCAGCTTATGCGATTTCCAGGTGGAATGTTGAAGGATCAATCTGGCTTCTTACTGCCCATGACAAAATGAAAGGAGGGTGATGAACAAAAGAACAAATTATTCTGTTTTGAGTGGAATTTATAGAAAATGGAAAAGGTTCAGAGCAGTCATTTCAGACAACAAACTGTTTTCAAAAACGGGCTTTAGGACAAAGATTTAAGGGCTAGATAGGACTAAAATATTCTTTGTAAAACTCAGAAAGTTCTAAGTCCTTGTATAATACATGCGATACAGGAGAGGCCCTAAGCCAGAACCACCCAGATGAGCCTACTCTAAATTCTTGGCCCAAGGAAACTATAAAAGATAATAAAATGATTGTTGTTGTTTTAAACCACTTTAATTTGGAGTGGTTTTTAAATAGAAGTAGATGACTGGAACATATTCAAAAGACAAGAATACTGTGTAAAGTCATAACTACTCATTTCTAATTTTAAAAATGATTTTGCCCCCAGGGAGTAAGGCAAACATTTTTTCAGGTATGTGAATATTAAATCAATGCAATATGTCTTATTTTAGTTCCAAAGAAAAAAAATTAAAAAAATATGAAAACCTTCTGCTTAAAGGTTAAGCCACATTTTATTTAAATGCTGAATAATATATATGTTCCTTTCTTTATTAAACCATCATTAAAGCAGGATGGAAATATTTTTAGACTGGAGAATTAGCCTTTTTCATTGTAAGTGTTGCAATATATGACACCCTTTTTCAGAAAGATGAGTGTTACAGAGGGCCAATAAAAATAATTTTAATTAAGCATTTAATTTTCACCCAGAAGTGAAAGTTCCCACAAGTAAAGTTTCTCACCATGTGAGCTTTTACAATGACATGTTGAGAAAAATGAGCATAATTTTCTTTTACATAAAATAAAAATAAATGGGGCTGACACTTTGCCTTTAATCAATGATACATATCAATTTATAGCAATTTAAATAAAGACCACCAGTGAAATTTACATGGTGTGCACAGTTTAAATACTTTGAAAAGGGATCATATTGTAGGACACTGTTATATTCAGAAGCTTCTATGGGCTTTTTCTCTACCATCTTTTCCTCTCCTTCTCCTGCACTTCTTTTTTCTCCTCTTCCTGTTTTCCTTTTCTTCATCTTTCTCCTCCTCCTCCCTTCTTCATTTGTGATTTTAAAAGATCATTTTCTTTACGGTTGGTCAATATTATTTCCCTTTTCTTTGGCTTATCTCTTTATCATTTGTATTTATATATAGTGCTTACTCTAGTTGCTAGCTATATTCAAGAAGAAAACTATTGCGTTAAAAATGGGTGACATGGGTAATTATTCCTGACTTTAGGGAGTTCACATTTTACTGTGGGAAATAGTCATGTGTTGAGATCATCATAGTATTCTCCCATACACAGAAATCAAACGAATAATGTGCTTGAGACCACAGAAAAGGGAGTGATTAAAATTTTGGGGGTGATGATAGAGTTTAAACAGTGGTGTGCTGAAGCTGGCTTGTACTTGTTTGTGAGAGCTGGATTTGCATATCTTTTTTTTAAGATTAAATGATAGTTTATTTAAAAAGAATTAAAACAGAAACTCTAAATACCAGTGTGTACATTGTACCCATTTAAATGATTTACAAGAATGACTTTTTCTCAAAAAAAAAAGAAAAAAGAATGACTTTTTCATATATGTTAAGACCATACTACCTAGTTTATCAAAAGTTGTTCAAGGAGAAATCTACTCCAAATTGCATACAGTTTTGTCATTTTAAAGAGACGACATTCCAAACATGCAACAGTGCCACTGGTAATGAAATTTTGAAATGAGTGTTCATTCTATTATTTGACTATAAACAGGAGAGAAAGCAAGATAAGTTGGGAATTTGTTCTAAAGTAGAATGGATGTTGTCATCATCTACACCCCGCTTCAGGCCTTTGCTGCCATTTTTAGCAAGTACTCCTTGTCGGTTTTGAAGGGTCTCCAGCTGTCTTCCCTGGGCACCTCTTCTTTTGTAGAGGTTAACAGATGGTTCATTTCATTCTGCTACTAAGAAGTGCATGGTGCTACAGTGATACTTCATTGTGACCTGGCTTAAATTCTTCAGAATTTCTGATTTATGCCAAAGCCTTTTTCATTACTCATCCAAAGAAGTACAATAGGTTGCCAATTCAAGGGTCATAGGTACAACAGTACATGGTGAAACCAACAGTAATTCTTTCCAGAGTCCAGTGTTTCTTGGGCATCTCTGCAACCACACGGTGGTGGAAGGGATGCTCTCTGAAACCACCCTCTAGCAGATCTTTTTCAGTTAATATTACTTGGTCTCCCACATATTCATATTTAGCCAGTTCCCTGATCAGCCACAGATACCACTGGAGTCAGCAGTGATGGCAGGATGGATCACAAATGTAGCCATTTTCTTCTTTTATTTTTCTTCCCTTTATGTAATAGGCCCCTATGCTTGAATGGCAGGAGGAGGTGGTTCCTCATTCATGACCCAATGAGCCTCAGTGAGTGATAGAGGTGCTTCAGTGGAGCTGTGCCGAGAGCTGTGCCCGAGTGCCCTTTATCATGGAAGAGATGGCTTTTGAACTCAGCTTTACAGGATAAGTAGATTGGTGCAAAAGTAATTGTGGTTTTTGCCATTACTTTTTTAAAAAATTAAAAATTAAAAAAAAGGCAAAAACCACAATTACTCTTGCAACAAAATAATAGAAGGGTTTTTGCCAGGATGAAAGGGAGAGTGGACTGGTGATATTGTTTGGACAGTGTTCCTTCCAAATCTCATGTAGAAATGTGATTCCCAAGGAACCTGGTGGGAGGCGACTGGATCATGGGGATTGATCCCACATGAATGGTTTGGTTATTTAAGAGTCTAGGACCCCCCCACCCTTGCATTCTTGCTTGCTCCCACTCTCGCCATGTGACGTGCCTGCTCCCCCTTTGCCTTTTGCCATGATTGAAAACTTCCTGAGGCCTCACTAGAAACCTAGCAGATGCATGCTCCATGCTTCCTGTACAGCCTGCAGAACTATGAGCCAATTAAGCCTCCTTTCTTTATAAATTACCCAGCCTCAGGTATTCCTTTAGAGCACTGCAAGAACAAACTAATACAGGCAGTCTAGGTAATAATAATGGTATCATTTACTGGGTGCGTACTGTGCTTTAGATACTGTGCTAAGGAAGCACTTCCATGCACTATTGAGAGGTGAAGCCAGCTGGACTTCCTGGGTCCAGCGGGGACTTGGAGAACTTTTCTGTCTAGCTAAAGGATTGTAAATGCACCAATCAGCACTCTGTGTCTAGCTAAAGGATTGTAAATGCAGCAATCAGCACTCTGTAAAAATGCACCAATCAGCACTCTGTGTCTAGCTAAAGGACTGTATATCCACCAATCAGCACTCTGTAAAATGGACAAATCAGCACTCTGTAAAATGGACCAATCAGCAGGACATGGGTGGGGCCAAATAAGGGAGTAAAAGTGACCACCCAAGCCCGCGCGGTACCCTGCTCAGGTGCCCTTCAGTGATATGGAAGCTTTGTTCTTTCACTCTTCACAATAAATCTTGTTGCTGCTCAGTCTGTGAGTTAACACTACCTTTATCAGCTGTAACAACGCGAGAGTCTGCGGCTAAATTACTGAAGTCAGTGAAACCACAAACCCACTGGGAGGAGCAAACAACTCCAGACATGCCACCTTTAAGAGCTGTAACACGCATTGCAAAGGTCAGCGGCTTCACTCCTGAAGTCAGCAAGACCATGAACCCACCGGAAGGAAGAAACTCTAGACACATCTGAACATATGAAGCAACAAACTCCGGACACACCATCTTTAAGAGCTGTAATACTCACTGCTAAGGTCCGTGGCTTCATTCTTGATGTCAGTGAGACCAAGAACCCACTGGAAGGAATAAATTCCAGACACACTATCATACTTAAGCATGGAAACAGTCTTGTGAGGTAGGTATTACCAACCTCATTTTTACCTAGAAAATGAAGACTCTGGGATTTGAAATAATGTCTATCAGACTCCAAAGGTTTACCACTGTACTTTACTGCCTCATAAGCAAATAAGTGGATGTGGGGAAATTTGGGAGGGTGGACCAAGTTTAACAACACATTATTTTCTTTATCTCCAATTTGACATAGCTTGTAGTTTTCTAAAGCCAGGTATAAATTTCTCTGGCTGGGGCAGTTATTCTTCAGGAAACTCTTTAATGAGACCTCTATCTTATAGACTCATATGACCTTTGAGGATATTTTTTAGTTTATTCAGGATATTATATTTAAAGACAGTACTGAGGGATAAAGACAATTGACACCATGACCTGCCTAGTGTTTTGGACAGGGAAGGTTAGGTGGCCTTCAAAGAAAGAAAAGGAGTTAGAAAATGTTAACTGTCAGGGATAGCCTGAGCGAAGATAGGGCAGCATATATAATTAAAAAGGGATTAATATCTAGAATATACAAGGAACTCCTGCCAATCAGCAAGGATAACACAGGCAAAGTGCATGAATAAACAATTCACAGAAGGGAAAAAATATCCAAATGACCAATGAATATATGAAGAGAAACAGCAGAACCAGGCCACAGAAACTAGAAAGAATTACCCTCACTTCTTCTCCCCTGAAGCAGGCCATAAACTTGGCTGACTTTCCCTGAAAATATGTTATAATATCTGATTCCAGAGGGGTTCTCCCTATACCCAGAAAAAAAAAATGTCCTTATCTTTGAAGACACAGAGACATCAATAAGAATCTAACCAACAGGACTTGCTAAGTTTCCCCCAGTTTATTACATTAGACCATATCCTTCTCTCCTTCAATCATCTTCTGCATGACTGTCCATAAAATGCACAGGTTTCATAAAAATACACAGGTTTCCCCATTTCTTTGGGACTGCATTTCTGAAGGATCCTGTGTCACATAGAACTTATAAAAATTTTTATGCTTTTCTCTTGTTAATCTGTCTGTTGTTATAGAGGTTTCAGCTGTGAGCCTAGCAATGGGTGAAGAAAGGTATTACTTTTCTCCCCTACCATAGCCAGTTGTTCCAACATTATTTGTTGAAAAGACTTTCTATTCTCCACTGAATTTCCTTTCCATTTTTTAAATAAAAAATCAGTTTCTGTATAAATGTGGGTCTACTTCTAGCTATCTATTCTATTCCATTCATCTATTTATGTATCTTGACACCAATATCATATTGTCTTTACTGTGTTTTTTTTTTTTTTTTTTTTTGCCTGTCACAACAAAGTTTATTATGAAAATAAGCTGGTGTGGGGACAAGAAAACAGACAAATACATTTTGGTTGGGTGACTCAGGAGAAGTAGTACAGCTTCTTCATATTAATGCCATACTTCCTAAGGGCAGGAGTCAAGATTTCCATGGTTTGGGTCTACGTGTGGTCTTTGCTCTTGTCTCATGAGCTGCTAGGGGCTTTGCCCTTCATTTTGTAGTGCTATAAGGCATAGTTGGCAATACCTGAGATGAATTTAGGGGCAGCTAAGGAGCTAAACTGAATTGTTTGTGAGTCTGAGGCCTCAAAGCCAGGATGGCTTAGGTAGTAACCAGATGTGTAATCCTCCAGCTGCATCAGGAAGTCCATCAGAGGCCTGACGGACATCTCACTCCCCTAACCCCAGCCTCCTTGCTGTCCCCACAGGGTTGACCTGGGTTCTCTGTGGCTGTGGGAAGCATAGCAGGCAATAGAAGGCTGCACTCTCAGCCAAGCATTTTACTGTAGCCTTATGATGAGTTTTGAAATCAGGACTTGTTAGCCTATCAACTTTGTTTTTTTTTCCAAATTGTTGTTGCTATCCTAGGTCCTCTGCATTTACAGTGAATTTTAGAATCAGCTTGTAAATTTCTTTAAAAATTCATGGTCAGATTTTTCATTGAATTTCATTAATCTATAGACCAATTTGGGAGAATTGATACAAGATACATTTCTTTACTTAATTAGGTCTTTAATTTCTCTCAAGAATATTTTGAAGTCTTTAGTGTATAAGTCTTTCACGTATTTGATCAGATTTATTCCTAGTTAATCCTCTTCTGCTTCTTTCAGTTAGTAATATGCATTTATGTTTCCTTCATGTCTTTTTGGGACTTGACAGTTCATTTCATTTTACTGCTGAATTGTATTCCAGTTGTCTGGATGTACCAGTTTATTTATCCATTAACCTGCTGAAGGACATCTTGGTTGCTTTAATTTTGGCAATTATGAATCAAGCTGCTGTAAACTTTTTGACGCAAATTTTTGTGCAGACGTATGTTTTCAACTAATTTGGGTAAATACCAAGGATCATGATTGCTGGATTGTATGGTAAAAATATATTTAGTTTTGTGGAAAACTGAAAAACTGTCTTCCAAAGTGGTTGTACCATTTTGCATTCCCACCAGCAGTGAATGAGAGTTCCTGTTGCTTCATATCCTCATCAGCATTTGGTGGTATTGATGTTTTGGATTTCAGCCATTCTAGTAGGTATATAATGGTATCTCATTGCTGTTTTAGTTGCAATTCCTGAATGTTGTATGATGTTGAACATCTTTTCATATGCTTATTTGCCATCAAGACTTTTTTTATGGCCCATAATATGGTGTGTTTTTTGTGCACTTGAAAAGAATATGTATTATGCTTTATGCTTTTGTTGGATGGAGTGTTCTCCCAGAGAATGCTGTGTTTTGCCATCTAATGTCCAGTGTCTTGAAAACCATTGTTTCATATAATTTGCCTTTTTTTGTTTGTTTCAGGTGGTAGAGTAAGAGGCCTAGTCTCTGTCAATCCATCTTGGCTGGAAGCTGAAGGTCTCTTTTGTAAACTTTTTCTTTCTCTTCCCTAAATATTTACTGATTTCCTTAGTTTTCTTTGTACTTATCACTAATTTATCCTCAAATTTAATGTTAGAAATGTGAATTTCCTCTCCATATATTCAGACACATCATGTAATCTATCAGTTTAATATTTTCCTTAGGGCCAACCTTTCTGAAGCTTTCCTTCCTCCTCTTTCAGTGTAGACAAGCTGCTGTCTTTCTCTCTCCTACATGGTTGTTGTCCTGGGATTTCTGTTAGCTAATATTCTACACATTTACTTCTTCACTCTCTGGTGTTTTCTGGGCCTCTTATATTCCTTTACTTGCTTTACTTTCCAGTTGTGGTGGAATACATCTTCTAGTAGCTTCCTAGAATAGATGCATGAGAGGTACATGTTTTGAGAACTTATAGGACTGAAAATACCTTTATTTTACATTCCTATTTGCTTTCAAACTTGGATGGTTGTAGAATTCTAGGTTGGAAGTTAATTTCCCTCAGAATTTTAAGATACTATGCCATTTTTTTGCTAGAGTTAAGTATTGCTGTTGAGAAGTCTGATGACATTGTAATTTCCTTTTTTTGTTTGCATCTGTTTTACTCTTTGGAGGCTTTTAGGATCTTTTCTTTATTCTTAGTATCATCAAATTTTTCATTGATCCCCAGTACTAAATTTTTTTAATCTAAAAATTCATATTTAATTTCTGCAATCATAATTTTACTTTTTCAGAAGTTTTTTCTCTTTTAATGTTTCTTTTTTATTATATTCTATCCTTGTTTCATGAATTTAATATCTTCTCTTATCTCTGAGGATATTAATTTCATTGTTTAAAAGTTTTATTTTTTTCTTTGTATGGACTATTTCCTCTGAGCTCCATTTTTATTAATTTTTTTATAATCATCCATATCAAATCTATGTATATTTTCAAATATCTGGTAAATTTTCCTGTTCTTAGTTAAGAATGAGGGCTTAAAGAGATGAATGAAAGCTGTGTGTATGCATGTGTGCATGTGTGTATGTGTGTGTGTTTGTGTGTGCCTGAAGGGTCTGCCAATTGAGGGTCTTCTCTTTAGGCTGTTTTGGTGGGCAGCACGCTGCCTTGCTGTTCATACTTAACTTTGTGTGGTTCTTTTCTTTATACATGGTCAGTTTTCTCAGATGGGAATTGTTTACCTTCCTGTCTAGAGGTTATAAGGCTCACTGCCAGCACACAAGGAGTCAAGTCAGGGAGGGCTCAAGTAGTCTAGAATTTTACGAAGTATGGCTTCACTGGCCTCGACTGTGCTGGACAACTCCTAGTCCAAAGTTCCTATGGTTCAATCTCTATAGTCTTTTGCTGTGGTGATAGAGGGCATCTAAGAATTTAGCTGTTTTTTATACAGACTGATAACCAATTCTTCCATTTTTAGTCCCACTAGCACCCCAACTTAAGGTGCATCTGATAGACCCAACTTTGGAGCCTTTTCCTGGTTCTTTAAGGCTTGCATCTTGTCTTTTTCCTGCAGGCATATAGTTTTCTCTTGTCTTCTAAGTCAGTCTTTATAAGTTTATGTGATTTCCACCTTCCAAAATTTAATTGACATCTCTCTTTTTTTGTGTTTTATCCTCCCCTATTCTCTTTGTTCTTTTGTTCCTAACTTTAAAAAATCCTTTCAATGTAACTTTAAGGTGTTCGCAGCAGGGAGAAGAAATGAGTGATGTTCTTTTTTTGTTTAATTTTTTTTACCGTGAAATATAACAAATACATCGAAAAGTGCAAGAAAAAACTCACTGATTTTCACAAAATAACCATCCACATTAAGAAACAGAACATTGCCAATCCACCAGAATCCTCCCTCATGCTTGAAAACACTCTTGCTGTAAGAATCTTCATCTCATCACAATAAGCATAATTTCAATGCACCTCAAATATTCTGAACCTTATTCTTTGGTCTCCTGCATGTGTCACTTAATAAACAATCCAAATTAATCCACTTCCTCTATATTTTCTGCTGTCCATATTTATGGAAAAATATTAAATATTGATGTGGAGCAACATATACTAGAACTCACTAGTAAGCTTTACCTTAGCTAGCAAGTATAATGTTTTGTTAAGAGATATTTGTGTGCAGGCACAACCTGGCTTTATCTAAAAGAAACCTTATCTAACTTAGAAAATTGTGCCTCCCTTGAGATAGTCATTCTGTAAGATGAATATGATTTCTTTTTTAAGATTTTAGAAGGTACTGGGGAGCATCGAAGTTAGACTGTGGCATAGAGCTAGTATAAAATAAGTTGAAAAGTAATATTTCTTGGTAATATCATTTATTCTCCACTTACTAAAAGCCCAACACCCTTCCTGTACAAAGGTCATAGTTTTCTGTGAACCAGAAAAACTATAAATTTTACCAGCTGGTTTTAACTGAGAAGAAATATCAAGAAATTCCTCCTGTGGGATCTATAAATGCTGAGATAGTAGACTGACACATGAAATATAATAAGTGTAGTTATTCATGCTTTTTTCCCCTCTCAAAAATGTCCTAATGATTTGTTATTCTACTCCATCTATAAATACCCATGAAGCAGAGTCTCACTAAGGGAGAGGCCTGCTTTTTTTTCTTATGTAAAGTGTAAAGTAAGTTGAATATTTTTGGGCATGTTAATCTTTGTTTGGCATTTAAGCAGAAAATGCATTAATGATTTAGCATATGAAAGGTATATTGGTTATCAAATTTTGTCTACACATAGTTACTTTTTTTCTCCTTCAGGAAATATATTGAAATTGATATTCTTTTTAGAATTTTACTTTCTATCTGTAGTCTGTAATTTTACTCTCTATCTGTAATCTGTAAAAAATAAACAACAGTCAATCTTCCTTTTCATGTGTAACAGTGGGAAATTTGGGCAACCCGTGAGGCATTCTTCTGCATGAGAGACAGGATGCTGGATGAAGTCTCCCAAACCTTCTAGCTCCAGTATTTGCTGTGTCTTATTCAACCTCCAGCAGTTCTGTGTTGCTTTTTTCTTATTTAAGAGTCTTAGTTGCACCCGTTAACTCGTCATTACATTAGGCACACCAACATGGCACATGTATACATATGTAACAAACCTGCACGTTGAGCACATGTACCCTAGAACTTAAAGTATATTACTAATAATTAAAAAAAGAGTCTTAGTTATGGAACTGGAACACCCAAAACCTAATTTGAGGGAAAACAATTTGTATACACATTATACTGGAGATTTTTAAACCTGGCTGACCATTAGAATCTCCTGGGGGAGTTTGTTGAATAGATTCCTAGGTTCTGCTCCCAGAAAGCCTGATTTTTCCAGCCATTTTGGATAAAGCATTTGGTTTCTGCTTCTGTAACAGTGTGGAGAAAGGGAATTTTCACTGTATCTTCCCAAATTCTGAAATTTGAATATCATTTTCATCACATTGCTTCTCTGTTTCAAAGAGTAGTGATTTTTAATCACTAGCATTCTTTCAAGGAAGGAACAGGTATAGATACTTTGGGAGTGTGAGGCTCAATGAGAGAGAAGTGCAGGCTGGAGAGTGGAGGCCATTGGACTCTTTGGATATCAGATCTCTTAGCAGCCACTGGGCAGTTAAGATAATTGGAAAAGAAATTCAGAAAGAGGGCAAAGGGCATCTAAGAGGAAGCTGTTACACCTTTCTAACTCTTTCCTTACTAATATGTGTATTCACTCGTCCCTCACCGCAGCCAGCTGCTTGAGAGGTTCTGCCCAAACAGCTGGAGGCAACTCCAACCATCCGTCAGTGTGGCAGCTCAGTATTCTCCCCAGGCCTGCTCTGTGGGACTTAGGTTAACTTGAAGTCAGTGGATTAATTCATGGGTTAATTCACGACCAATGAAACATTTGCAAATATGGGGCTGAGGAAAGCACACCTGGAATGAGCATCAGGAGACAAGAGTTGTAGCTTTAGTTCTGCCATTTATTAGCAAAGAGACTTCCTTAATGTCTCTGGACATTAGGGTTTTTTTGTTTACTCAAGGAAGGCTGCACTAGGTAATTTCTTGGATCCCATTTAGTTTTAGTCTGAGAGGGCTGAGGCTGAGGCAAGGAGGTGGTTTCTGATTTAGTTCTATTGCCTGCTATTGTCAAGTATCTATAGACCAACCCCCGCCCCTCCTTTTTTTTTTGAGGCAGAGTCTTGCTCTGTCGCCAGGCTGGAGTGCAGTGGCATGATCTCGGCTCACTGCAACCTCTGCCTTCCAGGTTCAAGCAATTCCCCTGCCTCAGCCTCCCAACCAGACCCCTTTGATGAGGTTATTTCTCTTTGGAAGAAGTCGATGTTTTTGATGAGGTTGGCAACATTGCTTATACTAAGTATTCACACACCTTCTTTTTTTACACACTATAGATTAGTCCTTTTTATGTTGCAAAGCCTAAAACTAAGAGATTATGATTTGGAAATGGGATGTGAGTTGCAAACTAATCACTGAATTCCTACCTGTTTGCATAAGGGTTGAAAATTCTCTTGAACGATTGAGCAATTTCCTGATAGAATCTCAAGATATTTGTTTTAGTCTGTTTTCTTTTAATATTATAGTTATTGATACTATTAGTATTCTGAGGGATAGATTCATAATATGTTACATTTATATTCAGGAATAACTAATAGTGCAAACTTAATCTGTTGTAAATAAACTGATCTTCCACTCAAAATGTGTCCCATTTTCCATGTTCCCTACCATTTAAAAAGGCATATATTTGTAGTCACCTATACTTTTTCTTTTTCTTGCATCCTCCACATTCTAATAGATGGTCAGTTTTACTTGTTTCTACCTCTGAAATGTTGTTCATCAAACTACTGCCACTGACTCATTACTTCTTGCTTACCTTTGCAATAGCCTTCTCCCTATTTTCAATCCTTATTGGCACCAATGTGTCCTTTACTGTCACTAGAAGAAGCTTTTCAAGATACCATTCTGATTATGTCCCTCCCTTGCTTAAAAAGCATTAATGACTTGGCATCGTTTATAGAATGAAGCCCAATTTTTCCAGTGGTACTTAAATTTTTCTTGTTTTGACATGCCAGATATTCATATATTTTATCTGATTCCTCTGTGTTGTCATTCCTGCAACCTTGAGTGTTGTCTCTTCATTTCCACTTCTGTCTGGCAAAGTTCTACTCATCCTTCAAGGTCAGGCCAAAAGTGTCTTCTGTCATGAATTCTTATCTAATTATTTTACATCCACATGAATGCTCCTTCATCTGAACTCTTATCACCAATCTTACTACTTTAATGGGGAGAAGGCTATTATACAACTCTGTATTTTCTTCATTTCTATATTTCCTTCAACATTAAGGGTTCTAATAAGCTTTAGATAATCTTCAACCACTGAAATTGATGCAAATTTTACATGTATTTGTGCATTTCTGGTAAGAGTAGCTGTATCATTTATCAAATTTTCAAAATATTTGATAACCACAAATGGCTGATAACAATACTATATACTATATTATAAACTCTGAAAAAAAGTATTTTGTCAATGGAAATTTTAGTATAATGTCTTTAACACAGGTAATAAATAATTCCTCAATAAATAATCAACTGAATAAAAAATTTGAATATTACATTTAAAAACAGTTTAATTGGAGAATTGTCTAAGTTCATGTTCAGAATCATGCATCAGATTGTTGTTAAAACTTTTTAATGTTTCTAAATATATAGGATAAGAAGGTTTGATATATTTTATGAGAACTTTTTATTTGGCTAAGATACTGTGGGATTGGAACTTTAATTGGGATTTATCTGGTATATTGGGATATAATTAGAAACCTCTTCAGGTCTCTTGAATTATTCTTATGGTGCCTGAATTAAGAGATAGCCTGTGTTACACTTCAAGTAGGGACCTGAGCTCTGAAGCAGATTCAGATATGTTCCAGTGTCTGTGTTATGGTTTGGCCTGAAACTAGTCTTGGCCCTCTACCTTCCCCTTGCATACATTGAATCATATCCTGTTAATTTACATTTCAACACACTATTTGTTTCTCATAGACAAACACTTGAGGATGCATCCTCACTAGATTCAAGTGCCCTCACCAAGCACCCTCACCCTCTGCAGCAACTTTTCCTATACTTCTCCCCATCTCACTTCTTAGTGGAGTTTAGGGGATAACCAGGCCTGATGAAGCAAGACATGGCTGGTAGTTTACCTGTTGATTGGTTTGCTTTTTCTTGTCGTTGAAATTAGGGGGTGGGAATTATTTGCAGATTTAGGGAGGATTTCCAAGGACAACAGAGCATGATTACAGATGAGGATGAAAGTGCTGGCAGCCTGAGAGAGGGGTTCCACATACTCTCACTTGTAGTTTCTATAAATAGAGAAGGCTGTCTCTGGTATTTGATGAGCATAATTGATTACAGAGACAATAACTCTGTTAAAAAATGCTTTCTCTACTTTGTAGAATATTGCTTAATTTGCAATATTTACCTATATTGTGATATTTACTAGAGTAAATCTAAGGGTTTATAGTATGTTTAGAAATAAAATGCATATACTTGAGAGGAGGATTTTGAGATTTGTAGTTGTATACATATATACACACAAACACACATCGAATCTCATTTAATCTTGACAATAATTGTATGAAGTAGGTAGGGACAATACTATTAATCCCATTTTTTTTTTTTAAAAGAAAACTGAAGCTCAGCAGAACAAAATAACTCAACCAAGAAATCAGAACTAAAATTGAAATTCCTAGTCCTGTGCCCTTTCAATTACATTATACAATAGTAATAACAGTTTTCAACTCAGATATAGTAGCTTGTAACCTGTTGGTAATTTTGGGGGGAGAAAAATCTCTTCTACAAAATGAATAGCACAGGCATTTTACACTCTGGGATCAGAAATGCTTGCATGTCCTTTGACAATATGCATACTGTTACTTTGATAATATGCATAAATATTATTACCATAAAGTATTTCAATTTAGCAAAAATAAAGAAATAAAATGCATGTACCTCTACACTAAATGTTATTATTTTGAGTGAAACAGGGAAGCATCAAGAACTTACTGGCTAGAGGTTTTTTTTATAGAAGGTTTGGGGGTATTTTTCAAATCTTCTCAGGTAATTCTACAGTGCAGCTAGTGCTAAGAACCAGTGGTAGGAAAGGCAAGGTTGGAAGCAACCAGGGCAGGATGCCAAGGGCCTGGACCATGGTAGTGGCAGAGGAAATGGAGAGGCATTTATAATAAATATTTAAAAAGGAATGGTGATTGAGTTTAAGGAAAAAAGCAGAGGGAGAAGTTGATGTTAACTCTGTCTTTCCAATCTGCCAACAGAAGTGGTTAATCTTGTCAGTAAGCTGGTTTGATTGAACGGGAGCCGGAATAGAAAGACATGAATAGACCTGATTTTGGACCTAAGATAGTAGTAGAGAGAGAGTTAGCAATGTAAGAATAGGGTTTTCCCTGTCTGAGTGATTTGTTCTAAGCCTTTTTTTGTTAGAACTACAGTTATGATAATAACACTTTTTAAAATTAATAATTGATGGATGTTTTCTTGTAAATATTCACTTAGATCTATCAAATACTCTAAATTGGGTAAGTTAGCAAATACTATCCTATTACTCCTCCCTATGATGGATTTAAATTCAGTAGAGCTGAGGGGAATGGAGGCAACTAGAGTGGTTGCTTGCCTAGCACAGGGCACCTGTTCATTTTGCCACCCTTAAGCATGGTCAGATTCTTGGACCATAATCATATTGGCTTTCTTGTGTAGGTAGCGTGGAGACTATTTTTAGGTATAATGGCCTCATAATGGGACTTTTTATTATTTGTGTTTTTTATGGGGGCCCAGAGTTAAATTCAGGCTGGGTGGGACCCTATGTGTATATTTTGTGGCTACAGACAAAACAGTATAAGGCGTTTCCTTTTGTTCAGTTTCCAGGGTATTTCTGGGAAGTCAGACCATGAAGTTTGCCCCAGGAAATTGTTTGTTTGTGGCCAAGACCAGTGTTTACACATTCTCATTGAGGGAATCTTTCATAAGCCATTCCATTTGCACACACATTGCCCAAAGAAGGTATTTTTACCCTCCTTTTATAAAACCTTGGCATTATAAGAATGTATTAAAACAGCAGCTCCATTGTAGAGGTTATCCAGAGCTGAAGGTTTGAGGCTCTTTTTTAAGAAGGCTGCACATGTAAGCATCTAAGATGACTTAATCCTGTAGATTTCATGTCTTTCCCTCATTGGAAGGGTGGTCCCTTTTTATCTTTGGAGGAAAAAAGTAACACAATGTTTTAAAACTTCTTAGTGTTTTTGTTGGATCTCAAAATAATTTATGAAGAAAGTATAGGAAGATAATTTTGCTTAATTTTACCAATGAGGAAGCCATATCCTTGACCCGGAAAGGTTAAAAAAAAACATTCTCAAGGCTCCATATGAGGTTAGCCCCTCCCAGCTAAAAGTAGGATCTTGGAGAAGGAACTCTGTTTACTTTAACTTTTTTATGTAAGGAATTGTAAAATATTAGAAGAGGTTTAACACAGTTTTGAAAAGGTCTAATGACAGCTCAACAGATTTGGAATGGCTGTGAGAGATAAGGCAGAAAACATTTAACTCCCTCTTTGTGTTTGAATCAGGAATATGACATTATTTACTCAAGGGAGAGGCTTGAATGGCCTGGCTTCAGTGACTTTCTTTCTTTTTTTCTTTTTTGCGTCTACTGATTGTTTTACAATTCAGCTTTTTTTTTTTCATATTTTTCTTCTCTATACTATTTTATGGCCCACTGTAATATTTACTTCACTTGCTAGCTTCCAAATATATCGTTATTTACCATAGGATGATAGGAGGCGGGTCAAGATGAGATAGACACTCCAAACTTTTTTGATTGGATGTTGTTGGATGGCAGGAGAGTGTAGCCTTGGAAGAAGAGTGGAGAAGATATTATGATATAAGGCCAATATTTGTCAATATAATGTTAGGAAAATTTCCTCTTCTAAGTCAGGCTTGGACTGGGACATTTACTCTCCTCCCTGGTGGGGTGGGAATTACATGGTCCATAAAATCTTCTAATTCTCTTCCTCTTTGAAGTACTTCAGACTCTAAAATATCTACTGGGGAGAATGGGTCCTATATGAATAATGCAAATGATTATATATTTATCATCATAATTAATGATATTTCTGCTTTCTCCTCGTTCTATTCTCTGTTGTTGTTGTCAAACAGATTTGTAAGAATTCAATGATGACTCTGACTTATGGTCTGTGTAATATTCTTCCTGTTCACTGGCTTCTGCAATGAGAAAGGCAGGAGAATGTGAATTATATGTTAAGTTGTTTGTCTGGGACCTGAGGTCTGGCTATGTAATTTACATCCCCAATTCATATTTCTGGATTTCCTGATATTTACTTTTTTTCAATATGCATCTTCTTCACTATACAGTAAAATTAAAGATTAACAAGTTCCCTTCCCCTTAGTTTGATGTAATCAGACATCACACTAGTATGTTGGAGAAAAATGGAGATTTCCATTCTTCTAATTATCTATTACTAAAAATTCTCTTCCTGTGCTGTTCTGTGCTGTGAGAATACACGGTCCACCAACTGTCTCTTGATTTTGATTCATTCTCAGATCTCTGTCCTTTCTACATTCTTTCTTTCTTGTCTTCCTTAATTATTAATTGAGCACATACTGTGGCATAGCAATCTAAGATGTTTTGAGCACACAACCAGAAACATATAGTTTGTTTGCATTATAGACAAATAGAGGTTAAAAACGAAAAGATACAACTAAATAGAAATAGAAGTTTCAGTAACTTCTTTTATATATAAACAACTCAAAGCACAAGAGTAATGCAGTGCAAGGAATAGTCTTTTGTCTCACTCAGTTTCAAAAACAGCCTGGCTTATGTTGCATACTATAACTAATGAAAAGATTACCCATGGTAGGTCCTGCAACTTACTGATATAATTTTCATCAAGGCTCATGGCAGTTTTATGTATGCATTTATAAGGGGAGACTCTTAAATACTACTACTGTTCTATATCTAAGGGGCTAAAGTACTTTCAGGAAAGACTTTTTAATCTTCTTGTGTTTGAAAAACATAAAATGAGGTGATGACTGGCAAATGAGAGCAAGCCTGTTTAATATTAAGATTATGACGTAAATTGACAAAAGCCCAAGCATTCCAAGTCCTAGTTGCTAGGCACCTTCTCCTTGCTCCCATCTGAGTATAATGATGCATTGTCAGCCTTAGCTGAGGTACAAAAGGGTTATTAGACTTTTGAGTCCATCTGCTACCCATGCAAAGGAAATAATCGAACTAACACTGCCTGCTCTTTTCCTTGGTTTCTTGCCACCTTAATTATAGTTCATCTGGGCTATGTGTGTACTTGCTGCCTTGAGTAGAACATTTTCCAGGACTGTAAGAAAGCAGAGTGAAAGCTCAGGTAAGGGAATTGAAGCAGAATTTGCAGTTACAGCTTGGGGGAAGGGGTCATCTGGTGACTTACCCAAGCAATCAAACCAACAGCACGGGCTACCCACAGTTCATGTGGCTTCAATGGCAATTATTGCCAAACTATTTTTCATGGAGCTTTTCAATTCAAACTTGGTCCTAGTTTTTGTTTTTAAATATTTGTGGGTGTGTATATATGCTTTTTGTTGAGATTGCTACATCAGGGTGTATTTCTCTTTGAATGATAGAAATTGCCTTTCATTTTTATTTACCTGTCCTGTTTTAGATCAGTGGCTAGCCCTGTTTTCTACTGGGATAAACCTGGTGGAAGATCTCTTCATGCACAAAGTGACACGGGTGTATCATTCATCTAGGTCTGTGCCCTAGAAAAGATAGACTCTGAGTGTTGTGCAGCTCCCTGTGAGTTAGGTAACTTCATCTCTTCCTTTACAGTCAATTTGAGACTCACGAAGGTTACTATACCACAAAAATTGCTGCTATAAAAATATGCCAAGTGGCTTCAGAAAAGGTAACAAAATTTTAATTCCAAAACTCCAAGGAAGACTCTCCTTCTCCAACTCCTTATAAATGCTTTCGCTATGTGTCCAGAGTGGCTTTTTCTTACTCTTACTCTGTGCAACCAGGACTATTTAGACAACCTTTGGTTTAAAACACAACTTTCTTGTTGCATTAACTGATACACCCCCCCACCCTATACAGTATCAAATATATTCTTTCCTTTTGGGTCTGATTTTGTGTTCTGCAAATCTGTGAGCACAAAGGAACACATTTTGGTTTCTTTAAATAGCATGTAGTTAAGAAATGTGAACAAGCCATTTGCAATGAATGTGAGAATACATTCTGCTTAGTGTTGGTGGGTCTGACTTTCATTATTTCTACAGCTAAAAAATTTTTATTAGTATATTTCTTACTCATTTTAAGAAGCATTTTTTTCTGAAAAAATTAAAAAATTGAATTTGAAATACAAAATACAAATTTGTCCATATCAATTGGATTTCTTATAACAGTCAACAGTAGATCATGGCCCTGGTCTGCATTTGGTTTCCAGGAGTGCTGGTTTATGTGCTAGCGAGGATTAAAATGGTGCATCGGGGATACATTAGTAGTTCCCCAAACTGACAAATCGTAAGAGTTACCTAGGCCTCATTCTCTAGAGATCCAGATTGGGGAAGGGGTAAAGCTGTGAATTTATACTTTGATTTACTCAGTTGATTTCCGAGGAGCAGGCCAATTTGGGAACTACTAAAGAGACCATAAGATTTTGTTCCTCCTCTGTAGTTCTAAAATTTCATGACTATTCTCGATCACATTTCTAGAAATTTAGAGCTAGAAAGTCTCTTAGATCACATTTAAACTAAACCCCTCATTAAAAATAAAACATTTTTAGAATTATAGAAAGTGCTAAAAATGAAAAATGGATATAAAAAAGAAGAAAGAAGAAAAAAATCTTTACTTCCTATTTTCACCACCTACACATAACTGTGCTTATGCTTTGGTAATTTTCCTTCCTTACTCTTAAAATATATATATCTTAAAAAATGGCAGCACACCGTACATATATGTAAATATATATATGTATGTTTATAAACTATATTCACTTAATATATTGAGAACATTTTCCATATCATTAGAAATTCCGTAAGGTTACGGAGTCAATGATTCAGCTTTAACACAATTATCGTAATGATTTTCTTACTGTTGGTAACTTAGTTTATTTTCCTTTTAGTTCCTCCTACAAGTGATGCTGAATTAATAGCCTGATTGAAAATTATTTGTGTACATCCTTGGTTATTTCCTTCCTTTCTCAGAAGTTTAATTTCTGGAAATACAGCATGATGGCTGCGAGCATGGACTCTGAGCCATACAGCTTGAATTTGTATGTAGGTTTTACCAATTATTAGTTGTGTGAACTTAGGCAAGGTTTAGTGCCTTGGTTTCCTCATGTGTAAAATCGGGTTAAATATTGTACCTATGTCATAGGATTGTTGTGAAGATTAAATAAGCCAATATACAAAAAGCACTTAGAACTATGTATGGGGCAGAGTAGGAGTTAAATGTTGGCTATTATTATTCCGGCACTAAAGCAGTGTACATTTGAGGCTTTTTGAGAGTTACTGTGAATTTTCCCTCCAGAAAGGCTGTAGCATTAATGTTCCCACCAGAAAGTTTAGAGTCCACTTTCTTACATCCTTACCAACACTGCCAACTTTTTTTCATTTCTAGATGAAGAAAATGAAGTACAACAAAATCAAGTTCTTTGGCACAGGCCTCCAGGCACCAAGAGATTTGGGACTAGAATACAGATACACCACTCCACAAACTTACCCTTATCACAGTTACATATTAAGAATTTTATATTTGTACATTTTAATGCACCTTGTTTTGTAGGGCTGATTGCAAAGACTTTTTTTGCCCTCTGGCAACATTGTAACTATGAGAGCAATGGACCAATAAAGGAGTCATTATTCTCCAGTGTGCTACATGGTTGTTTGTAACTTACACATTTTCACTTTCAGAAACAGAAATTGGCATTTATAAATATTTATAGGAAAAAACTCCCTGAAAATGCATAATATTCACCTAAACTTTATTGTTCTCTGAAAGTGAAATAAACATGGTTCTTATCAATGGGTCACTAGAGGGCACTGTGACTCTTCAAGTTCTCAGGTTGCACTGTGAAAAATTCTCCAAAAGGTATTTTTTATTTCAGTGAGATTTTCTCTGGCATCCAGAAAAGTATAGTCAAATATGAAGAGTTTGAGGGGTGCATGGAACCTGATTGTGTATGAGCTGATCAGGAGGTTACACTTTTTGGTTACAGGAAAATCCAAGTCATAGGAGTTGTTAAATTGTGAAAATGGTATGTTTTGATCTACCTTTTCAGCTCCAGACAGTATTCTGAGCTAGCAACTGCTCATTGCTTTTCCACTTTGGAATATTTTATTTTACAGTTGTATCTCTAAGCATGACTTAAGTCAACACATGACATTAATATTTATGAAATATGCATTCACATTATAGTGATTATATATATATTTTTATTTTTATTATACTTTAAGTTTTAGGGTACATGTGCACAACGTGCAGGTTTGCTACATATATATATATATACATGTGCCATGTTGGTGTGCTGCACCCATTAACTCGTCATTTAACATTAGGTATATCTCCTAATGCTATCCCTCGCCCCTCCCCCACCCCACAACAGTCTCCAGTGTGTGATGTTCCCCTTCCTGTGTCCATGTGTTCTCATTGTTCAATACCCACCTATCAGTGAGAACATGCAGTGTTTGTTTTTTGTCCTTGTGATAGTTTGCTGAGAATGATGGTTTCCAGCTTCATCCATGTCCCTACAAAGGACATGATCTCATCCTTTTTTATGGCTGCATAGTATTCCATGGTATATATGTGCCACATTTTCTGAATCCAGCCTATCACTGTTGGACATTTGTGTTGGTTCCAAGTCTTTGCTGTTGTGAATAGTGCCACAATAAACACACGTGTGCATGTGTCTTTATAGCAGCGTGATTTATAATCCTTTGGGTATATACCCAGTAATGGGATGCCTGGGTCAAATGGTATTTCTAGTTCTAGATCCCTGAGGAATTGCCACACTGACTTCCACAATAGTTGAACTAGTTTACAGTCCCACCAACAGTGTCAAAGTGTTCCTATTTCTCCATATCCTCTCCAGCACCTGTTTCCTAACTTTTTAATGATCGCCATTCTAACTGGTGTGAGATGGTATCTCATTGTGGTTTTGATTTGCATTTCTCTGATGGCCAGTGATGATGATCATTTTTTCATGTGTCTTTTGGCTGCATAAATGTCTTCTTTTGAGAAGTGTCTGTTCATGTCCTTCGCCCACTTTTTGATGGGGTTGTTTGTTTTTTTCTTGTAAATTTGTTGGAGTTCGTTGTAGATTCTGGATATTAGCCCTTTGTCAGATGAGTAGATTGCAACAATTTTGTCCCATTCTGTAGGTTGCCTGTTCACTCTGATGGTAGTTTCTTTTGCTGTGCAGAAGTTCTTTAGTTTAATTAGATCCCATTTGTCAATTTTGTCTTTTGTTGCCATTGCTTTTGGTGTTTTAGACATGAAGTCCTTGCCCATGCCTATGTCCTGAATGGTAATGCCTAGGTTTTCTTCTAGAGTTTTTATGGTTTTAGGTCTAACGTTTAAGTCTTTAATCCATCTTGAATTAATTTTTGTATAAGGTGTAAGGAAGGGATCCAGTTTCAGCTTTCTACATATGGCTAGCCAGTTTTCCCAGCACCATTTATTAAATAGGGAATCCTTTCCCCATTTCTGGTTTTTCTCAGGTTTGTCAAAGATCAGATAGTTGTAGATATGTGGCATTATTTCTGAGGGCTCTGTTCTGTTCCATTGGTCTATATTTCTGTTTTGGTACCAGTACCATGCTGTTTTGGTTACTGTAGCCTTGTAGTATAGTTTGAAGTCAGGTAGTGTGATGCCTCCAGTTTTGTTCTTTTGGCTTAGGATTGACTTGGCAATGCGGGCTCTTTTTTGGTTCCATATGAACTTTAAAGTAGTTTTTTCCAATTCTGTGAAGAAAGGCATTGGTAGCTTGATGGGGATGACATTGAATCTATAAATTACTTTGGGCAGTATGGCCATTTTCACGATATTGATTCTTCCTACCCATGAGCATGGAATGTTCTTCCATTTGTTTGTATCCTCTTTTATTTCCTTGAGCAGTGGTTTGTAGTTCTCCTTGAAGAGGTCCTTCGCATCCCTTGTAAATTGGATTGCTAGGTATTTTATTCTCTTTGAAGCAATTGTGAATGGGAGTTCACTCATGATTTGGCTCTCTGTTTGTCTGTTATTGGTGTATAAGAATGCTTGTGATTTTTGCACATTGATTTTGTATCCTGAGACACTGCTGAAGTTGCTTATCAGCTTGAGGAGATTTTGGGCTGAGACGATGGGGTTTTCTAGATATACAATCATGTCATCTGCAAACAGGGACAATTTGACTTCCTCTTTTCCTAATTGAATACCCTTTGTTTCCTTCTCCTGTCTAATTGCCCTGGCCAGAACTTCCAACACTATGTTGAATAGGAGTGGTGAGAGAGGGCATCCCTGTCTTGTGCCAGTTTTCAAAGGGAATGCTTCCAGTTTTTGCCCATTCAGTATGATATTGGCTGTGGGTTTGTCATAAGTAGCTCTTATTATTTTGAGCTACGTCCCATCAGTACCTAATTTATTGAGAGTTTTTAGCATGAAGGGCTGTTGAATTTTGTCAACGGCCTTTTCTGCAGCTATGGAGATAATCATGTGGTTTTTGTCTTTGGTTCTGTTTATATGCTGGATTACATTTATTGATTTGCATATGTTGAACCAGCCTTGCATCCCAGGGATGAAGCCCACTTGATCATGGTGGATAAGCTTTTTGATGTGCTGCTGGATTCGGTTTGCCAGTATTTTATTGAGGACTTTTGCATCGATGTCCATCAGGGGTATTGGTCTAAAATTCTCTTTTTTTGTTGTGTTTCTGCCAGGCTTTGGTATCAGGATGATGCTGGCCTCATAAAATGAGTTAGGGAGGATTCCCTCTTTTTCTATTGGTTGGAGTAGTTTCAGAAGGAATCGTACCAGCTCCTCCTTGTACACCTGGTAGAATTCGACTGTGAATCCATCTGGTCCTGGACTTTTTTTGATTGATAAGCTATTAATTATTGCCTCAATTTCAGAGCCTATTATTGGTCTATTCAGACATTCCACTTCTTCCTGGTTTAGTCTTGGGAGGGTGTATGTGTCCAGGAATGTATCCATTTCTTCTAGATTTTCTAGTTTCTTTGCATAGAGGTGTTTATAGTATTCTCTCATGGTAGTTTGCATTTCTGTGGGATCAGTGGTGATATCCCCTCTATGATTTTTTTATTGTGTCTATTTGATTCTTCTCTCTTTTCTTCTTTATTAGTCTTGCTAGTGGTCTATCAATTTTGTTGATCTTTTTAAAAAACCAGCTCCTGGATTCATTGATTTTTTGAAGGGTTTTTGTGTCTCCATTTCCTTCAATTCTGCTCTGATCTTAGTTATTTCTTGCCTTCTGCTAGCTTTTGAATGTGTTTGCTCTTGCTTCTCTATTTCTTTTAATTGTGATGTTAGGGCGTCAATTTTAGATCTTTCCTGCTTTCTCCTGTGGGTGTTTAGTGCTATAAATTTCCCTCTACACACTGCTTTGAATGTGTCCCAGAGATTCTGGTATGTTGTGTTTTTGTTCTCGTTGGTTTCAAAGAACATCTTTATTTCTGCCTTCATTTCGTTATGTACCCAGTAGTCATTCAGGAGCAGGTTGTTCAGTTTCCATGTAGTTGAGTGGTTTTGAGTGAGTTTCTTAATCCTGAGTTCTAGTTTGATTGCACTGTGGTCTGAGAGACAGTTTGTTATAATTTCTGTTCTTTTACATTTGCTGGGGAGTGCTTTACTTCCAAGTATGTGGTCAATTTTGGAATAGGTGTGGTGTGGTGCTGAAAAGAATGTATATGCTGTTGATTTGGGGTGAAGAGTTCTGTAGATGTCTATTAGGTCTCCTTGGTGCAGAGCTGAGTTCAATTCTTGGATATCCTTGTTAACTTTCTGTCTCATTGATCTGTCTACTGTTGACAGTGGGGTGTTAAAGTCTCCCATTATTATTGTGTGGGAGTCTAAGTCTCTTTGTTGGTCTCTGAGGACTTGCTTTATGAATCTGGGTGCTCCTATTTTGGGTACATATATATTTAGGATAGTTAGCTCTTCTTATTGAATTGATCCCTTTACCATTATGTAATGGCCTTCTTTGTCTCTTTTGATCTTTGTTGGTTTAAAGTCTGTTTTATCAGAGACTAGGATTGCAACCCCTGTCTTTTTTTGTTTTCCATTTGCTTGGTAGATCTTCCTCCATCCCTTTATTTTGAGCCTATGTGTGTCTCTGCACATGAGATGGGTTTCCTGAATACAGCACACTGATGGGTCTTGACTCTTTATCCGATTTGCCTGTGTCTTTTAATTGGAGCATTTAGCCCATTTACATTTAAGGTTAATATTGTTATGTGTGAATTTGATCCTGTCATTATGATGTTAGCTGGTTATTTTGCTCATTAGTTGATGCAGTTTCTTCCTAGACTCAATAGTCTTTACAATTTGGCATGTTTTTGCAGTGGCTGGTACTGGTCATTCCTTTCTATGTTTAGTGCTTCCTTCAGGAGCTCTTTTAGGGCAGGCCTGGTGGTGACAAAATCTCTCAGCATTTGCTCGTCTGTAAAGTATTTTATTTCTCCTTCACTTATGAAGCTTAGTTTGGCTGGATATGAAATTCTGGGTTGAAAATTATTTTCTTTAAGAATGTTGAATATTGGCTCCCACTCTCTTCTGGCTTGTAGAGTTTCTGCTAAGAGATCAGCTGTTAGTCTGATGGGCTTCCCTTTGTGGGTAACCCGACCTTTCTCTCTGGCTGCAGTTAACATTTTTCCCTTCATTTCAAGTTTGGTGAATCTGACAATTATGTGTCTTGGAGTTGCTCTTCTCGAGGACTGTCTTTGTGGCGTTCTCTGTATTTCCTGAATTTGAATATTGGCCTGCCTTGCTGGATTGGGGAAGTTCTCCTGGATAATATCCTGCAGAGTGTTTTCCAGCTTGGTTCCATTCTCCCCATCACTTTCAGGTACACCAAACAGACGTTGATTTGGTCTTTTCACATAGTCCCATATTTCTTGGAGGCTTTGTTCTTTTCTTTTTTTTATTTTTTCTCTAAACCTCTCTTCTCGCTTCAGTTCATTTATTTGATCTTCCATCACTGATACCCTTTCTTCCAGTTGATCAAATTGGCTACTGAGGTTTGTACATTTGTCACGTGGTTTTCTTGCCATGGTTTTGAGCTCCATCAGGTCCTTTAAGGATGTCTCTGCATTGGTTATGTTAGTTAACCATTCGTCTAATCTTTATTCAAGGTTTTTAACTTGTTTGCCATGGGTTCGAACTTCCTCCTTTAGCTCGGAGTAGTTTGATTGTCTGAAGCCTTCTCCTCTCAACTTGTCAAAGTCATTCTCCATCCAGCTTTGTTCCGTTGCTGGCGAGGAGCTGTGTTCCTTTGGAGGAGGAGAGGCGCTCTGAATTTTAGAATTTTCAGTTTTTCTGCTCTGTTTTTTCCCCATCTTTGTGGTTTTATCTACCTTTGGTCTTTGATGATGGAGACGTGCAGATGGGGTTTTGGTGTGGATGTCCTGTTTGTTAGTATTCCTTCTAACAGTCAGGACCCTCAGCTGCAGGTCTGTTAGAGTTTGCCGGAGGTCCACTTCAGACCCTGTTTGCCTGGGTATCAGCAGCGGTGGCTGCAGAACAGTGGATATTTGTGAACCACAAATGTTGCTGCCTGATCATTCTTCTGGAAGTTCTGTCTCAGAGGAGTACCCGGCCGTGTGAGGTGTCAGTCTGCCCTTACTGGGGGGTGCCTCCCAGTTAGGCTACTTGGGGGTCAGGGACCCACTTGAGGAAGCAGTCTGTCTATTCTCAGATCTCAAGCTGCATGCTGGGAGAACCACTACTCTCTTCAAAGCTGTCAGACAGGGACATTTAAGTTTGCAGAGGTTTCCGCTGCCTTTCATTTGGCTATGCCCTGCCCCCAGAGGTGGAGCCTACAAAGGCAGGCAGGCCTCCTTGAGCTGTGGTGGGCTCCACCCAGTTCAACCTTCCCGTCTGCTTTGTTTACCTATTCAAGCCTTGGCAATGGTGGGTGCCCCTCCCCAAGCCTCACTGCCGCCTTGCAGTTTGATCTCAGACTGCTGTCCTAGCAATGAGCAAGGCTCCGTGGGCATAGGACCCTCCGAGCCATGTGCGGGATATAATCTCCTGGTGTGCCATTTGCTAAGACCGTCGGAAAAGCACAGTATTAGTGTGGGAGTGACCCGATTTTCCAGGTGCCATCTGTCACCCCTTGCCTTGGCTAGGAAATGGAATTCCCTGACCCCTTGCACTTCCCGGGTGAGGCGATGCCTCGCCCTGCTTTGGCTCATGCTGGGTGCGCTGCACCCACTGTCCTGCACCCACTGTCTGACAATCCCCAGTGAAATGCACCCGGTACCTCAGTTGGAAATGCAGATATCATTTGTCTTCTGCGTCGCTCATGCTGGGAGCTGTAGACTGGAGCTGTTCCTATTCGACCATTTTGGCTCCACATTATAGTGATTTTAAAGCACTGTTAACCATTATATAATAGATTCTTCCCCCACAAAGTGACCTGGGCCTTTAGCATGTACTTTAGAATGTACCTGAAATAGCTTCAATAACATACTTATTTTTACTCTGTTAAATATTGTGCTAAAAAGAAAACTCTTCTTGAGCCCATGATGATATTTTCCACTTGACTGCTAAGCCTGGGTTCAGGTTAGGAAAACTGATTAACAGAATTGTTTTACCTTTCAAAATAACTTCCTGAAGGACTTACATACTGAGTAGTGTATCAAGTAGCATCTTTAACAATAATCTAAACTATGATTTCCATTTACACAACATAAAAACCCAAGAACATTTGAGGTGGTAGTTGCTGGTTTTAATTTGTTAAACTGGCAAATGATTTACCAAATTTTCTCTTTTATATGTTTGGTATTTGTAGTAGATCGTTGAGGAAAGATATCTGCGAATCATTAAGTTTGAGTTTGCTCTAGCCTTATTAAGTGGAGTTGGTTTAATTGAGGAGGGGTCTTATAAAGTTTTTAACAACCCAATGCTGGGTTCTTCCCTTAAAAAAAAAAAGGTAAGATAAAAAGACTCTTAATTTCTCCTCCTCCTCCTCTCTGGAAGCCAATCTATAAAAAAATCACTGTAGTCCCGGTTACATGGGAGGCTGAGGCAGGAGTGTTGGGAGGACCTTGAACCCAGAAATTTGAGTCTAGCTTGGCCAACATAGGGAGAACCCCTCCCTTAAAAAAATCAGCAAATCAGTCATCCAGATGGATTGATTTTTTTACTTACTAACCAAATTCATCTTCCACAACCGTTCACCTGCTGTGTTCCCTCATTCCCTGAATTCAGAGTTTATGTTGGCTAGATTATTTAATTCCTCCCTTCCTTCTTTCTCTCAATAATTAATCTAACAGGCTGTAGGGCTCTATGTCTCCAACTGTGTGTATATTTACTATCTTTTTTTCTAGAGTGACATTTTCTAAAAATATCCAAACCTTGCAATATACCATCTTACTGTACATATGTTGGGTTCAAGTCATCTTTCTGTATCTGAAAGGTTCATTCCTTTCACTGTAAGGTAGAAGATTTTTAACAGTGGTGGCAAGTCGTCCCCTCTATATCAGTATTACAGTATGACTGATGGAAAGTGAAATAAGGGCGAGGATGGCTGTGCTCTTTGTCTCCTAGACTGAGTTAGCACTGAAATTGCCTCTGGTATTAGTGGCCTGTTTACCTCTTAATGGTCCCATGCAGATATGGGGCTCACTACTTTAAATATCAATTCTTTTCCTACTTTGGCAATCAGATAAAACCTGCTTCTGCCCCCTTTCTGCAACATGGTAATAATAGCTAACATTATTATCAATATGTATGCAGGCTAAGCCCTTCCTATACATTATTGGGTACACAGAGGTCTTCGTCATACTCTATTGGCCTAAGCAGGACTAGCAAAGTGTTCTTTGAAAATCCAAAATGGAACATATTTCCAGAAAAGTTATCTTGCAGGCAGTAACTGAGAATCACTTGGATGTCAGTGACTTTCAGAATGACTCCAGGTTTTCCTTCATTACACTTAAAAAATAATATTTTGGGGATGGGATTATGGAAGTAGAATATATGTGATGGGAGTCTCTTAAAATATTAAACACCTGTTTTTTCAAACCCCCAGAAATTAGTTTCCTTGCAGCCAGTCCACCATTATGATTGCTGAGAAGGAAACACTACCTGGGGAGGAGTAAAATGGTTGTAAGGAAGCCTAGGTAAGACCATGTAAGCAAAGCGAATGGTCAGACAAGCTTGTCCAGGCTTCTCCCAAAGGGGCAAACCTCGGCAGGTGGCATAGGTGATAAAAAGTGGAGGGATTTTGGACCACATTACAGGGGAAAGCCTGACGTCGAGGAGGGGAACCAAGAAGCCTCATTAATGGACTTGGAAGGAATTTACACCCCGGCAGGATTTGCATGAGGCAGCTCAGGCACTGGAAAGACCGTGCTGCGCAGGCTCACTGATCACGTGGGGCACCTCCCAGAGGAGCGGACCTCGGTGCTGCTAAGGCACATTGCAGAGCCCACGCTGCGCAGAGCTGACACTGCGCAGGTCCGAGGTAGGGGATTAGCTGCGGGCTCGCGGGGTGCGGGGGAGCCTGGGAATGGTGGGGTTCAGTTTGGGACTGGCAATCCAGTGCATAAAGGACACCCTAGAAGTCTCGTGTTGCACCTCGGGGGACCCTGCTGGGGCCCAAAAGCCGGGTGAGCCCAGCACGACAGTGGTGGATTCCTGAGCACAGAGATCAAGGCCGGAGATGGCGGCCGAGTGCTATCTAGGAGGCCCAAGAGAAGGGTATGTCACCTGCTGATTCTCTGGAAGACTCGGCCAGTACCCCAAGGTGCCCACGATTACCCAGAAGTTACTCTAACCTAGGAGTGTGTGTGTTGCATCAGGAAAAACAGGAGTGACCTTAACTGACAGGTTTACTTTTCTTCCTAACTCCACTGAGCATGGGCATTGAAAGCCACATTGTATCAGTTATAGCTACGAAAGGAGCCACATTTTCACGAAACACTTCAGTGTAGTATGTACTTTTCAGTTTCACAAAGCACAGTGTATTTTTAAAAACACAGAAGAGTAGAATGAAAAAGTTAAGCTTAATCTGGGGCAGGGAACCGCAAGTCCTATTAATATTTGATGTATTTTCTTCCACAAAGTACACAATTGTATTGCAAAATTGGGGTCATACGGTATGTGCAATTTTTGGTCCCAATTATACTTTATGCTTTGTTTTGAAAAATTTCCCAATGCTTCACATATTCTGTGGCTAAAACTTGACTGCACTCTTCACCTTCCTCCTTTCTTTTCTCAAATGTTTCTTCTGGCCTCTTTACTGCCGCAACTGTCTCCTTTATACCTCTCCTGGGTACATCAGGCTTCCTCTTTTTCAGTCATGCTTGCATTTTGGGAAGATTTTTTAGTAATGCAGCCACCATTAAGTACTCAGAGACTCTGTTGCCTTGTATATATTCTGCTCCATCTGTGAATCAGTGCCTCATTCATAAATTGAATTGGGATTAGGAAGCAATAGGCAGAGTGGCTTGTAATTCTATATATTGAGAATATTTTTGAGAACTAATTAATATGAGCAGTCTTACTGGAAAAAATTTCCAGAACCACGACAAACCGTGTTCTGTAATCTTGCAGCCAAGTCATAAATAAATGTTCTTGGTAGAAAGAAGAGGGAGGGTGGTTTTGTTGGGGTTAACATATCATGACCATGAGAAATGTCCACAGATGTAAGAACACGCTCTGCTAAGAATCTGTCTTTCCCCACCTATGTAGAGAAGGCAGCTCATTTTACTAGTGAAAAGTTTATTCTTACTATGTTTTCGAAACATTTCTGTTTGTTTTTATACTATGTCTTCAATATAAGATGCACTTTACTCTCTATGACTGGTGTCTCTGTCTATTGTCAGTATTTTTAAATCTTGAGGTGAGTTTTACTAACGTAGTTGTATTTTTGACCTTGACTTTAATCTAGATGAGGAAATGAGTCTAGAATGAATAAATGGCTAGTTTTAGTGGTAATTATTTAAGAAGAGTTCCAGCTCATTTCTATACTTTAGGTTTGATTTGATTATTTAAATAAGAATCTATAAGAATATTTTGAAACTACTTCTAAAGAATGAAGCAGGCACTAAAAAGGGAAACATATTCCTCCCCTTCCCCCATCTCAAAGTATACCCTTCCTATAACAAATCCAGCACAATCCAAATTTGTCAATTTGCCTGATATTGAAGGGAAATGATTTTGGGTTTGAAATCTTAGACAATGATATTTCCTGGGAATATGTGAAGAAGTAAAGATAAATAACTAGGAGGAAAGGTTTATTTTAGAAATATTATTTTAACCTCTGCCTATCTTTGCCTTTTTACTTTCCTGACAAAGGAGAGATGCTATTGTGAATTCTATTAGGTTCAGTTATAGTATGTAAAATTATTCTCAGACTGGGCCCTTACATAGCAAATTACATTCTGGAGGTCATCTTTGAGAGCCATATTCCAGGCGTAGCTAAGGGAAATACAATTATTTTATGGCAATTAGGAATTTAGAGCCATGGTACCCAGGCTGAGAGCACTGAATAAAAAGAACTTGGAAGAGAATTAATTTAGCTTAGGCTGAGAAGACTCTTAGTATAAATAGCATCTGGCTATGCTCAATTTAAGTTTTATATATTAGGGGAAAAGCACATGTATTTTGCCTGAATTCAGTACTATACACATGATTGCTTAAAGAGTAGATATATTGCCATATCCATGAAATGAAATAAAAGTCAGCTTGGTCTGTGGGCTCTCCCATGCAAAGATAGGACCTTTATAATGGTAGCTAGGTTATGAGAAGAAATTGGAAAAAAAGGAGAGGCTGTTTTATATGTATATAATATCACAGGATGAAGTGGAAAAAATAATTATGCAATATATTATAAATGTAAAGAACCATGTGTTAAAAAAAAAACCCTAAGAATTATAATAATGTGAGAAGGAAAGTTAAGATTAATGGTAACTTTCATCTTTAGAAAAACACATTTTTCTTCTATATCATTTGGTATCTGTACATGCATTTAAAAAGAGGTGTTTGGAGGCCAGGTGCCGTGGGTCACACCTGTAATCCTAGCACTTTGGGAGGCTGAGGTGGGCGGATTGCCTGAGCTCAGGAGTTCGAGACCAGCCTGGGTAACATGGTGAAACCCCGTATCTACTAAAATACAAAAATTAGCCCAGCATGGTGGTTTGTGCCTGTAATCCCAGCTACTCAGGAGGCTGAGACAGGAGGATCACTTGAACTCAGAGGCAGAGGTTGCAGCGAGCCAAGACCTCGCCACTGTACTCCAGCCTGGGTGACAGAGCGAGACTCCATCTCCAAAAAAAAAAAAAAAAAAAAAAGAAGAGGTATTTGGATCTAGGTTACACAATCCACTCTTTTTCCTCTAGAACAGTGTACAGCATCTTTGGAGATTTCCTGTCAGCTCCTAAGTGAAGAGAATTGTTCTTAAAAACTCTGTGGCCTGTGGGTGCGGTGGCTTATGCCTGTAATCCCATCATTTTGGGAGGCTGAGGCTGGCAGATCACCTGAAGTCGGGAGTTTGAGACCAGCCTGACCAACACGGAGAAACTCCGTCTCTACTAAAAATACAAAATTTGCTGGGTGTGGAGTGGTGCATGCCTGTAATCCCAGCTACCCAGGAGGCGGAGGGAGGAGAATCGCTTGAACCTGGGAGGCAGAGGTTGCGGTGAGCCGAGATTGCGCCATTGCACTGCAGCCTGGGCAACAAGAGTGAAACCCCGTCTCAAAAAAAAAAAAAACAAAAAAACAAAAAAAAAACCTTGTGGCCTGGAGCTAGGCTTTAACTAGTATAATGTTTCCACATTATCCTTGCAAGTTTAATGCAAATTGAGAAGAAAAGGAAATAATAATGAGGCTTATTAAGTATTGTATAAATTTTGCCAGAGGAAAAATAATGCAAATTATTATTATTATTATTAAATTATTTTGAGGCTCGTTTTCTCCCTTTCTCTCTCTCTGTGGTGGACATTTACCCTGTGTGTGGTCTGAAAGTCTTTGTTTTGCAGACCAAGGGGTACTCAGTATACAGCCATTTCTCTTTTATTATTCATTGGTATGACTGAAAAAAATCATGTTTGAAAGAAGTCATATTTATGGAATATTGTGTTTGAAGAGCATATGGCTATTAGAGATTAATAAATTAGCCATGAAAATAGGAAATGTCCTGAAGCCCTTGAAACATATTTGGTATTCAGCATTTGCATTAGCCAGTATCTCCCTTTCCAATTTTTAATAGGAGAAACACTACCCTCCTTTCCCCCTTACCTATCATATGTGTCTGTTATATTTAACCAAGTATCTGGGATATATACTCTCAGAACTTAAAAAAGAAGTGTTTTCATAAAAATTCCAATAAAGGGAAGGGAAAAGGGAGGCTTCCTTTTGTCTTACAGGTTTTATTGTCTTTTTTCCCCTTTGTAATCTTGGCACATACTATTACATGAAGGTTATGACAATGTTCAGAAAAAGTCTTGTGCTATTTGATATAAATATGACAAGTTACAAATAAGTTTCCTTTGCTAAACGATAAATATGGCAAATGGTAAATAACTATCAGAATGCTTTTTTGACTCCCCTCTGTCTTGTCTTAAAAATGTTGCTGTTTCTTTTTCTTCCCTTGTTCTTCATCTGTCCTCATGCTTTACTTGATTGAAGTCAGTCATATAGTTTCAAAGAATATCTGAACACTATTGACTCCAAGATTTACAGTTGTAGTCCAGGACCACCTCCTGAATTTCTGATACATGTGAGCAGAGATCTCCTTTCAGTTGTTCCGTAGACATGGCATGCATTAATTTATTCATTCACTCAATGGATTTTTATTGAGGACCTAATATGTACCGGGTACTTAACATGTCCAGAACTTGCCATTCTACTCATTTTCTATTTTATCTCCATAAACACTTATCTCCAGATAACAAAAACAGAAACTCGGGACCAGTTTTCTCCTCATTTCCTTGATGTTAATGATGATAAAAATATTGGTCTGACACTGTGATAGGCATTTAACATATTAGTATGTCTCATTAACTCATCTGTTCCATGGTGAACAGATCTATTCTATGCAAACCTACCAGCAAAAGGCCAAAGAAGCTGAGGCCAAAGAAAGAGGCTGACAAATCCAGGTTCTCAGAAAGAAATAATTAATAGGGACTTACAAACAGAAGCTGTGTCTTGGGCAGTTGGGAGAGGAGATGGTGGATCCCTTCCCCATTTATTTCCCAAACCCAGGGCTTATATAGCATAGGGAATTTGCCTAAGTGCAGGCTTTATGGCAAGTATGTGATTTATAATGCTAAATTAAGTTTAACGTAAAACAGCCTTCTTATGTATATTAAGGCGAACCTCAAGTTCTCTTCCTACACGGTGAACTGTAGCCTAACTGGATGTGTTAACAGGCTATAACCTATTCCTGTGCCAATCACTGAGTTTTGGTCCATCAAAGGCGACCAGCTGTTCAAATAAGGCAAATGCTGAACTGTAACCAATCTGGCTGTTTCTTTACTTCACTTCTGTTTTCTGTATGTCACTTTCCATTTTCCGTCCATATATCTTTGACCAGGCAGCTACACCAGAGCTTCTCTGAAACTGTTCTAGTTCAGGGGCTGCCTGATTTGCAAATCGTGCTTTGCTTAATTAAACTGTTAAGTTTAATTAGTCTAAAGTTTTTCTTTTAACAACAATAATATCATGATTGTTTTGAACTAAGGGCAAAATTTATGGTAAATACATGAAAGTAGAAACCTTAGAAGCAATCACCATACTGGGGTTAATCAGAAGTCAATATGACAGATTAACATCTAAGATGGAGTTGCTTTAGAGTCTGTAATATGAAATCCTTATAACAACTCTATGAATTAGAAACTATTTTTATTTTACAGTCAGGGAAACATTCCAGTTGATAGTTATGTATATTATTTAAGGTCATGCAGTTGGTAGGTGGGAAAGCCAGGTCTGAACCAAGGTCATACATAGTAACAGGACCAAGTGATTCTCCTTTGTGAAGATCACTGATAAGTCCCCCTCTTCTCCATCCCCTCTGCACTGGGTGTATAGTTCAGCCCATCAACACTTGGCCTGGACTCTTTTAACCATTTTATCTTGTATTGTATTGCTTCAGTGACTCCTCAGTACCACTACCAGATAAATCTTTCTAAGATGTGATCATGTTTATTGTCGCCTTTCAATGGCTTCTAATTATGTGATATGGTAAACACTTATCATTGTGGTCCTCCATGAGCTGCATCTTGCCTCTCTCATATCATCTCATGCTTTACCTTCTTTGTATTCTATGGTGTAGTCACACGGAACTACTTGAGGATCTTGAAAGTAGCATGTTATGTCGTACCTCTTTGCTTTTATTCAGTCTCTTTGCTTGGAATGTCATTTTCCCTTGGTGCATATGTTGAACACCTATTTTCCATTTAGGACTTAACGTCCTTTTTTTTTTTTTTTGCTGGCAAGATGGCTGAATAGGAACAGCTCCAGTCTGCAGCTCCCAGCGAGATCGATGCAGAAGGCAGGTGATTTCTGCGTTTCCAACTGAGGTACCTGGTTCATCTCATTGGGACTGGTTGGACAGTGAGTGCAGCCCCTGGAGGGCTAGCCAAAGCAGGGTAGGGTGTCGTTTTACCCGGGAAGTGCAAGGGGTCAGGGGATTTCCCTCCCCCAGCCAAGGGAAGCCATGAGAGACTGTACTGGGAGGAATGGTGCACTCCAGCTCAGATACTGCACTTTTCCCATGGTCTTCACAACTGGCAGACCAGGAGATTCCCTCTGGTGCCTATGCCACCAGGGCCCTGGATTTCAAGCACAAAACTGGGCAGCTGTTTGGGCAGACACCGAGCTAGCAGCAGGAATTTTTTTTTTCATAACCCAGTGACACCTAGAACGCCAGAGAGACAGAACCATTCACTCCTGTGGAAAGGGGGCTGAAGCCAGGGAGTCAAGTGGTCTGGCTCAGCGGGTCCCACCCCCCATGGAGCCCAGCAAGCTAAGATCCACTGGCTTGAAATTCTTGCTGTTAGCACAGCAGTCTGAGGTCGACCTGGGACACTCAAGCTTGGTTGGGGGAGGGGCGTCTGCCATTGCTGAGGCTTGAGTAGGTGGTTTTTACCCTCACAGTGTAAATAAAGTCACTGGGAAGTTTGAACTGGGTGGAACCCACTGCAGCTCAGCAAGGCCACTGTGGCCAGACTACCTCTCTAGATTCCTCCTCTCTGGGCAGGGCATCTCTGAAAAAAAGGCGGCAGCCCCAGTCAGGGACTTATAAATAAAACCCCATCTCCGTGGGACAGAGCACCTGGGGGAAGGGGCGGCTGTGGGTGCAGCTTCAGCAGACTTAAACATTCCTACCTGACAGCTCTGAAGAGAGCAGTGGGTCTCCCAGGACAGCGTTTGAGGTCTGATAAGGGACAGATTGTCCCCTCAAGTGGGTCACTGACCCCCATGTATCCTGACTGGGAGACACCTCCCAGTAGGGGTTGACAGACACCTGCTACAGGAGAGCTCTGGCTGGCATCTGCCAGGTGCCCCTCTGGGATGAAGCTTCCAGAGAAAGGATCAGGCAGCAATCTTTGCTGTTCTGCAGCCTCCACTGGTGATACCCAGGCAAACAGGGTCTGGAGTGGACCTCCAGCAAACTCCAGCAGATCTACAGCAGAGTGGCCTGACTGTTAGAAGGAAAACTAACAAACAGAAAGGGATAGTATCAACATTAACAAAAAGGACATCCAGTCAGAGACCCCATCTGAAGGTCACCAACATCAAAGACCAAAGGTAGATAAATCCATGAAGATGGGGAGAAATTAGCACAAAAAAGCTGAAAATTCCAAAAACCAGAATGTGTCTTCTCCTCCAAAGGATCACAACTCCTCACCAGCAAGGGAACAAAACTGGATGGAGAATGAGTTTGATGAATTGACAAAAGTAGGTTTCAGAAGGTGGGTAATAACAAACTCCTCCGAGCTAAAGGAGCATGTTCTAACCCAATGCAAGGAAGCTAAGAACCTTGAAAAAAGGTTAGACAAATTGCTAACTAGAATAACCCATTTAGAGAAGAACATAAATGACCTGATGGAGCTGAAAAACACAGCACGAGAACTTCATGAAGCATACACAAGTATCAATAGCTGAACAGATCAAGCGGAAGAAAGGATATTAGAGATTGAAGATCAATTCAATGAAATAAAGCAAGAAGATAAGATTAAAGAAAAAAGAGTGAAAAGAAGCGAGCAAAGCCTCCAAGAAATATGGGACTATGTGAAAAGACCAAATTGACATTTGATTGGTGTGCCTGAAAGTGACAGGGAGAATGGAACCAAGTTGGAAAATACTCTTCAGAATATTATCCAGGAAAACTTCCCCAACCTAGCAAGGCAGGCCAACATTCAAATTCAGGAAATACAGAGAACACCACAAAGATACTCCTCGAGAAGAGCAATGCCAAGACACATAATCGTCAGTTTCACCAAAGTTGAAATGAAGGAAAAAATGTTAAGGGCAGCCAGAGAGATAGGTTGGGTTCCTCACAAAGGGAAGCCCATCAGACTAATAGTGGATCTCTTGGCAGAAACCTTACAAGCCAGAAGAGAGTGGGAGCCAATATTCAACATTCTTAAAGAAAATAATTTTCAACCCAGAATTTCATATCCAGCCAAATTAAGCTTCATAAGCGAAGGAGAAAGGATTTTGCTTGCCTGTAAAGGATTTTTACAGACAAGCAAATGCTGAGAGATTTTGTCACTACCAGGCCTGCTTTACAAGAGCTCCTGAAGAAAGCACTAAACATGGAAAGGAACAACTGGTACCAGCCACTGCAAAAACATACCAAATAGTAAAGACCATCATTGCTATGAAGAAACTGAATCAACTAATGGGCGAAATAACCAGCTAGCATCATAATGACAGGATCAAATTCACACATAACAATATTAGCCTTAAATGTAGAGGGGCTAAATGCCCAGTTAAAAGACACTGACTGGCAAATTGGATAAACAATCAAGACCCATTGGTGTGCTATATTCAGAAGACCCATTTCACATGTGAAGACATACATAGGCTCAAAATAAAGGGATGGAAGAATATTTATCAAGCAAATGGAAAGCAAAAAAAAGCAAGGGTCACAATCCTAGTCTCTGATAAAACAGACTTTAAACAAACAAAATCATAAGAGACAAAGAAGAGCATTACATAATGGTAAAGGGATCAATGCAACAAGAAGAGCTAACTATCCTAAATATATATGCACTCAATACAGGAGCACCCAGATTCATAAAGCAAGTTCTTAGAGACCTACAAAGAGACCTAGACTCCCACACAATAAGAGTGGAAGACTTTAGCAACCCACTGTCAATACTAGACAGATCGACGAGACAGAAAATTAACAAGAATATCCAGGACTTGAACTCACCTCTGGACCAAGCAGTCCTAATAGACATCTATAGAACTCTCCACCCCAAATCTACAGAATATACATTCTTCTCAGCAGCACATTGCACTTAATCTAAAATTGACCACATAATTGGAAGTAAAACACTCCTCAGCAAATGCAAAAGAACAGAAATCACAACAAACAGTCTCTCAGACCCAGTGCAATCAAATTAGAACTCAGTATTAAGAAACTCTCTCAAAACCACACAACTACATGGAAACTGAACAACCTACTCCTGAATGACTACTGGGTAAATAACGAAATAAAGGCAGAAAGAAAGATGTTCTTTGAAACCAATGAGAAGAAAGACCCAATGTACCAGAATCTCTGGGACACATTTAAAGCAGCGTGTAGAGGGAAATTTATAGCACTGAATGCCCACAAGAGAAAGCAAGAAAGATCTGACATTGACACCCTAACATCACAATTAAAAGAACTATAGAAGCAAGAGCAAAGAAATTCAAAAGTTAGCAGAAGACAAGAAATAACTAAGATCAGAGCAAAACTGAAGGAGACAGAGACACAAAACAACCTGTCAAAAAAAAGCAATGAATTCAGGAGCTGGGTTTTTTGAAAAGATCAACAAAATAGACTGCTAGCCAGACTAATAAAGAAGAAAAGAGAGAAGAATCAAATGGATGCAATAAAAAATGATAAAGTGGATATCACCACGATCCCAGAGAAGTAGAAACTACCATCAGAGAATACTATAAACACCTCTAAGCAAGTAAACTAGAAAATCTAGAAGAAATGGATAAATTCCTGGACACATACACACTCAAGACTAAACCAGGAGGAAGTTGAATCCCTGAATAGACCAATAACAAGTTCTGAAATTGAGGCAATAATTAATAGCCTACCAACCAAAAAAAGTTTTGGATTGGTAGGACCAGATGGATTCACAGCCGGATTCTACCTGAGGTACAAAGAGGAGCTGATACCATTCCTTCTGAAACTATTCCAATCAATAGAAAAAGAGGGAATCCTCTCTAACTCATTTTATGAGGCCAGCATCATCCTGATACCAAAACCTGGCAAAAACACTACAAAAAAAGAAAATTTCAGGCGATTATCCCTGATGAACATCAATGCAAAAATCCTCAATAAAATATTGGCAAACGGAATCCAGCAGCACATCAAAAAGCTTATCCACCACTATCAAGTAGGCTTCATCCCTGGGGTGCAAGACTGGTTCAGCATACTCAAATCAATAAACGTAATCCATCACAAACAGAACCAATGACAAAAACCACATGATTATCTCAATAGATGCAGAAAAGGCTTTCAACAAAATTCAATAGCCCTTCATGCTAAAAACTCTCAATAAACTAGGTATTGATGGAATGTATCTCAAAATAATAAGAGCTATTTATGACAAACCCACAGCCAATATCATACCAAATGGGCAAAAACTGGAAGTATTCCCTTTGAAAACTGGCAAAAGACAAGGATGTCCTTTCTCACCACTCCTGTTCAACATAGTAGTGGAAGTTCTGGCCAGGGCAATCAGGCAAGAGGAAGAAATAAGGGATATTCAATTAGGAAAAGAGGAAGTCACATTGTCTCTGTTTGCAGATGACATGATTGTATATTTAGAAAACCCCATCATCTCAGCCCAAAACCTCCTTAATCTGATAAGCAACTTCAGCAAAGTCTCAGGATACAAAATCAATGTGCAAAAATCGTGAGCATTCCTATATACCAATAACAGACAACTAGAGAGCCAAATCATGAGTGAACTCCCATTCACAATTGCTACACAGAGAATACAATACCTAGGAATCCAACTTACAAGGAATGTGAAGGACCTCTTCAAGGAGGACTACAAACCACTGCTCAAGGAAATAAGAGAGGACACAAACAAATGGAAAAACATTTCAAGCTCACGGACAGGAAGAATCAATATCGTGAAAATGGCCATACTGCCCAAAGTAATTTATAGATTCAATGCTATCCCCATCAAGCTACCATTGACTTTCTTCACAGAATTGGAAAAAACTACTTTAAATTTCATATGGAAGCAAAAAAGAGCCTGCATAGCCAAGACAATCCTAAGCAAAAAGAACAAAGCTGGAGGCATCACGCTACCTGAGTTGAAACTATACTACAAGGCTACAGTAACCAAAACAGCATGGTACTCTTACCAAAACACATATATAGACCAATGGAACAGAACAGAGGCCTCAGAAATAACACCACACATCTGCAACCATCTGATCTTTGACAAACCTGACAAAAGAAGCAATGGGGAAAGAATTTCCTATTTAATAAAAGATGTTGGGAAAACTTGCTAGCCATATGCAGAAAGCTGAAACTGGATTCCTTCCTTACCCCTTACATAAAAATTAACTAAGGATGGATTAAAGACTTAAATGTAATGCCTAAAACCATAAAAGCCCTAGAAGAAAACCTAGGCAATACCGTTCAGGACATAGGCATGGGCAAAGACTTCATGACTAAAACATCAAAAGCAATGGCAACAAGAGCCAAAATTGATAAATGGGATCTAATTATATGAAAGCACTTCTGCGCAGCAAAAGAAACTATCATCAGAGTGAACAGACAACCTACGGAATGGCAGAAAAGTTTTGCAATCTATCCATCTGACAAAGAGCTAATATCCAGAATCTCAAACAAATTTACAGGAAAAAAACAACCCCAACCAAAAGTGCACGAAGGATATGAACAGACACTTCTCAAAAGAAGACATTTATGCATCCAAGAAACATATGAAAAAACACTCATCATCACTGGTCATTAGAGAAATACAAATCAAAACCACATTAAGATACCATCTCTTGCCAGTTAGAATTGTGATCATTAAAATGTCAGGAAACAACAGATGCTGGAGAGGATGTGGAAAAATAGGAATGCTTTTACACTGTTAGTGGGAGTGTAAATTAGTTCAACCATTGTGGAAGACAGTGTGGTGATTCCTCAAGGTTCTAAAACTAGAAATATCATTTAACCCAGCAATCCCATTGCTGGATATATACACCCAAAGGATTATAAATCATTGTACTATAAAGACACATGCACACATATGTTTATTGTGGCACTATTCACAATAGCAAAGACTTGGAACCAATCCAAATGCTCATCAGTGATAGACTGGATAAAGAAAATGTGGCACATATACACCATGGAATACTATGCAGCCATAAAAAGGATGAGTTTATGTCCTTTGCAGGGACATGGATGAAGCTGGAAACCATCATTCTCAGCAAACTATCACAAGGACAGAAAATCAAACACCGCATGTTCTCACTCATAAGTGGGAGTTGGACAAGGAGAACACATGGACATGGTGGGGGGCATCACACACCGGGGCCTGTTGGGTGGTAGGGGGCTGGGGGAGGGATAGCATTAAGAGAAATACCTGATGTAGATGACAGGTTGATGGGTGCAGCAAACCACCATGGCACATGTATACCTATGTAACAAACCTGCACATTCTGCACATGTACCCCAGAAATTGAAGTGTAATTTAAAAAAAGACTTATTTCCTTTAAGAAGCTCTTTTTTGGTTTCTGAATATGCTTGACTATTTTTGTACTTCTATTATTTCAACTATAAAAATTTTTTTACTTAATTGTTTACATGTTCGTCTTCTCCCCTAGAGTCTGAATTCCTTGAGGCCAGAGACCATCTTTACTTAATTTTTGTATCTAGAAGAGTACGTTAGGTACTGTGAATGATGGCTAAGTGACCCTGTCTGTATAACTCAGATAAACTACAGAATTTGCAAGAGGTTGCTCAGTCACAGATTATTTTATAATTTTGGATTATTCTTACGATTTTATGATTTCAAGATTAAGAATGTGTAAGAAGTTCATGATTGGCCTAGAATTAATATTATTTGACTGGGTAATGGTATTAGCTCACTTCCCCCACTAAAATTTCAGAAAATATGAGGTTTTTTAAGTTTATTTTTTTAAGAGATATGATCATCCTCTGTTTCCCAGGCTGAACTCTCAAACTCCTGGGCTCAAGCGATTCTCTTGCCTCAGCCTCCTGAGTAGCTGAAGCTACAGGTGTAAGTTACCGTGTTTGGTTTAACCTTCATTTTTTACTTGGTTCTCAGTTACTTTAACCATATTTCTTCATAATTCCATTTGTATGTATTATTTAATTCATGATTTCCCAATGTTTCTTTCTTTCATTTAAAAACAAAATAGTGCAAGTGTTGGTAAATGGTTATCAGTATTTTGTTTTAGGAGCAACCTACATATCGACTGCTGAAAAAGCAAAATAAAACAGCACTAAAACAACCATACCGAAAGATAGAGTTTGATTTGTTTTGGTGTATCTCTGAGTATTTTCTCAGGACTGATGATGGTTATTTAAGAGGCCAATTTCTACAGTTGATTATTATTTTAGGAATGCACATTCATTATAAATCAATAGCTTTTCTGTAAGAAGCTATTATTTAATAACATTAAGGTACTCCTTTCTGCAATGCAGTAGAGAAATTTAAAATTTTTAAAACGTGGATTACGGTTTTTCTTGTTCTATTAATGGAACAATACTATCTTTGAAGATATACCTTTTCATATATTATAAATTACATGTTTATAATGTTCCAATTTTTGGTAAGTATTTTAAAGTATGTATACAGTTGACCCTTGAACAATGCAGAGATTAGAGGCACTAATCCCTTTGCACAGTCAAAAATCCACATGTAACTGACCCTCCCAAAACTTAACTACTAATAGCCTAACATTGATTGAAAGCCTTACCAATAACATAAACAGTCAATCAGCACATATTGTGTATATTATATGTATTATATATTGTATTTTTATGATAAAGTAAGCTAGAGAAAAGAAAATATCATTAAGAAAATCATCAGAAAGAGAAGAATGTATTTACTTCATTAAGTAGAAGTGAATCAACATAAAAGTCATCATCTTCATCATCTTCAAGTTGAGTAGGCTGAGTAAGAGGAAGAAGAGGAGGGGTTGTTTTTACTTCCTCAGGGTAGCAGAGGCAAAATAAAATTCACATATGAGGACCCATGCAGTTCAAACGTATGTTGTTCAAGGATGAACTGTATTTGCATAGGAAAAAAATCAATGAAATGCTTGTATGGTTCATTATTGGACATAGTATTTTAGGAGATTTTACTTCCTTTAAGTTTTACTCATATATGTTTGCATGATATAAATAATAGAGGGAAAATGAGATACATTAAAAAAGAGAAATCCTTGAATACGTGTAAATATAATTTTAATGTAATGAAATTTTTCTGGGAAGACTATTTTAAAGCAGGACTCACCGTTACAAGGCTTCCCCAAAACATATTCAGTTCTCTACCTGTGTTAATGAAAAAGGGAAATTTTACTGAAGATTTCAAAGGGAGAGAGGAATAATTTACATTACATACCACATATAAAACTTACTAAAAATCCCCTTTTAAATTTCTTACAATTGTTTTCCTGGTATAATCCATATCACATTTTCCTCCAACTTCTTCCCAAATAGTTTCTTCAGCCATACTGGCTTCTTTTCCCTCTTAGATTTTTCTCTTCCCTTCTTTTGTTTTTTTAGAAGAGTCAATCATAGCTCTGTTGGATTTTTTTGGTTTTTCATTCTTTCACTCAATAGCCTAATCAACTGACAAAGGAAATGAAAAATAAAAATGAAAATTATTACAAACACCTGAAGGCTCAGAGGAGTTGCTGTAGACACTGTCAGTTCTACTGAATATCCACATTTTTGTTAACAGATTTTGTTTGGAATAGCATTGTGGCCCCTCCAGTGATGGGCCACAAATGGTCTAAGCCAGTGTGCCTCAATGGAATCACTGTGACATTTTGGGCAGTACAAGTCTTCATTGTAAAATATTGTTCTTAACAGTTCAGTGCTTTTGGCATCACTGGCTTCTGTGCACTAAATGCCAGCAGCACTATGGGTATCCACACCATCATTATGATAATCAAAATATTCTCATGAATATTATGACATTCTGTGGGGATGGGGAGAGTGATGTTTCTACTGGTTGAGAATCACTGGTGTAAGCTAATGATGACATTCCTGCATTCTGCTTCCCAGACTTCACATAGCTAATTGTAGCCCTGTGATCCACTTAGGGGCACTGAGACCTAAGGCAAGTCAGCTATAAGGGCTTCAGAAAAAGCATTCTTAATTGAAAGGATAGATGTAGCTGTTACTGCTCTTTGCTTTCTTCTTCCTGCCCTGCATGAAGAACTAGAGCAAAGATGTAGAAGCCATTTTGTAATCATGAGGCAACAAACTAGTCCAAGAATGGTGGAGTAAGTAGATAGAAGTATCCTGGATCTTAAAATATTTGCTCCGAAACTAGCCTCTTTATCTCTTCTTATGTGGGAAAAATAAACCCCTTTTGTCCTATTGATTGTTAGTCAGATCTTCTACTACTTGCAGCTAAAATCGCTCCTAACTGAGAATATGATGAATGGGTTCAATGGATTCTTGGATCAATGTCAATATGAGACAAGAATTAAACAACCTTAGTCAAACCCCCTTTTACAATGTGCTTCATTGTGCTTGGTGAAAAAATATTATTCTATGAAAATAAGAATGCTATTTAGAAATTTTTTAAACAGTGACAACTGAAAATAATATTTTCACATATATTTAGGAAAAACCCCACAAATACCTAAATCCACTGGAGAAATAGCCATAATAATCTGTTTCCCCAAGTATCTAGATGTTTCTTAAGCCAAATTCAAGAAGTTTTAAATAGACTTTTGAGAGGAAGAATTGATTTATTTCACTTGAATTACAGACTTAAATAGGGTTGGTATCTAATGCAGTCTGTGTTCATCTAGAACGAAGAGAGACATTGGATATAATTCTTGCTTGAGCATGGCATTTGAGGCTGTTAAGACTCAACAATCCTTATTCATTGTGTCCTTTCTTCTTTCAGTTGTGACATCATCTTAGGTGTCTACAGTGTTCATGTCTACAGCTCTTTAACATCTCTCATCTTCTTTGTTGTTTCCAGACAACTTTTCTTCCTTTCTACTTATTCACCCCTTTCCGTGACCACAACCTGGACTTTGTCATAACCTAACAGTTCTTCCTAAGAAATAATGAGCCACTCTACAACTTCCTATCCTTCAGAGTCTCTCATTCCATTACTTCAACCACACAGGTTTGTTTGTTTGTTTGTTTTTCCCCTCAGATGGACCTCCAGTTTTTTTTTTTTTTTAACCCATCTGCATTCTGCCTATTGGTCACTTCCTGTCTTTATTTTATTTATTTATTTATTTGAGATGGAGCCTTGCTCTGTCACCTAGGCTGGAGTGCAGTGGTGCAATCTGGGCTCACTGCAACCTCTGCCTCCCAAGTTCAAGTAAATCTCCTGCCTCAGCCTCTGGAGTAGCTGGGACTACAGGTGTGCGCCACTACACCCGGCTAATTTTTGTATTTTTAGTAGAGACAGGGTTTCGCCATGTTGTCCAGGCTAGTCTCAAACTCCTGACCTCAGATGATCCACTGCCTCTGCCTCCCAAAGTGGGATTATACACATGAGCCACCTGTTCCATTCCATCTTTATTTTTATATTACCCAGTTTAATTTCTGTGGTTCATCATTTCAACTATTCTTTAAGCAATTTCCTAAACTTCCTTACATTTTACATGGCCTGGTCATCTTTTTAGCTTATTTCTTTAGTTCTACATAGAAGCTCAATGTTTCTATTCTCTTGGACTCCCGCCATGTACATCCTCCTTTGCCAACCACTCTTCTCTTAACAGAATCACATGTATTTTACTTTACAAAAAAAATCTACACTATGTCCATCTTTTATTCATTCCATCCTATTATAATTATAATTTTTGTTTAAGTATAATCTCTCTACCTGAGCTCTGGATCTCATCTCTTATCATTTTCTTAGCAATCTGGCTCAATGAATTATTCCCTCTCTCCTTCTGACACATTCGATTAGAATTTAAAAATGTCTCCCATTTTGTAAACAAGCCATATTTAAATCTCTCATCCCTTTCTGAGTACTCTTGATTTCTCTCCACTCCCTTGCGATCAACCATTTTGAGAGAGTTGTTTACACTTACTGCCTCCTCTTTCACCTCCTATTCGCTTTTAAACTCACTGAGATATGACATCTACCTCCACCACTCTGCGTTAGTTCCTTGGCTTGGCTGACACTCCTCTCTTTGAAGTCACTAGTGATCTTGCTAAAGCCAAGAGACATGCCTCAGTCATTACGTTATTTGATCTGTTTCTAGTATTTGACACTATGGATCTTAACACACTTTTTTTTCCTTTGACATCCATGACATATGAGGTTTCCTTTTACCTTTTTGGGTGTTCTTTCTTATTCATCTTTGCAGGCTTCTCTCCCTTAGGGGCCTTTCTTACAGCCTTCTCTTTTCATTCTTCAGTTCTTGTAATAGGTCATCTATTTCTGTGACTTGAAGTATCAACCATATGCTGATGATTCCCAAGTGAAAGATTCCTTCACAACAATCACATTCGAACTCAAAATCAATATATTCAACTGCCCATTAGATGTTTTCACTTGGCTATCTTATTGGTATTTTGAAATAACATATCATCTCTTTCCTCTAGTTTTCTTATCCTCCATTGTTTCCAATCTCATTAAATAACATCATCCAGTTATTTCAGGGAGAAACTTGGAAATCATCTTTGACTTCTCTCTCTCCCTTTTGTTCCATATCTAAAGATAACTATATTCTATTTGTTCCACCTTCGAAATATTTCTCTGATCTGCAAACTTCTCTCTATTCCTATTACTATTTTCCTGGTTTGAGTTGACATCTACTTGTTATCTGGATTAATGCAAAAGTCTTCTATTTCATGTCCATGCCTTAATCTTTCCCTCTTTTAATCTACTCAAATGCATATGTTATTATATTATTTCCTGTTTAAAATCCCTGACTTCTAGTGAGTCTTATAATGTACATTCTTAAATATGGCTTATAAGACCCTTTCTACTTCTTTACATGCATCACTCACCACTTAACCGTTTTTGTTCTAAGCACTAGACATCCTAGAGTTCTTTCAGTGCATTTTCGATATTCTGTTCTCCTGCTTTCACAGTTTTGCACATGTTCTTTTCTTCCCACTCTTACTTCTCTAACTCTTACTCATTATCTGTATTTCACCTTCCTGTTCATGTGTGTTATTCATTAGATTAAAAACTCTGGAAGGACAGTGACTAGGTCAGCATGGTCCGTTAATGTCTGGCACACTGCATGGTACTAAATAGACACTGAATACTGGACCGAATGAATAAGTGAATAAGTGAAATGATTTCTAATCAATTAAATGTATAGAGTAAGTGAAAATTTGGGACAAAAACCTCTCCCAGTGTATGGGTCTGAGCTCCTGATTGGCTGATGTTTCCATTCACTGGGAAAGTGATCAGGAAGTGGAGCCATTTTGGGAATGAGGTGTCTAAAATATCCATTTGGTGATGTCTTGTACATAGTTGAGAATATAGGACTGGTCTCAGGAGAGGGAGATATGCTGAAAACTTTGATTGGGAGTTGTCAGCTGAAGTGGTCTGAGAGAGCTCAGGCAGAGGCTGCAGCATGAGAGGAGAAGAGAGCAACTAAACGGATTACTGAGGAACACTGACATTTGTAGGCCTGGGTAGAAAAACAAGGAACCACAAAAGCATTTCAGTAAAAGCCAACAGACAGGTAACAGGGGAAAGCACCCTGTTTTGGTGTCATATAAGCAAATGGAAGAGACTTTTAAGGAGGGATGATTGATATTGTAGGATTAATTCTTTTTTTTGCCATTCAACAAATTGAATTTTGATAGAGGATATAGTGTCAGATGTCATTTGTATACCTTGCTTCACTACAAGTTTCTCGCATACAGGGATACTGTCTTGTTTGTACTTTTAATCTCAGACTTAGTTCAACATCTGACACATAGTGGGGTTTAATAAACAGGTGAACATAAATACATTTGCTCTGATTAAGTGATGGACTCAAAATGTATGGCAGCATAGCTAATTTCATTCTATAAGAAATGTCTTCTAAATCATGCTTGGATTCAGACATATTGGGAAAAGCGGAATATAGTTAGGTACTTCTCACTGGATAATTTAAAAATAGGCCAACCATAATAAACATTTTCAACTTTAAGATCCCTCACCTTTCTGTGTTTTTCACCACCCTCTCCTTTTGCTCTGTTAATCTTGCAGACATAGTCAATTCTGACTTTCTCATTCTGAGGAATATAAAGGAGATCTGGTAAAACTAGATAATTCATATCAAGGAGTATTAACTTAAAATGTTAAAAACTCCCAGGGATGCTTTCATCGTAAAGTAAGAGTCAGTAGAATTTAATGCCTACTTCTCAGTAAGAACTTATTTTTTTAGGATGGCAGTGGTAAGAGTGGAAATGGTAGGAATTTTGAGGGAGATGGGAGAAAGATCTGCTTCTGTGTTTGTAAGTACATTACCCACCATTTACCCATAAAGAACTTGTCCTAAAAGGCATGTATGGAGAGAGCATTGGTTCTTGACAAACACCTGGTTTGAGTCCTTACTCTTCACTTACTAGCTGGGTGCCTTTGAGTATGTACCTAACTTTCTGAGCTTTAATTTTCTCATCTGTAAAAGGAAGATCATAGTAACTTCCCTCTTGGGTTGTCCAAACGAACAAGTGAGATTGCATATATGCAGCTAGTTTGCACATGTAAGTCTACTGTTACTATTCTCTGCAGGAACTGCATGGAAGTGTCTAATATTGTTGTGCTGTGTTTCCAGTCTTGTTTCCATTATTTGGTTTGCTGTTTGAATATTACAGGGCTGCAAAAAAGTTTATTACATTATTGTATAATATAATTATTTGGAGGTAGAAATATTACAGATATGTAAATGCTTTAAGCCTTCTTCTCACTTTTTTCCTTTTAAGTATAAACCAAAAGCCTAGGACACAAACATTGTCTTCCTAGTTTGGTCTTCCTGGAGACATGCAAACTCTAGAGAGGTGATTGGTGTCCATACTTCCCACGCAGCTGCAGTTGAACCTGTATAATTACCTCCAGAGTATTGTCTTGGCTCCAGTCTGTTGGATAACTGCCTATTTGAACAACTTTGCCTTGGATAATTTCCCTTTATCTAACCATGGGACTCATAAATCTATGCACAGGGGGACAGATTTCTGAAAATGATATTTGGCCACAGATAGTTGCAATTTCAAGACTTTTTCAAAGGGTGATAATGACATATTTTTACTGGACAATGTAAGTTTTCAAACTTTGAAGATACATTTTGGGATGCAGATTATTTATGCATCAATGTAGAAAATGCATTGCTTATCCATCAAACTGTTCTAAAATGTTAAGGTCATGAATAAGAAGGTTCCACACCCCATAAAATACTTCTCCTGGAGTACAACTTAACAGTGAGGGAATATTATTAAATATGTAGGAGTTCTACTTTGGTATTCAACAGAGATACACTTTTTGGTACTATAAAATTAGAGAGAAAAAGACCCATTTCCTTCATAGTATGTTTTCCTTGTAATTTTAAATGTTTAGAAAGGAATATGCAGAGAAAGATTTATTGTTTTTTTGATTCCTTCTTCATCTGTGAATTTTATGTTTTGGTTTCATCATAAAAATCTGGTCGAGTGGCCTGAATGGTTATTTCATTTGTGAAATCTGTAGGACATAATTATATTCTCCAGAAAATACTATATGCTAAACATGGGTCAAGAACACTCAGAAAGCAGGATAAAGCTGTATACTATTCCCAGAAAAAAAGAAATAATATCAGGAGTCATCAGAGAGACTTAGAGGTGTTTTCTGCAGGATTTCCAGATTTCAACAAAATTGTTTTACCCTGAATAATGGTAGGTTTAGTCTTAGCCAAAATGCAACTGGGCAATCTGTTACTTCCCATATGGAAAGCAACTGTTCAAGTAAATTATATGATTGTGCATTACAACTTTGCTTCTGTCATACATTATAAATTCAATTCTGTCCAACACTGAGACCATTGCATGACTGAGCCAAGTTTAGGGTTGCTGGAACCAGCCTTTCTTGTTGTTGTAGTTACATCCAGCAAAAAAGTGAATTCTCTTATATATTTGTTCTCCTTCATTTCTTGGAAATAGAAAGTTTGTCTGGACCTGTTAGTAGATGTCACTTTTATCCTGATTTGGAGAATAAGTCAAGCAGGTGTTCTAGAGTCCATGTAGCCTGTTTTGAAATGAAGAGCATAACATAAAAGGATAAGTTTTTTGTATTAATTTTTATTCTAAATGAGAAGAAAATTTAATCACTAAAATTCACAGGGAACCTGCAAAACTCGAGAATGACTACATGGACCTCTTTATTTTCTCACAATGATATTCTGCTTTGAGAGAGTTGAGCTCATGGTCTCTGGACTGGTGCTTATGAGGCAGTGCAAAGTGTACCCTGTTTTGTCATGTTGGCAGAGGAAATTACCCCAGTGCCATGATTGTCAGAATGATGCAGCACCTCTGAGGAAAGGGATTACTGCCTTATTGTAGATAGGTTAGTGTTAGCTATGCCAAATGTTGAGTGGGATTTGTTGAATACCATACAAACACAATAAAAAAAGTCTAGGCATTTCAACTGTGAGAAAATAAAAGTGTTGATAAGAAAAGAAAAAAATGCAAAAGGGAAAATAGTCATTATTTTCTCAGTTCTTTCTAGAAGCAAAAAGGTGAAACCTAAAAGAAACTGAAAACCCTTAAAAAATCATAGAAGTCATTGTCAGGAAAATTTTATTAATTTAAGTGAGGCACTTTTTATTTATGCCATTAAGGAGTATGATTTACTTATTTATAATTTCATTTTTACTTGTAATTAACAATTACAAATAAAATGATAATTATACATAATTATGGAATACAATATGATGTTTCAATGCATATATACATAGTATAGTGATCAAATTGGGGTAATTATCGTATTCATAACTTTAAACATTGGTAATACTGCTCATGCTCTGTAGTAAGTAGAAAAGCTGAGACATGACACTTCCTATGATCTGTCTGGTTCTTTACCAGTGCTTTTGTTTTCCTTTACTCAGTTTTCCAGGAGATGGTATGAATGTACAATTATATTCACCTCCTCTAAATTTCCAATGTTTAAAATATTCTAGAACTTTTCAGATTAAAAGGAATACCTTTCAAAATATGGGCCATGATATTAAAATGTAAGCATTAAACATTTATTATTCATTGCATGAGTAATGTCTAAAGTAGTTTAAACCATTTTTTAATGTGGCTTTTTTTTTTTTAACAATATACAATGACCCTTGTTTGGAATTGCCAAACCATTCATCTTGTTGCAGATTCACAAAGTAAACTTATTTATGTAGTCTGTCTACCTTTAGTAGACAGTGTCTCATGTAAAAGATGAAAAAGCTTATAGTTTCTTTACTGAGCAAAGTATTATTTTTCTACAAATGTCAGCATTGAGCTATGCAAAGAGCTTGATAAGTACTTGAGGAACCCAAAACAGTTATACTTTTTACTATTATTAATCAGTAATCATCTCCTTATATCTGTCATTTATATTATAAGTTTATTTTGTGTCATTTATATTATAGAATCATAGATAAGGAAATGAAGGGTAGCAGCACTGGATCAATTTAAAAGCACACATTGCAGCAGTAAATAAGGGTAACTTTGGACTTTAAAAATGTAAGAATAATAAATTATAAAACTTTTACAGTTAAGCTACTGTAGAATTTTCAGTTTGACAAGTTTATACATCTTTTGTATTTGGTTCTACCACTGACTGTAATTAAGACATCATTGTAAATAACTGCAAACTGTCCAATGAATAACTGACATATCAATTATTGTTTGATAAATAATGTGAAAAACTAGATGTATTCTTGAATGCCTCCTACTTATTTCACCAAAACCCAGTATCCTGTAAACTGGTGATATGCCCCTACTGATATGCCCTAAGTCAAGCTGTATCTTCAGTCTGTACCTGTGGACTTCCTTCTCTGTCTGTTACTATTTTAACTGTCTCTTTCAATTATCTGCATGTTAAGATATAAACAAGAAAATATTTTTGTTATCTTTGAAAACTGTTGCTTTCCTCAAATCTTCAGAATATGTAGAAATATATTTTCTTATTGTTTTGGAGAAGCTAGGAAAATGTGAGTTTTATATATTTCTAACACAATAAAGTCAGTAATAAATAAATTAATAAAGTTCACGCCTCCTGTTAGGAAGACCCAGAAACCTGTACAGAAAATTAAGCTCTAATTTTTATTTTAACCAATAAGCAATGCAGAAAACTTTCCAGAATTTTTTTCTTTTTTTCTCCCTCCGTGTTATATGACAGTTTGGTACTTCATTTTATATTTGGAAGTACTTTTCCTAACTTATGATGCAGCATCAGAAGTGCACAGAAATCTACCATTAATAGCAATGGTACTTTTGTGGAGGATAGAGAGTTTTTTCTAATGGATAGCAGGAAGTAAAATGAGCTCAACTAATGGTGTTACTCAATTTGCCTCTAATTGAATGGATTTTCTTAGTTTTAAAAGAAGATGAAAAACCGTAAACGTTAAAAAAGGAGTTAACGCATTGTATTATATTATGAATTAAAATTTATTTGAAAGCATTTCCTGCCTTCAACAGTGTAGAGGAGAAATCACACAAGATTAGCACAAACATAAGACAAAGCCATAAATTCGAATTTTCAGAAGCTCTGACTGACTACTGAATGCAGGATTTATTTTGAAGACCTTCTGGTAACCTCGGTTATAATGTTTGCTTCCACAGAAGGCTCAGTGAGTCGGGGAAGTAGTCCACATGGTCCCTTTATGTCATAACCGGCATGTAAAACTGATTTCCAACTTGGGGCTGACACTTTTGTTCCAAACCTGAAACTTTTGGCATCAGAGCTCATGCTCTTATGGCCAATTTGGATTTTTAAGCAAAGAAGCTAATTTTTAAAGTCTCTTGGACAACAAATGACTTAAAAAAATAAATTTTAATGATTTAAATGGAAACAAACCAGAAGTAGCTGGATTAGATTTCTCTTAAAATGTACATGCTTAGCGATTAGGAGGAAAAAGTGGCTGAAAAAAATGCTGTCTATTTTTTTCCTTCCAAACCCCAAATAGTTGAACAATTGAGTAGCTCTAAAGACTCGAGTTGGGACATCTTTGTGGAAAATATTTCTGGCAATAAAAGTACTGCTAATACAAGAATGAGAGATAATAAACTTCTCTTTAACAATGAGTTTTATGGTTTCTAAACATTAGCCTTAGTGATGAAATTATTTTACTGAAGTTTCTTTCGAAATAGATTGATCTGTTCAGAAATTTTAGGGACAGAGGGAAAAATAGGCAGATATGTGAGGAAAAATATTTGGGAATTAAGGTTTTGCTAGATGGCATTTACTATCATTGTGTTTCCCAATGCATTTAATACCAAACTATTTTTAGGTGTCTGCATTTTCTTAGCCATTACCGACTGTATGTAAATGGGAGCGGGTGAGGAGAACAGGCCTCTGAAAAATGTGGGCTTGCTTTAGATGCTGAAAAGTTTTGTTAAAGAAGGATGTGTGTGACGGGGAAAGAGATCTAGGAGATCTAGCAGATTGAAGTTAGTAGATAGGCGGAATCATGGTAGTTGTTTGGATTCGAGGAGGTTCAGTAAATAATGTCCCTCTCTTAATGTTTTTGGATTAACTGAGAAATGAAGTAGGACAGATGGGAGATGTTCGTAAAGCTGATGTTGGAGATTGCGGTGTTAACTGTAGGTAAAAATAATGAGCTTCCTCTAAACGGACTCCAGAGCTAAGCAGCCTTCCCCACCATGTCTCAGATAGCACAGGACAAGGCAGGCACTCCTCTGCAGGGTTAGAACTGCCCCGTACTACTTTTTGCAGCACTGAATGTTTATTTTCTGCCAGCAGCTTGCTTCCAAGAGACAGAAAATGGGGAAACCAGCCAACTGTGCCATTTTATTTTTCTTAAAATTTTCAATCAGTAAGTCAGTATGTCTCTCTTGGGGAGGAGGGAGTAAAGTTTTGGCAGGAGCCCATGAATGTTACTTTAATGGGGTCCCCTTTACATGGAAGTAAACATCAAGAGGCGGAAAGAAGTGTTTTTTGAAATTTTTATTGTTTTAACCCAGTGGTTATAAACCAGGATTGTTATCTTCCTCTAGGAAAGTTTTTGGTTGTAGCAGTGATTGCAGCATACTGATGATGTTTAGTGGGTTGGGGCTAAGGATGCTAAAGATCTTACAATGCACAGAAAAGTTTTATTAAAGAAGGATGTGTGTGACAGGGAAAGAAATCTAGATTAGCAGGAGATTTAAGTTAGTAGATAGGCAGGATCATGGTAGTTGTTTGGATTCCAGGAGGTTCAGTAAATAATGTTCCTCTGTTAATGTTTTTGGATTAACTGAGAAATGTAAGAAAGAATTGTCCCAATAACATTGTCTTCCTTATAAAGGAAGAATTGTCCCGGTTAACCCCCTAGGGACACCCTGAGCCTAGCCCATTGGGTTTTGTCTGCTTCATGGGCTGGGAAAGAGATCAACACTCAGCTAAGAACAATCCTGCTTTGCCTTCCTGAGTTCACTGTCTCAATGCAAACCATCGCTTCTTTGTGGATCCTCTGATCTATTGATGGCAACATAGATTTCGTTCCAGTAGGCTCTGAAATGGGTTAGAATAGCCATTAATTAAATAAATTCCAAAGTAAATTCCAGGACAGAAATTTCATCCCAAAGTCCAGTTCCCATAAGAAACCATGACCTGCCAAATTGTCCAGTGTAACTTAGAAGTTACAAAATGAAATGAAACAACTACATTAAGATGTTCCAAAACTAAAAAAGATGCCCTAAATTTGAATATAGAAACTGTATTAGGGTTCTCCAGAAAAACAGAACCATAGGATATATCTATATGTATATCTATGTCTATATTTGTATCTGTATCTATATAGATACATAAGAGGAGATTCATTATGGGAATTGGCATATATGATTATGGAGGTTGAAATGTCCCATGATAATTCTGTTTGTAAGCTGGAGAAGAACCAGGAAAGCCAGTGGTGTAATTCAGTCTGAGTCCTAAGACCTGAGAACCTGGGATGCCGCTGGTGTGATTCCCAGAGTCTAAAGGTCTGAGACCCAGAAGCACTGATGTCTCAGGGAAGGACTAGATGGATATCCCAGCTATAGAAGGGAGAATGAATTCGTCCTTCCATCGCCTTTTTGTTCTATTCAGGCCCTCAGTGGATTGGATGATGCCTGGCCTGCCCACATTGGGGAGAGTGGATCTTCTTTACTCAGTCTGCTGATTCAAATGCTAATGTCTTTTGGAAACACCCTCACAGACATACCCAGAAATAATGTTTACCAGCTATCTGGGCTTCCCTTAGCACAGCCAAATTGATACATAATGTTAACCATCACAAACACTCTCCCATTATAAATTTCTTGGGGAAAAATATTCAAAGATCTTACCCCTTTTCAAGTTAAGAGTCTGGAAGAATTCAAGTTAATCTAAAGTCCAAAGAATTAAAGTCCAAATTCTTTTGGATTTGTGAGTTAAAAATTCCCCAGAATTGAAGTTTTGTTCTAACTCCAAATTCTTATGCTTAGTCTCAGATAGAGTTTCTTGATGTCTGACTAGAATTGCTTCTCTTTTGGCAGTTGTGTCCGGTGCTATTTCTCACTGGAATTAGTAAAATTTCTTCAAGGTTCCATAAGTTGTATTGATTCTGAACCAAATCTTTGATAAACCTTATTTTTAAAAAAGATTCTAAAAGGTCAACAAGCCATCTAAAATGACCACAGCACTGGTTTTTCACTCACGTAATCTTAGTCCCCAGAACAGTTATCCCAGGCAAAATTATTTCCCCCACACCTTGTCCTTAGTATTTCCAAAGATGCATGCAGGAAGATTGGTGGTATATTTATTGAGCTAAGGGCCTTGAGGTAGGTGGCATATTACATTTCTACTTGGGATAATTTGAGGGAAACATAGTAAGGGTGTAGGCAGAATATAAAGAAGCCACAGGGAGTAGTGTAAACTCCTGGGGTTGGTAATGGGGAGGCTGTTACTACGGCTGGGCCTGAAGAAGGAAGGGAGAGAACAAGTGGAATCCTAACAAGGAGATGACTATGAGAGGCCTCCTGATAAGGGCAGGCAAAAGCCTAGGGAGGAAATAGTTCAACTCACTCTGTCCCTCCTTGGACTCTTCTGAACCAGCTGGAAGCACAGGAGCCCATTAATGAGGTACAAAGTGAAGAAAGCTATCTGACATAGTAACTGAGGAGACAAAAGGATAAAATGAAGAAAGAAAAAAATCTCGATTCAATCTTACTAGGATGCGAGTGAAGCCAGACATCTAGAATCCATGACCAGTGAGTTTAAGCTTAATTGGGAGAAATCCCTTATCAAGAAGTTATTTTTGTCACCATTGATTTACTATAATCTGGAGAAGGAAAACATTTATGTATGCTTCTTCAGTCCTCAGAAAGTGGCTGTTTTTGTCTTCCAGCTAAGCTTAAAAATTTCAGTGCTGGCAGCCCTACTCACCAAGTCTTACGTGAGGTGTTTTTCCTCCTGAGGTGTTTTTCCTCCTGAGGTGTTTTTTACCGTACCTCAGTGAAAATCTGTCAATGCACTATCGAAACCTATCCCTATCAAAATGTATCCCTTTGAGCCTCATATTGGCCAGTAGCCAATTGTATGCTGTTATATGCTGCTGTCTTAGTCCATTCCTGCTGTCTTATACTTTAGACTGGGTGATTTATAAAGAGCAGAAATTTATTTCTCAGAGTTCTGGAGGCTGGCAAGTCCAAAATTATGGCACTGGCCGACTCAGCCTCTGGTGAGAGCTGTGTTCTGCTTCAAAGATGGAGCCTTCTTGCTGCCTCCTTACGTGGCAGAGGGAAGAGAAGCAGACAGCTTCTCACACCTCTTAGACCACTAATCTTTTATACCATCACATTGGTGATTCAGTTTCAGCATGTGAATTTTGTGGGGACATATTTAGACCATAGCATGTACCAAGCTCAAAATGCTCTGCCACTTACTAAAAAGCCCTGGTCCCACCTAAAGTCTGTCAACCGTTATTGATTTTGATGTTTTAAATTAATAGACTTTATTTATTTAGAACAGGTTAAGATATATAGAAAACTTGAGCAAAATGTACAGTTCCCAGAGAGCCTCTCACCTTTCTCCTCCGTACCTGCCCAGTTCTCCCTATTCTTAACATCGTGCATTAGCGTGATACATCGTTACAGTTGATGAACCCAATATTGATACATTGTGATGAACTAAATTCCGTAGTTTACACTAAGGTTGACTCTGTGTTGTACATTCTATGGGTTATGACAAATGTATAATGACATGTATTCATCATTAAAGCATCATAGAGAATAGTTTCACTGTCCTAAAAGATCATCTGTGCTCTGCCTGTTCATCCTTTCCTCCTGCCAATCCCCTGGCAACCACTGATCCTTTTACTGTCTCCATGGTTTTGCCTTTTCCCGAATGTCATATAGTTGGAATCGCACACTATGTAGCCTTTTTCAGATTAACTTCTCCAACTGTTATTTCGCTCTGCAAATTTCACCTCCTGGTTGTTTCTCAAGCATACTACTCTTAACAAAGAAGATATCTTAGTTTTGTGGTATAGAACTAATTTTACATTTTAAACAAAATTTCAGAATGAATCAATTTACTGTTAGAGAAACTAACAACCCAAGAAGAGCTGATAATTCGCTTTGAGTCCAAAGGAAAGAAAAAAAAAATGATGTCCCAGCTCAAGGCAGTCAGGCAGGAGGAATTCTTTCTTACTAAGCATTTTCTTTTCTATTAACCTAATTGGATGAGGCCCCATCATGTTAGAGAGAGCCATCTGTTTTGCTCAGTCTGCTGATTCAAATGTTAATTTTATTCAGAATCACCCTCACAGACATACCCAGAATAATATTTGACCAAATATCTGGGCACTCTGTGACCCAATTAAATTATCAAATTGACACATAAGCTTAACCATCACAGAAACTGAAAGGAGCAAACTACTGTGTGTGTGTGTGTGTGTGTGTGTGTGTGTGTGTGTGTGTGTGCGCGAGGGAGAGAGAGAGAGAGAGAGGGAGAGAGAGACTAGTGAGATCTTTTTCTCTTTCCAGAGACACGAATACTATCTAATATAGTCACTGAGTTGTGAGTTGCCTAAGAGTGGGCTCATCTTAATCATCTTTCCATTATTGTGCCACACAGAATATCTGCTGCAGAGCACGTACAGGGTAAATCTTGAATAAATCAACAAATGGTTAAATAAGTAAAAGTAGCTCTTGCAGTGCAACATACAAAGGGAGTAGGGTCCTTTTTGAAAGAGTTTACTTGATGGCCCAGAATTTGGCTGTTTGATTTTGTATTGGTGTTTTGGTTTTGGAAATCTGTACTATTTTTTTTTTAACTTTTATTTTAGGCTTAGGGATACATGTGAAGGTTTGTTACATAGGTAAACTCATGTCATGGGGGTTTGTTGTACAGATTATTTCATCACTCATTTATTAAGCCCAGTATCCAATAGTTATCTTTTCTACTCCTCTTCCTTTTCCCACTCTCCACCCTCATGTAGACCCTAGTGTCTCTTGTTTCCTTCTCTGCGTCCATGTGTTCTCATCATTTAGCTTCCACTTTAGTTCCCATCATTTAGTTCCCATTTAGTGAGAACATGCAGTATTTGGTTTTCTGTTCCTGCATTACTTTGCTAAGGATAATAGCCTCTAGCTCCATCCATGTTCCTGCAAAAGACATGATCTTATTCTTTTTTATGGCTTCATAGTATTCCATAGTGTATATGTAGCACATTTTCTGTATTCAGTGTGTCATTGATGGGCACTTAGGTTGATTCCATGTCTTTGCTATTTTGAATAGTGCTGCAATGAACATTCGTGTGCATATGCCTTATGGTAGAGTGCTTTATATTCCTCTGGCTATATACCCAGGAAAAAGATTGCTGGGTAAAATGGTAGTTCTGCTTTTAGCTGTTTGAGGAATCACCATACTGCTTTCCACAATGGTTGAACTTATTTACACTCCCATCAACAGTGTATAAGTGTTTCCTTTTCTCCGCAATCTCATTAGTATCTGTTATTTTTTGACTTTCTAATAATAGCCATTCTGACTGGTGTGAGACGGTATCTCATGGTGGTTTTGATTTGCATTTCTCTAATGATCAGTGATGTAGGGAAAAGAAAGAGAGATCCGACTGTTACTGTGTCTATGTAGAAAGGGAAGACATAAGAGACTCCCTTTTGAAAAAGACCTGTACTTTAAACAATTGCTTTGCTGAGATGTTGTTAATTTGTAGCTTTGCCCCAGCCACTTTGACCCAACCTGGAGCTCACAAAAACATGTGTTGTATGAAATCAAGGTTTAAGGGATCTAGGGCTGTGCAGGACGTGCCTTGTTAACAAAATGTTTACAAGCAGTATACTTGGTAAAAGTCATGGCCATTCTCTAGTCTCAATAAACCAGGGGCACAATGCACTGCGGAAAGCCGCAGGGACCTCTGCCCTTGAAAGCAGGATATTGTCCAAGGTTTCTCCCCATGTGATAGTCTGAAATACGGCCTCGTGGGATGAGAAAGACCTGACCGTCCCCGAGCCCGACACCCGTAAAGGGTCTGTGCTGAGGTGGATTAGTAAAAGAGGAAAGCCTCTTGCAGTTGAGATAGAGGAAGGCCACTGTCTCCTGCCTGCCCCTGGGAACTGAATGTCTCGGTATAAAACCCGATTGTACATTTGTTCAATTCTGAGATAGGAGAAAAACCGCCCTATGGTGGGAGGTGAGACATGTTTGCAGCAATGCTGCCTTGTTATTCTTTACTCCACTGAGATGTTTGGGTGGAGAGAAACATAAATCTGGCCTACGTGCACGTCCAGTCATAGTACCTTCCCTTGAACTTAATTATGACATAGATTCTATTGCTCACGTGTTTGTTGCTGACCTTCTCCTTATTATCACCCTGCCCTCCTACTACATTCCTTTTTGCTGAAATAATGAAAATAATAATCAATAAAAATTGAGGGAACTCAGAGACCGGTGCCGGTGCAGGTCCTTGGTGTGCTGAGCGCTGGTCCCCTGGGCCCACTGTTGTTTTTCTATACTTTGTGTCTTATTTCTTTTCTCAGTCTCTCTCTCTCATCCCACCCAACTTGAAATACCCACAGGTGTGGAGGGGCAGGCCACCCCTTCACAGTGATGTTGAGCTTTTCTTCCAATGCTTATTGGTCACGTGTATGTTTTCTTTTGAATATTGCCTTTTCATATTCTGTGCCCATTTTTAAATGGGATTGTTTGTCTCTTGTAAATTTGTTTAAGTTGCTTATAGATGCTGGCTGTTAGATCTTTGACAGATACTTTCTTTCATTCTGTAGGTTGTCTATTTACTCTGTTGATAGTAACTTTTGCTGCGCAGAAGCCCTTAAGTTTAACTAGATCCCATTTGTCAATTTTTGTTTCTGTCGCTATTGCTTTTGGTGTCTTTTTCATGGAACCTTTACTCGTTCCCATGCCCAGGATGGTATTGCATAGGTTGTCTTCCAGGGTTTTTATAGTTTTGGATTTTACATTTAAGTTTTTAGTTCACCTTGAGTTGATTTCATTATATGATGTAAGGAAGGGGTCCAGCTTCAATCATGTGCATATGGCTAGCCAGTTATCCCAGCACCATTTATTGACTAGGGAGTCTTTTCCCCTTTGGTTGTTTTTGTCAGCTTTGTCAAAGTTCAGATGGTCATAGGTGTGCAGCCTTATTACTGGGCTCTGTGTTCTGTTCTATTGGTCTATGTGCCTGTATTTGTACCAGTACCATGCTGTTTTGGTTACTGTAGCCCTGTATTATAGTTTGAAGTTGGTAAAATGATGCCATCAGCGTTGTTCTTTTTTCTTAGAATTGCCTTGGCTATTCAGGCTCTTTTTTTGGTTTCATATGAATTTTTAAACAGTTTTTTCTAGTTCTGTGAATAATGTCATTGGTGGTTTGATAGGAATAGTACTGAATCTGTAAATTGCTTTGGGCAGTATGGCCATTTTAATGATAGTGATTCTTCCTATTCATAAGCATGGGATGTTTTTCCATTTGTTGGTGTCTTCTCTGATTTTTTTTGTGCAAGGTTTTGTGATTCTCATTGTAGAGATTTCTTACCTTCCTGGTTATCTGTATTCTTAGGTATTTTATTCTTTTTGTGGCAATTATGAATGGGATTGTCTTTCTGGTTTGGCTCTTGGTGTGACTGTTGTTGGTGTAGTGATATTTGTACATTGGGGAATTCACAGTCTTAAGAGACTTAAAGAACCCATGAGTTCTATATTTTTAATGCCCTGAAGCTCTTAAAAATTAACCAAAGTGGCAGTTTGTCCTTAGTGCATACAATTAGAAAATTATTTGGAGGTTGTGCTAGAGTGGCAATAACGGTACAGTGGAGGCTAAAGTAATAATGATTTACAGAACTCAAAGCATCCCAGATTCCAAAAATATGTGGCTTGAAGCTAGACAGAGCATGCCCATTGACATGATTAGGCTTTGGGTCCCCACTCAAATCTCATTTTGAATTGCAATCTCCCTAAGCCCCGTAATCCCCATGTGTCAAGGGAGAGAAGAGGTAGAGGTAATTGAATCATGGGGGCAGTTTCCCCCATGCTGTTCTTGTGAGAGTGAGTGACTTCTCACTAGATCTGATGGTTTTATAAGGGGTTCTTCCCGCTTTATTCGGCACTTCTCATTCCTGCCGCCTTGTAAAGAAGGTACCTTGCTTCCCCTTCCCCTTCCACCATGTTTGTAAGTTTCCGGAGGCCTTCCCAACCATGCTGAACTGTGAGTCAATTAAACTTATTTCCTTTATCAATTACCCAGTCTCAGGCAGTTCTTTATAGCAATGTGAAAATGGACTAATACACCCATTTAATTGTTTCCAAATTTAGCTGTCAGATAAGTCTTTGCCCCTTCTCTGAAATTGTTTACTCATTCGTAAAACAGTACAATAATGCCTTATGCATAGGGTTGTTTTAAGAATTGAATGAGATAATTTACTTTAAGTGCCTGAGTATAGAATACGTGGACACCAGGGTAGCATGGGTCTCATCTGGGTCTAACTGGGCTCTAGAAATGCATGGGGAGCTGATTCAAAAGAGTGAACAGAAATTTTATTTACAGAGATACCCAGGAGCCTCCCTGGAAACAACTTTTTGATCATTTGAGTAATGTGTATATCCTAATATTTGAATGATATCTTGTACTTGGATTTTTCTTCTGGCCCAACATTTCATGTTTGCATATTATATAAGACTGTGAGAGAAGAGGCTTAACAAGGATGTAAAAAGAGGAAGAGCAGTTTCATAGAAATCTCTGTGAACTATTATGGATATCAGCAGGACTTAGATCCCATTTTTCTTATAAATGAAGAGAGGAGAAATATTTTTTCCCACTTTACCACAGACCTTTATGTATCATTGACACCCTAAAGCAGTTCTTCTCAACATTTTTTAATATCACGTGAACATAAAAACTATAATGTTTGTATGTCACCATGGGGTTACTGGAATAGATCCAGGGTCATCACCATCGTGCTTGATGAAAATATAAGATGAGGTCAAGGGTAAGGTTAGTACATGAAGCTTGTGCTGGGAGGTACTGTTCTACCAGAGATGGTACTAAATTTTTACTTTAAGTTGTATGATAAACCCAAAAATAAACCCAACCCAAAATAAAAAACAGGATCAGTTACAAAGTTCACAGTATTCATGATGTAAAAATAATTCCAGAGTTTTTGTTATTCTTTTCGATAGTGAGATCAGAGAAAAACATCTCCCATGAGACTTCACTGTGAAGACATTATGAAATATGGTAAAAACAAATGTCTTCATAATCATATTTATGATAAATATAGTGGTGAGTTTCATAGGGATTTAAATAAAATCATCCAGTATAGCCTGACATTGATTCAAATCACTATTAAGAAAATGAATTTTGTGATGTGTGTGTGGTAGAGAGTATAATGTAATGAATTCTGGATACTCAATTTTATGATGCTCTGGCTTAATCTAAGTATAACTTTTAGAATAAAGTATTTCTAAACCCTGCCTACACATTAGAATCACTTTTGGTACTTTTGAAAGACATGTATGCCTGGCCCCATCCCCACAAATTCTGATCCTTTTATCTTGGGTGGGATCTAGGCATAGGCTAAAAATTATAGATGCGTGACATTTTCTTCAGATAATCCTTCATAAATATTATTTCTCTCCACTGAGTTTGCTGTGAATGTGACACAATATATATTTGTCAGGAAGAGAATGTATTTCCTGACAAAGGCTTGATTCATATATATTTTATATTTTTAATCAAGTGCAGAGCCTTAACAGTCAGCTGACTTGTAGATGGGATTGGCAGTATAGTGTAAAATCAAGCAGCCTGACAAGAACATATGCCTAAGAAAGTTGTAAACAGTACCAAGATTCCCTTCAAGAGTTCTGGGCAACTTTTCACCCACATTTGAATGGGTGAAAGAAGCTTCAAAATTCTTGGCCATTGATTATAACCACAGTAACCTGGAATAGTTTTAAAGCAGCTGTAACCGAACACCCTCCTTGAGCCATAACAAAATTATCGATAAAACTCCATTAGAATGTCTTTGAGCAATGTGACTTCTAGTATTACTCTCCAAGAAAAATGGGTTTCAAAAATATGCCACAAAAGTGAATGATGTGAATCCTTACATGAATATGTTAACTATAAACATATAGAAATAAACCGGTTCACATTTAGGGGATGCTATCAAAAATATTTATTGGTTTTACATATGTTGATTTGTTGCGTTCCTTGTGGGAAGTATTTAGCTAAAAGATCCACTTGTCTATTAAGAGTATATGTAATTCACTGTAATGAAAGCATGTCATCTGAACACCACAAATGATCCTTAAAAATATGTATAACAGTTTTATTAAGAAATAATTCACATATCCTACAATTCGCTCGCTTAACTTGTACAATTCAATGATTTTTAGCATATTCACAGAATTGTATGATCACCACTACAATCCATTTTAGAACATTTTCATCACCCCAGAAAGAACCTCCAAACCCATTAGTAGTCACTCCCCATTTCCTCCCAACCTCTGCTTCCCCAGCCCTTGGGAACCACTAATCTGCTCTTTGTTTCTATAGATTGTCCTATTTGGAACATGTCATGTGAATAGAATAATACAATATATCATCTTTATGATTGCCTTCTTTCACTTAGCATAATATTTCCAAGGTAATCCATGTTATAGCATGTGTCACTACTTTGTTTCTTTTAATTCCATTACATGGCTATGCCACATTTTGCTTATCCATTTATCAATAGATGGCCAGTGAGGCCAGTTTCAACTTTTTGGCTATTAAGTATTATGCTGCTACAAACATTTGTGTGAAAACTTTTGTGTAGACATATGTTGTCATTTCTCTTGGGTATATACCTCAGAGTGGAATTGCTGGATTGTGTAGTAACTCTATGATTAACCTCTAGAGGAACTTCCAGACCTTTTCCAAAGTGGCTGTACCATTTCACATTGCCACTGGCTTTGTATGAGGTTTCTGATTTCTCCACATCTTCTCCGATGCTTATTATTGTCTGTTTTTTTTTTTTGATTTGAGTCATCCTAGTAGCTGTGAAGTGGTATCTCAAAACCACTAAAAGAACTGTTCTTATTTGCATTTTTTCCCTGATGGCTGATAATGACAATTGATGAGTATTTCTACATCTTCTTTGGAGAAATATCTATTCAGACCCTTTGCCTATTTTTGTGTATTTTATTCATTTAATTTTAATAATTTCACCTTTTTAGAGTCAAGGGTACATATGCATGTTTGTTACAAGGGTATATTGCATGATGCTGAGGTTTGGAATATGATTGAACCCATCACCACCCAGGAAGTGAGCATAGTAGACAATAGTTAGTTTTTTTTTTTTTACCTTTTCTTCCCCTTTTAGTAGTCTTGAGTGTCCACCGTTGCCATCTTTATGTCCATGAGTATCCAATGTTTAGCTCCCATTTATAAGTGAAAACATGCAGTATTTGGCTTTCCACTCTTGAGTTAATTTGCTTAGGATAATGGCCTCCAGCTACATTCATGTTACTGCAAAGGACATGATTTCATTCTCTTTTCATGGCTGCATAGTATTCCATGGTATATATGTACCACATTTTCTTATCCAGCCCACTGTTGATGGGCACATAGGTGGATTCTATGTCTTTGTTATTGTGAATATTACTATGGATGAGCTTATAAGTTCATGTGTTTTTTTGGTATAATGGTCTATTTTTCTTTGGGTATATACCCAGTAATGGGATTGCTTGGTTGAATGGTAGTTCTGCTTTAAATTATTTGATAAATCCTCAAACTGCTTTCCACAGGGCCTGAACTAATTTACATTCTCACCAACAGTGTATAAGCCTTCCCTTTTCTCTGGGTATTTTCCTTTTCTTTGGATATTAGACCTTTGTCAGATGCGTAGTTTGTGACTATTTTTTCCCATTCTGTAGGTTGTCTGTTTATTCTGTTGATAGATTTTTTTTTTTTTTAGCTGTGCAGAAGCTCTTTAATTAGATCCCATTTGTCAATTTTTATTTTTGTTGTAACTGCTTTTGAGGCCTTAGTCATAAGTTACTTCCCAAGGCCCATGTCTGGAATAGTGTTTCCTAAGTTTTCTTCTAGAATTCTTATAGTTTGAGGTATCACATTTAAATCTTTAATCCATCTTGAGTTAATTTTTATATGTGGTGAAAGGTCGGGGTCCAGTTTTCTTCTTCTACATGTGGCTAGCCAGTTTCTAGCACCATTTATTGAATAAAGAGTTCTTTCCCTATTGCTTATTTTTTCCAATTTTGTCAAAGATAAGATGATTGTAAGTGTATGGCTTTATTTTTGAATTCACTATTCTGTTCCATTGGACTATGTCTGTTTTTGTACCAGCACCATGCTGTTTTGATTACTGTAGCCTTATAGTATAGTTTGAAGCTGGGTAATGTGATGCCTCTGTCATTCTTCATTTGGCTTAGGATTGATTTAGCCATTCAAGTTCTTTTTTGTTTCCATATGAATTTTGGAATTTTTTTTTCTAATTCTGCGAACAATGACGTTGGTAGTTTGATAGGGATAGCATTGAATCTGTAGATTGCATTGGTCTCTAAGACCATTTTAATGGTGTTGATTCTTCCAATCCATAAGCATGGAATGTTTTTCCATTTATTTGTGTCATTTTTGATTTCTTTCAGCAGTGTTTTGTACTTTTCCTTTTGTACTTCTCCTGTAGAGATCTTTCACATCCTGGGTTAGCTGTTTTCCTAGGTATTTTATTTTATTTTATTTATTTTTTGTGGCTATTGTAAATGGGATTGCATTCTTGATTTGTCTCTCAGCTTGTATGTCATTGGTCTGTAGAAATGCTCCTGATTTTTGTACATTGATCTTGTATTGTGAAACTTTACTGAAGTCATTTATCAGTTCCAGGAGCCTTTTGGCTGGGTCTTTAGGGTTTTCTAGGTATAGACTCATATTGTCAGCGAATAGAGATAGTTTGACTTCTTCTTTTCCTATTTGGATGCCTTTTATTTCTTTCTCTTGCCTGATTCCTCTGGCTAGGGCTTCCAGTACTACGTTGAATAGAAGTGGTGAAAGTGGGCATTTTAGTTCTCAAGCTTTTGCCCATTCTTAAATTGTGTTATTTTATTCTTTTTGTGTTATAAGAGTACTGTATATATTCTACATAGAAGTCTCTTGTCAGACATGATTTTCAAATATTTTCTCCCATTCTGTGAATTGTCTTTTCACTTTTCAGATGGTATTCTTTCTAGTGTAAAAGGTTTACATTTTGATGAAGTCCAATTTATTTTTTCTTTTGATGTTTATGCTCTTGGTTATCATATCTAAGAAACCATTATTAAATCCAAGGTCCAGAAACTTTTAGCCCTTACTTTTAGGTCTGTGATCCATTTTGAGTTATTTTTTGGTGTCTGTGAAATGAATAAAGGATCTAAATTTATTCATTTATTTATTTTTGTATGTAGATATCCAGTTGTCCCCTCCTCATTTGTGGAAAAGACCATTCTTTTCCCATTGAATTATCTTGGTACACTTTTTTTTTAAATTTTTATTTTATTTTATTTTATTTTTATTATTATACTTTAAGTTTTAGGGTACATGTGCACAACGTGCAGGTTAGTTACATATGTATACATGTGCCATGTTGGTGTGCTGCACCTAGTAACTCGTCATTTAACATTAGGTATATCTCCAAATGCTATCCTTCCCCCCTCCCCCATCTCCCCACCCCACAACAGGCCCCCGTGTGTGATAAAGGGCTAATATCCAGAATCTACAATGAACTCCAACAAATTTACAAGAAAAAAACAAACAACCCCATCAACAAGTGGGCGAAAGATATGAACAGACACTTCTCAAAAGAAGACATTTATGCAGCCAAAAGACACATGAAAAAATGCTCATCATCACTGGCCATCAGAGAAATGCAAATCAAAAACCACAATTAAGAACACCAGTTAGAATGGCGATCATTAAAAAGTCAGGAAACAACAGGTGCTGGAGAGGATGTGGAGAAATAGGAACACTTTGACACTGTTGGTAGGACTGTAAACTAGTTCAACCATTGTGGAAGTCAGTGTGGTGATTCCTCAGGGATCTAGAACTAGAAATACCATTTGACCCAGCAATCCCATTACTGGGTATATACCCAAAGGATTATAAATCATGCTGCCATAAAGACACATGCACATGTATGTTTATTGTGGCACTATTCACAATAGCAAAGACCGGAACCAACCCAAATGCCCAACAGTGATAGACTGGATTAAGAAAATGTGGCGCATATACACCATGGAATACTTGGTACACTTTTAAAAAGTTAATCAAACACACACACACGCGCGCGTGTACACACACACATTTATATAACGGCTTATTTCTGGACTTTCAGTTCTATTTCATTGATCTATATGTTTATCCTCATGCTAGCACCACACTGTCTTGATTGATGAAATTGGAAAATGTGAGTCCTCTTACTGGTTCTTCTTTCCAAGATTGCTTTGGCTGTTTTGAGTCCTTTGAAATTGCATATAAACTTTAGAATCAGCTTGTCAATTTCTCCCAAAAAGCCATTTGGGATTTTGATAGGGATTGTGTTGAATCTGTAGATCAACATGGGGAGTATAACCATCTTAACAATATTAGGTCTTCTGATCCATGAACATTTACTTAGGTCTTTCCACTTTAGATTTTCTTAAATTCTTTCAATAGTATTTTGTAGTTTTCAGAGTTTGTTTTGCACTTGTTTTGTTAAATTTGTTCCTATGTATTTTATTCATTTTAATGCTATGTAAATAGGATATTCTTAATTTCATTTTTGGATTGGTCATTGCTGGTGTATAGAAATACAATTGATTTTTGTATATTGGTCTTATACCCTGCAACATCACTTCACTTGCTTCTTAATTCCAATAGGCTTATTAGGGGATTCCTTGGTATATTCTTGGTATATTCCTTGGTATATAAAAGGACATGTCATATGCAAATAGAGATAGTTTTACTCTTTTCTTTCCTTTCTGGATGTGTTTTATTTCATCTTCTTGCCTAATTGCCATGTATGGAACCTCCAATACAGTTTTATTTATTTTTATTTTAAATTTTTTTATTATTTTATTTTATTTTTCCATAAGTTATTGGGGTACAGGTGGTATTTGGTTACATGAATAAGTTCTTTAGTGGTGATTTGTGAGATCCTGGTGCACCCATCACCCGAGCAGTATACACTGCACCCTATTTGTTGTCTTTTATCCCTTGTCCCCCTCCCACTCTTCCCAAGTCCCCAAAGTCCATTGTATCCTTCTTATGCCTTTGCATCCTCATAGCTTACCTCCCATAGAACAATAAGAACATACAATGTTTGGTTTTCCATTCCTGAGTTATTTCACTTAGAATAATACTATATATATATATATATATATATATATATATATATATATATATGTAATTCCATCATATATATGTGTGGATATATATATATATATATATATATATATATATATATATATATATAGCAGTTTCTTTATCCACTCATTGATTGATGGGGGCATTTGGGTTGGTTCCACAATTTGCAATTGTGAATTGTGCTGCCATAAACATGCATGTGCAAGTATCTTTTTCGAATAATGACTTCTTTTCCTCTGGGTAGATACTCAGTAGTGGGATTGCTGGTTTAAATGGTAGTTCTACTTTTAGTTCTTTAAGGAATCTCCACACTGTTTTCCATAGCGACTGTATTAGTTTACATTCCCATCAGCAGTGTAGAAGTCCCTGATTGCCGCATCCACGCCAACATCTACTGGTTTTTGATTTTTTGATTATGGCCATTCTTGCAGTAGTAAGGTGGTATCATGTTATGGTTTTGCTTTGCATTTCCCTGAACATTAGTGATGTTGAGCATTTTTTTCATAAGTTTGTTGGCCATTTGTATATCTTCTTTTGAGAATTGTCTATTCATGTACTTAGCCCACTTTTTGATGGAATTATTTGTTTTTTTTTCTTACTGATTTGTTTGAGTTCATTGTAGATTCCCAATATTAGTCCTTTGTCAGATGTATAGATTGTGAAGATTTTTTCCTACTCTGTGGGCTGTCTGTTTACTCTGCTGACTGTTCCTTTTGCTGTGCAAAAGCTCTTTAGTTTAATTAGGTCCCAGCTATTTATTTTTGTTTTTATTGCATTCGCTTTTGGGTTTTTGGTCATGAAATCCTTGCCTAAGCCAATGTCTAGAAGGGTTTTTCCAATGTTAACTCCTAAAATTTTTATAGTTTCAGGTCTTAGGTTTAAGTCCTTAATCCATCTTGAGTTGATTTTTGTAGAACCTGAGAATGAGTATCCAGTTTCATTCTCCTGTGGCTAGCCAATTATCCCAGCACCATTTGTTGAAAAGGGTGTGCTTTCTCCACTTTATGTTTTTGTTTGCTTTGTTGAAGATCAGTTGGCTGTAAGTATTTGGGTTTATTTCTGGATTCTCTATTCTGTTCCATTGGTTTATGTGCCTATTTTTATACCAGTACCACACTGTTTTGGTGACTATGGCCTTATTGTATAGTTTGAAATCAGGTAGTGTGATGCCTCCAAATTTGTTCTTTTTGCTTAGTGTTGCTTTGGCTATGTGGGCTCTTTTTTGTTCCATATGTATTTTAGGATTGTTTTTTTCTAACTCTGTGAAGAACGATGGTGGTATTTTGTTGGGGATTGCATTGAGTTTGTAGATTACTTTTGGTAGTATGGTCATTTTCACAATATTGATTCTACCCATCCATGAGCATGGGATGTGTTTCCATTTGTTGGTGTCATCTATGATTTCTTTCAGCAGTGTTTTGTAGTTTTCCTTGTAGAGGTTTTTTGACTTTTTTGTTAGGTCTATTCCTAAGTATTTTATTTTTTTGCAGCTATTATAAAAGGGGTTGAGTCTTTGATTCAATTCTCTGCTTGGTCGCTGTTGGTGTATAGAAGAGCTACTGATTTGTGCACATTAATCTTGTATCCGGAAACTTTGCTGAATTCTTTTATCAGTTCTAGGAGCTTTCTGGAGGACTCCTTAGGGTTTTCAAGGTAAATGATCATATCACCAGCAAACAGGGACAGCTTGACTTCCTCTTTACTGATTTGGATGCCCTTTATTTCTTTCTTTTGTCTGATTGCTCTGGCTAGGACTTCCAGTACCATGTTGAAGAGGAGTGGTGAGAGTGGGCATCCTTGTCTTGTTCCTGTTCTCAGAGGGAATGGTTTCAACTTTTCCCCTTCAGTATTATGTTGGCTGTGGGTTTGCCATAGATGGCTTTTATTCCAATAAGGTATGTCCCTTGTATGCTGATTTTGCTGAGAGTTTTAATCATAACAGGATGCTGGATTTTGTCTAATGCTTTTCTTGCATCTATTGAGATGATCATATGACTTTTGTTTTTAATTCAGTTTATGTGGTGTATCACATTTATTGACTTATGTATGTTAAATCATCCCTGCATCCCTGGTATGAAACCCACTTGATCATGGTGGATTATCTTTTTGATATGTTGTTGGATTCAGTTAGCTAGTATTTTGTTAACGATTTTAGCATCTGTGTTCATCAAGGATATCTGTGTGTAGTTTTCTTTTTTGGTTGTGTCCTTTCCTGGTTTTGGTATTAGGGTGATGCTGGCTTCATAGAATGAATTAGGGAGGGTTCCTTCTTTATCTTGTGGAATAGTGTCAAAAGGATTGGTACAAATTCTTCTTTGAATGTCTGGTAGAATTCTGCTGTGGATCCGTTTGGTCCTGGACTTTTTTTGTTGTTGGTAATTTTAAAATTATTATTTCAATCTCACTGCCTGTAATTGGTCTGTTTGGGGTATGTAATTCTTCCTGATTTAAGCTAGGAGGGTAGTATTTTTCCAGGAATTTATCCATCTCTTCTAGGTTTCCTAGCTTATATGTGTAAAGGTGTTCATAGTAGCCTTGAATAATCTTTTGTATTTCAGTGGTGTCAGTTGTAATATCCCCTGTTTTGTTTCTCAGTGAGGTTATTTGGATTTTCTCTCTTCTTTTCTTGGTTAATCTTGCTAATGGTCTATCAATTTTATTTATCTTTTCAAAGAACCACCTTTTTGTTTCATTTACCTTTTGAATTTTTTTGTTTGTTTGTTTCAGTTTCATTTAGTTCTGCTCTGATCTTGGTTATTTCCTTTCTTCTGCTGGGTTTGGGTTTGGTTTGTTCTTGTTTCCTTAGTTCCTTGAGGTGTGACCTTAGATTGTGTGTTTGTGCACTTTCAAACTTTTTGATGTAGGCATTTGGGGCCATGAACTTTCCTCTTAGCACCACCTTAGCTGTATCCCAGAGGTTTTGATAGGTTGTGTTATTATCGTCACTCAATTTGAATAATTTTTAAATTTCCATCTTCATTTCATTTTCGACCCAATGCTCACTCAGGAGCAAGTTATTTAATTTCCATGTATTTGCGTGGTTTTGAAGGTTCCTTTTGGAGTTGATTTACAGTTTTACTCCACTGAGGTCTGAGAGAGTGCCTGATATAATTTCAATTTTCTTAGACTTATGAGGCCTGTTTTATGGCCTATCATATGGTTTATCTTGGAGAAGGTTCCGTGTGCTGTTGAATGGAATGTGTATTTTGTGGTTGTTGGATGAAATGTTCTGTATATATCTGTTAAGTCCGTTTGTTCCAAGGTATAGTTTAAATCCATTGTGTCTTTGTTGACTTTCTGTCTTGGTGAGCTGTCTAGTGCTGTCAGTGGAGTATTGAAGTCCCCCACTATTATCGTGTTGTTGTCTATCTCATTTCTTTGGTCTATTAGTAATTGAGTGATCATTTTATACATTTGGGAGCTCCAGTGTTAGGTGCATATGTGTTTAGAATTGTGATATTTTCCTGTTGGACAAGGCCTTTTACCATTATATAATGTCCCCGTCTCTTTTAACTACTGTTGCTTTAAAGTTTGTTTTGTCCGATATGAGAATAGCTACCCCTGCTCACTTTTGGTGTCCATTTGCATGAAATGCCTTTTCCCACCCCTTTACTTTAAGTTATATGAGTCCTTATGTGTTAGGTGGGTTTCTGGAGCATTTTGCATTTCTAAAAGTGTGTCCACAGTTTCTTGATTTTTTTTTTAAAGCTATTTATTTTCTTGAATATTTCTCCCTTCACTTCTTGTATCATTTTCTGGATTTCTTTGCATCAGGCTTCACCTGTCTCTGGTCCCTCCCTGATTAGCTTAATAACTAACCTCCCGAATTCTTTTTCATTTAAATCAGGGATTTTTTTTTTTCTTTGTTTGGATCCATTGCTGGTGAACTAGTGTGATTTTTGGGGGGTGTTGACAAGCCTCGTTTTGTCATATTACCAGGATTGGTTTTCTGGTTCCTTCTCATTTGGGTAGGCTCTGTCAGAGGGAATGTCTAGGGCTGAAGGCTGTTGTTCAGATTTTTTGTCCCATGGGTGTTCCCTTGATGTAGTATTCTCCCCCTTTTCCTGTGGATGTGACTTCCTCTGAGCCGAGCTGCAGTGATTGTTGTCTCTCTTCTTAGTCTAGACACCCAGTGAGTCTATCTGCCTCCAGGCTGGTACTGGGGGTTGTCTGCACAGAGTCCTGTGATGTGAACCATCTATGGGTCTCTCAGCCATGGATACCAGCAACTGTTCTGGTGGAGGTGGCAGACAGTGCAGTAGACTCTGTGGGGGTCCTTAGCTTTGGTGGTTTAATGCTCTATTTTTTGTGCTGGTTGGCCTCCTGCCAGGAGGTGGCACTTTCCAGAAAGCATCAGCTGTAGTAGTATGGAGAGTAACCAGTGGTGGGTGGGGCCCTAGAACTCCCAACATTATATGTCCTTTGTCTTCTGCTACCAGGATGGGTAGGGAAGGACTATCAGGTAGGGGCAGGGCTAGGTGTGTCTGAGCTCAGACTCTCCTTGGCAGGGGTCTTGCTGTGACTGCTGTGGGGGATGGGGTGAGATTCCCAGGTCACTGGAGTTGTGTACCTAGGAGAATTATGGATGCCTCTGCTGAGTCATGCTGGTTGTCAGGGAAGTGGGGGAAAGCCAGCAGTTACAGGCCTCACCCAGCTCCCACGCAAACTGAAGGGCTGGTTTCACTCCCACTGTGCCCCCACCCAGCGGCCCTGAGTGTGTTTTCAGGTGGAGGGCGAGTCAGGCTTGAAAATTTGCCTGAGGCTTTCTGCCTCCCAGCTGTGAAAGAAAAGGGCTTTAATTCTTCCCCCACCTGTGAAGTCTGCATGCTGGATTTGCGCCCTCCCCTGAGTTCTGGCTAGGAGGTTTCTCTCCCTGTTCAAATTATTACAAAATTCAGCTAGCGAAGTCCTTCTCCTTGTGGAGTTTTACCCCCTGCTCCTCTGGCCTCCCTCCTGGTGGATCCCTGTGGTGCCAGGTAGGAACGGGCTGCTTGGGGATCCAGCGAGCTCCCAGGGCCTTTCTGCTGCTTCATCTACCCCTGTATTTCACTCAGCTCAGCTCTCTAACTTGACTCACCTCCAGGTGAAGTCGAGAACTTCTCTTGCAAACAGGCCTTCAGCTTCTTCAGTGGGGTGTGTGTTCGGGAGAGAAGGGTCTCCCTTTCCCACTTCTGCAGTTGGGGCACTCGCAGTATTTGGGGTGTCTCCTGGGTCCTGCAGGAGCAGCCCGCGTCCTTCAGAGAGTCTGTGGGTCCTCTCAGGATTGCTGATTTGTCCTTGCAGTCGATCTGGAGCTAAAATTCACAGTACAAGCCTCTGCGTGCTGCTCTATCTGGAGCTGCAATCTAGTCCTGCCTCCCGTCTGCCATGGTCCCTTAATCCCCGCTCCAATACAGTTTTAAATGGAAGTGCTGTGAGTAGCCATTCTTGTCTTGTTCCTGATTTTAGGGGAAAAGCATTCAATCTTTCATTATTAAGTATGTGGGTGATATGGTTTGGCTGTGACTCCACCCAAATCTCATCTTGAATTTTAGCCCCCATAATTCCCATGGGTGTGGGAGGGACCCAGTGGGAGATACTTGAATCGTGGGGATGGTTTCCCCCATACTGTTCTCATGGTAGTGAATAAGTCTCACAAGATCTGACGATTTTATAAGGGGTTTCCACTTTGGCTTGGCTCTCATTCTCTCTTGTCTGCTGGCATGTAAGATGTGCCTTTCACCTTCTGCCATGATTGTGAGGCCTCTCCAGCCATGTCGAATTGTGAGTCCATTATACCCCTTTTTCTTTATAAATTACCCAGTCTTGGGTATGTCTTTATCAGCAGCATGAAAACGGACTAATACGGGTTTTTTCCCCAGATGTCCTTCCTTTATCAGGCTTAGCACGTTCCCAGTTCCTACTTTGTTCAGTGTTTTTATTATGAATGGGTATTGAATTTTGTCAATACTTTTTTCTGCATTTATTGAGATAATCATGTGTTTTTTGTCCGTTATCCTATTGACACAGTTATTTCATAAATTGGTCATGGTATATAATGCCTTTTGTATGTTAATGGTCCAGTTTGCTAGTATTGTATTTTGTTGAGAAATTTTGCATCTATATTCATAAGAGATATCAGCCTATAGCTTTTTTTCTTGTTTTTTTTTTTTTATTGTATTGGTTTTGCTGTCATAGTAATGCTGGCCTCATAGAAAGAATTGGGAACTGCTTTCTCCTCATTATTTTTTGAAAGAGTGTTTAAAAAATTTGTATTCATTTTTAAAATAAAGTTTGCTGGAAACTTTATAACTTTCATCAGTGAAGCCAACTGGCCCTGGACTTCTCTTTATGGGAAGGTTTAAAACTATTAATTCAATCTCCTTACTAGTTATCAGTTTATCCATTTTTAATTTTTTCTTCATTCAGTTTTAGTAGTTTTTGTCTTTTTAGGGATTTGTTCGTTTCATGTAAATTATTAATTTGTTGGCATACAGTTGCTCGTAGTATTCTCTTACAATTCTTTTTTTACTTCTGCAAGGTCAGTAGTAAATCCTCCTGAGAAAGCTTGGTTTAGAAGAGGGAGGCAGCTAGTAAAAACTTAAATAAGAAAACATCAAGTAGTTATCAGTGTTATAATAAAGCTAAAGTAGGGTGATATGAGGAAAGTGGTCAGGTGGCAATTTTAGATTGGGTGGTAGGAAATGACCTTGCTGAGAAATAACATTTTAATCAAGACCTGCGTGATTTTAATAATAATGAGCCAGTGATGCAAATATCCATAGCATTCCAGCCAGAGGGAAACCACTAGTGCAAAAGTATAAGGGGAAACACATTGGTATATTTGAGGAATAGAAAGAAGGCCATGTGACTGAAGCATACTATGTAAGAAGCAAATTAGATGAGGCCAGAGAAACAGACAGGTCCGGATTATATAGAACCTCGTAGGTAGCCATGGTAAATAATTTGGATTTTATTCCAAATAGAAACCATTGGAAGGCTTTAAACAGGAGATTGACATGATCTATTTTATGCTTTAAAAGATCACTCTGGCTCCTTTGTGGAAAACAAACTGTAGGAAGTCAAGAGGGAAAGGCCATGTATGCGAGGCCAATTGTGTTTCGTGGGAGGTATTCAGGTGAGAGTAGCTAGTATCTGAATCTGAGTAATAGTGGAAATGAAGAGAAATAGGTGTGTTCAGGTTACGTTTGGTAGTAGAACCAACTTGCCAATGGCCTAGATGTCAGTGAAGAAAAGAGGGAAATCAAAAGAGGAATTCAAGGTTTGTGAGTTGAACAACTCGGTGGATAGCATAAGAGTAGATGATACACGTCATTATTTCTTTGCATGGGTGTCTCTACCTCCAGGCTATAAACTTGTCAATGGCATATTGTCTTATTCATTCTTGTATCTCAAGCACCTAGCAAGTGCTAGGTCAGTGTGAGCAACAAAAAAACAATCAGTGATAATAATGCCTTGAAATACATACAAGGACAGGACATGGAAAGACATCTAACTTAGCAGGGCACTCAGAAAATGCTTTTAAGAAAGAATTCTTAAACTGATTCAGGGAGGAAAGCAGGGGTTAGGGCATATTTGTAATTTAACATAAAATACTCTGATATAATTTCTAAGCTAGCCTTATGAACAGACATAAGCTTCTTTTCCTCATAAAATCAAGTCCCTCTTAAATGGCCACTCTAATTTCTTGGAAGAAAAGGTGACACTGGTTAAACTTTCTATATCCCTGTGAGCCTGAGTGACATGGTCCAAGGTACATAGAACCTTAAAGTATGGAATGAGCTTTACCAAATCTGTACAGCTTTTCCTTCTGTGGTCAGAAAAGTGGTGATCATTAGAACTTATGCTTACTTTATTGTTCAAGTTTGTATAGGTGTTCTTTTTTCTATTTAAGTGCTCTTTATGTTTGTTGGCAGTGTTGGCCTTCGATTGTATGTTCTTGGAAGACTGTGACTATTTTTGATATTGTTATAACATCTGATAGAGTGTATCATATGTATTTAGATGTTAAGTAAATTTGTTTTTGTGGTGATGTTTTGCTACCTAGTTCTGCTTTGGCTCTCTGTAGAGATTCTAATTTCTAATAATGTCCAATTGAGATATCTTGACCACCCTCCTAGCTTTTTGTTTATAAAAATTTAAAATATACTGAAAAGTTGAAATAATAGTGCAGTGAATGCTTATATACACTGTATCTAGATTTCCTATTTTTTAATGCTTTGAAACATTTGCTTTATCTCTATGTGTGTGCCCATACGCACATACATGGACATTCACACTTAAAACACACTTAATAAAAACATTGGAAAATTAGTTACAAACATCATGACATTTCACCCTTAAAATACTTCAGCATGAATGTTTAAGGGACAAGAACATTCCACCTAAATCTGAAAACATTATTATACCCAAGAAACTCAATTTTAAATCAATAATATTAATTTAATATAGATTCTGTATTCAGATTTCATCAATTATAACAAAACTGTTTTTTGTAGCCTTTTATTTATTATTTTTCTGGACCCATGGGCCAATTGAGGACCATACATTGCATTTAGTTGAGAAGTATCTCTTGATATACATATTTTGTGTTAAATCTATTGTATATCTTTTCTGCTTTTATAGATTCATTTTCAGTGTTTAAGGGTAACATAATTTGACTCTTTTAAGAAGAGTGGATGACATTTATTAACTACGTAATAAAATAAGCTGCTTTCCCAGCTGTTGGATAGCCCTGAAGGTTAACTCCGAAAATGACTTTTCCAGTAACTGAGTGAATTGAACTGTTGCTTTAAAAATTCTTTTTAGTGCTTCTTTCCTAGCCTTTGAATTTTTCACTAAACATTAGTAATTTTAATAAAAATACATTTTGTTTGTAGACCTTAGTAGCATTTTATCTTCATGAAAATATGGAAAACTTCACCAGGTTCAACCAATTGTAGCTCTTGAAAATTATTTTTGAAATGAAACACTAAACTACCCTTCCTCAGCCCTCCCAAGTTAATAAATTACATGATTACTAAATGCCCTGACAGGCTTTGGAGTTTCATAATTTTAAAAACTGATGTCAGAGAAGAAATGTTGAAATACTATTAAAAACATCTGAAAAGCACCTCCTGCCCAATTATGCTACTCTAAATGCCATAGCAACATTAACCAAACATTTTCTCTATCAATGTAGAGAATTTGGAGATCTTTATTCTTTTGAGTGGCTCATTTATTGCTGCATTTTTTTGTGGATGAAGCATTATTATCCAATGTTACCTCCCAAAAGGGTACTTTTAATTTTATTATTTCACAGGCTCCAGATCTGTAGTTTATTGTTTACGTTTGCAACATGAGTGGGAGAAGGGAGGATTAGGTCACTAGTGGCTACAAAGTATATATATCTTGATGGTATTGATCATTCTAATAAAAGTTCTTGACATCATTTCTTGAGCCACGTTGAATATGGTTGTTTGTTCTTTTGTGTTTTCCTCATCTCCAATTCCCCAAGTTTTCCAATGCTCTTTGAAGTTGTAATTTTTTAAACATTTTCCCCACTTCCCCACTACGAATATATTTTTTATGAGTCATATACTTAGCTTTTACAATTTAAAAATTTTCTTCTTTTTGAGCTCATCTCCAATCCATTTTATTGTTTATATTCATGAGAATTCTATCCCACCTTAGGTCTCTTGAGGCATGTCAACCTCCTTTAAACTTTCCTTTTCCTTCAGAATAACTATCTGTGCAAATATCGTTAAAGTGTATCCCAAGCTCTATTGTGTTGGTTTAAATTGCTCATATGCTGAAAAAACTTTAATGAAAATGATCTTTTTCCAGTCCTCCAACTTAATGGTCCTGGCTCTCTTTGAGATCTCTGACTCCTATCTCCACCCCATCTTAGCTCTGATCCACTTCAATTATACTCTAGACCTCCTCATTCATTGCCAGGAAACTTCCACCTCTGAAGTCTCCAAAATTTGTGGAATTGATGTCTTGTTTATTGCCTGTTCCACCAAGCTTGCACTGTATTTTCAGTGAAACACTCACTCAACCCCTCCAAATCCTCGTTCTTCAATTTGTCTGTGCTTAGTGTCCAAAGCTAAGCCTGTGGAGAGTGTTGGCTGAACTTTTTTTGAAAGCCATATTTCTGTCTATCTCCAAGCATCTCTGCTAGGTAATTCTGGAAGTAACTCAAATTCAGTGTGTCCGAAAGAGAACTCATCATTAATTGCCCCAGATGAGAACAACTGTGTTTCTTTTGTTTACTGCTATATTCTCCATAATTGGAATATATTGGGCACTAAGGTCATTTTTGTTGGATGAATGAACATATGAAAAGAATTTCCTCAACTAAATTTATTCTCCTTCCCAACTTACTATCTGATTCCCAATATCGCCCCTTACACACTGGCAAGGAGGACATGAGATAGACAGAAATATTCTAATCCTGGAAAAATATGGATTATTTTGGGGAGTTTCTTCAAGGTTGAGGAAGGGGACAGTATTTTGGGAGGTGTTTTTTTCATGCGACAGAAATATGTGTCCACTCCTATGCTGAGACCCCGAGAAAGGACAGGCTCTCTGATGGGGTGGTAGAGGGGTGTGTGTGTGTGTGTGTGTGTGTGTGTGTGTGTGTGTGTCTGTGTCTGTATGTTTAAACATTAGGAGTCCTGACCTTAGCTTGTTTCTTTCCAACCTCTTGATGCTGAAGCAGTCAATTACCACAAATATGGCACAAACATATTTCTGATGATGGCATATATGTAATTGTATATTCTGGCTTCACCATATAGCATTAGATAAACATAATTTCCATGTTGTCACAGTTTTTGTGATGAAAATTCATGATAATCATTGAAGGGGTGTTTTATAACTTTGAACACTTCCTCTACTAATACACATTTAGGCTATTTCCACTTTTTCCCATCTTAAAATAAAACTGTAATGAATGCCTTAATACATAAGGTTTTTCTTCTCATGGATTATATTTTCAATATTCATATAATCATTTTCCTCTAAAGCTTTGTTTTATGTCTGAATCAAGTTTTAAGTCTGTTTCTCTGAGGGTTTTCTGTTTGTTTCACTGTATAAATGCCCAGAAAGCTTAATGTTTTGTCTTCCAAGTCTTTTATAGTTTGAAATGCTTGTTTTTTAGCCACTGACTGTGGATCCAATAATTTTAATTTCTTAGGTATTTATTTCAGGTCACATACCACTGAGGATTTACTGATGCTGAATAAAAAGTCAGATGTTTAAACCAACCCCAACACAGCAGCATCAGCTTTTTTGTTTGTTTGTTTTGGATAACTCATTTTTTTTTTTTTCTCCAGGGATCCTGATTTTTTTTTGTCAACTATAAAACTAAAACACATAATTGTCATGTCTAGTCTGACAATTAAGTATGAAATCCATGTGTGTGAGGTAGATGACCCAAGATAAGTCCACCTTATTCTTGTGTTGGCTATGTGGATTCTAGTTATCATTATTTAAAATTTTTAATTTAGTATATATTTTTATTTTCTGAAAAAGCAATACATACACATGATGAAAAATTCAAACACTAACAAAGAATATGTGGTAACAAACATCCTCTAGACTTTTCCTTAGTCAACTGCTAGCATCAGTTTCTTTGTTTCCTTTTAGTTATTCTACACATACTGTAGCTTTTCTCTATCATATTTATCTAAAACTGTAATGTTTCTGAAAAGAGAAACATCTTGATATGTCATATGTTTATTGTCATTTTAATAATATATTTGTTTGCTTTATTATTTAGATTGGCACAATATAGTTCTTAGTTATATTTGGGTTTTCTTTTACCTATAAATACAAATTGAGTAAAGATTGGTTCAAATAGTCAATTTTTTTTTGCGAACTAAAATTAGGAGAATAGAAAGTCGAGAAAATGAATAAGAATGGATGAGAGGTATTGTAAAAGTAGGAGCCAAGACTATTGAGTATAGTGTTTAAGAAACATGTTCTACTGTATCTATACATATTTTTATCCTCTCTAAAGTTAGCATGTATGTATATTTCTATTATCTATATTGTCGGATAATACTTTATTAAATGCTGTCTAAGCGATTCCCAAACAATGCTCTGGGAATATTAGTATTTGACAAAATTTCAGTAGGTATGTGATGAAACAAAAATTCCATGGTACAAAATGTTTGAGAAAAGTGCTGTAGCATTGATAGTAAACATTTTTAGTAAATTCATAAATTGTTTTTAAGGTATAAGGTGCTAAATTCATCTATCTGAGCTGCTAAGGTCATTTACAATGTACTTGGAATGAAAAGGAAATTTATTATAGCGCTCTATCATTCTCTTAACTCTTTGGCTGATAGATATCTTTGTATTTGGCAGCAGTGTCATTGTTCTTCTTTTTTAGTGTTTGCAGAATGCAATTTTGGCAGTTCCTGAGGGGAATAGAATTTACTGAGGCAGTTTATATTCTTAAAATGCAATAACTTGTTATGTCAGAATCTGCTTTGAAATGCCAGAAGAAAATATTTCCTCTTGCTCTGCCTTTCTTCCTTCATAATTGCTATAAACAATGCAAGTTGTCTACATAAACCATACAATTATTTATTGTTAATGTTTGATGGAATGTCTTTAAAAGTCAGACATAGTGCCAGATAGTGAAATGTTTGTTTATTTATTTTTCTGAATCTGGGGAATGTGGGAGGACAGCCCTGCCCTAGTCGTGTAGGAGCCTGGTCTGGGGAAGGCAGGAAAAGCAGCAGCCCAATTAATCCTGTTTCACCACCTCTCACTAGCAGTCTTTTATAGTTTAGAAAGGAATTCTGCCTTAAATGCTTTCATGAAATTAGTTGACTGGGAAGTAAATTAATACAAGATAAACCAAGAGGAACTGTGCATTGAGAGCTTTCTCATACTCATACATTCCTTGTGAGTTAGGTACGTTTTGCAACTGATGAGCTCCTGTTTTCCAAGCCTTGAGACTACATTATGTCATGATAATTATTTCTGTATTTGGGAATAAATGCTGTCATTGTTTTACCTCCATTGAAACACTTTCTCTCTTCAGGTTTAGTCTCTAGTTAGTTCAGATTAGTTATATTGACCTGTGAAATCCATAATAATAGGTTGGCATTTTAGTCAATATTTTGGAATGAAACTTTTACTTATAATCCCCTTATCTTCCTCTTGAAAATGAGAGAGTTGTTTGTAAACTGTGAGGACACCTCAAGGTTGTGGAACTGTTGAAGTTTTCATTTGACCAATAGCAGAGCCAGACTTCATTAGATGTGATTCTGTAATTGTCATGACATTCCCTGTTCATAACATAAACAAACAAAAAAAGAAAATAAGGAGTGGAAGAAATTTCAGTATAGGACTTGAGAGACTCTCACAGGTCTTTTTTGGGGTAAGAGCATATATATATATATATATACACACATATATTTGTATTTGTATTTTAATTTGTATTTTAGGAAACATTCATATTTATATATAAAATACACTTTATATAAATATGTTATTTGAAGTATTTGTGTTACATATATTTATGTTAATATAATTTATATAAAATATCTACTTTCCCAAAACATGTATATATTATATAATTTTTTATACTTATACATAAATTTATAAATATAAATAATATATAAAATTCAAAATATAAATAATATGTAGCTATATACATAAATATACATTTAAAAATATTTGAGGTTATATATTTATATATAACAATATATAATATATATAACAATATATAAATATATAATATAGAAATATTTTATATGTGTATGTTATATACACTTATATTTTGGAGGCTTTTATATGATAGCCTAGCAATTTCTTTAAAAGAAAAACTCAAAGCAAATACATTCTTCGCTGATAGGGTGTTTTGTGTAAATGTGCCTGGAAACTTGAGTAGGTAATAATGCTTTATTAATTTTTTTAGAAGTATTTAAACCAATTTTTGAGAATGTGAGTGTGCTAGTGAACAAATTTCATCTCAGTAAGAGATCATGCCCCCTTGCTCTGCTGGGCCCAGTCTAGTTACATACGTATTTTCTACAAACAGGGCACTAGGGGTGGGTGCCTGGCAATGGGCTTAATTGTTTGATGACAGAAGGCATTAAAAAACTGAGGGAAGTCCCTTGGCACTGCAGAGGGGAGGAGAGAAGAGAGAATAAGAAGTCTGTGATCCAGACTGTTTATTAACCTTGCCTTTCTGTGGAAAAGATCGTTCACCCTGTCACTGGGCATGGAACTGGCAGCTGGGGTGTTGTCTCTGGCCCCTGAAACCAGATGAGCGAGGCTGTTGAAGGATGAGTTCGGCTGTGCTCCAGCTACCTCATGCTCTGAATAAAAGTCACAAAGAAACTCAGATGCAGCATATGCAAGACTGCACTGAGGAGCTAGAAGCTTTTAGCTGCTAATTTGTTCTGTTTCCAAAGGACTAGTTGTTAAGAAGCAGCAAGGGCCATGGTGATGGAAAATATTACTATGTAAACGTTGCCAGTGAGACTGCTTGAAAAGGTGTTGGTAGGAATTTTCTTTTGGAGGTGAAGATGCTCCTCCACTTATAATGGGGTTATGTCTGAATACACCCTTCCTAGGTTGAAAATATAGCAAGACAAAAATTCATTTAATATACCTAACCCAGTGAACTTCATAACTTGGCCTAGCCTACCTTAAATGTGCTCAGAACACTAAGCCTACAGTTGGGCAAAGTCATCTGGCAGCACAGAACCCCATAGAGGTTGTTTACCCTTGTGATGGCATGGCTGACTGGGAGCTGTGACTTGCTGCCACTGCCCAGCAGTGCGAGAGAGTATGGCACCACTTTCTACTGAAGGCATATGGCTTTTACACCATAGTAAAGTAGAAACATTGTAAGTTGGGGCCCATCTGTGTAGTCAGTGACAGGCTAGTATTGAAACTCATGGATATCAAGGATTTGCTTTCTCCTGATAGCTCTGTGGCTATGGGCTTCTTGGACTATAGCTCCATCCCTTGGGTACCAATAAGGCTGAAAGTTCTGTAGTACAGTTGCAGTACCTGGTGTGTGAGGGACAGAGACGACAGTCTAGGGTACCTGACTAGATATTCCTCTGTGGTTCCAGAGTAGAGTTGGGTGAATAATTGCAGAGATATGTCCAGGCATTGTTCCATCTCCTTGTATTTGAATCATGGCCTCTGGACAGAGGACAAAGAATTATGTCAGAATTTACTTAGTGGTAGTGAAACAGCCCAATTTAGTTGTCTTCTAAAACTTTGTTTCAGCTGACATGGACCTCTAGGGTAAAAAAAAAAAAAAAAAAGGAAATGGTTTGGAACATGAAAGTGATAGAAGGAAACACCTTATTTATCTTTCCCACTTCTTCCTAAGACATAAACTATTTTGAAGTTAAACGTTTGTGTGCATTATGTTTTGTAGGGCTTGGATCTTCCTCTGATAGTTCTACTTCATTCTGTCAAAGATCCAATTCCCTAAAGAGTTTTTTTCATCATCTTCAAACATCCAGTGAGTGTTTCTCTATGATGTTGCTTTCCTGATACCTCTACCAGGCTGTCTGAGACATGTGGTAGTTCACAGTTCTTTTAAAATTTTGGGGATGATTTAATATTTAAAGAGTAACTTTTTGTTGGAACTTCACATCAGTTTTTCCAATTCAAGTTATCAGTATTAACTAAGCTTATGGTGTGCCCTGCATGAGATTTGGACCTCAAAGAACATAGGAGATCACATAGACTTCATACATCTTAAACAATTAGAGAACATTACCAGAAAATATAAATTTAAGAGTTCATTTATGTGGAGCAAGCTCTTAAGTGCAGGATAGATTAGGATAACTGAGAGTGAACCCTGGCTCTGCCACCCTGCATAAATCATAGTCTCTCTAATCCTCATGTGTCTAATAGGGATACTATTAACTGTCTCTAGGATTGCTGAAAGGATTAAATAACACCCAAAACGTGCCAAGTGCATCATAGGCACTCAGTGCATGTCAGTTAATGCAATGTAGTATGGGGAAGACATAAAAAGAGGGAGGAAAATGTGAATGAGATGATGAAGGATGGGGAAGACATGATTAGCAGAGAGGAGTGATGAGGACATTTGCAAGGAGATTGGAGGGAGAAAGTGAGTTAAGATAGGGAGCTGGGAATGACTTAGGTGTGGCCGTGGGCCCAATTGGGGTGGAGGGTGACATGGTAAAGCAATAAGATAAAAAAGAGGACTTGCATGACCAGCTAAGAAGTCTGATGAGATCCAATAAGCAGTTGAATATTATATGAACACAAGCGACATTTTGGAAAGATTTTCACAGTATGTAAAACTAATGCAGCAGCCCTATGAGGAAAGTATTGTTATTATCCTCATTTTCCAGGTGAAAAATAGCATTTGGAAGAGGTTTCAAAGAAACTTCACATAGGTATTTACTATGTGAATATAGTAATAACATTAATGACAATCAAAATGAAAGAAAACATTAATTCATAATTTAGCCATTCAAATAGACTGTTTTCATTTTCCCATGTTCTCAGTTGGTTTTGCTTTTTTTCTTCCAAGGGAAGGAAAAATTGTTATGAATATTATTTGAGTTAATTTCTGTCAGTGCTTTAAACAGTGCCTGGCACAGAGTAAGCACTCACTACCTGTTACTTATTATTTTTGCCTTAATACAAACTAAGATGTCATAGAGTAGAAGAGATAGTCTGTGATGACACAGAGCCTAAGTAAGGGCACTGGGGCAGGCAAATTTTGTGGCCTTCCTAGTTTTCCTCACGTCATAACATTCCATGTGCAAACTAAACACAAAGAGAATTCCCAGTCTTTTCCAGAATGGAATGGGGTATGGCTGATATGCAAAGTTATTTGCTAGCTAAATTCTTTGGTGGCCTGTCAGAGGTTTGCTGTCACTAACCTGAAAATGGTGGGAAAGAAAGAACAAATAATAAGTTTATTACAAAAATTTATGTTCTATTCAATGGATAATCTGGAGCTTGGATTTGTTGTTGGCTTAAAATGTAGGTGTAATTCTTATACTGTTCTTAGAAAAGAGATGAATTTTTTAAAAACTTGTTACATTCTTGACAGTTTTATAGGGTAAATACTTGAGATTTTAGTGTGTTCTAAGAGTGAGCAAGGCAGTTTATGTCAAAAGTCCTCATTTTAAACCTTTTCTGGTAGGCTATGGGGGAGTTAGCAAATGAGTATATCAGTTACTTAGTTTGCAGTAATTTATCTCTGGACTAGTAAAACTGTGAACTCTTCTCTAACTGCTAACCCTGAGTTAGTTTTCTAAAGACTTTCTTTTCATGTTTTTAAACCTTAGCTGTTGATACCACTTGGATAGACTCATTATTTTTCAAGTGCTGAGGTCTAAGTTGTTGAATAAGCAAGACTAACCTTTGACATGAAAGAAAATTTAGAGGAAAGAAGGATTTCATTAGCTTTTCATTTTCAAGGCCATGTCTTATAATATGAATTTATCAAGAACATGAGTCATATTTTTCACACCTCTGTGTACTTTGGGATATAAACATTTAGGGAGATCCAAAGGTACAAAGACTGCACTGTGCTGGGGAATATAATAAAAAATTAAGAAACTGGAATTGAAAATAAAGCTCCTTTGTGCATTCTTTATATGACTGAATAAGCTTTGTGGGCTTTTGGGTCTTCTCAAATCTCCTTGAAGGGATTTGTGGAACAATTATAGTGGCTGGACTTGCCATTACACCCTTTCTGGGAAGCCTAGGAGGAAAGAAGGCTCATTTACAGTGTAGTCTGGTAAATGGGTTACAACTCTGCTGAGAGGAGTGTATCTTTTGCACTTATAAGCAGTACCACAGAACATCAGTTGGTAAATGGATCTAGGTTTTATAACTTAGCTGAATCTCCTCATGAAGATATGGAGACATTGATAATAATCATTAATACTTTCAAGTTCAAGGGCTTTAGGTTGCTTTATGCTTTTTTTCTTCCTCTTCTCCCTCTGTGCTTGTCTTTCTTTCTTTCTCCCTCCTCCCTCCTTCCCCACCTCCCTCTGTTCCTCTCTCCCTTGGTCTCTCTCTTTTTTATTTCATTCAATCATTGTAAAAGCAGCATTTAATAAGATTTCATAAATAGATGATTTTATTCTTCATAGAGAATCTTCAAGTTTTTCTGGAGAAGAGATTCAAGCTATGAGGATAGGTAAAAGTAAGAAACCTTTTGTATTTGCTCCTAATTCACTGGTGATATACTGAAGAGAGGTTTTTAAAGCATTACTTATTTGAACAATCTGTCACTATCATTAGCTTTCATTTCACTCATAACCTGTTGAGGAAATGATTTTACCATAGAGTTATTATATACAACACAGATCATTTTTGTTGCTCTCCCCCAACCCTTTATTTATTTCCCTCTCCCTCCCTTCCTCCCTCCCTCCCTCCCTCCTTCCCTCCTTTCCTCCTTCCTTCTTTTCCTCTCTTTTAATCACTTCAGTATCCACAACTCAGCCAAAGTATTAACTAGAGTACAAGCCTTTTTGACAGTTGGACTATTGTGATTTGGTACCTGGGAGCACTTGCTACTGCCTTGCCTCATTCCATTTTGGTATATGCTGTTGGAAAGATGGATTTTGGAGGATTGGGTAGCAGAGCAGTAGTCACTCTTACCACAGTCACATATGCAAGAAAAATACAGCATTTTGGCCTTTTTCTTTCCTTATTGCTGACAGTCTCACTGGGTAGCTAAGAAAAAATAAACTTTATGTTTTGCAGTTTATAATCTTTTACATTCGTTTTTGGCTTAGTTGGTTTTTGATGGCTCAGTGTCTTTTAGATTCAATTCATGGCCCTTCAGATTTCTATTTCCTTTCTGTGCTTTTCTTCCAGATGGAATCTGAGGGTGATTTCATGGTGATGAGTGAAGCTGGGAACTTTTGTCTGTGTAGCATCCTCTGGATCTTTGCTGTGGTCTAGAGTGGTGCGTCTGGTTTGTACCCTGGACTGGTCCTTTTCCTGGACATTCTGCTGATGTTTGTTATAAAGTCTCTGATTGTTAAACATGTGATTATTTTCTCTCCTCTTGCCTTAATGTATTAGTTAGGATTCTCTAGAGAAACAGCACTAATAGGAGATCTGTCTATCTGTCTCTCTGTCTGTCTGTCTGTCTGTCAATTATAGGAATTGGCTCACACAATTACAGAGGCTGAGAGGCCATACTATCTGTCATGTGCATGCAGGAGAACCACGAATGCTGGTGGTGTAATTCAGTACAAGTCAGAAGACCTGGGAACCAGGGAGCTGATGGTGTAAGTCCCAATCTGAGTCTGAAGACCCAATAACCGGATATACTGATTTCTGAGGGCAGAAGATGAGAAGATGGACCTCCCAGCTCAAACAGAGACAGGAAATTTGCCCTTCCTCTACCTATTTGTTCTATTCTGGCCCTCCATGGATTGAATGAGGCCCACTCACTTTGGGAAGGACGGATCTTCTTTTCTCAGTCTACTGATTGAAATGTTAATCTCTTCTGGAAACACCCCATAGACACACCCAGAAATAATGTTTTACTAGATATCTGGATATCCCTTAGCCCAGTGAAGTTGATGCATAAAATTAACCATCACAGTTAACAAGCACTTAAAGGCTATGTCAGACAGTTGGTTGCTCAGGTCATTTCTTAGGATAGTGCAAAAACAGCCATGGAGAAGTTGGCCACGTCACTCTGAAAGCAAGTATTCATAGTCTATTTAACTTGAGAAGCTATTCTTTCCGGTCTGCTTTCTACACTCTGTGGCCCTGGTCTCAATACCCCAAATACAGAAATTCAACTGGTTCAAGTTACATCATGGGGAGTTTTTCCATTAATCATTGTTTTCCTTTTTACTAATTCCTTTTTTTTTTTCTCAAATGGCCTTTACCCTCATTTCAGGCAGCCTGAGCTCACTATTTTAGAGAAAAAGGATCAGGCAGAACAATTAAAAACAAAACAGTTGATGCCAGCTTCTGAGTTTAAAACTCCTGGTAGAGATAGCAGTTGAAAGAAAGGTTTGGAAGATCAGCAAGAATGGATGATAATGTAAGAGACTGTTTTCCTTTCCTTGACTTGATAAAGATTCCTCATGATGTGGAAACAAAGTTGGAAAGAATGGTGTCAGATGCTGGCAAGGCTCCCTGTGCTTTTCCCAGCATCTGTCTTAGTGACAGTCTCAGCCCTGGGGCCAAGTGATCTCAGAGGAGAGGGCCCATGTGCCTCAATTCCTGCCTGGCTGTCCAGATGCTACAGTCCTTATTCATGGAACAGCGGAGTAGTTGGAGACAGCACAGGGTTACCAGGAGAAGGGCCTCCTAGAGAATCTCCATGTGCTTACATGGGGGGTGAGGAGGAGCCAAATCTTTTCCAGTACAGCCAAGAGTGGTGTAGGTGTGGCACCAAAGGCAGGCAGCTGTGGAGACGCTGGGGCCAACACTGGAAAGCAGCCCAGATAGGTAGTGTCCTTTTCAGCAGATGCCACAACGGAGATGTGACGCCTTCCATGAGTCAGGTGGAATGAGGTACATTTCAGTAGAAACCAGTGTGGACTGAGGGGCAGGTGTGTCTTCCTGATGCCATGACTAGGCCAACTGGAACTTAGATGTGGGAAGGGAGGAGAGAACCCCATATTGAGTTTACTCTGATTTGACAGAGATAGTATTAAGTTAACTGAGTTTAACCTAAATTAATGAGTTTAAGTTTCCTGCTATCAAGTGGAGTAAGGAGTAAGTTGAGTTTAAAAAAAAGGCATTCCTCTTATATTGAACCCGTTACATAGATTTTCTAGCACTATAAACAACAATATGAAAGCTAGCAAAGAAATGGAGCATGTTAAGAAGCCTTCCAAATATGATCCACTTTGTCTTAGATGACTTGTGTTAAATTGGAGCTAAGGTGTTCCAGAAAAACATTGAGGTGTTGCCCCATTATTTAGCAGGAGTGATTCCTACCTCTTGCTAGGAGTGTGGGGCACACAGTGGCATGTTCAATGACAAGAAATCCAGCAATCGTCTTCTACCAATATGGTCTAAAACCTTCTTAAGGGTTTCTATCACTTCTTCAGCTAGATAATTTGCTTAAGGGTGATGAGATTTGTTGGTAGAAGCTTCGGGAGGCATTCTGATGTAGAAGAAAGCATGCAGACATGGGGTTAAAACACATGTGATTTAAAATTCCATATCTGCCCCATACAAGCTGTGTGCCCTCAGTTTTCTTTTCTGTGTAAAAGAGCTAGTCATAGCTGTTGCAGTCTTTTCTTTTTGTTTGACCTTTCCCCCTTATTCCCATAATGGCACCACACCTCCCCCACTGTAAATACATGTGATTCAACAGGTGCCAGCCCTACCCTTCGTTCTGTGTGGTCCAGGCCTGGCTAATGAGGGCTCTTGACACCCTGGTCACAGTGATTGGTTCAGGATAGACACAGGGCCTAAATCAAAAGAAGCAGAGTAAATCCCAGGATTTTTATTTGAAGAATTGAGAAGCAGCAGCTCACTTTCCCTACTACTTGCTAAGCTTGAGGAGTGATAAGCCTGGAACCAGCAGGCACTGTCACATTGAAGAAAGACAACCTAAGAGTGAAGTCGTGCACAGAAGAGTGGAATGGAGAGATGGACAATCTGATTTCTTCTGGCAGGATCTGAGCTCCTGAATTCTGTCATGCCTGTGGCCCAGTACTCCTGTATTTTTTAGAGGATGATGAATGGCTTTCATTTTCCCCCCTTCATGTTTGGAACCAACTGAATGATACCAATAAGAGTTAGACAGATGGAGATCAAAGTATTAGCTGTAATGCTAATAAAAGCTGAATTAGTAAACATAGTTTAGATGTGCAGGCACAGTGGATTTCCTAGTACTTTCCCCTGAATTGGGGTTATAGAGCCAAATCCTGCATAGGAAGCTTAGCATGTGGTAGAAAGCAAAGCAGAACACTGTCTGTAGTGAGGTAGGGAGGCAGATCCCTAAGTCAGGGAGCAGAAGAGACTGAGCTCAGTGGTACCCACTTCTGAATACATCAGTTGTTTAAGTCCATCTTCCTTCCACAGGATGAGTGAGGAGGAAGTGTTACTTAGGCAGAAGAAATAACACATGAATTCAGAGCACCAGAAGTTTTCCTTATTCTTTTTGGGTACCTGAGCTGATAAATTTTCTTTTGTGCTTTAATTTTTTATCACTTGCCAATGAGAGTCTTGAGTAAATTTCATTCATTCGCTCTACCAATTATGGACAGGTATTATGCTTTATTATGTTGGAGTGACAACACTGAACAAGTCCTTGTACTCAAAGACTTCACAGTTTGGCGGGGATATGGATGGCATGTAGGCAATTGCTCCCCTGTGTGATAAGTTCCAGGATAGGAGTAAGAAATGGATGCTATGGGAGTGAATGCCCTACACTCAGGCCACAATGGAAGATTTTCTAGGTTTCTGTGAGGATGAATATCAGGGGAACCAGCCCCCAATATTTCAAACATAGGTTCTTTTCTATTTTCCCTAGTGTCAGCCAGTCTGAGAAATAAAGGGAAAGAGTACAAAAGACAGAAATTTAAAGCTGGGTGTCTGGGAGACATCTCATGTCGGCAGGTTCCGTAATGCCCCCTGAGCTGCAAAACCAGCAAGTTTTTATTAGCGATTTTCAAAGGGGAGGAGGTGTACGAATAGGGTGTGGGTCACAGAGATCACATGCTTCAAAGGCAATAAAATATCACAAGGCAAATGGGCAGGGCAAGGTCATGAGGCCAGGGCAAAACTGGAATTGCTGATGAAGTTTCATGTCCCACTGTGCACGCATTGTCATTGATAAACATCTTAACAGGAAACAGCGTTCAAGAGCAGAGAACCGGTCTGACTAGAATTCGCCAGGCTGGAATTTCCTCATCCTAGCAAGCCTGGGGGTGCTGCAGGAGACCAGGGTGTGTTTCATCCCTATCTACAACTGCATAAGGCAGCCACTCCAAGAGCGGCCATTTTAGAGGTCTCCCCCTGGGAGTGTATTCGTTTCCCAGGTCTGTTAATTATTAATATTCTTTACTAGGGAAGGAATTCAGTGATATTTCTCTTACCCGTTTTCGGTAATAAGAGAAATATGACTCTGTCCTGCCCAGCTCCCAGGCAGTCAGACCTAATGGTTATCTCCCTTGTTCCCTGAACATCGCTGTTATCATGTTCTTTTTTCAAGGTGCCCAGATTTCATATTGTTCAATCACACATGCTTTATGAACAATTTGTGCAGTTAATGCAATCATCACAGGGTCCTGAGGCGACATACATCCTCAGCTTATGAAAATAATGAGATGAAGAGATTAAATTAAAGACAGGTATAGGAAATTATAAGAGTATTGATTGGGGAAGTGATAAATGTCCATGAAATCTTCACAGTTTATGTTTTTCTGCCATGGCTTCAGCTGGTCCCTCTGTTTGGGGTCCCTGACTTCCTGCAACAGATGGCATGAAGTAATGTAGGTAAAGTTCTTGCTATACTATGATCCATTAATAAATGCTAGTTTCTTTTTTTTCCTTACTTGAGATAGTGCCTGGCACATGATGAGTAGTAAAAAATGACTTGCAGAGTGATTAAGGAACTACTGAATAATTTCTGAAATTCATCAGATTACAAGTAGAACCACTTTCAGAGTTTATGTATCTGAAAATTTATAATTTTCAAAAACTGAATCTGTGAATATTGCAGTAGACATTAGAGCCAAGAAAACTTCTTTGTGAATATAGCACCAATTCATTTCAGCTACCACCAGATTGTCACCAAAATGCAGCTCTAATTATTACCACCATCATCACCATAACAGTATGCCATGGTTTACAAAATATCTTTTGTATATTACCTTATTTTATTTTTGATGAAATTATTTTTTAGAACAGGTTTATAATTACAGAAAAATTGTGAAGATAGTACAGAGAGTTCCTACATATTATATACTCACTTTCCCCCTTATTGACATCTTATAGTTGCACTATAAGATGCACTATTCATGCACTGTTGTTAACTAATGTCCATACTTTATGGATATTTTTATTCCATACTTTATTCACACTTTCATATTTCTCACCTGCTGTCTTTTTTCAGTTCCAGGATTCCATCCAGGATACTGCATTGTATTTAGTTGCCATGCTTTCTTAGACTTCTCTTGGCTGTGACAGTTTCTCAGACTTTCCTTGTTTTGATAACCTTGACATTTTGAAAAGTGGTGGTCAGCTGTTTTGTAGAATGTCTCTCATTTGTGATTTGCCGGATTTTCTCATGATTAGTTTGGGGTTATGAATTTTGGGGAGGAGGACCACAGAGGCAAAGTGCCATTTTCACCATATCAAGAGTACAGACTATAAACATGCCTTATCCTCTTACTGATGGCCTTGATCATCTGGCTGAAGTAGGTTTTGTCAGATTTCTCCACTGTAAAGTTATTCATTTTGCCCCCATCTATAGTGTACTTTTTCCTTCATTTAATTTTCAAATTTACAAAGGCCTCATAAGCAATGGTGGTGTCATAAATAGAAATAAGCAAGTTCCGTGAATCATAGATGTGTTATGCAGATCAAATAGGCAATGCTTCCAAATGTGCTTTGAGATGTGTCAAATATATGCATTTATGCTGATATTTTTAATCGATAATTGATGATATTTCAAAGAAGTAAATCTTCAAGAAATTTGAGGTCTTGGTATAGGATAATGGGAGAAATGCTCTGGATGACAGAGTCTTTTGATCAGTCTTAAAACTTGTATCTTTTTGAGTGACCACCTGCTCTCTTTCAGTACAAAGCCAAAATTATATACCTTTCTGGTGGACACTTGTCAAATGCAAATTTATGACGCAGAAATTTTGAGCAAAAGCAGGAGCAGGGGATCCATAATACAACATTTTCTCAGATATTTAGAGCAAAATTGGAGCAAAAATGGTTTACTTTTACCATCATTCTCTTTTCATGCTCCTTAACTGAGATCTGAAATATAAGAGAGGAATAATATGAAGGAAAAAAAGGAGAGAGGACCGGAAGATTTAGCCTGGGAGTGGTAGCTCCTGAGTGATTTATTATGGGCCAGGGAAAGCTTAGTCTTTCTTCCATATTTTCCAGGAAGGATGTGATGAGTTGCAACAACAATCTGGTGACTATTGCAGGCTTGTTTGAATAAGTCCTTCTTTATGCCTGGCTCCTTTTAAACTTGTGTTCTGTGCCTACCTCAGGTTAAATGGCTAATCAGTTTTCTCCTGCCTCCAAGAAGTAAGTCTCTGAGGAGCTTTACAATTTTACTAGTTCAAGAACATCAACATTTCTCCACATTCAGCATGAACCAGAGGTGAAGCAATGGCCGTAGTTGCTCTTTGTGAAAATACTTCTCTCTTTGGGCTTTAAATCATGTCTTTTTCCTCTCCACCACTGGTTTCCTCCTTTGCAATGGAGTGTTTTCTGATTATTTTCCCACTACTCTTCCAAGAATTCCGGAATCTATGAGAATTAAAGGCACAATCAAATTTTAAATAAATACCTAATTTTCTTTATTTGTATGTAGAGGAGTGTCCATACCATTGCCGTGTTCATTAAAAAAGTTATTTAGGGAGATCTTGAAGCAGCGAATTTGATTTTACTTTGTTGATTTCTTATTCAGAGATGCTGCTGAAGAATAGCTATTTTGCGGAGTGAGGGTTTTTAGGTTTAGGATAGGCTGTGGGACATAATGTTTAAGGCCATGAAGTTTGGAGTCAGATTACCAAGGTTATAACTGTATTCTACTACTTACTACCTATGAGACTTAGGGCAAATTACTTAACCTCTCTGTGTCTCAGTTTCCTCTTCTGCATTGAGCATAATAGTCCTAACTCATAATCATCCTCCTCATTGTGAGGATTAAATGATTTAATATATGTAAAACACTTAGACCAGTGTCTGGCATAGTAAATTCTTTACGTGCGCTATTTGTTATTTGTAATAACTATAAAAATTCATTGGCATGGATGCCAGTACTCTGCATTTGTTCTCCCTCCCTCTCTCACCTTGTGTCCGGGAAGATGGCTGCTGACTGCGAACAGCATTACCTCAGCCCCCTTTTCAGGTGACCTGCAGATGGATTCAGCCCTAGGAGGACTGGAAAGTCATGGTGGATGGAAGGCAAAATAGGTGTGGTTCTTTTTTCCTTGCTTCTTCCCTGCTTCTGTGTAGCGGTTTCTCTTGCAATAGATGTGGTCCTCTGTGATTGAGCTCCTGGTGGGCAGCCCTTTCTGCAGCTCCAACTCTCACTGGGCTTCTTAAATACTCTTTCCTCCCTGTCCGTTTCAGCCCTAGGAGTGGTAATGCTTTCCATGGGTGGCCTCTGGGTGTCTTAGCATCTCTCATTTTTAGCTCAATCCCTCCTACACCCTGTCCTAGGTCCCTTTATAGGCCTTTCTTCACTTGAACTATCTGGGGGAGAATTTTTTTTTTTCATGAAACTGCAACCCATACAAGCTTCTATAACTTTACATTAAGATTTGGCAATTTTGGAATGCCCCAACTCTAAATCTGTTCTTGTTAATAAGCCAGAAAAGCTTCATTTAAAAATTGTATTTATTATTTGTAAATATCATGCCTCTTAATTCTCACATTAAATTTCCTGAGGACAGAAATTTGTATATGTGTGTATGTGTGTATTCCTTGTAGCTTTTAGCACAGTGCCAGATATATAGCAGGTGGTAAAAAAAATAACCCTCTACATTCCTGTTCAGAACAGTGGACATGATGGTTTACTCCAGCGACACATTAAAAGCTTTGCAACTATAGCTGCTTTAGTTTAAATCTCTCAACAATTACTTGTTAAGTTTTAAAGGATTTGTTGCTTGTGAAAAGTGCCAAAATAATAGCACTGTGGAAGAAAATCCTGTTGTCTCACAACAGACTGTGACTGTCCAAGCTCTGCCTCCTGCCAGAGAGCCCAGTGGAGCTGACTGAAAGATTGGCTCATTTTTAACTGGAGTTTTGATGTTCTGGGAGACTGGGTGGTTTACCTCCCCCTTCGGAAATTCCAGGAGAGAACTAGGTTAAGTGTTTTCTCTTTCCAAGGAGTCTTTCATACAGTCTTCCTGCTACATCCTTGAGTAGACTCAACTCCTTAAAGAGGGAGTAGTTAATTAATTTCATGTCTATGTACTTTTGTCTGCAGAGGAAGATGTCTGTAATGTGGGTGACATGGCCCACAGAAATGGTTTGGTGACCTAAATAATCGTAAACAAGATCCTAGATATAACTTGGCTCTTAGCATAGAAAGCACTTAAGTGCAATTATAGGCATAAATATTTAATCTTCCTGAGGAGAGAAATGTAAGTGGCTGTGTGAGTTACTTGGACTAGTGGGTCTTAGAGCTCCATTCTTTTAACCTCTAAAGCAAGGGGTAACAACAGCTATCTTGTACGTTTATTGTGAGAATTAGAGATGTTTACAGAGCACCTAGAATGTAGCAAGTGCTCAACAAATGTTAGCAAGGAATACTGAGAAAAGCTAGATTGGAATGTGTCTCTGTGTGTTTGTGTGTGTGAACTGAAAATGAATAGAAATGATCACTGTGTTTACTTGGTCAACAGTTTTAAAAGGTTATTTACTGCTTATTTGCAAATAGGCCAAGAGGGAGTCTAAGAAACAAAAGAGAACCTCTTAGGGGCTTTACCAAGTTAGTGTTAGGGTAGAATGACTAATTTTTCAATATCTCAGGAAGATTTTTCAGGCTATTGTTAGAGCTTTGGGTATTTTATTTTATACATCATACTTATTTTACATGATTTGGGAATATTTTAATAAGAAACTGAAAAATTTAGTATTCCAGTATTACTAGATTATTTGGGGTATTTTCATCAGCTGAGATAATTAAATGTGGCACACTATTTTATGCACAATAGGATCATACTCTGTTCTTGTCACTTATGTAGCACATCATCACAGAAGACATTCATTGCTCCTAGTACTATTATTCCACTTTCATACAAAAATACCGGAGCTTAAATTGTTCACAGAAAAATAACAATAAGAGTGGTTTAAACACTGGAAAGAAGAAATATAAGAAATCCAACAAGAGAGGCGATGGAGAAGAGCCATCATGATACAGTGGAATAGGTACTGGAACTGAAGCCAGAAAGCTGCAATTATGCCAGCAGATAGCTGTGGTACTGTATGAGAGTTCCCTAAAGAGGCAGAACCAATATGATCAATCAGTCTATCTATCTCCATCCATCCATCCATCCATCCATCCATCCATCCATCCATCCATCCATCCATCCAGTTAAAGATACAGTTGTCCCTTGATATCCTGGGGAGTTTGATTCCAGGACCCCCCACAGATACCAAAATTCATGAATGCTCAAGTCCCTTATATAAAATAGCAAAGTATTTGCCATTTACCACCTATGCACATCCTCCCATGTACTTTAAATTATCCCTAGATTACTTATAATACCTAATACAATGCAAATGCTATGTGAATAGTTGTTATACTGTATTGTTTTTAAGTTTGTATATTTTATTGTTGTATTTTAAAAATTATTTTAAAAAGTACTTTTGGTCTGTGATTGGTTGAATCCATGGATGCAGAACCTGCAGGTACAGGTGCAGGCTGACTGTATTTATTATAAGGTTTTGGCTCATACAGTTATCAAGCTTGATAAATCCCATAATTTGCTGTCTGAAAGCTGAAGATCTCAGAAAGCTGGTGATGTAGCCTGAAGGTCCGAGAGCCTGGGAGTCAGTGGGGTAGATTCCAGTATGGGTTCAAAGGCCTGAGGACCAGGAGCATAGGGGGCAGGAGAAGATGGATGTTCCAGCTCAAGTAGTTCAATGTTCCTCTGCCTTTTTGTTCTATTTCAGGCCCTCAATGTATTGGATGATACCTGCCAATACTGGTAAGAGCTGATCTGCTTTACTCAGTCTACTGATTTAAATGCTAATCTCTTTCAGAAACACCCATACAGACGCATCCAGAAATATAATGTTTAATCAGCTATCTGGGCATCCTGTGGCCCAATCAAGTTGACACATAAAATTTACTATCACAGTTACCTTAGACAAGTCAGTTAAATTCTCTGAGCCTTGGCTTCCTCATCTGTAATAAAAGGGTATTGCACCTTACCATCTTGAAAATTGCTTCCTATGATTCATTCTGCTTAGCTAGTGTATAAAAAAGATTAGCATTTATTTATCTAATTTCAAAAGTACTTGCTCAATACAGAAAATCTGAAAAACCAAGAAAAACACCATGCCATGCCCCTCCCTTCACTTTCATCTATATTCTTCAGAGGTAATCACTGTAATATTTTGGTTCTGCCCAGTTATTCTGAGCATAACTACACTTTTACATTTAAATGCCTTTTCAGTTAGCAATTAAGTAAAAAAAAACTATAAATTTGAGAAAATCATAGAAATTATTCTCCTGTCCTTCCTGGGTAATAGGTGTATTTAAAATAGCAATCTATGGGAAACAATGCTACCATCTTTGACAGCTAACTTTCCAAAAAATGAATCTAATGTTGGAGTTTCTTAACAGGTGGAAGCTTGTTGGTTGGCATTTGCCATAGGAAGGAATACTTTTGGGAATGAAGTTCTTGGAGAAGGCCACTTAGCCCAATCACAAGTGGGGACTCTCTTGCTAAGGTTTCATGATATGCTCACCAAAGGATAGGCAATCTCCACTAGGTGGTAGTGTTGCCACGTGGCCCAAGAAGATAAGCTGCAAGAAACTGGCTAAAGATTATGTGAATATTAAAGACAGAAGTTTGGACATGAACAGCAAACCTGCTGAGGGCCAAGCAATATGATTTTTGACTTGTTCTAAGTGAGAGCCAGCTGAAGACTTGTCTGGAGGACAGTCACATGTATTATGTATATGCTTTAAGGTGTATTTATAAAACACACACACACACACACACACACACACAAAATAGATATAGGGAATTATGTCATCTGGGAACCAAACTAGGAGAGCAAATTTCCCTCAAAGAGGTAAAAAGTATAATATATAATATGATAATTACATAGGGCACACAAGATGTATTTTGAACTTTTCGGAAATAAACCTTTCAGGCGCAAGTTCTGTTGCCAAATAATAATAATAGCCAGAAGAGAACTATGTCTGTGGTTTTCATATAATCTCTTCCAGTTCCTCACACACACCAAATTATGCTCAGTAAAGTGGGGATAACACATACTTTTCAGGGCAAGTTCAGTAAATTGAACTCTTTCGACCAAAACACTAGCAAAACAACATTGAAAGATCACAATATTTAGCTTCTCTTTCAGAGTACACATAAACATCAGGAAAGAATGAAGATACCCTCATTTAAAAATCATTAAAAATTTTTGGATTTGAAATGACAATTGAAGCTTGGTTTTCTCAGACTTGGTAGATTTTACTTACAGACAAGTCTTTTTTAGGGGTCCTTCAATGTTTTAGTGTCTTCTTTACTCTTACATATAAAAAATTGTTTTCCTTTTTGTATCTCATTATTTTTTTCTCCATAATGATATTTATGTCCCCCCTTTTACTGGAAATAAGATAGATGGAAAGGGATAAACCTTTTATGATTCCATTTTACCATATTTCTCCATGGTAAGAAGATACAGTGGAATTCATTCAGCACAGAGTTAAAAATAGAATTAAAACATGCAATGTACATCAAACTGACATTGTACCTTGACACCTAGAAACTGTACAAGTAGGTGGTTTTAATATTAGAGTAAAAATAAGAACCTTTAATTTTCTTCTACCAACCTCTTCCTTTTTCTCTGTTCATGGAATGTGCCTCTGAGGTGGATGCTCCATTGAATTTTTCCTAATATTTGTGATTTCTTGCAAGCTATTAATATGTGTGAGGAGCAGAGTTTTGACAGCCATGGGCCTTGGATGACTGCTTTGGCCTGGGGATATTCCTAGGTCAAAGGATGCCCTAAAATTCAGGTGGGTGGCAGGACTGACTCCAGAAATCTAGGTCTACTTTGAGGAAAAATCCAGGAATACTGATCTGGCAAAAACTCTGAGGTCACTTTGGAAGCGGCCAAGATGCTCAATAGTCTCTTACAGATTAAGGCCAGCACAGGCGTAAACTGGCCAACCATGCCTGTGTGCAGTTGGTTTTGGATGACAGGGATGAAGCTTTCTAAGAGTAAGCTACAGTGGCCTCAGCTCTCGGTCAAGTGTATGTATATGTATGAGTGAGGAGACTTAATTAAGAAGGTGGGATTGTTGTAGTAATTTCCTTTGAGTCCTCATTTAAAATTGACTTTAAATGCTATTAGCTCTTGAGGTGAGGGCAGAAGGAAAGGGAGTAGAAGGTTAATTGCTAAGAGTAAACACATCCAGTGGTGGTTCTGCCATAGGCCACTTGAGAGTCAAATTTAGTTCCAGATGAGATTTGAGGTATCTTCTGGGCCATAATCCTTCTTGTACCAGGAACCTTTGTCAGTTGTAGTCTGAATCTAATTTTTGTAGAAGTTTGAAAAATTCCTAACTCTGCTAAACCTCGCTAAGGAGTTGAAGTCTACTTGAGATACCATAAAATTTTATTGCTTATTACTGTAGACTTTTGGAACAAAACCAAATATAAATAAATATACAAACGAAAGTATAAAATGTTTCTGGTCATATTTAACTTACTTGATTCTTTGGGTAAGGAGATTTTTTAAGCCTGGCAAAAATATTTTACTCTACCATAATTTAAGAAGAGTAACTGCAGTATGCTGTCCACTCTTTTGTCTGTGAATTTTTATATTTTCAAGAGAACGAGAGCACATAATATTTTTGCAGTCATGGTGGTCTCTTTTTCTTTAAATTCTGAAGGATACCATCGCTGCCAATGGATAAAATTTCTTCTGGGAGTACAGATAGACTTCCATACAGGATTACTTTGCAGTAAAGTCAGAAATCTGAAGCACATGAATTAAATGGTTAAGCAGTGCTTGCAAGCTGTGATATCAGAGGAAATAACTGCTATTAAATGAAAGCTGAATAGCAGTGTACAGGGGGAAAAATTCTCATTTTCATCAACTAATAATCAAAACAGTTTGACACTGGCCAGAGAGAGCCAAAAAATATGGAAACGATTATTGAGTTGAATGAAATATCACAAAATTATATGTTATTTTGCATTTTGAGTTTTTAAGGTAAAAACATTTCACGAAGTTTCTATTATGTATTGACCAAATAAAAGAAAAATGGTTAGGAGTGGGTTTAAAGGCAAAAGTAAGAAATGTGATATCTTAAGATACCAGTGGAAAAATGTTTGGATTATTCTGACTTCCACATGCATAGCTCTACTTTAAATCCCACAGCTCACTGCCTATATTATTAGGTTGGAATAACCAATTCTATAATGGAGTAAAAATGATTTCACTGACAAGAAAAAGATGCCTTATAAGTCTAGTTGGGGTTTCGATCAAATGCGTAGAGTTCACTTTGTCTTAAACAAGAAAGTGATGGTGATTGTCATTAAAACTCATGCTCTGTTTTTACTTTTATGGGACCATTATACCCCCTAACTGCATAACACTACAATAACAAAATCACGTTTCCTGCTATTTCAAGAAATCTGAAATGGTGATGAAAGACATTTCCTACCAATGATGTCAGTGGTTATTTAATTGCCATTAAGATGGTAATGAAACTCTTTCTTGTCACTTACAGCTGATGAAGTGTTCTTGATCAGATTGTGTGAAAAAATGACTGCCATTATATTATTGCTCTTTCTAGAAACTAGATTTTCATTGCTTTAATAATGTTAGCAAAGCAAGCTGAATTATGTTTGGCATTAGTTCTTGAATTATTGCCTCTAAATAGTATTATAAAAATTAAACTACCTTAGTTTTCCGTACTAAGGATAACTTACCTTTTTTTTTGCAATATTGAGAAAAACCTCATTTTTCCATTACTTGAGATAAAAATAAATCACCCATTCTAGATCTCAAATTGCCTCTGTCTTATTAATTTTAACTACCACTATCATTTTTTTTTCCTGAAGTCTAGAGCTATGCTTAAGTCACATTCATGGGACATAAAGCAAATTAAAAATTTCTGGATATATTTTCTTGGCTTGAGATATTAAGGAATACGTAATAGTCCTCTCTTCTCTCACATTAATCTTGATATTTTCTGTTACCTGATTAACTGCTTTCTTTACTTGTCCACCTTCTAGGAAAGGCTGGAAAAGAAAGAAAATAAACAAAGACTATAAAACAGGAAGAGAGCTTATAGCATCAGTTCAGAAGTAGAGAAGCAACATTATCACTGGCATAAGAAAATTTCTCTATATCTCAAACCCTAAACAAGGCTATCGATCTTTAACTGAAAGTTGATGATAGTATGGTTAGTTGGAAAAAATATCAATGATGGAGTCTATTTCTTAAACATTATTTTATTTCCATTTTTTGGGGTATATAGTAGGTATATATATTTATGAGGTACATTAGATGTTTTGATATGGGCATGCAATGTGAAATAATCACATCATGGAGAATGGGATATTCATTGCCTCAAGAATTTATCATTTGTCTTACAAACAATCCAATTGCACTCTTTAAGTTATTTAAAAATATACAATTAAGTTATTATTGACTATAGTCACCCTGTTGTACTATCAAATAGTAGGTCTTATTCTAACTATTTTTTTTTGTACCCATTAACCATCCCCCAATGATAGAGTCAATTTTCTTTATCCTTGCAACTGAATTTGACAATGTGACTTACTTTGGTTAATTGGACACTGGCAGAGGCCAGTGTGATGAACACTTACATGTTGGAGCTTACCCTATCTTGCTATTCTTTGGAACCCTGAGACTTCTGTGTAAAGAAACTCTGAAAGTCCCACTAGAGCAAGCTTGTCCAACCCACGGCCTGTAGGCCACATGCAGCCCAGGACAGCTTTGAATGCAGCCCAACACAAATTTGTAAACTTTCTGAATACATTATGAGATTCTTTTGCAGTTTTAAAAAACTCACCAGCTATCGTTAGTGTATTTTATGTGTGTGGCCCAATACAATTCTTCTTCCAGTGTGGCTCTGGGAAGCCCAAAGATTGGACACTGCTGTACTAGAGGATGAGAGAACATATGGAACACGTATGACCTGTCCTAGCTCAGGTCTCTCTATACCAACATGCCTGCCAACCCTCAGACATGTGAGTGGGACCATACTAGATTATTCAGTCCCAGCCAAGTTGGTGAGGACCAGAAGATCTGCTCAGTCAATTCACAGACTTATAGGAGATAAACATGATTGTTATTTTAAGTCATTAAGTTTTGGGACTATTTGGTATACAAGTAAAAGCTAATTGAAACAAATATAAAACTGGAACATTTGTTTTGGATGAAAAATACTGTCTCACCAAATTTCTGTTTTAAGTGCTTTTATTTCTATTATTGAAAAGGTACTTCAGCGGAAAAGTTGGTTTTAGTTTCATGAACTCAGTTTAACATGGGTAGCCTGGTCTGTAAAGATTCAATGACTTGAGTCATTTTAGTTGAAAACTATACTTTTCTCTTGAATTCCTGGGTGCCTCCATAAACTTTGTAAGATCTGGTTGCAATAATCTGTCAAGATACCATCACTTTTTAAATTATTAGGCTTTTCATTTCAATTTTGCTTATATGTTTTTAAACCATTACTTTTTATGTGAACATTTGGGAACCAAACACATTAGCTATTGCGAATTTAATGTGACACATCATAGATATAAGTAACATTAGCAGTAACACATTTTTTTACATTCCCATTGGAACTGGCACCAAATTCTCAAAACTATCCGAGAAAGACTTTGCTGTATTTACTGTCAATAAGAATTATGTCACAGATGCATGTATAGAACACATCTTGGTTCTATCTATTGAAGAATATCTGGATGACAAAAATCCATTTATATTTGAATATATGCTCTCTCTCTCTTTTTTTTTTTTTTTTTTTTTTTGAGACAGAGTTTTGCTCCTGTTGCCCAGGCTGCAGTGCAATTGTGCGATCTCGGCTCACTGCAAGCTTCGCTTCTCAGGTTCAAGTGATTCTCCTGCCTCAGCCTCCCAAGTTGCTGGGATTACAGGCATTGGCCACCACACCCAGCTTATTTTTTGTATTTTTAGTAGAGATGGGGTTTCGCCATGTTGGCCAGGCTGGTCTTGAACTCCTGACCTTAGATGATCCACCCGTCTCGGCCTTCCAAAGTGCTGGGATTACAGGTGTGAGCCACTGCACCTGGCCTGCTCTCTATTTTTTTTTTGTTGTTGTTGTTGAGACGGAGTCTTGCTCTGTCACCCAGGCTAGAGTGCAGTGGTGCGATCTCGGCTCACTGCAAGCTCTGCCTCCCGGCTTCACGCCATTCTCCTGCCTCAGCCTCCTGAGTAGCTGGGATTACAGGTGCATGCCACCACACGCAGCTAATTTTTTGTATTTTTAGTAGAGACGGGGTTTCACCGTGTTAGCCAGGATGGTCTCGATTTCCTGACCTCGTGATCTGCCTGCCTCAGCCTCCCAAAGTGCTGGGATTACAGGCGTGAGCCACGGCGCCCGGCCTGCTCTCTATTTTTAAAAAATTGATTGATATAGGTTGTTGACTGAGTGTGAAACTGTTGGTGAATTCAAGAAATTGCAGGGCTTAGAAATTGTGAGCATTCATCTTATTCTAGGGTTGTCTTGCCTTTTGTTATAATTTTGTCTTGACATTTTGATTGATAGATGTACTGAATTCCTTTTGGATAGGTTGATTTGAAAGCTCAAATCCCAGGGATGGACAGAATAGTTTTTCATTTTATTTTTTGTCCAAGATGTTCAGAGTTGCAATCTATTCTTTTAAATACATGTTTTACCAGATGATCCAGCTCTTTGGAACCAGCTGGCTCTATATTACTCTGTTAGAAAATAAGTTTTAAAAACTGCAGTCTAAAATCTGGAAGAGTTACCCATCTGGATTAGTGACAACTTTGCATTTTCAAAGAGGAAATATAATTCATGCTACAAGTTATTATTTTGGAGAAAATTATATGTAATGAGTGACATTTCATGTCTAATACCTTGCTCCAAGTTTTATTGATAGCAATTTAAAATTAAATCGTTTAGCTTTATGTCAAGGCAGCTATCAAGCTAGCTGTATATCAAACTGAGAGGACCAGACAGCCCTACTTATGAGTATCAATGAACTCAAATATAGCAACTTTCTCAAAAGGAAACAAGTCTACTTAGATCTGGTTTCAAGTAAAGAATTTATTTTTCTACTTTAACATGTTCCTGTCAATTTTGTTTGAGATGGTATTTGCTATGCAGTAGGTTTAAACTAATCCGGTTGCTTTTTTTTCCTAAAAGAAAAAAAATTTGTATTTGTTTACTTCTGGTGGAGAGGTTAGATTGTATGTGGTCATTCTTTTAATAAGAATGGATAAGAACAAATATCTGACCTATGAGTACAGCATACAGTTCCTCTAGCACTGACATATCAAGTCTCAGAGTATTATGCTTTAAAAAAATGGTAGAATTTAGAGTTAGGTAATTTGGGCCTAATCTGCTGATTTGTTGGGTAGTCTTCAGTAACTCACTTAACCTCAGTTATAAAATGCTTTGAAATCCTTAGATGAAAGTTCCTGTGTTTGAGACAGAGTATCAGACTTGATTCTTATTTTATACAATCCTGAGGGGAAATTTTGAGAGCATTACATAGAACTAGAATTTGGCACAATAAAATTATAATGGATTTGGGGATTAAGTGAGCATGTTCAATTTTTTTTATTCTTAACCATTGCAACAGCTCTGAATGATGGCAAAACATTCGTTTTTGTAGAGACTAGGTGCTGCAGAGAGAAATGAATGAGGCTTCTCAGTGGCCTGGCAATTAAAGCCAAAAAGAATCTTTGATTGTTCAAAATGGCATAAAACAATGATGAGCATGTGGTGATTTTTCAGCTTTTATCCCCAATGAAGGATTAAAAGATACTTAAATAAAATGCAATTATCATTTAAAATATCTCCCTTCATGGACATCCTGCTTTACACGTATCTGATTCTGGGAGAAGGACTGGGGAAGGCCCTGAGGTGGCACTGGGCTTCACAGTGTCAGACATGTCAGGCCTGGATGCCTAGAATCAGACGCTGAAGTGCTATCTGTAACCCTTTCTTTACTGGTCTGAGGATTGCATGTAGCCCTTTGGAAATAGGGTCACTTTTGAGAGGTGTAAAATCTGCTTTTGCCTATTGGAAATCAGAGATCTCTTAGAGTCTCAAACCAAGGTATGATTATAGAAGGGGTAATATTAGGTTGTCATTAGAATGAATATTCAGACAGGACTGTGATCAGAATGTGTCAACGACAATCCTGTGGTCCAGGTCTGATACTGCCCTATTCATGGAATTAACCTAGTGATTGTTCTGGAAGCCTGGATATAATTTCATTCCAATCACATGGAAAAAGCTTAGTGAAGGAAACTGAAAACATTTTCAGATTCTTTGAGTCCTACTACAAAACCTGACTCTGCACCTACCCTGCATCAGTGCTATACTTGGTTTTGGGGATGTGGTGGTTCAATAGACAGACACTATTGGTATGCCTGCTACAGTAAGCAGCCGCCCTTCTGAGTGATTGTTGTTTTTAATAAACTTGTTATTTCATGTGAATAATAACCATTTTATATATTGTTCTTCATTTTAGAATGCTATGCTTCAATGGTGACTGCAATCTGAGGTGGTTCCCCCAAAACCATCTAAGATCAGCTTATTTCATTTGTCCAGTAAGTGTTCATTAAAGTAACCTTTATTTTGAGCCTGTTTTTTAAGTGCTAGGCACTTTCCCTTGGATTGGAACCAAATTTGTCCTTGGATTAGTATCTGTAATTGATCTCTGGAAAGGCTACTGCTGTTGTGAGACTGCTCCTGAAACTTATGACCAGCTTGAAGTGTTTGGTTTTACTTGTTCTCACTGGTTTGTCAATATTTATGTCTTCCTTGACACTTAATAGCTAATGTGCTACCATGTGTTGTTCACTACCTTTACATACTCAGCCCCACAAAACTAGCATGTTGTAGATCATAAATACTTTCACCAAACATTTATTGTACCCCTGAAACGCTCTGAGGAAACACAGTGCTTACCTTCAAAGTGCCTTTAATCTAGAGGGGCCGTGTAAGGAAACATTTACAATAAAGGATGATAAGTGACAAAACAGACATAAGCCTGGGATATTGGTGAAACACAGAAGAGGATTACCTAACTCAGACTCTAGGATGTCAAAATGAAAAGGATAGAACCCACTTGTACTAGTGATCTATTACTATGTCACAAATTATTATAAAACAAAATGGCTTAAGATGATAATAAGCATTTTTCCCCTTTTCTCACCATTTCTCCACTTCAGGAATTTGGGAATGTTTAGCTGGGTATTTATAGCTCCTATGTCTCTCATGAGGTAGCAGTTGAGATGCCAGCCCAGGCTGCTGCCATTTGAAGATTTGACTGGAGCCCAAGAATCTGCTATCGAGGTGGTTCACTCACACAGCTTTTAAGTATGTTTTGTTTGTCGGTGGGAGACCTCAATTCCTTCCCACCAAGGTCTTGTCATAGGACTGCTTGAGTGTTTCCATGACATGGACACTGGCTTCTCGCAGAGTTAGTGTTCTAAAAGAGGCCAAAGCAGAAACCCTAATATCTTTTATGACCTGGATTTGGAAGTATTACACCTGCACTTCTGTAGGTATTCTATTGGTTACTTAGGCTAGCCATGATTAAATGTGGTAGGGACTACACACTGGTGTGACTACCAGGAGGTCAGTACACTGGAGGCATCTTGGGGGCTGGCGCTCACACCAATCTTCAGGGCTGTTTAGTATCTGTGATTCAGTGCTAGTCCCAAAAACTTTAACTCACGTGGGCCTTGGCAACTACCACTGATGATGTGGGCCTTTGAATTTCATATATTATAAAGTTTCATATATTACTATTGCTCTTCCTTGAGTCATATGGAATAACAAGATGTTAGGGAAACACTGGATACAATTGTTTCTTAACACAGTGCTACTGAGAAATTAATCCTGGTGGTGTCATTGGCAGTTAATAGGTTTCAGACAACATCACAGAAAAACAGTGTTTGCTGTTAAACATGGGGATTACAAAATAAAGTATTATTTCTAATAGTGTTGCTTAGACATTATCATGGGGCTCCAAGTGGGAACTTCTTTCCTTAGAGGCTTGATAATTAGCCACTTGTGTAGATTGGCCCATATTGTTTGTAGCTTTAATGTGAGTTTCAAGCATTGAGGCAATGAACCATTTAATACTCAATAATGTAAGCATCCTCCACATCCCATCTCAGCATAGTGATGTAGCCAATAAGTATTTGGGGCTTGAGGCTTGAAACCTTTGTTTTATTCAGAAGGGAAAGTGAATGTTGATGATTAAAAGTTAAAAATTATTACATAGATTGGATAACAGTATTCTGCTAATACTAGTTTTAGTTTTGTGGTTGTATCAAATGGTGCTAGGAAAAGGGCTTTAACTCTTCTGAATTCTATTAGCCCTTGCCCAACAAGCCAACTCATATAAATGTATCATCTAAGTACAGAGTATTTGTTATATACACTCCACTTCAATATTCTGGATTATTTTAAGCCCACTGTATATAAAAATCTTAGGGCTGTCACTGTTCCAGTCCAATCACTTTCCTCTTCATATTAACATAGCTCTAAATTACTATAGTTAAGACTTTTCAGCCTGTTGGGTTTTGGCATGTGTGGTGCACCTGCATTTATCTGCATAGGATCTGGCCCCTTTTTCCTAATATGTCATTATTGGAGAGTGTCAAATTGATTGTGGTTACAGAACCTTTTCTGCCTATATCTTGTTTGCAACATAAATTGGTTATTAATCTTCCCATTTAAAGCAAGTTTTTCTGCTTTATAACCACTCTGATACTTTGAAAGAATGCACAATTTTAGTACCAAGCTTGATAGAGTCTAATGCACTTGTGATAGTATTTGATATAGTTTGTAATTTGGTGAAAGTAGAGCTGTATTTAAGCACAAAGTTTCAAGCTGCAGAGATTGGTGAGTATATATTTTAATCTTCCCCACATAATTTATCTTCCTTTGATCTATGTAGGTACCCCATTACTAGCAACCCTTTTGCATGTAGCTGTTATGGTCTCTTCTTTATTCTATATTTAACCTAGGCCCTGGGGCACATGTTTATCTATTTAAATTTGTTGTGTAATATGGATACACGTTCAGTTATATCTTCTCATAGGCCTGTCAACATCTTTCATTCTGTCTTGTCAAAGACTAACCATACTCCCTACTCCCAGCAATGCTCCTATTGTCTATTTTGTTTCTGTTGAGTTCTGTCTTATCCTTTGGACTTCTGTCTTAAGCAATTTTGAGAAAAGCAACTGGGCATGGAAGGGAAAACTGGGATACCCTTTAAATATTAGGGATCTGAAGATCCCCAGAGGCCAGGTACTCTGAAAGAATAGGAATATGGTATTAAGAAAATCAACAAAGCTCTTAGGAAAGTTTAGAAACTTTGATATAGAACCACACTCATAAACTTCTTCAGTTTTTCATGACCTTATGGTCTGTGTTCTCTCCTCCCCAATTTGCCTGAATTGCCAACTCTGATTTTTTCCAGCATTTCTTCTTCCTTTTACCCCTCCTTTTTTTAAAAATTATTTTTGAATTTTTATTTTTTTGACGTTCAATTTAGAATTTTATTTATAAACAGAAAGTCACTATTGAAACAAACCAGACACTGGGGAAAGTTGCCTGTAGGAGAATCCTAGAATGAAAGACTATGAGTCTTCCCTTAAAGCTCATATATGCTACTTGAAATACTAGCAAATATCATGTTCGTTTCTGCTGAATATATATACATACAATATATATGTATGTATTTGAGACAGTCTCACTGTGTCACCCAGGTCAGAGTACAGTGGTATTATCTTGGCTCACTGCAACCTCTGCCTCTCGGGTTCAAGTGATTCTCATGCCTCAGCCTCCCAAGTAGCTGGGACTATAGGTGCGCGCCACCTGGCTAATTTTTGTATTTTTAGTAGAGATGGGGTTTCGCCATGTTGGCCAGGCTGGTCTCAAACTCCTGGACTCAAGTGATCCACCTGCCTTGGCCTCCCAAAGTGCTGGGATAACAGGCGTGAGCCCTACCCCTTCCTTTTACTCATTTATTTTTCCTCTAGGTATATCCCAAGATCCCTCAACCTTGAAGGAGTCTCACCCTCTTAGCTGCTTCCCTCAGCCTGGCAAAATGGTCAGGAGGCCACTTTCTAATGGGTCAGTTACTCAGCTCTCCTGGCAATATGCAAGTTCCTTCTTCTGCTGGTTAAAAGAGGGAAACCACTGGGAGTATCTCACACTAATTACCCTCTGTTCCTCATTTAGCTCTTCACTCTCCAGTAGCTGTGCATTACCAGCTATGCCTCTGACTTACTTACTGAATGTTGCTCAAATAATATTTCATGCCTGGGTCACCAGCTCTTCCTTTGTCTACAGAAACCTCCCTTCAAGCATTATCTCTCTGTCTCCAACAGGTGATTTATTTTCAAATTTTATTGAGGTATTTTGGTACATGATATTTCACCTTTTAGCCCGCACATCTGAGTTTCTGAATACTAGGGGAAAACATTTTGAAATGATGAGGTTTAGAGTCAATACAAATTCCCCATTTCTCTTAGCCACATTCTAAACTGCTTTGTCCTTTGGTCTGAACTCGGAAAACTAGAGGCACTATTCCAGCTTTCATGAGTCCCCATTCCACCACTACTCCAACCCCTTTTAGTAGGTTTCTCAGAGAACATTGTGATTATCAGAGGTTCACAGTGCCAGTGTCACCACTCCTCCTTCCTAAAAATCACATGTTCACGTACATCTGTCTTGATACTTTTCTTCTGTTTCAGAGGAAGGGGTAATGCAGTGTAGACCATGTGTTTTGACATCATGCAGACAGAATTTGAATCATGGCCCTGGTACTTACTAGTTGAAGGTCATGGTCATTGAATTATTATAGTGTAAGTGTCCTCATGTGAAAAGTGAGCATACTACCAATCTGATGGGGTTGATTACATAAGATAATACATTTAGGTACAAAGCAGAGTGCTCAGAACCCAGCCAAAAATCAACAAATATCAGTTATATTTCTTTCTCCTTACTTCTTTCCAGTGGAGGCTCCTGGCTCTTTTGTGGTCTTGTTCCATAAACCTTAGAGCTTAGGGTCCCACACCTTTACTATACACTCACTATTTTATATTATAAACTTCTCTCTAAAACCTGTTTTCCATTTTGCTATTGCCTCTTTTTAATATTCTAGCTTATTGAGAAGGTAATCTAAACTTATTGTCTCATTTACTATTACATGGATCAGTGATTGGCTTTCACCTTTATCTGACCATTGAAATTGCTCACATCAAGGTTTCTAGTATCTTCTGAATTTTCAAATAACATAGATACTTTTCAATCCTTACCTTTATTGATCTATCAATAGCGTACTACTACACCGATTATTCTTTGAAATTCTTATATTATTCCTATGTCTCTGACTGCTTCTTGCAAACTCCATCCTCCTGTCTACCTCTTTAATGTTAGAATTTCAGTCTCTTCTCTTCCTTCTCTCCCCATCCCTTTTCTCTCCCCTTTTCTCTTAATTCATTTCTCCCGAGGTGTTTTCTTTACACTCAATAACTGCAGATACTAAGTACATGGGGAATGTCAACTAGGATAGACAAAAAGAACAAACTATGGATGCAACTACAGGGATGAGGCTTAAAAACATTGTTTTGAAGCAAAGAAGTCAAACACAAAAGATTTAGTACTGTATGATCCCAGTTACATGAAGATTATGAACAGGGAGAACTAACTAACGTATGGTATTAGAAATCAGAACAATGGTTGCCTGTGGGAGTATGGGGATTGACTGGAATGGTTCCTTGGGAACTTTCTTGGGCTGATTTTGAGCATTTCATTGTATATAATATTTACCTAAAAATAAAACGTCATTGAAAGTCTTAGAGATGGTGGTAAAAAGCAAATGTTACCCTCTCTCCTCTACCTTCTCCTCCACCTTCCATGGGATCTTCAAAGTATTCTGTATTAAACAAGGTGGGTCTGCTTTATCTCAGGCTGCTTTTGACCATGGCATGGATTTTGTAGTTCAGAAGTTTGACCGTCAGGGTGTGACCACCAGAACTGAGGAAGTAGGAAGGAAAGACACCACCATATGCTAGTCACTGGGGCTGACACTGACAAGGTCAGATATTTGATTGCATGATGAGAAAAGTGTTGGCCAGCTTTATATATGGTACAAACACTGAATTAATGTAACTGTGTGCAAACAGTACTTGGTTTTGATCTTTTCAGCATGCTAGGAGCAGAAGAGGAATGGAAAGCAACACATGCCAACCTGACAAATTCTATAAACACAATTTGAGGAAATTCTGGTAAAAATGTACAAGCAGTATAAGTACTACTTACTAACATTTGTAACTATGATACTAATACACTCTGATCTAATTCAGGCAAAGTAAACAAGTGTGAAAAATTCACTTGCCTCTTTGAGCAATAAAATGTAATTTCCAAAACTCACAGATATCTTAAAATGTATTTATTGATTCAGCATATTGAACTGAAATCTGAAGTAATGAAGTCAAAGCATCTTGACTGACTCTGATAGATTCTCTGCCTGTAAGGCTGCATAGACATGCAGATTGTCAAATCACTTGTCATACCATCCAGGGTCTACTGTATTTTTGCTGAAGAGGAGAGCCCTTGATCTGTAACTCTTTCCTTTACACTGAAAAGTAACAAGAAGTTAAATATAATAACTTGTATCTTTCCAAAGAGATACAACTGTACATATGCAATTGTGAAAAATTTAGCATATTCATGTTTCCTTATAAAAATGTTTCCTTTTACTTTGCACTTTATAGAGTAGCTTCATTCCTTTATGTTTCCTGGAGCCACACTTATTTATTTCATTAGTTCATAGAAATTGGAACCAGTTTATTCTGTCAAGGTACCATAAAGATAGTTTCAGGAAAACAAAGAAGTATTGTTCCACATATGAGAAACAATTTGCTGGTTCAATCTCTTTTTTTCCTTTATTCTATTTGTCTTACTGAAAGAATTGTATCCAGGTTGAACTTTCTTCCTTGCCATTCTGCTTTTACCTCGACATAATTCAACCCTCTATTTAAGGCAATATATTCTATTGGCATAGAAATGAATTTAAAGTCACAGATTTGACATACTGACTCCATCTCTTTACTAAGCAGAAGTATATGTGCTGGGAAGTTAAGACTCTAAGCCTCTGTTTAGACATGAACCCACATGGTAATCTCTAAAATTAGGAAGGCTAATTGGATTGTTGTAGATGCCTCAGATAGACTTTTTATTTCTTTCCTTTATTCTATTTGTCAGAAGTTTTTTTACTGATACATAATAATATATATTTATGGGGTCCATGTGATATTTTGATACACACATGCAATGTATAATGATCAAATTAGGATATTTAGGATATCATCTCAGACATTTATCGGTTCTTTGTGTTGGGAGCATTTCAACTCTTCTAGTTATTTTGAAATATACAATAAATTATTATTAACTATAGTATCCTACTGTGCTATTGAACACTAGAACATATTCCTTCTATTTAACTGTATGTTTATACCTATTAACCAACCACTTTTCATAGCTCCCTCACCCACACCCCATCATATCCCTCCCAGCCCGTAGTAGTTATCATTCTATACAGTATCTCCATGAGATCAATATTTTTAGTTACCATATATGAGAACTGTGACATTTGTGTCTTTGTGAGGCTGACTTAGTTCACTTAACCTAATAACCTCAAAAGACAAAATTTTATTTTATTTTATTTTATTTTTTTATTTTGATGGAGTCTTGCTTTGTCGCCCAGGCTGGAGTGCAGTAGCGTGATCTCAGCTCACTGCAAGCTCCACCTCCCAGGTTCACACCATTCTCTTGCCTCAGCCTCCTGAGTAGCTGGGACTACAGGCGCCCACCACCATGCCCAGCTAATTTTTTTTGTATTTTTAATAGAGATGGGGTTTCACTGTGTTAGCCAGGATGGTCTCGATCTCCTGACCTTGTGATCCACCCACCTCAGCCTCCCAAAGTGCTGGGATTACAGGTGTGAGCCACCACGCTGGGCCTTATTCTTTTTAATGGCCAAATAACATTCTATTGTGTATATATACAACAAATTATTTTGTTCATCTGTTGGTGGATGCTTAGGTTGATTTCATACCTTGGCTATTGTAAATAGTGCTGTAATAAATATGCAGGTGCAGCTATCCCTTTCATATACTGATTTAATTTTCTTTGGGTATATTCCCGGTAATGGAATTCCTGAGTCATATAGTAGTTCTCTTTATTTTTTCTGAGAAATTGTCATACTATTTTCCATAATGGATGTATTAATTTACATTCCCACCAACAGTGTTTAAGTGTTCTCTTTTCTCTGCATCTTTGCCGGCATTTGCTAGTTTTTTTTTTTTGTCATTTTGATAATAGCCATTCTAGCTGGTGTGAGACCATATCTCATTGTGGTTTTGATTTGCATTTATTTGATGATTAGTGATGTTGGTCATTTGCATGTCACTTTTGTGAAATATATATTCAGATCCTTTGCTCACTTTTTAATGGGATTATTTTTATTTATTTATTTGCTATTTAGTTGAGTTCCTTGAATATTCCAGATATTGGTCCTTGTTGAATAAATAATTTTCAAATATTTTTTTCCCATTCTACAGGTTGGCTCTTCACTCTGTTGATGTTTTCCTTTGCTGTGCAGAAGGTTTTAGTTTAATTTAGTCCCATTTGTTTATTTTTGTTTTTGTTGCCTGTGCTTTTGAGGTCTTAGCCATAAAATATTTGCCTAGACCACTAGTTTTCTCCATGATAAACCATTATAATATCCAAGGTTTCTTTTATAATTACTATTACCAAATAAATCAATTAAGCAATGTTAGGACTTTCACTTTTTATTAATTAGATTTATAAGGTCATCTTTATTCCACAATGTGCCATCTAGCGTACTTAGTGATGGCCTTCAGACATATAGTGTGTGTCTCACTATCTTTCCTTGGCCATAACAGACATGTGTATGTGAAAATGGATGTTTCATGTACAATTGTTGGGTATGCCTGTTTCATGCATTTTCTCTCTCTCTCCTCTTCCTCTCTCTAGATACACACACACACATAAACAAACACACAATATGTGTATGTATATGTATATAAGGATATTCTGAAAAAATAGATTGATTACATGACATACCCAGTATCTTATTGCCTCTTCTCCCTTTCTTTTTTCCACCCTTAAGAAGAAATTTAGTGAGTAAATATGAGGAATTGATGTGATTATCACCACCATTTGGCCTAGTAAGCTTTTGGCTTTGTCCTTCCACACTGCTGTTTTACACCTCTACAGAGCTGGTGCTGTGCATACAGATAGGCACTCAGCCTGCAGAAACAGTTTGTGTACTTTATTTCACATATCTGGATACGCATTGCACCCAGAGACATGGCTCCCAAGTTCCTGTCACAGGACATGTCATACAATATATTGATCATAAACATCCTGAAAATTGGATCTGGTCTCTTTAATATCATATTTGCTGTTGCAATGGAAATGTTTCCTAATAAAAGTATCCAGACCTGCCAAACCAGTGTAGTGATCTCCAGTGTAATATACTGCTTTCCAAGTACTCTACAATTTTATGATGCTAATGCCATGTCACCAAACTTGGCCACCAAGCTTGCTGCAGAAAGTTGAACTCTTAGCAAAAATGCTTTTATAATGACTCCCATTCTCTTGCTCAGACTAACTCTCAAATCATGAAAATGTCCAAATTCATTATTAATTTTTTTTATTATTCCTTATTGAGTTCTCTGGTATAGAACTAAACATTTGAAAACTACTCATCTTTTTAGTCTACTTTATTTTGATTGAGGGCCTTTTGTTGATTCTTTCCATGCAAATTATTTTAAGGCAAGAGGAAGGACAAAATGAGAATTCATATTTTCAGTCTTCCTTCTTACCAGTGTTTGTGTTTTCTTAGGTTAGTGAGTCAGTGTTTATGAGGATGGCTTGTTTTGTTTTGCTCAGTGGATTTTTTTGGTTATGCATGTGTAAGATGTTGATTTGTGGCTCTGATGCCCATTTATTCCTTCTTTGTTTTTAATGATCTGAACCCTAATTTAAATATAGTTTTTTCCAGCTTGTTATAAATATTGTTGTTAGTTAAAGCAATGAGAAGCACAAACAATCCCTGGAGGAAAATGCTGGTGATGTCCTTTTTTATAAAGAGAAATATTGGGTTTGCTCCTGTGTTCTTTTCTGGGACTAAAACTTTTACCTTAAAGTGTGCCATCCTTTAAAATCGTTTTTGACTTCTTATTCTTATACGTTTCAGAGTATCTCAGTATCATTTGAAATCATAGCGATTCCTTTGTGTACACTCTTTTGGGTTCATTTATAACATAAGACTAATTCCAGGATTTATTCTTGCAGACCCTGTTTATAATTTCTACTCTGTATTTATCCCAAGCATAAAAAGTAACCCTTGGTTTTCCTGTTACTTGTCTCTAATTTAGTTCCCTATGCATGACAATCAGTCCTCACCATCCTTTACTCAAAATTAATATAAATATATCTTTTGGTATAGAACTTTGTCAAAGGAATTTTGAAAATCAGCATTCTACATAGTACACATTATTTATATCATAACTTTACTATTAGATACAATTACCTATGGGAGGAATAATTATCTAATAGTGAAGTTATGATAAAATGAATATTACTTAATCCTGACTGGAGAGATATAAGCAGAGTTCTCAAGCTAAGGGGTCCTTTGCATTAGAGCGAGAGATTGAATAATGCCAAATAAGGCAAAGTTCTGTACTGATTATCTATAAAACTTGTCCAATCAAGGCAACTATATTCCATGCTTGTCATTGGGTAGAAAATAGAAGAGAGGAATGGTGAAAAGGAATAAAAATATGAGCTAAGAAAGGTAGAAAGCTCTTCAAAACAGGTGGAGAAGTGATGCATACATGAGTATTATACACATATACATAAGTATGGGAATGAAGAAAGTAAAAGAGAAGCAAAATGTTTGAATACACAGGATTTGTCTGTCTTAAAAATAATATTTATCTTTATTCCTGTTTGTTATTTAGCCTATTAATTTTGAGGACTGTAACAGTGTGTCAGTTTTTGAATGGAATTAGAATGATGGTTGAAAATTCTAGTCATAATGTGAACAGATTTTAAATGAAAACAGTGGGAATCTGGAGAAAAGTATAGTCTTTTTAATAAATGGTGTTAGAACAAACAAATGGACATCTGCGTGAAAAAAAAAAAGAATCTCAACACAGACCTTATATCCTTTACAAAAATTAACTCAAAATGGATCATAGATGTAAATATAAAATGCAAACCTATAAAACTGCTGGAAGATAACATAGGAGGAAATCCAGATGATCTTGGGTTTGATGTTGACTTTTTAGATATGACAACAAAGGCACCGTCCATAAAAGAAAGAACTGATAAACTGGATTTCATCAAAATTAAGTATTTCTGCTGTGTGAAAGAGAATGAAAAGACAAACTACAGACTGGGAAAAATATTTGTGTAAGACATATCTGACAAAGTACTGTTATCCAAATTATATAAAGCACTCTAAAAACGCACCAAAAAGCAACACGATTAAAAAGTGGGCCAAAGATTTTGAAAACTCACCGAAGAAGATACACAGATGGCAAATAAGCAAGCATATGAAAAGATGCTGTAAGTAATATGTCATCAGGGAAATGCAAATTAGAACAACCATGAGATACTGCCACAAACCTATTAGAATGGCCAAAATTCAGGAAACTGACAACAAAAAATGCTGGCAAGGATGTGGAGCAACAGGAACTATCATTCATTGCTGGTGGTACTGTGTCCGGAATTGGTGGGTTCTTGGTCTCACTGACTTCAAGAATGAAGCCGCGGACCCTCGTGGTGAGTGTTACAGCTCTTAAGGTGGCGTGTCTGGAGTCTGTCCCTTCTGATGTTCAGATGTGTTCAGAGTTTCTTTCTTCTGGTGGGTTTGTGGCCTCGCTGGCTCAGGAGTGAAGCTGCAGACCTTCGCGGTGAGTGTTACAGCTCTTAAGGTAGCGCGTCTGGAGTTGTTCGTTCCTCCCGGTGGGCTTGTGGTCTTGCTGGGCTCAGGAGTGAAGCTGCAGATCTTCGAGGTGAGTGTTACAGCTCATAAAAGCAGCGTGGACCCAAAGAGTGAGCAGTAGCAAGATTTATTGCAAAGAGCGAAAGAACAAAGCTTCCACAGTGTGGAAGGGGACCCGAACGGGTTGCCAGTGCTGGCTCGGGCAGCCTGCTTTTATTCTCTTATCTGGCCCCACCCACATCCTGCTGATTGGTAGAGCCGAGTGGCCTGTTTTGTCGGGGCGCTGATTGGTGCGTTTACAATCCCTGAGCTAGATACAAAGGTTCTCCACGTCCCCATCAGATTAGTTAGATACAGAGTTTCCACACACAGGTTCTCCAAGGCCCCACCAGAGCAGCTAGTTACAGAGTGTCGATTGGTGCACTCACAAACCTTGAGCTAAACACAGGGTGCTGATTGGTGTGTTTACAAACCTTGAGCTAGATACAGAGTGCCGATTGGTGTATTTACAATCCTTGAGCTAGACATAAAGGTTCTCCACGTCCTCACCAGAGCAGCTAGATACAGAGTGTCGATTGGTGCACTCACAAACCTTGAGCTAAACACAGGGTGCTGATTGGTGTATTTACAATCCCTGAGCTAGCTATAAAGACTCTCCATGCCCCCACCAGACTCAGGAACCCAGCTGGCTTCACCTAGTGGATCCCGCACCAGGGCTGCAGGTGGAGCTGCCTGCCAGTCCTGCGCCGTGCGCTCGCATTCCTCAGCCCTTGGGTGGTCGATGGGACTGGGACCCCCTGCAGTGGAGCAGGGGGTGGCGCTCGTCGGGGAGGCTCGGGCTGCACAGGAGCCCATGGAGTGGGTGGGAGGCTCAGGCATGGCGGGCTGCAGGTCCTGAGCCCTGCCCTGTGGGAAGGCAGCCAAGGCCCGGCGAGAAATCCAGCGCAGCGCTGGTGGGCCAGCACTGCTGGGGGACTCAGTACACCCTCCGCAGCCACTGGCCCGGGTGCTAAGTCCCCCATTGCCCGGGGCCAGCAGGGCTGGCCAGCTGCTCCGAGTGCGGGGCCCACCAAGCCCACGCCCACCCGGAACTCCAGCTGGCCCACAAGCGCCGCACACAGCACCGGTTCCCGCTCGTGCCTCTCCCTCCACACCTCCCTGCAAGCTGAGGGAGTGGGCTCTGGCCTTGGCCAGCCCAGAAAGGGGCTCCCACAGTGCAGTGGGGGACTGAAGGGCTCCTCAAATGCCACCAAAGTGGGAGCCCAGGCAGGGGAGGGGCTGAGAGCAAGCGAGGGCTCTGAGGACTGCCAGCACACTGTGACCTCTCAGTACTGCAAAATGGTACAGCCACTGTGGAAGACAGTCCGGCAGTGTCTTACAAAACTAAACATACTCTTATGATATAATCCAGCTATCATTCTTCTTGGTATTTACCCAAATGAATTGAAAACTTATGTCTACATAAAACGTCAACACAGACGTTTGTAGCAGCATTGTTTATAATTGCCAAAACTTGAAAGCGACCAGGATGTTCTCCAGTAGGTGAATGGATAAATAAATATTGTACATTTAGACAATGGAGTATTATTCAGTGTTAAAAAAAGAACTAGAAAGTTCTGAAAATACATGAAGGAAACTTAAATGCGTATTACTAAGTGAAAGAAGCCAATCTGAAAAGGCTGCATATTATATAATTACAATTATATGACATTCTGGAAAAAGCAAAACTATGGTGACATTAAGAAAGATTAGTGGTTGCCAGCGTTTAGGGGAAGTGAGGGATATGAAACCAATCCAATAATCCATAGATAGCTTTTTTTTTTGAGACAGAGTTTTGCTCTTGTCTCCCAGGCTAGAGTTCAGTGGTGCAATCTTGGCTCACTGCAACCTCTGCCTCCCAGGTTCAAGCGATTCTCCAGCCTCAGCCTCCTGAGTAGCTGGGATTACAGGCGTCTGCCATCACGCCCAGCTAAGTTTTGTATTTTTAGTAGAGACAGGGTTTTGCCATGTTGGCCAGGGTGGTCTCAAACTCCTGACCTCAGATGACCCACCTGCCTCGGCCTCCCAAAGTTCTGGAATTACAGGAATAAGCCACTGCGCCCGGTGCATTTTTTTTTTTTTTTTAAACATAGAAATGGACCCTTCTGGGCTTAAAGCTTGAAACTTACATCTGTTTTATCTGAGTTCCTTCTTCAAGAAAGAACCCCCAGGACCCTCTAAAAAAGGATTACAGAACTCAAACTCACCAGATCATCACATCCAGACAATGAGATAGATGCTGGACCCCTCATTCATCATGATTGTTTCATTGGCCCTCCCTAGTTCCTGTTTTCTTACACATTGTTACATTTCTTCTCTGCCATATAAACTCCTTGTTTAGTTGGTCAGGGAGATAGATTTGATACTCATTTCCCATCTCCTCTGCTGCAGCAATTGACTAATGCCTTCTTCCTTCGCAATAATTATTGTCTCAGTCATTGGCCTTCTGTTTGGTAAGCAGCAGGACCTAGATCAATCCCCTGGTGTTTCAGTAATAGATAAATAAGTGGAGTACAGAGGATTTTTAGAGTAACAAAAATACTCTGTATGATAATGTAATGGTGGATGACATGCCATTATACATTTTTCCCATAGAATCTACACCACCAAGAGTGGGCCCAATGTAAACTATAAACTTTGTATAAGAATGATGTGTCAATGTAGGTCCACTGATTGTAACAAATGTACCACTCTGATGGGGGATGTTGATAATGGGGGCAGCGTGTGTGAGGGTGGGAGTATATGGGATATCTCTGTACCTTCCTCTCAATTTTGCTGTGAACTTAAAAGTACTCTAAAAAATAAAGATTTTAATAGTAGTAAAAAAAAAAGAATGGGACAAAACTCCAAACACTTGGCAACCTCTTTACTGTAAAGTCAGTAAGAAAATGAGGATTAGATAGGAGGACTGAACAGTAGTGAGGAGGGTACTGCCAAACTTGCTGAGAAAAGCAGTCTGTAATTGTTACTTCTACTCACTTACCCCATATTCATCCTATAGAATTGGTGGCTGTGTCTTCACCACTTTTTTAAAAGTGCTCTTGCTGTAGTTAACAAATCCTTTTTTTTTGAGTGTATATGTTAAATAAGGTTTATTGTTAGCTTTATTGCCTATAGTCTATAAGATGTAACTTTATTGTGTCTTTGCAAACAAGATACATTTTTTGAAAAAAATGGATCAAAACTTTTCCCTCATGTAGCTCTATATGATAGATTACAGTACGGCACTATTCTTGTAACATTATTGTAGAAATACTGTAGAATCCAACAGCACAAGGTAAGCAACAGAAATACCTGAGCCATCTGAACAAGATGATTTAATGAATCCTTTTAGTGCAAGTTTAGAAAACACAGAGAAGGAAAAAATACATGCATACTGCAGTCATGAGCAAAATACATTAAACATCCATTTCTTCCTAGGTGCGGGAGGGGGCAATGGTGAAATTTCTGAATCTAAAGTGACTCTTCTCATTCTCATCCTACTTGCCCTCTCTGTATGCTGTGTGGATCCAGTGCAGTTTGGCTTAAGAGTGATGTGGCGGTTAAAATAATGTTAGAGTGACAGTCTCAAATTAGTAGTTCCACCCACTATTAAGGAATCCAACAACATCTATAATTCCATCACAGTCATTCTGGGAGAAGTGCTTCCAGTGTGCTCCATTGACCAATTCTTGGCTACCTGTGGTTTCTGCCATTTTCCTCCTTTCCTGCTACATCGCAGAAACAGGAATTTGTGTCACAGGTACTGGAGGAAGATATAACCACTCTTGCTGCTTACCAAAGAGGCCTGTCCTTCAGTCTGCTGATGTTCCCTAGTGTTGGACATCAGTGGCATTGGGGTAACTGTTGATGCTGGTAACTGTTGCTGTTAGCAGCTTGTTTTTGTTCCCCATGTAAGTTAGTAACATCGGTGTTTCTTAATTATTTAAGCTTTCAAATATTTATAAAAATTATGAAACTGGGAATGAATCCTTGGAGCTGAATCTGGGAAAGCTCCTAAGTCATTATTTGTTTTTTAAAATAACAGTTTATTGAGATATAATTCAGATACCATACATTTCACCTATTTAAAACATACCATTCAGTGACTTTTTGTATAGTCACAGAGTTATTCATTCATCACCACAATAAAGTTGAGAACATTTCAGCATCCCCAAATGAAAGCCTGTACTCATTAGCTATCATGTTCCATTTTTCCTCAACTCCTAGCCTTAGGCAACCACTAATCTGTTTTTTTGTCTCTGTGGATTTTCCTGTTTTGGGCATTTCATATAAATGGAATCATACAGTATGTGTTCTTTGTGATTGGGTTTTTTTCACTTAGAATAATGTTTTCAAGTTTCATCTGTATTGCAGCAGGTATCAGTATGTCATTCCTTTTTATTGTTGAGTAACATTCCATTGTGTGTATATGCCATGTTTCACTTATCCATTCACAATTTAATGAACGTTTTAGTTGTTTTTACTTTTTGGTTATTATGAAAAATGTTGCTATAAACACTTGTGTACAAGTTTTTGTGTGTGTGCATTTAAAAAGAATTCAGCTTTTATTTTAAGTTCAAGGGTACATGTGCAGGATGTGTAGATTTGGTCCATAGGTAAACACGTGCCATGGTGGTTTGCTGCACAGATCATCTTATCACCCAGGTATTAAGCCCAGCATCCATTAGCTATTCTTCCTGATCCGGTACCTCCTCTCACCCTCTACCCTCCGACAGGACCCAGTGTGTGTTTTCCCTGATGTGTCCATGTGTTCTCATCATTTAGCTACCACTTATAAATGATAACAGTTTTTAAATTTCTTTGGGTATTTACCTAGGAGTAGAATTGCTGGGTCAACTCTAGGTATAACATTATGAAGAACTGCCAGATTGTTTTACAAAGTGGCTGCATGATTTTACATTTCCACTAGCAATGTATAAGGATTTCACTTTCTATGCATCCTCACCTCATCAACGCTTGTTATTGTCTGTCATTTTTATCATAGCCATCTGAGTGGGTGTGAAGTGGTATCTCATTGTGGTTTTGATGTGCATTTCCCTGATGGCTAATGATGTTGAGCATCTTTTCATGTGTTTGTTGGTCATTTCTATATCTCCTTTGGAGAAATGTGTATTCAGAATCTGCTTAATTCTCAGATTCTCAGATGGAATATATCTTTTTATTATTGACTTGTAAGAGTTCTTTATATAATCTAGATATAAATCTCCTATCAGATATAAGATTTGCAAATATTTTCTCTCATCTGTGTGTTGCCTTTCCACTTTCTTGATAGAATCCTTTAAGCACAAAAAATTTTAAATTTTTAATGAAGTCCAACAGATCTACTTTGTCTTTTGTTGTTGCTTGTGCTTTTGATGTTATAACAGAAGGCTCTGCCTAACATGGAGTCATAAAGACTATTCGTTTAGCTCTTACGTTTAGGTCTATGACACGTTTTGAGTTAATTTTTGTGTATGGTGGAAGGGAGGGATTCAACTTAATTATTTTGCATGTATATATCCAGTTGCCCATGTAAGATTTGTTGAAAAGACTGCTCTTTCCTCACTGAATTGTCTTGGCACCCCTGTTGAAAATCACCAATTCTTTGTTCTTAAATCAAACTCTGTGACTCTGGTCTCTTTTAATGATGTGGTATTCCTATCTCTCTGGAGGCCTCTCAACTTCTCCCATAAGTGTATTTCTCATCAGCCTACCCTATAAATTCTCCATTCAGACTTCCAGATTACCCTGCAGCAGAGAATTCCTTTTTGAAACTTTATTGTTCCTTGCCCCGAGTACACTGCTCATTTTTTTCTCATGGTTTTCTAGCCTGCCTTTCTCAATTTTCCATGGCTTCTTTCTCACCCTGCACACAATTTCATTCACTTCCTGATTTCTGTGCTGGCTCCCAAATCTGGACTGTAATTACAGTCAATACATTTATTCTGAGCTCCAGACCCTTATTTTTTAGATGCCCAGAGTTGACATCAAAGCCAACATAAGTAAAACTGAACCCACTGTTATCTCTTCTCCCCTAAACCAGCTCCATTTCTTGAATTCCCCATTAATGTCACCATCGTTAATATAGTCCTTAAGTTGAAATTCCCGGAGTTATTGTAGAGTCTTCTCTGCCTCACCCCCACATCACCAAATTCTGTTGATTCTACCTTGGGATTCTCTCTAATGTCTGGTTCCTAGTGTTTTTCTTATGCCTTAGTTATATTTTTATCATTTTTGTCTACAGTGGCCTATCTGACCTTCCTGTTTCTAACCTTACTCCTTCCAACCCACTGTTCATGCTAATTTCAGAGTATTTTTCTGTAATATAAATCTCATAATGTTATCCCTCCCTCCAAATTCCCCAAATTTTCATGGGTTTTTATTGCCCAGAGGATAAAATTTAAATTTCTTTGTGGTGTGCAAATCCCTAAGCTCAACTCTTAACCCTGCTTCTTATCTTTCTAGCGTTTTTCTGCCACTCCTCTCCCTCATTCCTAGCCTTTAGCCATATTGAGTTACTATTATTTGTTGAATAGATTCCTCTCTGTTGCACTTCAATTTTTTGGCACATATGATTCCTGCTGTCTGAGTGGCTTCAAATTCTTCAAGATGAAATATTATTTCCATTAGAGCTTTCCCATTTCTGGGTGGTTAGTTGTTCTTTTTGTGCATTTTCCCTGAGTACTTACTCACATTTTGAAATTTTTGGCAAATGCCAAGATCATAAGATCATGTTACTCTATTGAATAATAATTGATCATTCATAAGGGATAAAGCACAAATTAGGTTTGAATCAATATTTATTGCCTAATGTATACTGATGTATTTAACTATTGAGTAAATAGATGAATGGACTATTTGATAGGACTTGGCTCTGTGTACCCACTCAAATCTCATGTTGAATCGTAATCCTCAGTGCTGGAGGAAAGGCCTGATGGGAGGTGATTGGATCATGTGGGTGACTTCCCCTTTGTTATTCTGATAGTGAGTTTGGCTGTTTAAAAGTGTGTGGTACTTCCCCCTTCACTCTTTCTCGCCTGCTCTACCATGTGAAGATATGCCTGCTTCCACTTTGCCTTCCACCATGATTGTAAGTTTCCTGAGGCCTCTCAGCCATGCTTCCTGTACAGCCCATAGAACCGTGAGTCAATTAAACGTCTTTTCTTCATAAATTACCTAGTCTTGCGTAGTTCCCTGTAGCAATGTGAGGATGAACTAGTACACTATCAGATTTTCCTGCTATTTAGCTTATGAAAGAACTATTATTCTTATCTCACACATTTTATGGAAACACTGCAAAATACAAATTCAAAGGAATGCTTATTTATAATAGATATATTTTTAACACAAAAAGCACTGTTCTGGAAGAATTTTCTGTCCCTTAACAATGTGGGGTTTGGACTTTTTCCTTTCTTTTTTTATTGTAATGAGATCTATAGAGTTTAATAGAAGACACACACTGACCAAAGACAATCCTTGTAGATCTATATACAAATTTACAAAAGTCTTCAGAAGTCCATCATAGGTTGAAATTCTGTCTCAGATATTTTATGTGGGTAGCTTCAAGACTTTTCCCTTTGTTCTGGTTAAATGTCATATAAAGTAGTTCTTTACTTTCATTTCTTGACTCAGCATTGCTTATGATTTCTGAGTGAGTCCCTATGGTCTGACGTGTTTGAAGCTGAATGTGGCTTGTGGGTCCATGGATTCTTGAGCTGTCTTCCTTACATTTGGCATTAGAATGGAAGTAGATTGTAAAGATGTGGCATGGTGCTGACACTAATAACTGTAATTTACTTCTTTACAGCAGGACATAATGAAAAGTATTCAACTTTCACTAAATATACCTAGATGTTATTCTAAAATGCTAATTTCCATACCTACCTGTATTAGTCTGCTCTCATGCTGCTATAAAGAACTGCCCAAGACTGGGTAATTTATAAAGGAAAGAGGTTTAATTGACTTATAGTTCTGCATGGCTGGGGAGGCCTCAGGAAACTTACAATCATGGCAGAAGGAAAAGCAAACACATCCTTCTTCAGATGATGGCAGGAAGGAGGAGTGTTGAGCAAAGAGGGAAGAGCCCCTTATAAAATCATCAGATCTCAGGAAAACTCACTAACTATCACAAGAACAGCAGGATGGGGGTAACCACCCCCATGATTAAATTACCTCCCACCAGGTCCCTCCTACCACATGTGGGGATTATGGGAAACACAATTCAAGATGAGATTTAAGTGGGGACACAGCCAAAGCATATCAATACTTTTTCTAGTGTTTGGGTTGAGGGGATTTTGTGCCTATGGGAGAAATAATACTATGATAATTTTATTGCATATTTTATGACATTTTTGGCAAATGCCAAGATCATAAGGAGTAATAAAGTTTCACTGAAGAAGGATATAATTATTTAGCATTTTGATTGTAATTATTTAGCATTTTGATTGTAATTATTTAGCATTTTGAGTGGCTTGAGGGTAGTTTTATTGGATTAATTTCCTCTCACATGTTGCATACATTTTGCTGTCAATTCTGAGTATAATAGAAATTTCACATGTATAATATAATCTCACATGTATTAATCATACATTTTAATTTATTGATTCATTCATTCTACAAGCATTTACTATGCATCTGACATGTGTCAGACATTGTGGTAAGAGTAAGAAAGGGAGCATTACCTTAAAGAATTTGTACACCAGACAGTAAGAAGGGAGCAGTAAGTAAATGAATTATACCACATAACCTGGTGAATCCTATAGAAGTATTGGGGAAAAGAGTTTCTAGAAAAATATATAGAACCTAGGGTTAAGGAAGCCTTTATTGAGGAGCTTTTGCAGTCCTTTGAGCTGAATCTTAAAGGATGAGTAGGAGTTTAAGAGGGCAAAAAATGTAGAAAGATTATTCCATGTAGAGGGAACAGCATGCTCAAAAAGCTTAGATTTGTTAAAGGGTGATATTTTCATGAAATCAATTGCGGTAGAAGAGGCTGCAAAATTTTAAATCACTACAGAAACTCCCTGTTTGTTGGAGCAAATTTGAATACTTCAGTAAGGCATTCTAGAATATTCTATTTAATGCTCCAGCAAATGTATATCCATTATGGATTCTGCTTGCTTCCCACTGCAGTCCCATAGCTTTAATGACACAGTCTCCTTAATGTAGTATACATGCACTTGAAGACTTCCTTGACACATCGGACAGTCTTCTGAACCTTCTCTTTCTTTGGCTCACTCTTCCCCATCATAGTTCTGTAATTGTTTAAGGTATGTGTACTTTACAGTATGAACTTCTGTGGAGCAGAGACTATATAATCATTCATGGTGCCTAGCCAAGAGCAATTAACCATAGGAAATACATAAATTCTTGGGGACTGTTATTGTAGATCTAAATAAACTTTTATAGATTTTACCTTTATATTAATTTTTATTTTGTTTGTTTTTTAAAAAGCATTTGTGTGTTGTGAAAACACACTTAGAGGAGAGTCATGATACCTAAATTAGAGACCCATCTCTGTGGCTCATTTATTGTTTGATATGTATTTTTAAATATCATGGAATGGACCAAATGATCGATTGATCTATCTATCTATCTGTCTGTCTATCTATCTATCTATCTATCTATCTATCTATCTATCTATCTATCTATCTATCTCTATCTAAAATCTTTTGTAGTTCAAATATTCTTCTGGCATAGAGCAAGAAAAACTCTGGATGACTTTGTGTGAGGAGATAAATTCACTGCCTCCTAACTCCCCTGGCTCCTAGATACGATGATTCCTGTATTCATTTTGTGATTAATTCTTCAATATGTATAATGATCTCAGAGTGCTATAAAATGTTCAAATCAAAGTTATAACAAATTCATTTATATCTTTTGAAAATATGCCTTATAGTATACTCTGTATCAGTAAAATCCAGGAAAAGAGGTCCAATAGACAAAGATACAAGACTTGCAAAATCAGTGGTCTAAGTAGCAGAGAGCAGTAGATGATTAAGGAGAGAAAATTTCTAAGTAAGATGCATGTGGGCCAGTGCCAGTTTTAGTTTTGATTCTGGTTATCTGTTGTTGCATAATAACCTATCCCAAAACTTAGTTGCTTAAAAAACAACTATTATTTATTTAGCCCTTAATCCTGCAGTGGGAAAGGCTCATGTTTTCTCCAGAGTGTCGGCTGGGTGGCTTGACAAGGGACTGGAGGGGCAATTCCAAGATGACTCACTCCATGGCTCCGTGCTGGCTTTGGTTGTTGGCAAGGAGCTCAGCTGGGGCCAAAGGCCAAGCTCCTTAGTTCCTTTCCATATGGGCCTCTTTGTAGAGCACTTCAACTTCCTTATAGAATTGGTGGCTGAGTTCCGAGAAAGTGTCCCAACAGTCAGGAAGTGGAAGCTGCCAATTTTGTTAAAGCCTGGGTGTGGAAACTGGCACCCCATTACTTCTGATGTATTCTACTGGTCAATGAGCCACAGAGTCCACATTTGAGGTGAGGGGACATCAAACACACCTTTGAAGGGGAGGATTATCAAGAAATTTGGAGGAATGTTTTAAAACTGCCATGTGTTTCTTTAATGAAAATGGTCTTATTGTATTTATTATAATATTTACTTTCATTGTAAAAAAAATTCAAACAATAAAGAAAATTTCCAGGGCTCATTTGATAGGAAATTTGGAAAAACTCTTGGTCTGCTTTCATAACACTGTCTTTTGTTATCTGTCTAGTTATGTCTACTTTAACGCATCCTTGAGTTAGCCAACCACACAGTTGTGTTTTACAAATACAACATTTACATTTGAGATTTGGTATGTTAATTCTTTATGCTTTCATTCAAAGCTTTTGTTAATTCCAGTTTAGACTTGGAAGTGATTTTTTGGTTTTTTGGTTTCTCTCTCTTTGTGTGTGCTGATCTCTGTAAAACATCTTCACCTTTTTATCTTTCAATTTTCTGTGACTTCTGACTCTAAGTCCTATTTTCTACTGTGCTTATAACAGATTCTCTAAAGGAATAATGAGGATCCCTTTTTAGGAAGATGGTGAAACCACTGAGAGTATAGCATTTCTATTTTAGAATTCAGAATCTTAATATTTAAAAAGTACTGTGAAACTCATACAGCTCAGGTATCCATCAACTGTTGCTTGAATTCCTGCTGTAACATCTCTGGCAAGTTATTATCTAGCTTACACAAATAGTTCCGGTGAAAGTGGTTTAATAGTCTCAGTGGTAGACAGTGTAATTTTTAAACATCTTTGAATTTTAAAATGTTTTTCTCTTATTGGGATAATTTTGTATTCCTGTAGCTTCTTAACATACTAAAAACTCTAAACCTTCTTACTCATGAAAAGCCTCCAGCATAGAAAACACTTATCATGACTCCTCCCTGTTCTGCTGATTCTTCTTACTCCAAACTAAAGTCTTACTTCCTTCAACTGTTCCTCTTGACATAGCTTCACATGACTTTCCACCTGACCACTTACCTGCGAATATATTCCTATTTGTTGATGTCCTTAAATGCTGAACAACATTTAAGAATTGAACACTGGGGGCCGGGCGCAGTGGTTCACGCCTGTAATCCCAGCACTTTTGGGAGGCTGAGGTAGGCGGATCACGAGGTCAGGAGATCGAGACCATCTTGGCTAACACAGTGAAACCCCCGTCTCTACTAAAAATACAAAAAAAAAAAAAAAAAATTAGCCAGGCATGGTGGCAGGCACCGGTAGTCCCAGCTACTCGGGAGGCTGAGGCGGGAGACTGGTGTGAACCCGGGAGGCGGAGTTTGCAGTGAGCCGAGATCGCATCACTGCACTACAGCCTGGGCGACAGAGTGAGACTCTGTCTCAGAAAAAAAAAAAAAATAAATAAAGAACGCTGAACATGGCATGCCAGAGGCAGTCTGACAGAGAATGCGCCCTGTTTATTTTTGGTTTAGGACAGGTTGCAGGGTGCCTGCTTGGATTTCCAATAGTCTTAGCAAGGTCTGCTCAATTTCTTTCTTACGTTCTTTCTCTGTCAAGACGATTTGGGCTGTGAGTTTTAAATCTGGAAGAAGAGAATAAGTCTATGTCATTTATTTACAATGCAATAGAAAATTCCTTTTTTCTTCCTGTTTTCTTCTGTGTATTCAGAATTTGTTAATCTTGAAAGGTAGTGAATAACTCGGTAGGCTAAATTACTAACTTTGTCATCTGATTCTTCGTCAAGTTATTTGAAAATAATTGTTTTAAAGGCATATGGACATTATAACAATAGACATATTTTTAAAAACTTAAGGATAAGTTAGTGAAGGATTTCTTACTAAACATACATTTTGTATATTTTCAAGTGAGCAGGTAACTTAAGCAGTCCACATAAAGGCAAATGATTGACATCTGTATATTGGTCTCTATGTTTAATTTTATAAATAATAGTTAAATTACTGATTGGTATCATACTGCTGGAACACTGAAAATTGATTCTGCATTGCCTTGATGTAAGTTAGGATGACATAGCATTCTTTGGTTACCTTCATCGCCCCATGTCAATTAATTTCTAATTATTTAAGTTAATGAGTTAAATTCCCTAAATCATTTGTGGATATGACACTTCATGGAGGCAACATGGACACAAATTTTTCTGGCATATTTGTAATGGGTTTAGTTCAATTTATTCCTTTGTAAAGTTTGACAATCCGTGCATAATAAGACATGTATTTGATACGTGTAGGTATTATATCAAGGGTATTTTCTTAATGGTGAGTCAATTTTGAGAGTATTTTTAGTTATAAAAATGTGAAAATTGCAAGCAGATATGCCGATGTGCTTCCTTGAGGTGTCCACCTGGGTCCATGAAATGGGAGGGTGTGGGGGTACTGCAGCAGTACAGGCATGGGCTGAGTACAGACATGTTCCTTTTGTACCCTCTCAGGCACAAAATGCCAGTAAAGACTGTTCTGTTTGTTAGTAAGAGAGACAGAGACTACCCATGGCTATGAGGCAGCTTCCTGCTGGGAAGGCTCTGAACACAGCTGGCAAGTGAGACTGATGCTGGTAGCCCTGGGGGAGAACAACTTGAGTCTTGACAGGAATAGGCACTGATTCTGGACTGGGCTTTGCTTACTTGGTGGAAGATGAAAATGCCAAACGCCATAAAAAGCAAGCAAACAAACAAACAAACAAAAAACGAGAACAGAAGATATTGCATGAACTTAGATGGATGACCATCCTTTCCTCAGAGCAGGGAACACACTGTACAGCCCATAATGTCCAACAAGGGGCAGAGAGAGGTCCTCCTTAGAGTAGTAGTTTGATAGAGAAACAGAACAGGAAATTGAAACACTGGTCACCTAAACGAGGGGGCGATGAAAGCATGAAGGTCTGGCTTACACCTTCACAAGTGTGTGCTCACCCTCAACATCAGTAGGGCTAGTGTCCCACTAGATTTTTCTGATTTTCTGGTTGATCTGGGGAGGAGGGAGTGGGGAGGTTGCTAGTATGACTATGGAATTCTTACCAAGGGAGCAGTGCACTGGTATAAAAACTATACATTTTTTTCTTTCTTCTCCCCATTTTTTCCCCCTTTCTCCTCTACCTGATACAGTAGTCCTAGGACCAGGGCTGCAATTTTAAGTGCTGGCAGCAGGGAAAATTTCTAAGCAATAAACTGTAACTGTTTTAAACCTTGTGTTGGAATTCCTAAGGGCCTGATGGGGATGGGTTGTGTCTTTACCCCATCTAGCAGAACTGGGGCTAACAGTGAATACAGCTATGTTGTCTGGTGGTAAAAAGAGCTCACTATGTAACCTTTCCCTATCTGAATTGGGTGGACTGAGGAGGAGCCACTTGCTAGACTGGTATTGCTGCCTGCAATATAGACCCGCACAGTGGTGATTCTAATGTCCCTTCCAAAGGTAAAAAAGTTTGGTTATTAATGGGAAGAAGAAGAAACAGTAGCTGAGAGTAAAGAAATGAATAAGTGGGTTATGAATTGAGAGAACTTCAATATTACATTAACAACTCAAAAGAGTCTTGGAGCAAAAGCTCAATTATTCTTGCTGCCTGAAAGGGTGAAGCTGTATGTTTGTTGAGATTATGCCTGCTTTCGGAACCTGGTAACATTGAAAGAAAGCCTGCAAGCCTGAGTAGTCTCACCCTGGGAGACATTCATACAATATGATGGACTGGACTAATTGTTAATAATTGTGCATATTCTTATGCTGTAAGGGATCCATGGTTGGAAAGAAGGGGCTGTCCTATGGTGTTCTGATAATGTATTGGTTTTCATCCACAGTTCCTGACTTATAACTCTCATAGTCTTTGTTACAGTCTTCTGTTATTGCGTCAGGTGTGTTAGGCCTCAGGGCCAGGCCTGAGGAAACAGCATCTCTCTCTTGCCTTCCTTTCACCTGCCCCAAGGCAAGACTGTAATCAGTGGGGCTTAAGACCTGGTGAGAGGGTCCCACCTCTCACTCTGGAGGAAGGAATGCTTCCGTAAGAACCCAAGAGGATTGGATTTGAGGGATTCCAGATAGCTGAACACATTGAGGTTCCTGGAGGGTGGTGTGCCCAGGGAGGGCAGGTAAACTCCATGCACCTCCCCACATACCTCACTGTATGCATCTCTTCATCTGTATCCTTTGTCAAATCCTTTATAATAAATGGGTGTTAAAAAAAGTCAAAATTGGTGGAAAGAGGCAAGGAGTGAGAATAATTAGGACTGAAAAATACCATTAATTCTGGCTGTTTGCTGCTGCCAATCCATCTCCTTTGCTGTAGTTTTGTGCTCTATAGAGTTAGCATCAATGCTATGCATAGATCACATCCAGGGCCTTTGGAGGCATGGTTAGAAAAATACTACAATGCCGTAACAAATTAAACTGCTGTTATAAAACAATTTTTTAAACTGTTCTTTTACTGCCCATGAAATGCAGAAAATCATATTATTACTTTATCAACCACTGCATAAATCATCGCTTACCACCCTTCCTAAATACTGTAAATGAAGAACCAAAATCTTCCATAATGGACATGATGGTAGAAAAATTTGGTTCAGATTAATAAGAAAACTTCAGCCAATAAACTGTTGCTGTTTCTTTGAGATGAGGCCATTTGGATTTGCCAACTCAGAGTATAAGTAAGTGCATCTGCTATGGTTTGTCCTAGATGACTTTTTTTTTTCCTGTTCAAAAATGGCAATTTATTTTGTAAATCATACCTGAAAAATAAATTATATTTAACATGCAAGGCATGAATCCAAGCAGTACAGTTCTAGAAAGGAAATCAAAAGCTAAAGTATACAACATTTGGGGGTAATTTTCAGGAGGAGTTCCTTTGTTGCTTTTTATACGTGATTATCCTGCATGAAATATATTTTAGTTTTAATAGCTATTACATAGCATTATTTTGTGAATGTGAAACAGAGCAACTGAAATTTTAGTTTGAGGCACATAGAAATAGCTGAATTCTCTAGCTTTCCTTACAAATGTCTCTTATGCCTCTTAAATGTTTCCAGGGATAGAAAACTTCTTGCCTTGCTCTGTGGCTAGTTCTCTTTTAAGAAAATTGTAGTTGAAAAGCATTTCTCACACTGAACTAAATATGGCATCTTATAATATTTACCTTTTACTCTAAGTTTTGACCCTTCTAGCTGATAACATTTTACATATTTGAAGATAACCCATTATGGATTCTTAAATTTTCTTTTGCTTAAAACAATGAAACATATAAACAAACAGATTTCTTCAGCTTTTTCACATGATAGTTGTGATTCCTGTTTGACTTCTGGTCACTGCTCCTCTTAAAATATTTTATTAATGTTACTGTTGGACATTTGGGATATAATCATGAAGAGTCAGTGATTTTTCTAATGAACTAGTTCTCAATCCAATTAAAATGAAAAAAATTCTAATTAACTTCATGTAGTTCAGTGTCCATCTTGTTAGGGTCATAGGCTAGAAAAAATTAACACCAAGGAGAATTCAGGCTATGAGCAAGGGAGTTAATTTTTAACTGGAAATGAAATACATGATTCATGCTTGTTCTTTCTCCAAAATTTGAAGTTAAGACAGCCTGCTGCAAAGATGGCACAGGCACTTGCCAACATGGAGTTGAAGTGGTATTGTTGTCTGGGGTAAATACCTAGGGTTCATCATCTCACACCAAGGGAATCAAGGACACAGATACAAGAAGTGGATTTAGGAACACAGATTTAATAGGCGAAAGAAAGAGAAAGGAGAGCAGCTTTCTCTCTTGAGAGAGAGGGGAGGCACCAGAATGGGACTTCTGGCCCATGGTGGAGTGCATTGGATTTTATAGACAGGCTTGAAGAGGTGGTGTCTGATTTACATAGGGCCCACAGATTGGTTGGATGAGTTGTGATGTTTACATAGCACTGGAGGAAGCTGGTTGCCCCAACCTAATCTTATTATGCAATGGGGTCTTTGCCTGGCTAGTGCCATGTTGTCTTTTCCTTGTAGTACACGTGGTTTGGCAAAGAGAAGGGAATATGGAGCCGCCATTTTGCACATGACTTTTCCTATTGGCACAGGTGCCAGCATTGATCCGTGCAGGCTTCTAGCTTGCTTGTCTGTGTTTGCAGCTCAATTTTACAGGCTGCTCTTTGTTAAAAAAGAAAATGGTTTTGGAGCTGCTTTTCATTAAAAGGAAAATCTTACTGAGGACTTCCTTACCCTCACTATCTGCCTAAATAATTTTTTCTTAACTGCTATATTAGAGTGATTTTAGGCAACTAGTAAGGACTATTCTGCATCCAAATTTCCTTCTTTTATAAGTTTAGCTTCTTTAGTTGCAATAAGAACAGTCTCTGGCAAATAGTAAAAAGTGAAATTTATTGGCCAACTGCGGACTCAGAACTGAAGGACATTAAAAAGCATAGGAACCAGAGAAGGCCTGTAGATCTAAGGTAAGAAGAAAAGCACATCAATTTTAGGGTGCTTCTTCCATGGTTGGGATGGAAACCAAACATTGTCAGACTTTGAGACACTCTGCCCAAGACACCAAATCGAGGGAGCCAAAGTGACTGTGTTAGATAGGCCCTCCATGCCTGCATTGAAGATCGAGATAAGCAACACATAATCACTTTATTCCTCTCACTTACTTCTGGATATTCCTAATACCTTTAGTAGGAAGAAAGCTCTTACTTTTAAATGGAGATGTGTTTTATTTGAAGAAAAAAATATAAGAAAGGTAACAGTGACACTTTTAGTCTAAGTTTTAAATAAGAGTCAAGAAATCCTCTCCTATGAATGTTTGTATTAAGATGGAAGCAGCTGGGTGCAGTGGCTCACGCCTGTAATCCCAGCACCTTGGGAAGCCAAGGTGGGTGGGTCACGAGGTCAGGAGTGCAAGACCAGCCTGGCCAAAACGGTAAAACCCAGCCTCTACTCAAAATACAAAACTTAGCCGGGCATGGTGGCATGCACCTGTAATCCCAGCTACTAGGGAGGCTGAGGCAGGAGAATGGCTTGAACCCGGGAGGCGGAGGTTGTGGTGAGCAGAGGTCACGCCACTGCACTCCAGCCTGGGCAACAGAGCAAGACTCTGTCTCAAAAAAAAAAAAAAAGGAAGGAAAAACATATGTGTTGACTGCTTCACATAAGTGATACAGCTTTTCTGCAAGGGCTACGCAAGGGGGATTTGGGTGCTCAAACAGACAAACACACCCAACTCCTCCTTTCAAACCAGTTATTCTTATTTTGCCTTTGATAGCCTCTCCCAAAGCAAATCTTTACTGTGATATTTGTATTAATTTAAATGACGGACATTTAAAACTACCCCTGCAGCAATTTATCAGTGTCATTGTCTCGATGGGAGCTCTAGATTCTACTTCTGACGGCCAATTTGTCTTCTTAGGGGTCTGTCAGTTTACCCTGAGGTGAGAATTATGACAGATTTGGGACAGAGAGAAGATTACCAGACAAGTGATGGGCCTTCTTGCTGGGGAATAGCCATAGGAAGTAGATCTAAGGGACTGTGGAGATCATAAAGCTTGGCTGGGAGAATATCACCAATGGCTTCTGATTAAAATGATTATTAGATATGGATGAGTATGTTGTACAGAAGCTGCCACGCAGAAAGATTACAATTTATCCTAGTTTGGAAAGGACTATTCTTTTTTTTTTTTTTTTTTTTTTGAGATGGGGTTTCATTCTGTCACCCAAGCTGGAGTGCTGTCATGCAATTCTGACTCACTGCAGCCTTATCCTCCTGGGTTCAAGCAATTCTCACACCTCAGCATTCCCAAGTAGCTGGGACTATAGGTGTGTTCTACAACACCCAGCTATTTTTAAAATTGTTTTGTAGCAACTGGGTCCCACTGTGTCACCCAGGCTGGTCTAGAACTCCTGGATTCAAGCAATCCTCCCATTTTGGCCTCCTAAAGTGCTGGAATTACAGGCATGAGCCACCGTGACCGACTGCCTGTTCTCTTTAAGACGGGAAAAAATGAAAGGATAGTGCAGTGTTTCAAGTAGATTGAAACTAAAAAGTAATTTTAACATTTAGTTTTGAAGAATAGGTTAAGTAAAATAACGAAAAAATGCTGAGGAATGAATCATTGAAAGTAATTATCATATACCTCCTGAATTCCAGGTAAAATTTTACAGGAGAATGTATAATTCAATTATGTGAATTAAAAGTATTAAGAGAACTGGAAAGTAGCCACACATGAAGGTTATAGCAAAACCTCACAAAGATACGAAAGATAAACGTTCTTTTAGTAATGATAGGGTACTGGAAAAGTGATACTGATTTTGTACTTGCCTAGTAGCAAGTAACTGCATGGGAACAAATCTGCTACGTTTTGCGTGTACTGGTGCCTTTTTCTGTACTGCATTGGACCCTAGTGGGACATATTGTTTGAGAATATTCTTTGTTCCTGGGGAAGACATCAGCTTCATTTTGAAGGACTATGTGTCATAGGGTTTCTCGCTCTGTTCTCTTGAAATAAAAAGGGAAAAACTCATAAAAACTTCTGACATCCAGCATTCAGTTGCTATAAGTCACTATTAGTTGTCACTCCTATACTTTGCCAACACCTTGATAGTTGACGATCACAGTGATGACTGGAGCCAATACAACATCTCCAAATGGCTTCATAATAATGAACAATGATTGAATTGTTATGAGAGGGGTATGAGAAGTAAGTTACTTTATTATGTTCTAATTCCTTGAATATTGTTATATCATGTGAAAGATACGTGGTAAGTGTCTATTAAAAAGAGTAACTTTAAATATGGGAATAATAGTCACTGTGAACTACTACAGTGGCGAGAAACAGAGAGAGGTATGGGTTGAAAACTACCTATTGGGGCTGGGCACGTTGGCTCATGCCTGTAATCCCAGCACTTTGAGAGGCCAAGGTGGGTGGATCACCTGAGGTCAGGAGTTTGAAACCAGCCTGGCCAACATGGTGAAACCCTGTCTCTACTAAAAACACAAAAATTAGCTGAGCGTGGTGGCAGGTGCCTATAATCCTAGCTACTCGGGAGGCTGAGGCGTGAGAATCACTTGAACCTGGGAGCTAAAGGTTGCAGTGAGCTGAAATCGTGCCACTGCACTCCAGCCTGGGCAACCAGAGTGAGACTTTTTCTCAAAAAAAAAAAAAAAAAAAGTAAACTACCTATTGGGTACGAGGCTCATGCCTGGGTGGTGGGATTTATACCTCTCAGCATCACACAATATTCTCATGTAACAAACCTGCCCATGTACTTGCTGTATCTAAAATGTAAGTTGAAATTTAAGGCTGGGAGTGGTGTGATCTCAGGGAGTGGGATTACTGAAAATACAAAAATTAGCTGGGTGTGGTGGCACGCACTTGTAATCCCAGCTACTTGGGAGGCTGAGACAGGAGAATTGCTTGAACGCAGGAGGTGGAGGTTGCAGTGAGCTAGTATCATGCCTGTGCACTCCAGCCTGGGCAACAGAGTGAGACTCCATCTCAAAACAAAAACAAAAACAAAATCCTTATCAAATTGTACACATTAGATATTCACTGTGTATTACATGTCAATTACACCTCAATAAAGCTATTTTTTTTCTTTATTCCTTCCAAATAAATGTCTCTTAAACAGAATACACATGCTGGGTGACAGAGTGAGACTCTGCTCCAAAAAAAAGAAATTTAAAAAAGAATTAAAAAATTAATTCTGTTCAGTTTTGGTAAGGGAACTTATTGAATATACAAGAAACCTAACTGAGCAAGTAGCAAGTTCCTGGAAACTGGATTTATCAGAGGTTGTACATAAATCCTTCTGATACAGGTGTACATGTGCTCTCCCATGATATTTAGTTCCTATATGATAGTATAGAGCCTTCATTTTGAGAGAAAAAGATACCTTTATTTGTTATTATAAGGAGAGGTAAAATTTCAGTCTTCTTCAAAGCAAAGCCAGCTGCCATCCTCTAAAAATCCTGAGTCAAGATGATTAGTGAGCTGGGTTTGGTGGCATATACCTGTAATCCCAGCTACTCAAAAGGTTGAGTGAAAACTTAAAATTTTAACTCCTGGGATAAAGCAAAGCAAGGATGGCTTGATTCCAGGAGTTTGAGACCAGTCTGGGCAACATATAGTAAGACTTTCTCAAAAAAATAAAAAATAAAAAAAGATGATTAAAGAAACAAACTATAGTTTTTGCTAGTGAAGCTTGTCTCAAGGACACAATTAATAGTTTTCATTTTTCTCCTCTACTATTCAGTTTAGATTTCCCTTATATTTGTCCCAGACTGTAGCTGATCTGGCTTGTTTTCTTGATGGGTGATCTAAGTCCTCATCCTAAAGTCATCTAAACCCTTGATTACTTTGCTTTTCTTGAGTTATGATTACCACAACTGTTCCTTGGCAATTGCCACTGAAGAGATGTATTAAAAGACTTAGCATATACCTGACAAAAGTGTATGATACACATTAATTAAACTAGATAGTGGAAAAATAATTTGGTTACACAATTATGTAGCACGATTCAATGTGGCAGCAATGTAAGCATTTATTTGAATTGCTTTTATATATCCCTTAATTTCAGATTTATTTCGTAGAATTGTTTCAGAAAAATGGCTATTCCAAAATTCAAGTATGATAAGAAATATCCTAGTAGAAGTCAAAAAAGCACACTGAAAGAAAGAAACTCAGAAGCTTCAAAATATCAAAACTAAATATAGTGATGGTTGAATCATAACAATAAGGAAGTAATGAGTCAAAAAATATAGATAATAAAAATTTATCAGAAGATAAACTAAAGATTTTGAGAATCAGGATACTTTGAAAGAGGAAATAACACAGCATTGGGAAGAAGAAAAGAATAGTGAAGAACACAATTTGTATGGTCAACAGAGCATACCCAAAGATCAGCATCAATGTCATATTGATGAATTCATTTTAATAGGTCTTGCAATTTTTCACCTTTTCTTGGTATATTAAGCAATAATTTCATGCAATACTATTTAATAAAAGACAGCTTGCTTTTTCAAAATTGTGATCCCTAAAGAATTTTCAGTGAATCAAGCAAAACATACAAGGGACAAAAGACAAGTTGCTCAACTGGACATTTTGAAAAGAAAAGTAAAGTCAAATTTTGAATAGATCTTAGCTCACTTATTCCAAAACTAAGGATGCATATGTTTTGTTTGTAAGCTATTTTCAACAAGATAGATATCACTTAGGTCACTTGGGTTTCAAATTGGGTAACTACATTGAGAAATCTGAAAAGTCATGAAATTCTACTCATAAGAATACAAGAAGGTTATATTTACTTGAATTTTGCAAAAACTAGATAAAAATGCACTAGAACAATGTCTGAAGATGTAGACAAGAACAAACACTCGTTATTTTGAGGAACTAAAATGAGTAGTTATGATTATTAAAAATTAAATGGAAAGAGGTTTCTCCTTCAGCAGATATGATGAAAAGTGGCATTCTTTAAATCAAGGAAAGGTTATGGATATCATCAAACTAATTATTCAATGTGACTTTTTTCCCTTGACAACTTGGAAAAATTTCAAAAGAAAAAAAGTGACATGTATCCAAAACATTTTTGAAGAATTAATTGATAAATGAGAGAAAATGTATATAAAATAAAGGAAGCAAAATAGATAAAGCAGACATCAAATACCATACCATTAACATAGTTTCTATACCAAATTATAACACAAATTTCTAGAAACCAAACTGAATAACTTTTTTCACCAATTGAAAACTTCCTGTTACTTTATCCGACAAAATGGAGCAAGTTCTGGACAGTCGTAACCAGTCATGACACCCATCCAATGACAACAGAGCTGTAATGAACAGCAAGGACGAAAGCAGAAGTGCAGAAGCACACTTTAAAAACATCATGCATTGATGGGCTGTGTGTTGTGTGCAACACATTTTCTTAATCCTATTGAAGAAAAGGCTGGCCCATACCTCCTGAATTGTTTTTTTAAAATTTACTATTCTGATATCTTGCAATAGCTCCATGTTTTCTGGTGTGTCCCATAGATTACATAGCTTCAACTTGAGCTGAGTTAGATTTCTCGGTATAACAATATGCTGTTCCCAGCCTTTCAAGCTGGGTATAATGGAATTTAAAAACATGTTCAGAGACTTTCAAAAGAAACCATAGGGCAAAATAGTTGTAAAAGTCATTGAAAAAGTTCATAAAGCTCAAATTTTAACTGTATTTTGGAAAAAGAATGTTTCAATGAAATAGGTGAAAATTTATAGGCTCTTGGTTAGGACATTTGTAAGGTGGACCCTCTTTTGTCATGTTTAAATTTACTTCTTAAAGAAGAGAATGTGAAGACAAAAATTAATAGACTATGAAAAAAAGTGATAAAGGTGGGCATTGAAACTAAGAAAAATTATTTTAAGATTGAGAAGTGAATTCTAACAAAAAAGTGTTCAGATCATAACAAATACAATAGTTTATCAATGTGAAGAGATAAATTTTGAATGCAAGTAATAAATGCACTCCCTTGGGTTAGTTGATAATCTAATTAACGAAGAGATAATGCTTCATACAAACATATTCCAGTAAGATTTAAAAGTATTGCTGACTTGACACAATATACTGTCACCAAAGAAGAGGATATAGAACAAAGAAGAGGATGTAGAACTCATGGTATCACAACAGGCATCAACAATGAACAGATTAAAATGTGTAGTCAGTTTAAAGATGATTTGAAATTATTTCTTGTAGAAGAAAATTTGAATTTCCCTGATATTTAATTGCTCATATATGAAAGAAACTTGATAGAGTCTTTCTCAAATTTGATGATCTTAAAATTTACATGACTTTCGTATTAAGAATTATAAAATGGAAAGAAATTTTCCCAACTATCAATGGTAAACAAATATTGACCAAAAATGCTATAGGATGACAGATTTAGCTTTATAAATATTCTCTCTATGGAAAACAAGATTATAAAAATCATCGTCATAAGATATGGTCAAATGTTATGCAGTCAAAAAATTGGTAAGATAATATTATAGAGGTGGGTCAGGGAGTTATAAAAATATTGTATTCTTTTGGAATGTTTGATACTGTCAGTTTTTTAAAATTTATAAATTACTGTGATTTCCTTTCTAAATTAAATATTCATTTACAACTTAATACTGTTTTCATAGTTTTATATTCTTTTAACCATGCCACCCCATGCAGCTCCAAAAAATCTGGACCTATACTGGTTATTAGAAAGGGAAACTAGGGTGCAGATTTCTTTTTCACAATATTTGGTAATCGACAATAGAGAAAGAATGACTTGAGAAAGACCAGTTTTGTGGCAAGATTTCACAGAATAAGGGTAAACCATAAGTGTCTTTGTAGACAGAGGGAAAAACAGTCAGAAGGCAAGAACATCCAAAAGAGAGGAAAGCAAGTTCCCAGAATACAGGTAGGAACAAATGTGGGGGAGAAGAATTGTCTTAGCAAGGAGGAGGGTTTCTGCTTCTCCAGGATTATGATATGGAGCAAAAAATAAGTAAAGGGGACATCATGGTGATCTCCTTATTATTTATGCTACCATGTTGCAGCCATGCAGGTTGGTGGAATTGACCCCACCTTTGGTTGGAGTTTGGTTCCCATCTCCCTTGCTCCATTGATAGGTTCAGACTCAATCCAGTCAACCCATGGCATTTTTTGGTGATTGTCTCAGTGGTGGTTCAGCTAGAGTGGTGTTCAGGATTTTCTATGATGCTATAAAAGGGACACACTCTCACTCCCAGGATGTGAGCATGTTGCTGGCAGCTAGCTTTCAATCAAGGGAAGCTAGCTTGAGGACGGCACTTACACAGAGAAAAGGGCAGAATGGAGAAAATAAAAAGAACTGGAACTTTTGCCATGTGCCCAAAGTCTGACTGCCTCTAGAATTTTCAATGATATAAGCCAATAAATTTCCATTATTATATCAGCCAGCTTGGGTTGGGTTTACTTTTACTTGCAACTGACAGCATTCTTCTTGCTACAATGAGTGAAGATACAGAGATGTTTTGAGATGTAGAGGAGTCAAGAGAATATATGATGACTTGCCCCTTCTGTCTCTATCTGTAAAACTGAAGGAAATGTAATCTACAGAGATGTAAGGAACTGCATGTAGGATTGCAGGGATGATGGAAGAGAACAGGATGGGAAGAACCCCCGAAGGGAATATTTCACGGAGCAAATATAGATGAATCCCAGCTTCACTTTCCTTCGTAATGCTTATTACTTGACACGTTGTGTATTTTTGTCTTCTTCATAAATTGTAAGCTTCATCATGGCAGGGATTTGCTTCATTCATTTATTCATCACATTTCTAGTGCCTAGAATTATGCTTGGCACATGGTAGCCACTGAGCAAATATTGATGGGTATGAATGAAAGAATTAACTTCCAAACAAACTTAAGAGCCCAACTTACACTGTACAGTGTGCATCTGTGGTGGAAACCATTCACACACTTTCTTAACTCTTAGAGAATGCTCTTTAGTCTGGGTACAGGAGGGAAGAAAAGAGATTATGGAGTTTGTCCATTATTGTGGAATGGCACCTTGCCCAGTGCTTGGCACTTAATGAATAGTAACATTAATGCTGCATGACGTCACAGAGTGGTTATGGCAGGGGAGAGGTGGTAAGGAAATCCAGTATGCCAGCCAGGGCAGGGCTGACAGGGCCAACCACTTGGTCCAAGATGGGTAGACAAACAGTTGAGTAAAGTGATTTGAAGGTCAAAATTAAAACTATACCAAACTAATGTCATGCTGAAACCTTAGTTTTGGAGTTCATAGCAGTCTAATTTAACTGCAGAAAATGTTAGTACCTCTAGACAAACTGCTTAAATATAGCTTCCTTCAGGTAAAGAAAGTAATGACAGGGCAAGATAAAGTCATAAAGAGATAATCAGACAACAAAAAATGGGCCAAAGACCTTTAGAAACATAGCTGGGCATGTGTAAGCATCGTGGGTGATGTAGGGTCTGAGGAAATCTGTTATTAGGACTTATTTGGAAGGTGGAGAAAAGGAACAGAGAAAGTTCCAATTTCAACCTGCATTAAAAAACAGAAATAAAAAAGCAGTGGAAAAAATTTATAAAACTGGCTGTCATGTTTAAATTTAGTAAGTAGACTAAAGAAGGTTCCACACAATGGGCTACACTGTTGTAGTTGCTTATTTTTACTTGGTTTATTGGCAAAGGTTTCTCATTTCTTCACATATACTTTTCAAAGACCCTAGAGTCTCAGGTTTCATTTAGCAGAGTGACAGCGTTCAAATAATAATCTGGTGTCTGTCTTGGCCTCTGGTTCTCCTGTTCCCTTTGTACTCTTGCCCTCTTATTTTTCTTAGTTTCCTCTCCTACCTACCCACTCCCCCGACCCCTGCAGCACACATTTTTTTTTCTCCTGGTGAGTTTCTCTCCAGATTGCAGAAAATGTCAATTAGCTATAAAAATCATCTCACACACATGAAACGTGTTTGATGACAAAGTCTGGATGTGTCACTAGGGATCCTATTCCAGGGTGGCCGCCATGACCCTACTATAGTTCATTGGTTTTAAGGGTTGGGATCAACCTGAAGGGATTGAATGAAATGAGTCTCTTGGAACTGCTGGAAGGTAGGAGCTACTCTGTATCATTCCAGACAGAGTTGTAATAGAAAGAAGTCTTTGTGATTAGACAGACCTTGTTCAAATTCCAGTCTTATTTTTTATTAGCTACTTATGATGTTGGATAAGTAGCTTCAACTTTATGAGTCTCAGTCTCCTCATCTGTGACATGAGAATAATAATATATACCTCAAAGTATTTTGTGAAGAATAAATGAGTAAAGACTGTAAAGTGGTTGTGACAGTACCTTATGCATGACAAGCATTTTCTAAGTGGTGGCTACTATCATTGTCATCTTGGATTGACTCTAGTTTCACCCATTTTCCTACTGATGCCCAGCTTAGGCCACATACGTGGCACTGTTCTTCCAGAATCTGAAGCAAGACTGCAATACTCAAGGAGTGTGTCACTGGGGATGCATTTTTCTGTTAGAGTGGGTTTTGGTGTCTGAACGAGTGCACTTGAAGTGAGTTGCAGGTAGGCTTACTATTCAGATTGCTCCTGTTCACGTCTTAATTCATTTTTGCTCAGAGCCTGATCTGTTCATTCTTGCATTAATTTATTTCCTCAGTACAAAATTTATGAGCACTCGCTTGATGTCAGGACTGGGTGCACAGTGATACATAACACCTAGTTCCTACTCTCACATGATACAAAATTCCCTCTTTAGATAATACAGAGTTTATATATGGCTTCGTTCTGTGACTTGCATCATAGATGCACCTGCACAGCAACATGGTGACCTTTTTGACCCTGCAATTTTTTATCAATTTCATAAGCATTATGCTGGAGTCTCCACTTTATCTTAGTTTCTCTTTATCACTCAGTTTTTCGTTATCAGATTAAAATCTGTATAAATTCAAAGGGCTTAATTAATCTTGTACAGTTTATACTTGCAGTTAGTGCATCTTCTTATAGAGCCAATATCCTGTTACAGAATATACAGCTGTATATGTTGTTACACTATTACATGCAAAGACTCATACTGTTATTCAATTATGGGAAAATGTAAGGCCTATGGGCTTCTTTATTCTATTTTAGTGCACAGGCTGCCAACATAGTATTGAAAAGCCATTCTAGTAGGTTGAGATGCATTTTCTCAGTTCTAGATTTCCCAAGAAATCAGGGCTCAAGTTGGAAGATGCAGAATGCAGGGCATAATTGCATTTTGAATTAATGTCAACAAGACACAATGATGTTTTTCTTTTTTCCATACTTTTCTTGGAGTACATTTTAGATAAAACAGGAATAAGATTATTGGTGAGGTGTTCTGTTTCAACCTTGCTGTTATCTAAACCAATCTTGCTTTTTTCTGTTTTTCAGTAGGAGAGTTCTTGTGATGTCTGCAGCCATGTCTGGAGTTTTGTATGAGGCTCGGTTAACTTCCCTAGTCCCTATATTTCAGATGTCAATATTCCTTGGGGTGAAGGGCAAAGCAAAGTCTTGTTATTTTTATAGATGCAAATGCTGTTCTGGTTAGCATTAAATTGCAGGAGCACTTCAGAATCTTGAAATAATTGGCAATTTATTTGTTTTCTTACTCAGAGTTTATTTTTGAAATGGAGTTTGACCTTCTGAGTAAAGTTTTTTGGTTTTAAAATTTCATGATAAATGAGAAGTGTAATAGTTTGTTTGGCTTCCAAAACTCACATTTTTCTAAATCTGCTATTATCCTACCCCCTTTCAGTTTTAGTTTTAGCTCTAATTTACATTATAGGTTCAATCCTTGTATAAGTCAGAGGAACCTAATTATAACTATAAAAACAACTCATTGGCTTAGATTTGAGTAAATGTCCTCTGTTTTTGGCACTCCAGTGTCTAAATGATTTAGTTTTCTTTTTAAAATCTCACCTGAAACTATTTGGCTCCTGTTGTGTATTCTGTACTCTCCAGGGAATGGGTTCCTGATTAACACTGTAGTTCTATGGTGTGGAAGTTCTTACCTTATGCTTAAGTGGGTTATTACCTTGAACTTAAGTTTCGCAGTGACTTAGTTCCTGACATCTGTTTTGGCCATCACCAATGCCAACTGCCTTTCCTGTTTCGGTGTCTGCTTTCTATCACCTTTTGTGTGAGCTCTTACTACTTGATCTACCATGGCTTGGATAGTAATGTAAGTATTTTGCTTAGTTAGTTGTGCTTATACCCTGTATGTTCTTTCTCATCTTTGAATTGCTGCCCGGGGATTTGGCTTGCCACGTGGGCCTGGCTTGGTCTTCTCCCATATGAATTCAAAATATTCCTCCTAAGGTCAGGCTCAGCACTTTGTTGCATCTCCAAAAAGTTCCATCTAAACAAATCAACAAATTCAATAAGGAACATTTTCCTCAAAGCCAAATCCAAAAGTATTATAGAGTGCTGCAGCATTTACTGAAATTCTCATGAGGTGACAGAAGAGCATAGCACAGTACAAAACCTCTTAAAATATTCTCTAATCATCTGTCTTATCTTCTGCTAGTCTCTCCTATCGCCTCTTTCTTTCTCTACAAAGTATAGCCCCACTCCCACCACAGGGTGGTGTCCCTCTGTGACTTGAGCACTGTAGTCCTTCCCCTCAGCTGCAGTGCTTCACTCTGCAAAACAAGAAACAGCAACATGGGACTTTTCTAGTACATTCCTTCGGAAACTTGGTATGTCCTGCTTGAAAGAAAAGCCCAAATAAGACTGCCAAGATCATCCAGAGGTGGGTGACTTTTGCAAATGTGTATGCTATTCAGTCTTTATAGGTGTGTGTCTACTTGTTTGGGTATGAATGTAAATGTATATATGTGTATTTTATAAAATTGAGGTGATACTACATATACTAATTTATAATCTATCTTTTTATTTAATAAAATGTCATGGACAACTTCTAATTCTCCAATAGTCTTCACTTACATATTTTTGGTGGTTTCAAGAATTGTACTGTATGGAAGTTTCATTATTAATATGTTATCTTGTTAGCTGTTTAGGCTACATACAATTTTTTCCTCTTATAAATTGTCTGTAATGATTTTGCACCTTATTATTTCCTCATGATAAAGATAACAGAAACAGGATTTCTAGGTGGAAATGTATGAGCATCTAAAAAGTTTTGATGCACGATATGTAATTGACTCCCAGAGTTATTATGCCAATGCCCTGCCCCCTCACCTAGAATATATATACTTAGTTTTTCATCATTGTATTAGATGAGGAGGAATAGAATGCATTTTTCCTTACATGTTCAATGATTTGATTACTACTTGGGTTAAATATATTAAAAGATTTGTCAAGCAATGCAGTCCCATATAACTACCTTATGTATTTCTTTGCTTGCTTGCCTGGGCTTATCCGCTGCTAGGTCTTTATTAGTGTTGCTTCTTTCTTTCTCTTACCGGTGACTTGTGATCTGATTTTAGTCTATATCAGTTCCTACGTTTGCTTTGCTTACTTTGTTCATAGGCCGTTTTTATACTCAGGCTATTCCTTATCCTATACCGCTTTCCAGCCTCGCTACTTGACTATGTTGCTAAGAACTTAAAGATGACCTTAAAGATAATCTGAGAAAAATAGATTCATTTTTGTATAGATTCACACCAAATTCACATTAAAACTACCCATTTGAGATACTGAGTCAGGGGGTGGACTAAGAATAAGTGGGCTTTGTGGGAAAGCTGGAAGCAGGGATATTTATCAAGGATCCTTGGGTAATAGCTCTGTTTTCTCCCATACATGAGGAAGTCCTTTAGATGAGGATGCTGTTTAGTGCAAGAACCTGAATTCTATTATTTGCTTCTGGGGAAACAAATGGGAGCAAAGAGATAGTGTAAATTATTTTGGAGTGGTAAATGGTGATGGCGTAGCAAGCACCCAGTTTCTCAGAATCAGTAAGACCTACCTTGTGCACATACTGTTGCTGACAGCTACTGCTCTGCTGTTTCTCAACCCCACTCCAAGGGAAGGTAAACTTTGAACTCTGCTATGCTGCATTCCATCCTACTCTCTGCCACCATCTTGTTTTCTACAAGATCTTCTTATGTGCTTGGCTTATTAATCATGAATGTAATCTAATCTTATATTGTGATTGCATGTTGCTTTTTTTCTTTTTTTTTAACTTTTACGTTTGGGAGGACATGTGAAGGTTTGTTGCATAGGTTAACTCATGTCATGGGGGTGTGTTGTACAGGTTATTTCGTCACCCAGGTATTAAGCCCAGTACCCAATAGTTATCTTTTCTGCTCCTCTCCCTCTTCCTACCCTCCCCTCGCAAGTAGACCCCAGTGTCTGTTGTTTCCTTCTTTGTGTTTATAAGTTTTCGTCACTTAGCTCGCATTTAGAAGTGAGAACATATGGCATTTGGTTTTCTGTTCCTGCATTATTTTGCTAAGGATGATAGCCTCCTATTAGTTAGATTTGAGTTAGATCTGAATTGCTGATAAAACGGAGATATTTCTGTATAGTGTATTACAAGGTAATATGCTTATTACCTTGTTTTCCATTTTATAGATGGAGTCATATTTGTTTCATATGAGAGTTGGCTTGCACTTTTACATCCATCCATGTTCCCACAAAAGACACTGTCTCATTCTTTTTGATGGCTGCATAGTAGTCCATCATGTATATGTCCCACATTTTCTTTATCCAGTCTGTCATTGATGGGCATTTAGGTTGATTCAGTGCCTTTGTTATTGGGAATAGTGCTGCAATGAACATAATGTGTGCATGTGTCTTTATGGTAGAATGCTTTGTATTCCTCTGGGTGTATTCTCAGTAATGGAATTTCTGGGTTGAATGGTACTTCTGTGTTTAGCTCTTTGAAGAATCACCATACTGCTTTCCATAATGGTTGAACTAATTTACACTCCCACCAACAGTGTATAAGTGTTTCCTTTTCTCCACAACCTCACCAGCATTTGTTATTTTTTGACTTTTTAATAATAGTCATTCTGACTGGTGTGAAATAGTATCTAATTGTGGTTTTATTTGCCTTTCTCTAATTATCAGTGATATTGAGCTTTTTTCATATGCTTATTGCCACATGTATGTCTTCTTTTGAGTTTGTCTGTTCATGTCCTTTGCCCACTTTTTAATGGGATTGTTTGTTTTTCTCTTGTAAATTTGTTTAGGTTGCTTTTAGATGGTGGCTATTAAACCTTTGTCTGATACACAGTTTGCAAAAATTTTCTCCCATTCTGTAGGTTGTCTGTTTACTCTGTTGATAGTTTCTTTTGCTGTGCATTAGCTCTTCAGTTTAATTAAATACCACTTGTCAATTTTTGCTTTTGGTGTCTTTGTCATGAAATCTTTGCCCACTCCTATATCCAGGATAGTATTGCCTAGGTTGTCTTCCGGGGTTTTTATAGTTTTGGGTTTTTCACCTTGAGTTTATTTTTGTTTACGCTATAAGAAAGAGATCCAGCTTCAATCTTTTGCATATGTCTAGCCAGTTATCCCAGCACCATTTATTGGCTTGGGAATCTTTTCCCTATTGCTTGTTTTTGTCAGCTTTGTCGAAGATTAGATGGTTGTTGGTATGTGGCCTAATTTCTGGGCCCTTTATTTTGTTCCGTTGGTCTGTGTGCCTGTATTTGTACTGCCTGTATTTGTACCAGTACCATGCTGTTTTGGTTACCGTAGCCCTGTAGTATAGTTTGAAGTTGGGTAACATGATGACTCCAGCCTTGTTCTTTTGCTTAGGATTGTCTTGGCTATTCAGGCTCTTTTTTGGTTCCATATGAATTTTAAGACAGATATTTTTCTAGTTCTGTGTAGAATGTCATCGTCAGTTTGATAGGAATGGCATGTTGCTTTTTTCTACCAATCCATAGCTTCTGAGGGTTAATCATTGCATAGTCGAAAACCCATTTTAATGAAGATTTGGGTAACATAAAATGGAGATATTTCTGTATAGTATATTACAAGGTAATATGCTTATTACTTTGTTTTCCATTTTATAGATGGACTCATATTTGATTCATGTGAGAGTTGGCTTGCACTTTTGCATCTTAATTTTAATTTATAATCTACTTACCCCTAATCTTTATGTCTTTCATTCTGTATTAGTAAGACTAGCTGATGCTAATTAACAAAGCACCCCCAAATCACCTGGCTTAACACAATGCAAAATATTTCTCACTTATGCTACCTGTCCTTTTTTAGGGAAATTAAATATTATAGATAAAGCCCAAAACTCACTATCCTCCCTTTTCTGCTCCATCTGTCTCTAGAGGTGATCAGATGTAACTAAAGTTAGTGAAATTTATGACAAACCTCGAATTTCTATAAGAAGTTGGGATTTTGATTGGAATTTCATTGATTCATTTATTAATTAAAGGATAATTGCTGCCTTTACAATATTGATTTTTTCTATTTCTAAATAGATCACTCCATATATTTGTCTTCTTTTATGTCTTTCAATAAATTGTTATTATTTTCTCCATTAAGTTCTTGCACATCTTTTATTAAATTTATTGCTAGGTACCTTACATCTTTTTATGGGTTTTTAAGAAGTGTCTGTCGCAGACTTTGTGTGTTGGCTAATCTAGTAGCAATTTTCAATCTCCTCTGCAGCTAGAGGTGGCCATATGACTTAGTTCTGGCCAAGGATGTTTAAGAAGTTCTTATAAGGTGATTATTCAGATTTTTTTTTCCTGGTAAAAGAGACAGGTATGGTACTGTGCTGTTCTTTTCTCTTTCTTCCTGCTTGTAATAGAGGTGTGAAAACATATTTCTTAGAGCTACTTCAACTATTCTGTCAATATGAAATGACAAAACTGTGAGTATAAAAAACATGGCAGTTAGGTGGAAAAAAAGCCTTTAGATACTTGCTGAGATCGTAGAGCAGCTGAAGTACATAACTGTTTTTTTTTCCAGGTTTCCTGCCAAGTGAGAAAAATAAGCCTTTATTTGTTTGTCACGGTTATTTGTGTTTCTATTACTTTCACCCAAACCAGTTCTGACATAGTGGCTATTGTGATATTAAATGTTTTAATTGTTTGTTGTGTTTAGGATAAAATTAATTATTATTTTATAATCTTGTATTCAGTGATGTTCTTAAAATTTATTATTAGTTCTAATAGGTTTCTATCAATTCTATTGAATTTTTTTCTCTACCCAATCATATGTTGTGAAGTATGGTAGTGTTTATAAGAATAGTCAGGACAGGAAACTAGGAAGTAGGTACTGAAGATGAACTATTTCTTTGTTTTGACCACCTTAAAGCTGTATGACTTTTGTTTAACTGTAATCAATTTCATGCAAGATTATAAATGTTTTTGAGTTTCTCATTACTCCCATATAAAAATATAACATAGCAAGACTCTATCTCTACAAAAAAAATTAAAAATTAGCCAAGTGCAGTGGCACACGCCTTTAGTCCCAGCTACTTGGGAGGCTGAGGTGGGAGGATCACTTGAGCCCAGGAATTCAAGGTTGCAGTGAGCTATGGTTATGTCACCGCACTCTAGGCTGGGGGAACAGAGCAAGATCTTGTATCTAAAAAAAAAACAAAAACAAAAACAAAAAAAGAAATCCAAACATTTGCCTTAAAAAAAAATCAGGACACTAGTCTAGTTAACTCAATTACTGTACATGAGGTTTAAAAGGAACTTTCCAAAACTTCTGTAGAGATGATTTAGGGACACTGTTTTTAAAATTCTTGAAACCCAGATATGCTGGGAGTATGGATTTGACAATAGCAAAGCGGAGATGGTTGAAGAAAACTGTATGAAGTCTGGGATTGTGGTACCACTTACCAAATAACTCACTTTACTCCCTATTACTGAACATGCTTGACTTAATGGACCGGAGAGAGGTCTGAACAGAGGTATAGAAGTAGATGTATTTGGAATACATTCACAAATGGTTAAAGAACAAATGTGAATTCTACTTTTTGTATACACAATTACATATTTGATTTTTAAAATTTAGAGACTATCTGTAGTTATGTTTTAATTGTATCTTTATTTTTTATGCCTGTAAAATTTGTGGAAACCGAAGCAAAGGTTAGTCAGAAGGTTTTTTAAATGATGTAGCATTTATTTGGGGTGAACTAATTTTTAATTAATTTTAATTAAAATAATATACTACCTAGGGAAACTCAAGGGAATTAAATTATGACAAATAATATGAGAGTTCAGCAATATATGTATTTATAGTATTAATATTTGAAAAGTAATAAAAATAGTACAGGTTTAATAACAGTATAGAGTTAAAAGTTTTGTTTATTATACTTAGTGACAATGTTTTAAGGGTAGATTTGTTTTGTGGAAATGTGAATGTTAAAGCACTCTGATTTAAAACATTTCTTTTATGATATTTTACCGTAACCCCTTTTCCTATTTTAGATGTTCTACTTGTAGTAAAATGTCTGCATACTTGAAACTCTGTATCTAGGCAGAAATTATTATTTTCTAATTGGTTGGCAGAGAATGGCGGAGCTCTATGCCTTTTATCTAATTGTAATCAATTTCGCGCAAGATTATAAACTTTTTTTTGAGCTTCTAATTACTCTCATATAAGCACATAACATAGGGATACTTTATCTGTACAAAAAGAATTAAAAATTAGCTTGGTGTGGTGGCACCCGCCTGTAGTTCCAGCTACTCAGGAGGCTGTGGGAGGATCGCTTGAAACCTTCAAGTAAATTTATTTCAGTATGACACTATTGCTACTGCTTCCTGTTTGATAATTACACATTTCCACTTTTATTTTGACTCTGCCTACCTTGAGTATCATGAAGAAGAAATGTTCTCATTTTTATTTTTTTTTCAATTTCTGAAGTTTTAACATTGAAACTCCAGTTTCCATCCCTTAATCACTCTTCCACTGGCTTTTATAACCATGTATAACCATGTTATTCTATATTCTCTTTTATCTTTTGAAATATTATTTCATTTTAATTGCTTTCGATCCTGTCTTTCTCTACACATCAACTAGAATGCTTAACAATATGGTTATACTTATCATATAACCTAGAAATTCTCCTCTTAGATATTCACTCCAGAGAAATGACAATCTATACCGATGCAAAAGCTCTTATGCAAACATTTTTAGCAGGTTTATTTATAGTAGCTTTAAAGTTGTAATAACCCAAATGTCAATCAATCGGTGAACAGATATACAAATTTTGGTATATTCATACAGTAGAATACTCAACAACAAAATGAAACAAACCATTGATGCACACAACATAAACTTCAAAACATTTATTCTATGTGAAATAAGCCAGGTACAAAAGACCAGATAATGTAAATTTATGTATATGATATTTTAAAAAGGCAGAACTACAGTGACAGAGAATTGGGGATTGCCAGGTGATGAGCCTATGGGAAGTGGATCTGACTGTAAAGAGGCATAAGGAAATGCTTTTGGGTGATGAAAATGTTCTATATCTTGATTTTGGTGGCTATTATATGAGAGTAAATGTTTGTCAAAACTCATGGAATTTAACTGGTGAATTTTATTATATATAAATTATAATTCAATAAAGTGGATTAAAATTACTGAAAAGAAGGATTTCCTTGAGACATCATTTTTGGAAACATGTCAAGGAGTATTAAAATGCCTCTTTGTGTAAAGGCTTGAATCCTGTCATCCTAATCTAAGAAGTATGTTTGATTGTCTTAAGGTAGTGGTATGGTTTCTATAAAAACCATATTACATTCTAATTAATGAGATTAAAAACATCTAGGCAGTGCAAGACCTAGGCCAGAGGAAAATCAAAGAGAATAGTGACTAAAATGAATACATTCTATGAATCAATTCAAATGAGAGGCAGGCAATAGGTCACTATTTAGATATGACTACTAGAAGAAAATCTTACATTAATGATCAGAAACACGTTTTTGAAATATCTGTATCAAATCTCATGAAATTAGGAAAGGCAAGCTTGAAGAGGGTCACTGAGTCTCCACAAGATATGAAACTCCAGGATGACTAGGATATCTAGTCTTAGGAGGAAATTCTGGAGACGGATTGGCAAGAAAATCTGACAGCAAGGTTTAGTTTACACTGTTGGCCAGGAGCTGGAAAGAAGGCTGTCATGGCAAAGGGAACCATCATTTTTCTTTATTTCACACTACCACCTGCATCCAAGTTTCCAGCCACACTGTCTTGGGCTAAAACAATTGCTGGAAACTTCATTTCTCTTTGCTGAAGTATAATCACTTACAGGTTATTTGTGTGGATATATTTTTTTCTTCCTGTTGGCAATTTTGAATTTTAGATGATTAAATTCTATCCTTCAATGTGAACTGCTTTGTGGTTTATTCATTTATTAGAGGGAAGTGTGGCCGCTGCCTCTAGAAGATGCCATAGTGGTGTATCTAAACGGGGATGAAGTTTTTGCTGAGGAGAGATGGTATGTTAGCTTTGGCCTTGAGTTCTTGAAGGACCATGATTGAAAGTTGTTCCGGGAGACATATTAATCTTTTTAAGTTGCCAATTTTGTGGTTTTCCTGTGGAGTTGGTCTAGTTTTCATCAATAGCTGTGGTTAATTTTCGGGAGCCAGGAGTAGCCATTTTGGAGGTGATTCTCCCTTTTTCTTTGAATGACGATACAATTTTTTGACTCTGGTTGCTGTGGTATTATGCTTTTATATTTCCTTAATTGATAACTGATTAAAAGCGATGGGATAGAATTTTACATAAGCTAAGCAGAGGCTTAAGGGTTGTTTACTGACAGCTCATGCAACCCATGCAGATTCTTACATCGATGGTTTGGAAGAGGCCATTTGGGTTGGGAGAGGCAAGAGATGAGAACAAATATGAATTGGCTGATGTTCAGGCTCTGTCCATAGCTGCCACTTAACATAGATCTGGATGTGGGTTTTAGAGTGTGCATGACACGATTGCTTATATATGGAGAGTAAAGTAACTGATTAGATTTTTTTCATTTCTCTAAGGTATAGTTTACGTACAGTATAATTTATCCTTTTAAGCATATGGTTCTTTAAGTTTTGACAAACAAGAAGCCACATAAACATTTCTATAATCAAGATATAGATGTAGTTTTTAAACAAATTTTAGGCCGGGTGCAGTGGCTCACACCTGTAATTCCAGCACTTTGGGGTCAAGGGATCGAGACCATCCTGGCCAACATGGTGAAACCCCGTCTCTACTGAAAATACAAAAATTAGCTGGGTGTGGTGGTGCGTACCTGTAATCCCAGCTACTCAGGAGGCTGGGGCAGGAGAATGGCTTGAACCTGGGAGGTGGAGGTTGCAGTGAGCTGAGATCACATCACTGCACTCCAGCCTGGCAACAGGCTGTGTCTCAAAAAAAAAAAAATTATTTCAATAGCTTTTTTTGGGGGAACAGGTGGTGGTTAGTTACATGAATAAGTTATTTAGTGGTGATTTTTGAGATTTCAGTAAACCCATCACCAAGCAGTGTACATTGTACCCAGTGTGTAGTCTTTTATCCCTCGCCACCCCACACTCTTTCCCCCAGGTCCCCAAACTCTAACGTATCATTCTTATACCTTTGGTCCCCATAACTTAGTTCCCACATATGAGTGAGAACATGTGATGTTTGGTTTTCCATTCCTGAGTTATTTTACTTAAAATAATAGTCTCCAACTCCATCCAAGTTGCTCTCTGCTGCTCAGAGAGAGAGAGCTGGGGGCTATGTGTGTGTGTATGTGTATATACATGTGTATATATGTGTATATACATGTGTGTATATATATATACACACATGTATATACATATACATATATACACATGTATATACATATGTATGTATATATACACACACATACACACACACACATTTTCTTTATCCACTCATTGATGGGCATTTGGGCTGGTTCCATATTTCTGCAATTGCAAATTGTGCTGCTAGACACATGTATGTGCAGGTATCTTTTTAATCTAATGACTTCTTTTCTCCTGGGTAGGTACCTAGTAGTGGGATTGCTGGATCAAACAGTAGATCTACTTTTAGTTATTTAAGGAATCTCCACACTGTTTTCCATAGTGGTTGTACTAGTTTACATTCCCATCAACTGTGTAAAAATATTCCGTTTTCACCACATCCCCGCCAATATCTATTATTTTTTGATTTTTTGATTATGGCCATTGTTGCAGGAGTGAGGCGGTTTCGCATTGTGGTTTTTATTTGCATTTCCCTGATAGCAATATCGAGCATTTTCCCATATGCTTGTTGGCCATTTGTATATCTTCTTTTGAGAATTGTCTATTCATGTCCTTAGACCACTTTTTGATGAGATTATTTGCTTTTTTTTCTTGCTGATTTGTTCAAATTCTTTGTAGATTCTGGACATTAGTCCTTTGTCAGATGCATAGATTGTGAAGATTTTCTCCCACTCCGTTGGTTGTCTGTTAACTCTGCTGATTATTTCTTTTGCTGTGCAGAAGAAGCCTTTTAGTTTCATTAAGTCCCATGTATTTACCTTTGTTTTTGTTGCATTTGCTTTTGGGTTCTTGGTTTTGAGGTTTTTGCCTAAGCCAATATCGAGAAGGGTTTTTCTGATGTTATTTTCTAGGATCTTTATGGTTTCAGGTCTTAGATTTAAGTCTTTGATCCATCTTTTGTATAAGGTGAGAGATGAGGATCCAGTTTCATTCTTCTACACGTGGCTTGCCAATTATTCCAGCACCATTTGTTGAATAGGGTGCCCTTTCCCCATTTTATGTTTTTGTTTGCTTTGTGGAAGATCAGTTGGCTGTAAGTATTTAGGATTATCTCTGGGTTCTCTATTCTGTTCCCTTGGCCTATGTGCCTATTATTATACCAGTACCATCCTGTTTTGGTGACTATAGCCTTATAGTTTGAAGTCCAGTAGTGTGATGCCTCCAGATTTGTTCTTTTTGCTTAGTCTTGCTTTGGCAATGCGGGCTTTTTTCTTTTTTCTTTTTGGTTCCATAATTATTTTAGGTTTGTTCTTGCTAGTTCTGTGAAGAATGATGGTGGTATTTCGATGGGAATTGCATTGAATTTGTAGATTGCTTTTGACAGTATAGTCATTTTCACAATATTGATTCTACCCATCCATGAGCATGGGATGTGTTTCCATTTGTTTGTATCGTCTACGATTTGTTTCATCAGTTTTTTGTGTTTTTTTTTTAGAGGTCTTTCATTTCCTCGATTAGGTATATTCCTAAGTATTTTATTTTAATTTTTTTGCAGCTATTGTGAAAGGGGTTGAGTTCTTGATTTGATTCTCAGCATGGTCACTGTTAGTATATAGCAGAGCTGCTGGTTTGTGTACATTAATTTTGTATCCTGAAACTTTGCTGAATTCATTTACCAGTTTTAGGAGCTTTTTGGATGAGTCTTTAGGGTTTTCTAGATATACGATCATTATCATCAGCAAACAGCGACAGTTTGACTTTCTCTTTACCGATTTGGATGCCCAAGATACAGATATAGTTTTATCATCCCCCCAGATCCCCTGTTTCCATTTGTAGTTAACTCTTCCTCTGATTATCTGTTTTCTGTTCCTATAGTTTTCCCTTTTTCAGAGTGTCATATAAATTCAGTCACGTAGTATATGTATTTTTGAGTTGGCTTCTTCCACTTAGTAATGCATTTGAGATTCATTCATGTTGGATGTATCAGTATTTAATCTATTTATATTTGTGAGTGGTATTCCATTATATAGATGTACCACAGTTTATTTTTTTTATTCACCAGTGTAAGCATGTATGGGTTGTTTCCAGATTTTGAAGATTATAAATAAAGATTATTTTTAAATTAACACCTACATATAAGTTTTTCTGTGAACATAAGTTTTCATTTTATTTGGGTGAGTATTTAATAGCATTGTTGAGTCATCTGGTTGGTAATGCATGTTTAAATTTATAAGGAACTGCAGGACTGTTCTCATAAGTGACTACACTATTTTGCATTTCTACCAACAATGTATGAGAGTTCATATCGCTCTGCATCGTTGCACACAATTGGTATTCTCAATATTTCATTCAAAAATTATAATCATTCTAAACTAGGGCATGGTACTATGTCATTGTGTTTTGGGTAAGGATAGGTTTAATTTGCAGATGGTCTGGGGGAACACTAACTTTATTTCCAGGATTATTTTGATAACCTGGTACTGATCCATGGTCAAGATAAGAATGACATCAATAAGAGTAATTTATAATTTGGTGTTTTAAACCTAATACTCCCCTGGAGGCACTTGTGGTTTTAAAGTCTTTTTGTAAATTTCCTTCAAACAGTGGAGCTTAATTTTCTATGCTGTCCTCCCCACCCCAAGAGTGGGCTGGCTTTGGTGGTTCATTTTTAATGAGCAGCAAATGATGCAAGTGATAGCGTGTAACATTCAAGACTAAAAGGCATGTGGCTTTCTCCTTGCTTCCTCTTCTCTGGAATCACTCCCCCTGGTGAAAGCCAGCCAACAGCCATGTCATGAAGACACCCAAGCAGCCCTATGGGGAGGCCCACAGAGAGGACCTGAAGCCTCTTGCTAAGGGTCATGTGAGTGAGCTGTCTTGGAAGTGGATCCACCAGCCCCAGTCAAGCCTTCAGTTTACTGTATCCCTAAGTCAACACCTTGAGTGCAACCAGGTGAAAGACACTGAGCCAGATCCACCAAGCTAAGCTGCTCCTGAATTACTGACCCATAGAGACTGTGAGATGATAAATGTTTGCTAGGGTGATTTGTTATGCAGTAATTGATGCAGATTGGTGCAGATTTTGGTACTGGATGTGGGGTGCTGTTGTAACAAATACCTACAAATCTGGGAAAGCCTTTGGAATCAGGCAGTGGGCAGAAGATGGAAGGACTTTCTGGGAGAGTCTTGAAGTTCTTTCCCTGATTTTTGCTCTTGTGTTTTAGCTTTGGTGTAAATATTAGGCTTTACCTGATTTTAGGCTCTTTCTTTTAAATGGATTTTACAATAGCTGACTCAAAATTATATACAGAGGACCACTTGTTTTAGGATTTTAAAAATGTCACACAGTTACCAAGTAAAATCATAAATCATGAAACACCCTTATTCAATTTCTTAAATATCTCCTTTTTTAGTGATTACTGTAACAGTAGGAAGTCCTTGTCTCAATTTTTGTTCTAAATTTTAATCTCAGTATGAGGTTTTAATGTAAAAAGTTGGATGAAAATAACTGATTATCTGGTTCCAAAGGACATTTCTAAAAGAGATCTCTTGGGCATAATCCATGCACCCAAGTTCTCACAGAGTAGGAGATTTACTACTTAAGAAGTTTAGTATCATTGGTGGATATTTTACATGTACATTTTTTAGGCTTCAAATTTAATTTCTTTGGCAATCCAAGCTATTCTCTGTATGAGAAACAAGAGAAGAAGCCAGATTCTCATTCAATCTGGAGGCCCTATGCTATACTAATATATCATACCTGCCTTCCATCAATTCCATAGTGTTACATAAATTGTTGAGTTCTGCTTTTCGGCTTTTTCCTGGCCAAGGTGTGAAGGGGCCCAGGAGAGAGAGAAAAGTAAATCAGAATGTGTATACTGTCTTTTCCTCTCAGTAACCATGTCTGACTTAATCCTTGGCAGAGTCTCAGCACCCTTTTTCCCATGGTTGGGTCTTATTCCATTCTCTTCTGGGGGTCGTGATGCAAATATTTAAACTTATATTGAATCATTAATATTCAGAATTGACAAGGAAAGGGGAAAAGTACTTTGGAGCACCTACCAAATGCCATTTATGTAACACAATGTTTTAAATGTGTATCAGATTGGCTGGCACAGTTTGGCCAAATTCGTGGTGTTAAATATTGGTCAGGATCTCATCTTGTTCAACTAAAACTACCATCATTTTTTCTACTCAATTTGAAAGAAATGGTTGCAGATCATTCTCATGGAGTATATGAAACTGATCTTTTGTACTTGGATAGAAAATTTGGCTGGTTTCCTGAAAATCATCTGGCAGGACATGGTATATACAATATTCCACATAGTTTGGATATTAGCACTAGACCCCAGGCAATCCATTGAGGTAGGCATCCAAGGCATATTTTCTAGACTCAAACTCTGCTTTTGTGGGAAGTCAGTTATGTTTTTCCTTTATTGTCACGGACTCACTGTCACGGTATTGCCTTTTTCCAGTGATGGGTTCAGTAAGTGGTGAATGCCTGACACAAATTAAGCCAATATATACATGTGTGGAATATTCTGTTTGTTAGTTATGCCATTATTTGGTGTATCTGTTTGGTTTTCCAGGAAGTATACTCTAAAATGGAGTTAGGAGTGCAAAAGGTTTGGGTCTAACACCTGTGAAAGAAACGGGAAGAGAGCAGGATTGTATAGGATGAGTCATCAGACTAGGATATAGACCTATTAAAGTTTCTGCCTGCCTGTTGGGCAGCTCTGTCATAAAAATCATCATAACGTGGAGTAGTTCCACATTAGGCTTAAATGCCTAGACTTTTGTATCACCACCTCATTCAGTCATTAGCTAGGGGCCACCTTGAGAAGAATGTGACCTTGGCTCTAAAGCTGAGGCAGACCCTAAATAACTAACTTCTAGTGTTTGTTTAGCCAACAATAGTCCTTGTTTCTGGGCACAGAGTTATTTCTTGAAGAGGGAACTGATTAACACATCTTCCTGTATGTTACATGTTGCTAAAGGCCAATCATTTTTTGACTGTTTCCTGTGCCATCTTTACCTCAGTTAGGTCCCATAGATATATCTATAAATATATAGATGTAGATATAAATGTGTAGATATAATGATATAAATGTGTAGATATAAAAATATGGTAAAGCCTTCTTTTCTGAAGTAGTTTATTAAAAAAACCAAAGTGGAAAATGATAAAATGTTTAATGTGTATATATTTTAAATATTTTATTTTAACTCGTTTTTATTGCAGATCTTTTATGTAGGGACAAAACCTTTTCTTTGAGTTTAAAAGCCTTCTGAATAGAATTCCATTTTATTTTCCACGCATAAGAAATATCAATAAAACATGATCTTGAAATTACAGTTTTGTGTTGTTAAGGTAGGGTATACACTATGAAACAATCTGATACAGGATTCCTTAGATTTTTATTATTTTTCAGCAATATTTTATGTTTTTTTTTTTTTACCAGTTTAACTCAATAGTGTTTGAAAATTATTCATCTTTAGACTCTTTAAGTCATTCAACCCATTTTTTTTTTTGTAGAGATGGGGTCTTGCTATGTTGGTCTGGGCTATGTTGCCCAGGCTGGTCTTGAACTCCTGACCTCAAGTGATACTTCTACCTCTACCCTCCCAGTCAACCCAATTTTTATTAAAACAACTCGCTTTCCATTTTCACTCATTTTAAATTTTAGATTATATTTATTAAAATTCATTGCACAAAAGTATAGGTTAGAGAACAAACAGATCAAACTTTTGTATGTATATGACTTAGGAGGTGAGAAAAGAAGTGTTCAGGCTTCCTAGAGGAAGGCATAGTATCCCTAAGACCTCATTTAGTTGTGAGCATTGGTCACTATCTTTTGTAGAGGGAAAGGAGAATGCCAATTGATCAGGCAAATAAGCAGAAAAAATTACTGATATACCCACAGCAATATCTCCAATGACATCTGTAACTGTATTTATATCTGCTGCATAAAGTTCATTTCAGAACAATAAACAGATGATTACCAAAGAGGGATATGGGCCAAATCACTGCTTGGTGAAATGGACTGCGCCATTGAATACACCTCAAGATGCCTTCTGACCTATTAGCTTAAAGCTTGGACTAGGGTAGCCATAAGCAGACTACTAGGTTTCTCTCCCCTCCTAGGCTGTGTTCTGTTTCTGGTTGGTCACACAAGGACATCCTTCTAAGTGGGAGCCTTCCCTAGACATGATTCACAATACAAGCTGCCTGAGATAGAGTGAGCCAAGCGAGAACTTCAGAAAAGAGGTAAGAGAAGGGTTCGGGGAGAAGAAAATCTTTCTCCCAGATCAGTTCTATTTATAATTGGTTTCCTCCTCTACCTAAAATCTCTACCCTTTACTTCACATCCTTGAAATACTCTTCTTTTTCTTCAACTTTGGGGATTGAAGAGAAGAATCCTTGTGAGCCCCTAAAGGTTAGCATATGCCATGAATATAATCTTTCTATGTATTTTTAAGTTAATGAAAATGGACTATTCTTCTATCAGTTTTTGTGGGTGGCTTAAATCTGGGATGCTTGAATATTTGCAAGCATCTGACTGGAACATCCCACCAACCTGAGATATCTTTACCTACTATCCCAGTTTTCTTATTTACAAGGAAGAACTATGGAGAGGAAGTAGCTGATCATACGCTTCATAGGTACTTCCTCTATTGAGGATCCTTGAGTGATGGTTAGTTAAGCTGAGAACCCTGATAAGAGTCTACAAAGTCTTGAGTAAGTTAAAGGCACAATGGAAATATGCTACAATGGTCTAATGAAGTGATTCATTCTCAGTGCCAGGATATTTTATGGTTGTCATTGTTTTTTTTCTCACTTTGTGGGCATTGCAATGTATATTTTCCTTTTAATTTACAAGTAGGTTAGTACATCAATAGGGTGCTAGTATCTATCAAATAGAATGCTGTAGCACAAAAGGGAGAATAGTGGATGCTTTTAAAAAGAAATGGGAAAATTTCTCACCAACTTATTTATTCTTAACCTTTGGCATGATATTTAAATAAAATATGGTGATTGTTATGTTTAGGTGGAAATAGTTTAGGTTAATATTGTTACATTAGTCAAAATGATCACCTGTTGTTCATAGCTCTTATGTTAAAGTTTAGCTGTGAGGATTTAAAGACATTTAAGTAAAAAAGAACTATGTAGTCAGAGAAATTTCTAAATTCTACATGAGTGTGCCTGATGTACCTATAGCAGGTGTTCTCTGGGTAGGGAAACGAAGAATGGAGAGTTGCAGTTTTTAACAGGGTCCCTGTTGTATTGCTATCATGATTGTTGCTGTTGTTTCTCTTGGAAAAAGTTTAGGAAACCATCAGCAGTTTAAACTAGTCCATGGCATGGGGTTATTCAGTAAGATTCACTCCTTAGAGAAGGGCAATGTTTTTTCCCTATGCATGGAAATAAGAAGTGAGTGTTCCTTAAAGTACAGTTAGTCAGCAGTTTTGTTTTGTCAGAGATAAAGAACTGTTTTTTAACAAAAAGAGTAAAAGCTTGTGTTTGGAAGAATGTGATATGAACCATGATCTGTTACTGTGAACCTCTATGTTTAAGTGTTAGCCTGAATAAAAGCCACAGTCTTTTTGGATATTCAACTCCCATCAAATGACTGTGAAAGGTCTTTTAGTCCTTACTGGGGTCCCAGGGCCAGACATCACTTTTAGTGGACTTCTTTTTTCTTAATAATATTTTAATTTTCTGGATCCTTTTATTTTTAGTAAATATCTAATTTTTACTTTGGGTTGCAGTATGAATTATTTACATATACCTACTTAGGGATAGGTACATAACAAAGGTTTAGAGACTAAATGTAGTTTAAGTGAAATAATCTTTATGCCTTATGAAAATATACAAGTGAGTCATTCTTTATTGGAACTGAAGACTCGAGTTAAAAATTCTTTCCTATAATCTTTTAAACATATGTTCAGCAGAGGAAAAAAATCTATTTTGCCTGGAGTCTTCTACTAAGTTAATAAAATGTTAATATTTTCCCATGTTATGAGTTCAGACATTTCTAAGGTCCTAAAATTACAGTGGCTAGAACTCTAAATGGGACAACACTAATAGTGGAACTGTGGAGTGAGGAGTGTGGAATAAGCAGAGATACTCAGAGCTTCCTTTATCTCTGCTGGTCTTACTTTCTCATATTGGCCTGGGCTAGGCAGTTCCAATTGCACAATTAGAGTCTACTCTCCAAAATGTCTGTTTTATTCATTACATAGAAGAAGATTAGACAAATTGGTATGTGGGATGGTGAAATTGTGTGTGTGTGTGTGTGTGTGTGTGTTTAATGTGCAAAAGGATCTTACAGACTTTTGAGTAAGAGCAGATTGACTCTATTTTTTAGGAGTACGTGAGAACCCAATAATGCCCTCAGATATAAAATCATCTACTTAAGTTTTATGAGAAGTAAAAATTTGGAATTTAAAAGAGACATGGTAACATGTCATTTTCATATGTTTTCTTTCTTTCTTTGGTGGATAGCAAGGTTTTTTTTTAATGCAAGACTTTTTTTATGCTGGTGTTGGAACATTTTTCCTCTCTTTGAATGAGAGAGCTTTTGGCACTTATTGATTGCTGAGGACATCCATCTTTCATCCCAAATAGGCAGGATTGACACCTTTGAGGTCCCAGGCACATGTATACCCAATAATCCACTCAAGTAGCTTTTGGGGCCACTCTGTCATTGGGGCACCTAATTTCAAGAGAAGTGGATGAGGTAATGTCTGTAAAGAACTTTGAGAAGGCTAAGCAGCACAAATAAAATATTTTTAGAACAAGTTATTACATTGGACAAGCAAGACCTAAATGTGTAATGTAAAGCAAAGTGAGAAGAACACAGAATTGTTGTGCCAGTCAAAGGCAGCCCTGTGATCATGGTATGAGTGCAGGGACCTGAAGTATAAAAGATTGCACAGCAGGCACAGAAAGAGACAGAGCAAAGGAGAATCAAGGACTGGATTAAATGACCAAATAGAGACCAAAAAGCTTGGGAAGGTAGAAGGTCACAGTGGATAAAAGTAGGGTAAAGGAAGTAGGGTTTGGGCTTCTCTATTTCTCAACTTTTTAAATCAAGTGATTCTTCATTTTAGATGTTTTTTTCTCTTTTCCTTTTGTTTTCTCATGTTCTTCAATTCCTCCTATTTAGTTTCTTGTTTACACTCTGAACAAAGCAGTGGAATAATCCTCAAACATGGTTTTTATCACATTGTTTTCCTCATCAAGAGTGTACAAGGAAAGTCTTCGTCTGTTACAGGAGTTTTTCCATTGTTTTAAAATGTATCTTTCAAATGAAAGATTACTTAGAAGAGCAATTGTAAAACAGTTGAAATTATTTTTGTTCCAGTGCAAACAGAGGAAGGGAGGCTATAATATTGCCTGCTTATTCTCCCCCTTCTCAGCATCTGGGAGAATTCCTTGTAACTCTCTGATCATTGGATGAAATCTAAACCCCTCAGTTGATATCCAAAGACCTTCATGCGATGGCCACTCATTCCTGTAATACCTGGCCAGACTCACCTTTATTTTTGAGCATGCCTCTGCTTTTCCACTTGGGGTCTCTCCATATTGTTTTAACATCCATTTGTATATTTTACATGCTCTTCTTGCCTAGAATGTTCCTTAGTTGAACTATGTACCATCCCTTTGGACTTGACCAGTGAGACTCTGTTGCTTTTGATTTATGCCACCCTTTTGTGCTTTTCCTTTTACTTCATGCTCTTTTGCTGTTACTCACACTTTTATTATTTGTGCTCAACAACAGCATCTGAAGACCTTCAGCTTAAAATTCAATACAACTAAAAGCCTGAAGCAATCTGGACCAGAATACAACAACACTGTTATGAGATCTTTCATCTCTAATAGTTAGAACCTAGAATTACTCCTGATGCCTAAAGTTAGGTATTTTATCTAAAGAGGGTGATCTGTGGGTACCAGATAGGTACCTGGTTGGCATACTTGTTCTTTTGTCTCAGTGTGGTATTTGCTCTTCAGTTTATACTGTAGTATGAATCTGCCTAGCTTTTGATGTTCCCCTTCTGGGGACTGGATCTTGTCTCTGGCAAGACAGATTCTGATTGAAAGCATGTTTGATCAGGGACAATGGTGTTTCTCTGAATCAGCTTCAGGAGTCTTCTCCGTGAATTTTCTTTGTATAGGCTGCTTTGGGCTTCCTCACAGCAGCAGCTTCAGGATAGTTGGACTGCCCACATAGTGGCTCAGGGCTCAGGGCTTCCATCTAGGAAGCAAGATGGAAGTTGCAATGCTTTTATGCACCTCATCTCGGAAATCATGCAGCATCACTTTCACCACATTTTGTTGGTTGCAAGTAACTCATAAATTCTCCAAGATTCGAAGGTAGGAAAATTAGATTCTGTGTTTTGATGGGGAGTGGCAAGGTTTTAGAAAAGCATTTGGCACAGGAGATACTGTTGCAGCCATCTCTGGAAAAGACAGTCTGCCACAGACTACGTATACAGCTGTCAGCATTTATGAACATACCACAGATGAAAATAAACTTGGCTTCTTGCTTGGAGAATAGTATAGCATTTTGGACTATGTTCATATTGTCAATTCTAATACTTTAGATATTTAAAATTGATTGATAATTGATAATTTCTTTACTGCCTGTAAATAAGAGGCTAAATGTATTGGAAGGTGACTAATATGTGTTAATTGGATATTAGGTTTTGGAATTTGTAGTAGGGGCCAATATTTATTCTATTGCTTTAGCAACGTCCCAGGAATAGACCATAGGGTCTAGCTTGTTGCCAAGCAGAGCTGTCCTGGAGAGCAGTTCAGCACTGTAATAAAGGAGGGGGCTTCCATTGTGGGCTGAGGGTAAGATGCTAGTTAATGTCAGGGTGACAAGGAAGAGTAACGGTGCTGACTGATTAATTTGTTGGGAAATACTAGAGAGGAGGCAAACAAAAAAAGGGACATCATAGGTGTTGAAGTAGGTATTTGGTTAACAGTCACACCAGGAACTGGTCTCACAAACGTGGTCCACGTGTTAGTTTGAAAGTGAGTTCTTAAAGCAGCAAAATGGCATTGGACACAAGCCTCACTCAAGTTGGCGTAAAGATTAATGTCAATAAATTAGCCTTTATAAGATAATATAAAAAACTGCTTTTGACTAATAAGTCTGCTGAGAGTTGATTTGTCTACAGACACTTGTGTGAGGTTTTCTACCATTTCATGTTGATAATTATGGCAAATTACTTGGAGATATCTTCATATCTCTGTCTTCATCTCCATCTCCATCTTCACCTCCATATCCAAATGAATGTGTGTTTCCTCCAAAATTCATATTAAAACTTAATCTTCATTGTGGTGGCATTAATAGGTGATTGAGTCATGAGGGTTCCCCCCTCATGAATGGAATTAGGTGCCTTTTTAAAGGGGTTGACAAAGGGAGTTCACCCCTTTTTTGCCCTTGTATGTTTGGCCATGTGAGGACACAGTATCTGCACCCTCTCTGGAGGATGCAGCAACGAGGCACCATCTTGGAAGCAGAGAGACTGGCCCCTCACAAGCAGGTGCTTCAATGTTTAACTTCCCAGCCACCAAACTGTAACAAAGAAGTTTCTATTGTTTATAAATTACCCAGTGTGTGGTATTTTGTTATAGCGGCTCAAACAAAGATACCATATCTATCTATATCTGTATCTATCTATATTTATATCTAAATTTATGTCTGTATCTCTTTAAGATGTCAGCTGGAGACTAGCTTCTTCTAAAGAACGAGATATGATTGGCTTAAATCTCTATTTACCTTCCATTTCCCTTTTCCCAAGATTTCTGTAATTCTTGTAGGGACAGAGAGAGGTTTATGATCTCATGATAATCTCTGACCTCCCACTTCTACCAAAGCAGTTTAATTTGTGGATTTTTCCCCAGACTTACAGATACTCAAGTTATTTTCCTCAACAAAGACAACTTCTTTCTTTATGATTAGATTTTTGCTGCATAACAAATCACCCCAAAATTGAATGGCTTAAAACAAAAAATCTTTTAATTTCATTAATTATTCCCTGGGTTATGTGGATTTTTCTAAGTCTGGGCTGGCCTTGCTGACCTCTACTGTGCTCTTTCATGAGTCTGTGGTCAATGGGGGTTAGCATGTAGTTGAATGAACTGGTCTGGTATAGTCTTACTCAAGAGTCAAGAATAGGCAGAATTGTTGGTTTTGTGGGGAAAGAGGTGCTCAACTAGACTGCCTGAATATGCTCTATGCAGTGTCTCATCCTACAGGTGGCTAGCCTGAGCTTCTTCACTTGGTAATCTCAGAGTATTAAACAGCCACAATTTATAAGTGATTTTTCAAGCTTCTGCTTATGTCACATTTGCTAATGTCTCATTGGCTCAGACTATTCACATCGCCATGGCCAAAGCTAGTGTGGGAGGCAACAACCCAAGTGCATAGGGCAGGGAGGGAAATTATTGTGGTCATTTTTGTAAACACTTTACCACACCTTCCTAAGATAAATTTTGATGTCAGCTGTTAAATTTACATATTTTGCACCCTGATCTGACCCTTACTTTCCCAATTTTTGACCAGTGCAAGGAAGTATTTCCTACTTCCTTTGTTTCTCTTTTGAAACAACAATCAGAACAAACAAAAAACAAAAAGCAAAAATCAAATGGGGTTGGGCACTGGGAAAGGTAAAAATATATGTGGCTTTTTTTGTTGTTGATAATACAATGACTGGGAGCTCAACCAGCAATTGGTGGGCAGGGACCAAGAGTGCCTAACATTCTTCTGGAAGGGAACAATTTGACAAAGCAAATGAGGCTTATCTTGCCTCTGTTGAGAAACACTGAGCTATATGTACCAAAGCAATGCTTTTTCTTTTGAGTGAATTTTCTTCCTCCTTCATTGCACAGGGAGGTAATTTTATGGTGGAGGAAAAGGAACACTAAGTGAGAGGAAACTGAGTTTCCGATCTTGCCTATGCCCTACTCTGACTGCATGACCTTGAGCCCATCACTAAAGTATTCTAGAGCTCAGCTTCCCAACGTAGAGTAATAGGGATGGATGAGATGATATTTACTTATTTGTGCATGCATTTCCCCCATAATTTCAAATAGAATTTGAGATGACCTGCAGAATGCATAAAACACAAATAAATATTTGAGGAAATCTATACAAAGGGAAACCAAGAATGGAAGAGTAGTACATAAGGAAAATTGGTTCATAGAAAACACACTTTGAGAGTCTATGTAATTACTGGAAATAGATATCAAGTTTGGCTCTAAGCTTCCTGATAACCTAAGTACAAAGAGTAACGTGATCTTTATGGGAGTCACAGTCAGTGTGAAAATGAAAATAGAAGATTAGGTGAAGCAAACAATTTTGTCACTGAGATATGAAAGAATGTTATCCTTTAAGATATCATGGTGATGTGTAGAGGGTTATAGTCTTGAAAGTGTGCCATAAATATGTTAACCAATTTTCACTCGGTGATTTCCTACAATATCCCCCAGTTCAAATTGATGTCATAACTCTATAGGAACCCAAACAATGATGTCTAAATGTGCATCTCTGTTGATTTGACTTGTTTCAAGGACAATATTTAGATAACATTTGTTCTTAATGGTAGTCCTTCAGGAGGCCCTAAGTGAGTATTTATCACTAGGTCTCATTGATTTCAAAGTCTTTTCAACCTCTATCATTATAACATGTTTTGGAAGAAAAAAAGATTTCTGGTTTGTATTAGTCTGCTAGGACTACCATAAGAAAATGCCGTAGACTGGGTGACTTAAACAATAGCAATTCATTTTCTCACAGTTCTGGAAGCCTGGAAGTTCAAGATCAAGGTGCTATCAGATTTGGTTACAAGGTGCCATCAGAGTTGGTTTCTGGTGGGCCTCTCTTCCTGGCTTGCAGATGGCCACCTGCTTGCTGTGTCCTTACATGAGTTTTCCTTTATGTGTATGCAGGGAGAGAGAGAATGATCTCTGGTCTCTCTTCTTCCTCATATAAGGACACCAAATCTATCAGAGTAGGACCCCGTCCTTTGCACCTTATTTAACCTTAATTACCTCCTTACAAGCCCTCTCTCCAAATATATTTACATTGGAGGTTAGGGCTTCAATATGTGAATTTCGAGGGGACACAATTCATTCAGTAACATGCTTCTTTAAATATTAATTGATTGACTTATTGAGGGCAAGGATACACTTAACTTAGATTTTTATTTAATTTCTTTTCTGTTTACATTTTTGGAATTCTGGAACTTTTTATAATTTCCAGTTTGAAACTAGCCGAACCATTTCATTTTTCTTTCAACTCTGGGCATTTTCTGTGGCAGTCCTGCTCTACTTTGTATGTATATATAAGAGAATTCCAGAGATTTGACATCTACATTTAAAATAATAAAGGCAAATTATTGTAATCTGATGTATCTCACCTCTCAGAATGTCAATTTGGATCATTTCATTAATTACAGGTGAAAGAGGCCCTTTGGCCTGTCTTGAGAGGGTTTATTGGCATCATGACTTTTAGGATACGTGAGAGAGATTTGTATCTTGAGAAGCATGTGTATGTGCATGTGTGTGCATATACATGCTTGGACACTGATGCTAAAAATTAAAGTGAAATAAATGCACATAAGTAATTTATTGTTTGTTGACGAGTGATTTACATCTTTTGCAATATTGCTTGGCAAAGGGCAGAATCTAGTCAATGGTGTCAATCTTATTTAATAACAGAAAATATAGGGCAGCTAACATACTTTCTAATTTATCCCAGTGGCAGTCCTTGTCTTTATTGTCCAGCAACAGCTGTATCAAATGAAAGCTGAGTAAAGAAGATGGGAAAGGGGAAGAGTTGGAGAGGGTGATGTTTGAGGTGGAAGTAGCAGTAAAAAGAGAGAAAGCAGAGTTGCAAAAAAAAATTGGCAGGATGTTATTTTACTGAATCTTTTTGTACTTATGTTAGGATATGTTTTATTGGCTCATAAAATTTAGTCACACGAATAGATTCAAAACTAAAGCAATGAGCCTCCATCTATTTGTTACCATTTTAACAGTGTGAAAACCATTTTCATCACAGGTGTTTCAAAGGCCCAAAGAGGTTATAGGACTTAAATATTAACATATTATTCTAATAACATGAAGCTGCTACCCTTTGACCCAGAAGCTTTTGACTTTAATAATTTCCAGGTTATCCCTTAGCCAAAATAGGTTTCCCCTTCAATTTTCACACTGGTGCACTTTCTCTAATATAAAGTACTGATATAATAAATAAATCATATCCAGATGAAAGCCTGTCATCTGATACCTCATCCCAGCACAATGCCTGCAACTGCTAAGGCAAACACTTCCCAACAATGTGCTGCCTCTGTCAGGGACAGGGACCCCAGAATACGGACAGGGTGCTGTTTGATAAGATGAAGAGCGAGACAAATGGTTTATGTCTAGGAAAGATTGCCCTGGACATAGGTGTTAGGGGTCAGTACTCGCTTTTTAAATTCTCCATAAGGTGGAGGAGGGGATTGGGATGAAGAGACAAAAACAGAGTTGGTTATAGATTGAAAAGCTTTGTGTGAAAAAAACCCTCCAGAGTGAAGTCTTCTTCATTATGAAGTGCACCACACACAAAAGAATGACTGCATGGATTCAGGAGCCATCTGGGAGTGATTGGTAGTTGTATTATTTAGCTTCCTGCACATTAGATGGCTGTGATCAGTCAGGCTTTCTGTTCTGTTAGCCACAGAACCAGTGATTTCTTAAAGCTGTTACTCCTCCGGAGCGAATTCATCTGCTTTATTTTCCGGTAGGATGTGCCTAAAAGCACAGTGCATATCTAACAAGTTGCTAATCCCTCAGGTTCAGTAATCTCCCAGTCAGCGACTGCTAAGAAAGAATGGTGGGATTCCTTTGAACATTATGTAATACTCTTTAAGGATATTCAGTTCATATCTGCTGGGTATTATGCACATTCTTTTTTCTAGTGAGATAGCCAAATTCTCTTTTCTCTTCTGTTACTCTTTCTTCCCCCTTTCCTTCTTTTCTTCCTTTTTACTTTGTGTCTACTTTCCCCAGCCCCCATGTTTTGTCAGATAGCAAGAATGGGAAGTAAGGTAAAAAGAGAAAGATTATTTATGGTGGGTGAAGAAAGTTGTAGAAGGAAATACAGATGGTCCTCTGGTGGTAATGACTTTTGAGTGCATTAGGCTTTCTACTTGCATGTGCATGCACATCCCCCCTCCCCCCTCCCCACACACAATCTGTGATACTGCTATGGAATATGCAAGGTCAAGGAGAGAGAGGGAAAGTAAGGGGTTAATATTTATTGAACTTCTGTGGACCAGGTTCTGTTAGACTACTTAATTTAATCCTTATAACAACACTAGGAACATTAATGAGAAAAGCAAATCTCAGAAAAACTATCTCTGATATGTCATGTCAGTATCTATGAGTTATCAGCATTTGGATAGTGCTCAAGCTGTCTAAAAAAAACATGTTATTTTCACTAATTTCTCCTTAGCATTATATCACAAACATAAGTATAATGATACTGGAAATTCATTATTGACTCATTTATTCAGAAAGTTTTTATGGATTGCTTACACTCTCTAGGAATGTTTCAGACACTGGAAATACTATGAGGAAGATGGTAGTAAAGATTCTTGCATTAACTATTTATTTAATTGCATGTACTTGTGTGCATGCATGTGTTCATCTGGTTTATGAAAACTACTATGATACTACAGTGTGGAATTATGTAATGATAACAATACCTGTCATTACTTGGGCATTTTCTGTATATGAGGGGCTCTAGTCTGCTGAATGGGGACTGCATATTAGATTCCTTGTAAGTGAGAATTTTTGTGTAATTTAAAAATTTTAATTAATTATATGCTACCTTATTTCAAAGGCAACTTAAAGAGAGTCAAATAATATTATTCAAATAATATGGCAAAACAAATAATTAAAACTAAGTGGGAAATATGAAGTAATGGAAAAACAAGATGAAGAAAATAGATAAGGTGAAGAAAGTAGTAGATAGAGAGTGATGTTGGGAAACAAATTATAGGGCACAAACACCCATGCACTTTTCACCAGAGATGGGGGAAGTGTGGTAAAATTCAGGGCTCTGTTGGTCCATTTTGCACTGCTATTAAAAAATAACTTTGGCTGGGTAATTTGTAGAGAAAAGAGTTTTATTTTGCTTCATGGTTCTGGAGGCTGTATAGGAAGCATCTGCTTCTGGTGAGGGCCTCAAGATGCTTCTACTCATGGTGGAAGGTGAAAGAGTAGCAGTTGTGTCACATGGTGAGAAAGAAAGTGTTGGGGAGAGTGCCATACTCTTAACAACCAGATCTCACATAAGCTCAGAGGGAGAACTCACTCATTATTGTGAAGAGGGTACCAAGCCATTCATGAGGGATCTGCCCCATGACCCAAACACTTCCCATTGGACCTCACCTCCAACATTGGGGATCACATTTCAACATGAGATTTTTGAGGAGACACAAATCCAAATCATAAAATTCTGACCCTGGCCCCCCAAATAGCATGCCATTCTCATGTTGCAAAATACAATCATCCCTTCCCAATGGTCCCTCAAAGTCTTAACTTGTTCCAGCATCAACTCAACAGTCCAAAGTCTTATATGAGACCCAAGGCAATTTCCTTCCACCTATGAGCCTGTAAAATAAAAAACAAACTATTTACTTCTAAGATACAATGGTGGTACAGATACTAGGTAAACATTCTCATTCCAAAATGCGGAAATGAGCCGAAAGAATGGGGCAATAGGCCCCACACAAGTCTGAAACCTAGCAGAGCGGACATTAAGCTTTAAAGCTCCAACATAATCCTTGACTCTTTGTCCCACATCCCTGGTACACCGACTGGTGCAAGGGGGGTGGGCTCCCAAGGCCTTGGGCAGCTCCACCCCTGTGGCTTTGTGGGGTGCAGTCCCCATGGCTGCCCTCGTAGGTTAGAGTTGAGTGCCTGTGGCTTTTCTAGGCTCAGTGCAAGCTGCTGCTGGCTCTGCCATTCTCAGGACTACAGGGTGGTCCCTTTCCCATAGCTCTACTGGCAGTGTGCCCTGGTGGGTACTCTGTGTGGGCTCTAATCCAACATTTTTCCTTGGCACTGCCCTACTAGAGTCTCTCTGTGGGACCACCACCCCTTCAGCAGGCTTCTGCCTGGCAACCCAGGCTTCCCCATTTAGGTGGAAGCTGCCACCTCCTTCACTCTTGCATTCCATGTGCCTGCAGGCTTAAGATCACATCAAAACAGCCAGAGCTTATATCTTGCACCCTCTGGAGTGGTGGCCCTAGCTCTACCTGGGCTCCTTTGAGCCAAGGCTGGAGATACAGCAGCCAGGATATGGGGAGTAGTGTCTTGAGGTTGAGCAGGGCAGCAGTGCTCTGGGGCTGGCCCCCCTAAACAACTTTTTCCTCCTAGGCCTCTGAGCCTGTGATGAAAGGGGCCGCCTTAGAAATTTTTGCAATGCCTTCAAGGCCTTTTTCCCATTGTCTTGGCTATTAGCATCTGGTTCTCTTTTAGTCGTGCTAATCTCTCTAGCAAGTGATTTCTCCACAGATTACTTGCATTCCTCTACTGAAAATGCTCTTTCCTTTTCTAGCACACAGTCAGGCTGCAAATTTTCCAAATTTTTATGCTCTGCTTCCCTTTTAAATAGAAGTCTCAGCTTTGAGTAATTTCTATGCTTCCATATCTGACTGTAGGCTGGTAGAAGCAGCCAGGCCACATATTGAATGCTTTTCTGCTTAGAAATTTCATTTTGCCAAATACCCTCAGTCATCACTTGTAAGTTGAAAATTCCACAGATCCATAGGGCGTGAACATAATGCAAAAAAGCTCTTTCTTAGGGAGTAATTTGGATGACTTTTACTCCAGTTCCCAGGAACTTTCTTGTTTTCATCTGAGGCCCTCTCAACCCGGCCTTCACTGTTCATATTTCTATCAGTATTTTGGTCACAACCACTTAATGCATCTTTAAGAAAGTCCAAACTTTTGCTCATCTTCCTGTTTTTTTCTGAGCCTGTCAAACTCTTCTAATCTCTGCTGTTACTCAATTCCAAAGCCACTTTCACATTTCCAGGTATCTTTACAGCCATGCTGTATGCTCAGTACTGATTTTCTGTGTTAATTCATTTGCACTGCTATAAAGGAATACTAGGGACTGAATAATTTATAAAGAAAAGAGGTTTATTTTGGCTCACAGTTCTGCAGGCTCTACAGGAAGCATGGCACCAGAATTTGGCTCTGGCGAGGGCCTCAGGAAGCTTCCACTCATGGAGGAAGGCAAAGGGGGAGCAGATATGTCACATGGTGAGAGAGAAAGTAAGAGGGAAGGTGGGGGAATTGCCATGGTCTTTTAAACAACCAGATCTCATGTGAACTTAGAGCAAGAACTCACTCATTACTGTGAGGAGTGTACCAAGCCATTCCTGAGGCATCTGCCCCCATGACTCAAACAACTTCTACTATCCCCCACCTCCAACATTAGGGATCCCATTTTGACATGAAATTTTGATAGGACACACATCCAGACCATACCAGGGGCCCACAAGATTTTAAAAAAACACAAACAAACTAGTTGTTTAGGAAAAACATAATATCTGATACTGAGAAAGGAGACCAAGCTCTTTATTTGGCCCTCAAGCACAGTGCCATGTGAACATTATACTTGCTGGAAGCAAACAGTCCATTTTTCATTATAGATTGATGGCTTCAGTACATTTAATTCAAAAGAAGTTCAGTTAATACAATTCTAATGAACAGAGGGAAGGGTTGTGTGTAGGAGTAGATAGAGTTAGAAGGGTGGACCGTGTAATGCTGTCCACTTATGAAATTTTCTGATTTGTCTTAATCGAGAGATAGATGACATCAGAGGAATCTGTAGTCTGCCTTCAGTCATAAAAATGATTTATTTCAGCCAAGCAGTTAAAAGGCATTGATTCACAGTGAGTTCAAGATTAATTTCAGTGTCAAATATTTGGAGTGTAGATATTCTGGATTAGCTCAACTTTATGCTTTAACCATCCATCAAACTAAGGAGAGAACTGACATCTTCAAATAAGGCATTATTTATGAATTCAAAAAGGTCCTCACTATAATGTCCTAATTCCCGTGACAATACTCTTATCAAGTTGCTTATGAACTTTTACAATTGCATTTGTGTTTTATTGTGTGAGCCCTTCTTCTCTTCCCTTAAAGAGATCTGTCCTTCATTTTAATGATACTAGTCATGAATCTGGAATAATATATCAAGCTTATTACCAGTATATATTTTTCTGTTAATAAATCAATGCATATACATTCAGAAGACAAGGAATAATTGGCTCATTGTCATGCGAAGTGAAGATTTAGATAATCATCTTTCCGTATATATACTATTTTGTGTTTCGTACTTTCATTTAGTTTATCCAGCCTTTTTCCTGTGGTACAACATGGTGTTTGCAACACTATCTTTTAAGGTTGTATGCTATGTATGTATACTATTCTGATGAGTTGATGTATTATAGTTGACTTAGTAATAAAGCTTACTTAACCACTTATAGATATTGTGGTGTTAGGAGCAGAAAAGACAGAAAAGAAAGGAGAGGAGGAAGGGCCACAATGTGTTATTGCAGAGTTATCAAATAAATGCACTTAAACTTCTCTGCCTTTAAAGATATCAGAAACTTAGAATGTCAAAAAACCTTTGTGCAATTAATAAACACAGTTAAGTACAAAATGTAAAATGTTTCTTCCCCAGTCTCCATCTCTTATCTCTTGCAATTTACTTGTACATGCAATAGAATATTTTAAATAAAAAATAGGGAGTGAACACAAGGGAGGTGAGAGAAAGCTGAGCTAATTGAGTGATATAATACAATCTGTAGTAAGATCCTAAGTGCCGGATCTAATATAATCCAAATAGTAAGGTCTGGATTTAAGTGTAGCTGGAAGTTTTCACAAAATTCCTAAGTGGACCTTTATTTAAAATAATTAAATGAATTAGTATTTGCAAAGAGCCATTGTTTTGAGGGATATCTGTTGGATGTTATTATTACTAATAATAGAACTAAATTTATAAGTTAGTTGAAGAGATTTTACTGAAATGTGAATCCATAGCCTTGGAGAGGAGATGCCTGGCCAGCCACATTTCTTTTGTGACTTCTCTCGTCTAGCGGATTTATAGTAAGCCAAAATAACGATTAGATCTGAAATATTACGTAATTTCAGAACAGTTTTCTCTAGGCTGCTGTGGACCCTTGAAGGTCTGAGATGGAATAACATGTTCTAGACTCTGGGCAGAAAGCTCAGCATGGAAACTTTAAAGGACGTCTCCTGGAAAGCAAAGCCTGGGCTGTAGCTATAACTCACCCACAGAGTGCTTCCTCTGAAGTGTCACCCGTGAGCTTAGGGAGCTCTTTTATTGCTAATATCACATTTTATACTTCTAAGCATTGTCTTCAGTTACTAGATTTATTTCTATCATTAAAGAATGACATTGCTTTACATATGGTTTCTTGGAGCACAGTATGGTGGGGGTGGAATATTCTTTAATGTTTCAAAGTAGATGGCTATAATCAGATCCCCATCCAGGTTCTGTCTGTAGGTTTATTTAATAACAGAGTTTAGTTTGTTTTCCTTCATGTTGTCTAACACCATGTTTATTTCCAATGTTACAATTTATAGTCTGAGATTCATTTGGTGATCTGGTTTTGGTCCCTCTGAACAAATGAAACTTTCTTGGGAATGTAATTTTTTTTTCCTTAGGCACCATGCTGGATATTTTGTGAAAGAGAAGCAGTGTTTTCTCCCCCGTTGAGAGTATAAATTTATATAGGCTTCTGTTTCACTACATACAAAGGGTTTTGGAGATGGCAATGAGTGGCTGCTGCAGTATGATCTAGTGGAAAGATCAGATCTTGGCTGGAAATTAAGACCTGGTCGTAAGCTTGATTTTATATAGACCTTTAAAAATATATATAAAAGAAAAAGGAATAATAAAAAATGAATTTCTCTCTGTGTGCATAGGGGTGTGTGTGTGTGTGTGTGTGTGTGTGTGTGTGTATCTCTTATATTCCACAATTATCAACATATGGTCAATTCTGTCTCATTTATATCCAAACCCTCTAGAACCCCATCCTTTTACTTAGAAAAATTTCAAAGCAAATCTCAGGTATCATATCTGTAAATATTTAATTATATATCTATGAAAGCTAAAGATCCTTTATAAAAAACACAATCACAATTTTTACACCTAAAAATAAGAAATATCTTTGATACCATCAAACATCCAGTCCGTATTCACATTTTCTCAATTTTCTTATGTATTTTTAATGCTTTGTTTGCTTGAAGAGAATCAACGTAAGGTTACATATTGTTATTGTTTAATCATGTTACTTAAATCCTTTTAGTCCATAGGATCTGCTTTATTTTTCTTCCTTTTTTCTCATTGCAGTTTTTCTGTTGAAGCAACTGATGGTTTGTGCTAAAGTCCCCATAATTAAGACTTGGATGATTGCATCCCCATGTTGCTGTTTAACACATCTTCTCTCTTTTTATTTCTACTAAATCTATAATCCCCACTTATCTAAGCTTTGGATTTCCTCAGTTTCAATTACTTGTGGTCAGTTGCAGAGAGAATGTAGGTCAGTAGAGTATAATAAGGTATTTTGAGAGAGGGAAAGAAATAAAGAACACATTCACATAACTTATTATGGTATATTGTTATAATTGTTCTATTATTATTAGTTATTTTTAATCTCTTACTATGCCTAATTTATAAATTAAACATCATCATAGATATGTATGTATGGAAAAAGACAGCATATATAGGGTTTGGTACAATTATGGTTTCAGGCATTCACTGGAGGTCTTGAAACATATTCCCTGTGGAAAAGGGGGTACTACTGTAAATCTAAATTCAGATATAGAGAGATTTTTGGCAAGATTACTTTCTACATGGTGTTATGTACTTCCTAGGAGGTACATGATGTCTTGGCATGTTTTTCTGTGATTTATCAACCTTTGATATTCATTGTCTAGGTCCATTAATTCATTATGGGTGGCAAAATGGTGATATTCTAGTTCTATCATTTCTTCTTGTCATTATTAGCTGCAGAATTTCTCTAAAGAACTTTCCCTCATCACCTATCATCCTTCTGAGATAGGAGCCATGTAAAAAAGGCAACAAAAATTTTTATTTTTTTCTCTTTATATACCAGTTTTCAAAATAATGGTGGATCCCTAGATTCTTGCAAAGGTGACCATTTTTGGAGGGGCAGTGAGAGTGGGCTATGGAGGCATCATTATGAACACATGGGGTGAAATATAGTTTATGTATTTTAATGTCTTGTTCAGGTATTTAGTTGAGTTTATGCATGTTGGTTTCTGGGAATTTTTGACGTAATCCCAGTACTCTTTGATAGATTCCTAGCTTCTGAAATGAAAAGATGCTCCATATTCATCTTGTGCATTTCCTGTGCCAGATCTGTAATCAATCATTTTTTCAAAAATCCCTGACTTAACTTTAATGGGATATGGTGGTAAGAGACCATAGTCTAAATGCAAGGATGTGGGAGTTCACTCAGGCTGGTAGGAAAAATTTTAATGATAGTTATAAGAAATAGTAGCAAACCTTCTTGAAAGGCCAGAGGGGTTTGCATAAGCTTCAGTAATAGATCTGGCTGAAGGCAGCCTAATCCTTACCTTGAGTAAATAACTTAGAGTAGACACATAGGAACGTAGAGGAGTTTAAATAGCTTGTTTACTCACGTGGTCCTAAGACCAAGCTTTAATCAACTGCAGGTGCATAATTGCTCTCTTCTCGGGTTGGCAACGAAGTCAATTACCCTCTAGTGGTGTTTACTCAAAGCCTTTGTCGTTTAATGTGTGCTGAATAAATGCTGGCAGGGCCAGCGAGTCAGGGCTGTGGCTACAACTCTTTACAGCACTGTCCTTGGAGTCTGTAAATGGCCCAGACCCTCAGCCAGACTGACAAGCATAATATCCGTGTCAGTGTACGTTATTCATCTGTCGTTGGGTCAGGGTCTGCAGGACAGACCCCTGCACAAGGAGTGTTCACTGTTACTGAGTTGGTCATTATTTCTAGTCTTTTTACTAGATAGAGCTTTAAAATAGATACCTATTTTTAAAAGATAAAATAAACCATAAATTCTTATTCATACTTAAAATCAGGATTAAGGTGTTTTAACTTATCTTACATTTAATCTCCTTTCAGCCTTTCTGAACATCTTGGTTCTTGGCAGCGGTAAGATAAGTACTCATTTGCTTTACCTCACAGTGTATACACAATAATCTGAGATAATTGATGCCAACCTACAATATGATTACTGAAAAGGACTTAAAATGTATCATCAAATTACTATATTTTATAGTTACTTGTAATAAGGAGTCTCTGTGTGGTTATGCTATTATGTACTTAGGTTCATCTTACTTGCAATTTTTAGGAATTGCTTTTATAAGTTAAATTCATTTTATAATTATATAAAATAATTATATGATTTCAAAGGCAAATCTACAAAATAAGCTATTTATAAAAATGTCTGGGCCGGGCGCAGTGGCTCATGCCTGTAATCCCAGCACTTTGGGAGGCCGAGGCGGGTGGATCACGAGGTGAGGAGATCAAGACCACCCTGGCTAACACGGTGAAACCCCGTCTCTACTAAAAATACAAAAAATTAGCCCTGCATAGTGGCGGGCACCTGTAGTCCCAGCTACTCTGGAGGCTGAGGCAGGAGAATGGTGTGAACCCGGGAGGCGGAGCTTGCAGTGAGCTGAGATTGCGCCACTGCACTCCAGCCTGGGCGACAGAGCCAGACTCCGTCTCAAAAAAAAAAAAAAAAAAAAAAAAAAAAAAGTCTGGCTTCTTCCTGGCTCCTCTACCCTCTTCACTCTCACCCTTTACAGGTAATTGTTTAAAATTTTTATGGCTTATGTTTCAATTTTTAGAACCTGCAAGTCTACATAAATACTATATATTTGTATTGCCTCTCTTTCTTGGATCAGTGATAGGCTACTATATACTATTTTCTCTTATCTTGTTATTTTCACTCAATTTATCTATGGATATAACTTCACAGTACTATATAGAAATATTTCTCCTGCTTCTTAAAATGACACAGGAGTCCATAGCATAGATGTACCCTAGTTTTTCAATTAACCACTTGGTGATGAACATTTGAGTTGTGTCCGGTCTTTTGTTAATTCAAGTAGCACTACAGCAAATAGACTTGTGCATATGGCTGTTATCAGTGTATTTTTGGGATAGAGTCCTAGCAGTAGAATGGTTAGGTCAAAAGATAAATATATATATAATTTTGCAAAATATTGCCAAATTTCCTTTTATAGGGATTGTACAGTTTGCATTCTCATCAGCAACATATGAGAATACTTGTTTCCTTACAGTCTTAACAAAAAAGAGTATAAAGTTGACCTTCAAACAAGATGGGTTGGAACAGTGAGGGTTCATTTGTACATGGATGTTTTTCAATAAATATAGTTGGAGGTATCCACGGGTTCCATATCCACAAGGAAACATAGGTAAAAGAAACAGAATTCGTGGGATGTGAAACTCATGGATACAGAGGGCCAACTTTTCATATAGGAAGGTTCCACAGGACATACTTCAGGGCTTGAGTATGCCCAGATTTTGATGTCTGTGGGCAGTCTTGGAACCAATCTTTTGTAGATACTGAGGGATGACTGTATTGTGAGACTTCTGCCAGTCTGATAGGAAGATGATTTGAGTTAACTTGCATTTCTCTTATAAAGACTGAGATCAATGATATTTTAAAATGCTTAAAACTCATTTTCATTTATTTGGCAGTAAACTATTTCTATATACCTAGCTTGTTTTGGTTGTTGGGCTTTATTTCTCTATTTTAAACACTCTTTAAATATCAAGAATATTAATTCTTTCCCTTTGATGTATGTTCCAAATAATTTTCTCTGCTTGTAATTTATTATTTTTTTAGTTTATTTTTGTTGCTGTTGATTTTATTTTATTGTGGTAAATGTGAGATCTACCTGCCTCAAAATTTAAGTGACTATACAATATAGTTAACTGTAGGCACAAAAGTGACTGTATAATGGAGTTAACTATAGGCAAAAATTGTATAGCAGAAATCTAGAACTTATTTAGCTCACTTAACTGAAACTTTACACCCATCGACCAGTAACTATCCATTTCCCCTCCACCTGTCTCCTGGGCACCCACCATTCTATTCCCTTTATGCATGAGTTAGACTATTTTAGGTATTTCTTGTAAGTAGAATCATGCATTATTTGCCCTTCTGTGATTGGTTTATTTTATTCAATAGAATGTCCTCCAGGTTCATCCATGTTGCCTCATATGGCAGAATTTTTTTTATTTTTAAAGACTGAGTAATATTCCGTTGTACAGATATATCACATTTTCTTTATATATTCATTTGTCAGTGGATACTTAGGTTGCTTTCATATTTTGGCTATTGTGAGTAATGCTACAATAAACATGTGGGTGCAGATATCTCCTCTACATACTGATTTCATTTCACTTGGATATATACCCAGTAGTGGGATTGCTGGATTGTATGGTAATTCTACTTTCAATCTTTTTTGAGGAACCTCTATACTATTTCCCGTAGTAGCTGCATCATTTTGTATTCCCACCAAAAGTGTGCAGGAGTTCTAATTTCTCTGCATCTCTGCCAACACTTGTTATCTTTTGTATTTTTGATAATAGCCATTGTAACAGGTGTAAGGTGATATCTCATTGAGGTTTGGATTTACTTTCCCTGATGATTAGTGATATTGAAAATCTTTTCATATACCTGTTAACCATTTGTATGTCTTCTTTGAAGGAATGTCTCTTCAAGTCCTTTGCCCATTTATCAATTGGGTTATTTATTTATTTTCATTAGTGAGTTGTAGGAGTTCTTTATGTATTTGGACATTATCCCCATATCAGGTATATGATTTGCAAATATTTTCTTCCTTTCCATAGAATGTTATTTTGCTTTGTTGATTGTTTGCTTTGCAGAAGCTTTTTAGTTTGATGTAGTCCCACTTGTCTATTTTTGTTTTTGTTGTTGTGCTCTCTCTTTCCATAGGATGTTATTTCGCCTTGTTGATTGTTTGCTTCGCAGAAACTTTTTAGTTTGATGTAGTCCCACTTGTCTATTTTTGTTTTCGTTGCTTGTGCTCTTGGTGTTATATTCAAGAAATAATTGCCAAGGAAAATGTTATGAAGCTTTTCTCTTTTGTCTCCTGTGTTTTTGTCTATGAATTTTACAGTTTCTGGTCTTACATTTAAATCTTTAATTCATTTTGAGTTTTTTTTTGTGTTTCTGAAATAAAGGGTACAATTTCATTATCTTGCATGTGTGTATCTATTTTTCCCAACACTATTTGTTGAGACTATGCATTTCTTATTGTGCATTCTCAGTACTATGGTATAAGAATAGTTGACTGTTTATTCTTTGGTTTATTTTTGTGTTCTGTATTCTGTTCTGTTGATCTGTATGTCTGTCTTTATGTCAGTGACATACTGTTTTGATTACTGTAGATTTGTAATATATTTTGAAATCAGGAAGTGTGATGTCTCCAGCTTTGTTCTTCTTTCTCAAGATTGTTTTGGCTATTTAGAGTCTTTCATAATTTCCTATACATTTTAAGATTGTGTTTTCTATTTCTGTAAAAAAAATGTGATTGGGATTTTGATTGAAATTTTATTGTAGGCCACTTTGGGTGGCATGGACATTTTAATAATACTGTTTCCTAATTCATGAACACAGGATATCTTTCCATCTATTTGTGTTTTCTTTAATTTCTTTCATCAATATTTGTAATTTTCAATGTTCAAGTATTTCACCTCCTTGGTTAAGTTTATTCCTGAGTGTTTTATTTTTTGGGTACTATTGTAAATAGGGTTGTTACCTTAATTTCCTATTTAGCTAGTTGACTGTTAGTGTATAGAAATGCAACTGACTTTTCTATGTTGATTTTGTATACTGCAACATTACTACATTTGTTTATTAGTTCTAACAGTTTTTTTTATGGCACATTTAGGGTTTCCTATATATAAGATTATGTCATCTACAAACAGATAATTTACTTATGCTTTTCTGATTTGGATGCCTTTTACTTCTTTTTCTTGCTGAATTGCTCTTGGTATGATTTCTAATACTACATTGAATAGAAGTGGCAAGAATTAGCATCCTTACCTTTTATTCCTGAGCTTAGTGGAAAAGTTTTCCGTTTTTACCATGTTAGCTGTGGGCTTATCATGTAGGTCTTTATTATGTTGAGATGAATTCCTTCCATACCTGATTTTCTTTCTCTTTAATTTATTTTGTGTATCTTCTATATGTATTTGTAGTTATCATAAGGCCTATATAAAATATAATAGTCTCTTTTAAATCAAAAACTACTTAACTTCAATCCCATACAAAAACTCTATATTTTTACTTCTCTCTTCACAATTTATGTTATTGATGTCATTATTTATATCTTTTAATATTGTGTATTCATTAACATATATTTTTACTTACGTTATTCTTAATACTTTTATCTTTTAACTTTACACTAGTATTAAAAGTAATGAACACACCATGATTAGAGTATTACAGTATTTTGTACTTATCTATATAATTACCCTCACCAGTGATTTTTATGCTTTTATATGCTTTCATACTGCTGTTTATATCCTTTCTTTTTTTATCTTTTCTTTTTTTTCCCAGATGAGGAATCATTTTTAATAAGTTACCAAACTGTATAGTACTATGGCTTTTTTCCTTTTTCTTTTCTTAACATTTATTTTAGGTTTGGGGGTATATATTTGTTATATATGTAAATTCATGTCACAGGGATTAGTTTTACAAATTATTTCATCACTCAGGTACTAAGCCTAGTACCCAATAGTTATTTTTTCTACTCCTCTCCCTCTTCTCAGCCTCCACCCTCAATAGGTCCCAGTGTCTGTTGTTACTATCTTTGTGTTCATGAGTTCTCACCATTTAGCTCCTACTTACTAGTGATAATATGTGGTATTTGGTTTTCTGTTCCTGTGTTAGTTTGCTAAGGATAATAGCCTGCAGCTTCATCCATATTCCTGCAAAAGACATGATCTTGTTCTTTTTTATGGCTGCATATTATTCCATGGTGTATATGTGCCATATTTTCTTCATCCAATCTGTCATTGATGGGCATTCTCTTTAGCATTTCTTATAAGGCAGGTATGATGGTGATAAACTCCCTTAATTTTCAGTTGTCTGTAAAAGTTGTAACTCTTCCCTCCTTTTGGAGGACAGTTTTTCCATGTATTGTATTCTTGGTTGGCAGTTCTTTTTTCTTTCAGTGTTTTAAATGTATCATCCCACTCCCATCTGGTTTGTAAGGTTTCTGCCAAAAAGTCTTCTGATAGTCTTATGAGGCTTCCCTTGTATGTGATGAGTTACTTTTCTCGTTTCTTTTACATTGTTTGTCTTGACTTTTGAGGATTTGATTGTAATGTGTTTCAGCAAAGATTTTTTAAAAATATATTTAATCTACGTGAAAGTCTTTGGGCATCATGGTTGTGGGTATTCATTTCTCTTTCCAGATTTGGCAAGTTTTTGGCCATTCTGTTTTCTCCTTCTTGGATTCCCATAATGCATATATTGGTTTTCTTAAGGGTGTCCCATGACTCCTCAGTCTTTATTCACTTTCTTTCATTCTTTTTTTCTTTTTGCTTGTCTTGTCTGATTAGATAATTTGAAATCATTTGTCTTTATATTTGCTGATTCTTTCTTCTGTTTGATCTGATCAAGTCTGCTCTTGAACCCATATAGTGAAATTTTCAATTCCATTATGGTATTTTTCAGCTCCAGAATTTCTGTTTGGTTGTTTTTTAAAGTTCCTATCTTTTTGTTGACTTTTGTTGATTTTCTCATTTTGTTCATGTATCATTTTTCTGATTTTACTTAGTGAGTTGTCTTGTAATTTACTTAGCTTCTTTAAGATGAAATTATTTTGAATTATTTGTCAGACAATTCATAGATCCCATTTCTTTGGTGTTGACTACTGGAGATTTATTTTGTTCCTTTGACTGTATCATATTTTCCTGATTCTTCATGTTCCTTGTAGATTTTCACGGGTGTCTGCACATTTGAACAAACAGCTGCCTCTCCCAGTCTTTACAAACTTTCTCAATGATGTCTTCCCAACATCATTTATTAAATAGGGAATCCATTCCCCATTGCTTGCTGTGTCAGGTTTGTCAAACATCAGATTGGTGTAGATGTGTGGTGTTATTCTGAGGCCTCTGTTCTGTTCCATTGGTCTATATATCTGTTTTGGTACCAGTACCACACTCTTTTGGTTACTGTAGCCTTGCAGTATAGTTTGAAGTCAGGTAGCTTGATGCCTTCAGCTTTGTTCTTTTTGCTTATGATTGTCTTGGCTATATGGGCTTTTTTTTTGGGCTCATAATCACTGGTCGTTAGAGAAATGCAAATCAAAACCACAATGAGATACCATTTCACACCAGTTAGAATGGTGATCATTGAAAAGTCAGGAAACAACAGATGCTGGAGAGGATGTGGAGAAATAGGAACACTTATACACTGTTGGTGGGAGTGTAAATTAGTTCAGCCATTTTGGAAGATAGTGTGGCAATTCCTCAAGGATCTAGAACCAGAAATACCATTTGACCCAGCAATCCCATTACTGGGTATATACCCAAAGACATATACTGGGTATATACCTGCTCTAAAGACACATGCACACATGTTTATTGCAGCACTATTCACAATAGCAAAGACTTGTAACCAACCCAAATGCCCATCAATGATAGACTAAATAAAGAAAATGTGGCACATATACACCGTGGAATACTAGGCAGCCATAAAAAAGGGTGAGTTCATGTCCATTGCAGGGACATGGATGAAGCTGGAAACCATCATTCTCAGCAAACTAACATAGGAACAGAAAACCAAATACCACATGTTCTCACTCGTAACTGGGAGTTGAACAATGAGAATACATGGACACAGGGAGGGGAACATTACACACCAGGGCCTGTCAGGGGATGTGGGGCTAGGGGAGGGATAGCATTAGGAGAAATACATAATGTAGTTGACAGGTTGATGGGTGCAGCAAACCACCATGGCACATGTATACCTATGTAACAAACCTGCACGTTCTGCCCATGTATCCCAGAAGTTAAAGTATAATTTAAAAAAAATACAGATCACACACACACACACACACACACACGCACACACACACAATTTGGATTGCATTCAATTTGTAAATTTGCTTAGGGAGCACATCTTTATCTTATTGAGTCATTTTGTCCAAAACCAATGTCTAACTTTCTATTTGTTACAGGGTAGTTTTAAGTTCTTCTGAAGCATTTTATAGTTTTCCTCATATAAGTATTAGACTTTTAGATATTTTCTATTCTTTATTGTTGTTAATCTTTCTTCTGGTTAGTTTTTGTTTGTAGATATAAAGCCTGTTGGTTTTATACCTAGCTAATTACTCAATTTTCTTATTGTTTATAATATTTTTTTCACTAAGTTACCTCTTCATTTCCCATTCTAATTCCTTTAATTGCTTTCTCTTTTCTAGCATGGATATAATATCTCCACCCCAGTGGTAAGTACTTGTATATATACTATCTTTGTGTTAGTTTCAAATTTAGTGGAAAAGCCTCTATTTTTTTTCACTAATTAAGTTGCTGGGTTTTGTATTTAGGTAGTGTAATTAATTCCTGTTTCATTGAGTTAAAAATATGAATGGGCTCTGGATTTTGTCAATGTCTTTCCTATCTTTATGGGGACTGATCTCATGATGTTTCTTCTTACCTCTATTAATAGGACTGATTATACTAATGGCTTCTGAATATTGAATTATCTTTGCATTCCTAGAATAAACCTTACTGGGTCATCTATTATGTTTGTTAATATTTTACTTAAGTGGATTTTTACATCTATATTCCTGAGATTATTCTGTAGTTTTCTTTTTGATGTGATCGTTGTCAAGGTTAGAGAAAAATATTATACTTCCTTCACAAAGTAAAGTTAAAAATTTTCCTTCTTTTTATGCTCTAGTATAGTTTAAGTAGCTTTGGAATTATTTAATTTTTATTTTGTTATTTTATTTTTATTATTTTCAATTTCCCACTTGCCAGTGCTGATCTAGAATTGTCTAATTTTAAAAGATTTGGTAAAATTTTATTGTGAAACCAATTGGGTCTGATGCTATTTTGTGAGGGAATCTTTGACCTACTTTGTATATTTCTTTCTTGGCTTTAGATAAAATTAACTTTTCTGTCTCTAAGGAGTAAATTTTGCTCAGTTATATTTTTGTAAAAAATTATCCAGTTCATTTAGGCTTTCAAATTTATTTTCATAGAGTCATGCAAAATGATCACTTATAATTTTAAATTTTCCTCTTTTGGGTGGTTACTACTTCTAGTTTCTTCTAGTTTTGTATACTTATACTTTCTCTCATTTTTCTTAATTAGGATGTGTAACATTTTGTCTATTTCATTGATTTTTAAAAAATAACTGGATTTTAGATTTACTGTAGTCTTTCTTAGTGTTTTTTTAGCTCATCAGTTTCTAACTTTATTATTATTAATTCCATCTTTCTACTGTATTTTGGTTTACTGTGTTTTTGGTTTTAATCTTGATTTTCTTATTGGATATTTAATGAATATTTATATTTTTCCTTTTTATTGCATTATGTATACAATGCTGTAATTTTTTCTCCGATAACTGCGTAAGTTCCATCCCACAGATTCTGACACGTGATCAAGTTTAAAATTTGGGTTAGAGTTAGGTTTAGAGGGATCAAATGATCTGGTTGTGTTTCAGGATGACATTTTTGCTTCAGTGGTAAGTCAAAGCCTTGACATAAGCAGGAAACTACTTATGATAGTTCAAATAGGAGATGATGAGGACCTTTATCAAGGTGCTGGAAGAAGTAAAGGAATAGAAGAAATAGTGTGACTATTTTAGGGGTAGACTTGATAGGATGCAGTTACTAATCAGATGAGAGAGGGACAGGGAGGAATAAAAAATAATTCCTGTAATTTTGGGATTGAGATCTGTTATCCAAATTGAGGAATACTGGGGAAGAAACAAGTTTGAGGACCAAGAAGTAATGGGTGGGAATAAGTTTGGTTTTGAGTATATTGACTTTGAAATGCCTGCAGAATATCCAAGTGGAGACATCTAGCTAGAAATCTTATTCTAGAGCCCAGGAGACAAATGTGAATTGGATGTGTGGTTTCACGCGTAATAACTGAAGCTGTGCATGATCATGAAGCCACTCAAGTCTGTGGATGGTGAGAAGCAGGGTATGGTTGGAAACAAGGCTCCCAGCCCTACTACTAGTTTTTCTGTAAAATGTGACACCCATCAGGATCACAGGCCTTGAGGACACAAAGCCAAACTTAGTCATCATCTCTGAATCTTTTGAGAGGGAACAATCTGGCCAGTGTTTGAGGCTGAGGAGCTTACTTTGAATACATGAATTAAATTAGAAAACATAAATCAGACTAACTGGAGGAACCTCAGAGGGAGCTGTATCCTAAATAAGTTTTGATTTCATGATGAATTGGCTTGGTGGGATGAAAATGGAAGAATAAATAGGATTTAGGTTCAGATTCCTCTGGGTTAGTTCTACTGAGCTGTAATGCTTATTCAGATGCGTATTAAGTTGAAGGAGTGAGTCACTAAGAGACATGTGATTTGGGGTCAGAGAACATTTGGGAGGGGTGAGCAATGGTGGTGAATGAACTTTCAATGTTTTGATGTTGTTGGACACATTTTGATTGGCCAAGACCTCTTTTGAAATATAATTCCCAATCACTGCCTGAACTGTCTCCTCTGCAGCCACGAGGTGCAAAGGAATGGGAACACAACACGGCAAGTGTGTGGCTGCAGCATGACTCTGGTGCCTCAGGACAGGGGTGGCGTGGAAGGCATACTTTTTACTGTGGTACAAAATAGAGACATCTCTAAATATAAATTTTAGTTGTTGTTGTGGTTAATGTTTTCAAATTTTCCCCTCCTTCAGCATTTTTTATTCTGTTGCTCTTTTCTTCTTTCGTTTGGTAGCCACAAGAAACTATTCTTCTCAAACTTTTTTTTTGACTCTTGTCCATGCTTAACAAACACTGGCATTTGTATGTTTACTATTCCATTATCTATCTAACTTCATCTTTAGACTTACCCTGTGAGGAAGAATTATTAGTGTTATTTAATATATGAGGATGTCAAGTCATAGAAGATTTTAAGAATTGAATTAGTTAACATGGCTAGAGCATTGTAGAGCTGGAATGTGAATGTGGATTTCCTGATTTGAAGCTAGCATGCTTTACTTGACTGCATCTACCTTTATACATAAGGGAAGTAAAGATGAAGAAGAATAAGATAGTGGAAAGAAAACACACTATTTCAAAGGAGTTTCCAAGCATAAAAAAAATGTGTCTTGAACTGCTAGAAACTAGCATTAATGTTTTTAAGAACAAAAATTCTCATATGATTTCTAGAGCCTTATAATTTAGGGAAATTACAGCACAATGTTCTGTTACAACATAAAAATCCCTAATAGCTGAAAAGAAAGGGATGCTCTTTGTTTTAAAGGTGAATTTCTTCTAACTTTTTATGTTCTATTAAAGAGCCTATAGCTACAAATGAGGTGAGGGAACCATAAATTATAGATGTTGAAACACTGAAAGCTGTGAACATAAATGTTTCAATAAATACCGAGTGGTATCAAATTTTGCTGTGAAATTCCAAAGTGAAATATAATTCTTTGGTGTGAGGAAAAAAGTCTCTGAGTGAGCAACAGTTAAAGGTGGTCAGCTTGGCTTTTTATATTTTGAAGAGAGAGCAAAACCTTAAAGCCGTTGTGTGTCAGTCCAGAAACAGCCAGGCAACGGCTGTTTCACGCCAATGGGTTGTTTGTCCTATTTTCCACTTTATGCCTTTCTTCTTGTTCCGTATATATACACTATATACCTATTACATATACAGAGGCCTTTTTGACATCAAAGGTTCTGATTCTGCAGCTAGGATAATCTAGAAGATTATACCGACCATAACATAGCAGGCACATGCCAGACACTTGACCCCTAAAAGCGAGTCACAAGCCATGGCATATTTAAACACAGTGAGAAGTGAAGTTAACAGCCAGCATACTCTTGAACAAATGAGCATTGTTGTCACAATTGAAACCACATGCTGAGTAATATAACATAGGTGCAACCTAACTGAGAATGTGTGGACAGTTAGAACCATGAATGTATTATTATTATTTTTTTATTTATATTATGTCTGTGAGTCTTGGGGCCCCTTCCCTGTATTTTCTTAGTGGAATTCAGCAGCACAAGCTCAGCTGCCTGGATGGAGTTGGGCACTAAAGGATGGAGTCCTCTCTAGCTGCTGGGACTGTGGAAAGATATCAGCCACTGCAACAAGCTCCTGAGGACCTGATCTTCCTAAACCATGTCAAACCTGAACTTACCTAAGGGGCTACATCACAGCCTTCTGAGCCAGACATCTCTGAATGCAAAGCTATTTCAGTGGCTGTTTATTACTTTCTGGAAAATTTAGCCATAGACAGATGTATGAAGAGATATTGACCAAACTAAATGGTTTACGCTTCATTTAGTTTGAAATAACACATTTATTCTTCTGAGCTCCAATTTTTCCGCTCTAGGGCATCAATTTTTTGTTTATTGGCAGTCTAATTAAGACAGGTTAGATATGTTGAATTTTCTCTGCAGGCAGATGAGAATGATTAAACAATGATTTATTTGTGTGTTCTGTATGTATTAACAGCTACAGTGGTCTGGAAATCCCATTGGCAATTTCTTTTTGCTTCTGTTCTGTATCTTTACTTGTAACCAGTGATAGCTTCAGGGGAAAGAAGAGAGAGAACATAGGAAGTGTCTTCTGTTTGTTGGCAGTATTCTTGTCCTTTGGAAAAGGCATGGGGTCTTTGGGAAGAGTGTCAACTGCTTGGAAAAGGAACCAAAGGTACCATTTGCATTTATTCAGTATACTTTTTCTCACATATTTCTGGGATTGCTATTTTCTCCAGCAAAAAGCAAAGGCTAAGGTTAAATAACTAGTGTGTCTGGTAGTAGAGTACCCTGACTTCATATCCACAGTTCATTTCACCATAGATAATATTTACAGCTCATTTAAAATCTTGTACCAGGGCCTTCTCATGCTTTCTAAGCATTTATTTATTTATTCGATAGATCTTAAGGATCTATTTTGTATATAATAAGTTGCAGTTCTTGGGGGGGAGAACATAAGGAATTATGACACAGTGCTTTTCTTCAGTGTCTTTTAACTTAGAAGTGAAAAAAAGCTCACACACAAACACACACACACTCATAAGGATAAATTATAAACCAAAAAATGAATTCACAAAGCAGCATTAGATGAATGGAATTTTAAAAAATGCTATGTAAATTCAGAGACAAGGAAAAGTCAGCATTTCACCATGGACAGAAATTATTCTTGGGGAAGAAAGGACTTGTGCTGTGTCCTAGTTGCTCTGTAGGGGTTGGATGGGAAGACAAGACAGGATCCTTCCAGGATTATGGAGTGATGGCAGACAAGCTGCAGAGGCAAAAAGAGCATTGCACAACCAGGGAAGTGTGAGTAGACTAGTTTTTACCAAGGAGAATATCGACTTACTCTTTACTTTCTTTCTTTTTTTAAGAGACAGGGTCTCACTCTGTCACCCAAGCTGAGGTGCAGAGATGGGAGCGTGGCTCAGCATAGCCTTCAACTCGTGGGCTCCAGTGATCCTCCTACCTCAGCTTCCTGAGTAGCTGGGACTACAGTTGTGTGCCGCCATGTCCAGCTAATGTTTTTTTCTTTTTTTTTTTCTTTCCTTTTTTTTTTTTTTTTTTAAGAATAGGGTCTCGCTCTGTTGCCCAGACCAGTCTTAAATTCTTGGCCTCAAACAATCTTTCCACCTCGGCCTCGGAGTAGCTACGAATGTAGGCATGAGCCACTGCACCTGGTGACTTATTCTTTAATTTCAACAAAAGTTCCTGCTTCTCTGTGCCAGGTTCTTGAAATACAAAGATGACAGAGATGGACATGGTTTCTGCCATCAGAAAGCTTGGCGTTTTGTGGGTGATATAAACAATAAAAATGGGAATCCACTGGGAAATCCATTATTTCATATTCCATATGAAATAATGATAAATTGGAAAGAAGTATTAGAAAACATACAGGGTTCTATCAGTGAAAACAGGATAAAACAATTGGAAAGCAAAAGAACTTTTTATGTGGATTATAGCTTAGACAAAACAATATGATGTTGTGTAGGTAGTCAACAGGTTCAATTCTTGGCTCTGCCATTTGTTGGCTATGGGAATTGGTAAATTATCAAACCTGTCTCAGTATAGGTTTCCTCCTTTGCTAAGTGGGAATAGTACTATCTGCCTTGTAGGATTGCCATAGAAATTGAATGAAATAACATCAATTTAAAAAAAAAAAAACCTAATGAGCGTAACTTTTGGTACCTAGTGGATACTCAATATTAAAACCTGTCCTTCAGTCATTCCAAAGTGCCAGAGAAATAAGAAAATGCTGCTTTTTCTCTTAGAATAAGATTATGAAATCTTCACAAACTGTCCTTTTTATCACTAATTTTACTTGTTGGGATGGCTTTGAGCTAGCTAACAGACCAGTCTTAGTCGACAGTCTTAGAATTTGAGCACTTCTCTCATAGCGACCACACATACGCTTACACATTTGTCTTCTCTACTATTATTTTTGATGTGAGAAGTGCGTGCTTTTTTCCTCATGAGTGAATATAAGACATTTCTGCTTAATGATTGGAGGGTGGCAACTAATTTAGCAGTTGCAATTTTTGCATTGATCAAAATAATACTGCTGTATAATACCCCTATCCTACCCACAGAAATCCTTTCTTAGCTTCAGGAGTCACTGAAGCAAGTTCAGGTTATATTAGGATCCTGAAGTGTCCTCCCTTTTCTCATTAAAGTGGGGGCTCTGAAATTTGGTGGGAAAACGTCATCTTGTTTAACCTGACCTGTTGTGTTCCACTAGTATACTGATGGAAACCTAGTGATGCCAGCAGGACACTCATGTTGGCAGGTAGTGAATGTTCAGAACAGGACATGGCTTCTGATGTGCTTGGAGAATAACTTATCTGTGAAGGAAAAAATTCATATTTTTCCATGTGAATATTCTTGGTGCCATTATTTTCCTTTGGTGGTATCTGACAGGAAGTTACTGAGTCCTGGCAAATATGTCTCTGTTGTTGTTGGAGATACCAAGAAATTGGAGAGGCAATTTCATAAAATAGCAGAGAATTAAGCTAAAGAGCAATTGAACTTCAAGAATCTCTGAACTCATGACACTGGGAAGAGGTATTATGGTTTCCAACTGGTCTGGACTAAAGCTCTCAAACTGGATGTCAATAGTCAAAACACTAAATCAATAAAACATCAAATTCAAGCATTTTATTGTCAAAAGGATTACTTGTCCTTTGCACAATAAGATTTTAGTCTTTGCTGATGACTGCTGTTCTCTTTTGATTTAATTCATATATAGGCATGATACATCCTTCCAGAAAGGATTTTAGGTAGACAATGGACATAGACTTGTAAAACTGTTACCCAGGAAAAGACAACTCAGAACTTCCAACATATTTTGTGAGACTGGATTTCAAACATTAGTCATACTCTTACTTTAATTCCTCTTGCTTTTGTTTTTATAGCTTTTCTCAATGATTTCCAGCTGTTTCTTGTCCCCTGGCCACTTTTCTTGGCCTTTCCATTCCATGTGGTCACTAACCACGATCGCTGGGCTCAGTAAAATCTTTGTTTTGAGAACACAAGAAGTGCTCTGAAGTGGACATTGACTCCAGACCCAAATGGAAATGAGAAGGCTGCTGTTCTTGCTTAAATCAAGTGAATAAAGCAGCAAAATAAATGGTGATGTAGATGAAATATTTCACTTCTAAAAGCTGATACTTAATCTGACCAGTAATATCCATAATAGTAATACCACTGAAATCCAAACCCTAAAACAAAATACACACTAAAGTATTTAAATTATATCTGCCAAGAAATAGGCATAATTTTCTATCAGTAATGGAAAGTGTTTCACCAGGGCTGTCCTGAATTAGGCACATGTTAATTTCCACTAACTACCTGGTCTGAAGTGTGTCAGTCCAAAATGGCTGATAGAAATCTGATATAGTTTGGATGTTGTCCCCTCTAAATCTTATGTTGAAATGTAATCCCCAATACCGAAGGTGGGGCCTGAAGGAAGGTGATTGGCTCAGGGGGACAAATTTCTTATGATGGTTTAGTGCCATCCCCTTGTGATAGTGAGTTCTTGTGAGATCTGGCTGTTTAAAAGTGTGTGGCACGTCCTCACCTCTCTTACTCCCTGTCTCACCATTTGATATGTCTGCTTCTGCTTTGCCTTCACCATGACTAAAAACTCCCGGAGGCCTCACCAAAAGCTGAGCAGATGTTGGCACCAGACTTGTATAGCCTGCAGACCCTTGAGCCAATTAAACCTCTTTTCTTTATAAATTACCCAGTCTCAGATATTTCTTTATAGCAACACAAGGATGGCCTAACACAAAGCCTACCCATTTGAACACATCTCCCTTCCATGCAAATGTTAAAATGAGAATTAGGTAATAATAATGAAGTTAACATAATGAGAAGAATGGGAAGGAGTTTCTTGAACAAACAAAATATTTTAGCAAGTATCTTGAAGGCAGAAAGAGGAAGAAGTGGTGATTAGGGAAACAAAATGGAGGAAAACCATTCAGTCTAGAAGACAAACAGAGGGGCTGCAGCTTTTTTCTGTATTTCTAGATATAGTTATGCCCTGAATAATAATGTTTAGGTCAATGATGGACCATGTATACAATGGTAGTCCCATAAAATTATAATACTGTATTTTTACTGTACTATTTCTATGTTTAGATAGGCAAATACCTAACATTGTGTTATAGTTGCCTATAGGATTTAGTACAGTAGAAACATGCTGTGCAGATTTGTAGCCCAGGAGCAATAGGCTAAACCTTATAGCCTAGATGTGTAGAAGGCTACACTATCTAGGTTTCTGAAAGTACACTCTACAATGTTTGCACAACAAAATCATCTGACAACACATGATAAGAGATGATGACATCTTGATTCCTTCTTTTTTACCTCCACACAATCAATAAATAACCCATGCTTACTGATTTTAACTCCCAAACATCAGTCTGGAATTGTCCTCAAACACCTGAATTTCTCTTTTCTTCTATCATTCTATTGCCTGCCTTAGGTCACACTTTTATTGTCTCTAATTCTAACTGTTGCTGCAGCTTCTGGTTCTACTCCCTTTAGTTGTGGCTTTATACTAATTTACCTAAAATGCAGATCTTACAAACTAAGCCACCTCTTTAATTAAAACCTTGTAATAGGTTCCCATGACTTTCAGGATAAGCACCTTAGCAGAGAATGCAGTCATCATGGTCTTCATCTTTACACCATTGATGCCAGTCCCTTTCCTTACCCCTATCACTGTGACACTATTTATGTTACAGAAGTGCTGAGGTTGTTCTTCTCTAAGATACTGTACAGCTACACGTCTCAGTGATTTTGTTCATGTCACTCATTTTGATTGAAATTTCATTTTCTAGACTGTTCCCCTATCTGCATGCCTTCTTTTCCTAGCAAATTTTAGTTTATCTTTCAAAATGCTACTTAGCAGTCACCTTCTCTGTGAAATCTTGACTCCTTGCACTTCTATTATAATAAATATCAAATTTTAATTTTTTTGTATTATATTTTCATTTCAATAGTTTTTTGGGAAACAGGTGTTGTTTGGTTACATGTATAAGTTCTTTAGTGTACTCATCACTTGAGCAGTGTACATTGTACCCAGTGTGTGGTCTTTTATCCCTCACCCCCTCCCATCTTTCCCCCCGAGTTCTCAAAGTCCATTGTGTCATTCTTATGCCTTTCCATCCTCATAGCTTAGTTCTCACTTATGAGTGAGAACATGCAATGTTTGGTTTTCCATTCCTGAGTTACTTTACTTAGAATAATGAGTTACTTTACTTAGATGGAGTCTCCAACTCCATCCAGTTTGCTGTGAATGCCATTATTTTGTTCTTTTTTATGGCTGAGTAGTATTCTATGGTATATATACACCACGTTTTCTTTATTCACTCATTGATTGATGGGCATTTGGACTTGTTCTGTATTTTTGCGTTTGTGAATTGTGCTGCTATCAATGTGCCTGTGGATGTATCTTTTTCATATAATGACTTTTTTTCCTTTGGGTGGAGATACCCAGGAGTTGAATTGCTGGATCAAATGGTAATTCTACTTTTAGTTCCTTAAGGAATCTCCACACTGTTTTCCATAGTGGTTGTACTAGTTTATATTACCACCAGCAGTGTAAAAGTGTTCCCTTTGTCCCACATCTCCACCAACATCTATTATTTTTTGATTATGGTCATTTTTGCAGGAGTAAGGTGGTATTACATTGTGGTTTTGATGTGCATTTCCCAAATAATTAGTGGTTTTGAGCATTTTTTCATATGTTTGTTGGCCATTTGTATATCTTCGTTTGAGAATTGTCTATTCATGACCTTATCCCACTTTTGATGGGATTGTTTGTTTTTTTTCTTGCTGATTTGTTTGAGTTCCTTGTAGATTCTGGATATTAGTCCTTTTTCAGATATACGGTTTGCGAAGATTTTCTTCCACTCTGTGGGTTGTCTGTTTACTCTGCTGATTATTTCTTTTGCTGTTAGGAAGCTTTTTAGTTTAATTAGGTCCCATCTATTTATCTTTGTTTTTGTTGCATTTGCTTTTGGGTTCATGGTCATGAAGTCTTTGCTTAAGCTAAGGTCTAGAAGGGTCTTATTGATGTTATCTTCCAGAATTTTTATGGTTTTAGGTCTTAGATTTAAATCTTTGATACATCTTGAGTTGATTTTTATGTAAGGTGAGAGATGAGATTCCAGTTTTTTTCTTCTACATGTGGCTTGCCAATTATCCCAGAACCATTTGTTGAATAGGGTGTCCTTTCCCCATTTTATGTTTTTATTTGCTTTGTCGAAGATCAGTTGGTTGTAAAGTATTTGGCTTTATTTCTGGGTTCTCTATTCTATTCTATTGGTCAATGTGCCCATTTTTATACCAGTACCATGCTGTTTTGGTGACTATAGCCTTATAGTATAGTTTGAAGTCCAGTAATGTGATGCCTCTAGGTTTGTTCTTTTTGCTTAGCCTTGCTTTGGGTATGTGGGCTTTATTTTGGTTCTGTATCAAATTTAGGATTTTTTTTTGTATTTCTGGGGAGAATGATGTTGGTATTTTGATGGGAATTGCATTGAATTTGTAGATTGCTTTTGGCACTGTGGTCATTTTCACAATATTTATTCTACCTATCCATAAGCATGGGATGTGTTTCCATTTGTTTGTGTAGTCTATGATTTCTTTCATTAGTATTTTGTTTGTAGATGTCTTGTTTCATTTATAGTTTTTCTTGTAGATGTCTTTTATCTCCTTGGTTAGGTATATTCCTAAGGTTTTTTTGTTTTCAGATATTGTAAAAGGGGATGGGTTCTTGATTTGATTCTCAGCTTGGTCACTGTTGGTGTATAGCAGTGCTACTGATTTGTGTACATTAATTTTGTATCCTGAAACTTTACTGAATTAATTTATCAGTTCTAGCAGCTTTTTGGATGAGTCTTTAGGGTTTTCTAGGTATACAATCATATCACTGGTAAACAGTGACAGCTTGACTTCCTCTTTACCAATTTGGATGCCCTTTATGTCTTTCTACTTTCTGATTGCTCTGGCTAGGACTTCCAGTACTATGTTGAATAGAAGTGGTGAAAGTGGACAACCTTGTCTTGTTCCAGCTCTCAGGGGGAATGCTTCCAACTTTTCCCCATTCAGTATAATGTTGGCTGTGGGTTTGTTATAGATGGCTTTTATTACCTTAAGGTATGTCCCTTCTATGCTGATTTTGCTGAGGGTTTTAATCATAAAATGGTGCTGGATTTTGTCAAATGCTTTTTCTGCATCTATTCATATGATCATGTGTCTTTTGTTTTTAATTGTTTATGTGGTGTATCACACTTATTGACTTACGTGTGTTAAACCATCCCTGCATTCTTGGTATGAAACCCAGTTGATCAGGGTGGATTATCTGTTTGATATGCTGTTGGATATGGTTAACTAGAATTTTGTTGAGGATTTTTGCATCTATGTTCATCTGGGATGTTGATCTGTAGTTTTCCTTATTGTTATGTCCTTTCCTAGTTTTGGTGTTAGGGTGATACTGGCTTCATAGAATAATTTAAGGAGGATTCCCTCTTTCCCTATCTTTTGGAATAGTGTCCATAGAATTGGTACCAAATTTTCTTTGAATGTCTGATAGAATTCAGCTGTGAATCCATCTGGCCTGGACTTTTTTTGTTGGCAATTTTTAAATTACCATTTACTTTGTTGACAGTTTCTATTTCTTTTTGGTTTGATCTAGGAAGGTGGTATATTTCCAGGAATTTATCCACCTCCTCTAGGTTTTCTAGTTTGTGTGTGTAAAGGTAAAGTCTTGCATGCTTTATTATATTTCTGTGGTATCGGATGTAATATCTCCTATTTTATTTCTAATTGAGCTTATTTGGATCTTCTTTCTTTTATTGATTAATATTGTTAACGGTCTATCAATTTTATTTATCTTTTCAAGGAACCAGCGTTTTGTTTCATTTATCTCTTGTATTTTTTTTTCTTTTTCAATTTCATTTAGTTCTGCTCTGATCTTTATTATTTCTTTACTTTTGCTGAGTTTGGGTTTGGTTTGTTCTTGTTTCTCCGTTTCCTTGAGGTGTGACCTTAGATTGTCTTTTTGTCTTGTTTTTTGGACTTTTTGAGGTATGCATTCAATGCTATGAACTTTCCTCTTGGCACCACTTTTGCTGCATTCCAGAGGTTTTGACAGGTTGTGTCACTATTATTGTTCAGTTCAAAGAATTTTTAAATTCCTATCTTGATTTCTTTGTTGACCCAAAGATCATTCAGGAGCATATTATTTAATTTCCATGTATTTACATGGTTTTGAGGGTTCCTTCTGGAGTTGATTTCCAATTCTTTTCCACTGTGGTCTGAGAGAGTACTTGATATAATTTTAGTTCTTAAAAACTTACTGAGACTTGTTTTGTGGCCTATCATATGGTTTCTCTTGGAGAATGTTCCATATGCTGATGAATAAAATGTATATTCTGCAGTTGTTGGGGAGAATGTTTTGTACATATCTGTTAAGTCCATTTGTTCTAGGGTATAGTTTAAGTCCATTGTTTCTTTGTTGACTTACTGTCTTGATTACCTGCCTAATGCTGTCATTGGGGTATTGAAGTTCCCCACTATTATTGTGTTGCCGTTTATCTCATTTCTTAGGTCTAGTAGTAATTGTTTTATAAATTTGGGACATCTGGTGTTAGAGGTGTGTGTGTGTGAGTGTGTGTGTGTGTGAGATATATATATATATATATATATATATATATATATGTGATTGTGATTTTTCCTGTTGGACTAGTCCTTTTATCTTTATATAATGTCCTTCTCTGTGTTTTTAAACTGTTGTTGCTTTAAAGTCTGTTTTGTCTGATATAAGAATAGCTACTCCTGCTTACTTTTGGTGTCCATTTGCATGGAATATATTTTTCTATCCCTTTACCTTAAGTTTATGTGAGTCTCTTGAAGACAGCAGACACTTGGTTGGTGAATTCTTATTCATTCTGCCATTCTGTATCTTTTAAGTGGAGCATTTAGGCCATTTACATTCAATTAGTATTGAGATATGAGGTATTGTTCTATTCATTGTGCTAGTTGTTGCCTGAATACCTTTTTTTCCATTGTGTTATTGTTTTATAGGTTCTGTGAGATTTATGCTTTAAGAAGCTTCTATTTTTGGATTCGTTTCAAGATTTAGAGCTCCTTTTAGCAGTTATTGTAGTGCTGGCTTGGTAGGGGCAAATTCTCTTAGCATTTGTTTGTCTGAAAAAGACTATCTTTTTTTTTTTCATTTATGAAGCTTAGTTTCACTGGATAAAAATTCTTGGCTGATAATTGTTTTGTTTCTAGCTTGTAAAGTTTCTGCTGACAAATCTGTTAATCTGATAGGTTTTTCTTTGTAGGTTACCTGATGCTTTTGCCTCACAGCTCTTAAAATTCTTTCCTTCATCTTGACTTTAGATAACCTGATGACTATGTGCCTAGGTGATGATGTTTTTGCAATAAATTTCCCAGGTGTTCTTTGAGCTTCTTGTATTTGAATGTCTACATCTCTGGCAATGCCAGGGAAGTTTTCCTCAATTATTCTGTCAAATACGTTTTTCAAACTTTTATATTTCTCTTCTTCCTTAGAACACTAACTATTCTTTGGTTTGGTTATTTAACATAATCCCAAACCTCTTGGAGGCTTTGTTCATATTTTTAATTCTTTTTCTTCTTTGTCTTTGTTGGATTGGGTTAATTCAAAAGCCTTGTCTTTGAGTTCTGAAGTTCTTTCTTCTTCTTGTTTCTTTTATTGAATCAAAACCCACTTTCTAGTGTGTTTTGCATTTATCTAAGTGTGTCCTTCATTTGCAGAAGTTGTGATTATTTTTATTTATGCTATCTATTTCTCTGGAGATTTTTTCTGTCCATATCCTATAACATTCTTTTCATTTCTTTAACTTCGTGTGCACCTTTCTCTGGTACCTCCTTGTTTAGCTTAAAAATCAGTGTTCTGAATTCTTTTTCTGGCAATTCAGAGATTTTTTTCTTGGTTTGGATCTATTGCTCATGAGCTAGTGTGATCTTTTGTGGGTGTTAAATAACCTTGTTTTGTCATATTACCAGAATTATTTTTCTGGTTCCTTGTCATTTCGGTAGACTATGTCAGAGGGAAGATCTGAGGTTCAAGGGCTGCTGTTCAGATTCTTTTGTCCCACATGGTACTGTCTTGATGTGGCTTCCTGAGAGTAGAGCTTCAGTGATTGTACTTTCTCTTCTGGTTCTACCCCCCAGGGGAGCTACTACACTCCAGTCTGGTACTTGGGAGTGTCTGCAAGGAGTCCTGTGATGTGATCCATCTTTAGATCTTTCAGCCTTGAATACCAGCACCTGCCCTGTGGTAGGTAGTAGGGGAAAGAAGTGGACTCTGATATATGGTTTGACTGTGTCCCCATCCAAATCTCATCTTGAATTATAGTTCCCATAGTCCCCATGTGTCATGGGAGGGACCCAGTGGGAGGTAATTGAATCATGAGGGCAGTTACTCCCCATGCTGTTCTGTTGTTCTTGTGAATTCTCATGAGATCAGATGGCTCTGTAAGGGGCTTTCCACCCTTTTGCTTGGCACTTCTTGCTGCCACCATGTGAAGAAGGATGTGTTTTCTTTCCCTTCCACCATGGTTGTAAATTTCCTGAGGCCTTCTTAGCCATGCTGAACTGTGAGTCAATTAAACCTATTTCCTTTATAAATTACCCGGTCATGGGTATTTCTTCATAGCAGTATGAAAATGGACTAATACAGTAAATTAGCACTGGGTAGTGGGATGCTGCTATAAAGATACTCAAAAATGTGGAAATGACTTTGGAACTGGGTAGCTGGCAGAGGTTGGCACTACTTGTAGGGCTCAGAAAAAGGCAGGAAAATGTAGGAAAGTTTGGAACTTCCTAGAGATATGGAGGGCTCAGAAGACAGGAAGATTTGGGAAAGTTTGGAATTTACTAGAGACTTGTTGAATGGCTTTGACTAAAATGCTGATAGTGATATGGACAATAAAGTCCAGGCTGAATTAGTCTCAGATGGGGATGAGGAACTTTTTGGGAACAGGAACAAAGGTGACTCTTGTTATACTTTAGCAAAAAGACTGGCAGCATTTCGCCCCAGCCCTAGAGATCTGTGGAAATTTGAACTTGAGAGAGATAATTTAGGATATCTGGTAGAAAGAATGTCAAAGCAGCAAAGCATTCAAGGACAAGCCAAACATAAAAGTTTGGAAAATTTGCAGCCTGATGATGCAATAGAAAAGAAAAACCCATTTTCTGGGGAGAAATTCAAGCCAGCTGCAGAAATTTGCCTAAGTAACAAGGAGCTGAATGTTAATCACCAAGACAATGGGGAAAATGTCTCCAGGCCATGTCAGAGGTCTTCACAGCAGCCCCTCCCATCACAGGCTCAGAGGCCTAGGAGGGAAAAAGGGTTTCCTGGGCTACATCCAGGGCCCCTACTGTGTACAGCTGGAAATTGTTTCCCTACATTCCAGCCACTCCAGCCTTGGCTAAAAGGGGCCAAGGTTCAGCTTGCGCTGTGGCTTCAGAGGGTACAAGCCCCAAGCCTTGGCAGCTTCTATGTGTTGTTGAGCCTGTGGGTGCACAGAAGTCAAGAACTGAGGTTTGGGAACCTTCTCCTAGATTTGAAAGGACATATGGAAATGCCTGGATATCCAGGCAGAATTTTGTTGTAGGGGTGGAGCCCACATGGAGAACCACTGCTAGGGCAGTGCAGAAGGGAAATGGGATGTGTGGTTGGGGCCCTCACACAGAGTCCCCACAGGGGCACTGCCTAGTGGATTTGTGAGAAGAGGGCCACTGTTTCGCAGACCCCAGAATGGTAGATCCACTGACAGCTTGCACTGTACACTTGGAAAATCTGCAGAAACTCAACACTAGCCCATGAAAGCAGCCAGGAGGGGCCCTGTACCCTGCAAAACCACAGGAGTGGAACTGCCCAAGTCCATGGGTGCCCACCTCTTCCATCAGCATGACCTGGATGTGAGACATAAAGTCAAAGGAGATCATCGTGGAACTTTAAGGCTTAATGACTACCCTATTGGATTTAAGGCTTGCATGGGGCCTGTAGCCCCCCTTTTTTTGGCCAATTTCTCCCATTTGGAATGGGTATATTCCTGAAGTGGCTGGGATAGAATGATATGGTTTGGCTGTGTCCCCACCCAAATCTCATCTTGAATTGTAGTTTGCATAATTCACACATGTCATGGGAGGGTCCCAGTGGGGCATAATTGAATTATGGAGGCAGATACCGCCATGCTACTGTTCTTATGATAGTGAGTGAGTTCTTACAAGAGCTGATGGTTTTATGAGGGGCTTTTCCCTTTTTTGCTTGGCAATTCTCCTTGCTGCCACCATGTGAAGAAAGATGTGTTTGCTTCCTCTTCCACCATAATTGCAAATTTCCTGGGGCCTCCCCAGCCATGCTGAACTGTGAGTTAATTAAGCCTCTTTTCTTTAGAAATTACCTGGTCTCAGGTATTTCTTCCGAGCAGTGTGAAAATGGACTAATACATTCTGTGAGGATCCTTGGTTGTAGTTTTGTTTAGCATGCTGTTTCTGTGTTGGTTAGCCTCCAGCCAGGAGGTGGTGCTTTCAAGAGAGCATCAACTGCAGTAGTATGGGGAGTTACAACCTTGCCCAAGGGGTGCCTGGATAGTTATTCTGATTTCTCAGGTGGTGGGAAGCAACATAGAGCTCCCAAGAGATTATATCCTTTTGTTTTCAGCTACCAGGTTGGGTAGTGAAAGACCATCAGTTGGGGGAAAGGTTAGGCATATTTGAGCTCAGACTCTTTTTGGGTGGGGCTTGCTGCAGCTGCTGTGGGGAGTGGGGGTGTGACTCTCAGGCTGATGCATTTGTGTTCCCAGGGAGATGTTGGCTGCCTCTGCTGCATCATACAGGTTGCCTGGGAAGTGGGGGAAAGCAAGCAGTGGCAGGCCTCACCCACCTCCTATCCAGCTCAACAGGCCAGTCTCTGTCCAACCATGCCTCCCCAACAGCAGCCAGTGAGTGGGGCTGAGAACTTGTTCTGGGATACCAGCCTCCTTGCTGAGAAGGCAAGCAGGGCTTTCAGGTTTTGCACTTCCCTGCCTGTTGCAGCTTATGTGCTTTTTGCACACCCTGTTCACTCCCTCCTCCAGTTACTGTGAGCAAGGTTCACATTTGGGTGAAATTGTTACAGAGTTCAGCTGGAAGTTTCCTTCTCCCTGTGGTCTTTCCCCAATTCCACTGGCAGCTCTCCCCAAGGACTCCTGTGAAACAAAATCAGGAATGGAATGGCTTCCCTGGGGGCTGAAAGTGTTCACAGGGCTTTTCCCACTGCTTCCTCTACCCCTGTATTTTGCTCAGCAATCTGAATTTGTCTCTGCTCTAAGTATGGTCAGATCTTTCTCTTGTGATCTGAACCTTCAGGTTCCCCAGTGAGAGTGTGTGTTTGGGGGCACGTGTTTCCCCTTCACACCTAGGGCACTTACAGTTTTTCAGCTGTCTCATGGACCCTGCAGTGGCAAACTGAGTCTTTCAAAGGGTCTGTGGATTATCTTAGCTTTCCTGGTATGTTCCTGCAGTAGTTCTTGGAGCAAAAGTTCATGATGTTAGTCTCCACACGCTTCTCTGTCTGTCTGAGTGTGAGCTGCAAGTGAATCCTGATTCCTATCTGCCATTTTCCTGAGCCAGCTTGCTTATTTGTTGTGAATGTCTGTTTCTCTTAGACTGTGAGCTTTTAGGGCAGGATTGTATATTTGCAGCTTCAAGGCCCAGGATTTTTTTTTTTTCCATCCAATTTAGAAAAATTTCAACCATTGTTTCTTTAAATATTTTTTTTCTGTCCCCTCTCTTTACAGAGACTCTAGTGACACTTCCTTTATGCTCCTTGAAGTTGTCCTGCAGTTTACTGATGTTGTGCTTTATTTATTTGATTCATTTTTTCCTGTTTCATTTTGGATTGTTTCTATAGCAGTGGTTTGAAGTTCAGTCATTTTTTTTTTTTGCAAAATTTAATATTTAATTAATCCCTTTCAACTCTGCAGCCATAAAAAAGAATGAGTTCATGTCCTTTGCAGGGACATGGATGAAGCTGGAAGCCATAATTCTCAGCAAACTAACACAGGAACAGAAAACCAAACACCGCATGTTCTCAGTCATAAGTGGGAGTTGAACAATGAGAACACTTGGACACAGGGAGGGGAACATCATACACTGGGGCCTGTCAGGGGGTGTGAGGCAAGGGGAGGGAGAACATTAGGCCAAATAACTAATACATGCAGGACTTAAAACCTAGATGACTGGTTGATAGATGCAGCAAACCACCATGGCACATGTATACCTATGTAACAAACCTGCACATTATGCACATGTATCCCAGAACTTAAAGTAAAACAACAAAAAAAAAAAAAAAAAGAAAAAAATTCCATTCAGTGTACTTTTCATCTTAGACATTGTTGTTGACATCTCTAGAAATTGAATTTCTATCTTTTAAAAAACATCTTCCATGTCTCCACTTAACTTTTTGCACATATGAAATGCAGTTATAACTTTTTAAGTATTATTTTCTGCTAATTAATATCACTGTCAGTATTGGTTCCAAATTGTTTTTTTCTCCTATCATGGCATATACTATCCTGCATCCTTACATGCCTGTTAATTTTTTATTGCATGTCAAATGTTGTGAATTTTTACTGTATTGTGTATTGGATATTTTTCTATTTCTATAAATATTCTTGAACTTTGTTCTGGGACACAGTTAAGCTCTTAGAACTGTTTGATACTTTTGAGTCTTGCTTTTAAGATTTCTTAGGTGAAACTAGAGTAGCATTTAGTCTAGGGACAATTTTGTTCCATGACTCAGTCAAGACTCTTCTGCACATTCTACCAGTTTCTATGATTATGAGGTTTCTAATCTGTCTGGTGGAAACAGGCACTATTACTGGGCCTGGGTGAGTACTGGGTACTTGTCTTGGTTTTGGTAGCTATAACAAAATACACTAGGCTGGGTGGCTTATGAACAACAGAAACTTATTTTTCACAGAAGTTATTCTGACAATTTTGGAGACTGGAAGTCCAAGATGATGGTGCCAGCATGGTTGTGTTCAGCTTAGAGCTGTCTTCTGGGTTGCAGACTGACAGATTCTTCTTGTGTCCTCTCATGGTAGATAGAGAGTGAGCTAGCTCTTAGGCCTCTTCTTATAATGGCACTAATCTCATTCATGAGCACCCCACCTTCATGACCTAATTACCTTCCAAAAGCCCCACCTCCAAATACCATTACACTGGGGATTAGATTTTAACATATGAATTTTGGAGAAGGACACAAACATTCAGTCCATAACAGTCATGTTCTTTCTAATCGTTTTGGGTAGTTCTTTCCTTGGCCATGAATAGTTTCCTCACACACATGTGCTGATCAGTATTCACAGGTTGATTTAAGGAGAACTGTCTAAAGATACCTGAAATTTTTTCCATGTGCAGGCCTCTCTCTTCCATTACTTTGTTTTGTGATCTCTAACTAACTTGGTCTCCCCAGTATCCCAGTTTCATCACCTCTACTCAGGGAATCTTGTTGATTAGGCAGAAAACCCAAGAAGATTGGCTGTGTCTCCACCCAAATCTTATTTTGAATTGCAGTTCCAATAATCTCTACGTGTTGTGGGAGGGACCTGGTGGGAGATAATTGAATCATGGGGGTGGGTTTTTCCCATACTGTCCTCGTGGTAGTGAATAAGTTTCATGAGGTCTGATGGTTTTATAAATGGGAATTCCCTTACACAAGCCCTCTTGCCTAGTGCCATGTAAGATGTGCCTTTGTTCCTCCTTCATCTTCTACCATGTTTGTAAGGCCTTCTCAGCCATGTGGAACTGTGAGTCTATCAAACCTCTTTTTCTTTATAAATTACCCAGTCTTGGGTATTTCTTCATAGCAGTAAGAAAATGGACTAATACGCTTGGGTACACTGTCCTTTTGCTATTGGTTGGAAACTCAAGGCAGTAAGTTCTGGCAATTGTGGGATTCCCCTCATTTTGTTTTTCGTCTGGTAGGGATCACTGTCCTTTGTTGCCTAATCTCAAATGTCTTAAAAACCATTGTTTGACGTATTCTGTTCAACTTTTTTTTGTTGTTTCAGATGGGAAAGTAAATCCAGGTCTTGTTAGTTGTTACAATATCTTGGCTGGAAGCAGAAGTCCTTTGATGTTTTTAATTAAAAGCTCATGAAAAGAAATCACCACTATATTCTCTAGTTTCAAAAATTCAAGATTATCAAAAATGAAAAGTACCAGGCCCAGATCGGTTCGCTGGTGACTTCTACCAACATTTAAGGAAGAAATTATATGAATTCTCAATCTCTTTCATAAGATAGAATTCGAGTGGTTGTTTCCTAGCTCAGTTTATAAGACCAACATTCAATTTACTCTGTTGCCAAATTCTTTCATCACAAAATTCCTAAAATTTCTGAAAAGTAAATAAGTATCATGGTTTGTAACCAGAATAACACAAGAAAATAATTTATGTATTGCTTTTTAGAATTGTTAAAATTTTGTGTTGCTGATGATCACCTACTCTACAAGGTATTGGATGGCAGGGAGGTAACCAGAATCTTTTATGGACTAATATAATTAGGGCCCTGAATGATAAAGCTTTGTTTATTTTATACTTAAATTTATGCTATTAAAAATCATTTGATGGTCTATATTGTTCTGATGCAAATGAACCAAACTTCTTTGTAGTAATAAGCTTTTGTAGACCAAACATATATATAGTTATATATGTAGCATGAATACCAGAATATTTCTAGCAATTTTAACTATGGAATATAATATCTAGAGGATATTAATTCAGAACTTTAGAAATGTGTCTGACTCTAAAGAGAATTATATTACACATCTTGACAAGGAAGAAAGAATATGAAAGCTAACAGGAGTATTATAAGACAGTGTTTTAGAAAGTGAAGCTCACAAACCACCTACATCAGAATTATTATGATTATGGCAAAAACTGCAATTACTTTTGCACCAATCTAATAAGTTGAGAATGATTGAAGTCACATTGGAGAATGAAATGACACAAATTAAAATTAATTTAAGCAGAGAAGCTCTGGCTTTAAATTCCAATTTTTTCTCCTCCAGAATTAATAAAAATCTCAGCAAGATGTATTCAGTTTCTTTGGTCCTATTCTTCCATTCTATTCTCTATTAAAATAGTCATCTTTTTTTGTGTGTAAACTGTTGATTATTAATAGTGACTTAACACAAATTTAAGATAATTAAAAATAATGCCGTGTATTTCCTTTCTTTGATACATTGTATTTGGAATGAGGATCTTTGTAACTGCTCAGGGTTCATATGAAATGAAGAATGTTTGTCAAAGAGTTATCTATTCCATGCATCTTGTATCCTCCACTATGTCATTGTTATTAAACATTTTATTAATATATCTTAATTTTTCTCATATATACAGACAGTTAATATCATTTTCAGAAATCATTGATTATATTTTTGGGATACTATGCAATTAAAATAATGATCATTTATAATTAAATAATTATAAAATTCAGAGCCTATAATGGGTAATCTAATTTTAGAAAACTTATTTCCAATTTTATAGCTATTTTATTGTTGGATATGTCTTCTTCAACTGATATTCAAAGGCCTTAAGTTAATATATCTCTCCACTCAGATACCAGTTCAAGAGGTAGTCAAGCTTGGATCTGAGCACTTAAACAACTCTGTGTAAAGCCAATTGCACTACCTGTGCAAACTATGAGTCTTTGAGAAAACAGATTTCGATGTATTTTAGAAAATGTAATATAATAAACAAAGGCTGGGACTGGTGATTTAGATAAACAATTATATTGGACAGTTTATTTTGAATTATCTGGCACTTGAGGAGAAAAACAGGAAAGTCATATTGACTTTTAATGAGGAAAGATGGATGGTTACTTGCTTTGGGTTTGACAAGCTATTGGAAAATGTCTCTTACAGCAGTAGTTCTCAAATGCCTAAGACTCAGCTGAGAGTTTTTAAAAATGCTAATTCTCAGGCCCTAACTCAGAGAATCTTTTGTGATATGTTTTAGGTAACCCCTATTATTGTTATATATCTATTGCTTTCAGAAACACTTTGAATAAATCTGATGTAGTTGGTTTGTGAGCTTCGATTTTTGAAACACTGTCTTAAAATACTCCTGTTAGCTTTCATATGTTTTCTTCCTTGTCAAGATGTGTAACAAAAAATATTTTATTTGATTAGAATCTCTGTAACTTTCCATTGATTATTGATATAGGGCTGGGCACAGTGGCACATATCTGTAATCCTAGCACTTTGGGAGGCTCAGGTGGGAGGATCACTTGAGCCCAGGAGTTTGAGGCTACAGTGAGTTATGATTGTCCCACTGCACTCTAGCCTGGGAGGGTGAGACCATGTCTCACTAAAAAAAAATTGATATAGTAAAGATGAAATTTAAAAATTACATATCTGATGTGTCAAACTGGAGAGACTCATTATGGCAAAAAGAAAGAATAAACAGAGGCTAACAACTTGACACTGTTTTCTTTAGGCTTTCACATGATTTAATATTAATTATTTTAAGTTAGTACTTATCAAATTTTTAGTTTTCTCTCCCATGACCTATACTCAACAAAATCTATCAACCAACAGCTGAGTGTAACAGAGCTTCTCCATTAAGATAGTGTTATAGTAATAGCTCTCTTTTATTTTATCATTTCAGATATTATTAGAACTTTCTGATACCACATGTGCTGTTTTCATTTTGTAGTATCCTTCAACACATGTGACTAATTTTTATTATACATAAGGACTGCGAGACACTCAGAACAGAAACTTGGGTGACAACGTGAGTGTGTGTGTGTGTGTGTGTGTGTGTGTGTGTGTGTGATGAGCACTCCCTCCTAGAAAGGGAAGGTTTAGATATGTGGCTGACCCAAGGGGGAAGTAGAAGGAAATGATGATGGATAGGGCAAAAGAAATGGGAGATAAGCAGGATGGTAAGAAATTAGAAACAAAATAAACAGAGATGGAAAAGAAAGGAATGGTTAGCTTTGGTTAATACCAAGGTTTATAACAACTGACTTTTTCTTTAAGTTAAATGTGATGGCTCAGCTGTATAGAGTCTTCATAAAGGGATGTCTGAGAGTGAGCGATATGGCAGGGTTTTCCTCAGGACTGACACAGCCAAGTAATCTGAAGAGTGATTCTTAAGGGCCATTTTCTATTTGCTATAAAAGCATCCTGATGATTTGGGAGGGAAAACGCCAGATGCTCCCATCAAAGGCTAGCACTTTTATACATTCTTTGGCACTTGTGGTGGTGGTGGTTGTGTGTGTGTTTGTGTGTGTGTGTGTGTGTGTGTGTGTGTGGTCAGAGGATAGGAAAAAAGTAGCCTGAAAGTATGTGGCAGGGCAACTGGCTGTTCAGGGATCAATCAGTCTTATGGGTGCCATGGTATGTTTGTTGTATCCCTTCAGATGCAGAGTCTGGCCTCCAGATTTTTTAGGCCCAAATCTCAAGACCGATGTCAATTGATGTTTGCTGATTGTAAATCAGACTACTAATTTATTTTAGAGTGCATCAGTCCCCAGTGTCTAAAATTGGGAAAGGCTTGGAATGCCAGGATAAATATTGTGTGCCTTATGTGATTGGGAACTAACAAATACTTTCCTGCAAGTTAGTGGAGTAATGAGAATATCTTGTTATATCTTTTTTTTCAAAATCAAGTATAACCATTAGTCCAATAAATTTCTGGCTGTATAGGTTATGCAGAGTAATTGCTTATTTTACTCAGAATAACAATGTGATTTTTAGACGTGAGGTTAACTGAAATCCTTTTTAAACATCCAGTCTCTACCAGGTGTTATTTTGGTAGGGTTTCATGAAGAGTGCATGTAAATTAATTTCTTTGTAGTCCTAGATATTTTTGACAATGTTTTGTCAAGCCGGTATGTGTTAATCTGTTTTGTGTTGTTACAATATAACTGAGGCTGGGTTATTTATAAAGAAAAGAGGTTTATTTGGCTTAAGGTTCTGTGGTCTGTATAAGAAGCATAGTGCTGGCTGGCATCTGCTTTTGATGAGGGCCTCAGAAGCTTATAATCACGATGGAAGATGAAGGGGGAGCAGGCGCGTCACATGGTGAGAGGGAGCAAGAGAATGAGGAAGGAAGTACCAGGCTCTTTTGAAGAACCAGAGCTTGTGTGAGCTTGTGTGAACTCATAGAGTGAGAGCTCACTCATTACCGTGAGGACAGGACATTCATGAGGGTCCCTACTCATGACCCAAACACTTCCCAGTAGGCCCACCTCCAACATTGGCGGTCACATTTCAACATGAGATTTGGAAGGGACAAAACATGTAAATCATATCCCAGTGTATTTATATTTGGGGTATTAATACAGAGTTAGTAATAACTTTATGTCCCATTACACAGAGGAATCAGAATGACTCCCTAAAGACTCTATGCATTAAGCTCAAGCTAATGTCAAAGGAGAATTTTACTTCCAATAGCTTCTACCTTTCCCTCTTTCTGTGGATAAGTATTCTTTCATTTGAAAACCGAGCATTCACTTCCTTTATCAGTAACAAATTACTAAGAAATGCATTACTGACATTTTGGCTGAGAGGTTTGGGACCTCATAATTTAACTCCAAGCTGGAATTTATGTGCTTATTTTGAGATACACTTAAGCATATTAAAAACATCTAACTTTCTCTTCTGTGCATCCTAAGGTTGAGACTATATTAATAAACAAACAAATGGAAGGTGTGGGAGGAGGAAGTGCTGGTTGGGATAAGTAATAAGCAAAACTGAGACAGAGCTCTTAGAGAGTACAGCATACAGACTCTATTGACAGAGGAATGGGACTACAATTGTGCTATAAAATGGTGGTTTCAGATTCCCTTGCCTTTAAAAATTTGTATTTCTATTTCTAAGAATAGCCCGTGTTCATTGCAAACAACTGGAAAAATATAGAAAGAATAAGGTTGAGGAATATCATCTATACCTCTATTACCCAGAGATAACCACTGCTAATATTTTTATATATGTTGTTTTCTATTTATCATTTTTATAAACATATATGGTAAAATTGCATCACATTGTATGATTATTTGATACCTGGGTTTTAAAATGTATTGTAGTATTGTGATTATTTCCTTGTCACTAAAAATTATTCTAAAAACATAATTTTTAATGGCTGCATAGTATTTTATCATATGACTCTTCTATAATTATTTTCTTTTTGATGGTCATTTAAATTTCTTCTTCTCCTTCTCCTCTTTCTCCTCTACCTCCTCTTCCTCCTCCTCCTCCTCTTCCTCATTCTTCTTCTTTGCCATTATACATTGTGAGGAACATTTTTGTAGATAAATATTTGTAAGTTTCTTGGATTATTTCTTTAGTAATATATGCCTTGAAGTCAATTTCCACATCAATTTAATTCTAGATAAATTGGTAGTCTGATTTATAATCAGTTATGGCCTTTTCAAAAGCATTTCAAGAAAAAGTTTTGATATAGACTCTGACAAGCAAAGAAAGGGCATCTCATTTTACTCTTCTCAGTACTTTTGAAAATTTGAATTTGCGTATCTTCCAATTCAAGGCAAAAATTTATTATTATTTTATTACATGTATTTGATTACCTTTGTGGGTATTTTTGTTAATAATCTTCAGTTGTGTGAGTTTGAAAATTATTTGAAGATCACTGTTAATCAAATGAAATCTGTTGCTTGTTTAACCTAGCAAATATTTTTTATGCAGAAATAAGAGATATTAAAGAGCTTCAGGTAATATTATAATTTATTTCTGGATCTAGTAATTAGTTCTAGATAATAGTCCTAGTTTTACAAGTATAACTAAGTCTATAACATTAAGCAAATTATTTATCTTCTTTAGACTTTCCTTCCTTTCTCATCTATAACATGAGGTATGTGACTAGAACATTTAAAGATATATTTTATCTTTATAATTTTATGGCTGCAAGATTTTTAAGAGGTGACTTCAAAGTAATAATATTTGAATTTCTATTGACTATGAAGGTCATTCTACATGAGTTACAAAACTCATTTAAGTTATATTTTTGACATAAGTTTATGACCTACCAAGATTATCCTTATATGAACCATTAGGAGACAAAAATGTTTATTTGAATATGTGTTGATGTGTTTATAAAAAATTAATCTTATTATGATACTGAGAACCTCCAACACCCAAGGTTGGGCAAATTCAAGTTCATACAATGAATAGTTGCTTGGTGAATACCTAATTTTTAATAAACTCTGGCTTCTGTTGGATATTTTGAAGAGGATTCCACCTTTTATAATGTCTTTGTTGTTAATGGGCCTGTTTGAATTTTCTGTTCTCCATTAGTAGTGGATTATAGCAGGAATATATTTCACTTTATATTTATATCTATAGATGATATATTAACTTATTTTCTGTTCTTACCAATGTTCATAAGTTTGGACTAAACTGTAACCATATCATATTTAATGTTTCAAAGTTTAGTAATAACTTCAGTATATGCAAATTTAATAATGAGAATTTCATGCGCTTTGCTTTGGGCTGAAGTAATTTGGCAGAAATTATAAAGCAACAGATGACAGTATGTCAGGATTTAAATAGCAACTGATGTTAGACTCTTTCCACTTAGAATAACTCAGTTTATACCTAGTGATCTTAAATTGGAAAAAGAAAAATTATAAAAATTGGTTCTAAATTGGCTGTGTTGTGCATAGAGTATTTATTACCACATTACTGAAATCAAATAAGCCAGACCCTTAAAAATGGCAATGAAGATTGATACAAACCTTAAGTTTAAGATTTAAATTGAGTATTTTCTCATGGAATGTTAGTGAACCACATTTTGGGGAAATAAGTAATGAGAGATTAGGAAATTTGCTAGTAGCTGTCATGAAGCCAAAAATCTGTCCCTTACTTTGTGTGTATGTGTGTGGTGAAATCCTGGATAATACTGGATGTGTTTTATTTACCCCATTTAGGCTGAATCACATAGAAAATGTATTTTAGGAAAATCTTTAAAAATTTTTTTGACGAGGCTTGGTGGCTCACACCTGTAATACCAGCACTTTGGGAGGCTGAGGCCAGCAGATCACTTGAGGTCAGGCATTTGAGACCAGCCTGGCCAACATGGTGAAACCCCTGTCTCTACTAAAAATACGATAATTAACTGGGCATGGTAGCACACACCTGTAATCCCAGCTACTTGGTAGGCTGAGGCATGAGAATCACTTGAACCTGGGAGGCAGAGGTTGCAGTGAGCCAAGATGGCACGTGTTTATATATAAAATGTAGGCTGTGATAGCTCAATGGACTGATTGAGGCTTGGAAAAAGCCATATATGTGTGTATAGACAGCTTACTCAACATATAATTTATATTTTTTTGGCTATTTGCTAAAAATAAGCCTATCTCTGTAAGAACTGAAGTAACTATTAGTCATCCTAGTTATCTAAAAATCATGTAAAATAGCAAGATCTCTTCAAACTGGAAATGGAGGAGCCAGCAGAAGGAGTGAGAGTTTAGACTCACTCAGGATGAAGGAGAAGATCGACGAATAAATAGCTTTAAGTCACTTAGCAATGACCAAGAGCCACACAGTAAGAAGACCAGGAGTCAAAGCTGAATTGGGGGAAACTAAAGGGGAGTAGAGCTCTGAGCACCAAGCAGATAGGGGAGTGCAGTTTGGGATGACTAAGGCTGCTTCTCAAGCTCACACCTGTTGACTTGATTTGGTTGTTTGACAGGAGAGATGGAGACGTCTAAGTAACAATGTGGACTTCTGACTGTGGTGGAGAGTATGGAATATTTCTAATTTATGTTAAATTTAAAAAGTCACATGACACCCCTAAGAAATCTGAACACATAAGCTAATAATAATAAGCAAAGGGTAAATCTATGGATTAATGTAAAAGTTAAAATGACAATAAAATGTTAAGACAAAATGAGTGTTATTTAAATTTAAATATGAACCCCATTCATATAAAAAAAGATAAAGTGTTTTTATGAATATTTTTGTTTCGACCATACATGACAGGAAGAGAAAAGACTTAAGATTTTGATTCTAGAGTAGAGCTCAGTGGAGTGGTTAACAGGACTTTCAAAACTGAACAGGCCATGTTTTTTTCAAGCAGTCATTGTTTCTGGTTCATTGACTAAAGAGATGTTGTTTTCAGGCAACTAAAAATTTCCTTTATTTATTCAAGCACATCTGTGAAATCACTTTTCTTTTAAAAGATATGAAGACTTTCCAGGATAATGTATAGAAGACAGTTCTTTTGAATGTATGCTTGCTGCTTATTAAGTGTTAAAAAAGGAATTTTATCTCTTGCTGATTTTCAAAGATAAGTGGCAGAGCTACAGATGAAGCCATAGTAGAGTCCAGGGCTTGGATCTAGTTATTTGCAACATGGTAGAGAGCAAGTACTCTTAGCTTCATTAACTTAAGAATTCCACCTGAAATGAGGTCACAGGGCTGCCTGGAATTTGCCTGGTATTATAAGTTCATAATGCCTTCATAACTTCAACATTTCTGGGGGGTGTAGATTGAACATGAAATTTAATTCAGTCTGAATATTGCAGATGTAAATTACTTTCAATTTTAGTTGGAGCTCTAGAAATTCATGAATGAGATAGAAGGCAAGGGGTGAGCTCTTTGGCTTAGATCTCTCTGGCTTTCTGGGAACATTTGGGGAGCAATTTAAAAGCAGGTGCTTATAGTTCTTATTTTCAGAGTGACAACATGAACAAGAAGGCTGTTTAAGGCCTCTTTATTATATTAAGTTCAAATATCAAAAATCCAGTAGGCTAAAAAAAAAAAAACTTTCTACTTTGAACTCAATAATTTTGACAAATTGGCTGAGCCTTGTTTTCCAGGGAAATGATACATTTATCCATGATCCAAAAGGAAATCTGTTCCTTTTGTTTGTCAACGTGTGGTACAAATGTGTTTAGAGTGTGTGTTATGTATTTATTTTTGGGAGTGCTTATTACTGCGCCTTGTATCAAAGTATGCCTTGTATCAAATGAGTATGCCTTGTATCAAAGATGGGTGTTTCAACAGCAGATGTTTAAATTATATTTCCACTTTGTAGCAAGTAAAATTATTTTTGAGTTGTCAAAATAAATAAATATAGCAGTTTGAGTGATCTCTCCCAACTAGAATCTAACCTGAAGAAATTTAACATAAGACAAAAGAAAACATATTTTTTGGCACGTATAATAGGAAAGAATTACCTAATACACATAAAATACGGCCTTACTCAGCCAGTTTAAGTAGGATGAATACATGTGATACGAAGGGCATTTGGTGAGTGAGAATCTGAAGTTGTGGGGAAGTATCTTGAGAAGAGTGAGAGTAGGTAAGTGAAGATAGGTTTTTTTTTTAATCATTGAAAGCATTTTTGTGAAATGGTAGCTTGTAGCTGCACTCAACGTGTATGTTCTCCTTTGCTGGTGAGTTTTATATACAAATATTATTAAACTAGAGAAATAAGTAGTTGCTACATTATTATCAGTATAACTAATTATCTGTCGTTCATCTGTGGATTATCTACTTAGGTATAATCTGTGGCCATTTTTCACTTCTGGATGTAGTTGGTCCCAGTGTCCAGTATGCCCGCTCGCCACACTCATCTACTCAGGATATGTTGTAAACTACACTGGATCAACTATTTTTAAAATGAGTTCTTTATTCTGTGTTCCTTTTTAGACGACGCAAGTAGAAGATTATACCAACATGAAGGCTTTTTAGTGGGCTTAGTAAAACTCACATTTAGGACTATCAGAAAATTGGTTTTCTCAGCAAATTCTTCTAATTTAATTCATTTATGGTGGCCATAATTAAGGTAGGTTTGAGTTCAGTTGTTAAAAAAAAATACCACAGAAATCACACTGAACTCTGCCTCCATCTTGGCATTTACAAGAGGAAATTGGAATGAGGGTTAGCCTTAGAGAGTGTTAGGATATGTGTAGATGTGTGTGTGGAGGACAGATATATGTGTGTTGTGTGGAGGTGGTAAGATTCAGGGCCTAATTCTATTTCTCCAGAAAAAAAATCCCATTTCTTTTTGATCATTGGTTGTTGCCAATGCTTTGTAAGACAACAATATGATGAACACAGATTTACAGGAAATTAATACTACTTTTCAAATTTAATGTAGAAGTAGTGGGATTCTTTTATCTTTTGACTCAGACACCATACATCAGAAGCATGCAAACAAAGGAAATTGCTATAAATAATTTTTAAATGAAAATCTATAATAATAGTTGAAGTATAATTTGGAGTGTGTGCTGATGACATTATCTCAGTGACTTTATGATGAACTGTTATTGTGTATATATGTGTGTGTGTGTGTGTGAGTGTGTGTATTTGCTCATTACTTCATTTAATGGAATATAAATTAAGAGAATGCATCTGGAAGATGCTGGAGAAGGGTCATATTTTTTAAATTGTTGATATCTTTTGAAGTTAGTATCTAAATTCTGGGTATCTGATAATTTTAAGTAGGTTAAGTCCTGGAAATTCTGGGTAAATGAGCTTGCAAAAACCACAAGTACTTTTGCACCAACCTAATAGTATTTGAATCTAGAGTATCAAATAGACAGTATCCAGTTGGTAATCTGTGATGTATTCTCAGATCCAGATCCCCTCTCTGAATAGCATGAAGTCTCTTTTGGTGTTCAGTATGTGAATAGTTCCTTGATATTCCTCAGTTTCTGCATGTTTTGTCTTTCAGGGAGTTTGCCTGTGTAAATGGCTCTTAATTATCCATCCCAAGCACTTGCTTCCGATTTTGAATTATGGAATTAATTAATTTTCTTAATACTTCCTTTTATGACTTACTGTAAAATTACCCCAATAAGAAGGACTTTGTCCCTTAAATATTTGGAAAAATTTTTTGAGGCTAGATAAATGTAGAGGCAGTACAATATATTCTGTTCTTTACCTATAATTACCATAATTTTGTTCTGGGAAGTTGGTCTTATGAGTGTGATCATTCAATATCAGTGATTAGTACCTATGTACCACTGGCTGACTGCTCCTTGGGAGGACATATGGTCAAACTTTATTCCATTCTACAGGGGAGTAGATTACACCCCTGCCTGCGTTCAGCTAGCCGTCTTCTAGTGTCTTATGTTCATAATGAGAGACCATGAGATAAAGTGCAGAGACTTCAGGGCAAACTGTAGTTACAGCTATAAAAACAACAATTTAGTGGAGTGGAAAGAAGACTGGATAAAGACAGTCTGAAGACATGTCTGGTTGACAGTTTTGCCTTTAATTGACTTTGGCCAGGTAAGTCACTTAACTTTTATAATTTTTTTCCTTATGTTTACAATGAAGGGGTTCAATTTAGATAACCTGTAAGAGGTTTCAAGAGGTTCTAGGTTTTTCTAGTCCTAATATTCTATCATCCTATATCACTACTAACTACCAAATTATCAGCTTTTTGACAGTTATTGAAATACTCAAAAGTTTTATGCAAGTAAAATGATAGCCCAGGATATTGGCTGATTGGTTACTTGAGTAGTCAGTTGTGGAACTGTGCAGGATTCTGTTTTGGGACTTGTATTAGGGTTCTTAGGAGAAACAGTGCCAATAGGATACACACACACACAAACACACACACACAATATTCACGCATATAAATTGAGCAATTGGATCAAATGGTTATGGAGAGGTCTAGACTCAGGAGAACTAATGATATAGTTTCAGTTTGAGTCCAAAGGCCTGAGAACAGGAGAGTCAGTATAAGTTCCATTTTGAATCTAAGTCTGAAGACCAATGTCCCAGCTCAGAGACAGTCAGACAGAGGGAAAGAATTCTTGCTTTTTTAGCCTTTTATTTTATTCAGGCCTTCAACGGATTGGATAAGGCACACCCACACTGGGGACAGAAATCTGCTTTACTCAGTTTACTGATTCAGATGTTAATTTCATTCAGAAACACCTTCACAGACACACCCAGAAATAATATTTAATCAGTTATCTGGGGACCCTGTGGCCCAGTCAAACTGACACATAAAACTCATCATCATAGGATTGGAAGGCTCAACTATAAGAAGAACTTAGAAAAGACATCTTCGAAATTATCTTCTTCACTAGATGACTAAAATTGACGAGCTCTTTTACTTTTTTTGGTGAGTTATTGGAAATCATAGTACTGCCAAACATACTGAAATAGACCCCTTAGGATGTTCTCAGATAACAGTATGGCTCATGAGAAAAGCAACAGCTGATGAGAATACAAATATTTATGGAAATAAGATGATTAAATAAAAATTAGAGACAGATATGGGTGAGATGAAAATTTTTGGTAAAAATAAATTTTAAGTAAAAAAAATTATGTATTGATTAAAATAATCTTTCTTAAGCTAAGAGTTTTGGAAAATTACCAAATTCATTGGTCTTTTCAGTCATGCTTGTTCAGATAGATGGCAATCCTTCTTTACTACCGTTTTCTTCAACTCAGGAAGAAAAATGCAAATTCATCTATTGTTACAGCTTGGTAGTGTGCAAAGAATTCTGGGAGAGAAGTCAAAACACTCAAGCCAAAGACTGGTATTTCCACTTAAATAGGCATGTCACTTAATCTCTCTGTTCCTTAATACTTAAGGATATTTTTCTACCTTAATATCTTAATTCTGAAGATATTTTGTTTATAATCTCTTTGTACCTCATCTATAAAGTGGCAATAAACCAATAACTGTCCACCTAAGAAGCCATACAAACTTAAGATTTTGTTGTTTCTTTCCTTTATTATAGCCATCTCCCTCGTTTGTTTACTTTAAGCTTTTTATAGCAAGAACAAGAATCAGTGGAGTGACATTTACAGGATCCTCACTGCTTTTATTCTAAGTTAACATGATACTTTAATTGGAAATATTATGACATTTAAAATAAATTTAATTTTGTTTCATTTAAAGCTGAATGAAGAAAGGAAATAAGGCTGCTTTTATGCATTTTCCTTCGGAAATATCTAACTTTGAAAAAAGTGACTCTTTTTGAGCTACTTTCAGTATTAACTGCCCTCTCAGGAATCTCTTTATAATTTTTAGAAACCAAAATCTTCATGCTGAAAGATACTGCAATTCTACTTTAGAAAGAAATGATATGCCAATAGAAAGCTTAAAACCAAAAAGGGAGAGTGAAGATGGACTGGGAGAACACAATGGAAGTACAGTGGAAGAAGTGGGTGCAGAAACTAGGGTGCAGGTCCATCTTTCCCACTCCTTGAAGCTGGGCATGGTCATTGTGACTTGCTTTGTCCAACAAAATTCGGTAAAGTGACTTCATGCCAATTACAAACCTAGGCTTCAAAAGGCCTCATGCATTACTGTTTTTCCTTAGCCCAAATCCAGAAGAATAAATGAGTGCTCTTTTAATCCACTGAATTTTAAGGTGTTTATGCATCAAGAACTCACTGACGTGAGACTGTAAGTTTCTTTTGAATAAGGAGCATGTCTTACTCATATTTAGGTTGTCAGGGTATGGTGACCAGGTACTCAAGTGGCATATTTTGTGAAAAATATAATCGATACAGAAAGTTACAAAGAACAAAATAGTATCATCTGGAACCAACAAAGATAAATTGTTTTCATTTTTTCTTTCAATTTTATTATTAAAAGAATGCTCTTTTGTTTTCTTCCCCAGAGTCGGTCACTATCATGAATTTAGGATGTATCTTTATGATTCATGTTTTGATACTTTAACTATCTTAATGCATTTATAAATAGTATAATTGTGCTTTGTGCATATTAGAAATATTTGTATGTATATGCATTTGGTTCACATATTATTCTACAATCTGCTTTTTTATTCAGTATTGTTTTGTGATCTATATATGATGATATTCATAGTTTTAGGGTTGGGAACAGGCCCCCAAATCTGGCGATAAACTGGCCCCAAAACTGGCCATAAACAAAATTTCTGCAGCACTGTGACATGTTTGTGCTGGCTATGACGCCCACGCTGAAGGTTGTGGGTTTACTGGAATGAGGGCAAGGAACACCTGGCCCACCCAGGGTGGAAAACTGCTTAAGGCATTCCTAGGCCACCAACAATAGCATGAGCCATCTGTGCCTTAAGGACATGTTCCTGCTGCAGATAACTAGCTGGAGCCCATCCCTTTGTTTTGGCCCATCCCTTTGTTTCCCATTTTAGTTAATCTATAGTCTGTAGAAACAATGATTATCACTGGCTTGCTGTCAGTAAATGTGGGTAAAACTGTTCATGGCTCTCAGTTCTGAAGGCTGTCAGCTGCCTGATTTCCCACTCTACACTCCATATTTCTATGTGTGTGTCTTTAATTCCTCTAGCGCCACTGGGTTAGGGTCTCCACGACTGAGCTGGCCTCGGCAAGTGATGCCCATATGTGGGGCTCAAACCCAGGTCAAAGGGTCACTGGAGTGATGGTTGGAGAATGTGGAACTATGCTGGGGGACACCCGAGTACTCTTAAGCAATCCCTGTGGTGAGTAAGAAGCAGAGCTCAGAAACATCAGGGTAACAATGGGACAAGCGTGGGCTCTGGTTCGTTCTACCTTGGAACCTTTTCACACTAATGATGAGGAGGAAGGAGAGTATAATGAAGTAATATAAGAGGTGACAGAGCAGGTTTGTTTGCCAGCTAAAGCTAAAGTGGCAAAGGAGGGAGAGGTTTGTCCCAACCCTTCTGCACCCTCTCATTATTTTGAAGAAAAAGAGTGGCCTGACCCTCCAGATCTTTCTTTTCTGGAGGACACTGGGTGAAAAGTAGTTGCCCCAGTGACTGTTCGGGCAGTGCCTCAAGCGACTGCTCTCAGTTCTATTCAGGCAGGAATCCAGCAAGCTAGGAGAGAGGGTGATATAGAGGCTTGGCAGTTCCCTGTTAGAATACACCCCCTAGATCAATAGGAAATATTATAGCTACATTTGAGCCTTTTCCTTTTAAACTACTCCAAGAATTTAAAAAAGCTATTAATCAATATGGACCAGGTTTTCTTTTTGTAATGGGACTGTTAAAGAATGTTGCTGTCTCCAGTCAGATGATGCCAGTGGGGACAGCAGGATTACTTCTAGGTAGATCTAGTTTAAATTTAAAAAGAGTGCAAGTACATACAGGAGTCATTGATTCAGATTACAATGGGGAAATTCAAACTGTTATATCTACTTCTGTTCCCTGGAAAGCAGAGCTAGGAGAGCGTATAGCACAGCTCCTGATTATGCCATATGTGGAATGGGGGAAAAGTGAAATTAAACGAACAGGGATTTGAAAGCACAAATAAACAAGGCAAGGCAGCTTATTGGGTAAATCAAATTACTGATAAATGTCCTACCTGTGAAATAACTATTCAGGGAAAGAAATTTAAAGGTTTGGTAGATACAGGAGTGGACATTTCAATCATTTCTCTACAGCACTGGCCATCCGCATGGCCAATTCAACCCATTCAGTTTAACATAGTTGGAGTTGGTAAAGCCCCTGAAGTATATCCAAGTAGTTATATTTTATCAGAGTAGTTGTATTTTGCATTGTGAAGGACCTGATGGACAGCCTGGGACTATTCAACCAATTATAACTCTGTACCTATAAATTTATGGGGAAGATATTTATTGCAACAATGGGGAGCACAAGTTCTTATTCCAGAGCAATTATACAGCCCTCAAAGTCAACATATGATTCATGAAATGGGGTATGTCCCTGGTATGGGACTAGGAAACAATTTGTGAGGTTTGAAGGAACCACTTCAAGCGGAAAGACAAAGTTCCTGCCAGGGTTTAGGATATCATTTTTGATGGCGGCCATTGTTAAGCCTCCAGAACCTATACCTTTAAAATGGTTAAAGGGTAAGCCGATTTGGATAGAACAATGGCCACTGAGTAAAAGAAAAACTGGAGGCTTTAGAGGACTTAGTTACTGAACAATTAGAAAAAGGACACATAGCTCCAACATTTTTCCCCCTGGAATTTTCCAGTCTTTGTTATTAAGAAAAAATCAGGTAAATGGAGAATGTTAACTGACTTAAGAGCCATTAATTCAGTTATACACCTTATGGGGGCATTACAGCCAGGACTGCCTTCTCTTGCTATGATTCCAAAAAATTGGTCTTTAATAGTCATAGATTTAAAAGACTGTTTCTTTACTATCCCCTTAGCTGAGCAAGACTGTGAATGGTTTGCATTTACAATTCCTGCAGTAAACAACCTGCAGCCTGCTAAGTGTTTTCATTGGAAAATGTTGCCACAAGGCATGTTAAATGGTCCAACAATTTGCCAGACTTATGTAGGGCAAGCAATTGAACCTGCTGATAAAAAATTTTCACAGTGTTACATTATTCATTATATGGACCATATACTTTGTGTTGCCCCACTCGAGAAATACTACTCCAATGTTATGATCACTTGCAAAACTTGGTTTCTCATGCTGGTTTAATTATAGCTCCTGACAAAATTCAGACTACTACTCCTTACTCCTACTTGGGGACCTTAGTAAATGACACTACAATAGTGCCACAGAAAGTAACCATACATAGGGATCAATTAAAAACATTAAATGACTTTCAGAAATTACTAGGGAACATCAACTGGATACGATCTGCTCTAGGCATTCCTACCTATGCCATGAGTAATCTATTTTCTGTCCTTGGAGGAGATCCTAGTCTCACTAGCTCTCAGCAATTAACAAAGGAGGCTGAGGCAGAGTTACAGCTAATGGAGAAACAAGTGCATAAGACTCAAATAAATAGAATAGGTCAAGAAAAGACTCTAGATTTGCTAATTTTTTCAACTCAGCATTCACCTACTGTTGTTATTGTCCAAGAGCGGGACTTAGTAGCATGGCTTTTTCTTCCACATACCAATTCATGCACTCTTAACTCCTTATTTGGATCAAATCGCTACAGTGACAGGAACTGGGAGAACTCAGATTGTTAAATTACATGGATATGATCCTGGAAAAATTATTGTCCCTCTCACAAAGGCACAAATATATCAAGCTTTTATAAATAGTCTTACTTGGCCAACCCATTTAGCTGACTGTGTGGGTATTCTCAATAACCATTTTCCTAAAAAAAACTTGTTTCAATTTTTGAAATTAATTGGATTCTCCCTAAAATAACTAAATTTAAACCAATTGAAGGTGCTGAAAATGCCTTCACAGATGGGTCTAGTAATGGTAAAGCTTCTTATTCTGCCTCGAAAGGTAAAGTTTTTCCAACGCCCTATACTTCAGCTCAAAAAGCGGAGCTTGTAGCTGTAATTGAGGTATTGACTGCTTTTGATATGCCTATTAATGTGATTTCTGATTCTTCATACATGGTTCATTCTACACAGTTAGTTGAAAATGCTCAGTTACAATTTCATACAGATGAATAACTGATGTTTTTATTTATCCAATTGCAAGCAACAGTTAGGAGTAGAGTGCACCCTTTTTACATTACTCATATTAGGGCTCATACACCTCTCCCAGGACCTTTGAGTGCAGGGAATCAAATGGCTGATGGCCTAGTTGCTACTGCAATGTCTAATGCCAGACACTTTCACAATTTAACCCATGTTAATGCCTCTGGTCTCAAAAGCAGATACAGCATTACCTAGAAGGAAGCTAAAGCTATTATCTAGCGATGCCCAACTTGCCAAATGGTGCATTCGTCGTCTTTTACAGGAGGAGTTAATCCTCGAGGATTGGAACCTAATTCTCTTTGGCAAATGGATGTCACACATGTTCCCTCATCTGGGAGACTAGCTTATGTACATGTATGTGTAGATACATTTTCCCACTTTGTCTGGGCTACATGCCATCAGGAGAGTCTTCTGTCCATGTTAAACGTCACCTTTTGCAGTGTTTTCCAGTGATGCACATTCCAGCTTCTACTAAAACGGACAATGCCCCAGGCTATACTAGCCAAGCTGTAGCTACATTTTTCTCTATATGGAATATTAAACACATTACTGGTATCCCATGTAATTCTCAAGGACAAGCCATAGTGGAAAGAATGAATCTCTCCCTGAAACAGCAGTTGCAAAAGCAAAAAGGGGGAAATAGGGACTATGGGACAACCCATATGCAATTGAATCTAGCATTATCGACTTTAAATATTTTGAGCCTGCCTACAGGCCAGATGCTATCAGCAGCTGAACAGCATCTACAGAAACCAGCTGCAAAGACAGAAGCAGAACAACTGGTTAGGTGGAGAGATCTGATAACAGAAAGTTGGGAAGTAGATAAAATAATAACTTGGGGTAAAGGTTATGGTTGTGTTTCTCCAGGCCAGAACCAGCAGCTGATTTGGATACCATCAAGACACCTGAAATCTTATCATGAGCCAGATGCCGAGGAAGAGATTCCAGGAGGATCCTGAGGACCCCCCAGTTGCAGCCATGTTGAGACTAATGTTGAGGAGGACCCCAACTGTCACAAGCAACACCCATCAAACACAGCCACCTACCTGGGGACAGATCAAGAAGCTGTCACAGATGGCAGAAGAAAATCTGAGGAAAGCGGGACAACCAGTCACAATGAGTAATTTAATGATAGCTATGATAGTGGTGATCACCATTGCCATGAGTGTTCCTTCAACAAGGACTGGCACAGAGAACAATTATACTTATTGGGCATATTTATCAATCTTGGCTGGCAATAATGCCTGGATGTTATCACTCTGTGAAACAGTTATACATGCTTTCTGATCTCAGTATTTACCATAATAAATCTGCTCCTATAATTGAGGCATACCACCCTCAAAAACCTATTTGTAAACAGAAGTGGACCTGGCCAGAAATAATGAATGTACTTGTTTAGGAAGATTGCATTGCAGAACAGGCAGAGGTGCTGTGCAATGATTCCTATGGAATCATTATTGATTGGTCCCCTAAGGGGATGTTAGCTTAAATTGCACCTCTCAGTCTGCGTGCCATGGCCACACTATGTTCAGCTGGTCTGAACAAAATGGTCAGATTGTAGAAATGATAAGAAGTATGACAAGAGTTCCTATTATCTGGAAACATGGCGGTATAGTGGCACCTCAACCACAAATGATATGGCCTGCTGTAGGAGCTAAGCATAAGGATTTGTGGAAACTATTAATGGCTCTTAATAATATGAAAATTTGGGAAAGAATAAAAAAGCATCTAGAAGGACACTCTGCAAACTTGCCTTTGGATATTGCACAATTAAAAGAACAAATATATAAAGCCTCCCGGGCACACGTGACTTTAATGCCAGGAACTGGAGTGCTTGAAGGAGCTGCAGACAGATTAGCAGCTAGTAACCCATTAAAACGGATAAAAACACTTGGAGGCTCTGTGATTTCAATGATGATTGTGCTTTTAATCTGTGTTGTTTGTCTTTGTATAGTCTGCAGATGCAGATCCCAACTCCTGTGAGAAGTAGCTCACCGTGATAAAGCCAGCTTTGCTTTTATCATCTTGCAAAAACAAAAAGGGGAACATGTTGGGAACAGGCCCCCAAATCTGGCCATAAACTGGCCCCAAAACTGGCCATAAACAAAATCTCTGCAGCACTGTGACATGTTTATGATGGCCATAATGCCCACACTGAAGGTTGTGGGTTACCGGAATGAGGGCAAGGAACACCTGGCTCACTGAGGGCAGAAAACCACTTAAGGTGTTCCTAAGCCAGAAACAATAGCGTGAGTGATCTGTGCTTCAAGGACATGTTCCTGCTACAGATAACTAGTCAGAGCCCCGCCCTTTGTTTCAGCCCATCTCTTTGTTTCCCATTTTAGTTTATCTATAATCTATACAAACAATGCTGTCACTGGCTTGCTATCAATAAACATGTAGGTAAAACTCTGTTTGTTGCTCTGAGTTCTGAAGACTGTTAGCCCCCTGATTTCCCACTCCACACTCTGTATTTCTATGTGTGTGTCTTTAATTCCTCTAGCACCGCTGGGTTAGGGTCTCCATGACCGAGCTGGCCTCAGCATTTAGTTTATTTGTTGTATTGGATATATGGTATTCATTTTTATGAATTGTTTATTCATCTATTCCCTTATTGATGAATATTTAGAATGTTTCCAGAATTTTGTACAAACAAATAAGGCTTCAGGGAACATTATTTACTTGTTTGGAAAAGACTCTTGCCTGGGACACATGTATAGGAGTTTCTCCAAGGTATGTATCAATGGTTAGAACTGCTGAGCCATAGAGTATTTCCATTGTCAACTTTATTAGAAATTGCCAGATTGTTCTCCAAAATAATTTTACTGAGTTACATTTCTATTTGAAGGATATGAGACTCTTTATGTCCTCACATCCTTGCCAAGTATTGGTAGGCTTGTTAGTTTTTGCTAATAGAATGGGTATGAAATAATTTGTGTGGTTTATTTTTATTTCACATTATTTCTGATTATAAGTGAGATCAGGCAACTTTCCAGATAGATATTTACCAGACATATATTTGGGCTGTTCTGTTAATTTGCTTATTTTTATCTGAATTATTTGCCTTTTTCTTTTTGCTTTCTTGGAATTCTTTATGTATTCTGGATACTTTCTTTGTTTATCACATGTGTTGCAAGTATTTTCCCCTTGTTAGTGTCTCCTCTTTTAATTTTTAAGGGTGTCTTTGGTAGTCAGCCTTTGAGAGGGCTCCCAGTGATCCCTACCTTTTGGTATTGATTACCTTGTGTAATCTCTTCTTCCTTGAATGTGGGCTATACTAAATAATTCACTTCTAAACAAATAGACCATAACAAAAGTGATGGCATGTCACTTCTGAGAGTAGGTTATGAAACAACTGTGGATTCCATCTTGGGTTCTCTCTTTCTCAATCTTATGCATGCACATTTTACTTGCTCTGGTGGAAGCTATGTAATAAGTAGCTTTATTCAGAGACCCATATTGTGAGAAACTGAAGTCTTTTGCCAAACAGCCACATGAATGAACATGGAAGCAGATCATTCAGCCCCAGCTGAGTCTTCAGCAACTGTAGCCTGGCCAACACTTTGACTGCAAACTTACAGGAAACCCTAAGCCAGAATCTGGAGCTATGCCTTTTCAGATTCCTGACTCTCAGAAACAGTGAGAGATAATAAATATTTGTGTTTTAAGCAGGAAAATTTTGGGGATGATGTGTTAAGCAGCAATAGATAACTAATACAGTATGTTTTATCATATTCCTGCTAAGGATGTGATCTTGTTCTTTTTTATGGCTGCATAGTGTTCCATGGTGTATATGGGCCATGTGTGTATGGACCACATTTTCTTCAGTCTTCCACTAAGGGGCATTTAGGTTGATTCCATGTCTTTGCTATTGTGAGTCTTCGAAAGCTTTTTCTCATGTATTTCTTTGTTTTGTGGCACTTTCAAATTGACTATGGTATAACAAGGTTTTATATTTTTGTCAGATAATCTTGTTGAAATGTCAACAACAATGTTGAATTTACTTATTTATTTTAATATCTTATTGACTTCTTGGAGTTCTTATGTAAACAAATGTCATCAGCAAATAATGACCATTTCATGTCTGCCATTCTGATATGTTTTTAAAATCTGCTTTATTGGGATATGATTTATGTTCAAAAAATTAATCAAAGTTTTGATGGATTTTGATGTATTTGTATTGTGTGTTATTACCACTACAATCATGATATGAGTGTTTCTACCACCACCCAAATCCTTCATCCCCTTTTGTACTCAATTCCTTCCCCATGTTGTTGGCCCCAGGCAACCACCAATCTACGTTTTAACACTATTATAACACTATAACTTTTTGTTTTATTCTTCTTTTTAAAAATTTTTATTTTCTTGTGGTAAGAATGAACACTAAGCATGAGATCTTCCCTCTCAATTTTTTAAAATGTATAATGCAGTATTGTTCACTATAGGTACAATGATGTACAGCAGAGCTTTTTCATCTGGTTTAATGGAAATGTTATGCCCGTTGATTAGTAACTTCCCATTTCCCTATCTATTCAGCCCCTGGCAACCACCATTTCACTCTTTGAATCTATGGATTTGATTATTTTAGATACCTTTTATAAGTGGAATCATTCAGTGTTTGTGTGACTGGTTTATTTTACTTAGCATAATGTCCCCAAGGTTCATCCATGTTGTCGTGTGTTACAGAGTTTTTTCTTTTGTAAGGCTGAATAGTATTCCATTGCATATATATTCCACACATTCTATATTCATTTATTTCCCAATAGGCATTGAGGTTGTTCCTACATCTTGGCTATTACATAAATGTAATACTGCTGCAATGAACATAGTAGTGCTAATAGCTCTTCAAGTTTCTGATTTTTGTTCTTTTGTGGAAATACTCAGAAGTGGGATTCTGGATCATACAGTAATTTTATTTTAATTTTTTTGAGAAACCTCCACATTGTTTTTCATAGCAGCTGAAGCATTTCACATTCCTGCTGAGAGTATGCAAGGGTTCCAATTTCTCCATATCCTCACCAACACTACTTGTCTTTTGTTTTTTTGATGATAGCCATCCTGATTTTTTTGATGATAGCCATCCTGATTGTTTTTTTTGACGATAGCCATCCTATGGTATCAAGATACCATAAAATTGTATCTTGTTGCAGTTTTGATCTGCATTTTCCTGATAATTAGTGATATTGGGCATTTTTTCATATACTCATGACCATTTGTATGTCTTTTACCCATATATTAATGAGGTTGTTTGATTTTGTTTTGCTATAAATTATAGGACTTCTCTATATATTTCCTGCACTATATATTTTAGACATTATCACCCCCACCTTATCAGATATATGGTTTGCAAATATTTTCTTCCATTCCATAGTTTTCCTTTTCACTTCACTGATTGTTTTTATTGCTGTGTAAACACTTTTTAGTTTGATGTAGTCCCACTAAGTTATTTTTGATTTTGTCTCTGCTTTTGATGTCATATCCATTAAATCATTGCCAAGGCCAATGTCATAAAGCTTTTCCCCTATGTTTTCTTCTAAAAGTTTTACAGTCTCAGTTTTTATATTTATTTGTTTAATTCATTTTAAGTTGATTTTTGTGTATGTTGTAAGACAACGTTCCATTTTCATTGTTTTGCATGTGTATATCCAGTTTTCCCAACACCATTTGTTGAGACTATTCTTTCCTTATTGTGTATTCTTGTCACCTTGTGGAAGATCAGTTCACCATGTATTCTGCAGTTTATTTCTGGGTTCTATATTCTGTTCTATTTGTCTGTATGTCTGTCTTTAAGATAGTAACATACTGTTTTGATTAGTAGCTTTTTGATATATTTTAAAATCAGGGAATGCTATGCCTCCAACTTTATTCTTCTTTCTCAAGATTACTTTGGCTATTTGGGGTCTTTTGTGGTTTCATATATATTTTAGGATTGTTTTTTCTATTTCTTTTGTGGTTTCATATACATTTAGGATGGTTTTTTCTATTTCTATTCTTTCTATTTCTGTAAAAAATGCCATGGGGACTTTTGTAGGGATTTCATTGTAGGGAAATTGTAGGGATTTAATTGAATCTCTAGATCACTGTGAGTGGTATAGACATTGTAACAATATTGACTTCCAATCCATAAACAGGGATGACTTTTTTAATGCTATAGTTTGAACTCTAAAAATATTTCATGTAAATATATATATTTATATAAAAGATGAATATATAAACATATATAATATAATATATAAAACATATATAAGATATAAACATATCTTATTTATCTATAGTGTAATGTGAGACTATAACTTTATTTTCTCTAAATGTATATCTAATTGTTGATTGTTACTTACTGATGATTACTTTTTCCCTCTGATTTGAAATATCACCCAAAACAAACATATATATATGTATCACACATACACAGTTCACACAATATACACACACTCACATAAAGTACATGTATTTCTGTTTTTATATGTATAAACTATATACATAGTTTATATATAATATATAGTTATATATTCTATATAATTTTAAATATATATATAAAATTTTAAACTATATGTAATATATAAATTGTGTATTGACATATATTAATATATAGTATAATATATAATGTGTAGAGTTTTTGTTATAATATATAAATTATATATTATATATAAATTATATATATATTATATATATGTATATAAAATGTGTAGTCTTTTTGTCTGACTTATTTGACTTAGCCTAGTGTTTTGAGATTCCTGACGTACTAAGTATTTCAGTAGATGGTTCTTTTTATTGCTGATTAATATTCCATTATACGGACATACTACAATCTGTTTATCCATAGAAGATTGATATTTGAATTGTTTTCAGATGGTGACTGATAAAAATAATGCCCCCGTGATGATTTAAATTCAAGTCTTTGCATGGACATATATTTTCATGTTTCTTGAGTCAAATGGTAATACATGTTTTGCTTTCTAAAACACTGCCAAACTTTTCCCCAAATGGTTGTACCACTTTGTATTCCCACCAACAGTTTATTTTAGTTGCAGGTGTTCCAACATCCTTGCCAAACTTTGGTTTTATCAGTTTGAATTTTATCCACTCTAATGGATATGTAGGATTGTCTCACTGTGGTTTTATTTGCATTTCCCTAATGATCAATAATGTTGAGTTTTTTTCTTGGCTAATTTGCCATACATTTTTTTTTTTGTTGGCACAGTATCTACTTAAAACTATTGCCATTTAAAAATTGAGTTGCATGTGTTCTTATTATTTAGTTGCAAGAGGTTCTTACATTTTATTTTTACAAGTCTTTCATCAAATATATGCTTTGCAAATATTTCTCCCAGCCTGTGGCTTAATTTTTTACTTTATTAACAGTGTTTTAATAGTATCTTTTAAAGAGCAAAACATTTAATTTTGATATAATGTATTTATGACTCTTTTGTAATTGTGCTATTTGTATCCTATGTAAGAAATCTTTGACTAATTCAAGCTTGCTAAGATTTCTCATATGTCTTATTCTGGAACTTTTATAATTTTGGTTACCTTTAGGTCTGTATTCCATTTCAAGTGAATTTTTGTATATGGTGTGAGGTACAGCTCAAAGAGCTATTTTTTTGCATTTGGATACTTGTGCAAGTGCCATTTGTTGAAAAGACTTACTTCTCCTTTGAATTGCATTAATATTTATCAAAAATGAATTACCATAGAGGTGTGGGTCAATTTTTGGACTTTCTATTCTGCTTCATTGGTATGAGATAATTTACCTTTTTTTTTGGAGATGGAGTCTCGCTCTGTCACCCAGGCTGGAGTGCAGTGGCGTGATCTCTGCTCACTGCAAGCCCTGCCTCCCAGGTTCATGCCATTCTCCTGCCTCAGCCTCCCGAGTAGCTGGGACTACAGGCGCCCATGACCATGCCCAGCTAATTTTTTGTATTTTTAGTAGTGATGGGGTTTCACCGTGTTAGCCAGGATAGTCTCAATCTCCTGACCTCATGATCCATCCACCTCGGCCTCCCAAAGTGCTGGGATTACAGGCATGAGCCACCGTGCCCGGCCAACAAATTACCTTTTTTTTTTTTTTTTTTAAATTATACTTTAAGTTCTAGGGTACATGTGCACAACGTGCAGGTTTGTTACATATGTATACATGTGCCATGTTGGTGTGCTGCACCCATTAACTCATCATTTACATTAGGTATATCTCCTAACGCTATCCCTCCCCCCTCCCGCCACCCCATGACAGGCCCTGGTGTGTAATGTTCCCCTTCCTGTGTCCATGTGTTCTCATTGTTCAATTCCCACCTATGAGTGAGAACATGCGGTTTGGTTTTTTGTCCATGTGATAGTTTGCTGAGAATGATGGTTTCCAGTTTCATCCATGTCCCTACAAAGGACATGATCTCATCCTTTTTTATGGCTTCATAGTATTCCATGGTGTATATGTGCCACATTTTCTGAATCCAGTCTATCATTGATGGACATTTGGGTTGGTTCCAAGTCTTTGCTATTGTGAATAGTGCCACAATAAACATATGTGTGCATGTGTCTTTATAGCAGCATGATTTATAATCTTTGGGTATGTACCCAGTAATGGGATGGCTGGGTCAAATGGTATTTGTAGTTATAGATTCTTGAGGAATCACCACACTGTCTTCCACAATGGTTGAACTAGTTTACAGTCCCACCAAAAGTGTAAAAGTGTTCCTATTTCTCCACATCCTCTCCAGCACCTGTTGTTTCCCAAGGAACAACCGGTACCAGCCACTGCAAAAACTTGCCAAATTGTAAAGACCATCAATGCTAGGAAGAAACTGCATCAACTAACGAGCAAAATAACCAGCTAACATCATAACGACAGGATCAAATTCATACATAACAATATTAACCTTAAATGTAAATGGGCTAAATGCTCCAATTAAAAGACACAGACTGGCAAATTGGATAGAGTCAAGACCTATCAGTGTGCTGTATTCAGGAGACCCATCTCACGTTCAGAGACATACATAGACTCAAAATAAAGGGATGGAGGAAGATCTACCAAGCAAATGGAAAACAAAAAAAGGCAGGGGTTGCAATCCTAGTCTCTGATAAAACAGACTTTAAACCAACAAAGATCAAAAGAGACAAAGAAGACCTTTACATAATGGTAAAGGGATCAATTCAACAAGAAGAGCTAACTATCCTAAATATATATGCACCCAATACAGGAGCACCCAGATTCATAAAGCAAGTCCTGAGTGACCTACAAAGAGACTTAGACTCTCACACAATAATGGGAGACTTGAACATCCCACTGTCAACATTAGACAGATCAATGAGACAGAAAGTTAAAAAGGATATCCAGGAATTGAACTCAGCTCTGCACCAAGTGGACCTAATAGACATCTACAGAACTCTCCACCCCAAATCAACAGAATATACATTCTTGCCAGCACCACATCACACTTATTCCCAAATTGACCACATACTTGGAAGTAAAGCACTCCTCAGCAAATGTAAAAGAACAGAAATTATAACAAACTGTCTCTTAGACCACAGTGCAATCAAACTAGAACTCAGGATTAAGAAACTCACTCAAAACCGCTCAACTACATGGAAACTGAACAACCTGCTCCTGAATGACTACTGGGTACATAACGAAATGAAGACAGAAATAAAGATGTTCTTTGAAACCAGTGAGAACAAAGACACAACATACCAGAATCTCTGGGACACATTTAAAACAGTGTGTAGAGGGAAATTTATAGCACTAAATGTCCACAAGAGAAAGCAGGAAAGATCTAAAATCGACACCCTAACATCACAATTAAAAGAACTAGAGAAGCAAGAGTAAACACATTCAAAAGCTAGCAGAAGGCAAGAGATAACTAAGATCAGAGCAGAACTGAAGGAGATAGAGACACAAAAAACCCTTCAAAAAATCAGTGAATCCAGGAGCCGGTTTTTTTGAAAAGATCAACAAAATTGATAGACCACTAGCAAGACTAATAAAGAAGAAAAGAAAGAAGACTCAAACAGTCACAATAAGAAATGATAAAGGGGATATCACCACTGATCCCACAGAAATACAAACTATCATCAGAGAATACTATAAACACCTCTATGCAAATAAACTAGAAAATCTAGAAGAAATGGATAAATTCCTTGACACATACACCCTCCCAAGACTAAACGAGGGAGAAGTTGAATCTCTGAATAGACTAATAACAGGCTCTGAAATTCAGGCAATAATTAATAGCTTACCAACCAAAAAAAGTCCAGGACCAGACGGATTCACAGCCAAATTCTACCAGAGGTACAAGGAGGAGCTGGTACCATTCCTTCTGAAACTATTCCAACCAATAGAAAAGGAGGGAATCCTCCCTAACTCATTTTATGAGGCCAGCATCATCCTCATACCAAAGCCTGGCAGAGACACAACCAAAAAGGAGAATTTTAGACCAATATCCCTGATGAACGTCAATGCAAAAATCCTCAATAAAATACTGGCAAACCGAATCCAGCAGCATACCAAAAGCTTATCCACAATGATCAAGTAGGCTTCATCCCTGGGATGCAAGGCTGGTTCAACATACACAAATCAATGAACATAATCCAGCATATAAACAGAACCAAAGACAAAACCACTTGATTATCTCAATAGATGCAGAAAAGGCCGTTGACAAAATTCAGCAGCCCTTCATGCTAAAAACTCTCAATAAATTAGGTATTGATGGGATGTATCTCAAAATAATAAGAGCTGTCTATGACAAACCCACAGCCAATATCATACTGAATGGGCAAAACCTGGAAGCATTCCCTTTGAAAACTGGCACAAGACAGGGATGCCCTCTCTCACCATTCCTATTCAACATAGTGTTGGAAGTTATGGCCAGGGTAATCAGGCAGGAGAAGGAAATAAAGGGTATTCAATTAGGAAAAGAGGAAGTCAAATTGTCCCTGTTTGCAGATGACATGATTGAATATTTAGAAAACTCCATCGTCTCAGCCCAAAATCTCTTTAAGCTGATAAGCAACATCAGCAAAGTCTCAGGATACAACATCAATGTGCAAAAATCACAAGCATTCTTATACACCAATAGCAGACAAACAGAGAGCCGAATCATGAGTGAACTCCCATTCACAATTACTTCAAAGAGAATAAAATACCTAGGAATCCAACTTGCAAGGGATGTGAAGGACCTCTTCAAGGAGAACTGCAAACCACTGCTCAATGAAATAATAGAGGACACAAACAAATGGAAGAACATTCCATGTTATGGATAGGAAGAATCAATATTGTGAAAATGGCCATACTGCCCAAGGTAATTTATAGATTCAATGCCATCGCCATGAAGCTACCAATGACTTTCTTCACAGAATTGGAAAAAACTACTTTAAAGTTCATATGTAATGAAAAAAGAGCCCGCGTTGCCAAGACAATTCATAAGCCAAAAGAATAAAGCTGGAGGCATCACGTTACCTGACTTCAAACTATATTACAAGGCTACAGTAACCAAAACACCATGGTACTGGTATCAAACAGAGGTATAGACTAATGGAACAGAACAGAGCTCTCAGAAATAATGCCACACATCTACAACCATCTGATCTTTGACAAAGCTGACAAAAACAAGAAATGGGGAAAGGATTCCCTATTTAGCAAATTACCTTTTTAACTGTCAAATATAAGAAGAAAATTAGAGAGGTTACTTTCATAGCTTAAAAATGTTTATCTATTTAATCTTTCTGGAAATCTTATTTATCTATAGTGTAATATGAGACTGTAACTCTATTTTCTCTAAATGTGTATCGAATTGTTGATTGTCACTTATTGAAGATTACTTTTCCTCTCTGATTTGAAATATCATCCTAAACAAACATATATATATATATCACACACACCTCACACAATATACAGACACTCACATAAAGTACATGTATTTCTGTTTTTAGGCTGTCAATTTTGTCCTGTTGCTCTGCTTTTCTAGTACTGAACCAATTTCCTGCACTAATATGCTGGTTCCATGTACATTACTCTGGCTCTGATTTATGGTAGAGAAAATCCTTAAATATTCCTGTTTTTCAAAAATTTCTTGGCTATCATTTCACATTTACTCTTCCAACTGATCTTTCTGCATCTTGAAAAAATATATTGCTCCATGATTTTGTTCCTCAGTAGAAAACTGCTGATACTTTCCTTTAGAGAAAGGGTATGATTGATTTTTTCATCTTATGCACATAGAGAGAAAAGGACTCCACAGGCTATAAAGGAATCAGGCAGAACAGATTTGGGCATGCCTTCACAGTGTAAACAAATCTGTCTACAGATGTGGTTCTGAAATAATGTGTTTAATAATAATACACTGTAATTGATGTGGTGCCCTGTGGCCTCTAGGCATCCAAAGAACTATAACTCAAAGTGTGTTTTCCAAAGCAAAGAACAGAAGGGTTTAATAAGGACCAGAGCTGTAGAACGGCTTGACTTCCTACATCTCCTACCATATGATTTAGAAATATGGTATAAAGTATGTGAAACTAGAAGATGCATCAGATCTAATTAGAATTTCCTGATGATCTTGTGAGTGTAGGATCTTCTGCATTAATAGCTGCAAACTGCTTTTCGCTAGTCTTTTTTTCATCAAGTCAAATCTTAACACCAAAAAGGAATTTTGATCGGTACACTGAATCTAAATTTTTTTGGCTTCTATTAAATCTTCAGCATTATCTATAAGTAATCTTTTGGGACATGTTTCCCTTAAATGCTAAGCTACCAGTAATAGAAGTTATTTCCCTGGCTTGAGATTCCATGATGTAAATACAGATGTACATCTTTCATCAGGTTGTGTATCTACCATCATACATTAATAATAACCATGATATCATTGTCTTTTAGAGAGGGAGACATATATGCTGTCCGTCTGGTAGGCTATAATGCTATTGGGACCTATTGCAATAGGAGTTAGGGTTTGGGGAGGAGTGCCAGTGAGTGGGCCCACAAGGTCATGGGGTCAGAGTTAGAAACAGGATCGTTTACAAACTCCAAATACAGTCTGTGTCCAGGGAGAGATTTTTTCACTTTACATTATTATATGCATATGCATATTTCAAATATAGAATATTTTATATACATACCATAATATAGTAAGTACATACCATCTCCCTATTTGACTTTCTAATATTTTTCTCTTTTCAAAAATCTGATAAGTACATTAAAACATATTATTAAATTGTTTACCGGAAGTGTTTTACAATTTTCCATTCTGCTAGCAGACAACATATAAAACTATCAGATATGATACACCATGATAAACAACAGCTTTTAAATAAGTGTTTTAATTTAATTAATAAAATTTCTTTGTTTTATTTTACATTTTTATTACTAGGAAGTTTATGCATATTTATTTTGGCTTATCACTTATATTTCTTCTTTTGTGCAGACAATTGCTGCGTAGGTATTATTTACGAGTTAGTGGGTGCAGCGCACCAGCATGGCACATGTATACATATGTAACTAACCTGCACAATGTGCACATGTACCCTAAAACTTAAAGTATAATAATAATAAAAAAATAGATTTAGAAGAGTGGTTTAGAATTTACAAGATGAATAAGGGAGAAAGGATATTCTTGGCAGAGAGTGAATCCCTTAGAAAGTCCATAGATGTGCATAAAACATAAGGAACTGTGGTGCGGAATATAATATCTTAGATAATATCTTGGTCTTTGTGTTTTTTCTTTTAAAAACATTTATTTTTATTCTTAAAATTTAATTTTATAATTGACAAGTAATAATTATATATATTCATGTGGTACATAGTGATGTTTTGATACATATAATGTATAGTTATCAGATCTGTGTAATCAGCATATCTATCATCTCAAATATTTATCATTTCTTTGTGTTAGGAACATTCAATACCCTCCTTCTAGCTACTTGAAACTATGTATTCTTGTTAATTATAGTAATTCTACAATGGCATGAAACACTAGAACTTATTCTTTCTACATAGCTATGATTTTGTATTCTTTAACAAATCTCATCCTTTCCCTGTCTTCTCCCTACCCTTCCCAACTTCTAGTATCCTCTGTTCTACTTTTTCACTCTGAGACCAACTTTTTTTTAAGCTTCCACCTATGAATGAGAACATGTGGTGTTTAACTTTCTCCCATTTCCATTCACATTGCATTGAATGACAGTATTTCATTCTTTTTTATTGCTGAATAGTATTCCATTGTGTATATATACCATATTTTCTTTATCTATTAATCTGTTGTTTGACATCTAGGTTGATTTTTTATCTTGGTTATTGTGAATAGTGCTTCAGTAAACATAGAGGTAAAGATATCTTTTCAATATAATGATTTCTTTTCCTTTGTATAAATGCCCAATAGTGGGATTTCTGGATCGTATGGTCTTTCTATCAGTAGATTTTAAGGAACCTCCATATTGTTTTTTATATATAAGCAGGTGTACTAGTTTACATTTCTACCAACAGCATATAAGAGTTCCCTTTTCTCTGCATCCTCACCAGCATTTGTTATTTTTTATCTTTTTGATAAAAGCTGTTGTAATGGATAAGATGATGTCATTGTCATTTTGATTTGCATTTCCCTGATATTTAGTGATGTTAAACTTTTTTATATCTTTTTTGGTCATTTGCGTGTCTTATTGATTTGTAGAAACTCTTTATGTAACAAATATGTTAATACTTTAATCTTAGCTACTGCACAATCTTCCAGTGTATTTTTTTATTTTTCACAAATGATTTATGGGCCCAACAAAATATCATGAGAAAGAGAAGTCATTTTATGTATTTATTTATTATGTAATACTTTTTGAAGATGTATTATTTCTGGACAATATTCTTGTCTGTGAGGATATAGGAATACACAAACCAAACAAAATTTCTCACTTTGAAGTGCTCACATTCTAGTTGAGAGAGAGAGGAAGAGCGCAAGAACAAAAAAACAAAAATAAATACATAATATGTCATGTGGTGATAAATATCATAAAGAAAAATGTAATCAGAATATGGGGTTATGTGGCTGGAGCAGTGAGTAAGGGGATAATGGAAGGTGGTGACTTCAAAGAGGAAGCAGGAGGGCAAACTAAACGAGTTAGAGCCTTATAGGCAAGAATTGATTATACTTAAGAGCAAAAGCCACCAGAGGGTTCTGAGCAGAGGAATCATGTAATTTTTCTTGCATGACAAAAGGATCATTTTGGCTTAGACTTCAGGGGAGTCAAAGGTAGGAGCAAGGAGACCAATAGGAGGCTATTTCAATAGTCCAGAAGAAGAGATGTTACCTTGGTCCAGGGTAGTAGCCATGGAGGTAATAAGTGTTCAGGCTGGGCATGGCAGTGTGAACCAATAGCCCTAGCTACTTGGGAGGCTGAGGCAGAAGGATTGCTTTAGTCCAGGATTTGAGGCCGTGGTGTGTTATGATTGTGCCTGTGAATAACCACTGCACTGGGCAGCATAGCAAAACCGTCATCTCTAAAGAAAAAAAAAGTGTCAGATTTTGTATATTTCAAAGGCAGAGCTGAATGGATTTGTTCATGGTTTGGATGTGGGTATGAGAGAAAAAAATGTGTCAGGAATAATTCCACCATTTTGGGGAAAGTGTTAACTAATTCAAAGAATGGATTTGCCATTTATTGGAATGAGGAAATCATCCAAAATGGCATGTTTGTGGTGTTGGGGAAGGAAAGTAAGTGTTTGGTCTTGAACATGCACATTATACTTTGAATGTTTATTAGATATCACAGGAGATGTTAATTAGAAAATGAAATGAGTTGAAGTTCGGGGAGAGGTCTGGACTGGAGAACATTCACATGCAGATGGTATTTAAAGGCATGGGTCTGGATGAGATTACCTGAAGACTTAGAAGTCCAAGAACATTCTCTCTCTCTCTCTGTCTTTCTCTCTCTCTGTGTGTGTGTCTTTATCAACTAAACAATTGGCAAAAATCATATGCTATGAAACACAATTGGCTCCTTATCAAAAATTAATATTCCTCCCATTATCTCCATTTAAGATGAACATTAAAGTTTAGCTATATTAAGCAATTTTAGAATTATGGAATTTTAGAGTGACTTTGGAGGTAATTGTTTTATAGTTAAGGAAATTAAATCCCAGGAAGATCTTTCTCAAGGCCACAGTGTAGAAGGCTTTGCTAATAGTGTGATTTCTTCTTTATGCTTTTAATCCCTCTTGGAGTTTTTAACACTTGAGGGAATATATGAGTTTTATGTAACAAAGATAAGAATGATTCGAAAACAAAATATGCTGTTCAAATATTTCAGATCCATGTTATAATGGCATCAATATAACATGGATCTGAAAATTAGCCATTTGGAAATATCACCCAAAATTAATATTTGTTACTAGGTCCTTCAGCTGGGTTCCTAACCAAGCTCTTCATTTCTTTGTGCTTTATTACCTCCTATATATATCAGCAACCAGGTCACTTTTTCATTTTGAAAATAACCGCATGGCTATGATAGAAAAGGTGTTTTGTTCACTAAGAGAGAGAAACTATATGTAATGGATATCAGCGTTCAGCTATATTTCACATTGGATAAAAGCTGCCATGTTACTTCACAAACATTTATATGTGGTAGAGAATGGAGTTTTGGGCAACAAAATGTACTGCAAAGAATTAAGTCTGGATTGATGTCAAAATTTTCCACTAGGTTACTGGAGAAAATTAAAATATTTTCTTACTGTTCATTGTGCTTTTCTATACAGGAGAGAAAATATTTTTCTCTCCTCATGTTTTTCTACAGCGATTTGCATTCCACTCGCAAGGGGGAAGTAGTATTGGTGTAATCCTTCCAGCTTCCATCTGCAGTCATTTCTCTAGGGGAAAGCCCACTGCTATGGTCCTCCCTTTGGCTGTGGTTATGGTGCTTATAAGATGCAAGCATTGTTTCTCTATCTCTCCAGGTGGCAAACAAATGGCTCCAAGGTAATGATTTGGGGGAACATAGTGGAAGAACTAAGCATACCAGAAATCATGTATTTGGATGAGTAATCTTTTATCCCCATTCACACTCTATGTCTATCTCACATGTTGGATGGAACCCCTAGGGTAAGACCTGTGATTACTCATACTTACAAACTTCTAACATCTCACATTATCCACTTAATGTGATAAATATCATCCTTTTATTAGAAACTCGGTAAGTGTGATAGTCTTGTTTAGTTGCTAGGCCAAAAGACCACCAGGCAAATCATCCCGCTTGTGAGTTCTGGAGGAATGGATGAAGTCTTATGGAGCAACCTGAATGTGCAAAATCCTAGGGTTGTTTCTTATGCAATAGAAAATGAACAGTGGATTGTAGAGAAAATTATGTCCTAAAGAAACTTTCTTAATGAAAATAATAGATTTTCTAAGTGCATTCTTTATGCTAACATTGACTTTCTTGGCTTCTGAGTAAAACATAAAAAACCCTGCTGGTAAGAAGTTGGAACAAATTTTACAAAGGAGTGGTAGGGACAAGAGAGCAGAAGGGACAAATATTTGATAATATTCATAGCAAGTCTGGAAGAAAAACAACAAAAAAAGAGAAATATTTCCTACTGTGCTTACTTAGACACAGCTCCCCCTCTCTTTCCCTCCCTCCCTCTTTCTTTCTTTCTTTTTTTTCTTTTTTTGACAGAGTCTCACTTCGTCACCCTAACTAGAGTACAGTGGCTCTATCACGGTCCACAGCAACATTGGCCTCACCGACTTCCTGGGCTCAAGGGATCCTCCCACCTTAGCCTTCCAAGTAGCTGGGACTACAGGCACATGCTACCATGCCATCTAATCATTGTATGTTTTGTGGAGGTGGGGTTTTGCCATGTTGCCCAGGCTGGTCTCCAATTCCTGAGCTCAAGCAATCTGCCTGCCCTGCCCTCCCAAAGTGCTGAAATTACAGGCTTCAGCCAACATGCCCAGCTACTCCAGACATAATTTCAATCCACCTCTATGTGGAAAAAAAAATTACTCAAGTTGGGCTTGATATTGGTTGATTTTGCCAAGAATGCTTTTTATACCTCTAGTGGTTTTGAATTATGACTACACAAAAAAGAGGTTTGGGGTGTTTTCTTAAGTTGGAGAATTATCTTTACCCTTTCTGCATTATTATTACTTGAAAATGTGAAATATAAGTTGTAGGCTATATTGTTTTGTAGTACCATGAGGGCATGAGCAGTTTGCCTAGGAAAGAGTAAGTTGTTATTTTACTTTATGGTTCTCTACATCAAAATATAAAGGACACTCCTACATAGCATGCAGACTTTGAATTTGGGAACTTTAAGACATTTTTAAGTTTACTCTCTTTGTGTCTTTGCTGAATTCAATGGGCTGTGCCTTGGAAGTGCTGAGTGGGTAATTTATACCCAGTGGAAAAATGCTCCTCCACTAGGCAAAGCCGTTGGAATGCTAATATATTGTTATGTCTCTAATGGAGTTCTGTTCTCTTTTGTGGGGCCACTTTACAGCTCTTGCTCCGAAATGACAGTTCTTTAATACACTGTGGATTGTGTTGCATAGCAAATTCTTGTTAGAAGTCCTAGATTAAGAGATTAAGAGTACACGTGCAACCAAACTTCTTATGGAAATTCAAACATCTTTAATTTGCTTGAGCTAGTACTTTATTTTTTTCCTCTGAAAGAAATCAGCGTTCAGGAAAGGATTTGCCTTGTGTGAGGACTTAACACTATGCAAAACGATCTAAAAATGTAACATTATATATTATTGTTTTGGAATAATTTTTTTATTATTTGAGTTATTGGCTAATAGGCAATGTAATGGATAGTTTCAATGGCATTCAAAGAGGTGCAAGGCATCCAAAAGGAAAAAAAGATGAGGGTGTAGGAAGGTTATGGCCAGCAAATGAAGAACAAATGAAAACCTAAACAGAGTTCTTTTCTGGTTTGGATAATGGTAGGAAAAATAAGACATGAATCCAGATTTTAAAAATAATATTATAACAGTGATTACTTATGGCTTATGGGTGGTTTATATTGCTTACACATAAAGTAATTATTACTTTGAATTGGATAAATGGAAACTGAGTTTTGGACATTTATAATAAGTATTTGCTTTGACAAATGGGATCTAATTAAAGAGTTTCTGCACAGGAAAATAAACTATCATCAAAGTGAACAGTCAACCTACAGAATGGGAGAAAATTTTTGCAATCTATCCATCTGACAAAGGGCTAATATCCAGAATTTACAAGGAACTTAAATTTATAAGAAAAAAACAAACAACTCCATCAAAAAGTGGGCAAAAGATATGAACAGACATTTCTCAAAAGAAGACATTTATGCAGCCAACAAACATGAAAAAAGCTCATCATCACTGGTCATTAGAGAGATACAAATCAAAACTACAATGAGATACCATCTCATGCCAGTTAGAATGGCGATCATTAAAAAGTCAGGAAACAACAGGTGCTGGAGAGGATGTGGAAAAATAGGAATGCTTTTGCACTGTTGGTGGGAGTGTAAATCAGTTCAGCCGTTGTGGAAGACAATATGGCGATTCCTCAAGGATCGAGAACCAGAAATACCACTTGATCCAGCAATCCCATTACTGGGTATATACCCAAAGAATTATAAGTCATTCTACTCTAAAGACACATGCACATGTATGTTCATTGCAGCACTATTCACAATAGCAAAGACTTGGAACCAACCCAAATGCCCATCAATGATAGACTAAATAAAGAAAACATGGCACATATACACTGTGGAATAGTATGCAGACATAAAAAGGGTGAGTTCATGTCCTTTACAGGGACATGGATGAAGCTGGAAACCATCATTCTCAGCAAACTAACACAGAAACAGAAAACCAAACACCGCATGTTCTCACTCATAAGTGGGAATAGAACAATGAGAACACATGCACACAAGGAGGGGAACATCACACACCAGGGCCTGTCTCAGGGTGGAGGGCTAGGGGAGGGATAGCATTAGGAGAAATATAATGTAGATGATGGGTTGATGGGTGCAGCAAACCACCATGTTACATGTATACCTATGTAACAAACCTGCATGTTGTGCACATGTATCCCAGAACTTAAAGTATAATAAAAATAAATATTTGCTTTTGTTATTTTTAAGTTTCATATGACAAACTTTGATAGGATTTGGTGAAAATAAGTTCTGTGAATGAATGTTGTTTTGAAATCTCCTTGCATTCCTTGGAAGAAGACTGCATTATGAAGACAGGATTATAGAAGCTGTTACCTGAATATTCATTTAGTTATAATTTTAAAATTATGACTTATAATTGATGCACACCCTTACTTTTAGTAATTCCGCAAGAATTATGGAAAAATTTGAAACAATGTTTACTTCGTTTTGATTTATGCAAATGTAGAAAGATTACATGTTTTCCATTTTAAAAGCAATTATATATTTGTTCTTTTCCTTGTTGGTACAAAGTACCCAAAAAGAACTCAATTTTAGAATTTAGAATTTTCCAGGAGCTGGTTCATCATCAAGAGAAACTTTTTTCCCTGGGATGTTATAAAAAAAAAATGATCGTAGTTTTTATGAAACAAATAATTTCACATGACTAGATTTATACAACTTTTAATGACTATGGAGTTCAAAAACACAGTGTTATTTGATATTTATTTGTGTTTTTTGCTGTATATCCTCACAAAAGTGGATAATGCAATACTTTTTTGAGAGATCATTTTTTCTCTCATTTTTGATTAAGAAAATACTACCTTTATAAATTAGGTGGAGCAAATGCTATCACTGCTCTGAAAAAGTGATATATATATATTGTCACCTGAAAGCCATGGAACACTAAAATTAAAGTGTTTGCTGAGTAGAATACATTTTCACAAAATCTGTGTAACTTAAATAATTATTGTAATATAGTTTTTAAACTGAAAATGTCAGACATTCTTTAGACCAATTTTAAAATGTACTCACTAACAGAGTAGACTGTATCATTAAGCATGATTAATTAAGGCCAGGCGCGGTGGCTTATGCCTGTAATCCCAGCACTCTGGGAGGCTGAGGCGGATGGATGACGAGGTCAGGAGTTGGAGACCATCCTGGCCAACATGGTGAAACCTTGTTTCTACTAAAAATATGAAAAATTAGCTGGGTGTGATGGTGCGCACCTGTAGTCCCAGCTACTTGGGAGGCTCAGGCAGGGAAATAGCTTGAACCCAGGAGTCGGAGGGTGTGAGATTGTGCCAGTGCACTCCAACCTGGCAATGGAGCCAGACTCCATCTCAAAAAAAAAAAAAAAACCCAAAAAGATTAATTAGCATCTAATTAATTGATTGATTTTTATTCATTCAGCAACTACATATTGAACATCAACCACATAATCAGTACCCTACTAAGTATATAGTGATAAATAAAATATATTCCCTGTCCTCATGTGATTTAGAGTTGGAAGAGTTTCAGACAAATATATTCTTTCCACCTTCATTCTCCCAAATGCTCATATTTACTGTTCAAAGTAGTTTGTTTAACACAGTCGTTTGGATGGCAGTGGGAAATAGTTTCAAAGAGAAATGACTTCAGAATCAGCACATCTGGGTTTGAGGACTAGCTGTATCATTTACTGTCTTTCCAATATGAGTAAATTACTAAATTTGATTCTCCATCCTCATTGGTAAGGTGGGGATCATAGCATCTGTTATCTTAGTGCCCAATGTCAGCCCCAGAGTTTCTAAGTAGGAGGAGGCTAGGTATCAAAATTTGTTTGGAGGAGGGGCCCCTAGGGCTTATGTTGGAGCTGTATTGACAGAGCAAGCACTCTTATTTTTACTTAAGTTGTTATGTTTGTTTGAGATGGACTAATTGAGATCAAGGGAGTGCCTAATTTCTCCTAAATGATCCCTGGACAGCCCCACTATCAGGACCTAGCCCAGCATACAGAAATACACACACAGACATATATATATATTATAATATATATATATACACACACACATACATATATATAGAAATACATATACATAGAAATACATATATATAGAGCAATATATATATTTCTATAATATATGTATATATTCTCTTATTACTTAATATTACATTATTAATAGTATATTACAAATTAATATAGTAATATATTCTACATATTTCATTATTATATATTACATAGTATATATACATATATATGTATCCTGTTGATACTTTTTTGGAAATCATTATCTAGAAGGGAAATTCAGCTGAGAACTTGGGTGAAGACTCTCTTTCTAAACCTAAACACTATACTTTTCAGGATTCAGATTTGTAGACCCAAAAGCCTCCATTGGTTTCTGCTCAAATGAGAAGTTGCATGACTTCCAGAGACCTGCTCTGACCACATCATATACAGCTTCTAACTACTCTCAGAAGGGGAGAGATTTGTGAGGCATTTCACACAGGCTGTTCATTCTATGAATGAGTCATTCAGGAAATCATTTTTGCAGATACAATCTTACATTTTTCATTAAATCCCCTTTCTCCTCTTATGGGGACCTTTTGGGAGTTGCTAAAGTGCATTCTTAACACTTTCTTTTTTATACTCTTCATAAGTACTGTGTATTAAACTGTGAAATAATATAATTCTTAGATTATATCTGGATGTTAAGAGCATTTAGAGCTCGTAAAGAGTGTGATATATTAAGCATAAAGTTACAGAAAATGTTAACTATTTGGTTAATTTTAGACTGCTTATAGAGTATCCAAAAGATTTATTTAGGTATATAATTCATCTTGTATGTGCATTGATTAAACACAAATACAGCATCATCAAAGACTTTCCAGACATTTTATAAGATATATCAGGGAGAGAGATATTACAAACCCAAGTTTGGACTTCAGAGTAATGCTGAAAATCATATTGATTACCTCTAGTGCAAATGTTTGCTCTTTGAGTGTTAATCAGAGTTTTTAAGCATAAGATATGCAGAGATGCTGCTGAGTTATTTTTGTAAATTGGGGTTTATTGTAAGGATATGCATAGATGTAAGAAAACTGTCAGCAATTGAAACTTCAGGCACAAGGAGAATTACAATGAAACCAATGATATATCAGAACCTTGGGCAGTCTGCCCCTCTTTAACTCAGCTCCCTATCATTTTGTTCTCCATACCTGCTTCCAGAGGTTTACTCTACATCCGGTTGCTTTTCTTACTCTACTGTTTATTCCGTTTGACTCTTGACTTCTGCTTTCATATGGCTTGCAATCCCTTGTGGTTTTTCATACTGCCATCTCTCCGTGTCATGCTATCACTGTCATACTAGTAGTGTCATACTACCACCATCACTCTCCTGTGTCTCCTTTTTTGTGTCTTTAAAAGAGAATGTGCAATACTTAATTAGTTACTACCTCTGGTGTGACAGTTAGAAAATCTATGACTTAGATGTGCAGAAATATATCTACGTTTATGCAGCTGAGCCCAGAGCACTCTGTGATGAAGGTGGAAAGTGCTTAATCTTGCCACTTTTCTCTTACTCACAATGTAGAACAAATTGTAGCACAATCACATGGCAGGTTGGGTCCCTAAGCTCTTCCAGGATAGAGACTATTCCTTAGGTCTGTGTCTCCAGCACCTAGGAAATTATCTGAGAAAAGGAAGATTTTAAATAAATATTTATTAATAACACAGAAATATCCCTTCAATTTTAAGTTTTTAAGGATAGCCAGTGAGACATATTAACTCACCATTAGAAAAATTTGCTGGGGACAGCAGGCAAATCCTTCTGCCTAAGTTTTTTTTTTTTTAATATAATGGCCACTATTTTCTTTATTGCCCCCGTTTCCTTTTGTATTTAACTTTTATTTTTAATTATTATGAGTACATAATTGGTGTACATATTTATGGGGTACATGTGATGTTTTAATACAGACATACAATGTGTAATAATCACATCAGCACAACGAGGTGACTATAGTGAACAATACTTTATTGTATATTTTAAAATAATTTCTGCCTGAGATTTAAATGTTACTGTCCCTCAGGCCTGGTTTCTTGGCCTTCTTTCTTTCTCATTTTAATACCTTTTTCCTAAGTAATCTTCTCTATTCCTCTTCTTTATTACCTTGCATATGCCACCAACGCCCAAATGAGTAAGTCCAAGCCACATCCTCTTTTGGGTTGCAGACTCATCTATTCAGTGCTTATAATTCTTTTATTAATACTTGAATGATACAGAGATCTCAAATTCCCTATGTTCAAAATTGAATTAATGATATTAACCTCTCTAATTGTGCTGCTTCTCCATTATTTCCCAGGTCGGTAAAAGAATAGCATCTCAATCCATTTGCAGCCTATTCATATCAATTGTGTGTCTGCAATCTGTAAGGAACTGTGCTGGAATGCAGTGATTAATAGGAAAGTCATGATAACTTCTTCCACTGATTTTTCACATCTTTTTGTTCTTCTTTACCCCTCATATCTAATCTCTTACTTAGTCCTATCATTCTACCAGAAAACTTATTTCCAGTCATCCCCCTTCCCTCCATGGCTACCACCATGATCCAAGTCCAAGCTAGCATCATTTGTCAGCTGAACTTCCATAACATCCTCTTAAAGTGATTCTGTTGTTCCCATTGTTAACCTCTATTCTATCAATTCCTCCTACTGTAATCATGATAAAAATGCTTTAAATGCAGTCCTTATAACATAATTCTCTGGTTAAACATGATGAAAGGGCTTCTGGTTACTCTTAGAAGATAGCATAAAAATCCTTAACTTGACTCATCATGCCATGCGTGACTTAGCCACTGCTTACCTCTCTACTTTTATCTTCTACTACTCTGCCTTCCCTCTCTACGATACAACCACATGGGTGTTCTTTTTGCTCCTTGAGGGCACCCTGCCGGGTGTCATTTCTTCTGCTTGGGAAGCTAACTGCTCACTGGTCCTTGCTTCTAGCAGAGTAACTCTCACTTATCCTCAGGGAAGAATCCTAAATATACTGTTCATTCAGTGTCTTTCCTCTGAAATACTGTAATCTCCATGACAGCAGTATTCTTGACTGTTTTACTTACCACTGTATATCCAGCACTAGTATAGCTCCTGGCACACAGCAACTTTGTGATAGATATCTGCTGAATGAATAAATAAATTAGCGTTAAATATTCAGATTTCTGTTTCTTAGCAAATGATTCCTGTTTTTGTTTTGTTTTGTTTTGTTTTTGAGACAAAGTGTCACTCTGTTGCCCAGGGTGGAGTGCAGTGGTGTGATCTCACTGCAACCTCCACCTCCCAGGTTCAAGTCATTCTTGTGCCTCAGCCTCCCAAGTAGCTGGGATTACGGGCACCCCCCACCAGACCCAGCTAATTTTTGTATTTTTAGTAGAGATGAGGTTTCACCATGTTGGCCAGGCTGGTCTCTAATTCCTGACCTCAGGTGATTCACCCGCCTTGGCCTCCCAAAGTGCTGGGATTACAGGCTTGAGCCACCGTGCCCAGCCTGATTCCTGTTTAAGTCCCAGAATTCACTAAATCTACTCAGTGATATTGTATCAATAAAAAGATTTCTCATAGTTCTAATGCTTTTCAAACAACTCAAGAAAAAGGAGATGATGGGAAAAACCTAACAAATTAACATTTACAGCAGTTCATTCTAGTTTTTAAAATTTTCATTTTTATGCCAGCCAAAGCACATGAGGTGGCTTTATGTGAGATCTTTGCCTGACAAAAGTGTCCTCCATTCACTAAGGTGATTGTGTGAATTATTTTTCATTTCTGCTCTTTACTGCTTCTGCTGTCCTTTGAGATTGAGACATCCAGTGCTTCAGTGCTTCAAAGGAAACACCCAGACAAGAACAAAGGAGTAAATTTTCAGATTTTGGCATCCAAAATAGGATTTTGAGGCCAATTCCCTTGGAAAAAAAACATTTTTCTAGTGGAATTCCAGTGGAAAAAAAACATTGAGAAACCCAAATATTTAATTTGAAAAAGTCAAAGTGTGTTGAGAGAAAAGAAACTAAAGCTGCAGAGGTAGGATGGGAGTATTAGAAACTGATAGTGAGGAAATAACAGGAGGTGATATGAGGGCACTTCTCTATTACCCAGAAATGAGGACAGCCCTTCCTAAATGGTGGGAAGAAAGAATACTGGAGAGAGGAGGCTAGAACAAGAGAGATGGCGTGCCTGCTTCCTGACCCAGGCTTCACCTGGACTTGCACACTTCTCCTTTTGTTGTTATAACTCAAGGGGCTGGATAGGGATCAGCAAACATATCTTGGAGTCCCAAAGCAGAGGAAGTTGTGACAACTTCCTGTATAAACTCTGGGATGAGGACCTCATACCAAGATGGAGTGGCCATAGTAGAGCAGGGATGGTGGAACTGAGATACACCCCAAGCCTTCTTTGGTCAAGAATGGCAAATAGGAGGCCCAGAAGTTCACCTATGTCCTAGTGGAAGTTAAGGAAGCTTAACTTGATGGACTGGAAGAGACCAAGGTTAAGTTTGGAGGGCACAGCGTGTGGTGGACATCATAGTCTGAAGCCTGGGCAAGGATTATAACATCAGATGCTAGCACTTGTCCTAAGGAAACAGGTAACTCGGTTATACTGTTATCAAGCAAAGGGGGCTCACTACCTGATGCAATAGAAGCCAATACTATGACACCAGGATTTGGAGAAAAGAAAAGTTTTATGTTGAAAGTAGACTCACAAGGAAACAGGAGTCAAGCTCAAATCTGTCTCCTGTGTTGGCTTCAAGGCAGTATTTTTATTAGAAAAGGTTCTGGGGTGGCTTCTGAGATTATTAGGTAATTGGTGGAAGAAAATGGAAGGCCTGGAAAGTCCTTGGGCATGCACGGTTATCTTTTCATGCTTCCTCATGGTTTGCATATGCAAATTCATGGGCAGTGGTCTGAAACACACACTGGAAATTCAGGCTGTGATGTCAGCAACTTGTTCTGTGCAAACTCCAGTTGGCCATCTTTGTTCCAAGCGGTTTCAGCCAGTTGTTGTTGTTGTTGTTTTAAATCTCATAAGCAGGGGGAGTTTTAGCATTTTGGCAAGTTGTTTCTTTTCTTATCCGTTATCCTGCAAACTCAAGAATTTAGTCATTGGTTTCTTTAAGTCTTTGAGGCACAGTTACGATACCAGCAGAACAACAGAGCGATCAGAAGCCAACACCCAAAGACCAAGTAGTGTGAGACGACACAGCTGAAGCCAGCACAGATGCAGAGGAGAACCCCTTTCTTTATTGCTTGGATGCTATTTGGTGTTCTCTTTTTACCTTGATACTATCCCAGAAAAGAAGAGCAGGGAGGAGAGAACCCACAGCAGGGAAATATAGCCCTCATTGGAAGTTTAAACTTTGAAGTGGTTGAGTTTTTGTCCTGAATTAACTGGTACACCAAACCAAAAGTGAAGGGACTGCCTTGTATAGCATAATGATTAAGATATTGGTTCTGGAGCCAGTTTGACTGGGCTCAAGTCCCACGTCTGTTCTTACTAGCTGTGCAATTTTGCAGAAGACTATTTCTCTGTGCCTCAATTTTCTCACTTGATTTGAGGATTAAATACATTATTGTCATGAAATTTTCAGAACAGTGCCTGGCACATGGTAAATACTCATTGTCAGGTTACCCCAAAGACATTTTGGAAAATGTTTTGTAGAGGGATGGCGAAAGTCTCAGTCACAACAAATTTTCTGAACCAAGAAAAAAATTGATTAGTCCAATTTCCACTCACCAAGGGCTAAACATTCTTTCCAGAGGTCAGTGCTCTTCCTGTGTGAAGTAAATTGATAGAGGTAACTGTGGATGCAACTGGCTAGATTTCTAGTTAATCTTCTCCTACTGATTTATGCCTATCTGGAAAAACAAAACCTAGATGCAGAATTGGAAATCCAAGAACAACAGAATTTCTTAAAGTTTTACCATGAACTGTTGTTAGAAGATGTATATTAAACATGTGTTTGATGATCTGCTTTTATTTCTCACATCCACCATGATATTCAGTGCTATTGTGTCTTGTCCTAAAGTCATCATCTTCTGGCTAAGTGAAAAGACATGGAGGGAGATTGTTCAGTTTAATGAGCACCACTGAGCACCTACTAGTTTGTCAGGCATTGTGTTTAATTCTAATGTAGGCTCTGGATGTATCAAAAAGAAAAGGGCATGGTGTCCCCTGAGAAGCTCACTTGCTTATGACACACTTCGGGGCAGTGCCAAAAGTTTTATAACATAGTTTTATGTTAACATGGGATGGAATGTGTGTGTGTATGTGGCTTCACGGAAGTGGGTATTTCCCTCTATTTTAGCTTACTGTGTGTAATTATTTATGTTTTATCCATATTCTCTCATTTTTTTCTCTTTTTGAGTAAAACTTTCCAAAGTTTTCCTATGAAAGGCTGATAGAAATGGCTATATAAAGAAGTTCAATTCTCTTTTAATTTTTTTTTACTTTGAAAAACTGATATATAATAGTTGTAAATATTTTGGGGGTACATGTGATATTTTGATACATACATACAATATGTAGTGATCACATCAGGGTAATTGGAATATCTATTACATCAAACATTTTTTCATGTTTGGAACATTACAATTCTTCTAGCTATTTTGAAATATACGGTAACTTATTAACTATAATATTCCTACTGTCCTATCGAATACTAGGACTTATTTCTTATATTTAACTGTATTGTGCCCCTTGGCTAACTTCTCTTTATCCCCCCTTCCCTCTTCCTTTCCCAGACTCTGATAACCACCAATCTACTCTCTACCTCCAAGGGATCCACTTTTATTTAGCTCTCCTTTCACATATAAGTGAGAACATGTGATATTTATCTTTCTCTGCCTGGCTTGTTCTACTTAGTATAATAACCTCCAGTTCCATGCATGTTGCTGCAAATAACAGAATTTTATTTTTAATGACTGAATAATATTCCATTGTGGGTATGTGTGTGTGTGTATATATATATATAATATTTTCTTTATTAATTTATCCATTCATGTACACATAGGTTGATTCCATATCTTGGCTATGGTGAATAGGGCTGTAATAAACCTGGAAGTGTAGATATTTCTTGAATATAATGATTTCCTTTGGATATTTATCCAGTAGTGGGATTGCTGGATCATATGACAGTTCTATTTTCAGCTTTTTGAGGAAACTCTATACTGTTTTCTATAACGGCTGGACTAATTTATATTCCCACCAATAGTGTACACGTATTCCTCTTTCTGTGCTTGCTCACTAGCATTTGTTATCTTTTGTCTTTCTGATAAAAGCCATTATATCTGGTTACAATGGCTTTTATCAAAAAGACAAAAAAATCTCATTGTGGTTTTAATGGGCATTTCCCTGATGACTGTTGATGCTGAGCATTTTAAAAAACATACCTCTTGTCCATTTGTTTATCTTCTATGGAGAAATGTCTATTCAAATATTTTACCCATTTTAAAATAAGTTTTTTTAACTATTGAGTTATTTGAGTTCCTTATATATTCTGGTTATTCGTCTCTTGTCATATGGATAGTTTTGTAAATATTTTCTCCCACTTTGTGGCTTGTCTCTTCATTTTGTTGATTGTTTCTTTTGCTGTGCAGAAGCTTTTAGCTTAAAATAATCTCATTTGTCTATTCTTGCTTTTGTTGCTTGTGCTTTAAAGGCCTTACCCAAAAAAACTTTGCCCAGACCAATGTCTTGCTGCATATACCTAGTGTTTTCTTTTAGTATCTTTATAATTTCAGGACTTACATTGAAATCTTTAGTCCATCTTGAATTTGTTTTTGTATATGGTAAAGGATGGGGATCTAGTTTTTTTCTTTGGCATGTGGATATCCAGTTTTCCTAGCACCGTTTATTTAAAAGGCTGTCCTTTCCTCAATGTATGTACTTGGTGCCTTTGTAAAAAATGAGTTGTCTATAAATATGTAAATTTATTTCTGGGCTCTCTGTTCTGTTCCATTGGTCTATTTTGTCTGTTTTTATGCCAGTACCATGTTGTTTTGGTTACTATTGGTTTGTGGTATAATTTGAAATCAGTTAGTTTAACACCTTCAGCTTTTTTTGCTCAGGATTGCTTTAGCTATTAGGATCTTTTCTGGTTCCATGTGAATTTTAGTATTTTTTTTCTATTTCTGTGAAGAATATCATTGGTATTTTGATACGAATTGTACTGAATTTGTAGCTCATTTTGGGAATGAGGAATATGGCTATTTTAACAATATTAATTCTTCCAAACCATGAAGAAGCGATATTCTTATTTACTAACCTGGAGATACCACTTTAATCCTCTTTTTGTTTCACTTCTCACCATTTCACCCAAATCCTGAGAATTCTTAAAGTGCTGAGGGTCAATATTTTGAGGAAATCTTGAAATAGTCTTTAATGTAACAGAAACCTAGGACACTATGATGTCCCCTAATAAAATGTCCCACGTTTTCTTTTCTTTAGCTGACCCTGGCGTTCTTTAGAAGAGATGGATTAGGAACACAATTTTCAAAACCTTCACTATGCAAACATGAGTTTGTTGTCCCAGGAGGACTTGGGACTGATTCCTTGATATCCAAGAATGGGCACTCATTTTATTTGTGCACATGCTTAAGCATACCCCTCTGCTTTTGGTGAGGGCTTATGCTACATAAAATGGGTTTGCACTGACCAGTGGCTGGGAAGCCTCTCTCCTTTCATGCCACCAGGATTTACCTAAGTCCTTGCAGGGCTATAGCTACATTGGGTTCCAATTGTTTTTTTCAAACTTTTATAAAATGGATGACTTCTGCTAGTTGCAAAGGAAGCAACCTAGATCCTCTGTGTAGTCTCCCAGGTTGGTCAATTCCTAATCAACAGAAGGTGATTCTTACCTACCTACCTTCCAAACAAGTAATCGGATACTCACTAAGACTTTATTTTCAGGACATTGTCTTGACTGAGCATAAGTAAACAATAGTTTCATTCAGTTTTATTTGAATCTGTCTAATTTTTTTTAATGGTAAACTAGAAAAAAGATTTTTCTCTCAAGTTTTATTTTTTCATGCCACTAATGTTGAGAATTTTTAGGGTCATTACCACAAGGAAAAATTATTTCAAAATCTATTTTGGTGACTATGAGGGCCCAGATGAAAGGAGAAAAAAAATCAGTTTCTGTATGCTATTCGATGGAATGCATACAATTCTATTAAGAAGCACTTCAATAAATCTATTCAATTAAAGGATACAGTTGTGGCTGGGGGCAGTGGCTCATGCCTGTGATCCCAGCACTTTGGGAGGCCAAGGTGGGAGGATTGCTGGAACACACGAGTTTGAGACCAGGCTGAGCAACAGAGAGAGACCCCATCTCTATAAAAAGTAAACAAAAATTAGCCAGGTGTGGTGGCACCTGCCTGTAGTCCCAGCTGCTTGAGAGGTAGAGGTGGGAGGATCATTTGAGCCTGGGATGTCAAGGCTGCAGTGAGCCGTGATTGCCCCACTGCACTCCAGCCTGAGTGATAGAGACCTTGTCTCAAAACAAAACAAACAAACAAACAGGAATTCAGTTGTGTAATGTTGTACCTCCGTCTTATGCAGCAGTGATGTTTGGACAGATAGAATCTGAATGTTATGGAGATGGGTCAAATTAAATTCAAGTGTAAGATGGTTTAAGATCTGCCCAATAATTTTACTGGGAATGTAGGAATTGAGAGTAAATTTAGATTTCTTTGCTCACAGCTTGTTATTATTTCAGTTGCCTATTGCTTAATGTAACATTGCATACCTATAAAATGTGGGAGATTAGAAAATCTTTGGATTCAGGTTTAAGATGCTGCTATAATTCCATGATTCTCTAACTTGTGAAGTAATTAGAGAAATGAAACAACTGTGATGGAAATCACAGCATTTTCACTTTACACTCATAGAATGACAGAGCTTGAAGTGGTTTTTATATCTGATATCTCCTTTTTGGCCCAGAGTGTGTTGATATCTGCACAACCTTGGACTCTTGGGTTATATCCTATACGGAAAATTGTGTTTCAGTGGGGGCTTTTTAGCTCTTCCTGGCAACATGCCCCATTCTTCATCAATCCTAAGGTCAGGAAGTCTTGCTTATGCCCAAGGTTAAGTGCCTTTGAACACATTGCTATTACCTATACTTTAAAAAAGTCTCAAAGCTCTTTCAAAAACTATAGTAAATGCTCCTTTTGTTGGTTATTCTTGTCATGCTCTATTAAGATATATAGTTCACCTTACAGTATTAAAAGATATTGTTGAAGTTCTGATTCTTTATATTTTATACTAATTTAATAAATGACAATTCAGCTTCTATTTTGTTTTTCAAAATTTCAGTTTTCCTTTTCATCTGTTTTTGAACTCCTATGTCCCTGGCTAAATGTGAAGTAAACTGTCAGTTCAGAATCAATGCAGCTTTTAAGAATGGATGAATTAATAAAGGTTATAAGAATACATTCATTAGCATTTACAATCAAAAGTCTGTAGTGTTCTTCTGTTGGTTCCTATAACATACTGGCAAGAATTATAGATAATGGCTTTACTTGTAAAATTAAGACAATGATGCCTTTAATTTTTTTGTTTTTAATTAACACAATAACTACATATTTATGAGGTGCAGTGTGATGTTTCAATTCATGTATACATTGTGTGATGATCAAATCAGGACAATGACACTTTGGACTTTTTAGGTGACACCTTGAAAAGTCATAAACATGCACTGAACTGTGATAGGCAGCATTTGCTGTAAAATACCCATTTCCAGGACATTGTCCATTACTTCTCCCCCCTTCCTTTCTGGACCACAGGGTTGCTCCTTATATCATTTTCTTGTTCTCTTTCTGGCACAATGAATAACATATGGCAAGTTATCAGCCTCCCTCAGGTTCCATTGTTCAGTGAAGCTGAGATTCTCTTGCCAGATTATCTTGTCTGTATCCCTTTTAGACACTTTTATATTCTTCTTGCTTCACAACTTGTAAAGATACACCAATGGATACCAGCATTGGTGCCCATAGATCAGCACTGGGGTGATGACCCGCGTGATGTTAATTTTCACTTTTCTTTCTCCTGATTCAGTGCAGGCAAGGAAATTGAGCAAGAGCCAGGACATGTGGCAGCCCTTAACTTTCTTCCAAATTTTATGAGCTCAGGATCTTATGTGGAGTCCACCCTTTTCTCTATCACTGGCCTTGACATCATAGAATTTACACTACAACTCTACCCTTGAAACTTGGAAATTGCTTATTATTGAGGTCACTGGAGGAGTTTGCTTATTGATTCTGAAGCTATTTGGTAACAATTCAGAGTGTAATGTAGAGACCTTATCTCCTAAATCCTGTCTTGTGTGCTCTCTCTTACACACCAGGGTGTAGTTTCTCTTGTGGTATATGCCAGCACCTTTTCTCAGCATGCCCTCATCTAGGCATGAGTCTCCTTGTGCCAGACACTAGTATACTCTATGAATTTAATATTCTTCAGTCTATAGTTATGTGGCTGTGCCAGTTACGCCTATTTTTTTCTGTTCATCTAAAACGTAGCTTTATATTATTATAAATAGAATGCACGTTTAGATGAAAATACAATGTTCATTAGGTATACCATTACAAATCACTGGCCTCTGGCCATGCTTCTCTAGTGGTGTAATTTCCATACCCCCAGGGATATGGTTATGTATCCTGTCTTTATTTTGAAGGTTATAATTGGAAGCACATGTCTTTGACTGGATACCATATATCAATAGCCTTCCTCCACTCTGCCAGAAGAGATGCACCATGCAATACAATATCAAAGGAAACTCAATGAAATGTTGTTCTCTTATTTGAGATATATTTGGTCTGTGCTGATACTAGCTTGTTGCTAGATTTGAAAATCAAACCTTAGGCTAAGGCTGAGAGGTTTTAGGAGGGCAACCTTAGTACTAAATAGATGAGATAAAACTTATGGAGTAAAAACGGCTCACTTCAGTCATCTGCATGGCAAAACCAGTCGCCAAATATGACATACGTAAACCAGAGTCTCTTATCAGTCACATGCATTTAGTTTATTTACATTTTAATTTCGCAGATACGTCTGAACTAATTTGTGAATTTTCAGTGAAAAACTTGCACTTGTTTCTCTATTTACCTTCATTTAGAGGTCATTATTTGTGAACATGTGGTCTGGTTACGTTCAAGAAAAATTTGTTAAAAACAAACACCAAATTCTGTAGTGGTTACTTGGCTTGGAGCATGAGTTTTTAAAGTTTATTGATGATCATTTACTATGGTTATTGTTAGTTTTCCTTCATGTACAAATGTACTGCTAAGCAATACCCAGTGAAATTATTTTAAGTGAAAAAACATCTACTAATAATGAGTAGTAAAAACTGAAATATATGTTTTGCATTTATATAAAAGTGATTTTGCTTTATCTTTTTTGAATTATAAATTCTTAGATTGGTGAGACTGTGTAAAAAAATTCACATTTAAGCATTTTTATTTATTTCACTTTTTGTTTGAGTTCTATAGTTCTCACTACAGAAGTTAAAAACTTCTGCTTTTGGAGCTGTATTTGTTTTTATGGAAGGCTCATGTAGAATTCCAGCAAGTCTGCAATGCCTTGTGGAAGCCCTGTCTCTAACATTGGTGCTCTGTGCTGTAGGGAGGCACAGTGGGGACCTTTCTAATAGTTATATAGATGATAGAGTTTACTGGCATGCTGGAAATTATGTGGAAGACAGTGGGTGTGGTTCCTTCACGATCAGTGCCAGGATCACAGATGTCATGTGCCTTTGTTCAGAGGACATATTTGTGCCAGCTGACCAAATCACCTTAAGCAAAGGAGTCCTTATTCCCTGCCCTCTCACTCTCCATTCCAGGGCTAGACAGCACGAGCCAGAAAAGGTCTCTTCTAACCAAGCAGAAGGCTTTTTGCTTTTTAAATATAGCAAATGACTTCAGAATTGTTGGCATTCAATAACTAAAATACTATATTTTTCCAAATGCTTGATGATGCATTGTTTTAACCTATATGAAATTAGGCTAAATGACAAAAGCTTCCTTAAAGATTAACTCACACTGTGGCTAAGAAAGAGGATGTGCATATAATTTAGTTATAATAGAGAATAAATATAATTTATAAATGTAAGTGTTTCTTAGGAAAATTTGGGGGAATTCACAAGATGACTAAATTTGTGGAACTGATGTATCCAGCAAAAATTTACAAGTCCTTGGATCAGTGTTTCCTTACATATTTCATGTCATGGATCAAACATAAAATGACAGAATGATGCAAAATCAGTTAATGGGTACAATGTACATTATTCAGGTGAGGGGTGCCCTAAGAACCCTGGCTTGACTTCTTTGTGATCTATGAATATAACAATATTGCAAATGTTATCCATAAATTTGTACAAATAGAAAGGAAAAAAACAATTGTCATATTTCTCTGCTACACTAGAATACACAGACAAGGCAACTGAGATCAAAAGCTGGGGTGTTTGGCTGCCCCTATCCTAAGAGTTGAGGGGACTGATAATCTGTGTATGCTTTTAGGCTGTGGATTTCTTTCTTTCCTTCCCTCCTTTCTTCCCTTATCATAATTTATTTCAGAAGATCAGTAGGAAAAAAAAGATATACCTTTTATTCTTGGATTTTCCTTTGATTTCCAGGAGTATAAATTTAGGGTTTTTGTTGTTGTTGTTGTTGTTGTTGTTGTTGTTTTTGTTTTTTTTTTTGAGATGGAGTTTCGGTCTTATGGCCCAGGTTGGAGTGCAATGACCCAATCTTGGCTCATGGCAACCTCTGCCTCTCAGGTTCAAGCAATTCTCCTGCCTCAGCTTCCTGAGTAGCTGGGATTACAGGCGCCTGCCACCACGCCCGGCTGATTTTCATATTTTTAGTAGAGACGGGGTTTCGCCATGTTGGCCAGGCTGGTCTCAAACTCCTGACCTCAGGTGATTCACCTGCCTCGGCCTCCCAAAGTGCTGGGATTACAGGCGTGAGCCACTGCACCCAGTCAGGCTAAATATTCTTAATTTCAGATCTTGTGTTTCTATCAACAGGTCTTTTGTTGGATAAAATTTAAATTTAAAGAAGAACAGGCCTTCTTTAAAACCAAATCTAAATATGCTTTGGTGAGCCCAGCATGCCTAGCAGAATACCATTGGCCCGATCAGTATTCACATGATAGTAACTGATGTTGAAAACAACACTAATAACCCCAAAGTTGGAAATGACAGTAATGTGCTGAAAAGTCTACAGTGAACTTCAGCTACACTTGCCCAAATTTCAACGGATGTTGTATTTTTTTGCTATTTTGAATCATAAGCATAAACAATTCATTCTCAGCCAAGGTTCAAAGCTGGGTGACCTTAAACTTTGTATTTTATTATATATATTAGTTCCTATGTGTTAGCTCTTATAGATGTTTGAAATCCCTTCTTTTCTTTTCTTTTTTATTTCTTTTTTATCTTCTCCTTTCCTCCCCAATTCCTTCCCTCCTCTTCTTCCTTCCTCCCTCCTTTTCTTTCTTTTTCCAGAGTTTCTGAATTTTTAAGGCAGCCCTAAAAGATGAGAGAAATGGAAAGGCCAAGTGTTTGAGATGTGGTATGTGCAGGGAAATAATTATAAATATGGCGTTTTTTATGTTTCTCTTCATGTTTCTTCCTTTTTGTCTTTTTATTTCAGAAAGTTAAAAATATTGAGTTCATTAAGAATGACTTTCATGTGGTTACCTTCTGTTGTAATAAAAAATTCATAAAGATGGAAAGTTATCCAGAAATGGAGTTTTATTTAGATTATGAATCAGGTTAATGTTTTCAGTCTATGTTTTAATTAGCAAGGGTAACCCTTGGCCACGGTTTGGATTCATCTGGTTTCTGTTCTTCAAACATTTTACATTTAGTAACCTCTAGAAGTTATTATTCATTTATTTGATTTATAAAATGTACTCATCACCCTGGCCTCTGGGTGTATTTACAACAGTGATGCAAATTCTTAATTAATACAACATTGCTTGGTTTTCCCCAGCAAGTGGATTTCCTCACCCCCATCCTGCAGCCACCATGAATCAGGATAAGAGCCAGCTTGAACAGATGGACCATGCAACTGGGCTTTAAAGGAGAAATGTAAATTGTTGATGTACTGGGAGGGGAAGTGAGTCTGTACAAAATACCTTTTTCTTGCTGGTCAAATGGAGAATGGATGGAAGCTCCAACAAGGACATGTTATTTGACCTACCTAGTTGTGAGGTAGTGTGGAGAAAAATATGAAAACATTGCTCAAGTTATGCCTTACTCTTCCTCCCTCAGAAGATCCAGGACAACAAAAATTAAAGACTGCTTTTTGTTTGTGTCAGACCTCAAGTTATAGTGAATGGAGGGTAATAGTCTGGTTAGATGCACACATATGAAGTCATCTGTGCTTGATTTACATCCAGATTTTTCAAAGATTTCTCATATGTAAAATGGAAATAAAATAGTACCTAATTCACTGGATTGTTGTGTGGGTTTAATGAGACAGTGTGTACAAGGTGTCTCTCAAGAAGTGGCACGTAGAAAGAGCTCAATAAATATTGGTTGTAGATTTTCATGGTATTTATAATTAGAAAGTTACCTGGCTTGGAGGATGCCTAAGTGACTAGTTTTTGGACCCTATAACTCACATTAAAATAGAAGTAACATGCTTCCACTGTTGAAAGGTTTTGCCTGACTAATGAATGTTGATGAACGTTTCTGGAGAAACTCATTGTGGTACTACCAACATACAATGAGCTAATGGACATGAGGATTTTCTCAGTGTTGATTATGGTGTTGCCAAAACAGAAGCACAAAATCTCTGGACCACACAGCATGTGTGAGCTGTGCTTATCACCCTTCTCAGCCATTTGCATCATCCCTGTCTACCCCAGAAGAGATAGATATTTTATATATAAGAGAAAGTATTCCATTAATTGCTCAACAATAGGAGTCAGTTTCATAAAATGATAATTTGGGGCTATGGGGAATATGGTAATGTGTGAGAAACTTTGGAAGACCTTCATTTTATACTGTGAGACATTTATTGTATTCTGAGGCAGAAGCCGCTTCTAGTCCCAGTGTTTCCCCTATAGCTCCATTTTGTCTCTGCAGGGGATACACGTCTGTTTCGGTCATCTCAGCTCTAGAGGACTTCATGGAAATTGAGCCAGTCCTAAGACAAAGTCTGCAGTCTGTGGTTGATCTGGTAGTGTCAGTGGGAAGATGAAAGGAGTGTGTATCATCACAGCATTCATGCCATTGTTACTTATCTTTTGGTTTTTCTAGTAACCTGGGTGTAAGATTCTATTTCAACATGACACATTAAAAAGGAAAAAATTAATTGAATAATTGTGCCTTTATTTACTTAACTCCAAAATATTCATTTAAAAAGAGAAAATAGTGCTTATCTGGTTGTTCACTTATTAAGTGAACATATTTTTGTGAACCTATTTTTGTTTGTCTAGCAGTAGTCCTATTTTCTCCCACATCATTAAAATACATAGTCTACTTACATCAGTAATATCTCCTGAAAATTCTATGATTTCCTACCAGGTGGCATTAGGATTTTACTGGAGTATGAAGTTAACTTGTTCTTTCTTCCCCTATACAAAGTTGGGTGGAATTGACTTAGATAGATTTTGTCAGCCCTTTGAACCCCCAAGGGAGCTTCGGGCCCTTTTCTGTTCTCACCCAAAGGATTACTCAGTCACCAAAACACCACATTCCCCACTCAGGAGGAGAGAGTGCTGCTCTGGATTGACCAAAATGGCAGCCCACGTAGAAAAAGAAGGCTCTTTCTTTTCTCGTGAGTGTAGATAAAGTAGGTCTGGAAGCAGCTTCTTTTGAATCTCTCCCCTTCCCTCACTCCAGAGATAGCTCTAGGGTGTGTAGTATGGCAATGCATGCTCTAGATGTTAAGGATGAGATTCTATGACACTTCCTCCTCTTGACTCATTTCACCTCTTGGCCCTTCCCCTAGATGAACAGATTTCAGATTTGGCATGTGGTTCTGGGCATTGCATTGAAGTTAACTTCCTTAGATCCACCTGGGAAATTGTGTTCCACTGTGGGTGTAGGCCATCTCACTGGAATTCTATAATGGAATTTGAATGCTTTTTAGTAGTAAAGATTTCACTGGCCCTGGTCATAGTCCTTTAAGAATCTTTCATTAAGATGTGGCTGGTGATGAGCAGAATTGGGATATTCCACGGCCCGTAGCCAAATACCATCTCTTAATATAACGCACATATCCTCATCTATTGCTATTTCAATAATGAACTTCAACTCCTACTTGAGCAGGGTCGATCAGGTTTTTTTCAATGCCACTGTTTGGGAACATAAGACTAAAATTCACTGGTAATTATTATTTTCTCTTGCTCAATATTATGCCAAATGTGGGTGGTCATATCATTTGCTTTCTATAATCTCTATCTGCATAGACCATGGGGCTTATTACTTATACAAAGAACATTGTGTATTTGAACCCACAAAGAAACAAACCAGTCAGGAGGATTTTTATTAAAATGGAAATGTCTGCAACAACTAGCCATGGAAATGTGCATTGTCTCTCTTGGGGAGTGTCTGGAGTGCCTGCCACGTGCGTATTCTCAGAAGGAGCAGCATTGAATTGCATGTGAAAGAAATTGTGGAAAACTTTCCTTTTGGAATTTAAAATTTTGTGACACTCCTAAATCCCATGGAAGACAAGAAAGAGCATATAAATTTATGAAACAAAGTATGTTCGAATTTATCCCATGTCTAACAACATAAATATGAGGTAAAAGAAAACATCCCTATGTCCCCTGAAATGCATTTCTGTAACAAACACTAGTTGGGAGAAAATGTGACCCTTCTAGGATTCTAGTCCAGACACTTATTGTAAAATAGGGTAATCAGATGTATTGCAAATTCTCAAATTCTTTGGGGTACAGTTGAGTTGTGGTTTTTACTTTAAATGTTCAGTGGAATGCTGAGATGAATCCTATCCTGTATCTTTCTGTCAGCAAGAGGTTTCCCACCATGTGTATTGGAACTAGGCCTATTATTCTTATTAATTCTTTTGCTAGTACAGTAGCGCTGTGTTAATTCTGACAGGCTGGTCAGGGTCATATTTGTTTCTAGCCAACTGAATTCTTTGATTCTCAGGCAGTAGACAAATGCGCAACTGGAGAAGAGTGGTGAGATAGCTGCCTTTCATTTAATTTTTATTATTGTTAGGTATTTACATCCGTTAGCATGTGTGGTCCCCAGAATATGTAATTGGACATTGGATGCTGTGCTATTCTTTTATGGTCTACAGGAGAACACATAGTTATGGAAAATATGATATAATTCTTTGTGCCCTAGTGGTGGGAACAGTTTTTCAAGTGAAACTTACATAGAAGCTTAACATATAAAAAAAGGTAAAAGTGAAGCTGTGCTATTAGATCCAGGGATATAGAGGGGCCTGCTATATCTACTTGACTTTCTTTCCTTGTGTTGTCCTAAGAAAAATTTTTTCCTAAGTAAATCACAGTGTCTTGAAAGGAAGTGAAATTGCTGAGATTAATGTTAACAATATTACTTGTTTACTTAAGATTAAGTAGAAAACATTACTTACGTTAACAATATTATTTAATCATTTAACAAGTATATATTGAAAGCCCACTATGTGCCAGACTCATTCTGAAGATGATGATAGCATAGTAATAAATAATCATTGAGAATTTATTGCATTTATCAGGGATGAATAATCTCAATTCTCTTAATCCTATTAGAGAAGCACTATTAGCATCTTAATTTTACAGTCGAAATAACTAAGGCTTAGAGGAGTTAAGTACTGTGTTCGAGGTCCCATGAGTAGTAAATCAGAGAGCTGGAGATTTTTACTCTAGTAGTTTGATTCTAATCCCAAACTCTTAGACATTATGCTCCCTATAATATCAAACACTGATTAAAGGCTTACTATGCTCCAGGCATAGTATATATTATATACATAGTATATATTATGTACATATTATATACATAGTATATATTATGTACATATTATATACATAGTATATATTATGTACATATTATATACATAGTATATATTATGTACATATTATATACATAGTATATATTATGTACATATTATATACATAGTATATATTATGTACATATTATATACATAGTATATATTATGTACATATTATATACATAGTATATATTATGTACATATTATATACATAGTATATATTATGTACATATTATATACATGTTATATACATAGTATATATTATATACATGTTATATACATAGTATATATTATATACATAGTATATACATAGTATATATTATATACATAGTATATACATAGTATATATTATATACATTGTATATACATAGTATATATTATATACATTGTATATACATAGTATATATTATATACATAGTATATACATAGTATATATTATATACATAGTATATATTATATACATAGTATATACATAGTATATATTATATACATAGTATATATTATATACATAGTATATACATAGTATATATTATATACATAGTATATATTATATACATAGTATATACATAGTATATATTATATACATATTACATACATAGTATATATTATATACATATTACATACATAGTATATATTATATACATGTTATATACATAGTATATATTATATACATAATGTATACACTCTTATATATATTCTTTTAATTCTCTCAGTATTCTTTTGTGCTGACATTATTGTCATTACCCCCAATTTTATGTTTAAGGAAACTGAAGCAAACAAAAAAATAATCTCCCTAAGTTCACACTTCAGGTAGTGGCAGAGTTAAGATATAAACCCCAAAAGCATATATATGCTCTTAAATATGATTCTTTAACAAATAAGAATAGTCCATGTTCTCAGGAAGCTTATGGTAGGTCTAGTTTAGATATAGAGATGTAAATTAAAATTTCGTCATAGAAAGACAATATCCTCAATGGAACTGTAGGCAAAAATTTTAGAAAATGTTAATCTTAGCCTAGTGCCCTAATGGCTCTCTCCTTATCTTTAACCCACGAAAAACTTTTACAGATACCCTTTCACCAGCTCTAGGATTCCTCTGTGTTCTGTCTCCCACACTTCACTTAAAGCTTTGGCCAGCTTTTGGCTTGGTTTGTCTGGTTCTCCTCATATTGGTTTGTACCCAAATTTCACTCTTTGCCTGTGTCTCAGAAATAGACGTACTTTAACAATCTGCCTGCTCTTAGGAGCCTGCTGCAACTTTTCTCTCCCTCTCTGGCCTCTCCCCAGATGCTCTGTAGCCTTCCCCTGTGCTATGCCCCCTCCTTGGATGAAACACTCCACCCTGGGACAGCAATTTGAGTAAGCTTTCTGACTGGGCTGTTGCTTCTCAGAGTAATGGACCAACAACATAGTTATCCTCTGGGAGCTTGTAAGAAATGCAGAATCTTTGGCCTCACCTTAGACCTACTAATGAGTCTGAATCTCAGTAAGATCCTAGGAGATTTGTATCCTTGAGAGGCACTGGGCTAGGACATGAGATCTTACTGGAGATTAGAGGGAGTTCATGTTCACTTGGCGCTGTCAGTGAAGCTCTCACAGTGGAAGTAGTATTTCAATGATTCTAGAGGAATGAATAGGGGTTTTCCAAGGAGATGAAGGAGAAATTTTATGCTGGGAAAATAGTACGTGCAAAGACATAATTGGGGAACTATTAGTTCCGTTTTTTTTTTTCTGTAGCATAACATGTGAAAGAGAGAAGTGCGCATAGTGGTTTTAAAACATGCTTGCAAATTCTTCGACACTGCTCTAATCAAGGGCCCCATGAATCTGGATGGGCTTGTGACTGCCTTGTCCAGTAGAATGTGGTAGAAGTGATATTACTTCCAAAGCTAAACTGTGAAAGGCCATGCAGTTTTCACTTGCTGATAGAACCCTGTGCTGCCATGTCAGATGTTTAAATAAACTGAGACTGTTATGATCATATGCATTAGAATTCACTGAAGCATTTAAATAGGGAAATAGGATATTTGCAAGACAATTGGCAAAGTAAATTAGTTAAAAAGCTATTTCAGTATGTTAGAGAGAAATTAATTATAAGCCTTTGGACTAAGGAAGTGTTAGTTTGAATGAAGAGAGTAAATGTGAAAATTGACTTAGGAAGTAAAATTTGCAGGACTTGAGGTTAAGGCAAAATATTATTTTATTTGGATGTATGGATCATGGGTATTTTTTATTTATTTATTTATTTATTTATTTATTTATTTTTGGGACAGAGTCTCACTCTGTCACCCAGGCTGGAGTGCAGTAGTGTGATCTTGGCTCACTGCAATCTCAGTCTCCCAGGTTCAAGTGATTCTCATGCCTCAGCCTCTGGAGTAGCTGGGATTACAGGCATGTGTCACCACACCCAGCTAATTTTTGTATTTTTAGTAAAGACTGGGTTTCACTGTGTTGGCCAGGCTGGTCTCGAACTCCTGACCTCAAGGGATCTGCCTGCCTCGGCCCCCAAAGTGTTGGAATTACAGGCATGAGCTGCTGCGCCCGGCCAGTATTGTCATTTATCAAAATAGGGAACATAGGAAGAGAGGGAGATGCTTCGTGGGAAGAAAATGAGTATGTTTCAGAACACATTCAGTTAGATATATAGACAACAGTTGGGTTTTGATTGGGACTACTTAATGCATAGGTCACAATATGAAATGTATTCTCTCGTTGATGCCAATTCTGAACAATTGCTGATGGCTGTCTGGAAGGTTGAGCTGAGGATTCTCAGGGTGGTCTTGGCTTGATGGGAGGAAGAGGAATTATCAGTGACTGATGTTTGTCTGGAGCCAGGCCAAGTAATGTGATCATTTGTCTAATGTGTATTTTCCCACTTTGATGTTATGGTATGAGGTGTTAAGAAGTGATTCTATTTTGAAGTAATGATAATCAAGTGGAGGTACCATGGGGAACACCAACTTTTATTTCTTATGAAACCTTCCAGTACTTTGTTAAGTATGATGAAGTCTGCAAATAGGTTTATCTAACTCATCACCATTCATGGAATGATGTTGTGTGGGGACCAACCCACTATAGTCCTGGAGAATTTCAAGAGTTGGCAATGACGATGGAGTAGGCTTCCTTGCATGTGAAAGCAATAGGAAGAAGTAGAATCACGAATTATAAAATTGGAAAGAAATGTGTTTTGTCATTCCAGCCCTCTCATTTTACGAGAAGGAGATTGAAGCTTGAGATATGCCTTGCTTGAGATCACTTAGCTATATAAGCTTTGCAATCACTTTCAAATCTATATAATTTGATGTACATTTTTCTTATTAGGGACAGCCAGAACAGGAAGCCAGTCTAACTGCACTCTGATGACACTGGCTTATGATGAACTGGATTGATTGCACAGCAGATAGAAACTACTATGTAACTGCCCAGGGTGAAGCAAGGATTCATCCCACATTGAGGAAATCTATTCCCACCCATGGCTCTCAGAAGCTGGTCTTCTGCTTGCTGTTGAGCCTAGAAGATACCTTCAAATTTTCAGGAAAGAAGAGATGACTGGGAGAGTTTCCAGAATGGTGGTTTTTGTAACATCTGTAGCCTCAGAACTTAAGAAGAGCAAGCATAAAATGTGTTTTTGCAAATGTTTTTCATGGATTTAAGACCTAAGCTGTTTAACAGATTGTCTTGCTTAAGAAATATGACTTGTTTTAGCTGAGAAGATGGATTTTATGAACTGATTGATCCCAGCTGCCAATTGTCAAAGCCAGAGGATGTTCCAAATTGGCAGTCCCCAAAGACCTGGAGTGGATTGATTTAAGGTGGGGAAAGGAAGATTTGGAGGTGGAGAAAATAGAGTTTTATAAAACTAATATGATTCTGAAAGTATTTGAGACACAAATATCCATTAGAACACACAAAAAGTTAAAATAGTTCAAGCTTCATTCTACTTTGTGAGCTGTTCTAATACCTTCTAAGGCTGTAGGTGCCCTCTTCACCTTTTGTTTGCTTCTCATTGGACTTTTAATAGTAAATAGCACAAAGGATAGAGATATATATCCAAGATTTTATGTATGTATAAAATCTTCACAGCTTCAAAGTTTGAATTATGTACTTTCTGAAGAAGGAACTATGTTTCGAGTTCATGAAATTATTCTCTGTATTTTGACAAATTACAAGCATCTACATTTTAAGAAAGACATGGTGAGGCCTTTTGCTTGGATAGATTCTTGAGATGGTAAATGAGGCAGCTGTTTGAAATTCAATTTTTAAATTTTATTCTGATATCTAAGTCCATCTTTGAGCACATTATTGATATTAACAATGCTAATAATGCTGTTAATAATACCACCTATTGGCTATGCAACTTTAGCTCCTTGTGCCTTACATCCCATGTTGGTACTTACCTCATGGACTTGTAAAGATAAAATGAGTTAACCCAGGCAAAGTGCTTAGAATAATGCTTGTTTCATAATTAATGCTTTAAAAGTGTTATTACAATGACAAATCATAACAGTGTGGGGGTAATGCTATAAATATTGCTGGTCAAGTACCTAATAAGCTTCTCCATTAGCTGCTAAGGTGTAGGTTAGCCAAAAACATCATTTGTTGTTGTTCAGAGGTTCACATGCCTAGTCTTTTAAACAATGTTTAGGAGAGATCATCTACGATGGGTCAAATTGTATGATGAGATTACAAATGTATAGTTTATGCGTATTGATATTTCCACTTGCAAGTGGGTTTTGTAGTTGAAGTTGCCATGGTACTGGGTTTCATTCAGGCACTGAATTTATGAGATGAAACTCTCATGATAGCATAAGCTTCCAAAGCACCAATTAGGCAACTAATTATTTGGATTGGTGATATCTTTTTTATCTGCCTTCTTATTGCTTAAAGGCAGTGACCATCTCTCTTAATTAATTTACATGGCCTCATTGGAAGAAGAGTCAGTTAAACACTTTTGACAATGAATTAGGTTAACAATGAAGGGCATTGTCAGCACTGCTAAGCTAGATACTGTAAGTTCTAAAGGGAAAATACAAAATGACAGCTGACTCTCCGTCTTCTTTCGCTTTCCTCAAAGAAAAGTTTCAGTGAAGGGAAAATCTTATGATATATATTGGACAATAAATAGTTTAAGAAACCAAGGCATCTGGAGACCCACTTCCCAGAATAAAGAAAGTATCTTGTATTAAGTGAGATGTATCATTACTTGAGTCAATTAATATAAATAAATTAATGATGGACTATTAAAAGTTTATAATCTGAATTTTATTATTCAAAATATAACTAATAAAAATGAAAACATGATGTAATTGTTAGGAGTATCATGACATAATCAGACAGGCGTTGGTTCAAATTGTGTTTAGTCAGTTTTTATACTTGTGACTCTGGGCTTATTACAAATGTCTTTGAACCTCATCATGTAGATAATATATATTTGGTAGGAATTACTGTATTATTTGGAGTGAAGCAAAGTCAAATTCTGAGAATATGACTAAGTGCATTTTATTATTTAAATATAATGTCTGGGCTCAGCTTAAGCTTACTCGAGCAGAAAAACCATAATATTTGGAGCAGTCAAGGCGGCATTTTTGTTTTCTTATACTTTAAGTTTTAGGGTACATGTGCACAACGTGCAGGTTAGTTACATATGTATACATGTGCCATGTTGGTGTGCTGCACCCATTAACTCATCATTTAATATTAGGTATATCTCCTAATGCTATCCCTCCCCCCTCCCCCCCACCCCACAACAGGCCCCGGTGTGTGATGTTCCCCTTCCTGTGTCCATGCGTTCTCATTGTTCAATTCCCACCTGTGAGTGAGAACATGCGGTGTTTGGTTTTTTGTCCTTGCGATAGTTTGCTGAGAATGATGGTTTCCAGCTTCATCCATGTCCCTACAAAGGACATGAACTCATCCTTTTTATGGCTGCATAGTATTCCATGGTGTATATGTACCACATTTTCTTAATCTAGTCTATCATTGTTGGACATTTGGGTTGGTTCCAAGTCTTTGCTATTGTGAATAGTGCTGCAATAAACATATGTGTGCATGCGTCTGGGACGTCTCTCAAAATAAGCTATCTATGACAAACCCACAGCCAATATCATACTGAATGGGCAAAAACTGGAAGCATTCCCTTTGAAAACTGGCACAAGACAGGGATGCCCTCTCTCACCACTCCTATTCAACATAGTGTTGGAAGTTCTGGCCAGGGCAATCAGGCAGGAGAAGGAAATAAAGTGTATTCAATTAGGAAAAGAGGAAGTCAAATTGTCCCTGTTTGCAGATGACATGATTGTATATCTAGAAAACCCCATCATCTCAGCCCAAAATCTCTTTAAGCTGATAAGCAACTTCAGCAAAGTCTCAGGATACAAAATCAATGTGCAAAAATCACAAGCATTCTTATACACCAACAACAGACAAACAGAGAGCCAAATCATGAGTGAACTCCCATTCACAATTACTTCAAAGAGAATAAAATACCTAGGAATCCAACTTACAAGGGATGTGAAGGACCTCTTCAAGGAGAACTACAAACCACTGCTCAATGAAATAAAAGAGGATACAAACAAATGGAAGAACATTCCATGCTTATGGATAGGAAGAATCAATATCGTGAAAATGGCCCAATGCCATCCCCATCGAGCTACCAATGACTTTCTTCACAGAATTGGAAAAAACTACTTTAAAGTTCATATGGAACCAAAAAAGAGCCCGCATTGCCAAGACAGTCCTAAGCAAAAAGAACAAAGCTGGAGGCATTATGCTACCTGACTTCAAAGTATACTACAAGGCTACAGTAACCAAAACAGCATGGTACTGGTACTAAAACAGAGATATAGACCAATGGAACAGAACAGAGCCCTCAGAAATAACGCCGCATATCTACAACTATCTGATCTTTGACAAACCTGAGAAAAACAAGCAATGGGGAAAGGATTCCCTATTTAATAAATGGTGCTGGGAAAACTGGCTGGCCATATGTAGAAAGCTGAAACTGGATCCCTTCCTTACACCTTATACAAAAATTAATTCAAGATGGATTAAAGACTTAAATGTTAGACCTAAAACCATAAAAACCCTAGAAGAAAACCTAGGCAATACCATTCAGGACATAGGCATGGGCAAGGACTTCATGTCTAAAACACCAAAAGCAATGGCCACAAAAGCCAAAATTGACAAATGGGATCTAATTAAACTAAAGAGCTTCTGCACAGCAAAAGAAACTACCATCAGAGTGAACAGGCAACCTACAGAATGGGAGAAAATTGTTGCAATCTACTCATATGACAAAGGGCTAATATCCAGAATCTACAAAGAACTCAAACAAATTTACAAGAAAAAAACAAACATCCCCATCAACAAGTGGGTGAAGGATATGAACAGACACTTCTCAAAAGAAGACATTTATGCAGCCAAAAGACACATGAAAAAATGCTCATCATCACTGGCCATCGAAGAAATGCAAATCAAAACCACGATGAGATACCATTTCACACCAGTTAGAATGGCAATCATTAAAAAGTCAGGAAACAACAGGTGCTGGAGAGGATGTGGAGAAATAGGAACACTTTGACACTGTTGGGACTGTAAACTAGTTCAACCATTGTGGAAGTCAGTGTGGCGATTCCTCAGGGATCTAGAACTAGAAATACCATTTGACCCAGCCATCCCATTACTGGGTATATACCCAAAGGATTATAAATCATGCTGCTATAAAGGCAGCATTTTAAATCAAAACTTTCTAGTCTCCTCTTTCTTCCAGGAAAGGGTATTGTCAGGAATAGGAAAATCAAGCCCATGAAGGGTTGTCTATGCCTATTGTTAAAGGGCTTAGATGGAATTATTTCTGATAGGCACCATCAAGAAGACCAGATGATTCTACTACCCCTTCCAAAAATATTTCATATAAGAAACATCACAAGAAAACATGTAGTAAATCTACAAAAATAAAGATTGGTTTTTTTACTATGCACTAGCTGTTATACCAAGTAATTTACATTTAGTGACTTTATTGAATGGATACTACTATTAGCAATGTATAAGAGATGAAGAAACAAAGGCTCAGAGTAATTACATTTCTAGGCTTACAGAGCTAGTAAACTACAGAATTAGGATTCAAACCTAGGTTTGACTCTGCTATATTTAGGTATGCCAAATGATGGTTATTTTGTACTCAAATTTTAGGTATTCAAAGAAAAGAAATCTACAGGTTGGAGTGATTTGGTAAGTCTCAACGGAGGAGGCATGAAGTTATCTGTGTTCTGAAAAGCAAGTAGGAGGGTATTTCAAGTGGGAGGATGGCAGCAGGATAAATACAGATGAGTGAAGCTTCACAATACATTCTTGCATTAATTAGTTGACCAGTTTGACGCAAAGAGATTATTCTCTAAGGTGATCATTCAAAGATAAGATTTTCTTTTAAATAGCTTTATTACTGGGGGCGGGGCCAAGATGTCCAACTAGAAGCATTGGCGTTTACTAGAAGCAGCGGTGTTCGGAGGCTCCCATTTTAAAAAGAAACATAATAAGCATGTGAATCCTTCACCAGCAACCAAGGCATCCAGGTTCTCTCATCAAAATTGACTAGAAGGCTGGCATGACCCACGGAGAGAAGGAACAGTGTGGTGCAGCAGCCCACCTGAGAGCCACAGGGGTAGCGGAACTCCCTCCTCCCAGCCAAGGGAGGTGGTGAGCATGCTACCCAGCTGGAGAAACTGTGCTTTTTCCATGGACTGTGCAACTGATGGATTGGAAGGTTCCACTCGTGAACCCACACCACACCGGTGCAGAGAGTCCCAACCCTGGAATGTGCAGATTCTTACAGCCTCTCAGCTGGCATCTGCTTAAGCCTACCAAACTCCCAGGGGAAGGGGCGAACAGTGCTGGCTGCCACTGCCAACTGTCTAAGCCTTTTGAGCTCCTGTGGGGAGGGGCAGGAGCCAGCACAGGGACTGGAAACTGCGGAACACACTAAGCTCCCTGGGCAGGCGGAAGGGCGGCACCCATTTCTATAGCTCTAGGCTGTGCTTTTTCCCCTGCTGGAGCCAGGGAGGCTGAATGGCCTGGTCCCAACACTTGTCCCTATAGCCCAACACAGCTGCTGTGGCAGTCGTGGGCAGAGTGCCTCTTAAGGCTTAAACCTGACCCATATTTCCTCATTGGGTGGGCTTCCCTGCAGGATCTCCAATAACTCCAGCCAGAGGCTGGATGAATTTGGATATCCCTGGGCCTGAGCCCCTGGATGATAACAATTAAAAGAGCTAGAGAGGCAACAGCAAACTAATCCAAAAGCTAGCAGAAGATAAGAAATAATTAAGATCAGAGAAGAATTGAAGAAATAAGATCAGAGAAGAAATAACTAAGATCAGAGAAGAAGGAGATAGAGACACAAAAAACCCTCCAAAACATCAGTGAATCCAGGAGCCAGTGTTTTGAAAAAACTAACAAAATAGATAGAATGCTAGCTAGACTAATAAGAAGAGAGAGAAGAATCAAATAGACACAATACAAAATGATAAAGGGGATATCACCACTGATTTCACAGAAACACAAACTACCATCAGGGAATACTATAAACACCTCTTCGCAAATAAACTAGAAAATCTAGAAGAAATGAATAAATTCCTGGACAGACAGACTCTACAAAGACTAAGCCAAGAAGAAGTTGAAACCCTGAATAAATCAATAACAAGCTCTGAAATTGGAGCAGTAATTAATAGCCTACCAGCCAAAAAAGGCCCAGGACCAGACGAATTCACAGCTGAATTCTACCAGAAATACAAAGAGGAGCTGGTACTCTTCGTTCTGAAATTATTCCAAACAATTGAAAAGGAGGGACTCCTGCTAATTCATTTTATGAAGCCAGCATCATCCTGATATCAAAACCGGGAAGAGATACAACAAAAAAAGAAAACTTCGGACAATATTTCTGATGAACATCAATGCAAAAATCCTCAATAAAATACTGGCAATCCTAATCCAGCAGCACATCAAAAAGTTTATCCACCACTATCAAGTTGGCTTCATCCCCCTGGGAAGCAAGATTGGTTCAACATATGCAAATCAATAAACATAATCCATCACATGAACAGAACCAAAGACAAAAAAAAAAAAACCCACATGATTACCTCAATGGATGCAGAAAAGGCCTTTGACAAAATTCAACATCACTTCATGTTAAAAACTCTCAATAAACTAGATATTGATGGAATATATCTCAAAATAATAAGAGCTACTTATAACACACTCAAAACCAATATCATAGTGAATGGGCAAAAGCTGGAAGCATTCTCTTTGAAAACTGGTACAAGACGAGGATGCCCTCTTTCACTACTGCTATTTAACATAATATTGGAAGTTCTGGCCAGGGCAGTCAGGCAAGAGAAAGAAAGTGTATTGAAATAGGAATAGAGGAAATCAAGTTGACTCTGTTTCTAGACAACATGATTTTATATTTAGAAAACCCCATCATCTCAGCCCCAAAACTCCTTGAACTGATAAGCAACTTAAGCAAAGTCTCAGGATACAAAATCAATGTGCAAAAATCACAAGCATTCCTATACACCAGTAATAGGCAAGCAGAGAGCCAAATCATGAATGAATACCAATCACAATTGCTACAAAGAGAATAAAATACCTAGGAATACAGCTAACAAGGGATGTGAAGGACCTCTTCAAGGAGAACTACAAACCACTGCTCAAGGAAATAAGAGGACACAAACACATGGAAAAACATTCCACCCTCATGGATAGGAAGAATCGATACCATGAAAATGGCCTTACTGCCCAATGTAATTTATAGATTCAGTGCTATTCTTATCAAACTATCATTGACATTCTTCACAGAATTAGAAAAAACTATTTTAAATTTCATATGGAATCAAAGAAGACCCTGTATAGCCAAGACAATCCTAGGCAAAAAAGAACAAAGCTGCAGGCATCATGATACCTGACTTCAAACTATACTGCAAGGTTACAGCAACCAAAACAGCATGGTACTGGTACCAAAACAGACATATAGACCAGTGGAGCAGAACAGAGACCTCAGAAATAATACCACACATCTACAACCAACTGATTTTCAACAAACCTGACAAAAAAAAGCAATGAGGGAAAGGATCTCCTATTCAGTAAATGGTGCTGGGAAAACTGGCTAGCCATATGCAGAAAACAGAAAGTGGATCCCTTTCTTACTTACACCTTATAAAAAAATTAACTCAAGATGCATTGAAGACTTAAATGTAAAACCCCAAACTATAAAAACCCTAGGAAAAAACCTAGGCAATGCCATTCAGGACATAGGCATGGACAAAGACTTCATGACCAAAATGCCAAAAGCAATTACAACAAAAGTCAAAATTGACAAATGGGATGTAATTAAATTACAGAGCTTCTGCACAGCAAAAGATGCTAGCATCAGAGTGAACAGGCAACCTACAGAATGGGAGAAAATGTTTGCAATCTACCCATCTGACAAAGGTCTAATATCCAGAATTTACAAGGAACTTAAACATATTTACAAGAAATAAACAACCCCACCAAAAGGTGGGCAAAGGATAGGAACAGACACTTCTCCAAAGAAGACATTTATGCGGCCAATAAACATATGAAAAAAAGCTCAACATCACTGATCATCAGAGAAATGCAAATCAAAACCACAATGAGATACCATCTCACGCCAGTCAGAATGGTGATTGTTAAAAAGTCAGGAAGCAATAGATGCTGGTGAGGCTGTGGAGAAATAGGAATGCTTTTACACTGATGGTGGGGATGTAAATTAGTTCAACCATTGTGGAAGACAGTATGGCGATTCCTCAAGGATTTAGAACCAAAAATACCTTTTAATCCAGGAATCCCATTACTAGGTATATACCCAAAGGAATATAAGTCATTCTGTTATAAAGACACATGCACATGTATGTTTACTGCAGCACTATTTACGATAGCAAAGACATGAAAACAACCCAAATGCCCATCAGTGATAGACTGGATAAAGAAAATGTTGTATGTATACACCATGGAATACTATGCAGCCATAAAAAGGAATGAGATCATGTCCTTTGCAGGGACATGGATGAAGCTGAAATCCGTCATCCTCAGCAAACTAACACAGGAACAGAAAACCAAACACCACATGTCCTCACTTACAGTGGGAGTTGAACATTCAGAACACAGGGACACAGGGAGGGGAAAAAACACACACCAGGGCCTGTTGGGGATTGGGGAGTGAAGGAAAGGACCTTAGAGGACGGGTCAATAGATGCAGCAAACCACCATTGCAGAGGTACATCTATGTAACAAACCTGAACATTCTCCACATGTATCCCGTTTTTTATTTTTTAGAAGAAATTTAAAAAAAGCTTTATTGAGATATGGTTGACATGTAATACACATTGAATATCTAATGTGTACAATTTGATAAGGCTTTTTTTTGTTTGTTTGTTTGTGTTTGAGATGGAGTCTCGCTCTGTTGCCCAGGCTGGAGTACAGTTGTACGATCTTGGCTCACTGCAACCTCTGCCTCCCAGGTTCAAGCAATTCTCCTTCCTTAGCCTCATGAGTAGCTTGGACTACAGGTGTGCACCACCATGCCTGGCTAATTTTTGTGCTTTTTTAGTACAGACAGGGTTTCACCATGTTGGCTAGGCTGGTCTCAAACTCCTGACCGCAAGTGATCTGCCTGCCTTGGCATTCCAAGGTGCTGGGATTACAGGTGTGAGCCACTGCACCCAGCAGATAAGTTTTGATATATGTGCATAACTGTGAAATTATCACCACTATCAAGATAATAAACACATCCATCATTGTCAAAAGTTTCTTTGACAAAATATTTGCAAACTATTCATCTGACAAGTTACTAATACCTGTAATGTACAAGAAACTCAAATAACTCAATAATGAAACCAAATAATCTCATTAAAAAGTGGGCTCCGGCTAGGCACAGTGGCTCATGCCATATGATCCAATAATCCCACTACTGTGCATTTATCCAAAGGCTAAGAAATCGATATGTCAAAGGAATACTTGAACCAGCATGTTTATCACAGCACTATTTACAATAGCAAAGATATGGAATTAACTTAAGTGCTTATTGATGGACAAATGGATATAGGAAATGTGATATATATATATGTATATATATATATAGAATGAAATACTATTCTACAATAAAAAAGAATAAAATCATGCCATTTGCAGCAACATGGATGGAACTGGAGTCATTAAGTTAAGTGAAATAAGCCAGTCACACAAAGACAGATGTATTAGTTTTTGCATCACTATAAAAAAATCCCTGAGACTCAGTAATTCATAAAGAAAAGAGATTTGATTGGTTTATGGTTCTGCAGGCTGTATGGGAAGCATAGTGCTGGCATCTGCTTCTGGTGAGGGCCTCGGGAAACTTCCAATCATGGCGAAGGTGAAGGGTGAACTGGCACATCACATGGTGCAAGAGGAAGCAAGAGTGGTGCGGGGGTGGAGTGGGGGGAATGCGTCACACTCTTTTAAACAACCAGATCTCACATGAACTCAGAGCGAGAACTCACTGATTACCAAGAAGATGGCACTAAGCCATTTGTGAGGGATCTGCCCCCGTGATCAAAGCACCTTCCACCAGGCCCCAACTTCAACATTGGGGATTACATTTCAACATGAGATTTGGAGGGAACAAGCATCCAAACTGTATCATCCATAATAAATGCAATATTTTGTATCAATAAAAAAAGTTTGAGTGTCTTTGTAATTCTTCTCTTCCAGCCCTTCTACTTTTTTACTTTCTGGTTCCCAGGCAACCATTAGTATGCTTTATTTCTTTTTAATAAATTAACAGCATTGTAAGTATTTACTTCTGTCACTATATATTAGTATGTATTTTCTAGAACTTTGTACACATGTTGTCTGGCTTCTTTGACTCAGGATAATTATTCTGAGGTTCATCTATGTTGCAGTATGCATTTATAGTTCATTCTTTCATTCTTTTTGTTGCTAAGTGGTATTCCAGTCCATTCACCTGTTGATGGACATTTAGGTTGCTTCCAGTATTTGGCCATTAGAAATAAAGCTACTATAAGTGTTCAGATACAAATCTTTGTATGGACCTACTCTTTCACTTCTCTTGAGTAAACACCTAGGAATAGAATGGCTAAATCATATGGTATGAGAATGTCTGATTTTTTTTAAATGCCAAACTGTTTTTCTAAGTGATTGCATAATTCTACATTTCTAGCAGCAGTGTGTGAGTTCCAGTTCCACTTGGCATGGTCATAGATTGAAAGGGAGGTAGAAAGCAGATAGAGACACACATGCCTGCCAAAGGGATTTGAAATGTAATTTGAAAGCAGCAGAGATCCATTAAAGATTTCAAATGAGGGAGGGACAAGGCATATGAAGTGATTTAGGAAGCTAGCTTAGATGGCACTGAAATAGTCCAGACATGAGAAGGTAAATGTCTGAACTGGTGGAATGTGAGTGAAAATGGAAAAGAAGGGAAGATGCAAAAAAAGAGTGTAAAGAAATAGTTAATGATACTTGTTTTGTTTTGTTTTTCCCCTATAGGACTGAAAGGAGAAATTCAATTGTACTTTTTTAGCTTGAGAGACTAGATATGTGGTATGATTAATATTAACAGAAAAGTCAGGAGGTACATTTTGGGAAGAGAAAATGAGAACGAGAATGAGTGGGATTTAGACATGTTGAACTTTAAGTGCATTCAACTGTCTTTCTGGAATATTTTGTGTCTAGGTAAATGTTTGCACCTTGATTCAATTTCCCATGAATTTTAGATGGCCATATGAACACATAAAAGGGGAACATTGGAAAGAAGTTAGAGGTAAAAGTTGCCAGTGAAATATGGATGGGTAAGAAAAGTAGAGTGTAGAACTGGGGTGGGGGATTTATGGTGGGCTGCAAAGGAGTGGTGGAGGCATGTATTTGGGAGACTTTCCCCCCCATAAATTATAGTTCAAGCTGAGAGATATGGATGACCATTTCAGGGGCCATTCATGGTATTTCTAAAGATAATTCAGGGGTAGAATGATTGAGAATCCTGTTCTTGTTGTGATAGTTATCATTTTCCAAGTTGGTAGATGAACTAGAGCAGGGGTCCCCAACATTTTTGGCACCAGGGACCATTTCATGGAAGACAATTTTTCATGGACGGAGGGGTGGGTGTGGTTTCTGGATGAAACTGTTTCACCTCAGATCGTCGGCGTTAGATTCTCATAGGAGCATGCAACCTGGATCCCTCGAATATGCAGTTCACAATAAGATTTGCACTCCTATGAGAATGTAATGCCACCGCTGATCTGACAGGAGGCAGAGCTTAGTTGGTAATGCTTGATTGCCCACCACTCACCTCCTGCTGTGTGGCCCAGTTCCTAACAGGCCACGGACTGGTACTGGTCTGTGGTCTGGGATTTGGGGACCCCTGAACTAGAGTCAATCTCTGCCTAGTTCTTTATTCCAGCTAAGTTTTTCTCACTTCCCACCATTGCTGGGAAAGACTCTGTCCATTTATTTATCTTGATTTAGCCTAGGGATATACAGCCAGGAATTTGAGTCTACTGTTGAATCTTTAAAGGGTATTTCCAGGCCTCAAACAACAGTGTTGCATGCAATGTTACCGAGCCTTAGGGAAATGTAGTTTAAAATTTAGCTCAGGGAAATTATGCTCTAGCATTTCTTAGCTTCAGGGAAATTATGCTTCAGACAGTTAGAATTCATATTTAAACAACTTATGCCAAATATTTTAAAAAGTCTCTTAGAGTTTATGGACTAGAGTAATGCTTTATGGACTGCTGGCAGGTTATGTGTTTGGCAGTGAGCGAGCCAAAATATGGCACCCACTGTGTTGTAATCGAACTAGTTTTTGTGAGAAATGCTTTGGATGGTCATGATGGTGTATATTTGGAGAAGGACTTCCCACTCCAATCCCACCCACAACTAACCACACACATGCTGAGACCTCTTACTTCATCATGAAATAGTAAAAGTGATACTTCTTAACAGTTTGTAAGAGAGAAAGTGTTTAAGTGTGATTTTTTTAAAAAAGGAAAACACTCTGTAATGATGCCTCAGGAGACATAATGAGTTACGTTGAATTTCTGCCAGTATTTTCATTCTAAAGTGGATGATTTAAATATAGTGCTTTTTGAGGATTGAGATAAAAATTAAATATTTTTTTCCTGATTCTTTTTCCATTCTCTTTGTTTTAGTTAGGATAACATTCTATGTGTCAATATTGGCATTTCTTGAACACTCGATATTTGTTACATTGTGTAACATCCTGGTTAAGTCCTTTGATTTTCATGAAAGATGGCTGTATCAGTTATCTATTGCTGTATAACAGGTCTCTACAAACTTTAGTGATTTAAAACAATACAAATGATTTTTAAAAATCTCAGGTGGCTTCTTTGGTCAAGAATTCAGGAAAGGCTGAACCAGCCAGTTTTGACTTGGGTCTCTCATGTCTTGAAATAAGCTTGTTTCAAGACCCAAGGACCTCACTAAAACTTCTTCACTTACAGATTAGGTTGTGAGGACTAAGGACTCCAACAGCTTGGGGCTGGAATATCGGAGCCTCCCTGCATATTTCTCTATCTGTGTGGTTGCTTCATGCTATTTTTCCAGTATGGGAGCTTCATGACAGGGGGACTTGGTAGATGTTGGCTCTGAGATCTCAAGGTGTGTGTCATAGGAGAGAGAAAGAAAAGTGGAAACCATATCATCTTTCATGACCATGCCTAGTAAATCAGTGTCCCTTTCAACATAATCTATTGGTTGATGCCATTATGAAGGTCTGGCAGTTTCAAAGTGAGGGAGTACAGACCACACTTCTTGATGGAGAAGTGGTGATATCACACTATAAAAGAGAAGGTGGAGTGGGATATGCATTGTGCCTCCCGGTACTTAGATGGTTGTCTAACATTGATGACTGACTTTTAAGAGGCTAGTTAAATAACAGGGCCTCGAATTTTCTGCTGCTCTTTGCTCATTGAAACCTCAGTTGTGAGAAATAGTATTTAGAGAGGATGTTTTAAGTGTTCTAGTTTTGTCCCTAGATCAAATCAGATCATCAGACAGCTTTTTGGATCCTTGTAGAAATACTTGACCTGACTTGACCTTTGTCATGCATTGGGAGAAGCTATGTGAAGTGGCCATGTAAAAGTCACTAATGCACCAAATACAGAGATGTTTAATTCATACCACTCCCTCTAGCACCAATATTTCTCTTCTCAGCCAGTAGCATGTTGTCCACTCACTTCCCTAGTTAGAAACCTGTGTGTTTTCCTTAAGTTCACCCTTTACTTCATATCCAATTCATCACCTATTCTTACTATTTCAAATCTATACCGTTCTTTACACATATACCTGGAGATGGTTGTGCACTGCAAGAGATGAAAGCCGATTTGATTTTAATTGCTCATTTTTGGATTAAAATCAATGAGAGAAATCATGAAAAGAGAGCAGTTTTCCAACAAACTCCTTAGGGTCCTGAACCACAGACAGACATAGTAATTATTGGACTGATATAATTGCATTTCATATTGAACTGATTAACCATTATTTTTCTTATTATGCCTGGAGTTTTTAACTTTGTCACATTCACACGTAAGCTTTGTTGATTGTTATAATTTTTTGGACTGGGGTACAGAAGGTTGATATAATCATATTTCTTAGCTCATGGATAGTGCCGTCATGGATTTATGTAAGGTTTATTTTCTAAAAATTTGTTCTCTTTATCTGCATTCTCCATTTATACTTGTCCCACCTACTCCCATAGGTAGCTATTCTAATGTGTTCACTGCATAGTTTTCTGCTTTGATTATACTCTTATTAAATGTTTATTACTGCTTTGTTTCTATGTATTTGTCTTTTACATTTACATAAATGATATTCATCTATAGATCTTATTATGTTTCTTACAGAAGTTCTCTTAGAACTATGTTTTAAAAATGCATTCAGATATCTAGTCCAATGCTTCAATTTTACAAAGTAGTTTAAAAAAGTTTCTTTTGACTTAGCCTCAACTATTCTTTTTTCCACAAATTAAAAGTATAGGTGTATTGTTTCTCAAATATAGTTTAACTTATATTTTAATTATAAATTTGATTGCAGTTTACCATAGCTTGAAAGAGTATCAGTCTCCTTCTCTTTTCAAAGGTGCTCATTTTGTACTTATCTTTTAATTCCATTCCTGTCATTGAAGGATAGTTATTCTTTATTTCTAAGAAATCTACTGCTTAAGACTCTTCATTTAACCATTTCTGACTAAGCAAATGTTTGAAAAGGATCAACAGCAGTGGCACACTGAACTCAGGAATCCCACTATTCATATCTGAATCTGATTTTAGGGCATATTTGGATGGTATTTAACAAATACGCTGTAAATTTCTGTCTGGCATTTAACTGTATATTTTTCTAATCATGGGATTAAAGCATCAGCAACTATGTGTTTATTCATTCTGACTATTTACCACCCTCTTGACATACTGACGTGGGTATAGGGAGGTCATTTCCGCCTTTGGCTTGTCTTGGTGAGTATTTGCTGGCTTTGATTAGCAGCACCATGGAGCAATCTGAAATACATTAGTATCAATGGAATGGAAATCTTAGTGGTTTAAGTATCACTATTAGTATACACAGAATGTCTGAAACTCTACATTTCTGTCTTGGCTGCATCTCCTCCTTCCTTGACTTTCCAAGGTTCTGTCAATAAAGTCCTAAGTGGCTGACTACTTGGATAAGATCTAGAAATCAAAAAGACTTTCAACTTTTAGACAGAGGGATCACTTTATTGACCTGCTGAAAGTTTAGGTCCTTGTGGGTACACATCAAAATTAATTAGAGCATTAGGTCAAAAATTAAATTTACTTATTATTAATCTTACTCTTAAGTAGAAGAGCATTACTTGCACATAATGTTTATATCAGACAAATAAGCAGGTATTACTTAAAGATTTTGTGGATGGCATATGGACAGAATCAAATGGCGACAATTTCTTTTTGGCCTTGTACTTGGTGAAACTCTAATAGAAAATAGGTAGGAAAGGCTGGGAAAGGAGCATAGGTTTAGAATTGTTGACATGAATCAATTGTTTGATTGTGCATGACAGGCTTCTCTTTGCTTGGTGCCCTTTTTCTCCTTCCCTTTCTTCCCTTGCAGTTTTCCATGCCCCTCCTTTTTTCCCTAACCCTCCTGCCTGGCACAGACTTCTAGACAATCATCAGGGAGGAATACGTCAAGTTGGAATTGCTGACAGTGAGGATATTTGTTAGCAAACATGAGAATCCATAAACATTAGCTTGCTGGCAAATATGGAGCTGACGGAAAGGAGGGGGGCCCTGTGAGTTCAGTAGGGCTCTTCTCACTCAGGAAGCATACAGCCATTGACAACTTAGGAAATGCACCTCCTCTCCTCTTCTTTTGCCAGGAAAAACACAACCTTTGGAGAATAGGGGCATAAGAAACTGCTGGTGTAAGGCCTTTCTGTGCCTGCTGGCACTTGAAGTCACTATTGCTGTGGTTAGTTTTGCTCATTCTTGGTCTCACTGTGCATGACTTGGGCCTGATTTATCTTTAATTACCCAAGGGCTGTGCAGTTCTGGAGGATTTCAGTAAAAAAACTTAATCTTGAGATTACTAAAATGGTCTTTTCCTCTTGAACTGAAGCTGAAAGAACATTTGATGTCCTTTGCATTTAAGTGGTACTCCCACTGTGTAAGAGCAGCCTTCTTTTTACCAAAACAACAACAAAAACAGCAGCAACAACAGTGACAACAACTTTAGGTCAGGAGACATAAGTTTGAATTGGTTTCTATTCAATTTTTGTTGTGTCCCTTTACTTTACTTTTTTTTTTTTTTTTTTTTGAGACGGAGTCTTGCTCTGTTGCCAGGCTGGAATGCAATGGAATGATTTCGGCTCACTGCAACCTCTGCCTCCCGGGTTCAAGTGATTCTCCTGCCTCAGCTTCCCAAGTAGCTGGGACGACAGGCATGTGCCACCATGCCCAGCTAATTTTTGTATTTTTAGTAGAGAAGGGGTTTCACCATGTTGGCCAGGACGGTCTTGATCTCTTGACTTCGTGATCCACCTGCCTTGGCCTCCCAAAGTGCTGGGATTACAGGTGTGAACGACTGTGTCCCACAGTCCCTTTACATTTTAATGGGTTTTGTGATAGTTATGGAACTATGTGAACCATGAAGCCAATTAGAAATAGGCTCTTTCTTAGCTCAAGATGAAAAGTCTCCTCCCTCACAGCAAAAGCTACAGAGAACTAGAGTAATCATGCAAATTCTCAATCAGAATCACCCATTAATCAGAATTCTTTTAACCTTTGAATTTTATAAGAAATAGATAAACAATAGGACAATAAATGTCAGTGATGAATTTATACTAAACTCTTATAGATTATAACCTAACATCAGTGCAGCTCTGCTTCTATTTCTTAACCTCTGACTTCATGGTTATGGGATCAAAGTAACTGATCTCCAAAAGTATGACCTTAGGGACCTTAAATATCTGAACCATCAAATAGAAATTAAATTATATTCTCCATGCTGTACTGAATAAATCAGAAAAATAGACTAATATATTTATAAACATTTTAGGTCCTGAAGATTGAAATAGGAAGGATTTTTTTCTTCTTCACTTCTGAGTTGACCAGAAAATTCAATGACCTAGAGCATCTCCTTCTCTGAGTTCCAATCAATTGTGGTTTTGGAGTATTTACTTAGGGTTCATGCTGCTCGAGCTATGTGGAATCATATTGAACTGGTCATACCCTCATACATCAGGGAACTTAAGTCACTAAGGCACTAGCTTAGTTTTCCAAAGGTGAGTGAGATTAAACTCCTGCCTTTAGAATCAGACCCATATGTGTCTTAGCACACTCAGGATTCCATTCTCCCTTCCCCCACCACCCGGCATGAGGGCAATACCAAATCCAGCCCACCTTTAGTCTCCTTTGCCCTCTTTTTACCAAGACCCTGGGTATTTCTCTCACCAGATTAATTACTTTCTATAGAGATACCCCAGAGGAAGGCTGTATTAGAAACCCATTACAGGATAATGTTCCAAGAAAATTATTCTTTTGAAGCTTTGATTTGAAACTCATGCTTTTCATTAATACAGGCAACTGGAAGCTGGGAGACCTGTCTCTGAAAAGAGCTTGTTATGAACTGGGGAAGCAGCTTGAATCCTCAGCATGGATGTACAGAGTTAAAAGCAAAGCCAGGCAAGAAATGAGATCAAGTCTGGAGTTATGTATCTGTTAGTAATTTCAGATCCACATGACTAGAGAGCAACAAAGTACTTGTTCTCTAGCAGTTCTTTCGAAAGACAGATCAGCAAAAAGTTGAAGCAGAATTTTAACTTTGATTTTTATTCTAATTTGAAAGTTTTTCTTCTTAAATTTAGGCCATGCAGACATCCCTGTTATCCCTGTTAAGTGCTTGAGTCAGAGCACAACCAGCTATCACATATCATCTGATTCTGTCCTTGACATGAAAAAATAGCAGAGAAGGAAAGAATTCCTTTGGGGACACAGCATACTTTGTATCTTTTTAATTTTTTTTTTTTTTTTAAGGAGAGAATTATCCAGGCAAAACTTGGTTGTCAGTAAAGATGTTTGTTTTGATTGGCAATCAGCATGTTTAGTCTGAGAAGGAGGGACTTTGGGCTCAGAGGTAAGGCCTGAGGATGAATCCAAACTGAAGGAGAGCAGAGAAAATGGTGGAGCAGTGAAGTGGTGGCTTCAGCTCTATTTCACAGAATCAACCTGATTTTTACTTACTCAACTGGAACTTTTCATGAGTGTGAAATGTGTACATGTTTTTCTACCTATGCACTTGTGTCTAGGCCTAGGTTTACAAGGAGTATTTGAGGTCAGAGTGGCAAGAGGGAATAATATTGAAGTTCTTCTTTTGGAAGCTGTCATAGAATTTTCCAAAGTGGAGAATGGAATGGATCCAAACCACTCAACAGAATTCCTCCAGCTTTTTTTCTTCTCATTTTCTCTATCTTGTTCTTTCCACATTTCACTTCATTCAACAAATATTTATTTAATATTTCCTATGAAACTCAGCATAGTGGTTAAGAGCAAGTATTCCCATTAGATCCAAATGTAAATTTCTTAAGCTTCAGTTTTCTCATCACTAAAACAAGGACAAAAATAGTATTTATAGCAATGATTATAGTCAAGATTGAATGACATGATCTCTGTTAAGTACTTAGTACAGTATGTCATTCATTTCTCTAATTAAAAAATTTCTCCATGATGAAATCCAGACACTTAGCAATAAATCACATAGTTAATTAAAATTATATTACTAGTCTTCAGGATGATTTCCCCTAGAAGTGATTTTTAAATTGTGGGGGAGAGAAAGGGAGGGATAAAAATTAATGTGATAATTATTTTGACTGAAGTTCTCTCTAAAAATATGTGTATCTTCTCTCTGTCTCCCTCTTTTTGGTCATAAATCTCCCTGATTAAAAGGAAAAGGAGAGATGGGAATTTCCTGTTTTGGGAAATGCACAAGGTCGGGGAAAGGAGATCTCTGGAAGGAGAGCAGCTTATTGGACCTGAGCCTGGGTACGTTTGGCTGGCTGAGGACACTCAAGAGCAGACTAGTAGGAAACCAGCTATGATATTCAGAGGAGAGCTTGCTTGAAGTCAGGTTAAAGAGTTGACTCAATGCTGGTGCTAAAATTGTTAATGAAAAGACTAGCCAGGAGCCCAGCAGGGCAGGATCTGATTTTCTGGCTTCAATGAGTAGGCAGAATATGTCAGCAGTGGGTGTCTGAGGTTAAGATGTTTTTAGATACCTAAAGCACTGAAAATATTTGTGCTTCCCACACCCAAGTTATTTAAAAATAAAACAGCAGTGTATAATAAACAATTTACGGCAGCATATAGCACAGAATTTACATGATTACTGAAAATAAAAGAGATTTTCTTTACATTTTTTTCTGATAAAATTATTGAGGATGAACTTTGTTTTTGTGTGTCCCTACCTTGCCATGTCCTAAGCATGTGTGTGGTCTGCCTATTCAGCACTATGTCCAGTCCTGAAGGCAGTGTTGGGTTAGCAGAGAAAATAAGGCCCAGACCATCTAGACTCATCTATAGTCATCGCACAAAGATGAGTGTCTTAGTTTATATCACCAAATGGTCATTTTAGGATCATCTCTCACATTAATTACATACATTCAAATCCTTATCTCAGGGTTGACCCTGGAAGAATCTAAATTAGACAGTTTGTACTAGAAATGGAGTACTAGGAAGCAGACCCTGGATTAGATCACTAACCTAGCAACTAGAGGCAAAGAAATTCATTTCTGAGGATGTGAGCTGGTAAGACCTCTTGATAAGTTGTAATATCACAAATACTAACACTGTTCCCTCTGGTGGATTGGGGTGAGATGCAAGTGGAAAGGATATGTAGTGGTTCATGCAATAACTCTATACTTGAAATATGTAGGACCAATACTATTCATAAAAACTGTCTAGTTGGATGGCTATCATTAATGGTCGTAGAAGTCCTGGAGGAGGAAGAAAATAACAGGTTCTTGTCAGCCAAATAGTGCCTTCAGAGGTGGTGTGAGAGCCAGAAGTTCTTCAGACAGTCTTTAAGAACCACTTCTCCAGGAGCCAGACAACAGACTGTGCTAAGAACCAGGCCCAACACTTGATGATAAGGATGGAGAAGTTACAAAGGAAGTTGAACTCATAGCTCTGGAAACTCTCCTATAAGGAATAGAATCTTGAGATCTGAGATAAGCACATTTGCATGGCCAAGGACTTGAGAATTTGATGACTTAGATTCTTTTATGCCTCTGGGCTAGAGGAAATTATGCTCTCTCTCCCATGTTAGAAGATAATAGCCTTTCATTGCCTAGAAACCACTTACAGAGGACATAATGTAGATATTTTGCAGGATGCTTGTTGTCATTCACAAGAGGCCCCTGCCTCTTCTCATTGCTTAGATTAATAATAAGAGTCAAGATTCAACATGGGCGGAGTAGGGAAGTATTACTCTGCTATGAGATAAAAAGAATTACTCAAGAAAAAAACTGCTCTATCTAGCTAATACGCATCCACAGGAACTAGGGGAAAATACTCGAAACTGAATCCAACAGCACATCACAAAGCTTACCCACCACAATCAAGTCAGCTTAATCCCTGGGATGCAAGGCTGGTTCAACATATGCAAATCAATAAGTGTAATCCATCACATAAAGACAACTAATGACATAAACCACATGATTATTTCAATAGATGCAGAAAATGCCTTCAATAAAATTCATCATCCCTTCATGTTAAAAACTCTCAATAAACTAGGTCTTGATGGAACATATCTCAAAATAACAAGAGCTATTTAAGACAAACCCATAGCCAGTATCACACTGAATGGGCAAAAGCTGGAAGCATTCCCTTTGAAAACTGGCAAGGGACCAGGATGCCTTCTCTCACCACTGATGTTCAACATAGTATTGGAAGTTCTGGCCAGGGCAATCAGGCAAGAGAAATAAATAAAATGTATTCAAATAAGAAAAGAAGAAGTCAAATTGTCTCTGTTTGCCAATGACATGATAGTATATTTAGAAAACCCCATCTTCTCAGCCCCAAATCTCTTTAAGCTGATAAGCAAATTCAGCAGTCTCAGAATACAAAATCAATGTGCAAAAATCACAAGCATTCCTATACACCAACAATAGACAAGCAACCAAATCATGAATGAACTCCCATTCACAATTGCTACAAAGAAAATAAAATACCTAGGAATAAAACTTATAAGGGACGTGAAGGACCTCTTCAAGGAGAACTACAAACCACTGCTCAAGGAAATAAGAGAGGACACAAACAAATGGAAAAACATTCCATCCTCATGGATAGGAAGAATCAGTATCATGAAAATAGCCATACTACCCAAAGTAATTTATAGATTCAATGCTATTCTCATCAAGCTACCATTGACAGTCTTCATAGAAATAGAAAAAACTACTTTAAATTTCACATGGAACCAAAAGAGAGCCCATATAGCCAAGACAATCCTAAGCAAATAGAACAAAGCTGGAGGCATCCTGCTACCTGACTTCAAACTATACTACAAGGCTACAGTAACCAAAGCAGCATGGTACTGGTACCAAAACAGATATATAGACCAATGGAACAGAACAGAGACCTCAGAAATAACACTACACATCTATAACCATCTGATCTTTGACAAAGTTGACAAAAACAAGCAGTGGGGACAGGATTCCTTATTGAATAAATGGTGCTGTGAAAACTGGGTAGCTATATGCAGAAAACAGAAACTGGACCCCTTCCTTACATCTTATACAAAGATTCACTCAAGATAGATTAAAGACCTAAATGTATAACCCCAAACCATAAAAACCCTAGAAGAAAACCTAGGCAATACCATTCAGGACATAAGCATGGGCAAAGACTTCATGACTAAAACACCAAAAGTAATTGCAGCAATAGCCAAAATTGACAAATAGGATCTAATTAAACTACAGAGCTTCTACATGGCAAAAGAAACTATCATCAGAGTGAACAGGCAACCTAGAGAATGGGAGAAAATTTTTGCAATCTACCCATCTGACAAAGGTCTAATGTCCAGAATCTACAAGGAATTTAAACAAATTTACAATAAAAAAAACCAAAGAACCCCATCAAAAAGTGGGCAAAGGATATAAACAGGCATTTCTCAAAAGAAGACATTTGTGCAGCCAACACACATATGAAAAAAAGGCTTGTCAGCACTGGTCATTAGAGAAATGCAAATCAAAACCACAATGAGATACCATCTCAAGCCAGTCAGAATGGCAATTATTAAAAAGTCAGGAAACAACAGATGCTTGCGATGCTGTGAAGAAATAGAAACACTTTTACACTGTTGGTGGGAATGTAAATTAGTTCAACCATTGTGGAAGACAGTGTGGTGATTCCTCAAGGATCTAAAACCAGAAATGCCATTTGACCCAGAAATCCCATTACTGGGTATATACCTGAATATTATAAATCATTCTACTATAAAGACACATGCACACATATATTTATTGCGGCACTATTCACAATAGCAAAGACATGGAACCCTCCCAAATGTCCATCAATGTTAGACTGGATAAAGAAAATGTGGCACATATACACCATGGAATACTATGCAGCCATAAAAATGAATGAGATCATGTCCTTTGCAGGAACATGGATGAAGCTGGAAGCCATCCTCCCCATCAAACTAACACAGGAACAGAAAACCAAACACCACATGTTCCACTCAAAAGTTGGAGTTGAACATTGAGAACAGATGGACACAGGGAGGGGAACAACACACACTGAGGCCTATCGATGGGTGGGGGCAAGGGGAGGGAGAACATTAGGACAAATACATAATGCTTTTGGGGCCTAAACCTAGATAATGGTTTGATAGGTTCAGCAAACTAGCATGACACATATATACCTATTTAAAAAACCTGTATGTTCTGCACATGTACCCTGGAACTTAAAATTTAAAAAAATAAGTAAAATTAATTTTAAAAATATGTTTTATTTAACTGAATATATAAAAATATCATTTTAATGTGTAATAAATGAAAATTTATTGAGATATTTTGTATTTTTTTACTAAATATTTAAAAACCATGTGTATTTTATACTTACAGCATATTTCAGTTTGAAATAGCCTAATTTCAATTGCTTGATAAGCACAGGTAGGCAGGGGCTACCATTTTCATCAGCCTGTATTTACTGCCTTCCCACATGGTGTTTCATAGCCAATAGTAAAAATATGTGCTACTTAGTAAAAGTGTACTCTACATAAATATTGTTAAGTTCTTAAACTAATAAATATTTTATTTTGAAATTGTAAACATGTGGGTCAGCAGGGAATAAAGATGCTCCAAATCTTGCCAAGAATGGGAGAACCGTGATATCTTTAGAAGACACAACAGTGTCTTCATAGGTTCTGTTGTGACTGTATCTTCCTGATTTAATTTTTCCACAATGTCTTAATTTCTGCACAGGAGGAAAATCTTTCTTTTTCTTCTATCCATCGTAGGCTCATTTACTGACAAAAAACGGATTAACAAAACAGATACAAGTTTATTAACAAGTGCATTTTGCATGCACATGGGAGTATTCAGTGATGAGTAACTCAAAGGAGTGTTTAGAACATGGATTTGTAGAACATCTTAACAGTGAACAGTAAATTCATAAAGAAATGACAAGGCAAAGGAAAAGGACTTTGAGCATCCAGGGGTGGATTGTGGGAAGGCAAATATATGTGGAAACTAATGGTAGGTAAGGGCTAGTTGGTAAAATTTGTTATGTGGATTTCTCTGGTGCCTTCTCTGGGCTGATAAGGGGATAGGGTTTTTCTTATGGTTAACGTTTGTCTTTCCTTATAGAGAGTGAGGAAGGACACTTTTATATCCACTTTTTAGGCAAATGAGGGAGGGCAGAGAGATTTCCTTTTATCTGCTTCTTCTTAATGGCCTTCCCTTATGCCAAAGAGGCATATTTTGGAGTGGCATGTTCTGCCACTTTTCAGTTCCTCCTATCCTGTAAATTCTCCAGTCGAGTTTTTAGAAGCATAACCACTTTGATTTGAGAGGGAGTACTTTAGTCAAGGAATTTAACTTGTATAGGTAAATGCTCAGTAAAACATTATTGAAAGTAATTGAATGAACTTAAAGTTAATCATCTTGGAAGTCAGCTGTTTACCCTGGTTATAGTGAAGACTTGAGGATTTTAAAAGAAATTCATTTTTTAATAAGACTCTTTAGTGGTTAAGTTGTAATGGGTATAAAACAGATAAAAAGTAGATTTTATTTCATCAAGAGTTGCCACCAGTAATCTTAGGAGGAATAATTGAAATCTCTTGGGAGAGTTTTGATGATCTCTAGTTGTCGTCTTCTAACTCAAGAATTGTATGTATATATGGTATGTATTTCCATGTTACCTACATCTCATTTTAAAAATTATTTCTCTGGAGCTCTTCGCAAGCAGGGAGAGCAGTCTTCTTTAGTTCTAGTGTTTAGATTTAAAATTGATAGCTGTTGAATGAATGAATAAATAATAATTATACTCTTTGTTTTAATTCTTAGGTGTTTTTTCTTTTTAGTCAGTGTTATCAGGATGAAACAGATGTTGCTGGCCAGGTTGCATCTGACTTGCTAACCTTATAATGTCAGTTCATTACTAGTTACTCTTAGCAACTATAGTAGATTTTTAGATCCATGTCTTTCATGTTCATAGAAACATATTTTCTTTCCCTTTTCTTTTTTTCCTCAGTTGAACTTTTGCTCTCTTTATATACCACTCTAAATTCCTCTCAAATCTCTTTTATTCTCCTTAATTAAAAAATCATGATGAAGCATAATGGTCTAATATATGTATATATCAAACTCCAGCCTGGCCTACAGATAAGGTTTCAGTTTCATCTCACTTACTTTGAATTCCTCATGTTTAAAATTAAAATTAAAACCCAATATTTCTCATATATAACAAAGAAGAAAAATAATCCAACTTAATAGTCTCAAAACATCCACATCAAAATCAGAGTGGTTATAGTCTATTAAATTTTAAATATCTGACAAGTTTACATTTTTTCTCTCTTCCTCAGACTCTATAACTCAATGTGTTCTATGTGAAGAAAGTAAATGACACATAGAAGCCACCCTAAATATAGACTCAAGGATTTTATTTATTTGTTTATTTACCAACAGCACAAGTGTAGAATGGATTGGTATCTAGTATTTTGTTGCTACTTCAGTGGCTGAGGGAGATGACTACTACCTTTGAAATATTTTCAGGAAGAATCCAGACTTGATGATCATTAAATCTGGGATTTAGGAAATAGTATTATAGTCTGAAGGAGTGGAAAGAGTAGAAATAAACCTAAACAACAAATTAACAGATTGTTGTGGCATAAGTGTCTGGTAGTGTGGCCAGCTCTCAATTATCCATAGTATTGGAAGCCAGAGATACATGGATAATTGATATCTACTCCTAGTCCAAAAGCCTCAGTTTAATGAACGGTTTCCACATCTTCTTCGTGAACTACCAACAAGGAGCAGAATAGGCTGATTTCTGTTCCAGCAGACTATTTCTCCTGCTCAGCTTTGGGTGGGGTGGCTAATGAGCAATATGCTGTCCAAAAGGCCATGAGCCAGAGAGAAAATGAGGGGAAATCAGTTGCTGGTAGAGTCCACGATTGGATAATCAGCCTCAGAATAATACAGAGTTGACTATATGTCAATTAAAAAGAAGGAGACAAATATTATCCCTTGTGAATCTTTGATTGTTAAAAAAAAACTGCCCTCTTCCCACAATCTTTTCATTAGAAACATGTATTCTATGTATCCCAGTGAATTGATAACTAGTAATAGATCTGTAGTGCTATGCTTAATTGGAATAGCAACTTACTTTTACAAGTTCACTGCACTGGGATTCTGCACCTTCCTGTGTCAACAGCCCACATCATGGCTGGTTTGGTATGGTTTCGATACCCCAACATCACCACAATAAGAATAAATGATGCAATTTACTGTGTAGGGATTCCCTCCTGGGAAATGCCTGGCGCCTGAAAGCCTTTCCTGTGCATGTATATTGGCAGTTAAACATTGTTTTTGCATTAAAACAGGGTGAAATTCCAAAATACCACAGAGAGCAAGAAAGAGATGTTTTGCATTTGAGGACAAGGACATGACTGCATAATCTATGTACATTAAAATAAGCATTTTTCCCATTTGAACAACTGCTCCATAATTAAATGTAAATGCCCCATTCCCACATAATATATCCATGCTTGAACACACAAATAATATCCCCATGGAACACCCTGACATGCCCTCCTTTTCTCTCTGTCTTAAACTGGATGAGTAACTGTGAAAACATTCCTGAAATAGTCATGCAGTTTTCTCAGGTCTTTGGCCTACAGCTTGATAGAAGCTAGACCATGTCTGAATGAACTCAGAATTCAAGCATGTAAGAGACACAGACATTTTTGACATGGAAAAGTAAAGTCTGAATCTTGAAACTGCTTCACAGCCATTCAGTGTATAATCAGTACATTGGTGACTTGAGTGGAAGGATCACAAAAGCTTGAAGAAAGGGCTAATTTTTTTAGGTTTATAAGTAAACATGTGTACACATATTCACATACATATACTCCTATATATGCCCATTAAAGGCTGACTTTCTTGTTAAAAATTAAACCATGAGAAAAATGCTCTGGTTATAAAACGTGTTTTATTTTTGTGAATTGTAATAGAATACAAAGTATCTTCAAAAAATGCCTGATTAATGCATATGTTTCTATTCCATCAACGTTTCTTTGAAAATATAATAATTTCATGTGTAACCGGAATAATAGAGAGTATATTTATAAACGACCAAATTAAAGATGGAAGTAATATTTTTTCTTGCAAGGCTTCCTTGCCAAAACATTATATATATAACAGAAGTCTATAAAAAGGTCGTGTTTCACATTACAGATGGGTCTTGACAAAGTAAAGCTGAAGTAAACAGTTTTTAAATGAACACATTTTACTTTATTGATTACTCTATGACCTATTACATTGCAGACACTGTAGAAATTTATGTGAGTGGATTGACTATATAGGATGGAAAGTAGAAAAAGAAATTACAATCTGTTCTTTAAACAAATTTATAACATTTTTTGAGGATGAAATATCCAGAATTTTTTTTAAGTTGGAATAAATTTGCTCCTTTTTAACAAAAAAATTAAGGGACATGGCTGGCACCAAAGGATAGATTGATGACAGTGGAAATGAAGGCTATTGTGTATTGAGGACTAGCTGAGGAAATTTGGTAGAAAATGAGAATCAAGGCAAAGGAGGAATAAAGCAAGGGCGGATAAATGATCCTGAGAAAGTCAAAATGAAGAATACAAGGAACTGGGATCTCAGTAAAGTTCAAGTGAATTTAGTAGGAGTGAAACAACAGAAACAATGACAGATTTTGTTATGAGTAGAATATTGACATATAAGATTTCACAGGAGGAACTGGGTGATGACAAGGACCAGTCTACAGCCAAGACAGTGTGTTGCGTCCATTCACATTCTCTCACATACATATGGAAAAGATCAGGAAGGAGAAGCTTTACATCACCTGCTTCCTTAAAGGCATCCTGATATAGCACACTGGAGAAGGACTGGAGAGACTTGCATGGTCTCTGGGCTTCTGTGACACAATTTTGTCTTTTCTTGATAAAGTGAGCGTGAAAATATCTGTTACATTTCTATTTCAGGTATGCTATGAAGAATAAATTATGTATGTGCAAGTCCTTTGAAAGCTGAAAAGTACTATACACAAGTTGAGTATAGCTAATAATTTTTAAAAAGATCTTGGGATATTTCTTCTCACTAATACAGTGTTGAAAATTTTATTTTATGAATGGGAGTTCACTCATGATTTGGCTCTCTGTCTGTTATTGGTGTATAAGAATGCTTGTGATTTTTGCACATTGATTTTGTATCCTGAGACTTTGCTGAAGTTGCTTATCAGCTTAAGATTTTGGGCTGAGACGATGGGGTTTTCTAGATATACAATCATGTCATCTGCAAACAGGGACAATTTGACTTCCTCTTTTCCTAATTGAATACCCTTTATTTCCTTCTCCTGCCTGATTGCCTTGGCCAGAACTTCCAACACTATGTTGAATAGGAGTGGTGAGAGAGGGCATCCCTGTCTTGTGCCAGTTTTCAAAGGGAATGCTTCCAGTTTCTGCCCATTCAGTATGATATTGGCTGTGGGTTTGTCATAAATAGCTCTTATTATTTTGAGATACGTCCCATCAATACCTAATTAATTGAGAGTTTTTAGCATGAAGGGCTGTTGAATTTTGTCAAAGGCCTTTTCTGCATCTATTGAGATAATCATGTGGTTTTTGTCTTTGGTTCTGTTTATATGCTGGATTATGTTCATTGATTTGCGTATGCTGAACCAGCCTTGCATCCCAGGGGTGAAGCCTACTTGATCATTGTGGATAAGCTTTTGGTATGCTGCTGGATTCGGTTTGCCAGTATTTTATTGAGGATTTTTGCATTGACGTTCATCAGGGGTATTGGTCTAAAATTCTCTTTTTTTGTTGTGTCTCTGCCTGGCTTTGGTATGAGGATGATGCTGGCCTCATAAAATGAGTTAGGGAGGATTCCCACTTTTTCTATTGATTGGAATAGTTTCAGAAGGAATGGTACCAGCTCCTCCTTGTACCTCTGGTAGAAATTGGCTGTGAATCCGTCTGGTCCTGGACTTTTTTTGGTTGGTAAGCTATTAATTATTGCCTCAATTTCAGAGCCTGTTATTGGTCTGTTCAGAGATTCAACTTCTTCTTGGTCTAGTCTTGGGAGGGTGTGTGTGTCAAGGAATTTATCCATTTCTTCTAGATTTTCTAGTTTATTTGCATAGAGGTGTTTATAGTATTCTCTGATGATAGTTTGTATTTCTGTGGGATCGGGGGTGATATCCCCTTTATTATTTTTTATTGCATCTATTTGATTCTTCTCTCTTTTCTTCTTTATTAGTCTTGCTAGCAGTCTATCAATTTTGTTGATCTTTTCAAAAAACCAGCTCCTGAATTCATTGATTTTTTGAAGAGTTTTTTGTGTCTCTATCTCCTTCAGTTCTGCTCTTAGTTATTTCTTGCCTTCTGCTAGCTTTTGAATGTGTTTGCTCTTGCTTCTCTATTTCTTTTAATTGTGATGTTAGGGTGTCAATTTTAGATCTTTCCTGCTTTCTCCTGTGGGTGTTTAGTGCTATAAATTTCCCTCTACACACTGCTTTGAATGTGTCCCAGAGATTCTGGTATGTTGTGTTTTTGTTCTCGTTGTTTTCAAAGAACATCTTTATTTCTGCCTTCATTTTGTTATGTACCCAGTAGTCATTCAGGAGCAGGTTGTTCAGTTTCCATGTAGTTGAGCGGTTTTGAGTGAGTTTCTTAATCCTGAGTTCTAGTTTGATTGCACTGTGGTCTGAGAGACAGTTTGTTATAATTTCTGTTCTTTTACATTTGCTGGGGAGTGCTTTACTTCCAAGTATGTGGTCAATTTTGTAGTAGGTGTGGTGTGGTGCTGAAAAGAATGTATATTCTGTTGATTTGGGGTAAGAGTTTTCTTTATCCAGTCAACCTTTGAGGGACACTCCGGTGGCATCCATGACTTGCTATTGTTAATAGTGCTGCAGTAAACATACTAGTGCAGCTATCTTTATTTAATATAATAATTTCTTTTGCTTTGGGTAGATGCCCAGTAGTGGTGTAGCAGGGTCAAATGGTAGTTCTATTTTAAGTTCTTTGAGAAATCTCCATACTCTTTTCCATAGATGTCATAACAATTTACATTTCCTCCAACATTTTATAATTATTTCCTTTTGTCCACATACACTCTAACACATGTTGTTTTTGACTTTTTAATAATACCCCTTCTGAGGTGTAAGGTGATACCTCAAGGTGAATTTCATTTGCATTTCTCTGATGATTAGTGATGTTGCACATTTTTGTTTGTTGGTTGCTTGTATGTCTTCTTCTGAGAAATGTCTATTCATGTCTTTTGCCCATTTTGTAATGGTTTTATTTTATTATTATTTTTGTCTTGTTGAGCTGTTTGAGTTCCTTGTAGATTCTGGATATTAATCCTTTGCCTGATATATAATTTCCAATCATTTTCTCCCATTCTGTAGGTTGTCTGTTTACTCTGTTGAATATTAGTTTTGCTGTGCAGAAAATTTTTAGTTTAATAAGTATCATTTATCTATTGTTGTTTTGTTGCATTTGCATTTGGGGTCTTAGTCATAAATTCTTTACCTAGGCCAATGTCCAGAAGAGTTTCTCCTGGGCTTTTCTTTAAGACTTCAATCATTTCAGGTCTTATATTTAGGTCTTTAATTCACCTTGAGTTAATTATTTAGATGGTGAAAGATAAAAGCCCAGTTTCATTTTACAGCATATGGCTAGCCAATCTTTCCAGCACCGCTTATTGAATAGGGTGTTCTTTACCCATTGTTTATTTTTGACAACTTTGTCAAAGATCAGCTGGTTATACAGGTGTGGCTTTATTTCTAGGTTCTCTATTCTATTCCATTAATCTATGTGTCTCTTTTTATGCCAGTACCATGCTGTTTTAGTTACTATAGCCTTGTGGTATAATTTGAAGTCAGGTAATTTCTTCCAACTGAAAAAAAAAAAAACTCTGGATATTTTATCCTCAAAAAATGTTATACATTTGTTTAAAGAACAGATTATAATTTCTTTTTCTACTTCACCCCTTTCCATCCTATATAGTCAATGCACTCACATAAATTTCTGTCTTTTTCATTTAGGCATTTAATGCTAAAAAAATTCAGGTAATGTTATGCCTCTGGTTTTGTTCTTTGTGTTAAGGATTGCTTTGGCTATTCAGCAGTTCTGTGATTCCATACAAATTCTAGGATTGCTTTCTATAATTCAGCGAAGAATGACATTGGTACTTTTTGATAGGAATTGCACTGAATTTATGGATTGCTTTTGGCGGTAAGTTCATTTTAATGACATTGATTCTTCCAATTCATGAGCATGACATGTTTTCCCATTTGTTTGTGTCAGGTATGATTTCTTTCATCAGTGTTTTGTAGTTCTCCTTGTGGAGATTTTTCACTGCTTGACTAAATGTATTTCTAGATTTGTGTGTGTGTGTGTGTGGTTATTGTAAGTGAGATTAAGTTCTTGGTTTGGTTCTCAGCTTTAACATTGTTGGTGTATAGAAATGCTACTTTTTATAAATTGATTTTGTATCCTGAAACTTCACCGAAGTTGTTTATCAGGTCTAGGAGTCTTTTGGAGGAATCTTTAGGGTTTTTTATGTGTAAGATCATGTTATCAGTAAAAAGAGATAATTTGACTTCCACTTTTTCCATTTGGATTTTGTATTTCTTTCTCTTTTCTGATTACTCTGGCTAGAAATTCCAGGACCACAATGAATAAGAGTGGTAAGAGTGGGCATTCTTGTTTTGTTTCAGTTCTCAAGGAGAATGCTTCCAGTTATTGCCCATTCAGTATGATGTTAGCTGTGGGTTTGTCATAAATGTTTCTTATTATTTTGAGGTGTTACTTCAATGCTTAGTTTGTGGAGGGTTTTTATCGTGAAACCATGTTGGGTCTCATCAAATGCTTTTTCTAGGTCTATTGAAATGATCATATGGTTTTTGTTTTTAACTGTGTTCATGTGGGGAATTGCATTTATTGATTTGCAAATGTTGAATCATCTTTGCATTCCTGGGATAAAAGCCACTTGAATATGATGAATTATTTTGTTGATGTGCTGTTGGATTCAGTCTGATAGAATTTTGTTGAGGATTTTTGCATCTATGTTCATCAGCAATATTGACTTGTAGTTTTCCATTTTTGTTGTTTCCTTGCCTGATTTTGGTATCAAGGTGATGCTGGCTTCATTGAATGAGTGAAGGAGGAGTCCCTCCTCCTAGGTTTGTGGAATATTTTCAGTAAGATTGGTATCATCTCTTCTTTGTACATATGGTAAAATTTGGCTGTGAATCTATCTGGTCCTGGGCATTTTGCTTTGAAAATTTTTTATTTCTAATTTAGTTTTATTACTCATCATTGGTCTGTTCAGGATTTCTGTTTCCTCCTGGTTCAATCTTGGGACATTGTATGTTCCAGGAATTTGTCCATTTCCTCTAGGTTTTCTAGTTTGTGCACATGGAGACGTTCACAGTAATCTCTGCTTATCTTTTGTATTTCTGTGGTATCATTTGTAATGTCATCTTTATCATTTATGATTGTGCTTTTTGAATCTTCTCTTTTTTCCTGGTTATACTGGCTAGCAGTCTATCAATTTTGTTTATCCTTTCAAAGAACCAATTTTTGTTGATCCTTTGTATCATTTTATTTGTCTCAAACTTATTTAGTTCTGCTCTGATTTTTTTATTTCTTTTCTTCTGCTATCCTTGGGTTTGGTTTATTCTTGCTTTCCTAGTCCTCTGAGGTATGACATTAAGTTTCTATCTTTTTTATTTATATTATAAATTTCTATCTTTTTTATTTAGGCATTTAATGCTATAAACTTTCCTCATAACAGTGCTTTTGCTGTATCCCAGAGGTTAGGATATGTTATGTCTTTATTTTCATTTGTTTCAAAAAATATTTGATTTCTACCTTAATTTTGTTGTCTACCCAAAAGTCATTCAAGTGTAAGGGGGATGGATGGGACAAAGCTGGGTGGTGCTGAGTCAGTCCAGTCCTTAATCGGGCTCTGGAGGGGGAGTGTATGCGTTGACCTTCATGAGGGTCTGGGGTCCCAGTTCTCAGGCTTTTGGGACAAGCCTTAAGGGCAGGGTGGAGGTGCCTCTTCTTTGCCAGAATCTGCTCAGGGGAAGGATCTGCCTGGGGTTTTCAGCAAAGCAGGCAGCTGTGGGTCCTGCTCAGCTCCTGCTCTGGGGAAGTGGGACAGGCCAGCAGATATTTCCCCTGACCCCTTGAGGTCAAGCACCAGCTGTGATTGAGCCAGAGTTGGGGATGAACTGCTCTCAATCCACCAACAAATCGCTCAGGTCAGGGCAATGGAGATTATGCTGTGGACCTCCTGTGGAATGATCAGATAGGCAGTCTTGGGAGGGAATGGCAGGCATGGGAGTTTGTGGCTCAGATGCACTTTGTTCCTGTGACAATGGCAGTGCAGTCTGTCTTAGAGGCATGAACATGTCTGGGGCAGCTCTCTCCTGCCAGACAGAGAACAGGAACACTTAGGGAAGGACACAGAGCCTTTGCTGGGATGGGTGCCCCGAGTCGCATTTTCAGGCAGCTGCCCAGTGCACTGAAGCCTTTTGCGCTCCATTAGAGTTCAAGCAGTGCCTGTGTGTTCTCCCAGCAGCTGCCCCTGCCATTCCAAAGATCTGAGGGGATCGTGGGGACTCCTGTAGCTAAGATCTCAGAGGTCCACAGTGGTAATGTGGTGCCCGGGGGTTCCTTTACTCACCCCTGACTTGGGTCTAGTCTGGGTTTAGGAGTTATTCCCAGCACTGGCAACATGAAGCAGGCAGCCCCACTTTTTCCCTCTTCAATCACCATGTTTTCTGTCACCTCTCTATTAAATTTTGGTGTTTTTTCTCAAAAGATTTGTTTGAAGTGTGGAGATTTACTTGATATTTTGGATCCTCTCAGTGAAAGAGGTGCATCCCAGCTGCATCTAGTCAGCCATCTTAAATCCTTCTCCAAGAACAAATTTTTAAATGTCAAAGTGACCTCACTGTGAACTGAAAAGTTAGGAAATTTTTTTAGCAAATAAAATAAGCATCTTAATTGGTGAAATAAAGGCCTTAATTGTTAAGACTGAAACCTTACCTTGAAAGTTCTTTGCCTCAGACCTGATTCCCAACTCCCCATGTCCCCCTGGTGATGGAAGCTTGTTTCTTTTTGGAAACTGAGAGGATAACTTGGAATTAAAATACCACTACCCATTCACCTAACCCAGAGTTTTGCCACTGTTGGAAATTCTTGTTTTCACAACCCAATTGCGAGACTAGATCTTCATAATAAAGACTAGATCCTAATGAATAAAGATGTTGACTTAGATTGACCCAATTTGCTATGATACACTGATCACTTTTATTTGGACTTCTGGCTGTCTTTCCTGAGGTTAGCCCCACAGCCCAGTTTCCAAAATTCTTGTCCCACCGTCTCCAATCTTTCATGTATTTCCATTTTATCTGATGTAGAGGTTTCAGCAAGCCTTGTTGTGATCCTTCATGGCTATAGCATTTGAAAATGATTTAGAAGGTAAAAAACAAACCAAACAAAAAAAAGCATCAGTTTTCTTTAGCAGGAGAGTAATAATTGAAGTTATGATCTTTTTTGAGTCTTCTTCAAAGTATACAATTCAAAACTCTTATGTGCAATTCGTCTTATCTGGTGTTTAGGTTGACATAAGTATTGCTTGATCTAGCAATATTTGCAATGGATGGAATATTGCAACATCAATTGTCTTAAGATGTATTTTCCAAGGTAGCAAAATAAAATAAAAAAATCCTCATTATGAGAACAAATTTGGGATGAAGTCATAAAGAGTTTTAGCTTGCTTTAGATGCCAATGAAAACAAGAACCATAAAATTGCCTTCTCTGACCTATTCTGTCTTGTAGGCAATTTTACATTCATTTGCAAATGTTACTGCATAGTAAAACAATTACATTTGGGGAAAAACATATGGAGGTTGAGGTCCTGATACTACATTCCTCTCCTTTAAGCCCCTGCTTTTTCCCTCCCTAACTTGCATACAGAGAAACCATCAATAGTTTCCAGCTGGCTATCTGTACTAAAATTTTTCAGAAAAAGAAAATCCTGACTTGAAAACCTTTCTGATGATCTCTTTGAAAAACTATGGAATTTTAAGTTTCTTGCAGGATGCTGAAATAATAATAATAATAAATAAAAAGAAAAAAGAAAAAAGGCTCACTTGAGTTTTATGCTGATGAAAAGAAGTTTAGATATCTCTTGGACCTGCATCTAACAAGAATACCACAATTATCAATAGCAAGACCTGTGGAGCTAAATTTTACCCCACTGTCAGCAAAGAATGAGTTTGCTGCAATGTATTAAGCTTATCTTTGACAAGTTTAAGACACCATAATGAAGTGGTTGCATGGGACAGACAGATAAAGTAATTCATCAGATAAATCAATTCTTTATCCTATTCATGCTTATGTTTAAAAGCTAAGTCCATGAGAGGAATGGGGTAGAGAGATATTCCTTTGTTATAGTGTTTTCCACAGCTTTCTCTTTTATATGGTCCAAGTTTTTGTATACATTGTACAAAGTATGGTAAGACCCAGGAAAAAGTTTTGTAAACTATGAAGTGCTTCACAAATATATGTTAGGAGTGAAAAACAATAAGGCAGATTCCTTGATACTAATATTCAACTCTGCTATGGAATGAGTTGTGGCACCCTCAGCCCTGTTCGTATATTGTATGCTGAAGCCCTAACCCCCAATGAGATTGCATTTGAAGAAGAGGCCTGTTGGGAGATGGTAAAAATTAAATGACGTCCTAAGGGTAGGGCATAATCTGATAGGGCTGGTGCCCTTATAAGAAGAAAAGAGGCACCAGAGCTTTCTCTTTCTATGCATACTTAGGAAAGGCCATGTGACCACACAGCAAGAAGCTAGCTGTCTGCAAGCCAGGAAGAGAGCCCTGACTAGTATACAAATTGGCTGAAGCCTTGATCTTGGACTCCTTGTCTCCAGAAATGTGAGAAAACAAAAATTTCTGTTAAATCACTTGATCTATGGTATTTTGTTATGGCAGCCTGAACTAATTATTATAAGTTCATTTAATAAATATTTGCTTAGAATCTACAGTGTTCTAGGAACTGTTTAGGACAGTGGTCAGCAAACTAGAGCTCATGGGCCAAATTTGGCCCGCTTCCTGTTTCTTGTAAATAAAATTTTCATTTTATTTACTCATTTATTTATTTTTTAGAGATGAGGTCTTGCTATGTTGTTCAGAGTGAAGTGCAGTGGCTATTCACAGGCACGATCATAGCAGACTACATCCTCCAACTCCTGGCCTTAAGTGATCCTTCTGCCTCAGCTTTCTAAGCAGTTGGAACTACAGGAACATACCACCGTGCTAGGCTTATAAACAAAATGTTATTGGAACACTGCTACACCTAATTTTTTACATATTGTCCATGACTGCTTTCATGATACAATGGCACAGTTGAGTACAACAGAGATTGTGTGGACCATAAAGCCCAAAATATTTGCCATCTAGCTCTTTATAGAAAAAGAAATATTGTCTAGCCTTGGTCTGGAATTTTGGAATATGGCAGTCATAACCATACTCCACAACATTTCAGATTCAACAATTATCTTTTTTTTCTTGCAGTTACTTGGGAGAAATTATAGAAGTGATTTTCTTCCTTTGGATTTAAAGCACTGATTGGTTGTTGTACCATCAGCTAATCTCAGCTAGATATGCTATTTCCTTTCATTGCCTCATAGGGACAGATTGATAACCAATTTGGCAAGATTAGGAAAGGCTTCCCATAATTAAAAAAAAAAACCTGAATGTTTTGTCTTTGAGTTTGAAAAATTTAGGCCCATATGGTCCATTAATTTCTAACCTCTAAAGCAAGGCACGTAAAGAGACTCTGTGATGTACATGTTTAACAACAGACTTCCTAGGAAAAAAAAAAAGGCCTTGATATGTAGCATTTGCCTATTTCCATAGCGCAAATACTCCCATACCATGAATGATTTCAAGTTACCCACATGTCACTGAACACAGATTTGGGGATTTGGGAAAAGATGTGTAGTGGCTAACCATTTCACCATATTGATAAAATAGGGGCATAGAAAATTGCAAACTCCAAAATAATAACAAAGTGACAAACTTTGAGTTTTATTTTTTTAATATAGTCTATTTAATGGTAAGTATATAATTTAATTTTTAATATTAGTTGTATTTAATAACAGGCATGCAAAATTCTTGAAAATTTAACGATCTGCTTTCATGAGCTGGTGCAAGCAGGCCCAGCGTACCACTGGACTTGAAGTTTAAACTCTTTTTGCAATTTTTCCTTATTCCAAGTATTTTGTATTCAAAGATAAATAACTGTAGAAATATGGATTGATAAAAATATAAGGTCAGAGACAGGGTAATTCCTATTTTTTATTCTTTTAAAAATTAACATGAGATAATTAACTGTGGGTTGCACTTGGAAATGAATTCATCTTACTTAGAGTCATAAGATCTTTGAGTTGGGGAACAGACTTAGAAAATATTTTCTTCATTTGTTTCCTTGATCAGTAAGGAAATTGAGACCCCAACTGGGTCAGAGATTTGCCCCAGATCACTTCATAAGGGAGTGTGGAGCCAAGAAGAACAAGTTCAGTGATCTTTTCATTGCATCAGGCTGCCTTTGAGGATTTCGTTGATCCTCAGAAGGGTGTCTAATTCTCATACTAGTGGTAAAAAACGTCATTTGATATAAAAGAGTGCTACAGATTTAAAGTAGCACCAAAAAGAGAAAGGTTGAGTTTTTAAACTCCCAGAATCTAGAAAAATTAATTTCAATTTTACATTGCTGGAATTTAAGTTTTAATGTTAGTTATGTTTTTCATTTCCTCAAGTTCGTGCATATTAAATAGGTAATACTGTTGTAGAATGAGTTTTAGTGGTGATAGCTAAGAGAGTGTGAATACCTGTTTGTTGAATTATTAAAAAGAAATGAATCATTTCATTTAATCCTTGCAATGCAAGGATTAAAAATTTTGAGTGGATTAGTTCATCTGTCTGTCATTAACAGATACACTGAAGCAGAATTCATTTACTGATGCCCTCATTAAGTATTCATTGAGCGTCTCTTTTGTACTGGGCACTGTTCTAGACACTAGGGATACAGAGGTGAATGCAGCACTGTTTCTACCTTCATGGAATTTACATCCTATTGGGGAAAGCAAAGTAGAGCAGCAAAGAAAACAGTGACAGACTGGGAGAGCTGTTGTATGTAGGGTGTTCAGGGAAGTCCTCTCTGAAAAAAGGTGACATTAAAACAGAAACCTAAAAAGATAAGAAAAGAGTCATGTGAATAACTGGAAAGAACAAATGCAAAGTCCCTGAGGCTGGAGAACGACTGGTGTGTTCAAGAAAATTGGAGGCCAGTGCTGATGGATGCTGAGAGGGAGAGAGGGGAACATGGTCACTGGAGTCAGATCATATAATGCCTGTAGGCCATGGTCAGCGGTTATATTTTACTCTGTGAAGGAATGCCATTGGACTATTATGTAAATTTCCAAAAAAAAAAAAATCATTCTGGCTACATTGCAGAGAGTAGACTGTAGGTTTAGGGAGAGAGAAGATCCAAGCAGTGAAACTAGGTAGTAAAATATTGTAATGCTATAGGTTAGAGAGATGGTGGCTTTGTTTCAAGTCAGTGCTTTGCAACGTTGGCTCCTCTTAAAGAACTTCTAAAAATTACGAATTTCAAACCCAGAGCAAGTAAATAAAACTATATGGCCCAGAATTTCGAGGTTGCAGTGAGGTATGATTGCACCAGTGCACTCCAGCATGGGCAACAGAGTGAGACCCTATCTCTAAATATGTATATCTCTCATAGATAGAAATACCTATATATCTATGTAAAGATACATATAGGCAGGACCCAGCATCGATAATTTTAAATCTCCCCAAGTGATTTTCAATGAGCAAGCAAGGTTGAGAACAAGTGTAATAATTGAGGTAATGACCATGGATGTGAATAGAAAGTGATTGGATTCTAGCTATATCAAATCATGTGTTCAACAGGATTTTCTTATTGGTTAGATGTGTGATATGAGCAAACAGAACCAGCAAAGGATTATTCAAAAATTTTTGGCCTGGGCAACTGGCAAATAGTTAGATGAGAAAACTTAAAAAAAAATCCAATCCAAATCTCTCGTTTTCACATAGTTGTCAAATTTACTCAAAATGGTGATGGATGGCACCATCTTCTATAACATGTACTTTCATATACACTTTGGAAAGAAAATGTATTTGATCCTTATTATATACATATATTATATACATATATTATGTATGATATATAAATAATATTCTAATGTATCAAGATCAGAAAACAGAACCACAGTAATTATTTTAGCAGAGTGATTGAAATATATGCAATTGTTCAACAGGAGTTGGGAGAACATTCTAAGGCAGAAAGAAGGCACTAAGGGAACATAAAAGTCATAACCACAAAAAGTGGCCTCCATGCTTCTTGATGGGGGAACCAAGGGAAGAAGTGAGTGTTAACAGATGCTAGAATCTCAGAACCCAGGAACCCAGAACCAGAAACCAAACATCGAGAAGAGAAGGGTGCCCAGCTGCTGCTGCTACTGCAGGAGAACAAAGGAAGGGCCTTGTGGAACTGGGACGCAGACTGCTAATGGAAAGGTGCTGCCAGCTGATGCTGGTACATTTAGGATGGTGTGATAAGGCAGATTCTGGAAGAATCACAATGGCTAGAGCCAACTCTTTCTGGAATCAAGTTCTACTGCCAGGACTGAAGGGCAGTTCCTGGAGTGATAACATCAGAAAGAGCAAGCAAAGAGAAAGGGGCACGTCAGTTCTTTCCCTCTCTAGTCTTCCGGTCTTGATCTAGTGTCTCTACTAGTAGAAGTTAATATAGAGGCAGCTGGCAAAGGAGAAATGCGGTTTGCTGAGTCCCAGCCCCAGCATTACAAACCAGAGTGTGTAAGTGCAGAGCTTAACAACTGGCTGTAGTTCACCCATTGGCTACTTACCATCCATACACATCTGCATATTTGAACTTCCATAAACAACAATAATCATCCTAAGTCCTAGCTTAACAAGGTGCAAATAACCTTCATAAAAAGGAAGATTCATTCTCTCTCTCTCTCTCTCTCTCTCTCTCCATCTCTCTTGCTCTGTCTCCAAATAGAAGGCTCAATGTCCCAAAGGTTACAGCATCCATCTCAGGGAAGTCACGCTATCCATCCCTACATGATGTTAATTACTCCTTAAGTTTAGTCATTGTTCTATTTCAATATCTGTAATAAAAAACTAACTTGAAAGTTAACCAGCCACAACAATTCTTATATAAAAGAATAAAAGGAAAGGGGAAGAAAGGAAAAATAATAGTACAATTCTAATTTCTGTAGGTGGTCACAAGGCCATAGTTGGTATTTATGATGTCCTTCTTCCACTACCCTTATATCCTTTAGCTTCGACATACTGTTCAATATTCTTTACCTTGTGGAGTGACCCCAATCTTCATTTCTGAAATGTCTGAATTTTCAGTGGCCCAGCCTTTGCTGTTGTTGCTACTGTAGTTTTACATTAACTTTTACTATTGGATGTGGAACTTCTAACAGGTGTTCCAGAGAATCCTCTGGGTTCTGAAAATTGTCTTTCCTCTTCCCATTTTTGTAGCAACAATCTACTATTCTCTTGATATCAGAATCTATCATCCTAGCCAGTAGAGCAATCCACATCTTTGCCTGTCGGTTTAGTGGCAGGAGGAGCCCAAAATGACTGATAGAAATCTCAACTTTCAAGTGAGTCTTTTAGTGTAATAGTAGGAGTCACTGTCACGACTTCCCCTTGAATCTCAGACCCATGTATTCTAACTATGGGAGAAAAAAATGACTCAAATATATACTGCATTCTGTAAGACAGAACCCAGTTGTTTCTGGGCTTTGTCTGGCAACTGGTGCTATAACTCAGGCTTCAGTTGGCTAGGCCGCCATTCTGTCAGGCAAGATGCTTCCAGTTAATTAGGTAACTATTAAGACCTGTGAATTCCTGAGTATAAACCCATTTTCATGCTTCCTTTGGTGTTAAAATTAGTTCACAGTAAATAGCAATGATGTGTAGAGTACCATGATGATCAATAAGCATTCCATATATCTAATGACATTAGTGCTGGCAGAAGTATTATAGACTATGCAGGCAAAGCCACATATAGAATCTGTGTCTACTTGTGAGGACAAACCATACTCTTCCTGATAGAAAGGGTCTAATGTATAAACCTCACATCCAGTAGCTGACTGGTTTCCTTAGGGAATAGTGCCATCTTGGGGTCTCAACACTGTTTCTGTTGTTGGCAAGGTAGATACTGAAAGTCAGTAGCCTTCTGAGCAAGCACTTGAATGGTTGAGTAGAGATGCTGAATGACATATGTAGAACATATTATCTGTGTATCTAATTATTGAGAGCTTCCTCTGCATTTAATGCTCTTTGGTAAGCATTCACATGTGACAAAGATATTCTCTACAAAGTAGAGTTAGCTACTGACCACAAGTCACTTTATATATATTTTTTAAATTTTTAACTGTTGTGGGTCTATAATAGGTATATATAGTTATAGAGTACATGAGGATACAGGCATGTAATGCATAATAACCACATCAGGGTAAATGGGGTAACCATCCACTCAAGCATTTATCATTTGTGTTACAAACAATCCAATTATACTTTTAGTTATTTAAAAATATACAATCAAATTATTATTGACTGTAGTCACCCTGTTCTGCTATACTAGGGCTTGCTCTTTTTTTCTAACTAATTTTTTTGTGCCCATTAACCATCCCCACTTTTTCTTCAGCCCCCCAGTTACCCTTTCCAGCCTCTGGTAATCATCCTTCTAGTCTTTATCTCCTTGAGTTTGACTGTTTTAATTTTTAGCTCCTACAAATAAGTGAGGACACATCAAATTTGTCTTTCTGTGCCTGGCTTATTTCACTTAACATAATGACCTCCAGTTTCATCCATGTTGTTGCAAATGATGGGATCTCATTCTTTTTTAATGGCTGAATAGCACTCCATTGTGTATATGTATCACATTGTCTTTATCCATTCATCTATTGATGGGTGCTTAGGTTGCTTCCAAATCATGGCTCTTATGAACAGTGCTATAACAAACATGGGAGTGCAAATGTCTTTTCAATATTCTGATTTCCTTTCTTTCGGGTATATACCCAGGAGTGGAGTTGCTGGATCATATAATATCTCTATTTTTCATTTTTCGGGGAACTTCCAAACTGTTCTCTTTCTTTTGGGTATATACTCAGGAGTGGGGTTGTTGGATCACATAATAGCTCTATTTTTCAATTTTTGGGGAATTTCCAAACTGTTATCCACAGTGGTTGTACTAGTTTTTATTCCCACCAACAGTGTACAAGGGTTCCCTTTTTGCTACATCCTCTTCAGCATTTGTTGTTGCCTGTGTTTTGGATAAAGACCATTTTAACTGGGGTTAGATGATATTTCAATGTAGTTTTGATTTGCATTTCTCTAGTGATCAGTGATATTGAGCACTTTTTCTTATGCTTGTTTGCCATTTGCATGTCTTCTTTTGAGAAATGTGTATTCAGATCTTTTGCCCATTTTTAAATTAAATTATTAGATTTTTTTCCCTATAGAGTTGTTTGAGCTCCTTATATATTCTGGTTATTAATCCTTTGTCAGAAAGGTAGTTTGCAAATATTTTCTTCCATTTTATGAGTTGTCGCTTCACTTTTTCTGTTGTTTCTGTTGCTGTGAAGAAGCTTTTAACTTTATGTGATCCCATTTGTCCATTTTTTCTTTGGTTGCCTATGCTTGTAAGGTTTTATTCAAGACATCTTTGCCCAGACTGATGTCCTAGAGAGTTTCACTGATGTAGTAGTTTCATAGTTTGAATTCTTAGATTTAAGTCTTTAATCTGTTTTGATTTTATTTTAGTAAATGGCAAGAGAAAGGGGGTTTAGATTCATTCTTCTTCCTATAGATATCCACTTTTCCCAGCATCATTTATTGGAGAGACTATCTTTTCCCCAATATATGCTCTTGGCACCTTTGTCAAAAATGAGTTCACTGTAGATGTATGGATTTGTTTCTGAGTTCTCTGTTTTTCCCCATTTGTCTGTGTATCTGTTTTTATGCTAGTACCATTCTTTTTTGATTACTATAGCTCTTTAATATAATTTGAAGTCAGGTAATGTGATTACTCCAATTTTGTTATTTTTGCTCAGGATGGCTTTGGCTATTCTGGGTCTTTTGTGATTCCATATACATTTTAGGATTGATTTTTCTATTTCTGTGAAGAATGTCATTTTAATTTTGATAGGGATTGCATTGAATCCATAGAGTGCTTCAGGTAGTATTGATATTTTAATAATATAAATTCTTCCAATCCATGAACGTGGAATATCTTTCCCTTTTTTTGGTCCTCTTCAATTTATTTCATCAATGCTTTGTATGTTTATATGTCATATATGTTTTCATTGTAGATATTTTTCATTTCTTTGGTTAATTCCTAGGTATATATGTTGCTACTATAATGGGATTACTTTTTTATTTCTTTTTCAGATTGTTCACCGTTGGCAAATAGAAATCATATAGAAATGCTACCACTTTTTGTATGTTGACTTTGCATCCTGCAACTTTACTGAATTTGTTTTTCAGTTTTCATAGTATTTTGGTGGAGTCGTTAGGTTTTTCCAAATATAAGATTGTATCATCTGAAAACAAAAATAATTTCACCTTTTCCTTTCCAGTTTGGATGCCCTTTATTTATTTCACTTGTCTGATTGCTCTAGCTGGGACTTCCAGTAGTACGCTGAATAACAGTGGTGAAGGTGGGCAGCCTTTTCTTATTCAAGAACTTAGGGGAAAGGCTTTCAGTTTTTCCTCATTCAGTATGATACAACTGTGGGGCTGTTATTACGTTGAGATACATTCCTTCTCTGCCCAGTTTTTTTGAGGGTTTTTATCATGATCTATTGTTGAAATTTATCAAATGCTTTTTCAACATCAATATAAATGATTATATAGTTTTTATCCTTCACTCTGTTGATATGATACATCACATTGATGATTTGCGTATGTTGAACCATCCTTGCATCCCAAGGATCAATCCCATTTGGTCATGATGAATGATCTTTTCAATGTATTGCTGCATTCAGTTTGCTAGCATATTTTTAGTATTTTTGCATCCATATTAGGGATATTGGCCTGTAGTTTTCTTTTCTTGATATGTCTTTCCCTGGTTTTGGTATCAGGGTGATACTGGCCTTGTAGAAATGAGTTCAGAAGTATTCTTTTCTTTTTAGGGGGATAGCTTGAGTAGCATTGATATTAGTTCTTCTTTAAATGGTTGGTAGAATTCAGCAGTGAAACCATCAGCTCCTGGGATTTTCTTTGCTGGAAGACTTTTTACTTCAGCTTCAATCCCATTACTTGTTATTGGTCTGTTCAGGTTTTGGATTTCTTCATGGTTAAATCTTGTTAGGTTTTATGCATCTAGCAATTTATCTGTTTCCTCCAGATTTTCTAATTTATTGGTGTACAGTTGCTCATAGTAGTGTATTAGTCCATTTTCATGCTGCTGATAAAGACGTACCCGAGACTGGATGATTTACAAAAGAAAGAGGTTTATTGGGCTTACAGTTCCATGTGGCTGGGGAGACCTCACAATCATGGCAGAAGGTGAAAGGCACATCTTACATGGTGGCAGACAAGAGAAGAACACTTGTGCAGGGATACTCCCCTTTTTAAAACCATCAGCTCTTTTGAGACTTATTCACTGTCATGAGAACAGCATGGGAAAGATCTGCCCCCATGATTCAGTTACTTCCCACTGGGTACCTCCCACAGCACATCGAAATTCAATATGAGATTTGGGTGGGGACATAGCTAAACCATATTATTCTATCCCTGGCCCCTCCCAAATCTAATGTCCTCACATTTCAAAACCAATCATGCCTTCCCAACAGTCCCCCAAAGTCTTAACTCATGTCAGCATTAACTCAAAAGTCCACAGTCCAAAGTGTCACCTGAGACAAGGCAAATCCCTTCCGCTTATGAGCCTGTAAAATCAAAAGCCAGTTAGTTACTTCATAGATACAATGGGGATACAGGCATTGTGTAAATACAGCCATGCCAAATGGGAGAAAATGGCCAAAATAGAGGGCCTACAGGCCCCTTGCAAGTCCAAAATCCAGTGGGGCAGTCAAATCTTAAAGCTCCAAAATGATCTCCTCTGACTCCATATCTCACATCCAGGTCACACTGATGGAAGAGGTATGTTTTCATGGTCTTGAGCAGCTCCGCCCCTGTGGCTTTGCAGGGTACATCCTCCCTCCTGGCTGCTTTCACAGGCTGGTGTTGAGTGTCTGTGGCTTTTTCAGGCTCATGGTGCAAGCTGTTGGTGGATCTACCATTCTGGGATCTGCAGGATGGTTGGCCCTCTTCTCACAGCTCCACTAGACAGTGCCCCAGTGGTGACCCTGTGTGGGGCTCTAACCCCACATTTCCCTTCTGCACTGCCCTAGCAGAGGTTCTCCATGAGAGACTTACCCCTGTAGCAAACTGCTGCCTGACATCCAGATGTTTCCATACATCCTCTGAAATCTAGGCAGAGGTTCCCAAACCTCAATTCTTGACTTCTCTGTGCCCACAGGCTCAACACTATGTGGAAGCCGCCAAGGCTTTGGGCTTGCACTTTTTGAAGCCACAGGCCAAGCTGTACCATGGCCCCTTTTAGTCATGGCTGGAGCAGCTGAGATGTAGGGCACCAAGTCCATAGACTGCAGATAGCACAGGGACCCTGGGCCTGGCCCATGAAGCCATTTTTCCTCCTAGGCCTCTGGGCCTGTGATGGGAAGGGCTGCCATAAAGACCTCTGACATGCCCTGGAGACATTTTCACCATTGTCTTGGGGATTAACATTTGGCTCCTTGTTACTTATGCAAATTTCTGCAGCAGGCTTGAATTTCTCCTCAGACAGTGGAGTTTTTTCTTTTCTATCATACTGTCAGGCTGCAAATTTTCCACACTTTCATGCTCTCCTTCCCTTATAACACTGAATGCCTTTAGCAGCACCTAAGTCACCTCTTGAATGCCTTGCTGCTTAGAAATTTCTTCTGCCAGATACCCTAAATTATCTCTCTCAAGTTTAAAGTTCCACAAATCTCCAGGGCAGGGGCAAAATGCCACCAGTTTCTTTGCTAAAACATAACAAGAATCACCTTTGCTCCAGTTCCCAACATCTGTGACCACCTCAGCCTGGACCTTATTGTTCATATCACTATCAGCATTTTTGTCAAAGCCATTCAACAAGTCTCTAGGAAGTTCCAAAGGTTCTTACATTATACTTTCTTCTCCTGAGCCCTCCAAACTGTTCCAACCTTTGCCTGTTACCCAGTTCCAAAGTCGCTTCCACATTTTCAGATATCTTTTCAGCATTACCCACTCTACTGGTACCAATTTACTGTATTAGTCCATTTTCACACTGCTAATAAAGTCATACCTGAGACTGGACAATTTACAAAAGAAAGAGGTTTATTGGACTTATAGTTCCATGTGGCTGGGAAGGCCTCACAGTCATGGTAGAAGGTGAAAGTCATGTCTCACATGGCAGCAGACAAGAGAAGAGAGCCTGTGCAGGGAAACTCCCCTTATTAAAACCATCAGATCTTGTGAGACTTATCCACTATCATGAGAACAGCATGGGGAAGACCCACCTTCATGATTCAGTTACCTCCCACTGGGTCCCTCCCACAACATGTGGAAATTAAAGATGAGATTTGGGTGGGGACACAGCCAAACCATATCAAGTAGCCACTAATGATCCTTTGAATTTCTGCAGTTTCAGTTGTAATGTCTTCTTTTTCATCTCTCATTTTAGTGATTTGGGTCTCATCTCTTTTATTCTTAGTTGCTCTGGCTAAAGATTTCTTAATTTTCTTTATCTTTTCAAAACACCAACTTTCCATTTCATTGATTTTTTGTACTGTTTTCTTCATTTCAATTTCATTGATGTCTGCTCTGATTTTTATTTGTTTTCTTCTACTAATTTTGGGTTTTGTTTGTGCTTGCTTTTAGTTTTTTAATATTCCTTGTTAGGTTACTTATTTGGAGTTCTTTTTCTTTTGGGATGTGGGTACTTACTGCTAGAAATTTTCCTCTCAGTACTGTTTTCACTGTATCATAATTTTTGGTATATTGTGTTTCCATTATTATTTGTTTCAAGAAAATTTTTAATTTCCCTCTTAATTTCTTTATTGACGCATTGGTCATTCAGGAGCATATTGTTTAATTTCCATGTGCTTGTATAGTTTCCAAAATTCCTCTTATTATTGACTTCTAGTTTTAGTCCATTGTGATCAGAGAAGAAGCTTGATATTATTCCAATTTTTAAATGTTTTAAGAGTTGTTTTGTGACCTAACATATGGCCTATCCTTCAGAATGATTCATGCACTGAGGAAAAGAATGTGTATTCTGGAGCCATTGGATGAAATGTTCTGTAAATATCTATTAGGTCCATCACCACAAGTTACTTTAGGTCTGTACTTCTGAATTTCTCAGCATAGACAAAGTAGAAAACCAGGTAAACTGTATGAAGTGCTACCCACTGGGAGGATTCCTTCACCACATTTTTTTTCCAGTGGCATTTCATAGTTGGCTTTGCTCGGTGGGTGTGTAATTGCAGCCTCGTTTTAGGTTGTAAAAACATTATGCTAAACCGTCTATAAACTAAGACTTTTTCTTCCTTGCTCAAATTATCAAAGGTAATTATCCATGAAGTCCTGAGTGTGGATTAGGGGAGAGGGGACAATAAAGCAGGAGTAGGTGACATAGGAGTGTGACCACCTGCTCATGTAACTTATTTCTGCCATCCAGGTCTCTACAAGCCTAGTCACATATATACTATTTTCACTTGATGATGATTTGCTTCCATCAGCCAACATTGTAGTTTGTAAGTATCACGTAACATCATCTCAAAATGGATATCTCAGGTCATATGGTTCCTTAATGTCTCATACTCAGAGGGTACAGTCTCCATTAGGACCCACTGATAAGCTAGAAGCTATTTTTCAAAAGGAAAATAGTTACCCACAAGTTATCTACGGAAGAAGGCACATTTATTTTTCTAAAATTTGGTGATTCTGTTCTCCTTTAGGATCTTGCCAAAGTCTTCATCCAGCACCTGTGTTTGCCACAGACACTTTGACTATCATTGAATCTGCTGGATCCTAAATCTGAAGTGACTACCTGTATTTCAGCTTAGTCCTGCTGCAGAGCTTTCCGTTGCTCTAGGCCCTGCCTAAAACTGGCAGCCTTTGGGGTTATTCAATAAATGGGTCTGAGCAGTGTATTCAAATATGATGTATGTTACCTCCTAATTCCAAGAAGACCTACCAAGCATTGTACCCCTTTTTTAATGATAGGTGAGTTCAAGGCTTAACAACTTATCTTGCACTTTGGAAGGAAGGTACCACTACCATGCTTCAGATCACTGGACCCTCTGAAATGACTTCAAGATAATAGGCCTCTAAATTTTCACTCACAAATGGAAAATTTGCTCTGCTGTTCAAATTATTTAAGCCATGTAGCTTCTCTTTAAAGTTGTGATATTTCAAGGCTCGCTAAAGTCCTTGGGCACTCAGTAAATAGACTTTAAGGATTTAACTTTTCTTTTATCTCTGTTTTTCTTTTTTTGGATGAAATGGTTAACTGACCACAGGTGGGAGTTGCACCATCAGGGAAATACCCAGGGCAGATGGCAATTACATAGCATGCCTATACACCCTGTCCCTCTCTCATCCTTTGCTCATTGAAGATGTCACTCATTGTCCCTCTCCTATCCTTTGCTCATTGAAGATGTCACTCATTGATCATAGCCCTCTTTCTGAGCCTGAATATTGTCTCAGTATTCTTAATACAGGCCTTAAACAAGCCAACCAATTGATAAGAGTTGAAATCTGTTTGCTATTACATGAAACTTCTGCATGAGAATCACTGATGTGTTTGTTAAAAATGCAAATTTCCTGGGCTCACAACAGAGCCTATTGAATAAGAATGGTTGGGCTCAGGAGTTTATTTAACAGGTATTTAAAAAGACAGCTTTAATTTTCCCATCAGCTTTGTTAAACTTTATAGATAGGTTTCTTTATGACCCAAGGCCCTGACCTACCTTTTCTTATGGTATTTAACTTTAGAAAACTTTCTATTATAACTTCTTTCTCTTCCCCTTTGAGATGTAAATACTCCCAGCCTCTTGCCAGTTTTAAAACCCAAGAATATCTTTCTCAAAGAAAACATAAAAATGGCCAGGAGGTGTATGAAAATATGCTCAACATCACTAATCAGCAGGGGAATGCAAATAAAAACTACTGTGAAATGCCACCTCATACCCATTGGGATTGCCATTATCAAAAATACAAGAAATAACAAGTGTTGTGCCATTTGCCACAACATGGATGAAGCCGGAGAACATTATGCTAAGTAAAGTAAGCCAGATACAAAAAGAAAAATATCACATGATCTCATTTATTTGCAGAATCCTAAAAAATCAAATGGGAGGAAATGGGAGACGTAGGTCAAAGGATACAAAATAGCAGATACGTAGGATGAACAAATCTAGAGGTCTAATGTGCAGCATGGGGACTAAAGGTAATAGTAGTGTTTTATATTTGGGATTTTTGCTAAATGAGTAGATTGTACATGTTCTTGCCACATTTAAAAAAATGGGTAACTATGTGAATTGTTGGATATGTTAATTGGCTTCACTATAGTAACCATTTTACTATCTATGTATCTCATAACATCACATTGTATACTTTAAATATACACAATACAATTCATTAAAAAGAAAAAGAAAGGACCTGAGTTCAAAGTACATTACTTTGAAATGCAGTCATCAAGAGACTGCCTCTATTGCTCACCCTCTGTGGAGGGTAAGAGTGTAACTTCAATAAGTACCAACTAGAAAACACAGATGGTCTAATCACATTGACCAGCCTCCCCTTGACATCCTCCAGTGCTTTTCTACTAGGCCTTGCTAGCACTTAAAAACTCCCCTGCCTTTTGTTTCATCACATTGCGTTAAATCTCTCTCCCATCTTGGAATAGTCTTGAATAAAGTCTTCCTTTCCTGTTTAAACGGTTTGTTGCAACTTTACTTTGATAGTTTCACAGGTGACTTTCATTAATATTCAAATATAAGACACATCTCTCTAGATACTGAAGGGTAACCTCTAGGGAAATCAGCAGTCATTAACAAACAAACTCCACAAGTACACATTGCTGTTTCTCAGTCATTATCAGTAGGATTTAGTCTTTGAAATGACTTTTTCAATAGGACAGTTTTAACTAAGCAAAACCTCTTATTTAGTAAATCTGATAACAAATTGCATGTATTTGTCCCATGACTGAAAAGGGCAAGCAGTGCAGTCTGTAGTAATGACTCAGAATGATGCTAAGCAAACATATAAATAAGATCTTAGTGTAGGGGTAGAATTGGTTTAGAGAAAAACTGGGGTAAATTACCAGCATCCAAACTTTGCATTTTTATCTGATAAAGGCTCTCAGTTCTTCTCATAAAGCACTCATAAAGCTCAGAGGCATCAGTGGCAGATAGCAGAATAACACTGTTAAATGGATATTCTAAACTATGTTAGGTTGCCTTTCATTTTAAACTGAAGCCAACAAGAAGGGTGATCTTCTATAGACTGTTCAGTCTCTCTGGGTTTCAGTTTCTTTACCTGTAAGATAAAGAAGGCTTAACTCACTTTGTAAATATTTTTATGTGTTTTGGCTTCTCTACTTTTCCCTCTTTCTGGTCTCTTCCCTCTAGGAAAGTTAAAGGTTCAATGATTCTATGAGTCTGTGAACAAGACTGATTTTTTTAAATGTGTTTTCAATATTTATGTAATCTAGGAAACCAAAAACTTGAGTTGGATAAGAATTCTTGTGTGAGATGAACATTCCCACTGAATATTTTACCCACTTTTACTGCTTATATGCTGGTCATATTATTTTCAGGTGATTAGATCAGTGTACCATTTGGATTGCATTCAGGACTATTAAAATTATGATAGATATTGAACAACTTGAGGACAGAAGAAAAATATGTGGTTATTTTTGTTTTATTATAAGTATAAATGTCATGCTGCTATTTGATTTTGGTATAACAAATTACTTGACATTCTATTTACTTCTTTTCTGGATTCATGAAGATTTTTGCAATAAATATCACTGTTCATGGTTATCAGTGTTTTATAGACGTGAGTATAAATAAAACTAACCAAAATTTCAGGGGCATTTTTCTTCCTTTCAACTATTTATCCATTTATGACATAAATATTGACCGAATAACTACTATGTGGCATTGCAGAGGCTACGTGCTGGTGATGCAAAAATTGAAAAGGTTCAGCAAAGAACTACAATATAGAGAGGTAAGTGTTAATGGAGCTAAGTACCAAGTATTAAAGGAGCACAGGGATGGTGTTATGACCTCATGTGGAGAGGTGAGATTTTCTCAGGTAAAGCTTCAGAGATGATTTGACCTGAGTCTTTTACAAAGAGCAGGAATTTGCTAAGCTGGGAAAAGAAGAGAGCAGAGGATAACAAAGTTTAGAGGAAGGAATTTGGGAGAAATCATTTTCTAATCAAAGATACAGAGGACTTTTGTGCTAATTTCCTTATTTGCATTTCCAATAGGAAGTCACTAACCTTGGTTTTACAGTGAAATTCGGTGTGATGTTGATGAAATGATAACTGGGCCATTACTAAGATTCATGAACATTTTCCCGTGGAAAATCCTCATAAAGTCTGCTGTTTCTCACAGATTCATGACCCTGTAAAGCAAAAGGCCTATAAAGAAAAACATTTGTGCTCGTGAATCTAAAATCTCATACCCTCTGCCGTGATTATAGCAGGTTGACTTGAACCTCTATATAACAAGGGAGTGTAAATAATATCAATGCAGCCCTTCCTTTTTTGGTGAGGGAGTTATGCCTATTTGGTATTTTCTTATTCACTCCAGGTGATATTAAACACACAGAATTAATTTGGGAGGATTATGTCCCTTTAATTTGCAGAATAAGAGAAAAATCAATTTGACCAACTAAAACTTGAAAAGAAATCTTTAAGTGTGGGTATTTTTTTCAGTTGTCTCTGGGCTCTTCAAGATTAAATTATAACTTTGATGTTCCCCTTTCAACATGATTTTATGCCTTATTAGTCAATATTATCAATTCAATGTTCTTTGAAGAAAATCAAAATCAAAATATTTGAAAAGGTGATTGGGATATAATACATTGTTTATTAACAGTTATCAAAACTTTCTTAAGAATGTGTACCACATGCTTTCTGATGACATGGGAAAATTAAACCAAATGATACTGTTTAGATCACTGCACCATCTCTAGTAAGTTGAATATGTTTTAGGTCTTAAATTAATCTTTGTTGAGATTAATAATAATTAGAGACACTTTGCCTCTATCATCATAAATTTAGGACATTGGGAAAGTATTTTTTTTTAAATGGTGTTTTCTTTAATTTAAATAGCAATGAGAAAATGTTAGGAAGCTCAGTGGTATCTTCCAGGAGATTTACATTTCTCACTCAATTTCTTGATTTTAGATTTCTTTCCAATAGAAAAGCTTAAATTTTGTCACACTTTAAAGCCTAAAAAGATATTCAATGGTCACTGTAGGGAGAAACCCTATTTACAAAGATGTTTAGAGCCCACAGGTTCTTCAGGGATTAAGGATCTTATTTCACCCCTTCTTATTGGAAAAAGAGGAATTAAGTGATGCATGTACAACCTAGATCCCAGAGTTTTGTGCCTAAGGAATACGTAAAATTTTATGAACTGACTTATGCACTTTCCAAGTTGGATTTGTTTTACGTACAGGTATCAGTTTCTTAGTTTTCTTAGTGTTTTTAGGAGCTTTAATACAGGATATTCTTTTCATAATTTGATTGACTTGTGTTGCTCAAAATTTTCTGAAAAAATGATTTAATGTTTTGCAAGTGAAAATGATGCATGTTCTTGTTGGTTTTTTATTTAGTTATAACAGGAAGAAAAGAACTATCATATAACATCTAGGACATTGAAAATTAAACTCTAGTTTGGTTTCTTCCGTCACAGCAAGGAAAGTACAAACAGACCCTGATTTAATGATGGTTCAACTTACAATTTTTTGACTTTATGATGGTTGCAAAAGCCATACACAACTAGTAGAAACCATATTTCAAGTATCCATACAGCCATTCTGTTTTTTACTTTTAGTACAGTATTCTATACATTATATGACATATTCAACATTTTATCTTAAAATAGGCTTTATGTTAGATGATTTTTCTCATCTTTAGGCTAATCTAAGTGCTCTGAGCAAGGGTAAGGTAGGTTAAGCTAAGTTACAATGACTGGTAGGTTAGATGTGTTAAAAGCATTTTTAACGTAATGATATTTTCAAGTCACAATGAGTTTATGAGGACATAATCCCATCGTAAGTTAAGGAAACATCTGTAGACTACTGCTGAGAGACGACAAGGTATACTACATCTGAGTAGTTCCTTTGTGTATTGAGAGAGTAAAAATCTTGGTAGTTCTCACAGAATTTTTATAAGAAAACACATTTTTTCCTGATGAAATGAAAATGGGGCTCTTTTTAAGGTAAGGACTAACTAATTGATACTACAAGGAAATATTGCATTCATCTGAAGGTGAGACATTAATCAACTGTTAAGTTAGAGAGTACAGTTCACAAGACTACTCTCACTTCTGACCCCAGTTGCAAGTTTGGGGGTTCTCAAGACTGCCTTCAGGTTTGATAATTTGCTATGAAGACTCACAGAACTCACTGGAAGCTGTTATATTCAAGAGTTATGGTTTATTATAGTGAAGAATACCAATTAAAATCTGCCAAGGGAAGAAGTGCATAGGGAGGAGCCCAGAAAAGTACCAAATATGGAGTTTCCATTATTCTCTCCCTGTGGAGTCATGGCCAACATTACCTTACCAGCAAGGATGTGTGACAACTGTGACAGCATGTACACAGTATTGCCAACCAGAGAAGCTCATCTGAGCGTTGATGTCCAGAGTTTTACTGGGGCTCCATGGTTGACTGCCTGAATGGCTGCCCCTTAGCCTTCATCTCCCTAAGCATAGATGCCACATGTCTCAGAGCCCCCGTCATAAATCACATTGTTTGACTGTTTGGTGGCCAAGGCCCCAAGTAAACAAAGACACTCTTCCTGGAGATCACCTCCCAGGTAATGAGGGCAAAAGTCAGGCCTTTCTTTGGGTAAGATTAACTCTTTAATACACAAAAACCAATGTGGATAACTGGAGGAAAGAGCTGGATATTTTGAAAGTGAAGTCTCCTTTTCAGAATGTGAATTTTTATTTTTTTATTTTTTTATTTTTCATTTTTTTTTTGCTGCAGAAGCTACATAAGTAGTCAAAAGTGATCAATTAGAAATCAGATCTCAGTTTATGTTCTCTGGTTTGTATGTCTGCTAGGCATGTAATCCAAAAAGCTGTTTTATTTTCTTAGCTTCACTTTCAAGGATGATGAAACTAGAATAATCAAGTTTGCCTATTTCTCTAGATTGTAGTGAAACCTAAATAATAAAAGGTAAAATCGCTTCACAAAGTACCATACAAATGTACTTTATAATATTTAATATCTCTGAAGAAGAGCTTGCAGTTACAAGTTATCAAACTGAGTTATTAATTTTTGAATTGAAATTTTGAAGAATATTGTCAGCAAGGGACATGACTGTTTTAAGTAAAATTTAGGGCTACAATATAAAGAATAAATGTTTAAATATTTTACTTCAGATATGTAATTACCAGCAATAGAGAAGAGGGCATTTTTATGGATAAAGCTCTTTTACTCTGCTAAAGTAAAAAAGCGTGAGCTTTAAAGAGAAATAATCCCAGAAACATGATATCACTAGGGGACAAATTATTCATTGATCTACACATCTTATAGGGCTCGTGTTATTATTAATAGTGAAATATTTAACCATGGCAGGGATATATTATGCTAATACATTTTATATTGTAAATAATAATGTCAAATATAATTCATAGTTAACTAGTAGAAAGCTGCCTTTGGATAAGACCCTGTACACCTTGGGTATATAGGCATTATTTTAATTTGTTTAGCAAAATGGAGGTCCAGAAAAATAATACTTGTACTTTTTCAAAATTGTTATCATTTGAGAAGCTGAATAACCAGCAGTTGTATTCCAGTTACATGCAGAACATTTCATTTACAGAATACTTGTAGGAAGAAAATATATCTATGCACACCCATGGACTTTTGCTAGCAGTTATAAACTTGATATATTGTCCTGGTTTGTTCTTTTGTTGGAAAAAGAATAGAGAGAAATTATCCATCTGGCTCCTGTCCTGAAGTTGAGCCCAAGAGGGAGGTGATGTAGGGTAAAGACTTAGAATCTCTGCACGAAATGAATGTCTTGCTGACATTGTGAAGCTGTGTGTACTTATGAAATGCCAAGGTTCTCTGCATGGTCCCTGTTACCCACCTCTAATTCTTTCATACACAAGGTCTTCCAGATGTTCCTAAGGAGAATGTGTCTCTTTAAAATAAAAGTTATATCAGCCATCATTTTCCACATATTCCTATGGCACCCATTTACACGACTTTGTAATAAATTCCCAAACATCTGCAGATAGTATCTCCATAATTACTTTTGAAATTACTAGCCACCTGTCAGCACAGAGATTACTACTATGAAGAATGTCAAAGGGGAATTAAAGTTTTTTTTTGTTAGGTCACCAGCATTCTACCATAGACATATTGTGGGCAGATAGGACCATTTCAGCACACAATTTTATTAGGTACAATAAATTTGAAGTTTACATGTTCCACAGTTACTGCATATGCATATTTACTGTGTGCATATGTATTCAGCAGTAACTGAAAACTACTTAGGATGGCAGTAGTACCTTGGGGTTTGAGTTTCAGATGAAAAAGAGATGTTCAGCTTTTTTGTTTCTTGTACAAAAATACATTTGCTTAAAAAACAACTGGAGCTACTTAGGACACATTATGCTGCTTTGCCTCATGGAAATGCTGTGAAATTTAATTTTGCAAATGCATAACTGTATGGGAAAGGATAACTCCTAAGATTTATCCTAGGGAGGAGAGAATAAAAGAGTTAGAAAGCCGAAGCACTAGTTTGATGTAAGTGGCGAAACAACTATGAAATATCTCATGGTGCCCATGTGAGAAATAAGGGCAAGGGAGATTGATTTGCCCTTGACCTCTGCTACCCTTCCAGGCCTAATAGCCAGCTAATATTTGAATGCTTGTGTTGTGACAGGCCTTATGTTGAGCATTTTATGTGTCATCTCATTTAATATGCAAAACTACCCACAGAATTAGGAATTATTATTATTATTGTTATTATGACTTCCAGACTACAGTTTTAAGAGATAAAAAATCAAAGATTGCCCATGATGACATAGCTAGTCAGTGGTGAAACAGGGACTTCCATCATCACTATTGAGTATGCAAAGTCACCAATTCTTAATGTTGCTAAACCTAGTGGCCATTTCTCAGTCCTCTTCTTGTTTGACCATTAGTAGAATTTGAATAATAGAATATACACTCGAAGTATTTTTTTCTCTCTTGGCTCCAGGGATAGCATAAACTCACTATTTTATTCATTCTGGATACTCCTTCAATCTTAGATGGTGCTTCCTCATCTCCTCAGGGCTCAGTTTTGATCTTTCTTTCCCATTCATGCACAGACGGGATGATTTCATCTGGTAGTTTCAAAACATGCAATACCAGCTCTAGGCAAATGACTCCTCAGGTACATCTCTAGTATGGTCTCCTCCAGACTCAGGGTCTCCTCTAGAGTTAGCTATTTTCTGTCTCTCCCTCTTTCGTTGGCTAGAGAGAATAAGACCTGAAGTTCCAGTGTGGACTTAGAGGCCCCTTAGGTCTTTAGTGTAATACACAGCAAATTTCAGCTTCCTAGAGTAGGCTTCACTTGAGTTTAGGGCTCCAAACCCAGCTAAAAATAAAGTTAGTTTTTTCACCCTCTTCCAGTACTCCCTGTGTTCTGCTTCCCTTAGGAGCCATATGGCAAGGGACAGCTATGGTCTGGGGCAGAATTCATGCATTAAATCTAAATTCCATCTCAACTTTTAACTGTTCAACTTGCCCATTATTACACTTTTTGAGGGTAATTGTAGTTGTATTGAATCTCGAGTGTGTATAGTGGTGTTTTTAGATGATGGCTTTTTGGTGGAATTTGAATTACTCCTATATGATATGACATACTAAGATATGATATGATATATATTATTCACTTTGTAGGAAGTATAGGCATACCTCAGAGATACTGTGGGTTTGGTTCCAGACCACCACAGTAAAGTGAACTATCACAAAAAGCAAGTCACATGATTTTTTTAGTTTCTTAGTGTATATAAAAGTTATTTTTACCTTATACTGAGGTCTATTAAGTGTGCAATAGCATTATGTCTAAAAATGTATATACCTTAGTTAAAAATAATTTATTGCTAAAAACTGCTATCATCTGAGCCTTCAGCAAGCCATAGTTGGTTTTTTTTTTTTTGCTGGTGGAGGGTCTTTCCTCAATGTCAATGACTGCTAACTATCAGGGTGATGGTTGCTAAAGGTTTGGTTGGCTGTGGCAGCTTCTTGAAGTAAACCAACAGGTTTGAAGTCTTGAAGTTGTATGCCAACAATAATGTTTGGCGTATCAATTGACTCTTTTTTTTCACAAAAGATTTCTCTGTAGCATGTGATGCTGTTTGATAGTATTTTACCCACAATAGAATATTTTCCAAAATTGGAGTCAATCCTCTCAAACTCTGCTGCTGCTTTATTAACTAAATTTATGTCATATTCTAAATCATTTTTGTCATTTCAACAATATCCACAGCATCTTCACCACAAATAGGTTCCATCTCAAGAAACCACTTTTCTTTTGCTTATCCATAAGAAGCAACTCCTCATTCATTCAAGTTTTATCATGAGATTTCAGCAATTCAGTCACATCTTTAGGCTTCACTTCTAATTCTAATTATCTTTCTATTTCCACCACACAAGCAGTTACTTTCTCCTCCTGTCTTGAACCCCTCCAAGTCATCCATGAGGGTTGGAATCAACTTCTTTTAAATTCCTGTTAATGTTGATATTTTAACCTTCTCTCATGAATCACGAATGTTCTTAATGGAATCTAGAATGGTGAATTCTTTCCAGAAGGTTTTCAATTTACTTCACCCAGATTCATCAGATAAATCACTATCCATGGCACTTATAGCCTTACAAAATATATTTCTTAAATAGTAAGATTTTAAAGTCAAAATTACTCCTTGACCGATGGACTGCAGAATGGGTGTGTGTTAGCAGGTATGAAAACATTTATCTCCTTGTACATCTCTATTAGAGCTCTTGAGTGACCGAGTGCATTGTCAAGGAGCAATAATATTTTGAAAAGATATTTATTATGAGCATTAGTTCTCAACATTGGGCTTAAAATATTGAGAAAACATGCTGTAAACAGTTGTACTGTTATCCAGTCTTTGTTGTTCCATTTAAAGAGCACAGGCAGAGTAGATTTAATATAATTCTTAAGGCCCCTGGGATTTTCAGAATAATAAATAAGCATTGGCTTTAACTTATTTACCAGCTGAATTAGCCCCTAACAAGAGAGTAGGCTTGTCTTTTGGAGATTTGAAGCAAGGCATTGACTTCTCCTCCTTAGCTCTGAATGTCCTAGAAAGTATCTTTCTCCAATAAGGCTTTTTTTGTCTACATTAAGAATGTTTAATGATTTGAAAATCTACAATGGTGGCTGTGTAGCCACCCTCATCAGTTATCTTAGCTAGAATTTCTGCATAATTTGCTGAAGCTTTTCTGTCAGCATTTGCTGTTTCATCTTGGAGTTTTATTTTATGGAAATGATTTCTTTCCTTCAACCACATGAACCAACCTCTGTTAGCTTTCAACTTTTCTTCTGCAGCTTTCTCACTTCTCTCAGCCTTCATGGAATTGGAGAGAGTTAGGGGGTGCTCTGAATTAAGCTTTGGCTTAAGGGGATATTATGGCTGGTTTGATCTTCTATTTGGACTACCGAAACTTTCTCCATATGAGCAATAAGGCTGTTTGTTTCACTTTCTTATACTTCATGGAATAGCACTTTTAATTTTCTTCAAGAACTTTTTCTGTGTATTTACAACTTAGCTAATTATTTGATACAAGAGGCCTAACTTTCAGCCTTTCTCAGCTTTCAATATGCCTTCTTCACTAAGCTTAATTATTTCTAGCTTTTGACTTAAAGTGGGAAACATGCAACACTTTCTGTCAATTGAAGACTTAGAGGTCATTGTAGGGTTATTTATTGGCCTACATTTAATATTATTGTGTCTCAGGGAACAAGAAGGCCTGAGGAGAGGGAGAGAAATGAGGGAACGATTGGTCAGTGAGTAGTCAGAGCACATACATTTACTAAGTTTGTCATCTTATATGGACACAATTCATGGTGCCCCAAAACAGTTATGATGGTACCATCAAAGATCCCTGATCACAGATTAACATAACCAATATAATAATTAAAAAGTTTGAAATATTTCAAGAATTACCAAAATGTGACAGAGACATGAAGTGAGCCCACATTGTTGGAAAAGTCGTGTCAATAGGCTTGCTTGACACCAGGTTGCCACAAACCTTCAATTTGTAAAAAATACAATAACTGGGAAGCATTGTAAAATAAGCTGTGACTGTAATAAAATACTAATTGTCTTGATGCTTTTGAATACTGGGCAAGAGTTTCACAAATAGAAGAAATGACATATTCACAGCTATGTTGATGAGCACAAGCAAGCACATCTGGGAAGTGACAAATAGCATGGCAGGTGCACAGGATACACAGAGACAGTGATAGAGATGATGCCAAAGGTGAGCAGAATAAGAAACATTAAGTGTGTTGGACTTTGAGGGGGCCTGTAAATGACATGATACAATGGAGTCAGCAAAACTAAATATCCGCTTTCTTAACAATAAGGCTCACATGAGAGAAAATAGCATAGATATGTGGCAATGGTGGGCTTCCTTGGACTGAAGCCCAGAATTAGGTAGATTTATTCACTTTGTCAAAGGCAGCACTGAACAGCCACATACCACCACATATGGAGTATTGTAAGGAGGAGCAGGACAGAATATCTGCCTCTAAGAGTTCCACTGAGAAAGAAGAGAAAGGAATTAGTCTTTCTCAAACTTCTCCATCAGAAAATGAATGCTACTTCAATGAAGAGGATTAAGAAGTAGGTTAAAAGACCTAGAGTGTTCAGAAGACAAGAGGAGTGGAGAAGAAACATTGCACCTACATCTTCCCCAGGATTGAATTCTTTAGGCATTGGAAAATGACTGAAGAACTTTAAGCAGGAACTCGAGGCATATCTGTTTGGTGGTTGTATGTGTGGCTTGGTAGGTAGATGTACAGCACGTGGGGCCTTGAATGTTAAGCCAAAGGTTTTAAATGAATTTACTTTAGTACCATCAAGTAAAGTTACTAGGAGCAGAGAGGCATCCATGTTACTGATCAAAAAGTGATTCATTTAGAAGTGATATGTAGGGTTAAAGGGATTTGAGATAAACTTCAAGAGGGGATCCTGAATAGGAAGCAATGGCCATAGTGACAGGCAGTAAGTGAAACTATGGGGATGTTTTAGAAATGCAAAGAAAGAACAGATGTGAGTGATATTAGTGAAGAATGGATGAATAGAACTTGATTAGTGGTTGGAGAGGGAAAGAGGGCTAATGAAACATCAGCCTTGGATTACTTTACCCAGGTGATCAGGAGAATACAAATGAAAAGGAATGGAGAAGAAGGTATTGGCTGGAGGAAAGAAATTCAGGGCAAGTATATACTAGAAACACATTAGATAATTGTCAAAAAATGTGGTTACTGATTGATAAAGAAAATATATTAAGTAAAACTCTTTCTCTTTGACAATTATATTGAACTTAATGTGAAGACTAATGTTTATCGAAGAGGCTGGCTGAGATGAAGGAGAAGAATTGGAAAAGTGTACCAGTAAAAATGGAGGACGTTGACAATTTACTCAGAACAGAGATACTCTTGAGGTCAGTGAAGGACCTAGTAGAGAAGTAGGGTGGAGAGAGGGAGTCAGTTGGAAAGGAATGGGAGCTTGGAAAAAGATATCCAAAGAAGGGTTTGTGCCAAAGTTACCAAGTATATTAGGGTTCCCTAGAGGGACAGATGTCTATAGGATAGATGTCCATGTATCTTATATATAGGATACATGTCCATGTATCTTATATATAGGATACATGTCCATATATCCTATATATAGGATAGATGTCTATATGAAGGGGAGTTTATTAAGGAGAATTGACTCAGATGATCACAAGGTGGAGTCCCACAATAGACCATGTGCAAAGTGAGGAGCAATGAAGCTAGCCCAAGTCCCTCAAAAGTAGGGAAGCCGAAAGTGTAACCTTCAGTCTGTGGCGAAGGCTGGAGAGCCCTTGGCAAACAGTGATGTAAGTCCAAGAGTCCAAAAGCTAAAGAACTTGTAGTCTGATGTTCAAGGGCAGGAAGCATCCAGCACGGGAGAATGATGAAAGCCGGAAGACTCAGCAAGTCAGCTTCTTCCACCTTCTGCCTTTTTCTAGCTACCCTGGCAGCAGATTGGATGGTGTCTACCCACATTGTGGGTGGTCTTCCTGAGAATGAGTCTTCGTCTCCAAGTCCTCTGACTCAAATGTTAATCTCTTCCGGCAACACCCAGAAACACTGGGATACACCCAGAAACAATACTTTGCATCCTTCAGTCAAGTTGGCAGTTAATATTAACCATCACACCAAGTATGAATGATAGTGTTAGAGGTTAGAGATTATTTTTTTCTTTAGTACCATCAAGTAAAGTTACTAGGAGCTTGATAAACTTGGATAATTCAAAAGAAGGTACATTTTAGGAGTCCATGTGTGAGACCCTGAGAGACAACTCACACAGTGGGCATATCTCCTGCCACTTGGATAGACTGAATGTAAGAGAATTTTGAACCACTGATTCATTTCTCTTTTGCTTCACTTTGCTTACGTTCGTATATAAAACCTACAGAACAAAACAATGTGTGCAGAATTAATGATCAGAAACCATAGTTCTTCCAAATGACCATAACTGGACCCTTGAGTCTGGAAGTCTTTGAAGAAAAGCAAGTGTATCACATTTCTAAGTATTTCCAGTGTCTAAGCATTCAATATCCAGAAAGTCAGTGCTTCAAAAATATTTCTTTTAGCAAGTTTTAAAAGAAAATTTTAATCCACAATATGGTTAAGTCTTGTGATTCTTCCCATGGTGTGTTGAGTTTCTCTGCCAAGTGAGACTCACTTTTACCATATGCGTCAGAACTTAGTTATATATTAGGTGGCTTAGGGGGGATATTCCAGGAAACATTTGGTCATTTGGTAATGACCTTGTCATTTGGTCTAGACAAATTTATAGGAATGCTTATTTGCCTACCAATTAGCAAACAAGCCTTCTAATATGTCACTTGCTATTTTGCAGTCACAAAATCCTCATTCAATATCTCATTTTTTTAAAAAAAACAAAACACCAGTGTTACAGGTTAGAATAGAATAAACTCCCTCTTTTGTAGTTCAGAGGAATTGTTTTTCTCTTGAAATTAAAACATTGGTGAGACCTTAGATTATTACATAGAATAGACCAACCTTCTACTCAGTGCAAGGATCCCTTTTATAGAATCCATGATAGTTGATATCCAGCCTCTGCTTGAATAATTCTTTAGAGCAGCTCTTTTTTTTTGTATTGAATCAAAACGTACATTTTAATTTAATCAGTTGTATCAATTGATAGGTCTACTTTTTGGTACTTTGATCTATCTCTTATCTCAAATATCTTTAAGTATTTGAAGGCAGCCATTCTGTCATGGTGCCTCAGATGTTTGTCTGCTCTTTGTTGGGTGTAAAGTGTTATCTCTGCTACTGTTCACGTAGCATGGCTTCCAGTTCTTTCAGCATCCAGGATGTACTCTTCTAGATAAATTATTTTATTAAAGTCCCTGTTATTGAAGAAGTAGCTATTACTTCTGTTACAATATCATTTAGCCAGCATCATTTAATTTTTCCCCCATATTTCAATCAAAATAATTTTGAAAATGCCTTAATATAAAAAATTAACCAATTTTATTTTAGACTATAGACAAGGTCTTGACTTGCTAAAAGTGAATGAGGCCTGAATCAAAACAGGAATTTCAGATATAAAAAGCGTAACTTTCTATTTCTTCTACTGTTCAGAGATATAAACTTATCTACTGTTCAGAGATACAAACTTCCATCAAGTAGAAAGCCAGTAGCAAATGTTTCGTTGTATAAGAATTGTTTTATAAGTTGAAGAAGGCCAATTTACTTCTTTCCAGACCATCCTTGCAATATTATCTTTCTATATTTATTCAGGGACTATAATTTCTAGTATATGAAGCATGGCCTCTGGTGAAGGGGACAGGCAGTGGGGCATGGGGTTCTGGAAGGTATAATCCATTGTAAGAATGGATAGTGTGAGGAGCAGCCTCTGGTGCTCTGCATTTTTTGAGTTGCAGAAAGTTCCTGGGTGGCTGGGAAAGCTATCAGCCTCCATTCATGAAATGGGACACATCACTGGCAATCTCTCTTTCCAGGCAATGCAAACAATCATATCTGCTTGAAATCACATTTATAGAGAAGATGCAACTTCCTGATTTTCTTTCATGGTCTCTTCAGAGTGAGCTGTAGGATTGTAGTTGTCTATTTTGGGTATTACAAGCATATCATGTAGAACCATCTCTAAACCTAGCCAATTTTTTTTCTTCCTTAGTCAACTGGTCACAGGCACTTCCCATGAGAACACAGATGCAGGTTGCAGGAGAGGAGAGGAGAGGAGAGGAGATAATGTAGCAGGAATAGGGTCCATGGATATCTGAGTCACTTGCTCATGCAGCTTACTTGTAGGTTCAGGACCTCTCAAGCCTGATTTTGTATATTCTACTTCTATTTGATGATGAAACTACAGTGCAGGCCCAAATTTATGGTGTGATGATTCAGACAACACTCAATCCATGATAGGAATCTCAGGTCACATGGTAACTTCATGGTTGATAATCAAGTATTCACCTCTACTAAGACCTTATAGTATGACAAAAGGAGAATCATGATCTCCAGAGGAAGGCAGAGCATTGCTTAAGATCTAACGGGTCTGTGCTGTGATTTACCTATAAGGGCCTGATAAAAACTCTGTACAGCATTCCTATCTGCCAAAGAGACTTGAAGCACCAGTGCTTTAACTGGATCATATAATTCAAGTCTCAGAGCAGCTTGCAGGTCATCCTGGAAAAGTTGCGGTGCTGTATCTTGTTCTGAGTGCCACTCAAAACTGACGGCTTTTTGGATTACTTGGAAAAAGGTCAGAGTCGCATGCCCAGAAAAGGTACATGTTATCTCTACAATCTAAACAGGGCCATTAGAGACTATTTCTTTCTGAGTGGTAGAGGGAGTCAGACAGCAGTATGACCTTCACCTTGGAAGGAATATGAACTTAGAATGATTTTACAGATTTATATGTCAAAAAAGGCATCGAAAATAATAAAAAAATTAAATTTATGTCAAATAATATTTTATTGAAACACAGCCATTCTCATTTGATTACATAATCTGTTTCTGTATGTAACAGCAGAGTTGATTAGTCGGACAGAGATGATATAGATCATAAAACCTAAAATACTTGCCATTTGCTCCTCTATAGAAAAAAAATTATTGCCTCCTGCAAAATACAATTCTAGGCTAATAAACCTATAGAATCAAAATTAAATGGGAAAAATCCTGGGATAATATGAAACACCAAAATTTAAATAATAAGTTAGAGACTTGAAAAAAAATTCAACAAATGGTGAACAAATTTAGAAGTGCTGTTAAGGAATTGTTTCTTGAGATTGTGGATATATATTGTTTTTATAGGTGACTCCATGTAACATTCGCAAATAAAAAATATTAAAATTATCCCAACTGGATTCACAAAGTATAATTTTGCATCCCAAATGAAAAATTGAAAACAAATAATGTTAAATGATATTAAAAATAATGTTAAAAATCCTCTGAAAAATGAGAGGACTGGGGCTGGGCACGGTGGCTCACACCCATAATCCCAGCACTTTGGGAGACCAAGGCGGGTGGATCACCTGAGGTCGGGAGTTCAAGACCAGCCTGACCAACATGGAGAAACCCCATCTCTACTAAAAATACAAAAATTAGCCGGGTGTGGTGGCACATGCCTGTAATCCCAGCTACTGGGGAGGCTGAGGCAGGAGAATCACTTGAACCCAGGAGGCAGAGGTTGTGGTGAGTGGAGATTGTACCATTGCACTCCAGCCTGGTCAACAAGAGTGAAACTCTGTTTCAAAAAAAAAAAAAAAAAAAAGATTAGAGGATTGGGTAATAACATTTTGGTGTATTAACTAGTTGGAAAATTATTATATAGCCATTAAGACATATAAATATGAATATAATATTATACTATATAAGTTTCAAGTGATATAATATTAAGTGAAAAAAGTCGTATATAAAATTGTATCTACCCTACATTGCTTCCCTGCATAAAACATATAGAGGAAACCAAAGACTTATATGTAAACCTACCAATGCTGACCCTGATCTTGTTAGGGTGTTGAAATTATATAAGGTTATTTTTCTTGGTTTAAAAAATCTATTTGAATAAGTATTTCATAATGTGATTGTAGTCGCTTTATAATAAAATAAAATTTTTAATTAAAAAATTTTTAAATGAATGACTGATAATTCACTTTCTGATAGATTTTGTGGGAAATTTATTTTCTGGACTATAGACAATATTTTCCTTCCCCTGATAAATTTTATTATGTGAACTTTGGCTTTCCTTATAGTACATTAAATTTTTTTCAATGTTTAGTCATTTGACATTAATGTTTATTTCCTTATGACATCTATAGATTTGATGAATATATCTTTTACTTTGCCTTTATCTACATTGCATATATAATAAAAATATTTACCACTAAATGAAACCACTGTCTTGAAGTTCTTGATGTACCTTCTAAATGTCAAATGCGGAAGACTATCTCAGTTCTCATTTTTCTGTCTTATAGAGTATTTGACCTCTGCCCCTTCAAATTGTCTTTCTACTGGACTACAGCCCTTATTATTTCTACCATTATTTCTACCATCTCAATGGAAACGTTCACTAAGGTTATATATCTTGTTTTTCATTATTTTCCTTGGGTATCTTTCCCATTTCTTATCTTTACATATCACCTCTGTGAAGATTACTCCCAAATATCTATTTCAGGCCTTCCCTCTGAGCTCTGAGTAAGTATGTCTAGATGTTTGCTTGAGAGTTCAACCTGGTAGTTGTGCTGGAACTTAAACTCAGCATTTCCCAAACACTCTTCATTTCCTCTGGTGACAGCATTCTTCTTGTCCTCTAACTTTGGAGTCATATTTACTCCTCCTCCATTTTCCTGTATCTATTAATAGTTAGTTGCCATTAGGTGCAATACACCTAAGTGGCATTTCTTGCTCTTTCTACCCATACTGAGAGGCAATGTGCAGAGTGGTTAAGGGTGTGGCCTCTGGAGACAAACTGCTTGAGTTTGCTATGATCTAGCTCTGTGACTTTGGGCAATGTTTTTAAGCTTCTGATCCTTGGTTCCCTCATTTGTAAATTGGGGAAGGTAATATTATTAGCATATGATCTCACAGAATCATTTTGATGATTAAAACATAATGTATGTTATGACCTTGGATGACTGCCTAGCATAGAAAGTTTAGCTCAATAAAGCTTGTCTACTATTATTATTTTCATTCTAAGTGCTACCACCTTCACTCAAACTCTTTTAATGTCTCGGCTGTTGTTGCATTGTGTCATATGATGGATTCCCTGATTTCTGAAGAATAAGTCTATATTCTTTTATTTGAGATATACTTTTAAAGTTTATATGAAACCCACTTAATTCTGCCAAGATTTATGCCTCATGTGACATCTGATGGACCAAATAGGAAACATGCAAAGTAGAGACATTGTATTCCCTTCCTCTAGTGGGGCATTTAGTGTGAGACCAGCACGTTAAGAGGAGGCCTCAAAAAAAAAAAAAAAATCCAAAGACAGATGTATAGTTTGGAATGCAAAAATAAAACAAAACAAAGTGCTCACGTCATGTCAACACAGGCAAAATTAGCTTGGGGAGAATTTACGGATCAGAAGATCCCAGGGCAGGAAAATGGGAAGCTGTGGTGTAGCCTTGGGACATCTCTGTGAGGGTTATTTGGTTATGCAATAACATCAAGTAATTCCTCTCTGTAGAGTCATATGCACCCTGGATTACCACATATAACAAGAGACACAGAGTTCTCTTTTCTGTTTTTCTTTCACTCACAGCCAACCACTTGTAAGCTCACTCAAGCCATTAGCTTAGAATGAAAACCTCATTTATATACTTGCTTTACGTGCTTATTTTGCTAACTTGTAGTATTTCCCTGAAAGACATTTACGATATTTCCCCATTCTCATTTTATATTTAATACTACTAATTTTAAATGGTTCTATTTTGAGTTTCTGACCAAATGTGCATTTTAAAAGGGTGATTTTAAAAGTATAGAAAGAATTCTCACAGCTTAGAGTTTCCTTGCATCACACTTTCTCTTAAAATGGCACCTGGGAAATATTGACCATTTTATTGTAGTCTATTTCCTCTTGTCTTGTGGGCTTATTTCTATCTGTTTCTGTCAACTAGGAAAGATTTATCCATATGCCGAAGAACTGTGAAATATTTTATGAACTTTTCAGAAAGAATGATTGAATATTATGTAAGAGCTTAGCTCTGTAAATTTATAATAGGCCTGTGACAATAGAATTCAGTTTCTGCTAGAGCTCCCTGGTTTTGAGCATCATGAAAAGACACCAACCTTGGTGCACTGACACATTCAATATTTCCTACATCCGGAAATGTTGGGTTGGATCTTTTATTGTGCTGTCCATTGAGGGGAGCAGAAGGTGCATTTAAGCTGGTCTAAGATCAGGAACAGAGAGGTAAGTAAGATGTAGTTATCTATCTGTCTGTCTGTCTGTCTACCTACCGTGTATCCCTGCAGCCCCTCTCTCCATCATGCTGATGATCAGTGTCCCACTCCTACATCATCCCTTGTAATTGCCTTTATCTCCTCCCAACAGAATGCAGTATTGAATAGTGTCAAGAGCAGAGATTATGGAGTTAGACAGACCTGAGTTTTAATCGAGCGCTACTGTTTATTTGCTGTGTGATCATGCATAAATTGGTCAGTAAGTGCTTCTGCAGGTTGTAATGAGGGTTAAGTAGAGAAATGGGTATAAAAACTTGACCCACAAAGATGTAAAGGGTGAACAGTCTTATTTATTTATTTTTTTTGAGACAGTCCTTCAACCTGCACTTTCCAGATCTCTCTGTAAATCTAACTGACTGACTCTGGGGTTTTATTTTTGTTCTGGGTGAACCACTTCTCCCCTTTTTCCAAGGCTAAGGTTTCAAATCTCAATCTTTGGAATTTTCACTTTATTTATCCTCTTGTTCTTGGCTTGGGGCTTCTGGAAGATTTGTTTAATTGCCAAATCTTATAAGAAATCTCTGGTCAGAGGGACATATATATGGGAGACAGAGGAGGAGGCAGGAGAAAGACAGGGAAAATTTTTCTTTAAATTTTGGGTCTAGCATTGCAGAGGAGGGTTATGCTGACACCTGTTAAGTCCTGAAGATAAGAAGCAAGTTATATAGCCTCATGCACAGGTAATAACTTACTTCAGTCCTAGGACAAAATGATGTCATGTTTCATCAACTAGGGACAAACACCACAAATGTAGGTGCCACTCCATCATTTTTCTCACCATAATTACATTTATTTCTCTATCTATATTAATGTTAAAACTTTACATTCTTGTTTAATTTTAATCTAGCTATGTAAAATATCTGCCTTTGTCCTAGCTGAGTAAGCACTGTCTGTCATGGTATAAATGGTTTCTATGGGGAAGAGAGATTGCTAAATTTCAAAAATGATTATCATATACAAAAATGTTCTTGGCTTTCTTTGATGAGAAGGAACTGTATAAGTCAAGGTCTAGTGAGGACATAAAAACCACACTAGTAATTCTAACAGAGGATTAATATAAAAAGTGTTAAATAGGTATTAGAGCACTGAAAAGGCAAAAAAGGAAAACTGAGGTATCACAGAGTTATTAATTGCAAGACGCAGCTACTACTCCCAGAACTTGGGGAATCAAGGGAAGAAGCTATGGAGCTGGGACTCAAACCTCTGGCTGTCAGCTGCTGGCATTTCTGAGCGGGCTGCTGTGGGAAATGTGGGAAAAGCTAGAAGTGTAATTGACTGATGCCTCTGGAATGAACTGCTACTGCCAGAGTGAACAGTCATTGCCAGGGTTAAGCTGGCAGGAACAACACACAAACAGGAAGAAACAGTTTCTTCTCTCTTCTTAAAAGTTTTATTTTGAATTGACAAATAATAATTGTATATATTTATGGAGTACAATGTGATGTTTTGCTATAGCTCCAACCTTGAATCCTCCATCTAATGCTCCCGTTAACAAAGCCTAACTGAGAATCAGCCAGCAAAGTTGAAATGTGGTTTGCAGGCACATATCCCAGCAGCACAAAGCAGAGTATAGAACAGTGAGTTGAAATGGAAAAATATTAACTAAATTACCGTCTCAAGAATTTATGTGATACACTGTGGTGTTTCATTGCATGTATACATTGTATAGCAATTAAAACAGTGATTAACATATATAAATTTTTAAAATTAATAAAAAAAGAATTTAAAGGACATAGGTTATTCTTTTTTTTGTTTGTTTTTGTTTTTGTTTTTGTTTTTGTTTGAGATGGAGTCTTGCTCTGTCGCCAGGCTGGAGGGCAGTGGCACGATCTCGGCTCACCGTAACCTCTGACTCCGCGGTTCAAGTGATTCCCCTGCGTCAGCCTCCTGAGTAGCTGGGATTACGGGCACACACTACCACGCCCAGCTAATTTTTGTATTTTTAGTAGAGACAGCGTTTCACCATTTTGGCCAGGATGGTCTCAATCCCCTGACTTTGTGATCCGCCCACCTCAGCCTCTGAAGGTGCTGGGATTACAGGCGTGAGTCACTGCTCCTGGCCAGGTTATTCTAATTTTGAATGTGTATTAGGGCCCACAGGAAAGCTACCTTTAGGGATTCTAGCAGCAATAGCTTTTGGAGTTAAAAAATGTGAGTAGGTTATACTTACAGTGATAGCCCAATGTCAGATTCCCAAATCTGTCAGATTCAAACACAAATTGGGGCAGAGATAGAAATAGGGGGAAGAATGGGAAAGTTTTCTTTAATGAAGGACATTTCAAAGAGGAGCAATATTATTCGCTGAAGTTTTATTGACTATATGTTTCTCTTATTCTAGTCTTAATTTAATAGCTAATGTCATGCTTGCTTCTCAATTTAAGAAATTTTAATTTTTTTTCTGAGTTCTTAAAGAATATCTCCCACTCTTAGCTATTCTCTTCTCCTTTCTCTCTTTCCTTCCCCTTTTACTCCTTTATCCCTTTTCCTAGAACTTCTTTACCTATTCCCTCTTCTATTTCCTTCCTCCATCTCCCTTCCCCCTGTCCCTTTCCTCTGAATTATCACTGTTATTTGGCAGCTCTTGACTAGAGGTGAGATTTCAGACAGGTTACATATTCACATTTGTCTTTCCTGTGACTACTAATAGTTAGAAACAAAGCACTCTCTTGATTAAATTAAACGTTGAATATTAACTCTAAAATGACAAGAAGTTTCATTCATCTTCTATATATTTTTTGAAGGTAAGAGGGTATGTTTAATCCAATCAGAAAATAAGCTTAAAAAGAATCTTCCCTCCCATTCTTTCCTTGGTACTTTCTTTCTCTTCCCACAACTGCATCCTAACAGCTGGTGTGATGTTTTGACAGATATGCCAAACTTTATTCTGATAGGACTGGAAAAGACAGAAACACTTACCTGTTTGGGAATTGTCAGTTTGAGTTAAAGGCCTTCTAGTATCTGCTTTTCTTTGCAGCCCATGTGCTTTGGAAGTCATTGTTTTTCGTGATGGCTGTGATGTATGCAGGCTTCTAGACAGAGTGACTGTGTATGTACCAGTTAGGTTAAGCCTCGCTCTAAAGACAGTCTGATGCCGTAATCAGGAAGGCTCTGTTTGGGGATTATTTTCTATATTTTAAGTGAGAATTCTATTACCCAGCGGTGGGTATTTTAAGCGCTTCAGTAATTTGTATCAATATCTGACTTTGACTTTGCTAATGAGCATATTAAATATCAGAAATGGGGTTTTCCTTGTACATAGTGGCTTGATAACAGCAAGATGAATCTTAGAAGTAGATTGTCAGTGATACAATTAAAGGTATTTAGTATATATATGGATTGGCTAAAATGTTTTAGAAATATTTCTCATACTTGTCCTAATAGGGTATAATAATCTAGTGATATTGGAAGTTTTTACAGTGAGGGATGGAACCTCAGGCTTGATTTCAGTTCTTTCTCCAGTCACTGATTTAGGCAGGTTGTTGTTGCCTGACTCTGATTCTGACTATAAGGGAACAGAATCTGGCCTTTGTATTCTCATGTCTCTGCTGAGAGGAGGGCTGGCTTCATATGCCCATATGAACCAAGGTGTCTTTGGTTTAAAGGGATCCTTTTTAATCAAGGGATCTGTGCTTGGTTTAATGCTTTGTTGTCGCATTCTTGAAATTCTTGATAATTTGAAACAAGGAGCCCCATGTTTTTGTTTTGCACTGGGCCATGTAAATCAGCCAGAATTGGCTGCATTAACTTTTCATGCAAGGACATTGGAAAGGACAGAGCTGAGACTTCACTGAGTTTGTGAAGGAACTCTTGTGCCTGTTTATTAAACCAATGCCCATATGTCGGGTAAAATCGGATTTGAAACTTGCTTCAGTTAGAACCAATGAAGTTGTGGGGAATAGCTAACCGTCAGCGCCTTTGCTGACTTCCAGTTTTTACAACAAAGAGTTGTACAAAACCAAATTGGCTTGGATCAGTTCACAGCAGTGTCATCTAGGTTTTAAGGACTACATAGTTTATCACGGCACAGAGAAATAAAACTCAGGATATGGAACTTTTTAAAATTTTGGTACAGAAAGTTGTGTTAGATGGTTAAAATACATGCAGTTACTTGTGCTATCAGGAAACTGAAACCAGATGATAAAAATTAATTATTGTTTTACTTATTTTGCTAAAAACTAGAATTTGTCATTCTGTCCCTTTACTCCAGTGCACATTATCTCTGTATACAGTGAAATTGGAAATGGTAGTAGTAGTTTGGATTGTGTTTTTAAATAGAGCATGTGGTTTTTGAATGCATCAGTTCATGGAATAGGCGCTACTCTGAAAACTCATTCTTAGAGCAAGATTTTATTTAAAACTGTGTGCATTGAGGCTGATTATTGCCCAGTAACATTGATTGGTCTGACAGGGTCCTGGGAGATGAGGCATTGCTTTTAATTTTTTAAAAATTTTAAGTAAGACACGTTTCCCCCCTCTCTGTTATGACTATGCCTTTTCTTTTGATTTGCAGTTAGAAAGTTGACATATTTTCCAACTGAATGAAAACTCAGTTTGTAATGAGATGGCAAGGGCTCCTTCATGAAATACAGCCTTGGTACTCACAGAGGCCTGCTTCAGGCTAGACTGGAAATAAAAAAGATTGTGCTTGCTGGCCTTTGAGCAACATTCTGTTGACTGAAAGGTTTTAATCTTATTGTGGAAATGTACGATTCCTCTTTCTACAAACTCACTAGGGATTGTTCTACCTGTTGGTCTGATTGTTGATGCCTTCTCAAGTACATGTTGCCTTTCAAATTTTTTTTTACTCTTGTGGACTGAAGAGCAAAGGAAGGTAAGTGACATAGCCTCACTTATTCATAGGTTTACTTAGGGAACAAAAACAAAATTAGAATATATGTTGAAATAATTTCCCCCAAAACTACCCAATGTCTGTCTTGTTCTTTAAAAGGCACATCACGGCCTTTGTAGAGGTGACAATGTGGTGGTTGTGGTGAGATGATGGCCTGCTGCAGGTCTGACTGGCATTGGAAAATGCTCAGTGTGATCTGCAACTCCCTCTCTCTCTAAGATTGTACACACCATTTGCTTGACAGTCTGTGACTGAGTATAAAGGAGGGCATCTACAAGCATAGCTCATCTCTTTCTACATTGTGAACATTGCTATTTTATATTTATTGCCTATCATGTGAGAAGTTTCACACTTGAATGGATCTGGTAAACTAAACAACAGCAAAGGAAAATGCAAAACAGCAAAAGTTAAAAAACAACTTAACTTTCTCAATTTCTTCTATTTTTTGTCATTTATTGTACCAGTTGTGGGTATGTCCAGTAATTCAGAATAAAGCAACACTTTGAATTTTATAGCTAGACGAATATTTGTTCCTCTTTAATTAGTTTCTGTGGATTTAAAATCACATTGCAACCTTCTGTCTCTATGTTCATTTTAGAAGAAATCAGTACTGAGGTTTCCTTCCCAACATGTATCCACAACTGAAAAGTCTATAAAGTTTATTAGCTCTCTTTCACAAAGGTCATGGAAAGAGAAAATAAGAGTGCTTTATTTTAGATAAAGGCTATGTATTATAAGAAGACCATGTCACCTATTGCAGTCAGCATTTTTAACAGCAATAATAAATATGATGGTAAGTCAACATGGAACACATAATTTAATACTAGTAATTATATACCCACAAACCTCATACAAACTAGGCTCATACTTTTAGTTCAAGTATACACATATCTATCACTAAATGACTGTGGGTTTTGAAATATTTCACCAGAAAAGTATTTTTTATTCCAGTGCTGTATGGTGTCAGGTCAAAAGACTTTCTTCAGAGTACATTTTATTCAAGGAAAACCTTACTAAATAGATTTTATGAGAGAGTCACAAGGCCGTATGTATTTACAACTCTGAACTGTGACCAAACTAAAGAGACTGTAATGATCACATAAATGAAAAAACATGATTGTACAATCTTCATGGCTTTCATAAAAATGATTTTTTTTGCCTAACATTGCAATGTTTAACCCATTTAAAATTTGAAAAACTATAGGAAAATATAAAGGAAGAATACAGTAATGAATACTTCTAACTGGTCATTTATATTTCTGTGGAATTCGAGACATAAAAAAAAGGAAGAGAGGGGGAATATAATACTCTTGCCTTATAAACCTTTTATTTTGAAATACTTTCAAACTTACAGAAAAGTTGCAAGGACAGTACACAGAAATCTTGTTCAACCTTCATCCTAATTCTGCAACTACTAACATATTTAGCACATTTGCTTTTTCTTTCTACCTATTTACCATGTATTTTCCATTTCTAATGTTTATTGTTAATTTCCATTTGCAAATATGTTGCATATGTGATGCCCTGTTACTCCTAAATAAAGCAGTGTGTACTTCCTATTCATCCATAATGTATGTATCTCAAAATCAGAAAATTAACATTGATATAATATTAACATATAACTCACAAACCCCATGAAAATTTCAGTATTTGTTCCAATAATGTCCTTTGTAGAAACAGACAAAAAGGAGAAGAAGAAGGAGAAAAAAAACATACAGGGAAAAAACAAAAACAAAACTTTTATTTTCCTCTCATTCCTTTTTGGTCCAGAAACCAGGATCAAGAGTTTCATTCGATAGCTGTATATCTTCATTGTCCTTCAATCTGTAGTGACTCTTCAGCCTTTCTTTGCTTCTTCATGTAGATATTTTAAAACTGTACAAGTCAATTATTTTGTAAAATGCCCCTCAGTTTGGCTTTGTCTAATGTTTCCTCATGCTATGATTCAGAATATAAATTTTTGGCAGATATATTACAGAAGGGATGCTGTTTTCTTCACAGTGTATTGTACTAGGAAACACATTATTTCCATTTGTGTCATTGCTAGTCATGTTAACTTAGTGTCAACTTGGTTTTTCTACTCTATAGTTCATTAACCAATATTTTGTACTTATTAAAAATAATTAATATGAGTTTTGTGGGCGATACTTTGAGCCTGATTAAATATTTTGTTTCTTATAAAACTTTCACCCAGTAGTAGTCTTTTAGATCAGCGGTCCCCAACATTTTTGGCACCAGGGACTGGTTTTGTGGAAGACAATTTTTCCATGGATGTAGAGAGGGGATGGTTTCAGGATGAAACTGTTCGACTTCGGATCATGAGGCATTAGTTAGATTCTCATAAGGAGCATGCAATCTAGATCCCTCGCATGCGCAGTTCACAATAGAGTTTGAGCTCCTATGAGAATCTAATATCATCGCTGATCTGACAGGAGGCAGAGCTCAGGTGGTAGTACTCACTCACCTTATGCTCACCTCCTGTGCAGCCTGGTTCATAACAGAATGGGGACACTGTGTTGGGTTCCCTGTTTTATGTGATATATTTTAGTGACTAAAGTTTTCACATGTTTTAGATGTTGATTTTTGTCTGAATTAGTTATTATAAGATGGTTGCCAAATGGTGATTTTTTTAAGTTCTATCATTCCTTCTATAATTATTAGATGGAATTTGATAGAAAGTAGAGCTTTCTCTCTTTTTTTCCCACTTTCTTCTCCTTTCTTCGGTATGAGCTCTAGATTCCTATTATAATCAATGGGCTATGATCTAATTAATTGTAATACTCAGAATGTTCCAGATTTGACCAATGGAAACCTCTTGAAGCTGGTTTCTGAGTCCTTCTGATGGATCTTTGTAATTGATTGATACTTCCTTTCTGGCATAAGAAGATGTTCTGGTCTCACCATGAGTCATGTAGCCACTACCACCATCAAGACATAGAATATTTCAATCACTCCTGAAAATTCTCTCAAGCTCATTTGTAGTCACCCCTTCTCACCCCTACCTTGTGTTTTGGCATCTACTGATTTGTTTTCAGTTGTGATGGTTTTGCCTTTTTCAGAATGTCATGGGAATGGAATCATATAGTATGTGTCCTTTTGAGTCAGTTTTCTTTGACTCTGCATGTTGCATTTGAGATTTATCCATGTTGTTGCATGTATCAGTAGTTTGTTCTATTTATTAGTGAGTAATATTTCACTACATGAACATACTACGGTTTATTCACCAGTTGATGGTTATTTGGGTTGTTTCCAGCAAAATTGTTTTAGCAATTATAAACAAAATATTATTTGTATACACATTTTTTATTGACTTCAAGGACATATGTCTGCACTTCCCTTGGGTAAGTGCTTAGGAGAGGTATTTCTGGTCACATGGTATGTGTGTGTTTAATTTTATAAGAAATTATCAAACTGCTTTTCAAAGTGGTTGTATCATTTTTGCATTCATACCAGCAAAGTATAAGAGTCCCAATTTCTCTTCATTCTTGACGGTACCTGCTACTTTTTTTTTTTTTTAAATTAGCCATGATAATAGTTGTATATTGGTGTCCTATTGTGATTGTAATTTGCAATTTTAAAATTATTAGTATGTGGATTGCCTGTGTGTTTATCTTATACCTCTGTATCTTCTTTGTTGAAGTATCTGTTAAAATATTCTTTATTGAATTATAAGTTTTCTTACTACTGCGTCATGAGAGTTAAAAAAATATTCTGGATACCTGTCCTTCTCAGAAATGTGTTTTGCAAATATTTTTGCAGTCTGTGGTTTGTTTCTTAATTTTCTTATAGTTATATTTAGAATAGCAGAAGCTTTCAAATTTGAAGAAGTCCAATTTATTAATTTTCTTCTATAATTTGTATTTTCAGTCTTCTAAAAAAATTTTGTGAAACACAAGATTTCAAAGATTTTCTCCAATGTTTTCTTCTAGGGTTTACATTTAGGTCCAGCACAACTTTTCAATAAGGTTACCATCTTTCCACTGAATTTCTTGGGACATTACAAAAAATCAGCTGACATTTGGGTGGGCCTGTTTCTGGACCCTCTGTTCTAATTAATTGATCTATGTATCTATTTATTTGCAAAGACCACATTGTTACTATTATTGTAGCTTTATAATAAATCTTAAAATCAGGTAGTATGCATAAGTCTTTCAATTTCGCCCTTTGATTAAACTCTTATAGTTTTTAGCTTACAAATTTTGTATGTTATATTTATATCTAAGTATTTTATATTTTATATTGCTATTGTAAATGGTACTTTTAAAATTATAATTTCAAATGGTTCATTGCTAGCATGTAGATACATAGTTTTTATTTTTATATTGATCTTGTATCCTACAGTCTTGCTAAATAGACTTCTTACATCTAGTAGCTTTTTGGGTAAACTTTGTGAAATTCTACATAGATAATCATGTTTTCTAAGAATGGAGAAAATTTTATATATTTTTATAATATATTCCTTTTATTCTTTTTTTTTGGTCTATTATTCTAGCTAGGACCTATAGTATGATATTGGTTATGGATGGGAGGAGAGGACATTTTTGCCTTGTTTTTAATCTTAAGGAGAAAGATTTAATTTTTCCCATTAAGTCTGACTTCAGCTCAGGTTTTATGCAGATGCCGTTTATCAAGTTCAAAACGTACTCTTTTGTGCCTAATTTTCTTAGAGTTTTAACCACGAATAAATGCTGTATTTTGTAAAAATAATTTTTCTGCCTCTGTTGAGATCATTTTTTAGTCTGTTCGTGTGATAAATGACATTGATATATTTTCAAAATATTGAACCAAACTTGCTTTCCCCATTTAAACTCCATGATGTTTATATGGGTCATTATGTCTTATTACTCCAGTCATGATGTATTATTATTTTTATATGTTGCTGAATTTGATTTGCTAATATTTTGTTGAGTTCTTTTTGTATGTTTGTTCATGATTACAATGCATAGTGGTCAGTAGTTTTCTTGTAATTTCTTTGTCTTTGTCTGATTTTGGTCAGGGTGATGTTGCCTCTTCAAATTACTTGGAATGTCCTACATTTTTCTCTATTTTCTTTCAGTCCTTGACAACATGCAGAATTGATATTATTTCTTCCTTAAGTGTTTGATAGATTTTACTAGTGAAACCATCTGGGCCTACAGCATATGATGTCCATTTGTCATGAACCACATGACAAATAGCAAAGCTCAAAGGAATTCAGAGAACCTCTCTTCTTCTCCTGCTTTCCAACTCATTACTTAGAGGTTTATTGCTTGTTTACCCCTGTGCTTCCATCTTCTGGATTCTGGGTTACTATATCTGCCACAATTTCTTAAATTATCTTGTAACTATTTTCATTGATTCCACTTGTCAGCTAGATTCAATCAAGCTATTGTTTTTTTTTAATACTGCTGAATTTCAGGGTGCTCTACCAATTTATAAGATTATTTGAATTGCTCACAATGACAAAATTAATTACTGTGGAGATAGTTTATAAATGCTGAACTTGCAGCTCATTCCATTATGTTATGCCATCTTCCAATCTACAGGCTACCTAATATGAGTTAAGCATTTGCTTGTTTTTGCTTATATTAAATAATGTCTAGATTTTTGAAGATGTTTAAGTGTTTGATTTTTAAAAAGCTGCATTTTTTAACTAGACTTACACCTGCATTTTTAAGTGAACTTTGCTGTGTGTGTATTACCTCATATAACGTATTTTCCAAAGAAGTTCAACTCTCAGAATAAATAATCAGGAGTACTGTGCTCACTTGGATAAAGTTGAAGTCCTTGATTTTTAAATGATTTAAAAGACTCTTTATAATGATTCCATACTTTGTTCTGGAGACCCATGATTCAATGGCAGGAACGGTAAATGTATGATTTGGTAAAATCAGAGCTCAGTGTCACTGGATGAATACAAATATTTACTTCCTTCCTCATACTGTTAGAATCAACTAATAAGTTGAGCTTATTTAGTCCGCATCTGGGATTTGGCTTTGAACAACTTTCTAGCTTAGTGATGGCATGCGTGGCACTATTCTTTCCGTCACTCTTGGTAGTTTTTCTTCAGTGTTAGAGCAGAAGAAAGGATGATCCTGTCTTTATGGCATTCTCTGAATATGTTAATTTTTTTCTGTTCTCTTTTAGCTAACAGTGAAGTAGGTGATGCTTGGGTGAATATATAACAACGATGTGCTAACTATATCAAATCAGAATTGCCATGCAGTAATTCTTGATTCAGAAACCCAGTGAAGTCCTTGATTTGAAAACTGTGAATGCATCTCTTTTATCAGCATGAATTTTCACATAGTCCTTGAATAACATAGGTTGATTGACAATAAATAAACTTGGGATAAACAAATAAATAGAAATAATTGGTTCTAGTGAAACAAATAATTAAGGTGTGATTTTGAGATCTCTGTCCTTGTTATTGTTTAATCACCTGTCAACTAAATAGAAATAGTTGGTTTTAATGAAACAAGGACAAGATTTGGGGTCTCTGTCCTCATCTTAGTTTAATACCATGATCATGCTTTTCTCAAGTTCCAAACTATGTATTAAATGATAATAAAGAGTGTGACTTTCAATTTAATAAATTTATTTAACAAACGGTTTTTACAAATGAAAAGTATTATTATGACAATCAAGTCTTCATATAAATAAGTCTACAACTATGTGTATAAAGGAAGAAAATGGTAATATGGATAACTCTAAATAGTTTTTAGTGGAACTCTTACTGCCTTGTTTCATTTGTGTAGTGAAAGAACTGGAAAATTGGAAGAGATTGTGGATTTCAGTGGTATTTCTTAGTGGTGAAGGATGAGAAACATTTTACATCTCTTATACATCAACCTGGATTCCTACTCTCATCCTAATAGAAAGATGAGAAGACCCACTTCTTGTATCACTGCCTTAGAATTCTAGCCAGATAGGGTGGAGCCAAGTGGGAGAAATATTTGTGTCTTCCCTCAAGGTTCCTTAAGGCTCCTTAATGTTTGGCTTTGTAATGCTTTGTATTATGTCAGGTTACCAGATTTGCCTTATAAAAATGCTTGCTTTAACCACATCTGGAGCAAAAAACAAACTACCAAATTATAGTAAGGGGAGGGTACTCTAGCGAACAAAATTTTGAAAAAAAAACAAAAAGAGTACTCTTCTATGATAGCAACAAATTATTTAAGAATATGATAGCACTTCTGAGAATCAATGAATAAATAAATAAAATAAAATGGTGCTGATGAAGGTATTTCCACCTGTGTGGACTTGGGCAAGTCTCTTAAGCTTTTTGTCTCAATTTCCTCATGTGCATTCTGAAGTGTTTGAATTTCCTGATTAGTATAGTCCTCTCTGATCTGAACATGCTGTAATTCTGGGCTGTAGAGCACAGAGAGCTTTAAGAGACCTTGAGGATTTGAGACAAGAGACATCAGTGTGTGACTTGGTGCGAGGAACAAGGCTGAATACCAAAAGGGAAATGTGCTGTGCATGAAAGACCTGGATTTGTGGCAATTTTTCCTGGTCAGTAAGGGAGGAACGTCTTAAAGGGTAAGAATTTTCTGTATTCAAACCACAGTATGAATGTCTGAAAAATGCAATCATGTTTGGAAGATTTATATTTTGGTGAAGACATAAGATCAGTTAAGTACATGTGTATGACCCTAAATAAAATGTGAAAGGAAAAATTTATTCAAAGTCAAGTCATCTTCCCCATATATTATCAGAAGAATAGACTGGGAGGGGATTCCAATTGTATATTATGAAGAAAAAAACATAAAGCCACATTCCTAGACTCAGTATGTATAAATATAATATAGAAAGATAGTTTTTTTTGGTACCTTTGACAGTGTTATGGAGTTCTAGCTGAAGCTCATTCTTAGTCGTAGCTAATTTAGATGTATCTGAGCCTCACTGGGAATCTGGTGGAATTTGCTTTCCAGGTGCTTGTTTGTAAGAGAAATTTAGGATTCTTTTTGGAACTAGCACATCCTAAGGGAAGAAAAAGTCAGCCAGATGAGGTAACCCAACCACGGCCTCAGTCATCAGAGGGACGGGGTTCTTTTATGTTTGTCTTGATACTTGTTTCAGAGATATGTTCCTGGATGCAGAATAAAAAAGGAAAGAGCTGTTTTCACTAAAAACTGTTTATGATATAAATGTCCAATGAAGGATGGAGTGGGTTGCATCAGATGAGTTGTTTCAGTAAGGGGGAGGAGACACATTCTCCCAAAGTAGCTTCAAATAGAATGTGACTCTTGGCTCTCTCTCCGTGGCTTCAGTAGGTGAGGTGCAGGAGCTAGAGACACTGCAGCATGGTGGAGGTGACGAGCACATGCAGAGGTACCTGTGGGAGTGAGAAGTCCAGTAGGGGCAGTGAACGTCAGTTCAGGTGACTGACAAGCAGGGCTGCAGTGTCCAGAGGACATTGGCTGCCCTAAGGACACTGGGGGAAGTGAATCCAATGCTTCAAACATAAGAGTCAACAAAGATATCCAACTGCCAAAAAAGAGGAACAAATTGTGAACAGAGATAGTAACAAAGGTAAAAAACCCAAATATTTATTAACAAATGATAAAAGCACATAAAGTTAGAACTAAGGGTATGTGAGAAAGATCGTTAAGCACTAATAAAACATTCTATAGTAACATTTTATAGTGTGTCAGTAGGGAATGATGATGGGGATAAGAATAAAGATAGACAGTTGAACATGCACAAAAAGACAGAGATTATAGTTTCTATAAATGTTTTTAAGAAAGAGCACTGGAGTGAAATACAGGAAAAGGTAGCAGTTGACAAGAAACTCCTAAGCAGCAGGCAGTGTGTTAGAAGCTTGAAATATATGATTTCATGAAATCCTCTCATCAAACTATTTGCGCTAAGCAGAGCTACTAAATATCAAAGCTGGATTTGAATCCAAGTTGTTCTGACTCCAAAGCCAATGTTTCCCTCTCCCTCCCTTGGAGAAAGAATGCTGACTTATGCTGAAATTTCAGTCAAAGGCTAAGGATAAAAGTGAATTAACAGCAGGCATTTTAGCTCAAGAAATGAGGAGCACAATCATGTTGTTGAAGAGGGGAAATGATTCTGGCTCTGAGGTTCTTATTTCTGAGTTCAGAAAGACTTTTGAGGTTTGTCTAAACAATCTTTTGGCAGCTGTTTCATTGACATATGGGGAAAAGGTGAAATAACCTGCAAAATGAAGCCAGGAGTTTAACCAAAAATGTTTATTAAAGGGAAAGAAGGGGAGAGGATTAGATGCTAGAGGACGATATCATCATCAAACACCTATTGCCTTACTTCTCTACGAATCTGGTTTTAGAAACAAATGAGGGTCTGGGAGCGGCGGCTCACACCTGTAATCCCAGCACTTTGGGAGGCTGAGATGGGTGGATCTTAAGGTCAGGTGATGAAGACCATCCTGGCCAACGTGGTGAAACCCTGTCTCTACTAAAAATACAAAAATTAGCTGGGTGTGGTAGCGCATGCCTGTAATCCCAGCTACTTGGGAGGCTGAGGCAGGAGAATTGCTTGAACCAGGGAGTCGGATTTTGCAGTGAGCCGAGATCGTCCCACAGCACTCCAGCCTGATGACAGAACGAGACTTTGTCTCAAAAAAAAAAAAAAAAAAAAAAAAAAAAGGAAACAAATGGGAAGATTAGGGCCCGAGAAACATCAGGGAGGGACTTGTGAACAGGTGCTCTGTGAGCGATGAACACAGAGAAAGAAGCCGAATGGACACTTGGTTGTATATAAGAAAAAGTTTTGGTTGAGACATGCCATGAATAAATGCTGTGCGTGATTGTCTGCTGAAGAACATAAAACCTTATGAATCAATGTTATTAGTTCTACCAGAATTGGGTAAACATTGACAGTTTGATTCCAAAATTCATGTGAAAATGCAAAAAGCTAAAAGAGTTTATTCCAGAAAAGGAAGAATATTATAATATTAAAAACATAAAGTAGAGGTTAGAATAGTAAGAATATTTGGTGTATTCGTTCAGGAAAGAGTGTTAAGAACATTAACCTAAGGCCAATTCTTTTATGGTGCAATGTGAGCCTAACCATTAGAATAGGTGATTCTGTCTTCGGGCATCTTTCTGGCCCCTGCTAATAGTGATTCAAATTTATAAGACTATTAGCCCCGTTTGTATCCCTGAACTTGCCATTTCCCTCAGAACACTGATCCTTGTAAGCTGTTTGGATCTGCCGCCTCTTATGCTCCTCTCTCCTCTCTTCCCACGAATATGCTCAGTCCATCTTGGGGTCCATTGGTTGCTACTGGCTATTTTGCAATTTTGAGAACTGTCAAATTGTATAAATCTCATCTCAACAGGAGTTGTTCCTTTAGGGAATCTCTCTACAGTAGTAATTTTGAATTCTACTGGTCTACTTTTCCAAACTAGCGGGAGGGAAATGATCCATTAAAGTGAAAAAGGCTGCAAAAACAAAACAAAACAAAACCCATCAATGAGAAGAATGAAATGAAGAGGATGAAGCAGCAAAGGTTGTATTCTAAAGGTCTAATGCTGGAAAGCAGGAGTGTACAGCCAGAAAAATGTCAACAGAGGGTGGCAATTTATACAATAAGAACAACTATTAGCATAAGGCTAAAGACATTAAGTAAAAGTTTTAGAAGCCTGTAAAATTAAATAATGGTTTAAAGCAGAGCTGTGGTATGAGATGTCCTGTTATAACAGATTGCTCTTTTGAATGATCATAAAATTATGAATCAGGAAAGAATATTCCCTCAGCAGAAGATGTAGGGAAGATCAGACACAGTAAAATTCTGTCTCTAAATGTGCCAAAGCAAGTGATTAGGGAGGAAGATATATAATTTTTTATTACAAAGAAACTATTTCTTTAAAGGTAGAAAAAGGAAGAATAACAAAACCATGATTTCTGGGTAGTAAAAATACTGAAAAAGTTAAAACTGATAAAGAGAAAACAATAATAAAGAGAAATGCTCTATGTATGTATGACGCACAGAGACCATATCCCATTTTCACTTTTAACACTCTGTGGGGTTCTAGGCTCACAACCCCTCACCCCAGAAGGCTGGCTTTATAAGCATTTCCATCTCTGAAAGAAATTAAGGGACATAAAGACATGTTGCATATTGTTTGGTAGCCTGAGCTGCCTGACATTAAGTAATAATCCTGCTGCATCCTAGCCTCGTTACCTTAGGCAACATATTTAGCCTCTCTGTGTCTCAGTCTCCTCAACTGTAAACTGGAGATAATAATATAATTTACCTCAGAGTTTTGTGAGGATTAAATGTTATTTAATTATTAACAGTTCAGTCCATGTTAGCTGTTATTATCCAAAGCTATATTGCTTGTTAGTGGCACAGCTTAGACTCAAATCAAATTTTTCTGCCTCCAAATTTGGTGCCCTTTTCTGGACACTTTTTTTTTTTTTACCTGTTCCCTAGGGGGAGTTAGAGTTTGGGTCTCTGGTCCAAATTTGAGGCCTTGAGAGTTGGGGCCAAAATGTGAGAGGTCAGTTTAAAAAGAACTGGTGCAAAGATGAAGTGTGATCCAGCTTCCAAGTCAGTTGATCTAGGTTAGCAAGAAACAGTCCAAAAACATGAGGCTTAGAGAGCCAGAGGGCAGAGAATCTGAAGCAGCTCTGAGATGTATGCTCCATAATGGAGATCAGGTAGGATAACAATAGTAGGTTTGTGAAGTGAGACTAGTAGAAATCCCCAAGGCAATGGTGTAGATATTTTATTATTGTTAATTTTTGGCAATGGGAAGCCAATTGTAAATGTTTGTGGAATAATGATCTACTTGGCTTCTACCACTGGCAGCTGGGACCACTTAACACCTGCCTGCAGGTCCAATCTTATCTCCCATTTCTGTGCCAATTATGGCCTTTGACAGGGAGATCCTAGGAGTCCAGTAATTAGTCATCGAGTATCAAATCATCTTTCTAGGTGGACACAATCTGATGCTGTGCCTTGTTTACTAAACAAAGTCCTTCAGTGTGTTAGTTACTTGAGATTTCATAAATTTTCTTAAAAGAGGTCAGAGTGGATGCTAAACCTGAACTCTGCTTACTGAAGCTGCATGTCTAGCGCCTAAAGCTGCACGACTCTGAGGTGGAACTCTGCACCTGCTCTGTCCTGGAGCTCTGTCTGCTGCCTGCTGTCCAACCCACTCCACCGACAGGACTGCCCCTGTTGTTTACTCATTAGAACTGTATGGTTTAGCTGGTCTAATCCTTTTGTTCTACTCGGTCCCTTGGGCCTGACCCTGTAAATGAGACCTGCCCTACTCCAGATGAAACATTTCTTTAGGTGTAACACATATGATGTTTTAATCTTTTAAAAAAGTTACCACGTACTAAACATTTCTATATATCAGTGCCAGTGCTTTGTGCCCATTTTCTTATTTTATTTTTTCCAAATAAACTATGACGTAGATACTATATTGTTAGGCTCAGTTTTCAGATGAAATTAAGAAAATTTCTCAAAATCACACAGCTGGTAACTGGGATTCAAAGCTGGTAACTCCAAAAGCTGAGATATTAAATATTATGCTATATGTTGGTGATAAAAGAAATACTGTAAGACAGAACATGTAGAATAATTTGAGACACAGTTGCTTTGTAAAGGCAAACTATTCTTATTTGCATTAAAACTCATCATTTCCATCAGAAACATTACTGAGATGCTCCTTTTTTTGACATTATACTGTGTCTGAAAGGAAGATGGATATAATAAAAAGGGAGAACATGAGAAAAAGATTCTTCTTAGAGAAGTATTTTGTAGTCAGTTTGATGAATGCTAAATGAATGAGAATTCTGAGCAGCTGTGGAATGACCTCCTCTAATAAAATACTGAGATGTAGTCACTGCAAAAGATACAAATAATCACATCCAACATTGACTAAGAATGGAGATGGGATATTATGAACTATACTCTGTTGAGGGTCATTTATAAGTGAAAGAGAAAGTCATTGGTGACTAGGTGGATGGCAATGTTGAAACATCTTAAGTATCTCATATGGCCTTGTTAAACTTATTAAAGGGAGACCCTTAAAGCAGAAAAACTAGAACAAATAAAAAGATTTCATTGTGTCAGAACCCAAAACAGTTGTTGTTTCTTTTTAAGAAGAAATTCACGAGTCCCTTTGCAAAACTGATAAAATCTTAAAATCTATATACATTCTTTGCAAAATATAAAATCCATGTCCCCACACTATTTATTATATAAATTTATGTACTTCCCTGGAGCCTATTCATGGACCCCAGGCCATGAATCAAGAATCCTTGAGTTTGAAGAAGTCTTTTTGAGTTGGGGAGAATTCTAATGTTATGATTAAATCCTAGTGAGTACCTCTTGCCAAATACTCTAAATATCTGTGGTATTAGGGACTTGATTATTTGCACTTCCTTGTAAATAGAATGGCTGCTGCTGCCTCAGAATCTGAGGTTTTTCATAATGAGAGATGAATATAAGTCTCATATTTATTTATTCTATTCTTGTTGATATTTTTACATAGGTAACCTTTTTCCCAAATTCCACTGAGAGATTCTGAGATTGGCGAGAGATCTTTGAAAATCTGTCATGGTGGCTTTCTTTTGGATTGGAATTTTTTTTTTTCCCTTAAGCCACAGAATTACTCTAGGTTGTGCCATGGAGACATTTTCATACATCAGGCAGCTTTCGAGCCCTAATTCTGGTAGTTATCAAGCCCACTGACAGGCGTGACAGGACCTAGAAACATAATACAGACTTATATAATCAGCCATTCGTCTCTGCCATTTTAATGTTGAATTAATGCTCTGGGAACCTCTTCAAAGTCATACTGTGGAATATTTTTTTGCACATTTATTTTTGTAATATTCTTATATAACTTTCTTAAATAAGAATAGTTCATTCTATCCATTTCCCCCTTCCATTCTAAATCAGAAAATAAAGGCACAGCCTTATGGCACCCAAATATAGATTGAGGCTTTTATTATTATTATTTTTTGAGATACAGTGTCACTCTGTCGCCCAGTCTGGAGTGCAATGGTGTAATCTTGGCTCACTGCAACCTCTGCGTCCCAGGTTCAAGTGATTCTCCTGCCTCAGGCTCCTCAGTAGCTGGGATTACAGGTGCCCGCCACCATGCCTGGCTAATTTTTTGTAGTTGTAATAGAGATGGGTTTTCACTGTGTTGGCCAGGCTGGTCTCAAACTCCTGACCTCAGGTGATCCACCTGCTTTGGCCTCCCAAAGTTCTGGGATTACAGGCGTGAGCCACTGCGCCTGGCCCAGATTGAGGCTTTTTTTAGTCCTTTCTCAATCTTAGGTCAATTGATTGATTATTGAGTCATTGTTGATTATATCCCTTTTAGCCACACCAAAGTCATATATAAGTAAAGTTTTATTTATACAAAGAAACCTGAAAGGATGGCTTTGAAACATGTCTGCATTGTGGTGAGCTAGATGAGAAAGCCTATTTTTTTCTCCTTTTTTTCCAGAATAACACCAATATTTTCCCTCATTTATGGATTTACATGTGATATAATGATAAAGTTGAGACTCATTTGTTAGGTGAGAGGAATATTTGAATCACTAAAAGGTAAAACTAACTTTGTTAAAGCCTGCTTGGTGTTAAGCTGCCACGAGGGCAGGGAGATATAGGTAGATCCAATGGCGCTTTTCTCAGTATATGTAATAGCTGTTAGCTCTTAGAATAAGTTGGAGAGGGCTGGGTGTGATAATGAGAAATACAAAATTCAGTGATTTATGTTAACAAAGATTCATCTCTTTATCTGAAAATACAATTTTTATGTATAACAAAACCAAAACATCCCTAGTAAATTAAAAGAGGAAAACAGAACACACACTTTTGTTTTTGGAAAGTTAGAGAATAATAATTAACTGATTTGAACCACCATCTGTGTAGGTGCTATGTAAGATTTTCTGTCTGTCCCTGCCAGTGTACCTGGGCTGTGACATCAGTACCTCTGTTCCCCTGCTCCCAGTTCTCTCTTGAGAAGACACTGCCAAAGAGCTGGTCATTAGAAAGGAGTACACACACACACACACACACACGAGGTTTATCATCTATGTATCTGGTAACTTACTAATAACACCTTAGGAAGAAAATGAAAAAGAAAATGCAGTGAAGAGGAGACTGTATTGACATTCTGGTATCCTGGAACAGATGAATCAGTGCTTGGCTGGAGACACCAAACATACTTTCCAGTATGGCCCAACCCAAGATGTATTTCTAAATCTGCAGACATGAAAGGTCAGTGTGGTCACCCCCTGGGACAAACATAGATCCTCTGCACATGCAATTTTAATTAGTCAGGGTTTCAGAGCAGGGCACCAGCCATTTTTACTTTATGGTGATAGTTTTATTAATTCCCTGACAATTCAGTGATTCCACAGATACTAAGTGAAGAAGGCCTCTACAGGATTAACAGAGGAGAGCCACTCTGTTTTAGAAAAACATATAGACTTTTTAGAAATTATTATAAGTGGAGTTTGCACAGCTTTGAATGTTTTAATTGTCTTTTTCTGGCCATTTTATAATTGCTACGTTGAACAGTGATTTACTGCATATAGTTTCCTAAATTGGCATTAGTTCAATTTGTCTTCTCCCAACCCAACTGTACCTCAGCAAATGGACAGGTACCTTCCAGTGAGAAGCCTCTGTGCCAGCAGGACAGGTATCGCAGGCATGAGTGTCTCTGAGCAGGCTATGCTCATTCTCATCTATGGCAAACATTTTTGAGTTAATTTATTTCTTTTCCAAACAATTTGAGCACTGCTTTAGGTGACGGAACTGGGATTTGAACCTAGGCCATTCTGACTTTAGCAGACTAAATAAATAACATCTACAAGTCAGATAGATTTGGGCTGAGACCCTGTCCTATCTCTAGCTAATTGTATCAGTTTGGTCAAGTTATTTAACCCATCTGAAGCTATTTTTATTTCTTTACACTTATTTACGATAATAGCCCAAAAGTTTTCTGCTGGGATAAAAAGACCAGATATTAATACATAAAATATTCAATATAGTGCCTGGAACAAAATAGTTACTGGACAATTGGTAGCTAATATTGCCACTTATAAAGGATTATGTAAATATGCTTAGTAACTCTGAAGGTCTTTATTTTTTATTTATTTGATTTTTGTTTGTTTGCTTTGAGACACGGTCTTACTCCATTGCCCAGGCTGGAATGCAGTGGTGTGATTGTAGCTCACTATAACCTCGAACTGCTGGATTCAAGCGATCCTCCCCACTCAGTCTCCCAAAGCACTGGGATTACAGGCCTGAGCGCCATGCCTAGCCTGAAGGACTTTTATTTTTGCTTACCTACCCTTACCATAAATAATAAAATATTTAAACTCAGTGACTAATATTTTCTATTACATGAAACTTAATAGTTTTTAGTGAGTTTCAGTGGCCAGTACTGATAAGCCATGAAAAATAGGCATTATAGAGATAGGAAAAAGGAGGAGGAATGAACAAGGAATAAGCCATTGAGAAAAGTCTGTCCTTTTATTTCCAAATTTTATATTGAATGAAACTTAAGATTTTGGAAGAAATTGGTAAATAATGAAAATTAAGTTTTGAGAGATGTTGAATGTGACACGGAAAAATGTTTTCAGAATCTGCTGTGTTGATGTCTTATACTGTTTGCTTAGATTTGTTTCCAGTCTGAAACTTCACAGGCGACATTTAATAACATATCCTATGATACAGGCCCTGATGCTGGTCACTTTTTCTGAATGGATAAAGGATAAATGGATAAAGGATAATTGGATCAGGTTTATTTGTTTAGGTAGTGGGGATTCTTAGGTGACTCATTGTTTTCTTCAGTGTAGTCTACCGGATGTTGGAGTCATATTGGCCTGTGTTTGGTTATTAATTCTGCTGCGTACCAGTAGTAGGAATTTGAACAAGTTAACTAACCTGCCTTAAACTGTGCTGTTTTTCTTCCAGTTGTAAACTGAAAATAACAATACTTCTCCTTATTGCTATGAAGATTAAGTGAAATTGAAGTGGGTATGAGAAGAAAAAAGTAGAGAAATACGTAGATCATTAAATAATAAGAAGGAAAGGTAGTTCTTATTCCTCTAGCACAGAGGTCTCCAACACCTTGGTCACAGAGCCATGGCAGTCTGTGGCCTATTAGGAACTAGGCTGCAAACGTGAGTGGCCAGTGAACGAGTGAAGCTTCATCTGTATTTACAGCCCCTCCCCATCATTTGCATTATTGCTTGAGCTCTGCCCCCTGTCAGGGCAGCAGCAGCATCAGATTCTCACAGGAGCACGAACCCTATTGTCAACTGCGCATGTGAGGGATCTAGGTTGCACACTCTTTGTGAGAATCTAATGCCTGATGGTCTGACACTATCTCCCATCACCCCGAGATGGGACCATCTAGTTGCAGGAAAATGAGCTTAGGGCTCCCATGATTCTACATTATGGTGAGCTGTTTAATTATTTCATTGTATATTAAAATGTAATAATAATAGAAATAAAGTGCACAATAAATGTAATGCTCTTGAATCATCCCGAAACCACCCCCCAGACCCCTGTCCTTGGAAAAATTGTCTTCCATGAAACTGGTTTCTGGCACCAAAAAGGTTGGGGACCGCTGCTCTAGAAATACAACCAAAATATAAAGTATCAAATGCAGCTATCATCAGTTGCCTGTTAATATAAATTTGAATTCTTCTCAATGTATGGTTTACTTATTTTAATTTAATTTAATTAATTTATTTTTCTGAGACAGAGTCTGACTCTGTTGCTCAGGCTGGACTACAGTGGCACAATCTCTGCTCACTGCAACCTCCACCTCCCGAGTTCAAGCAATTCTCCTGCCTCAGCCTTCCCAGTAGCTGGGTTTACAGGCACCTGCCACTATGCCTGGCTAATTTTTGTATTTTTAGTAGAGACGGGATTTCACCATGTTGGCCAGGCTGGTCTCAGACTCCTGACCTTAGATGATCTGCCTGCCTCAGCCCCCAAAGTAGTGGGATTACAGGTCAAGGTACAGTTTATAAGATAGTATTTTAGAAATGGAGATACCTAAACTTTTTACATGTAAGAGCTAAGTGAGGATATTAACTTTTTGAAAATTGTTAGGATGATTGTGTAGAATTAAAGGAGGCTGTGTGTCCTAATAATAGTTAAGGAGTCTATTATGGTCTTCTGCTTTTCTGAGCTATTTAATTTTTATGCTTAAATTAGTTTAAACTGAAAAAAAATTGATTCACCACAGATGATAGACTAATCCAAAATGATTCACTTTTGCCCTCTGGTTGATGCATTATTTAAATTCACAGTCTTTAATTTCTCTGGAATCCAAATGTTACAAATTGAGGATAAATATATTTTAAATGCTTGGAAGACAACTTTATACACATGGTCTTTTTTTTCTTTTTTTTTGTCTTTCATACGTGCAGTTGGGACTTTACAGTCCTTACTTCCAACACTTGTTTTCGACATTTCTGTGGTTTTGTGTTGCACTCTAGCAGATCTGTGGACCGAGAAGAATTAGAAATAGTGACTATGGTAGAAGAGCCAAAAGTAGAACATTCAACTCAGGGAATTTGTGAAATGTCCTTTATCTGAAAATGTGCCTTAGGCTGGCACATAACAAACTGTCAGAAATTGATGTTGATGCATGATTTTTTTTTTTTGGTGCTATGCTCTGTAAAGCAAGATATTGCAAAAGAAGTAAAAACAGACTTTGTTTTTCTATTTGTTTTGAGACAGGCGAGACTATCATGTGTGTTTTCTCTGGGCAGGCTTAAATATGGTAGGCAGAGCTGGGTTTTAGGTTTGGTAGTAACCGCAGGACATCTCAAACACTGAAAGAAAAAGAGCCAAAGGGTCTTAGTTTTTTTAGATTAATGACCATCATTCTCCATAAAGCAAAGTGCCGTCCAATGAAATAATTACTTTGGTATTCTAATATCCTATTGGTCTCCAGTGTTTTGGCATGACCTGATAAAAGTTTTGATTTGTTTGATTTAGCATTTGATTCCAAGTCATCCAAACAGATTTGGGATTCACTTGAGGCAAGGAGAAGTGAAGAGACACTTATTGAATATTACCCAGAGGGCTGATGACAATTCTCCTATTGTACAAATGAGAAAACTGAAATCTGAAAAGATTGAGATAATTGATAAAAAAATTCTGAGCTAGTTAATGACAGAAAATAATACTTTAATAAGAAAAATACACCATGAATACAATTCATAGTGTTCATTGAAATATTGTGAAGAAGAAAGATTTATACTTGTTATGTCTATGCTATCTTGAAAATTACATATACTTTTTACTACTTTCGTATCTCTTTTATTGCTTTTTGTCATTATTATCATTGTCATTAGAGTCCTACTTCAGATAAGCATTCAAAATTCCCTCAAACACAGAGGAGAGGAATCTATCCAAGGAGGAAAATGCTTGGGACAGGAATGAATGAGTGTCATTGACAAAAATTACTTTCCAATGATGTTTTGTTGCTCATCAAGCTGTGTGTGCTGATAATTCCTTTTACTTGTGAAGAAGTTAGATCACATTCTTATACATCTAAAGACAAAAAAATTTCCTCAATGATTTGTATAAATATTTTAAAATTTTTGATGCTATTTTCAGCAGCAAGTTTAGGATTTCAAAATGGAACTTTAATTAAATTAAACTTTCTTTTAATTCATCTGTAGATTAGAGGATTCTGTTTACACAGGAGGTATTTTTTCTTCTTAATGATCTGTAATTGTTAGGAAAAACTTTGAGAACACAGCTTTAGCAAGAATAAATGTTTTGCCTGAGTCATTGTCTCTATAACAGTGCTGTGCTGAAATAGAGTATAAATCTGATAAAGAATGAATGACCATATATGTTCAATAAGATTATCATTGATGGTTACTGCTAAGTTACAGGTGAAGCACCTTATTTTTTTCTCCCTCTGTCCCAACTTCCAAATCCCTACTCCAGGAACTCAGAAGACCAAAAACAGCACTACTTAATGCTACCTCTCCTCCCCTGCATCTTATGTAGCCTGACTTCTCACCTCTGAAGCCCCAAACATACTGTAGCCAACAGATGTTTAACCTGTACAGGAAGCTCGTATTTTTCTCTGAGAGTGGGTATGGAACTATCAGGTGAACTCTACTTTGGAAAGTGTGGTGGCCAGAGAAGAATTATTGCTTCCTTTACTTTGTGGCCTTGGTAAGAGCTTACGAGTGGAACCTCAAAAGTAAGTGCCAGATGGCCGTAGAAGAGATGTACTTGGTGTCTACTGTTGTCCAGAAATTCTAGAAGAAATGCCTTTGAAATCAATCCTTTGCAAGCTGGACCTTGGATAGCCCGGGTCACCACTGCATGGTGGGAGGAAACCTATTTTTCCACAGTTGTCACTGGACTAATTCTTGTAGTACAAATAAGCTTGACTCAGTGGAGGCAGAATAAAGCCCAGAAAACATGCTTTTTTACATTACATGCCCTTGATTACCTCTGGGTGCAGGACATAATCCATTAGTTAAGTGAAAAACTCTGGAGGACAGGAGAGACATGCCGAGGCTAAGGGACCAGTCCTCGTCTGTGAAGGCTGGAACAAACCCGGCAGGGCCCTGTATCTGAAGACTGACACTAGTCCCGAAGAGCAGGACTATTGGGATTGCAAGTAGCATAAGCTGTAATTGAAAGCAAATTGATTGAAATGAAATAAATTGATATAAAGATTAGGTTAAACTAATGTATATGTACATTTTGTTTTTAAGATAAGCTATTATCACTATATTCATGGGTATTAGTAATTTATGGAGAGAGAAAATAATTAAGAGCCCAGGCTCTGGTATTAGATTGCTTGGGTCCAAGACCCAGCTACACCATGTATGTATAAACTGTCAACTTGACCTTGAGTCTCTGGGTGTGAATTCCAGCTCTGTCATTTACTAGATGTGGAAATTGAGTAAATTCCTAAGTTTCTCTGAACTTCAATTTTTTGTCATCTGTATGTGTAAAACACACCATGTAAAGCACTTAGTATTGTACCTGTCCACAGGAAGCACTCATAGTTCACATAATGTACTGAGAATGGTACACTTTGGCCCAGTTATTATTCTAACTATACTATATATATATTATCAATAAGTATAAACTAGTATTATTATTGCCATTGTTACTGTTTTGGTCCCTGTGATTTTATTTTGCAACTATTTTATTACCTTTAAGCACTTCTGTGTTTTCCTACTCTTTCTTCCTTTTTATTTCTAGTTTATTTTAGCCTATTACTTCTGCTATGGATTATTTATAACAGTAAAAGAGTTGAAATAACTTAAGTGTCCACACATTACACATTAATGTTGGGGTTTAGTCCTTCAGAAGTAGTATAGTTTGGGTGTCAATAAAAGCTATTACTATATGCCAACTTATTGGTATTACTGTATACCAAGCGCTATGATGACAGTAATTTTATCACTCCTATTTTACAAATGAGGTGATTAAAATCTTTAGAGAGGCTAAAGAAAATGTGTAGCAGGTGACATAGCTATAACTACTGGTGTAGCTAACATTTGAAGCCAGAAGACTGATTCCAGAGAGCATGTTTGTGTATGGTTCTAGAACACATGGCTGAAAGGAAAAACTGCATCATTGAGGATGAAAAGATCAGTGAGATGTGAAGGTAGAGATTGATGAGCTGTCCACATGGATGTGGATGTCACTCAGACTAACATTAGGTCTCTGGCTGTAGAGCTAGGAAAAGAGAGGGAGCCCTCAAGTCAGGAAATAAAGCTTTGACAAGCACATGGCACGCACCAAAAGGCTGGTGAGTGACAGTAACAAGAAGTGAAGGGTGATACTACTGCTACCACTGTTAAAATAATGGCAAGTGAATATTTATGAAATCCGTATTAATATTTATGGTACTTTTGAAAAGCATTATCTCAAGGAATTCTCACAACAATCCTTTGAAAAAGACACTATTATTTTTCCCATGTTATGAATGAGTTAACTGAGTTTTAGAAAAATTGAATAAATTGCCTAAGTCCACACAACTATTTCAGGTCACCAGTATAGCTATGTGAAATGGTTTTCAAAGAAGTCACCCATCCTTCATCCATCTATCTATCTGTCCCTTCATCCATTCATTCATCCATTTGCTTAACAACCTTGAGTGTCTTCTAGGTATTAAGCTCTGAGGATTAAAAAAAGTGCCTAAAATCCTAGTACCTGCCCTTGAGTCTGATGAGAAGGAAATTTAAGAGAACAACTGATAAAAGCTATAGTAGAGGTGTAATTTTGTTATTTGTAAAATGAGAGTGCTGTGTTGCCTAATCTTTACTATTTCTTTCAATTCCGCCACTGTGATTCTAGAAACAGCAAGAAGTAATCAACGAAAAACAAAACTGTACACAGCCTGGTGGTATAAAACTTGAACCTAGTTAACTGTTGTTAGTGTAAGACCCATTCATTTTCTCAATGCTATGCAGACTAGCAAATTTGGCAGCCAAGGAACTCAGTGTGAGGCAGCTGGGCATGATTTTGGTTGGGGGACTCAAATTCAATGTTGGTGAAGTGTTTACAGTTTGCATGTGCTTTGCAGGTGTGTGACATCACTTCCCATAACTGATGTGAATGCTGGAAACAGTGGCAGCCGACTGATAGCCTGCCTTTAACCCTTTCCAAACAAACCATCTTGTGGGCAGATGTTGACCACACCTTCTTGCACATCTCTCTAAATGGGGCTGGAGATGAGCCAATTTTTTTCTGATCTAAGCCTTGACGTGTGAATGTACAGCCACTGAACTTCTCCAGGAAATGACATCAAGACTAATTCAAGGGGCTAAGAAACCGAGGGCCTTTCTTTAATGTCCTAGTTAATGGCAATTGTGGGAAAAACAGCATTATTCTCTTGTTTAGGCTGCAAACTTGTTGATATTTTATAGTTAAAAAACTTGGGGGACATAGGAATGAAAATAGGCTTTTTTGTAGAGGACGCCCTGTTAAAGTAAGAGTTTTCAAAACTAGTAGTGTAAACAAAATTTCAGAGAAGAATATTAAGACTACTTAAGGGAACAAAATCTTTTTGTGTTTCATGTTTTTCGTTGCCAAAATTTCTGCAGTGCATCTTTCCATTGATATTAAAGGAAAGAAACTTACTTAGTATAAAAAGTTATGGTAATGTAAAGTCACTTTGAAGCAGTTATTAAAACAGATTATGCTTTTAGTTTACCCATATCCTTCAGTGCTGAATCAGGCATTTGATACAATGCCTCAGTAATGTAGAATGATTGCAAAAAAGTTGCTAGGAATTGGCTAAGGATTTTTCACACTGCCCATATTATATGTTTTCCTGGAACATATGTGTACATGCACATATACATGTAAACTAAAATGTAAATGTAAGTTTTATATGAATAAAAGTATTAATACTGAATTTATTTTAAAGTAGATTGCATATTAGATTTCCAGTAATTTATGTAAATTTTCCCTCCAATTAGTTAACATTATAAAAATGTTACTAGACTGATACTTTTTTATCTTAGACATTCATAATGCTTCAAGCATTGCTGCAGTTTTTATTCTTACATGTAACTTCAGGGTGGGTAGGTAAGAAACTTGTTACTTGAAGGTTATCAATGGAGAAGGCAGAGCCAATGATTCATGAGCTTCTGGGGACTCAAAATACTATTCTTTATCATTATTTCTGGAGTCACAAGGGCTACTTTGAACAATTGAAGAAAAATAGTAAGTCTTTGAAAATAGACTCCACTGCAGAAAACAAATAGCTATATTCCAGCCTCATTTTTCTTTTTTCCCATATTAGAGTTGGTCCTCTGCATAGGTGTCTGTTTGGGTCACATTATCTATGAACTGTACTTGAATAAATTGCTAGCTCTCTTGCAGCTGCAAGTGCTGGTTATTTTGTTTGAATTTGTAGCTCTTTGATGTTTTCTGGCATGCACGATTTTAAAATTTAGATACAGTCTGCACTTTTTTTAAAGTCCTAGACAATTCTGATTGAGTAGGTCTTATTAACTCAGTTTAGAAGTTTGAATCTAAACCTTCACAACCCTCCTTTTGAAAGGTGTCGAGATGTGTGGTAGGGGGGATTATTTTTAATGAAACTAAGCTTGCATATTTTTCAGGTTTGAAGATGCAATGGGTTGTATCTATTAATTTACAGAACTTTAGAGACTGTAGAGACAGGATAGCAATTGACTAGGATATTGAATTTTTAAAGCAATTTCATTTCACAGTATTAAATTGGAATCTAACTGTAATGCCAGAAAGTTTAGATGACAACTTCATTTCTGTAGTACAATTCATCTATTTTCCCTATTCATATGTTGCAGACCACAAGAATTAGTTTTAGAAAAAGGCAAGAGGAAACCTAAAAGGAAATTTCTCTTTTGATACCTTATGAAGACATCCACCCCTAAGGATAGTTTTCTGTGACTGCATTTGTGAGACGCAGAGTCAACGACATTAATGTAGGCTCTCCTTCCTTCATGGCTGTGATCTGGTATGTCTGAATATACAACAGAAATAAAAATGACCGGTGAGTCTACCTTGGAAAACTCAGAAGCCAACTGGAGATCCTGTTGCAGCCACACTCAAGCACATAATCAAAACCAGGTTACCACTTCTAAGTCAGAAAATTAAAAATGACATATACTGGCTTTGCTGAGGGGGTCGGGCTCCCCTTGCAGGCAGTGGCAATTCATAATCATGGATGAGGAAGGGGCAGCACAAAGGTCACTGTTATTCACTATATTACACGTTTTCATTGTCTTCTAGATATTTCAGGGATAACTTTCTTTAGGTGGTGAAATTAAAAACACCCCAAAATGTGTGATTTGCTAATGATTTTTATAAATGTTTTATTTTTAGATAATTTTAGATTTGCATGCGATTGTAAGAATTAACACAGAAAGATTCATATACCTTTCACCCAGTTTTCCCCAGTGGTAACATCTTGCATAACTATAATACCACACCCAGAGTACTGGGTGAATCCATCAGTAATGAATATGTGGCAATCCATCAGCCTTATTTATAATCATCAGTTTACATGGACTTATTTGTGTGTGTGTGTGTGTTTAGTATTTAGTTTTATTCAGTTTTCTTATAAGTGCCAAAGTTAAGATACAGAACAGTTACATCACAAAGATTGCTTATGCTAAACTATTAATGAAGGATATGCTCAAAAGATTTATTTACCAATTTGAATAGATTTTCTGAGGTTATTTGTATCTAAAATGGTTTGAAAGGACACCAAGTGACTAAGAAGACAGAAGATAAACTCCTCACTAATTTCAAGACATAGGCTGAAGTTGGGTGAGCTGATCTCTCTGTGGAGTTCTCTGGGAATACAATGAATGACCATGCTTCTTTATAAGAAAGAAATTGCTGAGCAGAAAGTAGAGAAAGATTTTAATGATATCTGCAACAAAGAATAAAGTCAGGGCTTTAAGGTAGAGGTTAGTAGGCCTTTTGCACAGTTTTAAAAAAAGGAAGGTAAAAATTACAGACTCAGATTCTTTTATATTTTAAAAAAAGAAAAAATGCAATGTCAGCAAGAATATATATATAAAGCGTTACTGGTCTGTGGTCTGTAAAAAGAGCCTTCTCCCTCTGGGAAAACAATAAAAAATTATTTGCCCCTGTATCAAATTTAGGACCACTTACCAAAATGGCTAGCTTGGCAGAGGCGGCTGCTTAGCTGGGAGCTCAATTGTACAATTCATTTGTAGCTCAGCATGAACTTTCCTCATAGACAATAGACATTTGTGTTCACACATTTGAAAAATGAACTTACACAAACAACTGCAATTTATACTGTTCCTTGAAACCATAAAACATGAACACTTTTAAACTAATGGGTTTTGGGCTACCCTCAAAATAAAGCTTTGTGTTTTCTGCTGCTACCCTTTATTTCTAGGGTAATGAAGACCATCTATAAAGGGAAATTGTTAATAGCAGAGAAATTGTGAGAAGTCAATCATAAAAGCTGCATGTTGGATTTTTTTCCCCTTCTTTTGTCCCCGTTGAATTAAAAAGATTTTTTTTTGTTTGGATGAGAATGTTGGTTTAGTTATTATATAATTAAAAATTCTCCTCTTTTCACTATTAGGCAGAAAAGACTGCCTGAGATACTGTTGATTAAACCTATTTTAGTATTATCATCTCACCGATCAACTGGACTAAGGTTTATTTTTGAAGACCTGAAATTTACCGCTAGATCTAAATGGTAAAGGTCTAGGAGGATGTATGAACTAGAAGTATACCAAGGAGGATGTTATTTCCTTAGAAAATGCTAAGAGGACTAAAGCACAAGAACTTAAGCCTTGAGGTCTTGAATTTTTCGCTTCTGTTGTGCTAGATCTACCTCATTTCCTGAACTTGCCTCACCCACCCATCCACCACAGGTCCTCATCGCCTCCACCTGCAGGCTCGGCCATTCACATTGCCTCCTGCAGGACATTTATCAATGATTTTAGCTGCCTTCTCCCAGTCCAGAGTGGATTAGAATGCATAAACCTTCATGGACATGAAGTATGGAGTAGATGTTTAGCTATAGAGCTCCTGAGACTTGGGACCTGGTTCCCATGGTTGAATCCTGGGTTCTGTGCTACTCAGCTGTAATTTGTCCCTTCACTTCCCCATATTGGCCCAGTTATAGGGACTGGGCTTCCGCCCTGTTTCCTACTTCTGAGAATGTTGTTCAGACACTTAATGTAGACATTTCAGGAGTTCCATCTCCCAATTTTGCCTTTTTTGTTCCTTCACCTGGGATTGGAGCCTTACTCTGCATCTCATAAGGAGAATTTTTTTTTTTTGCGTTCAAATAAATCTTTATTTATAAAAACAGACAACAAGCTGGATTTGGCCTAAGGATACAGTTTGTCAATGCTTGATCTATCGTATCCTGGCCATATATCTCCAAAGTCTTGTTCTTTGCTATAAAAGCTTATTCAAATGACATTTTTTTGGTGAAACTTAAGAAACATCCTTATTAAGGTTGTGAACAAAGCAAGGAAGTCCACTATCACTTTAAGAATTTGATGTTTTCTGTTCCAGAGTACAAACTGATGCAATTGAAAAAGAAAAAAAAAATCCAAAAAGTTCAAATGAAAAATTCTGGTAAAAATAACAGAATTTAGAAAGAGGTCTGAGTATAAAATTAGTATAATGAAATTAATAGTGTTTATTCAAATAATAATCCTTTAGAAAATATAATGAGAAAAATTACAATTTGTAACAAAACCAAAAAATAAGTTGTTCAGTAATAAATGTAATAAGAAATGTTTAAGGTCAATGCCAAGAAGAATTTGAAAACCTAGTGATAAATATGAAAGAAAACTTGAATAGAATGGAAAAGAATACCTTATTTGTTTATATAAAAACTCATTAGAGTAAAATAACAATTTTCTTTTAAATTCTATAGGTTGTATTCATACCAATAAAAATAAAGAATATTTAAATGTAATCTTCGTTGGTAATAAATTTGCTTTGTTCAGAAAAATTTTAATATCAAAAATTAACAATAAAATATTCCTCCTACCCTATACTTAATTCATATAACGATCTCCCACCAATATAACCCCTATTATTGTTATTTTCCCCTTAAATCATGTAGCTGTAATACCACTTCCTAGTTCGCTACTTTTGTTCTTAAACATTTTTTATAAGGAATTTTTTTCAGAAGCTAATGTAAGCTCTGGATTCTCTTCAAAGAATAATTACAGAGAGAAAGAGACAGAGACACACAGACAGAGAGACAGAGAGAGAGAAAGAAGGACAGAGAATGAACTTTTGTAAGCAATAATACATATATCTATAGAGTTTTAATTCAGATTTCGAAAGGTGCATAGCACTCTGATAGCCCTCTGAGTTCCATGGATAGATCTCACAGAAGTCTTTGAAACTCAAGTCAAGAATTATTTGATGTATTCTCTTAATCTTCAGATGAAAATTGGGGGCCCTCAAGTGGTCAGGAGTGGGCCTTTCTTAGTGGCTTGTCTAGATTTACATAATTAGGCTTTTGCTCAGAAGGCTGGATGATAGCTCAGTTGACTGTTAAAGGAAGAAAAATACTACAACCTTCTTTGTAAGTACTAATTCCCTTCACTTACTTGATTGTCCTTTTTCTCTTGCAGCTTTGGTTTTTGATTTTGACTGTTCCCTATAACTATCTTGATTGCATTGCTGGATTGATATTCATGTGATCTCTTTAGTCTCTCCATCATTCTTATTTGCAGGAAAACATTCCTCTTTACCAAAATGATTGTGGATTAAAGTAGATCCCAGATAGGGACAGGAGTTTATCTGATAATAATTTTAAAAATAGGTCTTAATTTTTTTTTTTGAAACAGAGTCTTGCTCTGTTGCCCAGGCTATAGTGCAGTGGCACAATCTCACCTCACTGCAACCTCTGCCTCCTAGGTTCAGGTGATCCTCTTGCCTCAGCCACCCAAGTAGCTGGGATTACAGGTGCCTGCCACCATGCCTGGCTAATTTTTGTAATTTTAGTAGAGACGGGGTTTCACCATGTTGGCTGGGCTGGCCTTGAACTCCTCACCTCAGGTGATCCACCCACGTCGGCCTCCCAAAGTGCTGGGATTACAGGCATGAGCCACCACGCCTGGCCACAGGTCTTAATTTTTAAAAATATATGCATCGGTGGATAATGTGACTTCCTACAACCAGACAGTGGGTGTATTTAATACATTAAATCACATTGTGCATCTGATCAGTCTGCTTAGGCTGCTGCAACAAAATAGTGTGGCTCAAAGAACAGAAATTTACTTTTTCATAGTTCTGGAGGCTGGATGTCTGAGATCAGGGTGACAGCATGGTTGGGTTCTGAAGAAGCCTGTTTTCCTGGCTTACAGACAGCTGCCTTCTTGTGTGTCCTCACACAACAGGGAAAGAAGGACAGTATACTTTCTGGTGTTTCTTATTAAATGGTCACTAATCCCATCATGAGGGTTGCTACCCCATGACCTCATCTAAACCTAATTTTCTCCCAAAGGCATTATCTCCAAATACCATCACATTGGGGGTATACATTTTGAATATGAATTTTGTGGGGACGTAATTCAGTCCATAGCAGCATCTCTGTATGAAGAATACAGTGAAAGGCTTATGGTGACCAACACTTCAAGAAGTATGAGTCCTTCAGCTGTGGTTTATGTCCTAAGGAAGTAGGGAAAGGAGGGGCAGGTCAAAATCACAGATAGAAGGAGAGTAACAAGGAAAGGAAATGAAATTTCTAGGGGTAGAAGTTTATTGGATACTTACATTGGTCTTAAGAATAATCTTTATCAGAATTCAAAGTGGACATATTGGGGACCCAAAAAGAACAAGACTTTGTTCCTCCAAAGATAAAAATATATATATTTTATTTTAGCAAAATAACTTGGTTTTGGATTTAGAGTAAAAAGTAGAACAATTCCAAACATTGGTCTTGAGTGCTATTGAACTAACGGAGTAGTGAAGACAAGTGATGCCTGAAAAGGTTTGTTTATAGTTTAAATCTGAGTCAATCTACCAAAATGGAATTTGCTTGTAATTTCCTTTAACAGGGTATACTTAGTGCTTGGAATTACCTTCTGAGTAGCTTTGTTTATTGAGTTTCCTTGAACTCAACCCTGTGTGGGTCTTGGACTTCACTGGATAGCTGGGAGAGTTTGTGCTGCTAAAAAGCTGAGATGTTTTTTGAGCTGGGATGTTGTTATTTTGACAATATTTTTTGCTTATTATTAAGAGGTTGTTGACAAAAAATGATCTCAAGATAATGGCAGACTAGAAAGAACAGTGGGCTGACCAAAGTGAGATGTTCATTTGCATCTTGAAAGAATGGTCTTAAATTCTGATAGAATTCAAGCATTTCTCTTCTGTGAATATATTTCTTTGTAAAATTGTGTATGCACCAGCCTAAGAAATGCACATCAGGGGTTTTGACTTTCTGACGGTGTCCCCATTACTGGGGAGAGAGTGGTGTAGAGCGTGAACCTTAGTGTCAGACAGGAATGAATTGGGCTGTGCCATTTATGAGTGAGTGTGACCTTGGGCAAGTTACATTAACTTATCGAATTAGGCCTTAGTTTCCTAGCTTGGTGCTTATAAGGACTGGATGAGATAATGTTTAGAAAGAGCTGTGCTTACTTGGTACATTTTAAAGCTCTAAGAATGATAGCTGTTATCAGACTGGTAATTCATCAATGCGGTGACTGACTGTTCATGCTTGGAAAGAGTTTAAACATCACTAGCAAGCCCAGTTTTATTCCACAAACTACATCACTGAATTGTGATACCTAACTTTCTCTTTCCTCCTACTAATAATTATTCATGACTTTGACTACTGTCTCAGAACAACAGGGAACAATAGTAGATATGTGTAGATTTTCTATATTTTCCAGTAATAATAAAATACAAAAAGAGCCTGAAGTGAAATGCAAATGAGAAGCAGCAGTAGTCATTCACCTTTTAGGGGGAAACAATTAATTAATTTTGGCTAAGTATGTTTTAATTAGACCTAAACATACAGAATAAGCCTTACTTATGTGTGTAATCTTAAACTGAGTTAAGATGAAGTAAATTCACTAAGTTTTATGTATTCATCCTATTTAATTGTCATTTGAATAAGGATATATTATCTAAATAGAATTTAATCATTCAAGTTGTTTCTCAAATCAGGGATTTCAGGCATAAATTGAGAGTCAAATATTTCCATATATTGATATATTGGGTAATTTATGTCTGGTAGAACAGTATTTCAGAGAAAAAATTAAAATCCAAGATCTTGCAGGAAAAGATTTCTGCCTGGCTTCATGCAAAGATCCTATGTTCTTAATGGAAGGTTTGGATTTAGAAAATAAAAAGTAGAATTTCACCCTGAGAGAGTGAAGTAGCCAAGGCAGCCACTTCTAATAGTAGGTATTATGACCCAATCTGGTACAGTAGCTAGACCACAAGAGAGGCAAAAATGTTTCACCGTGAATAAGGAAGGATAGTTCTATTTCACTCTATCCTTTTCCTGTTACTTTGTCCCATCCAGCTGTGTGGCCTCAGATCAAAATTCTACTTCTATTATACTGTGGATGAACCTAATGAGACTCAATAGCTCCATTATGCATTATTTTCTCAACATCTGTTAGCCACAGTTCCTGAACTTAACTTTAAAGCTTTCTCCTTTGCTATTAAAGTCCTATTCATTTGCAGTTTTTCATAACCCAATAAAACCACCCTTTTTCAGCCCAAGTTTAAGTTACTTGGTTGCTTGCCTGAGGCCGAATGTGCAGACAAGCTGAATGGTCAGCTAAAGTGTTAACAGGTTATTCTATGCTCTGGATTCATAGTAATCACCTAAAAACACTAGATGGCACAGGAGAGGTATGAATGCAACAAGAAGATCCCAGGCTTCAAAGCTGAAATATTTTAAAAAAATTTTTAAGGTTTAAAAGAGCAATAATTTAGGATATTCTTGTATGTTCTTTCCTATTTACTTTCCTATTGTTGTCTTGAGCTTTATCCTTGAGATTTTCCAGAAATGGTTGACGTAAGGTAAAATTCTCATATCTCACTTGAAAGCAAATACTTAAGACAATTCTTAGTTGAGTAGTGCCTTTATTTATTCTTTTTAATTAATTACAGAAAACACCCACACTCACAAATACACACACATCTGCATACTTATATAGTAATACATACTCTCTCTCTCTCTCTCTCTATATATATATGGTTGGTTATATATGTGCATGTTATATTTATGATAAATGAAACATTCTGTATCAGGGCACTTACAGATAATGCACACAATGGTATGTGTAAATGTGCACATTGTTGCGGGAAGTCAGGGACCCCGAACGGAGGGACCGGCTGAAGCCATGGCAGAAGAAAGTGGATTGTGAAGATTTCATGGACATTTATTAGTTCCCCAAATTAATACTTTTATAATTTCTTATGCCTGTCTTTACTGCAATCTCTAAACACAAATTGTAAAGATTTCATGGACACTTATCACTTCCCCAATCAATACCCTTATGATTTCCTATGCCTGTCTTTAATCTCTTAATCCTGTCAGCTGAGGAGGATGTATGTCGCCTCAGGACACTGTGATGATTGCGTTAACTGCACAAATTGTGGAGCATGTGTGTTTGAACAATGTGAAATCTGGGCTCCTTGAAAAAAGAACAAGATAACAGCAATGTTCAGGGAATAAGAGAGATAACCTTAAACTCTGACCGCTGGTGAGCCATATTTCTCTTCTTTCAAAAGCAAATCGGAGAAATATCGCTGAATTATTTTTCTCAGCAAGGAACATCCCTGAGAAAGAGAATATGCCCCTGAGGGTGGGCCTCTAAAATGGCCCCCTTGGGTGTGGCCATCTTCTGTGGTCGAAACTGTAGGGATGAAATAAACCCCAGTCTCCCATAGTGCTCCCAGGCTTATCAGGAAGAGGAAATTCCTGCCTAATAAATTTTCGTCAGACCGGTTGCTCTCAAACCCTGTCTCCTGATAAGATGTTATCAATGACAATGGTGCCTGAAACTTCATTAGCAATTTTAATTTCACCCCAGTCCTGTGATCCTGTGATCTCGCCCTGCCTCCATTTGCCTTGTGATATTCTATTATCTTGTGAAGTACGTGATCTTTGTGACCCACACCCTATTCGTACACTCCCTCCCCTTTGAAAATCCCTAATAAAAACTTACTGGTTTTGCAGCTTGGGGGGCATCACGGAACCTACTGACATGTGATGTCTCCCCCAGATGCCCAGCTTTAAAATTTCTGTCTTTTGTACTCTGTCCCTTTATTTCTCAAACCGGCCGATGCTTAGGGAAAATAGAAAAGAACCTATGTGACTATCGGGGGCAGGTTCCCCAATAGCACATGATTCTATTTATTTTTCTAATTATGCAACTAACTAGAGTTAAATAATGAGAAATACTTTTCTAAGAAAAAGCATCTAAACATAGAAGGCAATGTTATGTAATTTCTACTTTTTCTCAGCTTGTAATGAGTACATGTATTCCAGGAAGTTTCATATATATTGTGTTTATTAAACATGAGTTTATTTTATTATTTTCTTTAATGGAAAAATTATAAGCTATGAACAGGAAAGTATATTAAGCAAATAGTGAATGTTGGGACTCAAAAGTGGTACTGATTACAGCAAGAGTACTGTTAACCTTAATTACAGAAATTGTACTCATTTATAGGGCACATTGTACACATAAAGTCACAGGGTAATCAATGGTTTTCCATTGAATAATCTCTGAAATTTAGTCGAACTAAAACTGCAAATCGGAAGCTTACAGTTGTTCATGATAAAAAAAAATCCTTGCACAGGCATGACTATCAAAGAATGATAGATTCTCATTTTTAAAAAATAGATCTGTATTATTTGAGTTTTTGTTTGGAAACTTCTTGGACAATTAGTGATACAGTAAGATCTAGAGAAGTAGTTTTAATATTTTGCTCCCCAATATTTTCAATAGACTAATAAAATTCACTGGAACAAAAATTGTTTTATTATTTGTGATCTGGGAGAAATAATACCTTAAGTAATTGTTTTGAGAATTAAAGATAATGCATGTAAATGTATATATATTTAAATAACCTTAATCTGAGTAGATTAACAAATTTATTGCTGAATTAGGTGAATGAGAAATAATTAAAACTAACTAGAAATACAGAACCACAATATCATCTCCAAACAAAGTTTAAAAGAAAATAATAGAGGCCACATATTTATAATAGTCATCTGTAAAGAACTGATCTGACTCAGTGGCTTACTCCTATAATCCAAGCTACTCCAGAGGCTGAGATGGGAGGATAGCTTGAGGCCAGGAGTTCCAGACCAGCCTGGGCATTGTGAGACTCCACCTTTAAAAAACTTAAAAAAAAATTAGCTGGGCATGATAGTACATGCCTGTAGTCCCAGCTACCCAGGAGGCTGAGGCAAGAGGATTGCTTGAGTCCAGGAGTTTGAGGTTGCAGTGAACTGTGATGATGCCACTGCACTCCAGCCTGGGTAACAGGGTGAGACCCCATCTCAAAAAAACAAAAAAAACAGACCTTTAATTACTTTACATTACTTTCAACTTTTCTATATTTTATTTTGGAGGGTATGATTCTACAATACATAATAAAATCATATACAATTTAGTTATCTTTATAGCTAAAAAATTATAGTTATAAAATATTTGGGTAGAGACATCATGCCATATTGGAAAGTACATGAATTTAAAGGTTCCATGCCCTTAGGCATTAGACATGGGTTTAAATTCTGGTCTCACCACTAATTAACTAGGTGATCTTGGGTACTGAGTTCTGCAGGTCTTATTTTCTTGTTTGTAACATGGGGTAAATCCTATTTCATGATACAAGGTTGCTATGGGTTAAACAGGATTTTTCGAATTCAGCACTAGTGACACTTGGGCCAAATAATTCAGAAGCTATTGTGGGGGCTGTTCTATGCCCTGTAAGATATTTAGCAACATCCCTGACCTTTACCTACTGAATGCCAGTAGTACCTCTTCCACAGTTGTGACAACCAAAAGTGTCTCCAGACATTGACTAATATACCCTAAAGGGCAAAATTGATCCCAGTTGAGAACCACTGGGTCAGAGGTAAAATATATAATATACTTGCATGAAAATGACTTGAACTGAGGACAAAGAATGGGTGACATGAATATTTAAGGTGAATTAAAAAAAAACAGAGCTCCAAAAGTAGACTGAGAAGGATAACCATAGAAGAGACAGTAGATATTCATGAAAGAGTGGAGTCAGAGAAACCAAAAAAACGAAAAGTTGCAAGAGAAGATAAGAGGAAGACTCCCCATTGAACTGACTTCATTCACGCTTATAAGGACACTTTGAATGAGAGATCATAGTTGGCTTACAGGTGATGGGGTTTTGGGAACAAAATATGAGTAGTGTTTTTCAATAATTTTAATTTTCAGTACTTTTAGTTGGGGCTACTCTTTCTCTAGCTTCTGTATGCTCCATCACTTCCTATGCTTTAGGAGAAGGTAGAAAAAGATGTCAGAGAGTATAGGTCTAAATGAGTATTTTAAATTACATACTATAAAACATATTATTCTTTCATTCCTTAGAAATTTTTCAAAACTGACATCTTATGAGTTTACTTAAGAGTTTCAGTTTATATGGGCACAGATCTTCAAATTCCCGACTTCTAGTCAGGCAATATCCCTGTGCCTAATACTAATTTTAGTCAAGGTTCAAAAAATAATTCTATCATATTTTAGTATCAAAGTCTATTGGATATCGTGGTATTACCAAAATGTATGATCTGTTCTTCCTTCTCTGTCTTTTAATGGCAGTGTATGTAATTTAAAATACTTCAGCCTAGGCAGGGTCGTGCGTGTATGTGTGCGCTCAGTTTTAATTTGTGGAGTGGGGGTGGGGTGTGGTTACTTAAAACTCACAATAACCAAATATGGAATGCACATGCTGGAGGGGAGGGGTGGTTGGCTAGCACTTGAAAGACGCTAATCAAAATCCTACACTTCGGAGGTGTCTAATCCAAGCAAGCGTTCAGTTCTCTTCATCTCAGATCAACGCCAGATGGCATGGTAATTAGCGCATTGGATGTAGAAATGTTTCTTTCATTGGCAAAATTAGTTATGTTCAAGATGTGGATCTGGGATTGGCTAGATATATTGATCTGGGGCTCCTGCATGCACAGGATTTCAGAATTTAGTGAACTTGATAGCCTGCATTTCTTGAGACTAATTCCTTGGTTTAGGATTCCAGACCCATCTGGTATGAATGTGTTTATCTTAGGGCTTTTTTTTTCCTGACTCCTACTGAGATAGCTGAATTCTGCCCCTACAGTTTGCTTCTTCTGTCTTCTATTAACCTTTTATGCAGGATCCTGTTGAATACCTAAAATATAGAGAGCTAGTAGTTCATCGAGCTTATAGAACTGTTTGTATTAGTATTTTTGTGGCATTTTAACTGTTAAACATTTATGTGTGTGGCCGGATGTGGTTTGAACATTTATTTACAGCATAATTCTACTCAACGGCAAGGTTGCAGGTAAGAATACCTGCCAAAGCTAACAATATGTACTCAGAATAACCCAATAATTGTAAACTACCAAATTGGGTCAGTTTGCTACCATCTGACACTCATTCCTCTGAACTGGAGAAAATAAAAATGCTTATTTCTTTATAGATACCTGAGAAATTTTTGTAACTTAATGATTAAGCTTTAATTCTTTTGTATAATAGTTCAAAAATAATATTCACCTCATGTGTAATAATAGTTAATATTTTCTGAACCCTACACTGAGAATTTACATGTATACCTTATAATTTAACATTTAATAATCACATCTTACAAAGTAGTTTATTGTTATTCTTATTCCCATTACTATTATTCCAATTTTTCAGATGAGAAAAGTGAGGCACAGTGAGGATAAATAGCTTGTGTGTTCAAGGTCATACAATAAGCAATTAACAGGCCTGAGATGATGAAATCAGGCCATCTGGTTCTTGATATCATGCTTTTAAACACAGCCTTTCAATAGCATTTAGGTTAAATAAGATAATTTATTTGAGAAATACCTATTAAGATATATATATATATATATATATTCAAAAATTGGCCAGTTATAAATAAGACCAAATATTGATCTAATATGAAAAATCCTAGGATGATTCAATCTTCATATATATTTAGGTATATTTACTCCTTTTGTAAGAATGGACCTGCAATTATATTTTAAATTAATTCTGGCATTCATCTACCATGCATATGACTGGTTCTAGGAAATCATACAAAGAAATTTATCAAAGAAAGGATGCTTATAATGAAGTGAGTCCTTCCTTACTATGCTACTGTGTGTATCCTTATCATGAATATGTTGCATCCATGTTTTACTTTGGTTTTATTATTTTTAATAGATCCAGTAAAACTTTATTTTTGAATACAGTATTTCCACAGTTGAAAAATTCTTCAAGAATTTTAGTAAAATGTCCTCACCCGGCAATGATTTTTGCTCCAAAAATTTTTCAGATCTATTAAAAATTTAACTTACCTTTTAGTTAAAAGTTCCTATAAAGAAATTCTGACTTTTCCACTAATTGTCGATCAGACCTTGAAAAGTATAATTGGAAACAAGGTTATTTTTTTTCTGTACACTACCTTCACACACTAATTTTTACTGACTGCAGTATTTTCTTGGCTTGGTTTCACTGGAACTAGGCAGGAGATTAAAGAGCTTGCTTTTGTTTTGCATGAAGAGAAAATACAATGGGTTTTTTTTCTTGGGTATGCATCAGCTTTAGATAAGCCTTCCAAGATCAAGAATGCTACAAAAGAAGTTAAAATATTTCTTAACCAGCTTTAGAGTTTCCACAAATGTGCTCAGTTCACCTAACAGCATCTCAATGGGATGGCCACGGGAAAATGGAGGAAAAATGAGATTGCGTTCTGAGTTTTAAAGGCAGGAGGAGGGAATGTTTGCCCCATGTGTTCACTCTTTGGAAAGCAGAGGATGGTCTGTTTGTCATTAATATTAACATGAATTAGTGTTGCTTACCTCCCACTGGAGCACTTGTGATATAAAGACAGGGCAGGCCAAACTTAGTCCCAGGAAAGATGGGTAAATACTCCAGAGGACCTATAGACCTATTGTTTGAAAAATGTAAACAAGAATCAAACACCAAAGCCTAACAGAATGAGGGAGATTTTTTTACCACTGCCAATGTGTAGTTTGGTTGTCGTAGTTTCTGTGCTGAGAAACACAGGGAGGGAAAATTCTTTATGAACAGAGTGTGCGGTTTCCTGTGTAAATTGAAATGATTAGCTGTTTTCTGTTTTTAATGGTGTTTGATAAATGGTGTATCATGTTTGTCTCAATTTATAAAATAGGAGTTAAAATGTTTTCTTCCTTATGTAGGAATTTGTTGTGTTAAGTTATATAAACTAATAAGGAGAACAGATCTTCAACAAACCATCATTTAAATATGGGAAAGACACAAAATCCAGGTAGTTTATAATGGTAGAAATGAAAATAGAACTTTAACAGTCTATACTGTCATAATGATAACTAATATTTATGATCATAGTTACCATAGATTTGGTATTGTTTGTAACTTTACATAAGTTTTTTATTCAATGAAAGCAACTCTATAAATATCCTTTCACTTTACATTTGTGGAAACTAAAGACAGTAGTGATTAACTTTCTCAAGACCTCGTATCTAACTGGTGGAGTTGAGACGTAACCAAACACTCATGATATTACTTTCCATTTAGATAATATCCTTTTCTGAGCAAGTACTGGACAAGTTTTTGTAAATTTTTAAATGTTCTTCTGGAGGACGTGACATTAACAGATGACTCCACGTTAGCAGTTACAATATGTGAGAAAGACTGAATGCTCTGCATTTGTATTAGAAGCTGAACACTTAATTTCTATGGTCTTTGTAATGTATTAAGTAGGGCCTTGACTTGTCAAATGTATTTAGTAGAGAAATGATGTTGGAAGATTATGATAAAATTCTTAAACCTCATCATTTCAAAATTGAGGCAGATCATATAACTCTATTGGGCACCTAAACTGTCAGTGAACTCTGAGTGTGAAATATATGAGTAATGATTTGTGCTTTTGAAAAGTGTTCCTTCAAAAAGTTCCAGAGTTAAGATGGTCTACTGGATGGAAAGAGTGGGTATGAGTGTTCATTGAATATCCTCTCAGGCTTTTTGACTGTTAAGAGGCATAGCTCCCTTCTGTTCAGAGCCCTTTGTTTTGATTATTTCAAACAGAGAGAAAGCCTCTCTTTGGACTGACACCAATCTCTTCAATTTGTTTGGAAATTAAAAAAATGTATGTTTATAAAAAAGACAATAAAGAACATTGACAATGTTTGGTATTACCTAATTTTCAAAGTTAATATTGGGGTGCTTACTCTTTATCAGAAGCCCTGCTAGACATTTTATATCACACAACAAATTCCTGCATAAAGAGGAAAAAATTACCTCCTATTTTATATCAATGAAATTTTGTTAATGTGTACAGCAAATCAGGAAATGGTACTATTTTAAGTTCTTATTTTATAGAAGATAAAACTAAAGTACATTACTTTCTCAAGATCATAAACAAGAAGGATGATCAGAGATCGTTTGCATTCATGGACAACAGCATATATTTCTAAGCTTTCCCCAGGGCCATGTTAACTCTCCCAATCTTTGTTGTAATATAGTCCAAAGATCTGCATTGTCTGCATATTTCAGAGAACACCTTATTCATCTACTATATCCATGATATAATTGTATCAAATTAATAAGAAGTGGCAGTTTTTTTTGAAGACTTGTGAGATAGAAGAAAACAGAGGAGCACTATGAAGATTCAAGTACATACAACATCAGTGACGTTTTTGGGAATATTACACACTGGGGCATGCTGTGACATTCACTCCAAAATAAAGGCCAAATCATTGTGTCTTTTCTACCCATAAAGAAGAACTACAATGCTTAGTAGACCCTTTGATTACTCCAGGGTTCTTGTGGTAAGGCAGCAGTAGGCAAGAATGGAGTCAGCAAGTTGGCAGGGGTAAATATTTGACCCTGATCATTAGCAAGAGGTAGGGCTACTGCTAGACAACATGGGAAGGGTAGAATATATTTTGTATCTAGGTCATACATTTGGACATCTCTTGTCAATCCCATGCTCCTCAGCCAAAACTGGAGAAAAGCATGGTAGTTAGAGATTCAGACCAATAGATTGAAGGTGTAGGTCATGCTAGCAGACAATCTGTCTAGCTTATTCTCCTAATATCTCAATGGAAATCGCAAGGGGAATAAGGAGGAGAAATGTGATTTTAAGTTTCAGAAGCTGGAAGATAAAATGTTTGTTTCATGCTTGTATTCTTTGGAGAGCAGAGGATTGTGTGTTTGCCATTAGAATTAGGATGAGTTAAATGTCATAGACAAGGATGAAGGCAATTTGAATTGGCAGTGGAAAGGAGGATGCTGAGGAACAGTTATGGCCTAAAGAACAACTGCAGTAGCGGAGGCTATAGTTCATTCCACTAATATTTCTCTTGTAAGTTTCTCCAGAAAACAAGACCAATCAGAATGTGGTGGAAACTCTTTTCAGATAGGGTGACTTACCATGAGAAGGAGTCAATCTGAGTTCAAGGTCTAGACTGCAGTGAATTCTCCGCCCAGATTCCCAAGCTGATGTTTCACAACTCTGTCCCTCACTGGAAACATCGTTTGGCCCCAGATAACTTCCTAGTTCAAGCAATTGTCCAGAAGATTCTGTTTGTTTCTAGTTTACAGTGTTTGGGGCCTCAGCTGGGAAGACTTGAAGACAGAGGATATTTTTATGGCTAGAATCTTGGGACATCTGGAGGTATTTACTCTTACATGTGTGAGAGTTGATGCTGGCTGTTGGCTGACACCTTAGTTGGGCTGTCAGCTGGAAGACCTACATGTACAGTGGCCTTTTCAAGTGATCTCTCAGACTGCATTTCACAGCATGGTAATTAGATTTCTAGAGCTACCTTCCCAACACAGCAAGATAGAAGTACTTAGCATTTTATGATCTAGTTTTGGAAGTCAGGTACTATCAATTCTGTTGTACTCTATCACACAATGCAGTCACAAAAATCCACTCTGCTTCAAGGGTAAGGGGATAGACCCCACCAATTGATGGGAGGAATGTCAATGTCACATTGTAGAAACACGGTGTGGAGTGGGGGATATTGTTGTAGTCATCTTTGGAAAATGTAATCTGCCACATCAAGGAAGAGGAGACTAACTGCTTTTCTCTTGCTTGTGCATCATACATTTTTCAGTACATCACTGATTCCTTAATGTTTTGAAGTACTTTGAAGAAAACATTTCTTTGTCAAAAATAAAAGCAGAAAACAAAGGAGATAAAAAATATCGAAGTCTTCTAGCTGCATGTAAGATAAAGTTTAAATTCTTAAATTAGCATTCAGACATAATTGCCTTTTACCCTCAACTTGATATTACTTCCAGTCATATACTGTGTTAGTTCATTCCCATTGCTATAAAGAAATACCTGACACTGAGCAATTTATTTTAAAAGAAGAGGTTTAATTAGCTCATGGTTCTGCAGGCAATACAGGAAGCGTAGTGGCTTCTGGGGAGGCTTCAGAAACTTATAATCATGGTGGAAGGTGAAGGGGAAGTGAGGATTTCACATGGCCAGAGCAGAAGGAAGAGAGTGGGGAGGTACCATGCTTTTAAACAACCAGATCTTGTGAGCACTCCCTCACTATTATGAGAGCAGAACTGGGAGGGAAATCCACCCTTGATATCCAGTCACCTCCCACCAGATCCCACCTCTAACATTGGGGATTACAATTCAACATGAGATTTGGGCAGAGGCACAGATCCAAATTGTATCATTCAGCCTCTAGTCCCTCAAAAATCTCATGTCCTTCTCATTTTGCAATATACAATCATGCTTTCCCAATAGTACACCAAAGTCTTAACTTATCCCAGTGTTAACTAAAAAGTCAAAAGTCCAAAGTTTCATCTGAGACAAGGCAAGTCCCCTCCACCTATGACCATGTAAAATCAGAAACAAGTTAGTTACTTACAATAGAAGTGTAGGCATTGAGTAAATATTCCCGTTCCAAAAGAGAGAAATTGGCCAAAAGAAAGGGGCTACAGGCCCCATGAAAGTCTGAAACCCAGCAGGGTAGCCATTAAATCTTAAAGCCCAAAAATAATCTCCTTTGACTCCTTGTCTCACATCCAGGGCACACTGATGCAAGGGGTGGGCTTCCAACCCTGTGCAGCTTGTGCAGCTCCTTGTGCAGCTCCAACCCTGTGACTTTGCAGGATTCAGCCCCCACAGCCACTCTCCTGGGGTGACATTGAGTGCCTGCAGCTCTTCCAGGCTAAGAGTTCCAGCTGCCAGTGGATCTACCATTCTGGGGTATGGAGGATGGTGGCCCTCTTCTCACAGCTCCACTAGGCAGTGCCCCAGTGGGAACTCTGTGTGGGAATTCCGAACCAATGTTTTCCCTCTGTACTGCCCTAGTAGAGGTTCTCTGTGAGGGCTCTGCCCCTGCAGCAGGCTTCTGCCTGGACATCTAGGATTTTCCATACATCCTCAGAAATCTAGGTAGAGGCTCCCAAGCCCCAAATCTTGCACTCTGTGCACCTGAAGGCTTAACACCATGTGGAAACCACCAAGGCTTAGGACTGGCACCCTCTGAAGCAGTGGCCTGAGCTGTACCTGCGCCCCTATGAGCCATGGGTGGAGCTGGAGTGGCTAGGATGTAGGGAACAATGTCTCAAGACTGGGCAGGGTAGCAGGATCCTGAGTCTGGCACAGGAAATATTCTTCCTTCCGAGGCCTCTGGGCCTGTGATGGGAGGGGTGACCTCAAAGGTCTCTGAAATGCCTTGGAGGCCATTTTTCATTGTATTGGCTGTCAGCTCTTGGCACCTCTTTACTTATGCAAATTTCTACAGCCTGCTTGAAGTCCTCCCCAGAAAGTGGGCTTTTCTTTTCTACTGCAAGGCCAGGCTGTAAATTTTCCAAACTTTTACATTCTGCTTCCTTTTAAATATAAGTTCTAGTTTCAGGTCATTTATTTGTTCACACATATGAGCATAGGTTGTTAGAAGCAGCCCAGGCCACCTCGTGAATACTTTACTGCTTAGAAATTCCTTCCACCAGATAACCTAAAGCATCTCTCAAATTCAAAATTCTACAGATCCTTGGAACAGGGGCACAATACTGCTAGTCTCTGCTAAAGCATAGCAAAAGTGACCTTTACTCCAGTTCCCAATAAGTTCCTCATTTCCATCTGAGACCTCATCAGCCTGGACTTCACTGTTCTTATCACTCTCAGCATTTTGGTCACAATTATTTAACAAGTCTCTAAGAAGTTCCGAACTTTCCCTCATCTTGCTTTGTTCTTTTGAGCCCTCCAAATTGTTCTAACCTCTGCTTGTTACCCAGTTCCAAAGCTGCTTCCCCATTTTCAGGTTCTTAATAGCAATGCCCCGCTCTTTGGTACCAGTTTTCTGTATTAGTCCCTTCTTGCATTGCTACCAAGAAATACTTGAGACTGGTTAATTTACAAAGAAAAGAGATTTCATGGGCTTATGGTTCTGCAAGCTGTGCAGAAAGCATAGTGGCTTCTGGGGAGACCTTGGGAAACCTACAGTCATGGTGGAAGGTGAAGGGGAAGCCAGGACATCACAGGGTTTGAGCAGAAGGCCTCACCTCCAGCGTTGGGGATTACAGTTTGACATGAGATTTGGGTGGGCACACAGATTCAAACCATATCATATACTGTAACTTATTGTTTATTTAAATAATATATCTACGCCAGGATGTGTCCTCAAGCTTTTTGCCTTCATATGTATTTTTTCCTGATCTCAGAATTCCACCATAGAGTGCTTCCACTGTTTGCCTAATAAAGTCCTTAAGGCTTTTCCTTCATGCCCAACCAGGTAATGATCCCTCCTTTCTGCTTTCAAGCCTACTACAGCACCAATTAAGTACCAATCATGTCGTTTATCACAGTGTTCTGAACTACATGTTATTTTAGGAAGAGGCAATGCTTTATCATGATTTGTTTGTTAGTAAACACTATTTTCAATGCAGAGGATATCTTCCCACAGCAAATTTTAGAGGAGAGATCTTAACTTTTTCTAACCTTATTGCTTGTGTGAAGTAGTTATTCTTCATGGTATGACTCTATCTAACAAACCTGATTGTGGTGTGTTCTAGTTGTTCCAGATTTCAAAATGTTCAGAGGGTTAACTCACTTTTTATTGGGTTCCCAGGGTATGCAAACTGTTAATATGAAAGCATACAAGCTATTTGATAATGTTAATGATCCACTGAGTGACTGTTATAAAGTAAATTCAGTTGGAATAGTGACACAAATTAATTTCCAGGGAAAGCTTTTAAAATGCATTGTATATATTATCCATTCAAATGTATTATATATAAAAATATAAATAAATAAATAAATAAATATATACATATAACTATCTGTGCACACGTGTATGTGTGTGTGTGTGTGTGTGTGTGTGTGAGTAGATAGTTTTTTGAAAGTATATTAAATTTGTTGTGGAACATGAATTTAAACAGTTAATCTTAGGATTTTGATTGCTTTAATTTTGCCAGTATGCTTTGTTCCTCTCTAAGAAAGGCTTATAGTAAAGCAGCATTTTCTATGTTTGCATAGTAGTCTCTAAGTTTGTCGGATTACTTCTTACTTGCAGACGGCAGCCATGTTACAGTGTGACCCTGCTTCTGCTACTTTGCCTGAGAAAGAACTTGACCCAGAAAAGCCAATGAGTCTTTTCTCCAAGATTTTTGAATTTGAAACTGAAAGAAAATTGGGCCAATCTTGCTTGGGTGCCTGGTTTTTGGGTGAATTATAACATGCAAGAACTGTTAATAGCCTTTCTTGCCATATAGGAGTGAAAGGAGGCTGTTTTTAACCAAGAAAAAGAAGAATAAAGTGGGAAGGAGAGACAGAGAGAAAGTCCTTAGAACAGTTTTCTCCTTGGGTCTTGCCATCTCAAATCCAATCATATTCCTGAATTTAGGCTCTGTAAGACATTCTATATTCCCCCCTTTTTTTAAAAATTATTTTAGGTTCAGAGGTACAAGTGTAGGTTTGTTACATAGGTAAACTTGTGTCATGGGAGTTTGTTGTACACATAATTTTATCACTCAGGTATTAAGCCTAGTACCCATTATTTATTTTTCCTGACCCTTTCCCTCCTCTCACCCTCCACCCTCTGAAAGGCCACAGAGTGTGTTGTTCCCCTCTATGTGTCCATGTGTTCTCATTATTTAGCTCCCACTTATAAGTGAGACATGCAGTACTTGGTTTTCTGTTCCTGTGTTAATTTGCTAGGGATAATGGCCTCCACTCCATCCATGTGCCTACACAGGACAGGATCTTGTTCTTTTTTATGGCTACATAGTATTCCATGGTGTATATATATTAATATCACATTTTCTGTAAGCAGTTAACCAATGATAATTGATGGGCATTTAGGTTGATTTCATGTCTTCGCTATTGTGAATAATACTGCAATGAATGTATATGTGCATCATGTGTCTTTGACATAGGTGGGTATATACCCAGTCATGGGATTGCTGGATCAAATGGTATTTCTGTCTTTAGGTGTTTGAGGAATTGCCACACTATCTTCCACAATGGGTGAACTAACTTATATATACTCCCACCAACAGTGTATAAGCATCTCATTTTCTCTACAACCTTGCCAGTATCTTATTTTCTAACTTTTTAATAACAGGCATTCTGACTGATGTGAGATGATATCTCATTGTGGTTTTTATTTGCATTTTTCTAATGATCACTGATGTGAGCTTTTAAAAATATGATTGTTGGCCACATGTATGTCTTATTTTGAAAAGTGTGTGTTCATGCCATTTGCTTATTTTTATGTTTTTTTCTTATAATTTATTTAAGTTCCTTATAGATGCTGGATGTTAGACCTTTGTCAGATGCATATTTTGCTGCAAAAATGGATTCTCATTCTGTAGGTTGTCTGTTTACTCTGATAATAGTTTATTTTGCTGTGCAGAAGCTCTTTTGTTTAATTAAATCCTGCTTGTCAACTTTTGCTTTTGTTGCAGTTGCTGTTGGCGTCTTCGTCATAAAATCTTTGCCTGTGCCTATATCCTGAATCATATTGCCTAGATTGTCTTATAGTTTTGGGTTTTACGTTTAAGTCTTTAATCCATCTTGAGTTGATTTTTGTATGTGGTGTAAGGAAGGGACCCAGTTTCAATCTTCTGCATATGGCTAGTCAGTTATCCCTGCATCATTTATTGAATGGAGAATCCCTTCCCCATTTCTTGTTTTCATCAGGTTTGTCAAAGATCAGATAGTTGTAGGTGTGTGGTCTTATTTTTGGGTTCTCTATTCTGCTCCATTGGTCTATATGTCTGTTTTTGTGCCCATACCATGCTGTTTTGGTTACTGTAGCCCTTTAGTATAGTTTAAAGTCAGGTAGCATGATGCCTCCAGATTTGTTCCTTTTACATAGGATTGCCTTGCTATTTGGACTCCTCTTTGATTTCAAATGAATTTTAAAATAATAGCTTTTTCTTGTTCTGTGAAGAATGTCAATGGTAGTTTAATGGGAATAGCATTGAATCTATAAATTGCTTTGGCAGTATGGTCATTTTAATAATACTGATTCTTCCTATCCATGAGCATGGAATGTTTTTCCATTTGTGTCCTCTGACTTCTTTGAACAGTAGTTTGTAATTTTCCTTATAGAGACCTTTTGCCTCCATAGTTAGCTGTATTCCTAGGTATTTTATTCTTTTTGTGGCAATTGTGAATGGGAGTTTGTTCCTGATTTGGCTCTTGGCTTGACTGTTGTTGGTTTATAGGAATGCTAGTGATATTTGCACATTGATTTTGTATCCTGAGACTTCACTGAAGTTGTTTATCAGCTTCAGAAGCTTTGGGGCTGAGACTAATCAGTTTTCTAGATATAGGATCATGTCTTCAACAAACAGGGATAGTTTGACTTCTTCTCTTCTTCTTTGGATGCCCTTTATTTCTTTATCTCGCCTGATTACCCTGGCCAGAACTACCAATACTATGTTGAATAGGAGTGGTGAGAGAGGGTATCTTTGTTCTGTGCCAGTTTGCAAGGAATGCCTCTAGCTTTTGCCCATTCAGTGTAATGTTGGCTGTTGGTTTGTCATATAAGGCTTTTACTATTTTGCGTTATGTTTTTTCAGTACCTAGCTTATTGAGAGTTTCCAACATGAAGGGATGTTGAATTTTATTGAAAACCTTTTCTACATTGATTGAGATAATCACGTGGTTTTTGTCTTTAGTTCTGTTTTTGTGATGAATCACATCTCTTGATTTGTGTATGTTGAACCAAACTTGCATCCTGGGAATGAAGCCTCCCTAATTGTGGTGGATAAGCTGTTTGATGTGCTGCTGAATTCAGTCTGTCAGTATTTTGTTGAAGATTTTTGCATCAATGTTTATAAAGGATTTTGGCCTGAAGTTTTCTTTTATTTTTGCTGTATCCCTGCCAGGTTTGGGAATCAGAATGATGCTGGCCTAGTAGAATGAGCTGGGGAGGATTCCCCACTTTTCAATGTTTTGGAATAGTTTTAGTAGGAATGGTAACAGCTCTTCTTTGTACCTCTGGTGGAATTCAGCTGTGAATCCATCTGGTCCTGGGGTGTTTCTGATTGGCTATTTATTACTGTCTCAAATTCAGAACTCATTATTGGTCAGTTCAGGCATTCAATTTCTTCCTGGCTCAGTGTTGCGAGGGTGTATGTGTCCAGGAATTTATCTATTTTTCTAGATTTTCTAGTTTATGTGCATAGAGGTGTTCAAAATATTCTCTGATGGTCGTTCATATTTCTGTGGGGTCAATGGTAGTATCCACTTGTCATTTCTGATTTGATTTATTTGAATCTTCTCTCTTTTCTTCTTTATTAGTCTAGCTAGTGTTCTATCTTATTAATATTTTCAAAAAATCAGCTCCTGGATTCATTGATTCTATGAATGGTTGTTCATGGTTCTGATTTTGGTTATTTCTTGTCTCCTGCTATCTTTGGGGTTTGTTTGCTCTTGGTTGTCTGGTTCTTTTAGTTGTGATGTTAGGCTGGTATGTTGTATCTTTGTTCTCATTAGTTTTGACGAACTTGATTTCTGCCTTAATTTCATTATTTACCCAAAAGTCATTCAGGAGTGGGTTATTCAATTTTCATGTAATGTATGGTTTTGAGTGAATCTCTTAGTCTTTATTTCAAATTTGATTGTGCTGTGGTCTGAGAGACTGTTATGATTTCAGTTCTTTTGCATTTGCTGAGGAGTGTTCTACTTCCAATTATGTGATTGGTTTTAGAGTAAGTGCCATGTAGTGATGAGAAGAATGTATAATCTGTTGTTTTTGAGTGGAGAGTTCTGTAGATATCTATCAGGTCCTTTTGATCTAGTGCTGAGTTCAGGTGCTGAATATCTTTATTAGTTTTATGTCTCAATGATCTGTCTAATATTGTTAGTGGGGTGTTAAAGTTTCCCATTATTATTGTGTAGGAGTCAAAGTCTCTTTGAAGGTCTCTAAGAACTTGCTTTATGAATTTGGATGCTCCTTTATTGGGTGCATGTTTATTTAGGATAGTTAGATATTCTTGTTGAATTAAAGCCTTTATCATTATATAATGCCCTTCTTTGTCTTTTATAATCTTTGTTGGTTTAAAATCTGTTTTGTCAGGAACTTAGATTGCAACCCCTGCTTTTTTCTGTTTTCCATTTCTTGGTAGATTTTCCTCCATCCCTTTATTGTGAGCCTATATATGTCTTTGCATATGAGATGAGTCTCTTGAAGACAGCATACTGATGGTTCTTGGTTCTTTATCCAGGTTGCCACTCTGTGTCTTTTAATTTGGGGGATTTATCTTATTTACATTTAAAATTGTATTGTTATGTGTGGATTTGATCCTGTCACCATGATGTTAGTTGGTTATTTTGCAGACTTGTTTATGTGGTTGCTTTATAGTTTCACTGGTCTGTATACTTCAGTGTGTTTTTGTAGCAGCTGATAATGGTCTTTCCTTTCTATATTTTGTGCTTCCTTCAGGAGTTCTTGTAAGTCAGGTCTGTTGGTAACAAATTCCCTTAGCATTTGCTTGTCTGAAAATGATCTTATTTCTCTTTCACTTATAATACTTAATCTAGCTGGATATGTAATTCTGGGTTGGAATTTCTTTGCTTTAAGAATGTTGAGTATTGGCCCCCCAATCTGCTCTGGCTTGTAGGAATTAAGCTGAGAGGCTTACTGTTAATCTCATGGGCTTCCCTTTGTAGGTGACCTGGCCTTTCTCTTTAGCTGCCTTTAATATTTTTTCTTTCCCTTCCACCTTGGAGAATGTGATGACTGTGTGTGTTGGGGATAATCTTCTCATGAAGTATCTCTTTGGCATTCTCCACATTTCCTGAATTTGAATGTTGGCCCTGCTAGCTAGGTTGGGGAATTTTTCATGGATGATATCCTGAAATATGTTTTCCAAATTGGTTCCATCCTCCCTATCTCTTTCAGGTACACTAATCTGTCATAGATTCAGTCTCTTTATATAATCCCATATTTCCTGGAGGTTTTATTCATTCAATTTTATTCTCTTTTTCTCTATTCTTGTCTGCCTGTCTTATTTCAAAAAGATAGTCTTCAAGCTCTGAGATTCTTTCCTCTGCTTAGTCTATTCTGCTATCAATAATTGTGATTGCATTATGAAATTCTTGTATTGTGTTTTTCAGCTCTATCTGTTTGGTTACAGTCTTCTCTATACTGACTATGTTGTCTGTCAGCTTCTGCAATGTTTTATCATGACTTTTAGCTTCCTTGCATTGGGTTACAATGTACTCTTTTAGCTCAGTAAATTTTGTTCCTATCCATATTCTGAATTCTGTGTCTGTCATTTCAGCCATCTCAGCCTCATCCCAGTCTGGAACCCTTGCTGGAGAGGTGATGTGGTCATTTGAAGGAAAGAAGGCACTCTGGCTTTTTGTGTTTTCAGCATTCTTGTGCTGATTCTTTCTCATCTTTGTGGGCTTATCTACCTTCAATATTTGATGTTGCTGACCTTTGGATGGATTTTTTTTTCTTTTAACAGTCTGACTCCTTTTCCATAGGGCTGCTATAGTATCCTAGGGGTCCACTCCAGTCCCTGGTTACCTCGAATTTTCCAGTCCCTGGATGTCTCACCAGTGAAGGTTGTGAAACAGCAAAAATGGCAGCCTGCACCCTCCTCTGGGAGCTCCATCCCAAGAAGGTATGGAAGTTTTGCCAACCTGAGTGGACCTGTAGGAGGTGGCTGGAGACCCTAGATGGGAGGTCTTACCCAGTCAGGAGGAATGGGATCAGCGACCTGCTTTAAAAAAGTAGTTTGGCCACATTTTCCTAGAGCAGCTGTGCTGTTCTGGAGGTCCACTTCAGCCCCCACCCCCCTCCCCTGCCCGTCACCTTGGACACTCTGAAACCCAAGGCTGGAACTGCTAAGTTACTGAAACAGCAAAGATGAAGGCCCACCCCTTCTGTGAGCTCCTTCTCAGGGATACCTGAAATCTCTGTCAGCTGAACACCAGTGGGGGTGACCAGAGACCTTGGTTGGGAGAGTCCACCCAGTGATGAGGAACAGGGTTGGGGACCCACTTAAAGAAGTAGTCTGGTCACATTTTCATGGAGGTGCTGTGCCATGCTGGGGTACCACCTCCATCTCCTGTCAGCTTGGGCTCTCCAAGCCCAAAGGCTGGAATTGCTAAGTTGCCCAAACAGCAAATATGGAGGCCCACCCCTCCCTCTGGGAGTTTCATCCCAGGGAGTTTTCAAATTTCTGTAGGATGGAGAACACTGGTGGGGGTGGCTGGAGACCCCAGTTGGGAGGTTCTGCCCAGTGAGGAGGAATGGGATTGGGGACCTGATTTAAAAAGCAGTGTGGCCACGCTTTTACAGAGTAGCTGTGCTGTGCTGGGGTACTGCTTCCAAAGCCCACAGGCTGGAATGGCTAAGTTGCCCAAACAGCATAAATGGTGGCCTGACGTTCTATATTCCGTATAGACATTATCCCTTTTTTAATCTAGTTCTTTATTTTTCATTTTTAACCAAAAGTATTTCAGTTAAAATATCATAGAACTGCCTTTGTTTTTCTCAGAGAATTTTATGGAATTAATGTTATATGAAACTCATTTTGGATAATGTTGGCTATTAAATGGTAAAAATCAAACAAAAGGGACAGCTTCTCCCAATCTCATTCTGTGACAAATTGGACAAAATTCTGGTTCTTCTGAATTCCTAATCTGTAGCACATTATCAGTTTTATTTTATATGTACATGTTTCTAAACATAATCATGAAATTTAGAGCTTTAGGACACCTTGGAAATGATGTCATTGAACTTTTAAATTTTACTTAAAAAGAAATGGAAATCCAGAGGAGGTCAGTGTTTTACTCATGATTACACAGATAAATGGCAATTATCTCAACCATGCATTTTCCATACATTGCAGTCCATAGCATCCCTATTAATAAGGAGTCTCTTTGTGCAAAAATGCCTTAGTGAATCTCTCCAGATCCTGCTTGTTTGCAGGAAGTGATGTTTGTTAACTTTCTAGGTACTTCTTAGAGGCCTACTGCTTTCCCAGTACTTTCTATTTCCCACTTCATCCTATCTGGATCATGGTGACAACTGCAGCAGTCACTTTAGATACAGAAGTGGAAACCACAGTTGAGATAGAGCTGCCTCCACCACAGAGTCCCTGGACAACCTCAGGAATCAGGGTCCATTATAAAAGACAAATTAACCTTTGCCTTGTCTGAGCCATTGCACTTTGGCTGTCTCGTTACTGCTACCTTTCTTATACCCTAATTAATATGCCCTAAAAATAAATCCTCATGAAGTTTTTGTATGATTAAATTATATATTTACAGCACTTAGAAAAGGCAAGTAAACAGAGTCAGTGTTGAATAAAAAATAGCTGTTATTTTTCAAATTATTATTTAATTCAGAGATAAATTAGCTCAAATTGAAGACTAAAAGATTGTGGAAGTGTAACTGCTATTTAATTTGTGTTAATCTTTCAAGTTGTTGTGGCATATATTATAAGACAAGAAGGAGTAAAATTTCCCATTTACTACCTTACCAGAGATGGTGTAATATGGGGAAGTTTCAGATAGGAAGATGAAAGAGTAATCTGCTTGTTTAATTCTCCAATAACCACCAAGAAGGATAGCAATTAGTGTCCAAATGAGCAATGACTTTATATCTGGGATGGTGCCCAGAAGGTGATGGCCCAAGATGATCAACTCATTCAAGCTTCTCAACTATCACTAGGGTTTTGCTTTTTACTAATGCCATTTTCAAAATAGGCAGATAGTCTATCCCTGCCAACAAATTCAATTTCAAAAAGAAAAGAATGGTGAAGATTAAAAACAAAACAATACAAAGCAAAGAGTGGGGAGGGGAAAGTGTATATCCTCTATTGAAGTTAGGTTGTATTTTATTTTTTAATTTGAAGTGTGATCCAAAGTGCCTTTGTACTGACATGTGAAATAATCTGCTCTTTTGTGATTGACTAATGAATATCACACAGTGGTAATGGACAGGAAGACAAAGACAACCTCAGAAATAGGTCCTGTGAACCTCACTCGATGCAGAGGCTGCTGGTTTTGCTAGAAAACTCAGTGGTTACAGAACGATTACTGGGGAAATACCTCCCAATTCTTGAGCCAATGCAGATCTGGACAGGGATATATAAAGACATTATTAATTTGGATGAAAGTTTTGTTTTTGCCAATATATCTTTTATTTGGCTCCAGATAAGACGGTTGTTCTGAGGTTTTTGAAAGACCTTAAGTATGCTATTTATTAGAGAAACATTCATTTAATCAAATAACACTCACTTTATAGAGGAAGAAATATTCCTCTGCTTTGAGGGCCATAGGTCATACATTGGCGTATGGCTTTGGTCACTGACAGTGCTGACATGATGGGGAATTTTTTTCTTCTTCCCTTATGAGGATTCTATTCTGTAATCTCTGGCTCCATTAGAAACTTCACTGCTTAACAGAAACAATTGTTCTTTGTTCTCATGGCCAAATGAAAGCTCTTGTTTCCAGTCCAGCTCTGCTGGCAGGTTAGATGCAATCAGGGGTGTCATCAAGGAAAGAAGAGAATATGCAGAATACAACCACTTGTTGTTTTTAGAGGCAAAAGGCCCACTTTTTTGGCAAAGTCAAAGCTAAGCTCATGTGAGAGAAAAAAAAGGCTAAATTATGGATCTTTCAAAGTGATGGTTAATGCTTTGTACAAATTCAAAGTAAGAGTTGAGAGCTTCAAACTTCTGACCACTTTCATAAGATAGACACCTTCACAGGCAGGCTTAGACATTTTTACATATTTCAGAAACTCGAGCTTAAAATGTGATGCATCAAACATGTCCATAATGCCAACACCTTAGAGTTCATATATTTATTCAAGAATCTTTCATTTGATGTCTGTAGTAGAAAGCCTATCATAAAATGATTTGTGGAATATCCTTCTGAAAAAAAAATGGCTAGAAGAATGTAGAGGAATCTCTTTTGTTGCAAGTTTGAGGATTTTTAACTAGATTACTATCACACTAAGCTAGGTCTTTCCCTCCTCACAAACACTCCATTTTTCATAATATTGATTAGCCTGCTGCTGAAATAGCTCTCTGGCTCTTTGGTCATTGTTTGTGAATTACCTCCATGAAGTGCGGTAGCACCTACCTTTGTGAGGTAGATTAGGGTTAGGGAATAAGTATAATTCATTTTTGTATTTGTGATTCCTAATTGCACGTAAGAGCTGAAAAAATTAAGAGGGAAGCTAAAATCTAATTCAGAAAAATGCCTCCATGGCTGATAGGTATTGCTAGAAGCTGTGTCACTAGTGTTTTCAAAGATATGTGTATGGTGCAAGTGCAGAGAGAGATGACAGGGGCTGAATCAGTTGGAGTTCTAGAATGTAAGCTGGCCAGGGAGCCATTAGAGAGAAGGGCGGGTCATTGAGGAAACCAATGGAAGAGGAAATTTGAAGGAAAAGGAAATGGACATCCTCTTTAATTGGAACAGTGTTTGAGGGCTGAGAAAAAAACTGTTAAAGAGTACTGAAGGAGAGAAGAGTCTCAGGGGAATTGTGAGGCAAAAAGATTATCTTCAAACAGAAAAATTTCAAAAGCATACATTTAACCATCTGGAGTTTTTTTAAAAAAGGAACATTTATTCTGTCTTTTGAAAGGAAAGATTTGACATTTAATTGCATTTTTATCCCCCAGGAAGAACACATCTTCAGCTTAATTATTCTCCACACGAAAAATCTGTGTCTGTGTGTGTGTGTGCGTGTGTTCCATATGCTTAGTATGCACTAAACACACATTTTAGCAAAGTTCTATTGGCATGACAAACTACACACACACACACACACACACACACGCATACACACACACACAAGTAGATGATGTATGTGTGCTTCCAGAATATTTTTTTAAAGCTTAGTTCATGGTTGTAATGAACAATGCTGATTTGGAACAAACCAAAATTCTGGTGGGGTGCTTTGCTGAAAACATTGATTCTTAACATCATAACATGGATTCAATATTGACACATCTATTAGTGCTGGCAAGTAAAGTATCATGCTTCTGTTAGAAAAGGTAATAGCCTCAAGGATTAGCTATAAGTAGCCATCATGACATTTTTATCTAAGTTGGTCCGGTGATACTTGTGTTGTAGTCTTACGAGGATTAGTTGAGTCAATGCATATGAAAGTGCTCTTAGAAGTATGACATTTCTATGCAAATACATGGCACATATATGAGTTGTGTATAAAGATATTATGATATGTCAAAGTCTCTGAGAGAGCATATATATGATATTGATACTAAACTTCAAGGCAGGAATTGGGAAAATGTGTTCCAGGCTCTGGGAGATGTTCTCAGATCAAATGAATTTTTTAGTAAAAATTTATGTAAAATGGTCAGCTGATTCAGGATTAAACATGAAAACACAGTATAATGGGTTTATGTTTTGGTTTAAAAGGACCATTTATCCAATTTTGTAGGTTAGTTTATTCATATGTTTGAGATCTGGCAGTGGATGTAATGGGGGTTCCAGAAGAGGCTACCATACATATATTGGATTCCATTAGAATTTAAGAAATTTAACAATAAAAACACAAATAAATGATTATATATACACTACATATAATAAATAAATATATAGCTATTATATGTAAGCTACATATAATAAATAAATATAATACATTTAAAGCATTATAACCTTCTTGTAATACGTATAAAGCATTATAAGAAAAAATAAATAGTAGAAACAAAAGGATAAAAATAGAATGAATATAGGTGGACAATAGGGGCTTACAGGGTTATGACTAAATCACAAATTTATATAATTTTTCAACTTACAAAGTAAATACAATAAATGTTATTTATAGAAAATGTTGAAAACACAGAAATCTATAAAAAGAGAAAAGAAAATCTATAATTTCTCTAGCTAGAAGTAACTATAAACATTTTGATACTTATTGTTCTAACCATTTTGTTATCTATGAATACAAAACTTTATATACAAAAGTGAGCCATTAGTCACATATTTCTTTTCACATTGCAATATATGTGACTGTTTTCCATGACCTTAAAAACTATTTGAGAAATAATTTTAAATGGTTGCATATTCTTGTATGTATAACCATAATTTACTCAAACAATATCTAATATTAGACATATGTTGTCTCCAAGATTTTGCTGTTATCAGGGTTACTGCTCTTACCATATTTGTGTATGAATACCTAATTATTTACTTGGAAAATTTTTCTAGAAAATGACAGAAATTTTGACTGAGTCAAAAGTCACAAAGAGTTTGAAAGCTCTGGGGTTCAACTCTGTGAATGTGAATATTGGCTCTCCCACTTCATGTCTCTGTGATTTTGAATAAGTTAATATCTCTGAGCTTCAGTTGATCTGCAATTAGAGATTACAATGATAACTTCTTCATGGGTTTGTTGTGAGCGTTACTTTGATATTAAACAGGTGTAGTAAGCACTCTTCTTGGCATCCAATGAATGTTAGAAGTTACTATTAATTAAACTATTACTTTAATAGTAATCAGTAATAGTAATCAGTGTTTTCAGCAAAGCACTTAGGGGACCACCAGAATTTGGGTTTGTTCCAAATCAGAATTGCTCATTATAACCATAAACTAAGATTTGAAAAAAATTCTGGAAGCACACATACATCATCTACTCGTGTGTATGTGTGTGTCTAGTTTGTGATGCCAATAGAACTTAGCTAAAATGTGTGTTTAGTGCATACTAAGCATATGGAACAGGCAGACAGACAGACAGACACACACACACACACAGAGTAATGTTATTACTTTTAATGGTGAAAACTGCAGTTACTTTTGTACCAAACCTAATATAATCATTATGTCTCAACATTGCCCTTTGGAAATGTTGTGCCACTTAAAACTATTATCATTTCTATCTCAGAACACATCTTGAAAATTCTTCATACAGCAAAGATGCCAACTCATTGTCATATATGGTATAAATATTATTCTAGTATTTCACTTGCATTCTAATTTTTTTAGACTTTTTATTTGTATGAGTCAAGTCCATTTATATTCACACAGCAGAGATAGACAAATGCTTGGCTACAAATACTTGAATCCAACACACATGTGGTGATGTTGACATTCCTCTGTGAAAATTAAGGCCCCAGACAAGGCTCCACATATATTTATTTGTTTGTGAGATGGAGAAACTGCACCAAGACTTGTGAGCATAGTAAGGATTTTGCTCAAGAAATATTTCTGAATGTGTTTCAGAATTTGAATGAAGGTTTGCTCAAATCTCCGAAGTTCCACTTGTAAAATTAGGGCTAAGATGATTTTGGTCTGAAAATATTTCAAAGAAATGATAAACCATTTCACACCTTCACTAGAAATAAAAAGCTCCATTTCCTCATATTAAAGATTGTTTTGCATCACATGGCTTCTTAGTACAGGTTCTCAGAAGAATTCATTGCAAAATATATCTTCTGGGGCTAAGTATATCATATTGACCTATCTATTTAATATGAAGAGATTAACTTGGATAATTATGCTAAAAGATTGATATTAGTTAATTTAATTCTTGAGAATAAGTTTTTTTCTTATAATATTTCAAGACTAAGGTCAATTTTCTTTTGATGCCATTCCTAATTTATGGACAATTACATCATATTGTTAGAATTTTCAAAAATATCTATTTTATTTTCTATGGTATAAACCAAGTATCTACATCATTCCAAAGTTACTAAGAAATATGTGCCTCTATAAATTGTTTCTGATTCCTCAGGAAAATTTGTGACCTGCTTTTCCTCTGGCAGTGGTATTAAATAGCAGGTTGGTTTGAACATCAGTAACCAAAAACCTTTATTGACTTCATGCAGAATATCCTACAAATAGGCTGGGGGTGGTGGCTCACACCTGTAATTCCAGCACTTTGGGAGGCCAAGGCAGACAGATCACTTGAGCTCAGAAGTTTGAGACCAGCTTGGGCAAAATGGCACAAGCCCGTCTGTACAAAAAATACAAAAATCAGCTAGGCATGATGGTGTGAGCCTGTAGTCCCAGCTACTCCAGAGGCTGTTGTGTGAGGATTGCTTGAGCCCAGGAAGTCGAGGCTACAGTGAGCAGTGATTGCGGCACTGCACTCCAGCCTGGGCAACAGAGCCAGACTACCCCCTGTCCCAAAAGGATAACCTACAAATAATCCAGTTCACTGAGTCCAAAGTTGAGGAGAAAGCAATAAAACTGTCAAATTCTCTTATATAATTTTGAATCAATTGTGAGACAGATGACAGTAAGTGTAATACAATTAAGATTGGAGTAGCTATGTTTGAAGTTTCCTTCCTCTCCTTGTAAAGATTGGTCTTTAAACCCAGATATACTCTAAAAATGTTAAGGAAGAAACTGACATGAGGTTTACACATGGAGCTCAGTAAACAGATTCATTCTTTTGTGGCAGTGAGGGTTATTACACAGATATGAACTTAGACTGCACTTACAGTTAGTTTCATTCCGTTTAGGACTTAATTATTCTAGATGTCTTGATTTACATATGCCAGTTTTCTTCCTGAGAAGCGTTACCACATCTTAGTCTTCCTTTGTATTCCTGACATTTTTTAACAGTTTAGGACCCCTTTTAAGTTGTTAATAGACCTGTTGACTAATCAAAATTATTTTGCTGGTGTTCGCTATCATTTTAGGTAGAAGAGTTATCAGGTGACACTGGCTTCAGTTTCCACAATAACATCTGGACTATCAATGCAAGAAGCAATGCATGAGGCTAGACCAGATAGCCTGCTCTCATGTGCTGACATTGGCCACACCTTGGGAAAAAAGTAGGTATTTTTCTGGTGACATTTGGACTTCTCTGTATTTTAGGCTTTTTGCTGGAAAGAATGAGAGGAACAGTTTCTTAGAATTGAAAACCTAGACTTTTTTAGCTTTAATCAGCCTTAGGGTCTCTTCTCTTGGTATTTACTCAATTCCTTTCATACACAAACTTCTTTTATCAACATAAAAATCTGAAATTATTAATATTTTAAGAAAATATCTTTTTAAATACTGAAACTTGAAAACCACACAAACTATTTGAAAAGAAGAATGTATGCCAGGTTAAATTTCTCCCTTTTCTGACTGATTGAAAGAAGGAAAGAAGAAAATTATAGTGCTGGCATAGTAGAAAGATCAAAATTCTAACTTAAGATTTTCTAGAAACTGAAGTTAAGAGTTGTAGGCTTTAAATAAGAGAGAGAGAGAGAGAAAGAGGAGAGGAGTGAATGTGGGTGTATCGGGTGGGAATGTGGTTGGGGGATATTTTGGATTATACTACTAATGTATGATTCGGTGTTGAAATTTGAATTTTAGGATACCCATTTCATATTGTAATGAGTTTATTCAAGGCATTATATGGAATTAAATGTATGAATTTATTATTTACAAGTCCTATATAGCCTGACTCAAACCATTTAGACACTTGGAGATTGTTTCCTCAATTTTAAAGTGGAGAGATTGTTTGGGCAATCCGTCTCACAGGATTGTTGGAAACAGGGAAGATCACATGTGTGAAATTTTAAAAAATGATAAAGATCCAAATAATTATGTGTTCCTTACAATTATTGTCTTTGCACTTACAGTACACACACACACACACACACACACACGTGCACACATTTATATGAACTTAAAGTAGTGGCACCATACATTGAGACCAGGTTTACACACAGTGACCTGGGTTATAGGGGACTGTGCCCGGAGTTTATACAAGCTGACAACATTTTAGTGTGTGCTCACTTGTAAGCATTTACCCTGAGTAAACCTGTGACCCACCACCTAGTAGATGTTTCTGAATAGAATGTTGAGCTACTATGAACTGGAGTTGCTGACAATCACTGGGAGTTTCTGACCCCATTAATTATGTGTTCAGCAATACAGTATTTGGCACATTAAAAACTACTAATTATGCCCATATTTTAATCTTAATTTTCCAGTTTATTATGATTTCTTCATCATGCCCAAACTGTCTGAGTAAGCAGCTTATCTCCCAATATCTCCACTTGCCTAACAGATGTTCTCTCTCTCTCAACAGATGTTGGCACTTCTTAGGAAGGAGCCATCCATGTCTGAAGAGAAGAAATGATAATTAACTTCATCATGTGGAAAGCTTTAGAAGGAAGTATCTTGTCCTTCTGTCCAAACCCGCCTCCTCCTCACCACCCCCAATAAAAATAAAAGCCAAACAAATAAAACATTAGCAGTAGCTCTGAGTTTCTTCCTTTCACTTTTTCTCTCTCTTCATGCCTTTTCTCCTCCATTCCTTCCTTCTTTCAAATCATTTTTACTAGTTTAAGAGAATAATTCAATCTATATTTAGAAATCGGACTTAAAACTTCAAAAATTATACTGAAATAGCTTCCCCTTAAAGGGTGAAACAGTCATGATAAAAATAACAACCGATAGAATAAAATGATATAAAATTAGCTGAGTTTATAGTTTCTTTTACACCTCCATAATTTATGTGGATTTGGAAATACAGACAGTATACTGAAAACTAAGAAGTTTTCTATGAATTATGAGAATTTGCAATCCACATAGGCTTAAGTCTAATGTTAGAAGATAAAACAAATTGACCTTAAATAACTTTCTGACATAACCTCATTTCATGGATGAAAAACCCTAAAGCTCTCATAAGTAAAGTGATTTACTTCAGGACACAAACTAGTTGATTTAGTTTGGATGTTTGTCCCCTCCAAATCTCATGTTGAAATGGAATCCCCAGTGTTGGAGGTGGGGCCTGGTGGGAGGTGTTTGTGTCGTGGGGCAGATCCATTATCCTTATGAGCTGCTTGGTGCTATCCTTGTGATAGTGAGTGAGTTCTCATGAAATCTAGTTGTTTAAAAATGTGTGGCACCTCCCCACCCCCCTTGCTCCTGCTCTTGCGGTGTGATATGCCTGCTGCCTCTTCACCTTACACCGTGATTGTAAGCTTCCTGAGGCCTCACCAGAAGCAGTTGTGAGTACCATGCTTCCTGCAAAGCCTGCAGAACTGTTAGCCAATTAAACTTCTTTTCTTTCTAAATTTCCCATCCTCAGTTATTCCTTTATAGCAACTCAAAAATGGGCTAATAAACTAGTTGTGGGCATATCTATACTGAAAACATACTTTTATTTCTGAATTATTTAAACTTTTTATTTAGAAATTGGCAAGTTAAAAGATGTGTTATTTAACGTTATACTGTTATTTTCCCAGTCCCTAGAGAGGCATTCAAGACATGGTATGTATTCATGAAGTATTTGTTTTTAAACAAGTGTGTTCATGTATAATTAACAGCTTTCTCATTGAAGGACAATATTGAATTGAAGTTATAGGTGGTGATTCAGGAGCCATAACTGTTTAGGTTCAAATTCTGACTCCTCTATTT